>NC_140488.1:15826689-18226689 GCF_964271855.1 Acomys minous
CACATTAGCAAGAGTATTAAATCCTAATTGGTGCATAAGAAGTCCTATGTAAGAAACAAGACAGCTCATAACTGAGTGTGTTGTATTAGCAGATATCAGCCACTGGAAATTGAACACAGCAATGACAAATCTGACTTTCAGTGAGATTAATAAACTGGCCCAACTCATAGAGATAGCAACTGTTTATATTCAAGAACAAACCCAGGTTTACTACACCTCTAGATTTGCTTCTTCTATCCTAACAGAACTGAAAGTAAACAACTCAAAACAGGTTTAGGAAGTTCCAGAAACTGACCAGAATCATCAGGCTCCTCCCTGCCAAATAAACAGAGCCAAGATACAAAGAAGACTCTGAGACAGGACCAGTTGCCTGCAAGAAACAGAAAGCAGCAGGTATGCCTGGAAGAGATTTAGGCTAACTGAAGCACCTGGAAAGGATACTCTCCACGTGTTGAGCTGCCTGCAGGCTGGCTGTGCAGTGTGCTCTAGGTACCCAGCTGTGTGAGCCTTCACCCATGCTGGGGTGGGCCTTGGTGATGCAGCTGTCTTTGAGTCCTTTCTGCTCCTGTACACAACCACTCACCCATATTCCTCCTCTAAGTAACCCCAATAAAACATATTTGTTTGCCCTCCAAGAAATAAATTTAAAAATGGTAAGCAAGCACCAGGGATTCAGCTTAGTTAGTAAAGTGCTTGACTAGGGTTTAGAAAGCCCCAAGTTTCATTTTCGGCACCAAAAAAATAAGATCAGGCCCATGTGTACATACAACCTAGCATTATAGGAGGTTGAGATCAGAGGTTCAGAATTTCAAGTTCATTCTTAAGTACATAGCAAATTTAGGACAAGGCTAGGATACATACCTTGAAGAAAGAAGGGAGAGAGGGAGGAGGTGGGGGGGGAGAGGAAATGGTAAATGGTGACCAAGTTGGTGGTTAGTGATGAATTAGACTTTAATGATTAATTTCTTAGAGATTTACAAGAAGCTAATTAAATATCAGTCCAGGGCATACGTGGGATTAGGGCAAGGCACAGGAGGTACCTAGGACACAGCATGAAAAGAAACACATACCCGGGTCATGCAAAAGCCCCTGCTGAATCATCCTAAACAAAGTCAAAGCCAATATAAGGCCAGAACTCTGAACCCTTGAAGATTAACTGTGATTGAACATTTAAACCTAAATCTTTCTTCTGAACTCATCAACCTTAATTATATTGATTTTAAAAATTCTATCTAATACAGGACTGCACCTGCAAGACTTTAAGTGCCTTTACTAGGTACCTTGCTAGTCTCAATCCTGGTTTGGAAACTCACTCTCTTCCTACAATCTTGGACCTCTAGGGCCAGATGAAAAGTAAAAATCATTACCAAGCAAAGATGATGATCAGTGTACTTTAGATTTCAACTTCAGCAGCATCACCTTAGAGAAGCTTATCCTGAGCACTCCAAAACATCACCCCCATCAGTCTCCACTCCCTAGTCTTCTTTGACTTCCAGACACTCAGTGAGTCACTGATTCACTTATCCACTGAGGACTATTATACACTAGTATACAAGTGTCATGAGTATTCGGACTGTGTTTAATCTCCTGTGATGACGAGAGGAGTTAAGTTTGCCAGTCCCATAACAAATCTAAAATCAAAATATGTCACCTACATAATGACCTCGATTTCACTCATGTGATCCTAGAAACTATGCTCTTACCATCATCTCAGTAAGACATTATCAGTGCAATAGAAATCTTCTGCACAATGATTGTGCCCTGGGACATATCTTCTCAGACATTAAGAATATTTCATTTTTAAAACATGGAACTACTCAGATTCTATTTCTGTTGAATGGGAAGAGAAGTAGCCCTTTCTAGTCTTCTGAATATGTTGTCCCTTTGCAAAGCTGTTGTCAAAGCCAAGCCTTGTTTGTCATGGGGTGGGTGTGGTGCTCTTCCAAACTCCAATTTGGTTGCTCATATTATATCCTTCCAAAATAAGTGTAAGCGTTGTAGTACACAGAGCAGATTCATGAAAATACTTGAACAGTCCTAGTCTGACAGCTTCTAGACTGAGTAGAAACCATGCTTTGCTAAACCCTGCCACTACACCTCATCTAGAGACGGTAGCAAGTACACCTGCTGCCAATATCCATACAACTCTAAGGAAACATGCACTACCATATGCAATAGCAAGAGGAACAGTCTCCCTATCACATACTTTTTGTATTATAGGAGCCCAAAGATAGGGAAGGAAAGCAAGGCAATTTATTTGATTGTGAGGGAAGATTCCTTTCATCCAGCTGCCAAAGAATCAGATATGCTCTCTTCTCTTTGGAAAAAAAATGCTTTTAGCAGCTGTGTTCTGACATGCTTTTGAACAGAGCAACAAAGAAGTTAATACTCAAAAGCAAAAGGTAAACACAACAGTGTTCTTGATACGAAAAAAATATGGTGGGGAGCCAACAAATGGAAGCATCCTTCTTCAAGGAGGGATGCATGCTGAAAATAGGGGCACAGGAAGCATTAACATGTTGAGTAGTGATCCTACTGGTTCTACTCTCTGCCTCCCACATTGGCCAGCAATCTCTCTTTAAAGTTGTTTTGAAAGACAAAGGGAATGGACTCAGACAACAACAAGCACACACCCATTGTGTTACCTTATTTAAATGGATTTACGGTCATGTAAAAATATGTCCTTCCTTTGTGAATAAATTGGTTGGTTTTGGTTGTATTAAAAATGACTTGAAAGCATTTTTCTAAGTGTCACTGTAAACAACCCAGTGTTCACAAACAAACCCTGGTTACCACTGCTGTTGCAGTTTCAGTTCTTCAGGAGATTTCCTCAGCGATTTAGAAAGATCAAATCGATTAGTATTCATTTTCAAAAGAAGTAAAGCCTTCTGAGCCTACAACTCTTGTTTAATGTTTCTAGAACACATATTTACAGATTTTCTAAGACTGTGGGCATTGTTGCTGAATATTTCCTTCATTATCACTTTTTATGTGTTGATGGTTTTTATTTTACAGCATATCACACAAACGAGATTTTTGTTTCTTTCATGCCAGATAATTTCACCAAAATGGTGAAGGCAATGTTTTTAAATAAAATTCTATCTAATGACACGTAACCAATAGGGCTAGAAAATGTCAAGATTTTTATTTTTAAAACATAGAGCTGTATAAACTAAACTGTGGTCTAAAGACCACTGCAAAATTATGTAGAGATGGAGTGAGCTCTGTGCACAATTGGAAACAATACTGAAAGCTGCTCACTTCTGTCCCTCCCGTTATCACCTCGTCTGAGTCTTTCAATGATGGACTAAGAAATAAAGGGGGGGGGAGATCAGGGTTTTCAATATGGTTTTTCTTTGAGAAACAATAAAAACATTAAACTTTATATATTGAAGTATCTCTGTACCGAATGGTAGCCCTTTCATGGGAGTCCAGCTTGGGTTTTTTTCTGGGTGGGGAAGTAGGGAGGGAGACTGTGAATACCCCTAGAGTCATTTAAAATATATAGTATTAGCTAATTGATGAGAGGACTAAAAACAATGGTAAGTAGGCAGCCTGGCTACGAGCCAGCAGCTAGGCTTTATGGTGAAAGCGAGTTTACATTAGAGGCCTGTTTTTCCCCTTTCCTTATATGAAATGAACAGCTGTAATTGAAAAGCAAGGAGCTCTATGGTTTATAGAAATAGGTGTTGTGAAGAGCCTTGGCCGTCTAATTTTCTTCCTATTGCAGGGCAGGCTTCCATTGTCTGTTTTTTAGAGCTAATTTCTTTTCTGATCAAAAGGCCCACGTCGTTGAAAAGGTAGTAATGACTATTCATTTGGCTGAAGCCTCCATTCTCCAGACTGCAAGCTTTATTTAGAAATGGCTATTTCTTTCTAAAAGGAAAAGTTCATTTATGTCCTCTGTAATGTCAATTAAAGTAGAATATATTTTAATTATTTATCCTCAGGAGGAACCTTTTAGGAACTTAATTTAGTATGCCTATGCTATGTAGACACTACAATATGCGAATGCGGAATGATAGCTAGGCACATGGGTTTTATTTTATTTTGCCACTAATGAATAGTTTATTTGCAACTAATTAACAAGTTAAATCGGCACAATTAGTGTCGGATTTCTTTAATAATATAACTCATAAAAGGATAGTCATTGGAACTAGAAAATAAGGTTGGTTGTTGGTTTTGTAAAGAAACCATTTCACAAAAGGGGTAGATTTTTCCTATTGAAAAGGGACGTTCCTTGCGATGCATTTTCAAATGAAAGCTAGGCTGTGCAGGCAGAGGAAATATGTTCAGAAACAAGGGGAAATGGTGTTAATTACACAAACATCACATTAGCCAAGCTCCGAGGTCCCCCAACCTGTCGATGCTTTCTGAGGAAATGAAATTGGGGTGACAGCGGCCTAGAAGCCAAAAAGACATTGTGGACAAACCTCTCAACAGAATGGGCTCTGTCGCGAGCTCAGGTCCCCAATCCGCTAGGAAGCTAGTCGACACTCCCCCTCCCCCACGATGGGCAACAAACTAACTGTTACCAGTCCACCGCCACAGGCGCGCCCGCCCTGGGAGCTCCTGCAAGCAGGTCCCCGAGACAGTGGCGCTGGAGCGTGCGGCAAGCTTGCTGAGCTCGCGCTCTCCCACAGAGAGAAAGCCGCCTTGGGAAAGCCCAAGCCCACAGGGATAAGCAAGGTCACTGCGGGGCCCCAGGGGCGTACCACTTCCAATCAGTACTGACCCTTGCAAAGAACCTTCCCCTTCCTACGGAGCGGATATCTCTGTGGGTCTGCTAGGAGTTTGGGGAAAGCGGTAAGTGAAATTCCATTTCTTCAGTCTCAAGTCCTCTCTCAGACCGCTTCCACTTTGCAATGCAGAGTAAAAAGGGCAAGATCTCACTGTTCCATACTAGACACACAACTTAACACATAGTAAGTGTGGAACCGAAGTTTAATGTAACCAAAGGAAACGCCGGGCCAAGAAGAAAAAGAAAATAGAAATTCTGCGCATTGAATTACATAGTTTTCCACTTTTTTTTTTTTTTTTTTTTTTTTAGAAAATGAAAGGGTTCAGTAAAAAAGAGAGAAGGAAAACATAACGGGGGGCGGCAGCTGGATGCTGCCTTGAGATTTATTTCCCCTGAAAAACTCTGCCCAAACCCTCACAAAGCTAACAGGCAGGGCCCGCTGCTGGAGCGGATGACCCGGCATTGGTTTTTTTTCCAGGCAAGCACAGCCAGATCTAGTGGGTTCGTACCCACCCCCCACCCAGGCGGAATTATAAATCTGCGCAAATAACTTAAGATCACTTCCTTGATCCTAAATTCCCTCCTCGCTTTCTGCTTAAATGAGGGCCATGCCTTTGCAGCCCCGAAGGAAACGGGCCCCCTTTCCTGACACGTACAGTGGAAAAGCCGGCCCACCCACGCGGGAGTCTGGTTTGCGGGGGGTCTGCAGGTGTGTGTGGGGGTTTTGGTGGTCTAAATTACCGAGCACCTGCAGTGTTGTGGGAGTGGGTGGGGGATAAGGAAGAGGCAACAGGGCCAGGGAACTGGCTTTGGAAGCCCTCTGAAATGGGACCCAATTCCAGGGCAGTGCTTTCCTCCCTCCGGGGGAGAAGGCGATGTATACTGGCTGTTGAGGTCAACAAGAGGGCGCTGAAGACAAAACTCTGTCAAATTCCTCGGAGGTGCTGCACACCTAGGAAAAAGAGAGTGGGTGATTAATAAAAAACCTTAATATCCTTGTTGATTAAAATGGAGAGCCCCGAGGAGGTGGGAGGGGGTGGGAAAGAAATTCCAGTATCTCTACCAAGTGTCTCTCAGTTAAGTAAATGAATTGAATTAAAAAAAAAACTTGTTTCCAAAGTGCTCAGCTCTCCCAAAAATCTATGGTCAAAATATAGTAGAACACAGTTGTGCCATCGCAAACAATTTGTCACCTCCAGGATGTCATCCTGTTTCAAGGCTCCTAGAAGTGTTTCTTTAGAGATGACCAACTAGGTTGTTTATGGCCTGTGTCCACCAACCTAGGACCTTCTTCAGAGCTTCCTCTGACCTTAAAGACAGGGAAACTGCCCCCACAGCACTCAACCCCACCCCCACTCTGCCGTGTGGGAGATGGAGGGTCCCACATCACGATCCAGGAACTGGAAATTTATGTCTCTTCCACCCGTGGAAGTGAGATTTCCAACGTTTTTTCTTTTTTCTTTTTCTTTTTTAACAAAGGATGGTTCTAAAATAGATCCAAGCTTCTTGATCAAGGCCCTCCCTTTGTAGCTTGAATACAGTCTTGGATTTACCAGGGTAAATGGTCCAGAGATGCTCTCAAGGAAGAGCGACTTTAGAAATTGTAAGGCTTTTGTCTGCTGGAAAACTGTCCGCTGGTTTCCAAAATAAGTTGTTTTCATTTCCTCAAAGCAAACCGGCATTTAGGCCTATCCAACCAACATACTTGAAAAGTGTTAGCCAGCTACCTTGGATGGCACTAGTGTCAGGTCTGAACTAGCCTGAACAACCTTCAAATTTTGTCATCCTCTCCACGTGCCATCAGTCACCTACACAGAGCTTACCCTCCCTAACCAGAATGCACAAGACATCCGTCTCAAAAAGGGTGTGTGCTAAGCTGCCAGTGCCCCCTGAAAAATTGCCCCAGAGTGTACTGAAGAGTCAACACAGGACAGCCCTTCCCCTGCCCTTTACCAGTAGCTCTAAAGCACAACACCTGACATTCTCTTGGCAGACAGGAGGCCCTGACTTCTTCTGCAGCAACAAGAGGAAGGACGACAGTGGATGAATTATCTACCTGGAATTCGCTGGGCTAGGCTGGCTCGACTCCAGATAACCAGAGTTTTACAATAGCCCCCCAAGGATAGGTCTAGCTCTGTCTGTAGCCAAGCCAGCTGCCTGTCTTTCCAGGCTTGGGGCGACCTGGAATACCCAGAGGGAGAGAAGGGGCTTCTCTGGGTGAAATTTCCAACTGAAGCCAACAAACGGCGCTATTGTCCCGCCATGGGTCCTAGAAGCCCCTGGCTCGACCCCAATCCGAGGGAGCCTGAACACTCCTGGGAGCATTGGGGGATGGGGAGGAGGCGCTTGGCAGGGTTCCTAGTCTGCGGTCCAGAGCTCTTCTCGTAGCCCACGGAATCAGGGAGGCCCCCTTCCGAGCGTATCCTTTTCTCCACAGTGTCTGCTGTATTTTGTTTTCGTTGTTGTTTGTTGTTCGCTGTAAACAAATATGGGAAATATAGGTTGAAGACTCTGCAGTTGAACACCTTGCCATCTAGAAAGTCTCTTGCCCGAACTGAAACCACTAGGGTTATGATACCTGCACAGACACTTCTGCCGTCCCTCAATAAAAAGTAACTTGGCTCCACTGGTCTTCATTGCTGGAAGAGCCTGAATAATTAGCTTCCTTTCCATCCCCAGTCTCCCCAGGTCCACAATTTTATGACGTTGCTTGTCTACTGAAATTATAATTTGTACTAAGTTTCCTACTAAGTCTTTTGAAGGGAATTCGGTGAAGCACTAATTTGATGTTGTCCAAACCAGTCGAGCCACCAGCCAGAGATCAGTTTAATCACAACCACCGCAGAGAAGCCTAGAGGGTGAGAAAAGGTTCCTGATCTTACTAAAGGATCTCAGGAAAGCTAGCCCGAGGATGTAATGTGAAAATGAGCTCAGTTAAACCAGGACAAGGTGCGATCAAATGACAAACAGCTAATCTGGTTTTGGGAGGAGCTGGGGACTAGCCTTACTACATCCTCTGTCTTGGGGAAATGTGCGGCCCAGGCGCTGTCACCACAACGGCTTACTTGGGTCCTAAAACTTGGAAGGAATCCTGACATCTGTCAGGCTACAGGACGCCAGGCTGCGAGTCGGTTGGGTAGTTTCCTAAACCGCTCTTCACTTAGCAACAGCCTCAGGGGCCTAGAAAAACCAAGAGAGGGCATGAAGAGTGGTGGGAGGGCAAGGGCCAGTGCATACTGGCTTTTTTAGGGGGCCGTGGGTGTGCCTGAGAAAATCTTGAGTCTGTCAGCCAATTTACCAAGAAAAGAAATGCAGGTGGGGCTTGCTGAATCATTGTTTTCTGAGACGTGTCTTACAGGACAGTCGTGCGCGTGCGCACGCACATACACACTAACATATATCCCCACACAAAATCTTTACAGAGACTTTAACCTCCACACACCCTGCTAATTTACTAATATCCTTGGCGGGAAGCGACTCTGATTAAATAGAATACAAATTTAAAAGGAAGGAATCAGGACCACAAACTTCCTGGAAGTGATGCCAGCCGGAAGGCAAGATTCTGGTGCAAGCGGGTGGGTCTGGCTAAGAAAGGGGCGGAACTGGTCTGAGTCCTGCAAACATCCGCGGCTTACTTTTTTAATTAGTGCGAGGGGGCGGGCGGAGGGGGGGCGGCAAACCAGTCAGCCCAAATCCCGGCGTTTAGCTTTATCGTTGAAAAACTAGGAGCCTGGAAACTAGAAGACCACATAATGCATATAAACACATACTTAAGGCTTATGCTTTCCTTTAGGTTCCACACCTTTCCACCAAGCTAAAGGAGGAGGCGGGAATCCAACACTGCGTGGACACCTCATTTCGGTTTCTGCCACATCTGCCCAGATGACTTCCTATTCCCTCCAGCCGCCTCAGAGGGCTCCAAGAGTTTCGAACGCCCGGCCACTTGCTTGAGCTGGCGGCGGAGAATGTCCAGATTCCCTCTCCTAGCAGCTGGGGTTTCTCTAGCAGTTACTCCTTGGCAGATAACCCGACTAAGTGCACGAAGGTCCCACTCTGCTTCTCCGTGCTTAGGTCAGAAGGGCTGTAAAACAAGAAAGGAGAAGCGAAGTCTGTTAACACAGTCTGCGGTGGTGGTGGTGGGGCGGTTGGGGGAGCGCGGCTGCGCGCCTAAAGGAGCTCACAGCGGTCCTGGCAGGTGCGCGGTCGGGGGGTGGGGTGGGCGGAGGCAGTCCACCCGGAGCAAGGCCGCCCTTCAGCTCCGGCCACCGCCCCCCCCTCAAAAAAAAACTTTTCTTTTACTGCGAGAGGCTCCGTGTTGCCATGAAAACGGATTTTCCAAGGGGCCCGACCCTCCCCCTCAGGAGCATCGGACTGGAAAACCCGAAATGGCCAGACAGCAGAGACAAAAAGGGGCCTCTAAGCAGGGGCCCCGGAGCGAGAAAGTGAAGGCCGGTTCGCCCTTTCTGTCCCACACAGACTCCCCACGCCACCGCGTGTGAGCGCCTCCCCCAGGCCCAGGCAAAGGGCCACTCACCACTGGCACTCACAAACCCTGGCCCCGGCCCCCCGGAGAGCCTCACTGCCAGGTGCGCTCACAGCTCCGTGCCCCAACCCCTGACCCTCTCTCTGTCTTGGACGCACTGGCCCTGGGGTGGAGGATTCAAGCAGCTAACTACCAATTAATTCCAAGGAGGGCTTCTTAGAGGCTCAGCCTAGCGCACCTCCGTTATGCATTGAATGTCCTAAGCAGGCAAGCCTGGACTGCTGGCGGTCCACCGTGTCCTTAGCGCTGGCAACCTCAGCAGTTGGAGGTCCTCGGTGCAAACAGCGGGAAGCTTTCCAGGTTAGCCCTGGGATCCGGTGCTGGTCAGCCTAGTCAAAGATACAAAGTTGTTTTCTGAACCCCGTGGGCGATCGGAGGGCCCCTCCCCCCGCCCGAGTCCTGCTCGTGCGCACTCCCCCCCCCCGCCGCCGCCCTCCTCCCTCACCTCCTCGGGTTTCGTTCTTTCAAACTTTTTGAGACCCTAATTGGTGGTCTCGGAGCGGGTCTCAGGGATGAATAACTCTCATCACGTCACTCGACCCAAGAGGGGTATGAAGGGTGAACGAAAGGGCTCCCCGAACTTTTTTTTCCAAGCTGGGCCTTAGGGGGCTCAGTGTTGATTGGCTAGGGCTCATCACAGCGAGCCTGTCAATCACCGGGCCTCCGGGTGGTGAGGGGCGGACCAAGCCCCCACCCTCCCGGATCTGAGCAGGTATATAAAGAAGCTGGGCAGGCTTCCTCAGCAGGCTGCGACTGTGACCAGCTCCAGGGAACGCATCAGGTGAGAGAAGCCCGCGCGTTCCCGCCGACTTCGCGCGGAGCACTTCCGCAAGCCTGCTCTTCCCGCCCGACCAGCCGGCCTCCCGGCCCCCAAGAGCCACTCCGACGGAGTCCCCTGGCCTTTTCACCGTGGCCGCTCCAGCCCCTGGAGCGCCTTCTCCTCCCGCCACGCTGGCGCACCTTCTTCCCGCCCCGGCAATGTACAGCCTGCTGGAAACTGAACTTAAGAACCCTGTAGGGCCGCCCACCCCAGCAACGGGCACCGGCGGCCCCGCAGCTCCAGGCGGTGCAGGCAAGAGTACCACGAACCCAGCCAGCGGCGCGAACGCAGGCGGCGGCGGCAGTGGTGGCGCGAACAGCGGTGGCGGGGGCAGCGACCAGGACCGCGTAAAGCGGCCCATGAACGCTTTCATGGTATGGTCCCGCGGGCAGCGGCGCAAGATGGCCCTGGAGAACCCCAAGATGCACAACTCCGAAATCAGCAAGCGCTTGGGCGCCGACTGGAAACTGCTGACTGACGCTGAGAAGCGACCTTTCATCGACGAAGCCAAACGACTGCGTGCAGTGCACATGAAGGAGTACCCGGACTACAAGTACCGGCCTCGTCGCAAGACCAAGACTCTGCTCAAGAAGGACAAGTACTCCCTGCCCGGCGGCCTCCTGCCCCCGGGCGCCGCCGCTGCTGCCGCCGCCGCCGCTGCAGCCGCTGCGGCCAGCAGCCCGGTGGGCGTGGGCCAGCGCCTGGACACGTACACGCACGTGAACGGCTGGGCCAACGGCGCGTACTCGCTGGTGCAGGAGCAGCTAGGCTACGCGCAGCCCCCGAGCATGAGCAGCCCCCCGCCGCCGCCCGCGCTACCGCAGATGCACCGCTACGACATGGCCGGCCTGCAATATAGCCCCATGATGCCACCGGGCGCGCAGAGCTACATGAACGCCGCGGCCGCTGCTGCCGCCGCCTCGGGCTATGGGGGCATGGCGCCCTCCGCCGCTGCCGCTGCAGCCGCCGCCTACGGCCAACAGCCTGCCACCGCTGCGGCCGCGGCCGCTGCAGCTGCCGCCATGAGCCTGGGCCCCATGGGCTCAGTGGTGAAGTCGGAGCCCAGTTCTCCGCCGCCCGCCATCGCTTCGCACTCGCAGCGCGCGTGCCTCGGCGACCTGCGCGACATGATCAGCATGTACCTGCCACCTGGCGGGGACGCGGCTGACGCCGCCTCTCCGCTCCCGGGCGGCCGACTGCACGGCGTGCACCAGCACTACCAGGGCGCCGGGACTGCAGTCAATGGAACGGTGCCGCTGACCCACATCTGAGCTCCCGCCGCCTGTGCCCCTAGCTCTTTGCCCCCACCCCGCCCCACACCCCCCACGTTGGGACGCCTTGTTGTTTAGCTTTGCTTGCCTGGGACTATTGCCTTGTACCGAAGATGAGGAAGACCGAAAGTTTTGCTGTAGCTGTCGGGTTTTGTACAAAAGCAAGAAGTCAGGAGCAGCGGAAGTGGGACTTTCTAGAGCCCCCGGCTTCTGACCGCTGCCCCTCACTCCTCCTTTGTAGGCTGGGAATCGCTATGGTGTATGCGAAGAAAACGCAGCCCCTTTCTCCTCTTTCCGAGTTCCTAGGTTCTTCTGTTGCGTTTGAAAATGTTGTCTCGTTAGTTTGCTATTAATCAAGGAGTGAGTGAGGTTGACGCGAGAACTGCAAAGCCTCCACCCCCGGTCGTGTTGCTTCTGTTTTCCTATGTTGGGGGGGTAAGGGGGGAGGCTGGCCGCGCCAACTGGCGCGACAGCTAAAGCCAATGTTAATTTATAGCCAGGTGTGCGAGTGTTTCCCGCCTCGCCGCCCCTGGCCACGGGACAGCTTCTGTCCAGTGCGCATTTAGGCTGTTGAGTTTGTGATTTCTGCAGTGATCTGTTTGCTATTTCGTCAAGCTAATGTGTTTGGATTTCGTTTGGGTGGTGGGGAAGGGGTTATTTTGTTTCAGGTTTTTTTTTCAAGATTTTACTCTTAATTCCTAAATGAGAGATCAATAAATTTTATAACCAACATGCTGGAGTCGTGATAATTTTGCGAAATTTTAAGTGCGGGTTGGGAAGGGAACCAACTCAGCTTTATAACTGCGTTTGCAGACCTGGGACTGAGTATGGCTTAATGTGGGCGAGCATGAACTGAAATTATTTCTTTTAAACAACTGAAGATCCAAGCTAAACAACTCCCAATATTCTTAAATGAGAACTGGTCTCAAGTGGAGTGGAGAAAACGGTTAATTTCCTGGGAGCGCCTATGGGGAGGTGGCCCACGCACCTGAGCCGCAGAGCCCTGCACTTGTTGATTGCGGTGGTGTCTGTCTGGGATTGAGTGTCTGCTTCCGCAGCCATGCGGGGCGCGGAAGGCAGACACCCCCATGGCCGGGAAAATTTGGCAAAAGCGCTAAAAAAAAAAAAAAAATAGAGGCACTGATACCTCTGTCCACTGGGGCGGGAAGTTACTTGAGCTGAGTTGAAATATTATCAAAAACGAAAGCCCTTCAGATATCGCAATGGCCGTATTTGAGATAAATAATTACAGGAGTCCCCTTCGGGAAACAAATATTTCTACCGTGCTAGCTGAAGCGGAGCAGTGAGAGTTCATCAGTGAAGATTTTGTTTTTTAAATTACACCGTAGATGTGTACAAGTTCTGGAACTCCTCCCAAGGCTCGCTTCTAACTTGTCAAAGCAGTTTACTTATTTGTTTTCTAGTAAGAGGTTCCCTCTCATCTGGAGTCCAGAGCTTATTTCACCACTCTTTCCTCCAGCCGGTAGCCACTGACCACTCAATTGTACTACCCCAAGGGTCCTTCGTTTCGCACGGAGCCCCAGCTTATGTTTGGGGCCTAAGAAGAAAACAAATAGAATCCGTGTTTTTTTACCCCCTCCTCAGCTGTTTGAGGTGATTTCCTTAATCCCTTTAATCCTGTTACCTCGCTATCCCAGAATAACTAAACTCGGCTTTTCCAATAAGCTTGGCCTGGTGCACTGTTTTTTTATCCTCATCCACTCCTGACCACAGGTTTCTTTGCTTTAAGTCTGTTCGGACCTTAGGCGACAGAGTCCTCTGTAAATTGGTCCGAATTCCACGTTTCCAGTCGGCTTCCTTTGTGTGGACCAGCCATTCACCTGCGGGTCTGGGCGGGCCCCAGGGGGAGGGGGCGGGGGTTTCTGAGGCTTCGGGGGTCGTGCCCGCTTTTTACACATCACTGCGGATCCTAGAGACTAAAGCCACCCCGCCCCTCCAAAAAAAAAAGGTCGAGTCTCCCTGGGAAGACGTTTGCACAGCCATCCCTACCCCCAGCAACCCATCCCCCACTGTCCAGCCTAGTGAGGGGGGGGCGTTGATTTACAGATGCAGTCCCATTGCCCTCCTTGCAGGGCTCTTCCTGGGCCTGCTGCGTTCAGGCAGGGCCTCTTAGCTCCTCTCCTCATCCTAAAGCAATAGACCTCAAGCCTCTCTGGACCGGTGGGAGCTTCCACCCTTTACTGCAGTGACTGGACAAAGGCACAGGCTGCTTGGTGAGCAAGCCTCCCTCACCTCCAGAGTCCCAGTAGGAAACTTGTCATACCCACTACCATATTCCAATCTTTCCGTCTTTGGCCTTACATAAAACATCTGCCCGAGGTTACTCTAGATTTTGCTGTGAAATGACTCCAGGAAAGGGTGGGGTGCACACAATCAGTGTCCCCCCACTGAGGGGGCGGTGACAGAGGGGGAATAAACTCTGACACTGCTTCTTTGGAAGAGCTCGTTGTGGAAAGTGCCAGGGTCATCCTTTCAGCGTGTCACACATACTGCACACACTCTCTCTAAATGTCCATGGCTTTGTGCTCCACGTTGTCTGATTTCCAAATTGTCTTTAAGAAAAGAAAAGATTTCATCAATCACATTTGGGGGGATTTAAATAAGGATGAAAGAAAATATTTTTAAACTTCAGCGACAGGGAAGAGAACTAGACTGAACTGGAAGGAAGCTTCCATTCTCCAACCCAGAATTTTCATGCCAGAGTCTGTCCTCTTCTACATTGCACTGCTAGGGTGGTTGGTCCTTAATCTCTTTTTATAGAGTGGAGGCTCTGATAAGGCTAAAACAGTAACAACTCTAAAATCTGCCCAGACTCCCATCCCTCCTGCCTTCTCTGGCTGGTTTTGTCACCAAAAGGGGAAAGGACAGTTGCCTAGCTGATTCCAAATACAGCCTAGAAGAACCCAAGTCTCAGACCCTGGGAAGGATTCTCTTGACACAAAAAGAAGACAGAAGGCAGGGAACTCTCAGCCCGCCCGAATTGCCTCTACAGGCAAAATCTAGCAAGACTTCTGGAGAAAAGAGGTAATTCCTGCCACGGAGACACTTAGTAGGCGCTGCTTGGGCAGTGCCAAGTAATAGGGAAACAGGTCCTTACAGACAGAAAAGACAGGGGTCCAATGTCTTTTAGTTTCCCTGCCAGGACCTCAGCTACTTTGGGTGGAAATTACCCTGCTAGACCTTTGCTTTCCTGTCCTGTGACTATATGAGTCCCCTTATTAGTTCCCCTTCTAAAGTCCAGAGGGCAGGGTGGGTATTCAAAGAGCAGGCAAAGACTGACACCCAACCTTGTGCAGGCATAGCCACTCTTATTCTGCTTATATGTTATAACTACTGAAAGTGTCCAGGCAAACAGCAAAGAGTAAACGCATTTTTTAAAAAATGGCTGCAGTATAATTATCAAAATCATTTATAGAGTGGTTTAAACAACACAGGAAACCATCTTCATACCAAGTGAAGACAACAGGAAGATGCCAGAACTCTTCTTTAGCATGGATGACCTTGACTGTTTAAAAATAAGTATATATGACAGGGAATAATGCAAAAGGCCCCGGGATATGAATACTGGCAAGGCGTCTTTATACTTTCTAATTTTCTCTAATATGATTGAATTCCTGTTATCAGCAGAAAAGGCGGGTTGAAAATCTATGCCTTGCCCATCATGAATACTGAAGTGGGTCTCTCTGAGAAGGAAAGTTCAAGCCTTTTTCCTTCAGCTGTTTTGGGAAACAGGAAGGGGGCAGGGAGCCCAGGGAGGGAGCCGCAGGAGCAGTAATCCCCGAGCTTTTCTCCCCGTTGCGGTTGCAGTTAACAGTGGCAGAGGGAGCACACCAGAGCAACCCCCTGCTAGGTCCCCTCCTCAGAAAGCGGGAGCGGAGGCAGATTAGTGCATCATTCTTCAGACTCACTCACTGGACAAAAGAACTCCTTTGGTGTCCTGCCTAAGAGCCTTGGATTGCAAGGAGCAGAGGCCACTGAGGTACCCCAAGATCCGTGATCACAGATGCTCCAGCAGCTCTTGCTGCCTTCTTGGAAGGGGTGGCTGAGAGCAAGTCCAAGAGTTGGGTACTGGTTAGGGGGAGAAGGGACCAGGTGAGCAGCAGGCAGCAACTGAGTGGGATGTGCTGTGTCTGTCTTCCTGTACCACAGTCTTCATCCACCCCATCTCCAACCTGTTCTCTGTGCTTCCACTGGGCTCCCTCTACCCCAAACTAGCTCCTTAATATATGCACATAAATCCTATTATAGTATTTCCTTTCTTGAGCAACTTTCTGGTGGCTTCCAGTGGAGAGTTTTTAGGGGAAAAAAATCTTAACTGCCCCAAAGTTTTGCATGATCTGGTTTCTCTCCACCTTTCTGAGCTTAGCTCCTCCTATTTTTACATATTTTATATTTTGCTTCTATCTGATTTCCTTCAGTCTTCCACGTGAAGCACAGATTTCCTTACAGTTAATAAAACCTACCAAACATGTATGTTCTCCTTCCCACTGCCGGGCTTTTGAGCTCACTTGGAAAATTCTTTCTCAAGTTCTTCCCACATACTGTCCAGCACACTGCAGAAAAAAGTCTCTGTTCACGTGTCACCTCTTCTGGTAAGTAGTCCATGATGCCTACATCTTAAATATGTCCCAGCTCCTTCTTGTGAACTCTCCCAGCTCTTGGTGTCTCTTCTAAGCACAGGTGTGTGTGTGTGTGTGTGTGTGTGTGTGTGTGTGTGTGTGTGTGTGTTTTTTACCATTGTACACTTATCTATGTGATTCTGTCTGCTGTCTCCATCCAAATGTATAAACTCCATCAGGGCAAAGATTGTGTCTAGTTTGCACAGCACTACACAGCAGGATGCCTTGTAGGCTCTCAAGAAGTAAATAGAAGTGTTGACCACTTATCTAAGAAATGGTGGTTTTGTGGGTCTGCTGAGCAAATTCCAGGACAGTCAGAGCTACACAGAGAAAACATGTCTCAAAAGGCTAAATAAGCAAACAGGAGAGAGAGAGAGAGAGAGAGAGAGAGAGAGAGAGAGAGAGAGAGAGAGAGAGAGAGAGAGAGAGAGAGAAGAGAAGAGAAGAGAAGAGAAGAGAAGAGAAGAGAAGAGAAGAGAAGAAGGATGGAGGAAGAGAAGAGAAATCAGGACTGAATTTACAACTTAGGCCATATTGTGTCTCTAACTACCTGTGAGCTTCTAAGGACATCATTTCCTCTAATCTTCAGTTTCTACAGGTGTCAAGTGCAAATAACATTTCTGGCTTGTGAAGATTCACTAGATCAAAGCGTTGGGGGGCTGAGCAGCACCAGGCACACGGCCATTGTGCATTGTATGTTGGCTGTTAATTGCATTTCTCAGTAATATCTGCTCACATTTCTGAAAAGAGCTGGTCAGATCTCTCTCTCTCTCTCTCTCTCTCTCTCTCTCTGTGTGTGTGTGTGTGTGTGTGTGTGTGTGTGTGTGTATTTTGTTTAAGATGGGGTCTCTCTGTTATGTAACTCTGGCTGTCCTGGGAACTGCTTCTTCTTTCTGAGTGCTGGGATTAATGATCTGTGCCACCAGCCAAATCCCATACTTTTTGTTTGTTTGTTTCAAGACACAGTTTTTCTGTGTAGCTCCTGGCTGTCCTGAAACTTACTCTGTAGACCAGGCTGGCCTGGAACTCAGAGGTCCCCCTGCCTCTGCCTCCCCAGAGCTGGGATTAAAAGTGTGCACCACCACAGCCAGGTCAGATCCCATACTTTTGAGGTAGATAGTAGAGCGCTGTAATCCCAGCATTCAGGAGGCAGAGGCAGGCGGATCTCTTTGAGTTTGAGGACAACCTGGTCTACAAAGTAAGTCCAAGACAGCCAGGGCTACACAGAGAAACTCAGGGGTGGGCAGGGGCACTCCTAAAATTCAACAATAATAAAGCCACTACCTTTAAAACCAGCAAAGGGACTTGAATCTGCTTTTTTTTCACCCTAAAGAAAGTATACAAATCGACACTAACACAGGGACAGATGTTCAATTCAGCACCATTAGTCAGTAAGAAAATACAAAATGATGAGATAGCAATTTCCATGCACTTTGCATGGTTATAAAAATGGTTGAAAAATAGACAATGTAAATCTTGTTGAGGACGTAGAGAAATTGTAATCTTATATAATACTCATGAAAGTGAAAAATAAAACCTTTGTAAACAGTCTGGCAGTTCCAAGGGTTAAACTAAACTTCACATAGCAATTCCACACTTAGGAAAAGTCATGAAAAGGGAACGTGAATGTCCATATAAAATGTATATACCAATATTCTATTAGTATTGTTCGTAGTACCCCAATGGGGTAAATAACCTACATAATTATTTGCTGATTAGGAGATAAATCCAGTGTGGTTATTGAGAGAGAGAGAGGAAGGAGGGAGGAAGGGAAGGAGGAGGGGGAGAAACACAGAAATCAATTAAAGCCGCTCCTAATGATCAAGTGTAGAATGGTGTAAACAATAAATGATTCAAATAATACTGAACTATAACCCAAAGTGTAAATTTTTCCATGTGTCCATACTGATAGAAATTAATGTAAGTAAATAAACAGATGAGAAGAGAGAATAGTCAATGCAGAACAATTCCAGATAATGTATATCACTAGTCTGGCTTCAAGGAGGTGAAGCCTAGCCCCTTACCTCTTCAATTCAGGCTCCTAATCTGACTACTTTCCAAAGAATGGAGTAAGGAAAGGGAGGGAGGGCCTGGAACGTCAATATCATGGTTACAAAAAAAGCCTAACAAACATGACCTCCAACACACTACCAAAGTCAATATCAATTATTGATAGATGGTATATGTTCTTCACTCACTACACTGAGAATTGAGAACTGTATTTCTGTTGTCTTCCTCCCCAAAACTTCATAATCCTAGGCTAATCCTGAGTAAAATATGAAATCATGTTTTGGTTGTTGTTTTGTTCGTTCTGTTTTTGAAATGGGGTCTCAATAGGTAGCTCTAGCTGTCCAGAAGCTCACATATGTAAGCCAAATTGGCCTTGAATTCACAGAAATCCTCTGCCTCCCAAGTGCTGATATCAAAGGTGAGCACCACTATGCCCACCTAAAACATCAGATCTTAATTGGAGGATATTCTGTAAAATGCCTGGTCAACATTCTTTCAATTAGTCAAAATCATCCAAACTAGGTAAATAAACCATCAACATTTAAGACTTACCTAGGCAAATAAGAATATTACTAAATGTATAAAGTATCCATTTTATTAGTAGAAATATGTTAATATTGTTTATTAATAGTAAAAATAAGGGCTGGGGGTATAGCTCAGTTGTTAGGGTCCTTTCCTAGCTTTAACAAATTCCTGAGTTCTGTCCCTAGTACTGAATAAACAATGCATGGTGGAATACACCTGTAAACCCAGCACTCCCACTGGGGTAGGAGAATCAGAGAAGCTCAAGGTCATTTTCAGCCACATAGAGTAAATTTCAGACTATCTTGGGATACATGAGATTCTGTCACAAAGAAAAAGAAAAACCGAAAGAGGGAGAGAGAAGGAAATGTAATGTGCTAATGAAGGAGGAAAATTATAAGGAAGTGTTCAAATATGGCAACTCTTCACTCAATCTCCCCAATTTTCATATAAATCCAAAACTGTTATAAGAAGTTAAGTTCATATTTTAAACAGATAGGAATGAAATCTCTGAGATACACACACACACACACACACACACACACACCAAACACACACGGATGAACCTTGAGGATTATGCTAAGTGAAAGAGCACATCCACAAAATGGTATATGCTGTATGATTATATATCTCACTCTGTAGCCTAGACTGACCTGGAAGTCATGATGTTGCCCCAGCAACCCTTAGACAATGAAAATCCTCTTACCTCACCTTCCCAAGTTCTAGGGCTACAGGCATGAACATCACAGCCACCTTTGTATGACTTCACTTAGGGATCTGTCCAGAATTAGCATAACCGTTAGAGACAGAGTAGATTACTGGTAGTCCAGAACTAGAGGGGCTGTTATAGTCAGAAATCCAGTCCAGCATCTTTAATTGACATAGAAGGCATCTGAAGACCAGAATAAAACAAGGAAATCAAAATAGCATTGCTTGTTAATGCCAGAGTAAATGAACTACAACTTTCACACTCTACCACTTTCACCATGAGCAACTTCCCAGTTGGAGAATAGATGGAAAAGAGAAGGCCATTTCCAGAGTATTACTAAAAGCCTAGAATTCTATCTGTCTCCAATTTAATTATTGTGCTGGCAACTCTGCTTGAAATGCATTTTAAAAGTAAGTGCACTTGTATTAAAGAAAATTCTCATTTGAAAAAAACAAGATGCTGCTGGAGGGAAAGTAATGAGGTCAAGGACATAGCTCAGTGGTAACACGCTTGCAATGTTCTTTTTTATGTGGACCTTGTGTAAGTCCTAATGACCCAAAATAAATGTGTATAATGATTACTAAACAGTAATCAAAGCATTTGATGAACTTTAATATTTACTTAAGTATAACATTATCTACATTTTTGGTGATCTTGCAAGTTTAAACTTAGACTTCATACATGCAAGGCAAGTGCTCTACCACTGGGCCCTATGCTCCAGACCCTGGAAGTATGTTTAAAAAGTAATCACCCTGAAAGTATGTTTAAAAAGTAATCAAAGTCCATGATTTATTTACTCCATAAAGGCTTTTTTTAAAATTTGTTTTAGAATTAGAAGTGGAGATAGTTTATTAAGAAAAGGAAAGGACTCATGAGTAGTGGGCTAGAGAGCTGAGAGAAAAAGCTACATAAAGCTTATAAATAATCCTCTGCAGCAAGAAATGTGCAAGGATCCAAAAGCAATAGGAAGCTGTTTAGAGAAACAAAGCTAACAGGTGACTTGGTCTTGAGACAGAATAAATAGCAAATGATTTCCTAATACTTCTATTCTTGGTGAGTCAAACAAGGATCATCCTAAAGAAGAGGTCATTTAGGCCGAGCCTTGTACTCTGTCTAGATCTCTTTATATGGAAGAGGAGGTGGAAAACACTCCGAGCAGACAGATAACTACTTGAAAGATAGTTATATATCTTGAAGCTAAAGAACTTCGTAGGGTCAAAGAACCTAGCTGCAGAGGAAGAGACAATGAAGCTGGAGGGATCGGGAAAAGATCCCATTCATTTGCTTTCGACAAACACTGTGCTAAGGAGCTGTGGTTCGATCCTGTCCTCAGTGGGAAGCATGAAATGAGTTTGGTCAGTGCTTTGTAAAGATCAAGCTGACTGTAGTGTGAAGAACAAATTGGAGCTGGAAGAGACTGGAGACAGGGAGATTAGCCAAGAGGCTGTTTGATTTGGGACCAGGCATGACAGAAAGGCTCCATTAAGGACAGTAGCAGTAAGAATAGGAAGTGGAAACATCAGGAGGTGTGAGTCTTTGCTTTTCCCTGGTCAGGGGTGGGGAGTCAGGACAAGGGACAAGAGGGAGGGTAGAGGGATGGAGGGACTGAGGTGACATTTAAAGAGATAAGACAAAAAAAGAAGTCTAACTGCTAAAGCTTCTAAACTGAAAGGAGTCAATTTGGATGGTAGATGTCTACAGACAATCACATTCATACACAGGCTGTTTTTGTTCAAATCAACTGTTGCTCCTTAATGTGACTTGATAAATTCCCACAAACTAAATCCATCTACAATAGTGCTCAATCAAAACTAAATCTGCTTGTTGTTTTTGCTAATTGCTCAATTGAAATGTCATTTGTTATTTGCAAATACATCACTTGGAAAATTGACTGTTCACTCTATTCTGAAAGGACTATGAAGTTAAGAGTCCTCTATGTGTAGAAACAGGATCTCTGTAATGTCAAAAGCTCCAAGCATCTCAGCCAAATTGGAATAGTAACAAGCATCTGTGCTCACACCCTGGGTAGGATAATAGTGTCAACACCTCCAGCAGAACTGATAGAGCTGTCTTTCAGTCTGTCTACAGGCTCTGTTTTACATTCTGCAGGTTAGCTAGGAACATACTCACTACCGACAAACCCTGAAAAACAGCTCCAGGTCAACTTCACATCTTCTGGACTCTCCGTGTCCTGCATTTCTTTGGCTAACAAGCTCTCTTGCTATGTCGTGTAACATGATTTCGTTGCAAGGGCTAAATTACGTTGAGTGTGTAAACAACATGAGCTCTAGTGATAGTCTTAGTAATTACAAGCAATGTGGCAGATTTACTCAGGATTCTTTCAATGAAAACTCATCCCATTTGGAGAGGGTTCAGCTAAAATCTACTGTAGACTCTGAGGATTCAGTAATGGTTGGAGTCTTCAGTGAAATGAAGTTGGAACCTAATAATAGACTCAAAGCAATGGAAAAGTATATACAATGAGAGATAGCTGCTTAGGAATATATACTTATATATAATATATTAGTAACACAAACACACACACACACACATACACTTGATGAAAGGATCATCTTAACTGTTGAGGATTTCCAGAGTTTCAGCCTTGGTCACCCCACTTTCTGAACAACCTCTAGTTTCACTATTATCAAATGTCTTCTCCATATACTTCTCATGAGTCTCAGAATTTTGGATCCAACTACCTTCTGAGCATACTTAGTTGCATTTTCCACCAGACTTTAAAATTTGCCCAGCATATTCCTTTCTCAAATAACAACTTTTACTCTAGTTTCCACCTCAATTAAACAGACCAATATTTTACCTAGCCTTCTCCATTCCTTTCTTATCTCAATCCAACTTCTATTTTTTTTCTATCCGACTTCTTAACATTCCTGACTCCTTTAGTTCTTCATTCCCATTCCATTACTTGCATTAACTATTGTGCAAAAATTATCAGACATTTTAGCAGTATAAATAAATACCCTATTTCTATGGGTCAGTCATCTGGGCTTAACTGGCTCAGGGTCTCACATAAGGCTGAAGTCAAGATGTGAGTCAAGTGTATGGTTTTCTCAAGGCCTCACTTGGATAGTATCTACTTCCACACTGAATGTGGCTGTTGGCCTGCCTCAGAAGATCCAGTTCCCAGCAGATTCAAGTGGCTGATGCTTAGGTGTTTGCTTCTAAGCTGGCTTTTGTCTAGAAGCATCAATTAATCCCTGAGCCTCTTCCTACAGCTACTCACAACATGGCGACTGTCTTCAAAAGTCATTATTTTCCTGTAACTTCAGATGAGACAACCTAGCATCTTTACTGTACTTTGTTCTTCAAAGAGGCAATAGGTCTAGGCCACACTTAAGGGGAGAGGTACAAATGAGAGCATGAATATCAGGACTAAGAGATGACTGGGGCTACCCTAGAGTCTATCTATTGGAGGAACATTGACTTTTGTTGAAACATGATGCATGTACTAGCATTTATCCTACCTGGTCTCTAGGTCTCCAGAGGCTTCTCGTTGCAGGTCATTGTCTGTATTGAGACCTGAACAACGATTCTACAAAAATAACAGGATTAAGAGGCTCCATTGCGAAAAGACTTTTGTTGACAGTCAGTATTGCCCATAAATACAAAGTCCAAATTTCTTGATGATTCATTCAAAGTGATCCATGATCTAGTCATCTGGGTTTGTTTGTTTGTTGTTCAATTTGTTTTTTGTTTTTTGGTTTTGATTTGGTTTGTTTTGGTTTTTTTGTTTGTTTTTGGTTTTGGTTTGGTTTGGTTTGGTTTTAGCTCTCTAGCCTCCTTTTCTACTACCCTGTACTCATCTCCTACAGCATGACAGACTCCTCCCTGGTCTTCAGACTCCTTGAAATAAGGCAAGTTGTAGGCCCTTCCATAAGTTCAAATGAAGTGAAATATGTGTTCCTTCTGGCTCTTCTTCTTTGACGTACAGCTTTACGACAGTCCTGAAATGCCTGCTCCCATTCTGCCTCCATACTCCCTGAGCATTTGAGACATAGTTCTATTTGAATCCATGAGAATCTTGTGCTTCTTTTAGGTTGCTAGTTCTTGGGAAGAGAAACAGCGTTAAAAGGGAAGCTGCCTTTGTATTACCATCAGATAAAGCTCCTGGAAGATTAGAATGTGACCTAATATGGTCAAAATAAGCAGGATTCTCTCATGCCTGCAATTCCTGTTGAATTACTTGTAGTAAATTATGACTAGAGGTGTCTGATGAAGGGGTCCACACTGTTTCTAAAAGCTGCTCTGTCAGCAGTGCGTATTGTGAATTGGAATAGAAGTTTAGAGGTTGAAGGTAACTGTAAGGTGATGTAAATCATGTGTAATTCCATTTGTTGTATAGGAGTAGTTGACTGAATAAAAATCTGTGCAGCATCTCTAGAAATCAGGACATCCTTCCGATCTTTTGTGGCATCTATAAATACTACTTTTGCAGACACATTTAGGAAATAAGTATGACTTAGAGGAATTTGTACCTGGTATAAACCATCTACAAAGTACCTGGTGGGGGTTTACCATTTTTCTTTCTTCCTTCTTACTTTTCTTTCTTGCTATTTTTTCCTTTGGGTGACAGGATTTCCATGGTCTCTCTTTATAGCTAAGGACAGCATCAAGTCCTCGTGCCCCAGTCTTAGCTTAGCAGTCCTTTTTGCCCAGACTCAATGTCTCCTTTGCTTACTACCCATGTGCCCTTGTCATTGACATCCTGCTACCCTTTGAATCCTAGGATTCTCTGAAATTCAAAGAGAAGCTTGCAGATCATCCTTGCCTCTTCCTGTTTATATCCATCTGAGTCTCTGTACAATCTGCAGCTGGTATGACTATGAACTTCCCATAGGAGATGAAAGAGAATTGCAGTCTCTGGTTTTGTTTGTGTCTGTTTCTGCCTCTGTCTCTGTTTCTTTCCTCTGTGTGTGTGTGTGTGTGTGTGTGTGTGTGTGTGTGTGTGTGTGCGTGTGCGTGTGCGCGTGCGCGTGTGCCCTGCATGCATATAAATATACATACACGTATATTTATGTGTTTTGGTGCAAATATGTACGCATGTGTTAGTACCAGCTTGTGGAGACCACAGAACAACTATGGATATTGGTCTCCAGGGTCCGTTCACCTAGCATTTCTGGGACAAATTTTCTCACTGGCCCAGAACTTGTCTAGTGATTGGCTTTTTCCCTACTTCCCAGTGCTGGAAAGAAAAGAAGCACCACAACTCCCAACTTGTTTTTTTTTTTTCCTTTTTCCAGGGGTTCTGGGGGCTGAACTCGGGCCCTCACATTGTGCTCCAAACACTTCGTCAATACAGTTATCGCTGAAACTCCACTTTCTAGCCTTGAGTCAAGGAACCTGAAGGAGGTGCATCCAGTTCTTAGTTTTTGTGGTGGGCTGAATCTGTCTGAAGAAATGGAGGATCCCAGACACCATTCATAGGCCACCAGCTGTACAACTTTATGCTGTCTTCCGTGAGTCACTGAGCACTCTTCTTTTCTGACCAGGCATGTGAGTTTCCATTTTCCAGGGCTTTGATCCCCTGCAGATTCACACGGAGGAATACACGAACAGCGGGGGTGGGGGGGGTTCTCCCTTCCTGTCTCTTCCTTTTCTAGAGAATAAATCCTTAACATACCAAAACTAGCTGTCCTGGAGATAAGGAGGGTTTTCAGCATGTGCTGCCTGAGTAGCTACAGCAGCAACAGCAACTGCAGTGACAGTCCAGTCTCTGAGAGCAGCAAGAACGAGGAATCTGACAGGAGGTGCTGAGGAGGGCTCTGCGGTTGCAGCTCAAGAGGTGCTGATGGGGGAAGGGCTGGGACAGGGCAGCTGTCTGTGCCTTAAACCCTAAAGATATGGCCTTTGCCGCATGCTGTGGACTTTCAGTGGGAAGAGGGGAGGATTAGGGCTCAAACTACATTTTTCCCATAGCCGGGCATTCAAAGGCTGTTTGAATCACTCTTCAAATTACAGATCTTCCCAAAGTCTACACACCAGTTGGTTTTCCTTGATCACATTTTACTAATGTCTCTGAGACTCAAGCTCCTCTTCCATAAAGTGGAACAATCCTGGAACTGCCTTTAAAGCACTGCCATGAGTTTAAATAGGATGACTGCTTGTAAATGACTTAGCATTCAACGGTAGAACAAATACTATCTTTATGGAGTCTGGCGCGGTGGCGCAGGCTTGCAAGCCCAGCTCTCAGGGGCTGAAGGCAGGAGCAACATGTGTTTAAGGCCATCTTCAGCTATGTAGTAGAGTCTAAGGACAGCCAGGGGAAAGAAAACAAAACTGTAAATATCACCTTTATTGTATAGGCTTAGGAGATTCCAAACTAAACACATTCCAAATGACCATTAAACTTCTTCTGCCTCCAGCACATCAAGCCATGGAGCTTCTCGTGCTAGCTTCTTTGATTGCTAGCTGTATGATCTTGGACACACTTCCTAACCTTTTCTGCCTGTTTGGTTTCCTTACTTCAAGACAGGAATAATAATGGTACCAACATTACAGAGTTGTGATAGTGATTAAATAAAGTCTGGCACATAGTATTATTATTGTTATAAATAGCCCTAGTACAGACCCATGCAATCCAAGTTGACTTTCTCCTGTAGAAGAAATGGCACAGGCCTGGAATCAGATCTCACTGGGAGATGTTCAGAGTGCAGCTCCAGAGTCCCCACTCCATAGTGTCAACCTCAGCTTTCTTGTTGTATTAGCTATGTATGTAATCTTGGGCATGGATTTCAACTTTGAGTAGAGAGTCACCTTTAAATCCTTTGCTTAGATTTCAATAGCACTAAGCAGCCACATAATAGAATATACTTAGCACTATTTTCATTTTCCTAAATGGTTTCTATAATTTTATATGCTCTGTGACGTCCCTGGAAGTGCTCTGACCTCTCTATTCCTGCTTCCTCACCTGTAACATGCTGATCTTATAGTAGCACATACCAAACTGACAGGGTTTATGAGCATCTACTCAAAATTTGGTCTTAGGAGGTTAGAGAATTGACTCCATAATGAAGACCACTTATTGCTCTTCCAGAGGACCTAGGTTTGATTCCCAGTACCCACATAGTCATTCACAAAATCCTTAATTTCAATTCCAGGAGACCCAGTGCCAGCTTCTGATAGCGTCAGGCACCAGCACACACATAAAGCACATACATACATGCAGGCAAAATAATCACACAAATAAAATTAAATCTAATTTTATAGTTGGTTTTAATGTCATGACTGATAATCTCACACACACACACACACACACACACACACACACACACACACACACCAAAATGGTACATTTTTTATGATTACTATTTAATAATGGTCCTTTTCTGGCAAGAGGCAAATCTGTCTTCCCAAATTGATCTAAAACCAGCTGTGAGATAACAAAAAATGAGTGGATAGGGGTTTCATCTTCATCTGGAGGGACCAGGATGCTAGCTCCCACATGTGTTCAAGAGATTGTGTCGTCCAAATCCAAGCAGCACACAAGAAGGGAATCCTGCATTATTCTTATCAGCTTGGTCAGATGTGGAGAAGAAGAAAGGAGAGGGTAGAGGCCTAAACTAGATTATCATTCAACAATTTAGAACTGAAACCAGACCACCTTCTACCCATTTGGACCCAATAAATGAGAGAAGATGGGTAAAGTACTTCATAATAAACAGTACCTTATTATTTAAACTATGTCATGATAGAGACATTGGTCTGCTCTGTTGCAAGCCTGTGGTTTCCTTGTATCACTGGCATTTATGATGTAATGGGAAGAGTAGAGTTAATGGGCCATTGCGCAACCTGAGGTCTGCCCTTCATTAGCCCTGCTGAACTTAGCTTAGCTCTCCTGCGGGCCTCCAGTGTAAGATGGTGATGATGGGAGAATGCTTTGTGAGACTCCCTGCAGTTCCCACAGTGTTAGAAAGCCACAGTGGTTGACTAATTAAGTGGTATTCCTGCAGAATGGAGGAACACTGGCTTTCCTTTTCAGTCCATTTTCTGCCATGTGCCAGATGTGGTTGCATTCCATGTCACCTATCTCTTAAAGCGAGATTTAAAGCAACAGAGCAAAGGGAACAGAAACAGGAGCGAAAAAGACAAGCTCTAGACCAAGTTACAATAGGCCAGCTGTTGTTCCTGAAACTTGCTCACAGTCAGACATGAATCTCCCAGTCTGGAAGATGATGATCAGTTTTTCCATTTGTGTAAAGTATTTTCCTTTGTTTTTGTCATATGGACATGCCTGCTTCAAAATATTCTTCGGAGTGGTTGGAAATGGTAGGATAAGGGAAAGAAACATCATATAGTCAGGAAAATAATTGTTTAAAGAGTCTCCCACAGGAGGGGCTAGAGAGGTGGCTCAGCAGTTAAAAGGCTATACTGCTACTGCAGAGAGCCTGAGTTAGGTTCCCAGCACTGATGCCAAGTAGGTCACAACTACCTATAACTCCCAATCCAGGGGTTTTAACACCGCTGGCCTGTGGCTACCTGCACATAAAAACACATATCCACACACACATATCATATACTTTAAAATAAAATCTTACGAAAGAAGCCCCAAGAAAGTCAGTTTTCATACATTACCTGCAGAGAATAGCACTTTCATCCGAGGAATGCCTCCACTGGTGGGAAGACAGCATGACTATGTCTTGAAGGTATTGGCTTGTAGGGCAAGACACAGAAGTACACAAGTCTTTGATGGGCATTTCTTAGTGACAAGGTTGAAAGACAGTGTCCCAAGGGATTGTAACTTGTATGTACAGAGCAATTCCTGATGTCTAAACTCTCAGATGTCCCTCAGCTCAGCTACTCATATGAACATTCTTGTCCACAACAAGTTTCAATATACTTTTGATCACTTTCTTCAAGCTTGTCAGCACTTCGATTTCAATTCATTTGGGGAGGCTGAGAAGGGCCTAGAGTATGAAAAAGAATGGCAGACTGGGAGGTAAATTACTCCCAAGAGGGTATCACAAGGGACCATGCCTGCTTAAGAAAGAAGGGGGTTGGGAATATGACGGTTGTGTCTAATATTAATAAGGACCAGACAGCGTGCTTCTTGCCTTGTTTGGCTCTGGGAAAGTCATCATATATATATATATATATATCTGTGTCCTTTCTGGTAAAAGAGGTATATACTAGGAAGTCCTCACCTTTCTACTTAATCAAGAGGAGTCTATGTTTCAGTATTTCCACATGCTGAGAGGTCAGATCATGGGCTACAGATCTCAGCCATGCAAAATGTGAATGTCCTTTTTAATGTTCTACCCAAGTAGACAGACAGTCAGCATAGGTGCCTGCAGGGATAGACAGATCACTATCAAGTGGGAAAATCTATCTTTTATTTGGAGGGTTCCTATTACCCTTCATGGTACCTCCTACAATTCTTGCTTGTTGCACTTTACATTATTCCCTTTTTAGCCCCGAAGAACTTTATGCCCAATCATTCTCAACACCTTCAACATATCCTTTGCTTTTTCTTTTCTTTTTTCCTTTCCTTCCCTCCTTCCCTCCTTCCTTCCTTCCTTTTTTGTGCTGTTGCTTTGTTTTGTGAGGCAGAGTTTTTCTTTGTAGCCCTAGCTGTCCTGGTACTCACTTTGTAGACCAGGATGACCTCAAGCTTAGAGAGCCATCTGCCTCTGCCTCCCAGGTGCTGAGATTAATGGTGTGTGCCATCCATGGTACAGGCATATCCCTTATTTGGATAGTTCCTAGTGCTGGTTATGCCTTCTGTTTCCCCTAAGACAATTTTGCAATTTGTCTGCATCCCTCAGCCCCATGTACCATCAAGAAAGGATACACTAGTCACTTGATGAATGACTTGAGTAACACCAAACAGGGTGGGATTCACTTCTCCACATTGGGGAGCAAGTTTCACCACCATGGAAGTCCATGTGCTGGCACATAACACTGTTGACTCACATTAAATTTCATGCTGTTTAGTTGAGCTCTGAAGTGCAACTTCATTGACACAGCTTCTTTCTGCTACCTAGCATGTCCTGCCCAGTTGCAATTCTACAGAAGTAGCTTGGACCAGTCTTATGTGTAAGTGTGTGTGTGTGTGTGTGTGTGTGTGTGTGTGTGTGTGTGTAACATGGATTATAAATAACTAGTGTATTCATAGGTTATTTAGCCTAATTGTGGAATATACAATGTTGCTTAGAATTTTAAAATGCTAATTCAAGTCACTAAGTATATATTTTTATCTTGTACATCCTTCATATGGACAATGGGAGTGAAGGAGACACTGATTTGCAATCACACTCACTTTTCCAACCTGTGCATTTATAAAAATTACTTCTAAATATATAGTTATCCAATTTTGCCTTGCCATCAGGTCTTTTTTTTTTCTCACATTGAACTGAACTTACTAACATTATGTTGGAGTCCTGACACATTGGGCTAAGACCCAGAATTTCAACTTAGACTTGAACTTAGAGGGTTATATGAGGTCTAAAAAGAAATGACTGGACAGTGTGGGCTGCACAGCACAGCATCATTTGTCTGAGGAGGGCTAGGTTGGTTTCTCTTTCCAGGGTTGTGAGTACTTTTCAGAGATGGATCCCCTACCTCCTCTTTGTCTCTTTCTCACCTCCCTCCCTCTGCTCCTCCCTCCCTCCTCTCTATCTCTCTCTCTGTCTGTATCTCTGTGTATGTGCACACACACATGTGTGTATGTGTGTGTATGTGTGTGTGTGTGTGTGTGTGTAATCATACACACACAGGTATGTACAGATACACACACCCATACTGACAGAGAGGCTAGAGGAGGATTTCAAATGTTCTTACCTATTATTCTCCATATTATTCTTTTGAGACAGAGTCTCTTATTGAATTTGAAGCTATGTTGGTGGCCAAAAAGTCCCAACTTGAACTCAGGTCCTCATGCTTGCTCAATAAGCACTCTTACCCACTGAGCCATCTCAGTGAGTGGCAGTGGTTGGAGGCTGTAACCCCAATAAACTCTTTCCTCCCCAAGTTGTTTTTGGGAAGGAAAAACAGAAAACAAACCAGGTCTTTACTCTTAGTTTTTACAGTGTCCATTTTTCATTTTTTAGCTTTAACCTGCTTTTGTTAACGTCTTTAAAGTGAATTTCTTCTAGATATCACACGCTTGAGTATTTTTCTGTATCCCCCTCTGCCAGGGTTGTTTCATGATTGATGTTTTCAGACTGTGCATATTTAAAACACCAAGTTTAGTGCTTCAGCCATAGTGTTATTTGTTTTTTACTGGTTTGTTTCTTTTTCTATGTGCTCTGCTGGCCTTCGGTGCTTTACTTGAAAGTTTCTCAGGATTCAATATTGACTTTCTGTTTTGTTTGCTAACATACCTCTTCATTTGTTTTGTTTTCTTACATATCTATAAAGTTTTCCCATAGTTCATGTTGGTATTACCACATAAATACAATATCAGAATCTATTTGTTTTGATATTTTCCTATTTCAAGTAATTCTTGGAACTCTACTTCCATTTAAGATGGTTATTTTCTCTGCCTACTTTGAACACTAACCTGGATGATGGTGTTATAATTTTTGTTTCAGTCACTGAACATAGTTCTAAAGGAATGAAATACATTTCACAAAATGGGTATGATGAGGTCCTAACCCTCAGTACCTGTGAACGTGACCTTATTTGAAAATAGGTTTGCTGTAGATTACAAGTGAAGACGAAGTCACACTAGAGTCAGGTGGGCCTTTACCTAATTCAATATGGCTTGTGTCTTTTTAATGTGGTTTATTGGGTGGTGGGATGCTTTGAGGCTGAACTGAAGCTTCCTATGTAGTCTCACCATCTTTCTTCCACCTCCCAAATGCTAGGCCTGGTTTATGCAGCGACTGAAGTGGAACTCAGGACTTTGAGCAAGCACTTTACTGACTGAGCTACAGCCTCACCTCATGGTTAGTACCTTTTTACACGAAAAAATACATTGTGCTGTGTATAAATGGAAATTGATAATATGATGCTAGGATATACACAGCGGTAGCAAAATCGTTAGCAAAGTAAAGTGGTTTAACAAATGCTTCAGCTCACATAAGTGAATCTAGTGTCTTTATAAACGCAGAAGGACATGGAGACATAGCCACACAATGGAGAACATCTTGATTTGAATAAGGAAGAGAGTAAAGTGTTGCAGATGCAAATTTATTTCCCCTCTTGACCCCACTAATTAACACATTCCAGGAGAGCAGAGCACTGTGGACTCCACCTCATTCCTGCATTGGAACCCAGCTCCCTGCAGGGGGGAGAGACCTCAAGCTGAGAGCTAACTAGCTCTGTAATGCAACTCAAGGTGCACTCCTTCACCAGGATGATCCTGTTGGGGGACAGAAATTCAAGTTCTTGCTGGCCAGGTGGAGAGAGGGTAATTGAGCTATCTAACAACCTCACTTTACATTGCTGCAATCTACCTCTTTGACACTGGGTAGAGGTGCGGGCTCTGCTCCCTTCTTAGGCCCTGTTTGAAGTGGGAGAGAGTGTAAGTCAGCCTTTCTTTCTGCCATCTCTTCTCACCTGATACTATTATTGGCTGGAACCTCCATCCCTACCAGATTTAAGGAGAAACAGTCTTCCACCATTATCATGTTAGCTGTAGGTTTTCTTTTTCTTGTTTAGGTTTATTTATACTCATAAATGTTTTCCCTGAATGTATGTATGTGCACCACACGCATGTCTGATACCTGCAGAGGTCACATAAGGACATCAGATACCCTGAAGCTGGAGCTACCAATGGTTATGAGTCACCATGTGGACGCTTTACTGAATCCAGGTCCTTTGCATGAGCAACAAGTGCTCTTAACCCCTGCATCAACTCTCCAGCCTCCCATTGTAAGTTCGCCATAGCTGCAGTTTCTCAGAGTGAGAAATTTTTTTTTACTAGTTTGCCAAGAGTTTTTACAACTAAGAGGAATGGATGCTAGTTTTTCTTAAATATTTTTTTGTATTTTCATTGACATAATCACATATCTCATAGCTTTGTATATGTCTTAGATATACATTATTTATTTTTATAGTGTAACCAGTTAATCAATTGTTTAATTTTAAACCAAACTGACATTTCAAGGTCCTGAAATATTCAACAGGTCCTTGTATGTGAATGTATCCATTTGATTACATTCATTAAAAATTCATTCCAAAATTTTTTATTCAGATTCATGGATTATTGGATTACAATTTTATTTCATTTTATAGTACCCAGGTGTTACAGGTTAAATTGTGTTCCCATAGAAATGCATATGATTAAGGGATATCCATTTTCTAGTACCTTAGAATGTGTACTTATTTGCAAATAAGCTCGCTATAGAGGAAATTAATTAAGAAAAGGTCACACTTGAGAATAGTGTGCCTCCAATTCAACTTGAATTCTATAGAGGGATAGGACTTAGACACACATGCTTTAGATGAGCACAGGAGCACACACACACACACACACACACACACACACACACACACGGGTAGGGGTGGGTATGGGGTATGGGAAAGAACCATGTGAAGACAAAAGCAAAGATGAGGGTAATGTATCAAAGAATACCAATGGTTACAAGAAGAGAGGGTAGAGATCTGCCACCAATTCTCCCTCACATTCATCAAGAAAAAGTAACTTTGAGCATACCTTGATCTCCAACTTCCAGTCTTCTGAAGTGGAAGACAATATATTTTTGTTGTTGAAGCCACCCTGCCTCTAATAGAGAATAATTCTGGCCTCATAGATTGAAAGTATCCTTTCCTCTTTAAATTTCTAAGAAATTGTGTAGAATAGGTATTCTTTAATTTTTAATGGTTTAGTGGATTTCATCTGCAACAATATATGGGCCTGGAGTTGTCTTTGTGGGAAGGATTTTTTTTATTATTAATTAATTTTTTTCTTTGAGTCCAGCACTTGGGAGGCAAAGGCAGACTCTGTGAGTTTGAGGCCAGTCTGGTCTACAAAGAGAGTTCCAGGACAGCCAGGGCTATTACACAGAGAAAGCCTGTGCCAGAAAAAAAATATTAAACACTAACAAACAAAACAACCCAATTAAAAAATGGGGCACAGAGCTAAACAGACAACAGAGGAATTCTCAAATGGCTGAGAAACATTTAAAGAAATGTTCAACATCCTTAGACATCCACGGGGAAATACAAATCAAAACAACTCTGAGATTCTACCTTACAACCTTCAGAATGGCTAAGATCAAAAACTCAAGTGACAGCACATGTTGGTGAGGATGTGGAGAAAGGGGAACACTTCTCCACTGCTAGGGAGTGCAAACTTGTACAACCACTTTGGAAATCAATCTAGCTCTTTCTCAGAAAACTGAAAATAGCTCTACCTCAAGACTCAACTATCCCACTCCTGGGTATATACTCAAAATATGCTCTACAATGCAATAACTACATTTACTCAACTATGTTCATAGCAGCTCTATTCATAATAGCCAGAATCTAGAAACAACTTAGTTGTCCTTCAACTAAAGAATGGATAAAGAAATTGTGGTGCATCTACACAATGGAGTACTATTCAGCTATTAAAAACAAAGAAATCATGAAATTTGCAGGCAAATGGATAGAACTAGAAAAGATCATCCTGAGTGAGGTAACCCAGTACCAGAAAGACACACATGGTATATACTCACTTATAAGTAGATTTTAGCCATATAGTACAGGAATAACATACTACATTACACAGATTCAAAGAAGATAAGTAACAAGGAAGATTCAAAGGAGGATGCTTAAATCTCATTCAGAAGGGGTAATAGATTAGACAGAGGCAGTGGATAAAAAGTGGGAACAAGGTAGAAGAGGGATCACAAAGGGATAAGAAGGTGTAGATCAGACCTTGGGAGAGCTGGGAAGGAGGACAAAAGGTCCGTAGAGAAAAAAGAAACTCTATGACAAGCTGGAGACCTAAGTCAGGGTAGGCTTCTGGGAGGATATGACGGAGACTCTAGCAGAGATTCCTACTATCAGGGATCATAGAAACTGAAGAGGCCTTGCCCTAACTAGACAAGACTCCTAGTAGGAGAAGGGGAACACCAACCCACCCACAAAAACTTTGACAAAGCTTGCCCTGCCTACAAGATGTGCAGCGATAAAGATAGAACAGAGATTGAGGGAGGGTTCAACCAATGCCTAGCCCAACCCAAGACCTACACCATGGGAGACAGCCAAACCCTGATACTATTAATGATACTCTGTTATGCTTGCAGTTGTCCTCTGAGAGGCTCCACACAGCAGTGCTTCGAAACAGATGCTGAGACTCAGTGTCAAATATTGGGTAATGCATAAGGAATCTTGTGGAAAAGTGGGCGGGGGGGGGGGGCAGGGAGAAAAGGACCTGGAGATGATAGGAGCTTCACAAGAAGACCAGCAGAGCCAACTAACCCGGGCCCAGAGGCACTTGCTGAGACTAAAGCACCAACCAAGGACCACTCATGGACTGGACCTCGGACCCCAGCACAGATGTAGCCAATGGGCAGCTCAGACTTTATGTGACTCCTCTAATAATCGGAGCAGGGTCTGTCTCTGACATGGACTCTGTTGCTAACTTTTTTATCACTTCCCTCTGGTGGGACTGCCTTGCCAGGCCACAGGGGAAGGGTACATGCTCAGTCCTGATGCAACTTGATGAGCTTAGGTGGATAGGAAGAAGGCTTCCCTTTTCTGAGGAATAGGGAAGGGGAATGGAGGACAGAGAGGGAGGGAGGGACTGGGAGGAGAGGACAGATGGAGCTATGATCAGGATGTAAAGTGAATAAACAAGCAACAAAACAACAACAACAAAAATCCCACAACTAGGAACAGTGGTACATGCCTATAATCCCAGCACTCTGGGCAGCAGAGGCAGGAGGGTCTCTGTGAGTTCAAGGAAAGCCTGGTGTACAATGTGAATCCAGGACAGCCAAGGCTATACAGAGAAATACTGCCTCGAAAAAACCAAACCAACCAACCGAACAAACAAACAAGCAAACAAACCAGGAAATGAAGATAGACCATCAGCTGATGACTGGATAATTTAAAATGTGGTATATTTACACAAAAGAATATAATTGAACTATTAAGAAAAATGAAAATATGAAATCTGCAGCTAAATGGACAGAGCTGGAAACAATTATTCTGAGTGAAGTAAGCTAGACCCAGGAAGAAAAATATAATTTTTTCTCTTATTTGTGATGTTATCCCTGAATTTTCTTATATGTGTGTTCCATTTGAAATACCCATAGAGGTCAGGTCAGGAAATTAGTAAAGGGAAGTGGTAGACATCAAAGGAAGGGACATAAAATTAAGCGGTACAAAGAATTAAAGGTGAATCATGGTACAAGAAGGTCTTAATGGAGGGGGATAGGAGGAGGGCATGATAGATGAGGAAATACAGGGATACTGGACACATTTCTAAAAGATATATGGAAACCCACTATTGTAGAAGTGTCCTAAAGTATGTACACACATACTTTTTTAAAAAATAGTTTTAAAATAGTGTTTAAAAATAGTTTAAATTGAGTTACCCTACAATGGGGAAACAATGTCTCTATTAGATACTATAGGTTAACAAATAGAAAACCCATTGCCAGAAATTGATTACTTCTTTTGGAATTGTTGACAAGTGAGGTCCCCAAACATTGCATGCAATATATTGCGAATGTTCATGGTTACCCTTCAGAACTTGATGGTAACACCATATTGCTGAAGCTACTATACACCTGAGTCATTGAACATGGAGAAATAAAGCTGGTACTCAACCAGAGGCCTCATCCCTACTGGCTAGCTTTTATAGTGCTGGATGGTGCTGTACCAGGGAGTACCAGGGGAGAATATGAATCACCACTCTTACCCTGCTGTGAACCATGAGACAAAAATCCATGACCAACATAGCAAGTCATACCTACTGGGACAATAGTGACTTGAGTGTTAGGGAAGTGATCAATTACTTTCTGATTCGATTTAGGGCCTAATTCACAAGTTGAAATCCGTAATTTGCACTGTTATCTGTGCCAAAAACAGATGGTTAGATAGGCCCTAGGTGATAGGGCTAAGAGGACACACTGTTAAACCAACATCTAATGATTTATCTTTATACCTGTATGTTAGTGCATCTCACAGTACCCATCAGAGAAGCTTCTTTTTGCAGTAGATGATGATTAACATAGAGGCTCACAGCTGGTCAAGGTTCAAAAAATAGTAGAATGAAAAATGCTTAGCCCTAAAGGAGACATCTATATCAATTCTCTCCTTCCAAAGCTCAACAATATGTGCAGAAATAGAAATGGACAGCTCTAGGCAATGAGTGACTACAAGGAAACAATGGCTTTTTGAACATAGCAGAGCAGTTGCATGCATGAGTTCATAGTAGTTGAAACAGTATGCAGTTGAAACAGACCTTGATCTTTTGATTATCTCCCTCCCGTGTGTGTGTGTGTGTGTGTGTGTGTGTGTGTGTGTGTGTGTGTGTGTACAGATGTATACATGTGCATGTACATTGTCGTGTGTGGTGTTTGGGGGGCTGATGTGTGGTACATGTACTTGTTAGTGTGCACATGTGTCCACTGCACATGTATATGTATGCCAAGATCAATATTGAATGCCTTTCCTTGATCACTCTCCATATTTGTATTTTGGGGGATCAAGTCCTTCACTGTACCTGAGTCTCACCAGTTCAACAGGCTGGATGGTCAATGAGCTGTAGGCATCCACCTACCGCTGCCCTGCCCCCAGACCTGGGGTTATGTAAAAATGCTGCTAAATCTGGCTTTGTGCTCAGGCTCTGAGGAACTGAACTCAAGTCCTCAGGTCCTCAGGCTTGCATGGCAAGCACCTTACTAACTGGACCATCTTTCAAAATCCATCAACGTTTTTGTTTTTATTGTTTGTATAGTTAATCACATCCAGATAAAGTTTATTTAACTTGTTAGATTCGGATTGCAAAATCTTCTGGGCCTGCAATCACAGCCTGGCATCTCATTATCGTTAGTCAACCTTTCATCTCACCAAAATCACCATGCCAGCACAAAATCTCCTGATGAACCACCAGGCCCTATGCTTAGAAGATGATGATGAAAAAAATCTTTCAAATACTTGGGTAGCTTCTGCTCCCTTGTTTCCATACTCATCTTTTTCTTGTCATCTCCCTCTCACAACAGATTCCTTTTTGTAAAATGAGTCTTGGCTTTCATCCTTCATGGCACCAAGGAGAATGTTTCACCCATCCCCTTCAACGTTTCTGTACTTCAATTTCCCAATTATCATTGTAACATTCAAGTCTTCTTGGAAACATGATCAGACTTCTCTTACCACCATGTGCCAAACAAATCCTGCTCCTGATTCAATATTTACTCAACTTATCACTCCATCTCTCTCACCTCTCACAGCTGTCCTTTCTAAAAGAGTTCTCTAAATGTTCTGCTTCCTCAGGGTTGGTAAATCACAACTATCTCTACTTCCTGACTTTATTATTCCTTGACCCCCCCCCTCATATTGTTATGCCCACACCCTTCTTCTGAATGTAATCATTCAGGTTACTAAGGGCTTTTCTTATTGCATGCAGTATTAGCTTGGGCTAATACTGGGGCCACAACAGAAATGTCAGATAAGAGTTGTTTAAACAAGATACAAGTTGAATTATGTCTCATGAGTCCAAGGCTAGTATAGCAACACTATTCAATAAATCATCCAGGAACCCAGATTTCTTCAATGATAGATTCACTCTGCCATGCCTCAGACATTATCATGCCTATATGATCAAAGATGAGTCACAATGATGTGCAGTAGAGAGATGGAAAAAGGAAGGGTAGGTCATACCTTTCTTATTTAAGGCAACAATTCACATACCACACAGATACGACACATATCTGCTAACTTTGCACTGGAATAAAATTAGTCTTAGGGTCAAGCATGATTCTGCATGGAGACCAGAAATATGGACTTTGTATGGAGAGCAATCTCCATTTTCGGTGCCCATGTACTCATCTCAGTATTCTGTTAGAGAAGGGGTAAAGAAGTGCTGGGTAATAACTACAAGTTTCTATCAGGCAAACCACATCACCTTAAAAATGGTTTCAAACATGTGACAGAAGAGGCTGCTTTGTAGTCATGACCTTATACTCTTTTCACACACCCCCACCCCTGATTTCAATATAGTAGAAACCAGAGATGCCTCCTAGTTCTGAAATTCTGCTGTGAACATTGAGTCTTATCTCAGGCTTGCATAGGAATGATAGGTTACACAGAATAGGCTGCAAGGAATGGAGAAAGACCCAGGAATCTTGCGAAACAAAATGTCTGACATATAATAAGTACTCAGTTAATACATTCCAGATGGACATACATACACACACACACACACACACACATGCACATTTAGTGAATATAGGGGAAAAGCATTGCCATCTTACAGGCCTTGAGAATACTTAAGAAGAAGCTCAAGTTTTGAGCAGTAGAAGACATGAAACTAATTAGACAAATTTAATGCTATCACATTCCTCTTGAAGATCAATTTCTTTTTACACCATGATTAAACAGGTTTTTAAAATAAATTTTAAGCAGGGCAGTGGTAGTCCACACCTTTAATCACAGCACTCGGGAGGCAGAGGCAGGTAAATCACTGTGAGTTCAAGGCCAGCCTGGTCTACAAAGAGAGTCCAGGACAGCCAAGGCTACACAGAGAGACCCTGCCTGGGAAAAACCAAAATAATAAGGAAAGAAAGAAAGAAAGAAAGAAAGAAAGAAAGAAAGAAAGAAATTTTAAAAACGTATTCACTTTACATCCCGATTGTAGGCCCCTCCCTCATTTCCTCCTGGTCCCACCCTCTCTCCCTTTTCCCCTCCCAACTCCCCTACCCTAGTCTTCACAAAGGGGGAACCTTCCTCTCCTACCATCTGACCCCAGCCTATCAAGTCTCATCAGGACTGCCTAATTATTCTCCTTCTATGGCCTGGCAAGGCCACCCTGCCAGGGGGGAGTGATCAACAAGCAGGCAACATAGCCCATGTTAGAGACAGCCCTTGCTCCCCATATTAGGGGACCCAGGTGGAGACTGGGCTGCCACCAACTATTTCTTTACTCTTCCCCCTGAAGCAGAACTCAACCTCAAACTAGCTTACTCTAGAAATCAGTTTCCACTGAGATGACTGGTTGGATTAATGGCTTGATGGGTGGGAAAGTAGGCATAAAATTGAGGTAAGGTCATGCTTTCTTACTTTCCTGGTGATGGTTCCACTGTTAGACTTCCCTCACCCCACAGAATGTCTTAAAGTTTTCCTAAATGACATCTAGTTGCCTGATTTCTTTTTCTTTCTTTTTGGAGCTAAATTCCTAACCCCAAAAGGCATAGCCCAGTCTGGCCTCCCCTTCTTCAGCATTACCTATTGACTTGAGCCACCACCACCACTGGCCTGGATGACCTCTAGATGACTTAACTGCATCTGAGAATAACCCAGAGGACTTATACATTCTTCAGTTCTTGCCAGGACTCCTTGTCTGAGACTCTGTGCTCCACATAGTGCCCAAAGTCCTCCAGGTAGTCATGAAATCTTGCAAATGAAGAATAATTCTGGATGCTGTAAGTAATCTAAACCACAGAAGAAGTCTGAATTTTCATTCATATATTAATGGGATAGGTGTGAATAGGTTTCTCCCTTATATACTCCAATGGTTTAAAAAGAGAGTTGTATTTGTAGTGTGTATGCGTGTGTGTGTGTATGTGTGTGTGATAAAAGAGTAACCCTTTTATCAATACAGATGGATAGAGCATGGATTAATACAGATAGTAGGACACGGCTATGACAAATGTCTAGGATTTTGGATACTTTATCTGAATATCAAAATTCTAATTTAACTAGTACTGGATCCACACATTCACTTTCCTGTTTTCTGTGGGTTAGATGGTGATGTGGTGGTCCTACTTTGCTCTTAGAGGACTAGATGAAGAATGAATGGGAATATAATTCTGTTATTTACACAGGTTAAGGCATGCACTAGTTTTTCAGATTGATCCTAACCATATCTTTAAAGTGGATGACATATACACTAAGAAACTCAGAGTTGTGGATATCTGGGACCCTCTTGATTGACAGAAAGGAGCAGGGAAAACTGGGGGAAATGTAGGTACCCTTTACAATCTCAGTACAGATGTCAAGGTGATTATGGACTGACCCCTAGTTGCTTTTTTCTTTTTCATTCTCTCCCTTTTCCTTAGTCAGTTGTCAATTGCACTTGGTTAAATATTTGCACTTCAGGTGGGGAGCACCCGCAGGTTAAATGATGAATGCTCTGTACCCTTTTCTTCCTAAGGCCTGGATGCAGACTGACCTCAGCTGATTCCTCTAGTGTTTGCTGGTAGTGGCATGCCCTGGTACTGGGTTATTTGACTGATGATTGATATGGGAAGGGCCAGCTCACTGTGGGTGGTAACCCTAGGTTGGTTGTTGTGGTTCTGGGCATTATAAGAAAGCAGACTCAATAAGTCATGAAGAGTAAGCCAGTAAGCAGTGTTCTTGCATGGCCTTTACATTAGTTCCTGCTTTCAGGTACCTTGAACGAATTCCTACCCTTGGCTCCCATGGATGATAGACTACAAGATGTAAGATTAAATAATCCCTTTGCTCCTCAAGTTCATAAGATAAACCAAGTTTAAGAGTGTTATGTTTTCAAAATACATATAGGTCATGATACAGTGAAAGTAATGTGATGCCATTTTAAGTTCTAAGCAAGGTTGTTTAACACTGTCAAATGTGAATTTGAGAACTGTTAAGCTGGTTGCTGTGAGAGACAATGGCAGCTAAGGTTGTCATGATTATATGTAGATGGGGATAAACATGTCACCTTGAGAGAAACATTCATGAGACAGAGTCAATAGAAATTGGTGAAGGGGTGAAGGGTTAGCTCTGGTGGTGGAGGGGAGCATGGAGAAAGGAAAATTCTTCTGTTTCCCATTGGATAAAGTCAGGAGATGAGATTGAGATCACGGGAAAATGATTAGGTTTGAGGGAAAAATCATGAGTTGCTCTTTGGACCCATAAAGTCTGAGGTGTTTTTGTGGTCCCCATCAATCCCTCATCTCCTTATTTAAATATTATCTCACTGAAGCCTTCATTCTCCAACTAGTATCACACTTTAGCTCTAAGCAATTCCATGCCTTCTTCTTTGGCTTTATTTTGGGCCTTAGTTCCTTTGCTTATTTAGATAGTCTCTGTATTTTTTTCTTGCTTATTCTATTGTTCCCACCAAAATGCTATCACAGCAAGACAGACATGTTATCTATTTTACTTTATATTGCTCTAATCTTCAACACCATGGCTTAGTAAGTGTTGTCAGATTTAATATCTACTGGCAACCTTATTGGATGTGAGATGCCTAGATAGCTAAACCACACCTCTTTGTGTGTCTGTGAGGCTGTTTTCAGGGCTATTAGATCTTGAAGGTGCTGATGCAATCCATCGTTTTAGACTTTGGTGGATTAAAACTGTGACTGTCATTGAGAAGTGACAAAACTGAGAGGTAGGTTTTGGTTGGGGGAAATTTAGGTCAGCTGGGACATGTCTTTGAAAGACAAGTTTGCTGTGACTCCTTTCCTGTCTCTGTTTTCTCCTTACTGGCTGCTATAAACAGCCTCTTAATATTCTACCCTACCTCAAGCTCAAAACAATAGACTCAGTCAATCTTTGAGTAAAATCTCTGAAATTGTAAACCAAAACAAATCTTTCTTCCTTTTAGATTCTTTTTCTCTTCAGGGCTGGAAAGGTGGCTCAGTGGCTCAGTGGTTAAGAGCACTGGCTGCCCTTCCAGAGGACGCAGGTCCAGTTCCCAGAGCCCACATGGCAACTCATAAACTGTAACTCTAGTTGCAAGGGAATCCAACACCCTCACACAGATACACATTTAGGAAAAACACTAATGCATATAAAGTAAAAATAAATCATTAAAATAAATAAACAAACAAATATATAAATTGATAGTTTCTGGTATTTAGCACAGTGATTAAAAATCCAACATAGCCCAGAACGGTGGCTCAAGCCTGTGATCCCAGAACTCAGGGAGGCAGAGACAGGCAGATCTCTGTGAGTTCGAGGCCAGCCTGGTCTACAAATTGAGTCCAGGACAGTGAAAGCTATACAGAGAAACCTTGTCTTGAGAAAACAAACAGACAAAAAAAAAATCCAACATAGGAAGCTGATATCAGAGAATCTGGGTCATGGCTGTAACTGCCTCACAGTATGGCTCAGAAACCCCTTGAACGGGTTTATGGGAAGAAACTGGAGATGTGTAGAGAAATGGGCTAGAGATGACCAAGAACACTTAATGGGTAATCCTTGTGGGAGTCCAAAGACCTGATTGTGACAATAAATGTAGATAGTAAAGACAGTGCCATGAGCTTTCAGGTGGGAGTAAGGATTCCTGAGGAGTGGATATAGATTATTTGTGTTATTTATGGCAAAGAACTTGTTGACCTTTTGTCTATGACCTAAGACTTTCCTGGAGGCTGAGTTTTAAAGTGACAGACTAATCTTATGAAGAAATTTAGGCTGCAGCATTGATACTCCTTCCTGGATTGCTAGCCAAGTGGACAATGAGAATTAGGAGTCAAGAGAAGAACACATATTTAAAGCTTGCAGTCTGGCTCACAGTGTGTGTGAAGTTGAGGCTGAGGAAGACTGTCACCATTAAATACTTTTCACTTGGACAACAGCCAAAAGCCAAAAGCCAAATGCCTTGAGGGCACCTCAGGAACTTGCCAGACTGCATCCACAGCAGGCTTAAAGCTGTAAACTAGTAAAATCTCCGGATAACTTTCCAGTTCTTTTCCCTGTGAGGCTCGCTCCACAGGCATCTTCTAAGTACACAGGACTGCTTAAGGATAACTCTTCCCTCTAACTTCATTTTCCTATGTACAGCTCCCTAGGAACTCAGAGGCCACTACAGTTGTAGTGGGTGGAGCTTGGCTACTACTTGAGCTACATCAGACATTGGCCATGCTCACACATGACGTTGGTTTTATTGTCATGCAGAATGCAAGAGTTATAGAGTCATGAAGGCTTCCACCGGTGTTTGAAAGGAAAGCTTGGGAAGTGTGTTGCCTAGTTTTATGTCAACTTGACATAATGTAGAGCGATTTGGGAAGAGGAAACCTCACTGGAGAAAATGCCCCCAGCAGACTAGCCTGTGGGCAAGCCTAGGCAGGAATGTTCTTGATTGATGACTAATGTGGGAGGGTCCAGCTCATTGTTCCTAGGTAAGTGTTCCTGGGTGGTATGAGAAAGCAAACTAAAAGCTGGGTGTGATATCATATGCTTTTAATCCCAGCACCAAGCTAGGAGGCAGAGAAGGAATGAAACTCTATGAGTTAGAGTCCACCCTGGTCTCCAGAGTGAGTTCCAGGACAGCCAGGACTATGTAGAGAGACCGTGTCTCAAAATCAACAACAACAAGAAACAAAAATACGAGAAGGAAGGAAGGAAGGAAGGAAGGAAGGAAGGAAGGAAGGAAGGAAGGAAAGAAGGAAAGAAAACTGGGCAAGCCATGAGGAACATAGCAATAAGCAACACTCCTCCATGGCTCCACTTTAGTTCCTGCCTCCACGTTTTTGCCCTGATTTCCTTTCATGATGGTGTGTGAACTAAGAAATATAAACTAACATAAGCCCTTTATTTCCCAGGTTGCTTTTGCTCATGGTGGCTTAGCACAGCAACAGAAATCCTCAGATAGGAGGCCAGGCAATACGTAGCAGCACTGGATTCTTGCAGGCAGCCACTAAAACAGGAACACATAAAGCTGCAACAGTGACAATAAAAAGCACCATGGGAACCCCAGGGAGTTAAAGATGTCAGGAACATCTGCTGAAAAAAAGCTGAAGGGAGAGTGTACAGCCAGCTCAGAAGAGAAGCTACGTGGACTCCATAATTAGAAAGGCAGGAAGGGTGGGGCCCCTCAAGCCCTTTAGAGTTTACATTATACTATAGAGTTTAATGCTTGCTCTCTTAGGTTTTTTCTTGATTTCGGTTCCATCCCTCAGTGAATTCTGTAGCAGAGGGAGCTTGTTCAGGAGTTTTGGAATTGTGCCTAGTGTATGATCTTAGAGTCCTGTTATATCTCTACTTGCACTGTAAACCTTGGTACACCTCAGAATTGCCCATCCCAGGATTTTTTTAAAGACATGTTCTCACTATGCAGCCCTGGCAGTCCTGAAACTTACTATGCTGACCAGACTGGCCTCAAACTCTTAGAGATCCTCCTGTCTCTGCCTCCCAAATACTAGCATTAAATGCATATGCCCCACACCTGGTCAGTCCCAGGATTTTTGAAGCAACAGTTCAGGAAAGTGTGATTGGTGTTTATGGAGCATCTATTATTTATGAGTACCTAAACAGAACAGGGAAATAAAGATTCATAAATCTCTCCAACATCTAGGAGGTCACAAGAAGTGCATTACCATGTAATAAAATAGCTATATTGTAGAATGCTGACTATGTTTTAAATGCATTATCTATTAGATTCCTAAAGAGAACTCACGTAAGCATTTATTATTATATGCCCATTACCCAGACAATGAGTCTGAGGGCCCAAAAGGTTAGTATATTTCAGTGGTTCTCAACCTTCTTTCATGATCCTTCAACTCTGCTGTGACCCTTTAATATAGTTCCTCATGCTGTGATGACCCCCAGCCATTTTTGTTGCTACTTCACAGCTATCATTTTGCTACTGCTATGAATCATACTGTAAATATATGACATGCAGGATATCTTATATGTGAGCCCTGTAAAAGGGCTGCTCAACACCCCCAAAGGGGTCATGACCCCCAGGTTGAGAACTACTGGTATATTTACTTAAGGTAAACATGTTCTCAATTTGGGTGTTTGATACCAAAATGTGTGCTGCTAATAAGTTGGTGATATATGGAAGACTGTCCCAGGTTCTTACCAGAGGCGCTATGCCCTGGGCATACCACAAGAAAGATATATCTTCTAAGCAGCATGTGAGTAGAGATGGTGGGTATACTCCAGGAGACAGGTTCCTTGCAGGAGGGCTTTGCTCTTGGTGGGTTACTGTGGAGATGAAGAATTCATGTGATAGGTCTGCACTGGAAAAAGCACAGAGTCAGAGAGTGCAAGAAATGTTTTATGGGGTGGATCATGATAAGGAGGGAGCAAGTGCACAGAGGCCAGCAGTGGCAAAGACATTGGCAAGTGGTATGGGCAAAGGCTGGCAATGCAGCCTGACATGCTCCAAATTATGATGAATCTTAACTGTCCTTGGTCTCAAGGATGCTACTGAGTTGACCAGCTCCTGTGTACTAATTATTTGACTACGCCCCTCATGGCATCTGGATATATTCATGTTACCATGATCATGTTGTCACTTGTTGGCCACTTATTTCAAGGCTTTTAACCTGGTCATACTCTAGCAATCAATTTGTGCTTTAAGTGGAAAACAGATCTTGATAGGTCTTCTTAGTGTCTCTTTTGTACCTTGATCATATGGTACTCTTATAGCCTACCTAGCTGCTAGGCCCTAGCACAGTGGTTTTCAATCTGTGGGTCATGATCCCTTCGGCAAATCTCTACCTTCAAAGATACTTACATTATGATTCATAACAGTACCAAAATTTCAGTTATGACGTAGCAACTAAAATAATTTTATGGTTGGAGGTCACCACAACAAGAGGAACTGGATCAAAGGGTTGCAGTATTAGGAAGGCTGAAAACCACTGCCCTAGGGGGTTGGAGAGATGACTTAGTGGTTAAGAGCACTGGCTGCTCTTCCAGAGGTCCTAAGTTCAATTCCCAGCAACCACATGGTGGCTCACAACCATCTTTAATAGAATCTGAATCCCTCTTCTAGTGTGTATGATGATAGAACACTCATATACATCAAATAAATACATCTTTAAAAAAGGAAAGAAAGTCACTGGCCTAGCACAAGCCTTGTTCCACCACTTAACTGATTTGCAGGGAAGGCCGTATAGTATATTACTGCTGCATCCCCAGAAGTCAGCAAACTGCAGGACTCAATATTGTGCAAAGGGGTAGAGTTCCACCATAACCCTGATAACCATTTTATCATGACTCAAAACACGGAATACTACAAAAGAGGATCATAGCCATCTTTCCACAGCTTTACACTCGTGTTTTGGTTTTAATGATAACCTAATAATTAAATACACTTTGAGGAGGGATGGAACTGGTAGATGCATCATTTGTCCTAATAGATTCTGGGTATCAGATGCCCACAAAATTATAAAAACATGAGAGTTTTTTATTGTTGCTTTTCTGCCATCACTGCCAGACAGCTCATGTTGGCTATCTTGACCTTGCCATTTTCTTTCTTTTCCACCTTTGGCTAAGCAACCAATTGCTTCATAGTGCACAGTGGCTATTCAAGTGGCAGTGGGCAGCTGGGGACATGGCTTCCCTCCCACACTTGTTCTAGCAGCACAAAGAGAATCAGTGATGAGTCATCTCTATCTTCCTTGACCCTCTTTCCTGGCTCTCCACAGCTTAGAAACAAGGACCAGGAAAATATGCCTAGAGTTAAAAGAGGCCATTTCCCTCCTGTCCCTTTATTCTCCACCCTAGGGGGTGGGGCACACAAGCTAGATGCAAAGTGGAACACGAAGTAAATAAAGGCAAGTCAGTACTCCCTAGATTTCAGCAAACCATTTGTTCCTTGAGTCCTAACAATAAGTCAAGTTCAAATTCTCCTTATGTTAGAGATGAACAGCTAAGGGTTTGCAAAGTAAAGAGGATGTAGGATCTGACTCAAGTTCCCTGCTCAAGAATTATGCCCTTAAGCACAGTAATCCCACACTGGCCACAGGCCTGGGTTTTTATCGGATTCTCTCTGGGCCACTCTTCCGGATGAATACTGACAAGGAAACTGAGGCCCAGTGCCCCTCCTACGAACTTGTTCTAAGTAAGAACAGTGTAGAGAAGAGGAGGTTCCTATTCTAGCCTCTGTGCTCTTCTCCTTTTTTTCTACAAAATTAAGTTTCATTCTATTCACATTGCATCCTGGTTGTAATCCCCTCGCTCTTATCTTCCTGTTCCCACCCTCCCTCTTTCTTCCATCCTATTCCTCTTCCCTAGACTTCTGACAGGTGGGGTCCCCCTCCCCCCCACCATCTGACTAGAGCCTATCAGGTCTCATCTAGATAGCCTGCATCCCCTTCCTCTGTGTTCCTACAGTCTCTCCTCCAAGGGGCAGTGATCAAATCGTGTGCACGAGGGTTCCTGACAAAGGTAGTCCCCCTCTCCCTCCCTTCCCCACGTGGAGCGTGAGCTGTCCATCAGCTCCATCGGAACAGGGGGTCTAGGTTCTCTGCTTGCAATGTCCTTGTTGGTGCATCAGTGTGTGCAGGCCCCTCCCCCTTCCCCTTCTTGCTAGCCCCTGCTAACTCACCAAGATTTTCTCTTCACCAGGATAACAACAAAGATGGGAACCATGATGTGTTTGCGTTTTATTTTTTCATAATGAAAGTGATTTTTTCCTTACCATGATTTAAGCATTGAGGATGCTATAGAAATAAGAAAGAACAATAGCAATAATAAAGGCTATGAAGAAAATAAAAATGATTCCTAAGTCAACCACTTACAGTCTGTCAACATTTCAATATCTTCAAACATCATCATCATCATCATCATCTTTCTCTCTCTCTCTTTCTCTGTCTCTCTGCCTTTGTGTGTGTGCAAGCACACTGCTATTTCTTTTAAAAGTTTTTGTGTGGCTATATTAATTATGCATAGTAACAGTTTCATTATATTTCCATAAGTGTATATAATGTATTTTGAGTATGTATATCCATATTCCTCCTTTTGTCCCCCTTCCAATCTTTCTGATTCCCGTTCTCTCTCCATCTTTTCTGCATTCTTGTTTTGTTTTTTGATAACCCAGTCAGTTTAATTAGAGTAACTTACAGGAGCATGGCAAGAGGTAACTTACAAAATCATGGGCAACATGCTCTTACCATGTGGCTATACCACTGAAGAAAAGTTTGGCAGTAATTTTTAATAATATTTTCAAATATGTTTTTTATTGAGGAATTTTATACATGAATATAATGGGTTGTGATAAGATCTACCACCACCCGCCAGAAACAGGGATGTGACTCATTATGTTTTGTAAAGTGCTCTTAAAAATGTATCATACATGTGCTATCTCATTTGTTTTTTTTATAGCAACTCCATCTTATGGGGTAATTATCCTTTCATAGGCTCAAAAGACATTAAGACCTGTAGAGGCTAAGCACCTTGGCAATGGTCACGTAATTACTCCCTGGGAGAGACAGAATTTGAAGCTGTTTGGATCTCTACTTTTGGGGACAGTCACCTAAATTTTCAAGAGAAAAGCTATCTGGCCCTTTAAATCACTGTGAACCTACCTCAAAAGTGGCTTTTACTTTTAGTCAAGGGCATGCAGGGAAACTTCTAAGGTGACCTAGATGTGACCTATGCATCAGCTAAACTTAGGAGTCACTCTGCCCCACCCTTTTAGGTGACCTAGAAGTGAACTTTGCTCATTATAACAGTAAATTCTCTTCTGAGAGCCATCTCTCTCTCTCTCTCTCTCTCTCTCTCTCTCTCTCTCTCTCTCTCTCTCTCTCTCTCTCTCTGTCCCTCGTTTTTTTTTTTAAACAAGTGAGGATGTAAGAGAAGGCATGCTCTGAACTGAGCATGCTCAAGAATGTTCCTCTCTGTTTGTGTGATAACAATAGTCTGTCCTGAGTACTACAAAAGCCCCTAGCTTTGTTTGTTCAGAGGGACACTGCTCTGGGAACTATCCTCAGTGCTTTCCTTATATGCTACACAAAATAAGTTTCACTCATTTATCTACTGGCTGTGCTTATTATTGCCTTTGCTGTCATTAAGAACAGAGCTCTTTGCATTGGATTTTTGACAGTAATTAAGCATCTTCTAGGTGCCTATTTCAAACAGGAGAGAGAGAGGGGGAACAGGAGGGAGGGCAGGTGCAGAGAATAAAATGGTGTCCCTGCCTTCATTGAGTTTTGTATCCTGATGAGTAAGCCAGGAATAAATTTGTCAGAAATGAATGTGTCAGTTATATAGTTTAATGTGACAGAAAGTGACAGAGAGAAGGAGGCCTATTTTGTTCTTTTTAAAAAAAGGAAGGCATGGCTAAGGATGTAGCTCAGTGGGTAGAGTGCTTGCCTAGCATGCATGGTGCACTGACTTTGGTCTCCAGCACTGCTAAACCAGGAGCTGTGGCATATAGCTATAATCTCAATGCTGAGATGTAGTGGCAGGAGGATAAGACGCTCAAGATCACCCTCAGCAACAGATAGAGTTCTAATTTTGAGGAAGTGGTACAGCAGTGAGCTATGTAGCTCTCTGCAGGGAAAGTATTACAAGAAGATGGAACCGATAGTGCAAAGACCCAGAGGCAGGAGCATTCTAAGCACAAGCATAGCAAGGAGGCCAGGATCCCTTGAATGCAGCTTGTACAAGGAAGGGCAATAAGAGGTAGATGGTAGCCAGGCATGGTGGCGCACGCCTGTAATCCCAGCACTCAGGAGGCAGAGGCAGGTAGATCGTTGTGAGTTCGAGGCCCGCCTGGTCTACAGAGTGAGTCTAGGACAGCCAAGGCTACACAGAGAAACCCTGTCTCGAGAAAAAAAGAGGTAGATGGTGATGGAGAGACAGTCAAGGAAATAGGTCAGGCCAGGCCCTGCAGGCTATTGAAGGCCTTTGGATTTTATTCCAAGTATAACTTAGGGTTTTGAACAGAGGAGTGACTTGACCCGATTTTTCCTATGAGAAATTCCATCTTGCTGCAAACTAGAAAGCATAAGAGCAGAAGCTGGGGGACCAGGGGTGAGTTATGCAGTATAGGGAAAGGTGGTAATCAGGGAAAAGAGAAGGCGATTTTTTAACAAATGACTCTAACTCCTAGTCCTGGTTTAAAGCATCACCGTGCCCTGAACGAGCTTCTGGGAGAGTTGACAGGACTCACCAGCATGGCTTGAGAGGCAGCTGTAGTTACAAATATTTACCACAAGCTCTGGCAACTGAAGGGAGTAGGTTTCCCTTTGCCTCTATCAGGGATGAGCTCAGGAGTCCCAAAGAGGGTTTGATGTGGGTAGAAGGCTGAAGGCAGAAGAGGAGGCAAAAAAGAGGAGTGAAGCGGGTGGCGATTCCTAGCCGGATGCACAGACACATGAAGAGGCCCCTGAAGCCTGCTTTCTAGAAATGCCTGCTCATGTGTTTATGCCAGACCTTCTTGGAGGTCACACTATAAGCACACAATTCAAGGCAGCAAAGTCAGCTGCGTTCTGTTGAGTTATTTTCAACGTTTACAAAACATTCATCACTCATTTATTGTGTGTGTGTAGGTTCCAGGAAGCTGTATGCCTACGGAAGAGAGAGGGCAACTTTTAAGAATCAGTTCTTTAGCCTGGCATGGTGGCACATGTCTGTAATCCAAGCACTCGGGAGGCAGAGGCAGGTGGATCGCTGTGCGTTCGAGGCCAGCCTGGTCTACAAAGCAAGTCCAGGACGCCCAGTGCTACACAGAGAGACCCTGTCTCGAAAAACAAAAAACAAAAAAGAAAAGAAAAGAAAAGAAAAGAAAAGAAAAAAGAATCAGTTCTTTTCCTCTTTCATGTAGGTTCCAGGAACTGAACTCAAGTTGGCAGGCAAGCACCTTTACCAGCTGAGCCATCTCATTGGCCTGATTTATTTATTTTTGGGACAGGGTTTATGTAACCTGGAACTCTCAAACTCACAATCCTCTTGGCTTAGATACGTGTGGTTACAAGTGCGTTTCACTGTGTCTGGAAGTAGATTTATTTTAGCTCTCAGTACAAAAACTTCACTCTATTCGAAGACATTAAATCCCAAACACTATGTAGTATAGGGACTGAAAGATTTTAATTTTTTAAATTTTAAATTAGGCGTGTGCCATTATGTTTGTGAATCCATAGGCATAGAATTCCCTGGAGCTAGAGTTATAAGTGGTTGTGAACTGTCCAGTGTAGGTGATGGAACTGAACATGGGCCCTCTATAGGAACAGTATTGCCATCTCTCCTACCAGGCCAACGTTTCCTATAAAAGACTAAATATAAATATATTAGATCCTGTGGAACATGCACAACTCTTTTGCAATTGCTTTTCATTGCCAGTATAGTGTAAAAACAATGATGAGAAATATATAATTTAATATGGAAATACATAATTTGACATGTTTCAATAAAATTATTTGTAAAGTCATACAGTTTTGTAAAGAATTGATATGTAATGTGACATTACCTACAAAATGGGATGAAGTGTGGTAAATAACACAGGAATGCTTATTTAAGAAGCCCGTGGTGTTCTTATAGAAGATGTAGTAATCAAGACATTTCCTAAAGGACAAACAGTATGTATAGCATGGATACATGGCACAAAGAGGTAGTTCACTTCCAGTCAGGATGCAGCATAAGATTCATCACAGTATTCAGAACACTGCATAATTTAGAATTTATAAGTTACTTATTTTGGAAAATTTCCAAATAATGATTTGGGACTTTCGAATATATTTTATACCATCACAAGAAGTGTGAGCATGACACAGCAAGTGTGAGCTCATATCCATGCCATGTTATAATTGTATTTTATTATTAGTTAATATTGTTAACTTTCTTTTTAAAGATTTTATTTCTTTTTCTCTGCATAAGTGTTTTGCCTGCCTGTATGCTACACGTGTCCCTGTTGCCCACAGAGGCCAGAAGAGGAGCATCATGATTCCCTGGAACTTAGTGACGATGGTTGTGAGCCATTGTGGGTGCTGAAAACCAAAGCCGGATCCTCTGCAAGAGCAGCAGTGCTCTTAACCACTGAGCCATATCTCTAGTACCTACTGTTACTTTCTCACTGTGTCTACTTTATAAAATCAGCTTAACCAGAGGTATTAATATATGGTGAGCATATGTATGGTTCAGTACTGTCTGCAGTCTCAGGCATTCACTGGAATACTACAGACAGACAGCACCACACCAAGCTTAGTAATTTGAACCTTTCTAAAGAAACATTGAACTCAAACACAAATTAATTTCTGAGTAACAGATTGTTTGCAGCTTAACATCTTCATCATATATTCAGTAATGATTTTAGTTCTATACATATTTATCAGTGCAATCCAATGTATTGTTGAGATTGAAAAATGCTACTGCTGTATGATACTTTGAAGACCTATTGTAGAACAGAAATTTACATCATGTTTTAGTACCAATTTTCAAAATTACAAAATGATATAGTCAGTGGTTTGTCCATCCCTGAAGTCATGAAGTGCTCTAATTCTTGCCTTACATGATGCCTGCTGAAAGGACTGACCACCTGACCTGCAGTCATGGCATCCACTCTGTGTAAGACACAGAGCTTAAACATTTCCAGTGATGACTGATAACAGAACATCAATCTGAAAATGAAGGATGGGAACGTGGTACCTTTATGCCAAGGCAAGGCTGTTAATTCTTCTAAAAGGAGACCCATCTGAGGGACAGGCTCTGAGAGCAAGTCCAAATTATAGTAAAGTTAGTATAAGGCACATAACTCAGAAGAAGGGAAATTTTTCTTTTTTATGTTTAATATGGCAGCCCCATCTAGTCCCTGAAAGTGTTTTTCTCCCTTTTTGTCCTCACTTTATAGTTTCAGTGTCATTTCACCTAAATCTCACTGCACTACACCATTGGGGTAAGTTTACTCCAGTAATGACTGCATATAAATTACAAGTAAATAGATATATAACTTTATAACTACTAAGGGACACAAAGGAAACCAAATATTCACTGTGCAATGTTAATGCTTTCAGGGCACTAATTTCTGTGGTTCTCAACCCAATTACAACAAAACTCAGTTGTGACCACAAAAAGGCGGACTCTGCAAAGGCCAGCTCCTGCTCCTGAAATAGACTGCTAGCTTCATACTGGGCTAGGTATTGATTAGTTGCCATAGTTTATTTGTCATTTTCCTCTTAATTTCATCCTAGAGCATCACCCTTGGCTAAATGTCTTGAATGTCATCACTTGATCAGACATGCTGTCAGTTCCAACATTTCCAAGGACTTGATGCCCACAAATAACGGATTTGCCTTTTCTCACGTTGGTCATCTACTTGACCAATGGCTTCGTACTGCAGACACTGTCTCTAGTGCCCGGCTGTAGTTCTTCTCTGAGAAAAGCAAAGTTACCTTTAAGAAATGTGAAAGAATTCCTTTAGGATAGGATTCGAACTTTCAACAATGACAAATTCCAAACAGGTATCACAGTTGTCACTTAGAGAGTTCAAGGCACCTATGCGCCTTACTTTTCATTTTCATTTATTAAAGCCCCACAAGAGCTCATCAAGTATCAGCTTGATTTTTCTGGAGTACAAAGAGACTACATGATTTGCCCAACTTATTAGAGCTAGAGAGACCGGAACACAGGCATTCAAGCTGAAGTTCATGCACCTCACTCCTAAACCAGGTAGCACCTTACCTCTTGGTTGACTGGTAGGGGGCCCTGTACCTTAGTTTTTGTGTATTAACTAACATTTTGTTATTTTAATTACTTTTGAGACTACATCTCATGTATCCCAGGCTACCTTCAAGCTCATTATGAAGCTGAGGGTGACCTTGAATGAATCCAAGGTGCTGATTCCACTGCCTAGATGCTGGAATGTGGGTGGAATGAGTGCTTGCAGTTCTGGAACTCAAAGCAAGGGCATACTGTATGCTCTGAAAGCCCTCTACTGACTAAGCTACACCTCCAGATGCCTCGACTCCCTTTCAAAGTACTACTATTCTGTTCCTTGTAGTTTTTTTTTAAGGATTTCATACAGTTAAACTCAGCTGATTAAGCAAAAGGCATTTTTTTATTTTTGAAAAAGAAATATTTAATATTCTTAAAATAATGAAGGTGCAAAACCTACTCTAGCTTTCAGTCTTATTTCCCAAATAACACTCTTAAGCATTTTCAGGTAATCTCTGTCAAAGGATGCAAACAATATATGGGTGAAATAATGACAGCTCCAAAGTTATGAAACGAGTAATGTTACAAGTAAGTAGCGAAGCCACTCTCTTCCTAACCTGACTCTTCCTGGGCCCAAGAGTTCAATGAGTCAACTTGATTGGCTTGATTTTACTACACTTGTGAAAATTACCCATTGCTAGTGTCTCTGGCAAAAATTATAGCTTTAAATGTACAAAAGTGTTTTAAATTGCTTTGGAATACATTTAGTCTCTATGCTTCTGTACATAAAAGGGATTGTGTAGGTTGAAGCCTGGTCATCCATGAGATCATCCTTTGGGTTTGTTAACAATCATGAAAAGTCACACATACACCTTCGTCATCTTTCTCTTCTTTCCTTTCCTGTGTGAGGAATGAGATGATATCTTATGCTCTTACCTCCCAAGACATCCTCCATGTACACTTTAGAATTCAACAGTTTGCTCATGTGAACACAATAAACTGTGGTTAAAAGTAGCAACGAGTTCTTCATCTAGACTTGCAGAGTGAAGAGCTCTGTGAACACACGCCTAAAGAAATACTGTTAATTAGTGAAAACTAGCCTTTAAAATCAAGCCATTTAAAGTTTCAGAAATTTATCCTAAGAACACACAGCAACTGAAGAAAGTTTCATTCAAAAGAAAAATCACTCAAACAACAAGAGTCTCTGTCTTTTCTGGTCCTTCTTGTTGGGTGACCAAGCTTGTACTATGCTGGACTCTGACACTGTGGCTAGTGGTTGTGGCTCAGAAGACAGAGTTCCCTTCTCTCTCAGCTCCCATAGACAAGGTATCTCACAAGAAGCACTTAATCTTGGTAGTTCTCATTTTCTCTTATTCTGAGTGATAGAAGCTAAATTCCCAGCTAGTTGAAGCAGTGCCGTGTAGCTCCCCAGCTCCTATGCGTATGGAACAGTCTCGGCCCCCTTGTAGAAAGCTGAACATTCTGGAGTTCTGATCTTCCCATCCCCGTTAACGTGTGATGTGGAGGTTACACACTAGAAGAAACAATTCAGAAGTCCAGAGACTCCTGTCCTTACTCAAATGTCAAAATAGAGGCTCAAAACATTTCTCCCAGGGAAAGTCAAACAATAGAAAGCTCTCCCCCAAATATTCCAAGTTCGCTGTCTTGGGAGTGGCAGGGACTTCAATTGTATGACAAGTGAATTATCTATACATAAAGTTGTTACTCTAAAAAAAGAAACAAGAAAAGTCAAAGCTTCCATTTGTCTCCATTCAAAAGCCTTTTGAAAATGCACCTATCACTGCTTGATGTTTCTGTTCTTTTTTTTTTTTTTTCTTTTTTGGTTGTTCTTGTTTTGTTTTGTCTTGACAATTTATCTTTTAATTGAGGAATATCTTGAAGTTCAGGTTTAAGGTTCCTCTAGAAAAGTATGGAGATTTGAATGGTGATCAATAAGAGGATGACGGTTATTCTATGAGAGAAGTAAGTCTTATCCAAACACCAGCATGTTTAGCAGAGACAGCAGGAGAGGGTAAGGAGCCTTTAGGGGTTAAAGCAGACCTCAAAGAATTAGCTTATGAAGCTACCCCTACTTGAATGTAATTGAGTCAAACTGTGCAGAATGTATTTTCTCAAAATTATTGAGAACAATGAGCTCTCAGATTGGTATAGCTTAATGGAAAGAGGCAGACTAGTTATCAGGGATATGAGGAAAAGAAATGGTTGAAGAGGGGCATGCTGAAGCTGCTGAGATGTCAGGCTGACTGTGGTTATGTTCAGTGGCTGTACTGTCTTTGGAGTGACATCAGTGGCAGAGGCCTCAACTGTGTGACATGTGAATTATATATCAACAAAGTTGTTACTCTAAAACAATCAGACATGATACAAAGAAGATCAAAGCTTCCATTTGCCTCCACTTGAAAACCATTTGAGAATAGAGACATGTCATTCTTTTGTGTTCCTGCTAATTTTCCCTATTTATCATATAACTTACAGTGTGTGTCAAAAGGTTGGGAGATGTTGTGATAATTTGGCAATTTAATCTTATTTATTTATTTATCTATTATAATTTATCCACCTTACATGCAATTTAATCTCGTTAACAGTGTACTCTGTGGCACAGATGCTTGGAGACCTTCGGCTGCAATAGTAGGATTATCAAGTAGCAAGACTGAGGGTAAGTTGGGGCAGGAATGTGAAGGTCTAATGAGGTTCATTTGTTTGCCTTTATTTGAGGGATTTGTTGTTGTTGTTTGAGACAGGGTCTCATAACGTAGTTCTGGCTGTCCTGGAACACATTAGGTAGACCAGGCTGGCCTTGAATTTAGAGATCTTCGTAACCCTGTCTCCTGAGTGCTGGGATTAACACATAAACCATCCACTACACCAGGCTTTTTAGGAAGTTCTTAACAGATCAGATCTGCTTAGATGCTTCTATGGCTGTTTCACAAATTTGACAACAAATAAGTGCAAGTAGTAAGCAGCATCTCATGGGCAAAATCTTTCTTGGAAGCCAGTCTTATACTTAGATGATCCAGAGAGATCTCAAATTTCATGTGTTCCGAATTGATCTCAATATACACTTGTCATTCTGCCATCTGTGCCCATCTTGAACCCACTATCGTAGCAGAACTCAACTCAGAAAACTGGGACTCAGCATAGATTTCTTCATCTCATCCCATCAATCCATCAATCTATGTCCCAAACAACTCCGTGTCTCCTTGCTGTCTTTGACTTCTCTTTCTGACCTTCCGCACGCCCCCATCATCTCTGCATTGGACCATCATAGCCTAGCATCCTCTTAGCATATACTCTTGCCTATCTGATTTGGCTTTAACTAAATCAATTCCAAATTTCCCAATTGTGACCTAAAAGTCATAATTATCTGACTCTTGCTTCCAACAAATGCCCCATCCTTCAACTCATCAGGTACAGGCCCATCCTCTCCTTTTTCCATGTTGTTTCCTGTATGGAGTGACCTTTGCTCCTTATTTCCAACAAGGTAAATTCTATTCCCCTCTTCAGAATGAGATGAAAAGTTATGCCCTCTCAGTATCCTTCTCTTACCTTCTTTACACTGTTAGGGGTCTCCCCCTCTATCTTCTCTGCATGATCTCATCTGTGCACTATACTGAATCAAGTATTAGTTTACTAGTGGACATTGTCCAAATCAGACTGTGAATTCTTTAATAATACAAACTTTCTTTTCCCCCCTTATACTCTCAGTTCCAGCATCAGGCTTGTCCTTAAAAGGATGCTCATTATATAGATTGTCTTTGTTATTCCCAAGGGACTACTTCTAGGATACTACCGAACTTGGGTACCATAACCCAAGTATGTTCAAGTTCCTTATAAAAATGATATAGCACTTCTATAGAGTCTATACATATCCTCCCATATATTTTAAATCATCTGTAGGTTACTTATAATACCTAATATAATGTAAATGTTAAGGAAATGATTGGTATGCTATGTTATTTAGGGAAAACTAACAAGAAAACAAGTCTGTGCATGCTTGATACATACATAACTATTTCAAGTGTTTTAATTTATGTCTAATTGAATCTATGAATGTGCTGTCAGGGCAACTTTCAAGTTATTTAGTCAATGTTTACCAGACTGAAACATCCTAACTTGACACTTGATGGTACATTTTATAATTGATTTGGCATCTCTCCTACATGGTCCCTATTCTTTTACTACTAGGCATGCTATATTTTTTCAAATATAATTTCTATTTTTTTTCACAGATCCTAATTTGTCTTCAGTACTAGGGACCCAGGTCCTTACACAGGCATTGCTGCAATTCATAGGGCAATATCAACAGGTCTAAGTCAGGGTGGAGGTGATAGGTTCTTTAAGGCTTCATGAAATTATATCCTCACCCTCTTGCTGTGACTGGTGCACCTAACACATTGATTCACCTTTGCACAGAATTTAGGAAACACATGTCAAATATGTCCTCTTGGTAACTATTCCTGTTGGATCTCACCTCTATTGGATTGTTTTGTTTGTGTTTGAGACAGATAGTGTGTGTGTGTGTGTGTGTGTGTGTGTATGTATGTATGTATGTATATGTGTGTGTGTGTGTGTGTGTGTGTGTGTGTGTGTGTGTGTGTGTGTGTATTCCTGGCTGGCCTAGAACAAGGTAATCTTCCTGCTTCTCTTGAGCTTGAATGATGAGTTTCGTGTGTGTGTGTGTGTGTGTGTGTGTGTGTGTGTGTGTGTGTGTGTGTGTGTTTGTGTGTCTGTGTGTCTGTGTGTGTGGGGGGGGTGCCATAGAACATAGGTGAAAGTCAAATGACTACCTTGAGTGTTGATTTTCTTCTGCTACCTTGTTTGAGACAAGGTTTCTTTGCTGGTCATCACCGAATACAGTAGGCTAGCTGGCCCTCGAGCTCCTGGGGATTATCCTGTCTCTGCTTCCATCTTGCCATAGGACTACTGGAATAAAAGGCATATATTACCACATACAGTGTCTTAGTTACTGTTCTGTTCCTGCAAGGAGACACCATGGCCATGGCAGCTTATAAGAGAAAGCATTTGAGCCTGGAGAGATAGCTCAGATGTTAAGAGCTTGCTCTTCCAGAGGACCCAGGTTCAATTCTCAGCACCCATATGGCAACTCACAACTATCTATATAACTTATCCTCATCCCAATGACCACTGGAGTCTGAAAACACCAGCAGTGCTGTCCTAGCAGAAGTCTCCCTCCTGCTCAATGCATGCTGACAATTGGTTCCTGCTTCACCCAGGCGCATACAAGGATAGTCCAGTCATTTTCATAGAAGCTTCAAGAAGTCACTTTCTAAGTCAGTGATCACTAGAGGGATAGAAGTATAGATAGAACCTAGAGAAAGAAATCAAAATTGCCCCAGAAGCCTGTGCTGAAGTGAGAACTGCACTAGCCATTTCTTAATGGCTGTCTGCAAATAATGTAAGTTCAAAAGCACCACTTGGAACATCATGTCTGCAGCTACCTGAAGGTAGAGTACTACAGCTACAGCGCCAGTGTTTAGATATTGACAGCAAACAAAACATCTCCTCTCCTGTGCTTATTCTATCATGTACCCCCTCTTTCCTTTTCTGTTAAGGTCACAATTTTCAGCACCTGAACATCAGTAGAATTATAAGTGTCATTCTCAAAACAAGAAAATAAATTGGCTGAGATTTTTTTCCCGGGTCGGCGGAGTGGTGGTTTAGGGTAAAATAATAGCAAGGCATTTAATTTGATTAACTTCCAGAATTATATTGGTCAGCCCCAACAAAAACAAACACATTTTCTCTTTCTCACCCAATGAGCCAATAATGAAGAGGAACATTATTTGTGTAGATCCACAGTCTGTCACTGTGGGCCAAAACAATGCTCTGATGTTCCAGTGCAATTACTGAGAAAGCTTTATGCTAGCCCTGCTCAGAAAAGAATTGAAATTCGGAGATGTCAGAGGTTGTTAGGTACCAGTTCTATCATCCATCATCCACCAGGTAGGCCCAATTTTCTGACAGGGCAACATGATGGTACCATCTGCAATGTTCTTGCTCAAGAACAACATACTCAAGTTACAGGGGAAAATAATCTCACACAGTTTTAAGTAAGTTTAGGACGGACATTGTCAGCCACAGGTGGGCATGCTGAGTAGACGTTCTGAATCTTCTATCAGTTTCTAAACTGAAGGTAGAATGAAACCACTTTTGCTTTGAAATTTTCATGAGGCCTCCTTCAGAGACTCCAGAGCAGCGGTTCTCACCCTTCCTAAGGCTGCAACCCTCTAATACAGTTCCTCATGTTGTGGGGACCCCAACCATAGAGTTATTTTCATTGGTACTTCATAACTGTAATTTTGCGACTGCTGTGAATCATAATGTAAAATGTCTGATATGTGGTCCCCAAAGGCATCATGACCCACAGGTTAAAAACCACTTCTCTAAAAGGCAGACTTGATCTGAAAGCCAGGCTTTGCTTCCCTAGAGCAGAAGTACATTAAGCAGCCACCTATGGCGGTCTATCCTGTGATACCAGAACTTGGGAGGTGGAGGCAGGACAATCAGGGGTTCAAGGAGAGTCTCACCTACAGAGCAGGTTGGAGACCAGCCTGGGTTACATGAGGCCCTGTCTCAGAAAACAAACAAACTAAAGCTGTACTCTTAACAGTGGTTGAATGTTCTCTGTGACTGAGGTAGCACACTAGGGACTTTATATGAGCTTTCTACTTTATCTTCGATATGACTCAATGAAACCTTGTTTTCCAAATAAGGTGATCAAAGCCCCCAAGGAGCTAAAGACTTCCCTGGGGTCAGAGGTCATCAGCTGATACAATGAGTATGAATCCTTACCTCTGGCTCGCTTCAAATCTCTTGTCCTTACTCACCACTTCACCGTGTTCCCTCCCAGCTACTGGATGCTCGAGAGAATCACATTTAGCCATAGGAGGTCTGCAGCCCGGACATTCAGTAGCCTCGCTATTCTAAAGGGTTGTGGATGGAGAAAATGATTGTTTTTAGGATGTCTTTAACTTTTGCAATGCAATTCTGACTGGATTTCCTACTAAATCTAAAAGAGGGGCTTACTTTACTGCTTTAATCACATCAGTGCTTAGGATAAATGCAACATAGTTTCAACACATCCCCCTATATATCTGAGTAGTGAGACAATGGTGCATTCACGGAGTCTATTACACATATAGGTGTTCACCAAATCCATTGACTATAAGTCAAACACCAAATGGAGGAACTTATTAGGTAAATATGGCTAAAATGCATACTTTTCCTGAAAGCCTGCTGGTGGTGAATCTCCATAAAGACCTATGCAGGTGTCACTAATTCTTAGTTTGTGAAATTTGGACCTCAAAACACTATTTAAGGGGTCTGTACTTGGGCAGTGTTCCAGAATGAGTACTGGGAGTGGGAAGGATGCTCCTAACCCATACCTGTTCAGCTAAATGGAGATATCATTAGCAACAAGAAGTAAGTGATCATGGCTTCTCTCGTTTTTCATAAATTACACTAAATAACCATAATGCTGCAATTTAGTGGTCCAAAGTTCATTCTATTCAGCAGGCCATCCATAGTCAACAGTTTAAAGAAAAGGGACCTGCTGAGAAAATAGTGGTCTAATCAGATGCCATAAAATCGAGCTGATGAGATGAGTCCCATTTCTCTTTTTGTAAGGGGATTCTAATGAAGCAATGTTCAGAGAGGATTCATAACTTTTGCCCCCCCCCCATTTCATTATTCAGGTCAGCTGCACCCAGTTCCAAATGAAGCTGGGGAGTCTAATCCTACAAGCCATTCATTTGTAGACACATTGGGTTGTGAAGGGAACTTATTAAATCCCAATTTCCTAGCTGCCAAATTGTATACCTTGTCTTGGTTCCTGTATGGATCAGGAAACAGCTTTGGCAGGGAGGCAAATCAAAGGGAACATTCATCAAATGAGAAGTACTGAAGCATGCATGGTGTCTCAAAAACTAAATCATGAGATGCTGTAAGTGGGAGACAAGAGGGCTCCATTTGTGTATCACACAACAGCTCTCTCAATACAGTAAACTCCTCTGAAGCTTGGGTGGGCAAACACAGGCAGAATCAAGTGGGAAGTTTCTTCTCTGGAAAGAGCCTGAGGCTGAAGAGGAAGCCAGGGTGAGCACCTACCCAGCTCCTGCCCTTCAGGCCCATGGGTCTCAAGCAATCACCTACTTTCCCAGAGAGACAAAAGCAGCCTGTCTGGTGGGTTCTGATTTTATTCCATTAATATTTTCCTGTCAGAATATAATTTCTCACAGGAATTATATTTCAAGCAGCTCCACAGTGGTAAGTGGAAAATGGACATATTTGCTTTTGGCAGCGCTGAATAGATTGCAGATGTATTTTTAATGTCCTACCTTCAGTGCTGGAAGTCAGATAAAAGAGTTAGTCAGCAGTTCCTGGGGTTCAGAGAGCCTTCCAGCTGTAGCTCCGAACCGCTGCCTCCTCAGCTCCCTGACCTTATACTAGATCAGGTTCCATTTACTTGCAGGAGAAACTGAGGCCCTAGGGAGAAAGGGGATCACGCTGAGATTAACTAGATTATTGCATATACAGCTCTTCTTGGCAAGGTACTTAGTAATTTTAAAAGCACACTGTAAGTGGCAGCTAATGCTATTGCTATTGCCATAGTTATCATAGGAGGAATGTGCCATTTTAGTCTGTTAAGGTTTTATGGACTCCTGCACACTGGGTATGCACGTGTGTGTGTGTGTGTGTGTGTGTGTGTGTGTGTGTTTGTGTGTGTGTGTGTGTGTGTGTGTGTGTGTGTGTGTGTATTTTACGAGTAGCTGTTTGAGACAGGATGGCCTGGAACTTTATATATATATATATATATATATATATATATCAGACTGCCCAGACTGGCCTTAAACTGATGTCAGCTTCCTGCTGCTTCAGCCTCTCAAGTGATAACATTACAAGTATGAGCCACCATGCCTTGCTTGGACTTCTTGTTTTCTAAGATTCCCTTAGATTTTGGGTGGCCATTATGAAACACCAAAGTGGACTCAGCTTGTCTTGTTTGGTGAAATCACTGCAGCTTGAAGTATCAGAACAGTGAGGCTGGTGGCCAGCAACCCATGTTTCAAATAGAGATTTATCTTCTGTGTTGTTATCCATCTTAGAAACCAGAAGTTAGACACCCCATCTCTGGACTTATTCTTTATTTCAATAAGCATATACTAAACACCCATTGACACTGTTTCAGCCTCATTACTGGATGCTAAGAGAGTGGTAAATAAAATTAGATACAACCAGACTGAGGATGTGGCTTAGTGGTAGAGTGCTTGCCTACCACATATCAATCTCTGTCTCCCATCTTCCATGCCCAGAGATATAAGGAAAAAAATACACAGCCCTCTTTTTACATAGTTCACAATCTGATCAGTGGCAGGGGTGGGGTGAAAGAAGAGGTGACAGTCCCTGAATTTAACCCACTGGAAGTTTTTGTTCTTGGAGCTGTGTGCATGACTTCCAGAATGATTATATCAAAAGGAAGTTTCATAGAAGAAATAGCAGGAAAGGTTTTCAGTGTGCTCCATGCAAAGAACGCGCACCTAGGGCCATGTGCATCTAATAGCCATAGTGAAAAGGAACCACTGTGCCTGCACTTGTATCCAACATTACCCAGGTAAGGAGGCAAATCATGAAAAGGAGCCATGAAACTAGTCTGAGGCTCACACCACCTTCCCAGCAGAGAAGTAAAACATAGATGGGGACAGTGTCTAAAACTCTTAGAGCAGGGAAATAAAAGATATATTCTATTGCCACCATTCATGACCTGCTATGGCCATTCATCTAGACAACATATGTTTAGTGAGGTCTGACTGTGTCCTAAGCAATGTATGATGATCCTTGATTTTATGGGACTTACATTCTGGCAAATGGCCCTCTATTAATAGTCAAGGGTGGAGACTTTGTGGCCTATGAACCATGTGGACATAGTGGCTTATCTATGTTTTTAAGGTAGGAAATACCTAAATTAAGATGGATATACTGAAAATGCACAGTAGAACAAAAGAACAGGAAATACAAAAGGCCTGGAGATAACATCAAGCTTGGTTTGTATTAGTGACCTTCCCCCAAATAAGACCCTTTGAGAATAACGAGTGCAGAAGAGATCAGTAACAGAGACAACATGAGAGGTATCTAGCTTCTAACTGGCGTATCTGAGTATATGGTAGCACAACTCACCGAGGATCATGGGAGGAGATGGTTACTATAAATTGTCATGCTTCCTTTCTCATGGCATAATTTTGCTCCATAATTATCCTAGGCTTAAGGGCACTCAAGTCATTCCCAACTTACTGATTAATGGCCTAGCTGCTAAGATTTGTTTGTGAGATAACTGCTTAAAAAGCAGAGTTTCTTGTCCTGTAAGGTAATATTACATATTATCAGTAGATGATTGTTGTATTGATGCAAGTGTGTAGCTGGGGCAAGCCATGCGTGGAAGGGCTCAGCTAATGTCAGGGCCCCAAAACAACCATGGGCATGATCTGTGCTCCATTACTGCTCATGTTGAGTGCTGATGACAGTAGCATGTGATTACTTTGGGCCAATGGACTATGAGCAGAAGTGATATGAGAAAATTCTAGTCCAGAGCACTTAATGGCATGCAGGTAGCTTCTTTGTACTTGGTAACCCATATAAGACATGCAGAATAAGCAAAGCATTAATATATGTTAATACAAATTCATAAAAGTTCTAGATGGTTAAAAGGTAAGTCTACCTTGACTGAAAGGGCGATTGTTTGTTCTTGGGCCCTCTAAGTACATCAGATACTCCCAGGTACCGTGCCCCAGTTGGAGGAGAGGTCAGGTTGGCCATGAGTAATGTACCTATCTAGCTAGACTTGTCCTCCCACTAACTTTCTCAGCAGGCTAATATTTATTCTCATCTCGTGGTGATTCCACTCCCTAACTGCTCAACCCAGCTTTTAATAACTGTTCTATAGTTCCATTTCTTCTCTGGTTTATTGTCTTTGGATGCTATTTGTGCTGCCCCCCCCCCATCTCTCTCTTCCTCTCCAGCCTCACGATGGAAGAGTCATCAAGCCACATTTTATAAGGTAAAGGAATTTAGATAGCAGTAAAAGGAGAGGGACAATTGTTGTTTTCTTTTGTTTCTTTTTTGTAGTCTGAGAAAGCAACACAGATAATAAGAGATGTGGGCAAAGATAGAAGTGACAGTGGGAAAAAAATGGGACCAAAATCCAGGAAGGCTACAAATGAGCAAAGAGTATTAAATGGCTCAAGACCAAATATCTGAAAGATGCCTGTTTGGCTGAGATGAACTCCCTAGATCACTTTCTTATATGGTTCCAGCCTTATGGTGCAGAGGTAGGTACAACAGTTTCAAACAACAAAACAGATTGGATCTACCATCTATAAAGATTGCACATATTTTTTGAAACAGGGTGTCATGAAGTCTAGACTGGCCTCTATCTTTCCATATAGCAGAGAAAGATATTCCCGCCTCCATTTACTAAGCACAATGACTATAGGCTTGCATCACCACACCCTGTTTATGAGGTGCTGGGTGATGAACACAAGGTCTATGCATCCATGCATACTAGGGAGCCACTCTACTTACTGAGATATAGCTCCAGCCCCCAGATAATGTTATTTATAAAGAGAAAAGGTTTTTTTCCCCTACAGTTGTAGATTAGCCTGCTAAGACTACAGCTCTTCCCTGTTGTCCTGACAGATATGGTGAGACCATTCCAGCAAGCAAAGGAGGCATGGCTACTGGTGATAATGTCTATACCTAAAGACAGATTCCAGGGCTAGTGTCTGGATTGGACTCTTGAGATAGTCTTTTTCTCCATGAATATAATCTGTCTAAAGTTATATGCTTGCTTTTCTACTTTAATTTCTGTTGCTGTGATAGAGTAGCTGGACAACAAAACATATGGGAAAAAACATTTGATTTTATTTCATTTTATAATTCCAGGTCATGGTCCAACATTGTGGGGAAGTCAGGGTTAGGAACTTCAAACAACTTGTCACATCAAATCAACTGTCAAGAGCACAGAAAAACAAATGCCTGTATCCTTGCTTGCTTGTGCTTAGCTGGATTTCTTCACTCTTAAATGTAGTCCAGAACTGTAGTTGGCCTAAGGAATCATGCCATCCACAGTGGGATGGGTCTTCCCACATCAATTAAGGTAATCAAACCAATCCCCTCACAAGCATGCCTAGCCAACCTGCGCTGGACAAGCTCTCGTAAGACCCCTCCCAGGTGATGTTGGGTTATGTCAAGGTGACAATGAAAGCTAACCACCACATAGATGATCTTCTTTGTATCTAAGTCTAGTTTAGGTCTGGCCACACATCCCTGTGACTTTGGCGATACAAATGTCTTTTTCCTTTGTCCAGCTGAAGATAGGTACCAATCAAGACAGGAAAACAAGAAATATGGTGGGGGTGGGAGAACACCTAATGATATTATTTCCAAATACCTAGCTACCCCAGCTAGTTAGAATGCTTAGCATTATCGAGTTTAAGCTATCATCTCTCTTTCCATACCAGCTACTTTCTTTGCCATAGATGCCTGACTTCAACTTGTATTTCTTCAGAAAAAGCAAAAAAGTCGCTGGTTAATGTCTCCTCCATCCTAACTTGTTATGGCTCCTTGCTCAGTAATTATTACTCTAAGGCGCTTTTACCTAGAGATTAACCATCACAATATTCATCCTTTTCCATCCTTATGAACCCCAAGCCATCCCATCACTGTTTAACTTCTTTCCATCACTTCTAGAAATGCCAGAAAATTATTGGTACTGTTGTAATACTAAGAATTCCATATGAATACAGAGCCACTTCTCTTCTTCCTTGGAAACCCTCAGGGCCATGGTGAAGAGCCAGCCAATGAGCAATAATCAAGTGCATACTGAACACTAAGTGCATCAAGCACGTAACTGCCAGAGCACAGCGACAGCTGTTTGCTGACAACTCTCAATACAAGGTAATATTGTTACTAATGGTTTCTGTGCTGCTTGCTTTTACTACTTGTTAAAGTTCTGCTGGTTCTGATCACTTAGGGAAATACCATCATCAACACTGGACTTTTCTGTCTTCATACACAAGATAGTTAGAAACATTATAGCAAGAATTTTAGGACAATCTGTTTAATTTGATTTTCTGTCATTTCCAAAAGTGTGCCAAATATTTCATACGTTATGATAGGCTGAACTGTTTTAAGATGACTATGATATTCCTCTCTGCCTGGGTGTAGTGGTGCAAACCTTTAATCCCAGCACCCAGGAGATAGAGGCAAGTGAACCTCTGTGGGTTCAAGACCAGTCTGGTCTACATACTGAGTTCCAGGACAGCCAGAGCTACATAGTGAGACCTTGTCTCAAAACAAGCAAGCAAGCAAACAAACAAAAAGATGACTTTGATATTCCTCAAGAAACAATATTTTAATGCAAAGCTTGACAAACTGTGGCCCATAGGCCAAGTCTTTTCCAGAGCTGCTTACTTTTGTAAACAGTTTTATCAAAGCTAAGCCATGCCCTGACTCCCTTAGAATCTTATCTATGAATACTGTCGTGCATGAATACTTGTGCATGGTTACAAACAACTGAAACAGTCCTGTGGGTTAAGTGCCTGATGTGAGACATGGTTGTCACATTTATTACTTCACAGAGTCCACATGACCTGATATAACAATTACTGGTATTTATGGTGACAGTTGGGGTTTATTTAGTTAAGTTTTTTGAGATAGGGTTTCTCTGTGTAGCCCTGGCTGTCCTGAAACTCCTTCTGTAGACCAGACTGGCCTCAAACTCACAGCAATCTGCCTGCCTCTGCTTCTTGAGTGCTGAGATCAAAAGTGTGTGCCACCTCTGCCCAGCAACAGTCAGAGTTAATGCTACTCATAAACTTGGATGGGAAAACTGCAACTTAAGTTTCCGTAATCTCTAACAGAAATCAAGCCTTTCCTTCCATTATGAGCATAAATAACACACCAAAAACATATTTGCAGTATCAGGGACTTTGTCATCATTAGATAGAGCAGATATAATTAATTGTATACTACCGGTGTTGCAGTTATCTTACAATACAAGGTATGTTCATTACTACTTTGAGATATCATCAAAGAGAAAACAGCCTACTAAATCTTATTTACCTAATACACTGTTAAAGAAGCACATATAGCACAAACTCATTTTAAAACATATCAATAAATTAATTTCCTTTCAACTAGATCCCCCTTTGGAACTCAAAGTAATATAATTTTGTTTTTAAACCTATAGTTTTTGAGAAGGTACTGGGGGTCTCAAACGCCTTGTATAGAAAGATTGAAACACTCTGCTGAGCACATTAATTCACTAATATTCTCAACTACTTTAGGCAAGTGATAGTATAACCAGCCCCAACCACCCCCCTCTTTATGCAGAAGGCAAGTAAGGAGTTGGTAATACGGCTGAGATTTGAACCCAGGCAGTCTTTGTCCAAGATCATACTCCTTACCAACATTCTACATTTTACTACTATCATTGTGTGTGTCACTCTCCCCATTTTATAGACAAGGAATCTGACCCTTCTATAATAGACGAAGTCGAAGGCCATTGTGAGTAGGCAAAGGAATGGACATTTCTTGTGCATTTACTGTGGCAAGCTCTTTGTAGACATATCTCACTTTATACTCTTAATAGCCCTCAGGGGTTGACTGATGAGTGAACTGAGACCGAGGGCGGACAATAGCTGACTCAGGATCAAACTGCTGTGAAGCCCTGTAAGCTTCCAAAGCCTGTCTTTCTCTCAAGTCTACTATGCCACCTAATTAGTATGTAAATTATCCCGTGCAATCCTGAGGTCTTATTTCATTCATGGGTTTTTAAATGAGGGAAAATATTGCAGGGAAATATTCACATTCTTTCTCCTACCAAGCCAAGAAATTTTTCATCAAAACAGATGGGTCAAATCAGTATGGATTTGCATGGTGCCTTTTGGGGGAAAATGTTGCATGTGAGGTTTAAGTATTTCACAAACCCACATGTAAGAACCAAATTTAAAAAGAAAAGGTTGATATTCATTACTATGATGACTGTTCCAATTGAAAATGTAATACTGGTAAAGAATACTTTCAAGCAAGAAAATTGACATCAGTATAAAGATTTTTCCTTAAAAGAATTGCAATAAATTATGGTGCAAAACTGTTTCAAGGGTTTCATATAAATCGTTTAAACAATAGTGACTGAACATCAAAACGTATGCCCTTGCTCAATTACTTGGCCTGATTCCCTCAGTCAAATGTCAAATCAAGGCAGAGTTTAAAGTGTTTTGTATCAGTTCCGACTTACAAATCAAGGATAGCGGCCCATTATGGATGGGAATGTCTTTGGGGGTAATAGTAGCTTTGTTGCCATCTGAACAGTTTATACACACAAATCCCAGCGTCCTTCGGATATGGCCAGGCTTTTCCTTGGCAATAATGCTAAAGTCTGCCCTAAGAGAATGCAGAAACTCGGTCCCCAGAAAGCTGTTTCATTAGCAGTTTGCTTCCTTCTGCTAGGAGAGCTTCATTTCCCAAGGCCTCTCAGTGGTCACAAACCATGTTTCTAATGCAACTAAAAGATCCCTTTTCAATGACACTTAATGATGCCGAGTGTGTCATTACGACAAAAACAAACAAAGCCTTGTCTTCAGAAAGGAAATCTGGGGCCTCCTTATCCAGAAGTGAACAAATGAAACAGGATTCTTTGGGGGTGTTGGGGGAAGGAGCCCTGAATTTGCATTTGGGGTGTTGGGGGAAGGAGCCCTGGATTTGCATTTGGCTGACTTCACAACACAGCTAGCTTCTCTGAACACAGCTACCTCGTTTGTTCAGTGGTGCTGGCTTTCAGCAGCCTGCCACCATACCAGAGAAAATCCAGCCATTTATTGATCCAGGACCCTGTGCCAGGTCCTGTGGCAAATATGGATGACTCTAATAAGAAATGACTCTGACTGGGACAAATGAAAATAGTTGGCTCCTGGTAATGTGTGAAATGCTCTCTGATGCTCTTTTCCATCTGTTTTATTTCTATTTTTGAACAATGTCAACATTTTTTCTGATTACATAAGTAATCTGTGACTATGTTCAATGAACTTGGAAATATAAGAATACCCACTCTGAAAAAAGGGAGAAAAAAAAGGAAAAAAGAGAAATAAAGATCTATAATGAAGGCCAATGAAGCAATGTGACTCAGGCAAGAACGTTTGTTAGACAAGAACTAAGGAGACAAAAACCTATCTGGTTGAACCACACATGAGTTGGTTCTTCATCGCATCGATCCAATTTGTCCCTATATTCAACTAGTAAAAGGCGTTAGGCACTGTGGAGGTGCTGGGTATATGAGGAACAAGCCAATCAGTCATCTTTGCATCCCCACTGATCTGACTGTGGGGATGAGGGTGGGGGCAAGAGGGCAAGTCCAGCCTTGGAGAAGGCGCCGCCCTGACATCTTTTCCACTAGACCCTAGTGGCTAGAGGAAGAGAGAACATCTTTGTCATCGCTTGACCCCCACAGCGGGCTCGCTCCCCACAGAAATGGGGGACAAATTCCTACCCAGGACCTTTGGGTTGGAGGGCATGCTCCATCTGGAGGGCTCTCCTCAGGCCGGAGATTCCTTCATTTCTAAGCAAGTGCCTAATCTAGGGCGGGCAGCCCCAGCAGACCCCCAGGTGGCCCCCTCAGGTCCTTGCCCCTTCCCCTCATTCTCTTGCATGCTCACTCAGGATTGGATCAATGCAGTTGAGTGCTCTTTGCTGGGCCTTCATGCCCTGTGATCGCCCAGCCCCGGGCTTTAGGGGCTGAGCATATCAATTCAGGCCCACTGAACTGTATTTCCCCAGCCCGAGCCCGCCCCCCACCCCCCCCCCACCCCCACCCCCTCCTTTGTGCAGCGCTGGCCCGCCCCCTCTGCTCACTCTCCCTTCATGCTTTGTTTGGCAAACACAAAACGCCCGGCCCAGCGGCGGGCCCTTTTCAAGCTTCACAGCCAGCACTTGAAAACACCCTGAGGCTCAGATACCTGGAAACACCTCCAGGGCCAGTCTGAGTGGACTTCGTGCAGCCCGTGCCCCTGCGGGGGTGGGTGGGTGGGGGGCGCAGCAGAGTGAGCCTGGCGACGTCTTGGTGACCTGCGGGCCAAAGTTGGGGTGGGTGGTGCAAGCTTCCCCACCGCGTCACTTCAGATGCTCTGGGCATCAGGACTTCTTGCAGGCCTCAGCGTTCCCTTTGAAAATCCGGGGCACTTCAGGGCCCCCTTGCCTCGCCTTTGTGTTTTAAATGGCCCAAAAGTTCACTTGACATCAAATTTAGAAGCCTAAGAACCTGTTTGGATGATGCACCCAGGGGTTCTAAGCGCTGCAGCCTGTAGGAGCCAATAAGGGCTACAAAGCTCTGGAATAATAATGATGATGATGATGGTGATGATGATGATGATAATAATAGCAAGATCTATGGTAACAATACTCCCGAGTTTCAGAGGCTGTATGTACTAAGTGCTTTAGGAGCAGGATGCCATTTCAACAACTTACTACAACCTTTGTTATCTGGGATTTTTTTTTTAATTGACAAGAAAGCTAAGGAGCCAAGGGTCTGTGAAAGCTTTCTTGTAAGCACCACCACATATTCCCCAGTTTTGTTTCATATACCCAAAGCCCTTGGTATCTTTTGTCAGGGGGTGGGGAGGAGTGGTTCCTAATCTGCCATTCTTTATCAGGGTTTGGCCAGTTGTCATTATTTTGAGAAAACTTTCAGGTGTCTTATACCATAATTATGATCAGAGTAGGCACACTTTGCTGCGGTTTTATAAAGTGTTAGCATTTAGTTAAGTGACTGAACACATCCTCCATTTGGATTCTCACAGCCATTCTCTGGGATGGGTTCTGCTACCATCTTCATTTTACAGTGGAGAAAACTAGGCAAGTCAAAAGGTCTTGTTCAAAGACACTACCAAGGCAGGACATTGCAGAGCCAGGATTTGTCTGAGGTCAATGCCTGTTCTCTAAATCATTATATGATGCTCCTGTCTATTGTTATTAATTATGCTTTAATTCTTCCAGTTCTTCAAAGAATGGGTTTTTATGTTATCCAAAAATTGCCTTTCAAGTTAACTTGACAGTCACTTTTTTTTTTTTCTGAGACAAGGTTTCTTTGTGTAGCCCTGGCTGTCTTGGGCCCTTTGTAGACTAGGCTGGCCTTGAATTTACAGAGATCCACCTGCCTCTGCTTCTTGAGTGCTGGGATTAAAGGTGTGCACTACCACGCATGGCGGCCCCTGGAACTGTTAAAAAAAATCACTCTAAATCCTCTGTATATGTGTTATGGTTGTATAGCTTGGTGTTCTTATGGGACTCCTAACTGTGGGAGTGGGGGCTATCTCTGACTCTTTTGCCTGCTTTTTGGAATCCCTTTCATCCTCTTGGGTTGCCTTGCTGAGCCCTTATAAGAGGGTTTATGCCTGGTCTTTTTGTAACCTGTTTGGTTAATATCCCTGGTAGGCCTGACCTTTTCTGAAAGGAAATGAAGGAGGAGGAGGAGAAGTAGGAGGAGGAGGAGGGGTGGATTTTGGGAAGAGGGAAGGCGGTGGTAGAGGTACTGGGAGAAGTGGGAGGAGGGGAAACTGCCTGCAGTAGGGATGTAATATATAAGAGAAGAATAAGTAAATAAAAAAATTAAATGTAAAAAGATAAAAAAGGAAAAAAAAAGAAAAAAATTCCAAGTTGCAATATGGAAATTATGCTAAAGAGCAGAGTGAATTCAGGAAAACAACTAAGCTATTGGAGTTGTCCAAGCCATCCATGATGGTGTTGTCCAATGGTGTCTTGGACTCAAGTGATTCACTGATGATAACATTTTTTTTTTCTACAGAATGTTTCACCCGAGGCTGATCATACAATTTTTTAGATCTTCAATTTTCTCATGTGCACTATTGGTCTACCTCACACATGAGGCTCAATCAAACAACAGCCCAACAAATTCAAGCCATCAATTTTGGAATTAATAATAATTTGGGCCTACTGGTTTTTCAGCTCTAATTAAATGATATCTACTGCTTTCAATTATCATGTGATGGATAGGTAGAACTGTGCTATTTTTCTGATTTTATATATATATATAACCCTACATATGTTCTTTTGGAAAGACTTAAACCATTATATAAATAAGGCTAAACTGTCCTTTCATTGCTACCCCCAAATTGTAGTCCTTTCTGTCTCTTTTTAGAAGCATTGTTTAAAGTATTTGAAATTTAGACTTCAGAAATAGAGGGATAATTTTGATCACCCATTTTTAACTGAATATATGTAGCAGTCTAGTATTTGGAAATACTTAAAAGACCAATTGGTTGTCTCTTTTGGGGCACTCACTTTGTACTGGATACTTGTGCTCATAACTCCCTGGCTCTCATTGCAGAGCTTGCATTTCTGAATTGGACTTTCATGTTTGTGACAAAATGACTGGTATAAGTGACTTAAGAGAGGAAGGAATTATTTGGCTTCTGATTCCAAAGTTCAAGTCCATAAGTTTTGGCCCTGCTGATTCTGGGTCATGGTGAGGCAGAACAGCATGATAGGGGAATATGTGGCAATGGCTCCTCCTACTTATGGAGCAAAGACAGGGGAAGGAATCAAGGACTAGCTATGACCTTCAAGTGCTCTATTTCCTCCAGCTGTCTCTTACCTCTTAAAATTTCTACTACCTCCCAAATCAGCACCATCAAGTGGGATGGAGAATGAGCAAGCATTCGATATATGAGCTGTGGAGAACATGAAATGTGGAGAACATTTCACATTCAACCCATACTATGCTCCAATGTCTTAGTGTAGCCTTCCCTAACAGTTGTACTTAGAATCAAATGACACTTGATTCCTCTTATAATTAAATATATTTTTACTTTGTTCTCATTTTACACTTTTTGGGGGGGCAGTTTTTGTGGTTTTATTTAAACACAAATAAAACATGCACTCAAGCCATCAACTCATTTTCTTTGCTGTGTAGCCTGGCGTTGGGATTGGTGACTCTGATGGCCAGCTGTGCTGCTCTTTCTATGATGGCTTTTCAGTTTTTGTAGGAAACATTGTGAGCAATCTCGGCACAGTAAGATTTGTTGCACATCAGCAGCACTTCCAGCTCCTTGACATTGTGGACCAGAAACTTCCAGAAGTTGCTACACAGCATGTGCTTGGTCTTCTTGTTGCTCCTGTAACCAATGTTGGGCGTCAGGATCTGGCCCTTGAATTTTCTCTGCACCCTGTTGTCGGTACCTCTGGGTTTCTGCCAGTTTCGCTTAATTTTGACATATTAGTCTGAACTTCTTGGTCCTCGATTTGATGATCTTGGGCTTCACCAGAGGCCAGAGGGCAGCCATGATGCCACAAAACAGATGGTAGCCACCTCCTAATTAGCACATTTTTACACTATTTAACACTATTTTTACTTTGTTCTAAATTATCTGCCAGCCATTGTTCTAAGCCCTTTACAGATATTGTCATTTATCCTCAAAATAATCCCCAGGAGATTGGTAGCCATTCCTTTTTAAAGATTTCTTAGTTTAATGTAGAGGAGTTCTCTATCTGCATGTACACCTGCATGTCATAAAAGGGCATCAGACCATATTACAGATGGTTGTGAGCCACCATGTGGCTGCTGGGATTTGAACTCAGGACCTCTGGAAGAGCAGGCAGTGCTCTTAACCACTGAGCCATCTCTTCAGCCCTGGTATCCATTCTTAAAATGCTCCATTATCATGTGGAAGACTAAGGTGGAGAAAGGTAAAAAAAATGTCTTCCCTACCCTTTTGATAAGAGGAGGCAGATACAGAATACAGATTGATACAGAGCTTAAATCTAAATCCAATGTCCTGTGATGTTTTCTAGAGAGACATGAATGAAGATAGAGCATTACAGACTGAAGACACTATTTGACTTAAGTCTAGCTTAGTGAACCAGAGGGGTTACTTAGAGGAGCATGGGTGAGTCTGAGACCACTGCACAACCAAAAAGCCCACCCAGTACAGTGATGACTCATAAAAACTGCATCCTTTGGGACAGCTCAGTGGACTGGAAAACCTCCTTACCCCAGCAATCCTTATTATTAGCATAAAACCTAGGAGGGGCCTTGCATTTCATGTACATTTCAAGAGTTTCCTGAGACTTTTAATTTTAATTACTTCCTGAGACTTGTAGGTCTTTGTTTACTTCCTGGGTAAAAAGGAGCCTCATTCTAGGATGGAACATTTCAGTTCCAAGGAAATAGCTACATAGCATCCAGGCACTCCCCTTCTGTCTTTCCCTATCCCAAACTCTTGTACTCAGCGACTCTGCTGGATTCTACAGGTGGCATTCGCCACTGCAAGGATTGTCAGCTGGCTGATATGCCATTCTTCCCCACTAACCGTATCCTCCATCATATGCAAACTACTGTTTTTTTGTTTTCCTTGTGTCCCCGAGACGTGGAAAGCTCAACAATTAAATTTAAGTTCTGAGGGAAGTGCTTGAGAAGATTTAGAAAATTTCTAGGTGCGAGATGCAAACAGGTTTCCAAAGCAATTAGCTCAAGAATGCGTTCACCCAGGTAAGAGGGTAATAAAAGCTTAAATACAACTGTGGGTGTAAAGTGATCAGCCTGGCACATGACAAGTATGCAGTAAATGTTATTTTGCACTAATCATAACAACTACTCACATTTAACAAGCAATTACCACGTGCCAAGCATTGGCTGTGAGTGGTGTATTTAACTAATTTAATGCTCATAGTAACACTATAAAGTACTACTGTCTTTAGAGTTTGAGTACTAAAACAGAAGCCACTTTCAAGAGTAAACAACTCTGAGGATTCAATACCTTAAAATAGTGACATAGGTGAAGAAAGACCTGAGAAACCATAGAGGATAAAGAGACAACTTGGACACTGAGGCAGCAAGACGCCGCTACCAGCAGGAGGCTTGAGGAACAAAGAAAGGAAAAAATTACAGAGCCCAGGGGCTGAGATCACCCAGTACAAGTTGGTACCATAGCAGCAATCTCTGGGACAGGGATGAGCTGAAGCCACAGAAGAAAGCCGGCACAAAAGGAGACGACTATGGAGAAGACAGATTCCCTGAGCCATGGGCCAAAAAAGAACGGGACAAAACGGGATGTGTTGATCCCCTAGGTGACAGAGAGACACAAGGAAATTCCCTGATTTTTCCTTTCATTTCTCTTTGCTCTGTAGGGACTACCTCCCAATCACAAAACCTCCTGGGAACTCACCTTGAGAAATAGCCTTCAGGGGCACACTGCTTCCTCAACAGAGCAAAGAGATATAACGCTAGGAATGGATGTGATGCCTTTGTTGGTTGGACATTGTATTTCAGGCAACAAAATTTTGATACACACAAAAGGCAACAAGCTATTCGCAGCCTGGATCTTTGAGTAGTCCTATCTATGTGCCTGAATGCAGGCAACCATGATCTAGTTTTGGCCATCTGGGACCATCTTTATCCTCTAGGGGCTGTGGTCCTTCCATAACTATGGGACCTATGACTGCAGCTTCTCTCTCAACTAAGTGCTCTCTCAGAGTTTGGAGATAGGTCCTGCCTTGCTTTCTTACACAGTGGTCCACACATGTGGTTGCTGAGCCTAAGTATGGCACTGTGTTTGAGTCTGTGCTAAGGTAAATCAGCCACATCACTGAGCTTACTGATTAGTGTAATATTGCCACAAGGTTTTTGGGTTTTTTTTTTGTTTGTTTGTTTGTTTGTTTTGCTGCAGCTAAGAGTGCATCCATTTATGTGCTCCTATCATATACCAACAACAAATAGCTGTGGAGCCCAGCTTCAGACTTTAGGCCACACCTCTATTGGCTCCACCTTGAGAAAAAAGCATAATTTAAAGTACAGATGACAAAACACTGGCGCACAGCTTGGCCACCCCTTTCCGTCTCTGTGACTTTACTGATCTGTCACCATTAATCCAAGCTATCCTGTCAATTACACTGAGTCAGGCACTTGCTCCTATACTTCTGAAGGGTGTTGCCGTTGCTGTAAGACACTGAGAAGCAGAAATTACTCCCAGAACGGTTGGCACAGAGCCACAGGCACTGGCCGTCTGACAGGATGTGCATGTGTACTGGGGAACAGGTGGTAGGTAGGGTGCTTAAAATGGGGAGCCGAGTAGAGGCAAGTAGAATGGTGTAACTAAAAAGAGCTGTTCCTGGGAAATGACAAGTGGGTAGCAGATGAAATGAATGTAAGGGGACAAGTCCTGGGGCTACTTTAGGAGAAGAGTCCACATGGGCGAGCATGCCAAAGGATGATGCCCACAGGTAGGTGTCCCTCGCAAGCTGCACTGCACCACACTGACGATTCCTTGTAAGTGGCGGGAAGGTTGTGCCTGCTGGATCCGAGACAGGAGGCAGGAGCAGAAGACAAATGGGACACCCTCTAAAAAAGTGGGCAGGGCTACCTTGGTCTGGCCCATAGCCCTCACCTCCATCAGGGGAGGAGGAGTATGGGTGAGCATGGGTGCCACTCATGTGCACCTGTGTGTTCATTCGCAACAGCTGGGCCATCTCTTTAAGGGCAGCCTTGTGTTCTTCTGGTCAGAGGCCAATTCTTGCCTCCACTCCCTCCCAAACACCCAGCTGCTGCCCTGGGAAGGGACTCAGGCCATTAGTGAGGACAGAGGGAGACAAAGGGGACCCTTTTGTGTCTCTAGATCCTGCAGCCCCCTAGCCGTTCCTATGGGCACACAGATGTCTGCAGGCTCTGCGAATGTTGTCTGATAGCCAAGAAGGGCAGTGGGCCAGGTCAGGGAACTGGGACTCCAGCCAGCACTGTCTGCCCTGGATTATTGCCCAGTCTGGGCCTTTCCTGCCAAAATCCATGCCAAGGGAATGTCCAGTGGCAGATCCCAGCATCTCAAGCAATTTGGGCACGATGTCTTCATGAGAAATTAAAAAAAAAAAAAACCAAAAAAAAAAAAAAAACAACCTTCTGGGCCTGTTGTGAAAGGGCCCTCGTCTCTCACACTAAGGCCAGGTGTTAGAAGCTGGCACCTGGAAGCTGCAGCTTGAGATGTGTGTGCTTGGGGACCCCACAGACCATCTGGGGGCGAGAAAATACTTGGAGCACTGGGGAGTCCTGGTGACGCTGGTGGTCCTGCTTCTCTGATAGATTCTCCCCCATTTGGTAGGATTGAATGAGAGTTACACTTCAAGCAGAACTTGCAAGGCTTTTCTCCACTTCCCTTTAGTATTTCTGGTCTTATGTTGGTCCCATCATTTCTTCTTTTCCATATTCTCCTAACTTTATTGGTGTTCTGCAGCTCTCTATGCTCTCTTCTCTTTTGTCACGCCCACACTAGTCTCTCACACGTGAGCATCTTGCCTGCTGGCATTTTTCTTGTTTCAGAATGCTGTCCCACAAACAAGTAAACAAGCAAACAAACACGCAGCACTTTCCTGGCTAGGGTCTGATACTAGATAGTTCCCTGGTGTAGCCGAGGTGGAACTTTGGGGGAAGCACTTAAGAGAGACAAAGCTCCAGTTTCCCAGGATTCCTCATATGTGGCCGAGGTGCCCAGAGAAAACAGCAAAGACAACAGCTCTAGCTCTACCCTCTTTACTAATCCATACTGAAGACACTGGCTTTGCTTTGTAATATGCTGGGATATGGCTAGAAGAGACTGGTTCATAGCAACGGAATGAGACAGGAATATGGAAGTCTTCCTGTTTTCTGGGGACGGGAAATGCTAAGAGCATAGGTCCAGTGTAGGCGATGAGTGGAGCATGGACATCAGAATGGACCAATAGTGAGCAGTTTGTTCCCAGCTTATGAGCTGGAAGCCAAGGGCAAGCTTTGGGAGATACATACCTGGTTCCCAATACCAGAAGTCCTAGACCTCTTTAACAGGAACTTCAGTGTCCGAAGTTCGGTGGTGAAGGCAATAGTGGCTTTTCTTAGAGCATGGCAGGCTTAAGTTCAAGTCACAGAAATGCATTTAGACCTGTGCAACATCAAACAAAAGATTTACCCGCTTTGAGTCTTGATTGTCTCATCTGGTGAATAAAGAAATTTCTATATTATCTCAATGTATTGATTCATCGGAACTAAATGGGCAAATCTCTGAATGGACTTTGGACACTGATGGGTAGTATTATTAAAAGTGGAGTCTAATGCAAGAATGAAATGCTCCGGTGAAAATCCAAACACTAAGCCATTAACTGCCCTGGGCATGAATGGCTTTTCTAGAGGGGAATTTGTAAGGCAATCCCAGAGCTCTAGCCTTGGTGTACAATCAATGACTTTTAGCCAAGATCAGACTAATGAAAAGATGTATCAAAGGTTTTAGAGAAAGGTTAACTTAAATTTAAATCCTTGACTGCAACACACAGGAATTGTATGATCTTGGATATAGCAGCTGGGGAGAGAGAGAGAGAGAGAGAGAGAGAGAGAGAGAGAGAGAGAGAGAGAGAGAGAGAGAGAGAGAGAGAGAGAGAGATGCAATTGCTGTGGGCTAAATTATATCCTTCCCCTGAATTTATATGTTGAAACCTTAACATTTATTACCTATATATGTGACCTTACCTATAATAACTACCTCTGCTTGGTTAAAATAATGTCATTAGAATAGATCCTAATATGATTGATGTAATGGTCAATTTTAAGGGTCACTTGCCTGGATTAAGAGAAATTAGATGACTGGTAAAGAAATTTCTGGCTACATCTGTTGGAGTGTTCACAGAAGAGATAGGCAGTAAACCAGTGGGATAACCATGGACATTCATCCACTGTGACTGGGCACCATCCAATTTGCTGAGAGCCCCAGATAAAACTGAAAACAGAAGAAGTGGAATTTGCACACTAACACTGTTCTCTGGTCTTCTTTTAAATTTATATATATATATATCATATTGGTGTTCTGGTTGCTTATTTCTGGATAATCTCAGCTAAAACAAATGGTATCATTTAAAAGAGAGAAACACAGGAAGGGCACTATGTGAAGTTGAGGACACCGTGATGTTTCTATAAGCTAACTAATGGCAAAGATCACAGTAACCTAGGAGAATCTGAGGACGGGTCTTTCCTCATAGCCATCAGGAGAAGTTTATCCTGTGGACACCTTAACCCTGAACCTCCAAAGTTAAGAAAGTACAATTCAACACATTTCTATTGTTTAAGCTGCAGTTTGTGGCACTTTGTTATAGCATCCCTAGAACACCAGTACATCTATCTTCATGGAAATTAGAGATCACCTAAGCAGTCAATCGGTGATTGATCTTATAATTGTTGCTCTTTGTTGAAGCTGCATGGTCAGTGTTCACAGGAAGCAGTAGAGTGGGCTGTGAGAAATACAGTCTCTAGCATCCACCAGAAGCCTGGCTATGCCACCTACTCATTTTGTTGTCTTGAGAAGGGTACTCAAACCAGTTGAACTTCAGGTCTTCAGCTCTGATGTGGACATAAGAGTAGTTCTCACTTCAGAGAGTTAGGTATGGTAAGAAGGGGTATAAATAATGATTACCATGACAGTGCCTGGCCTAATAAAATCTTCCAACGAGTAAGGACCATTGGGTAGAATGCTATAGTTGGAATAAAATAACAATTCTTGTGTTTCATAGCATTATAGGATATCCAGAGTTAACATATATATGTCACAAAATTTTGTCAATATTCACCATAAAGAAATAATAGACATTAAGGTGATAGATATACAAATTACCTTGAGTGGATCAATTGATACATAAGTCAAAACATCATATTGTACCTCATAAATATATACATTATGTATATGTCAAAAAACAATTCAGGTCTGGAGAAATGGTTCAGTGGTTAAGAGCATTTCCTCTTCTTCTAGAGGACCCAGTTTCAGTTCTGAGCATCTGTGTCCTGTGGCTCACAACTGCCTGTGACTCCAACTCCAGGGAACACAATGACCTTTTCTGGCATCTACAGGTATCCACACAAATATGGCATACATTCACATAAACATACATATGAACCAGGCAATGGTGGTGCACACCTTTAATCCCAGCACTCAGGGAAGCAGAGACAGGCAGATCTCTGTGTGTTCAAGGCCAGTCTGGTCCTCAAAGCAAGTCCAGGACAGCCAGGGGTACACAGCGAAATCATGTCTTGAAAACAAACAAACAAAACAACAATCTCCCAAACCCCCAAAACCAAAAAACAAGAAAGTGTACAAATAAGTCTTTTAAAGTAAGATTAATTTCATACAAAATCATTCTATGTGTGCTGTCATAGTTGTATTAATTGTTCCATGTAGTATAGTTCTTTAGCTGTAGGTAACTGTCTGTTTCCCTGAAGCTTCTCTTCCTGCCTACTCTAATCTACTGATCATTCTTTTTTTAGGGTTTTTGTTTTTGTTTGAGACTAGGTCTCTTTATGTAGTCCTGGCTGTTCTTGAACTCAGAAATCCATCTACCTCTCCCTTGCTAGTGCTGGAATTAAAAGAATGCACAACTCTGCCCAGACAATTTAGTGATCATTCTTATTTCATAAATCCTGCATCCTAAAGTTTGACAAATCCCTACATATTGTCTTCTGGGTTGCTTCAGGTGTGAGTCCTCTTTCAAATAGACTAAAAGCTCTATGAAGCACAGATTATGTTTCATTAGGTTTCTGTACCCCTCGCAGAACCGAAGCACAGAGCTGTACTCTTAATAGGTGCCCAGGGATGGAGTACTAATGGCTAATATGATGGGACTGAGTAATCACAGCATCAGTATGGCTTCATCTATGAGCACAACCAACTTCTGAGTTACCATAACATATGGGAAAGAGTTTTAGCAATCTTTATACTTAGGTTTGTGTCACCTTTCAAAAATAGTAATTCCCAAGGAGCATATATAAAGTCACTTAGGCATCATCCACTCTATATATGCTAAAGTAAATACATTCCTAGCTCAGGAGTGTTTGGTACTTAAAAGTTAAATTCTGATTCTGTCTATTAAAAATTTTCCTGAGGGATCCACAGAGCTGGTGGAAGAAATGGGATGAAAAGTTGGGTTTAGGATGAGATTATGAAGGGGACCGTGTTTGGTTCAGTCTCGGGAGATGAGACTTCAAAGGCCTGAGAACTTACAATGGAAGCCCCAAGGGTTCTGTTTCCTTTGCAGCCTGGCAGCAGGCTCACTTTCCTAGCCTTTTGTACATAGGGTCTGCTGATAGGATCTTTTCTCTCGATGCTAATTACTGTTTTCAGACCATTACTCTTCTCCTCTGTCATTTAAATTTCATCTGGCAACTGCTTGGCCACTCCCCAACATTCGCTGTAGGTGGAGATCCCTGACTCTTGTTTTCTCTCCAACTCACAGTTTGACTGATAAGCAACATTAAATTGGAGATAGCAGCTGACTTTTGTAAGTCCAACTCAGGAGGCTGTGGCAGAATGATTAGGAGTTCTAGGTCAAGCTGGGTTATGTAGTGAATTAGAGAGCAGATCTGGCTTCAAAATGAAAGGAAGGAAGGAAGGAAGGAATTGGAAGGGGGAGAGGGGAGGGAAGGGAAGGGAGAAGATAGGTAGATAGATGATGGATAAATATTTTAAAAATAAGATAGTGAACGTAATGTTGAAGATGAAAATTCACACAATATCTTTATTTATTCTCCTAACTTCATCTACAGTGGCCTCTCCTAACCTCCTCCTTAAGCCTCACACTCATAGCCATGCACTACATCTCATCATGTGGTAAAAATAATCTACTCCACAAATCCAAAAATATAGGAGTACTCTCTGATCACAATTTATTTTCCTTCCAACTATCTCACCCTATTTATTATTCAAAACCCTATCTTTACCCTTCTTCTTCCCCGACCCCCCACCCCCACAGCCAGTCCCATCTATTTTTCTATAGTAATTCAGCCTTTAAACAATCTCTTACACCTCTCAATGAATCTTCTTGGTACAACATAACTTTGTATTCATCTAACCATTTGTCTTCTATAAGTCTATTCCAAGAGAAAACAATTCACCACACAGCTCTGTGCAGCTACAGATTCACACCATTTCGTCCTCACCATTAAGGCCAGGCATGGTGGTACATACCTTTAGTCCCAGCACTTTGGAGACAGAGGTAAGCAGACCTTTGTGAGTCTGAGGCCAGCCTGGTCTACAAAGTGAGTCCAGGACAGCCAGGGCTGTTACACAGAGAAACCCTGCCTCAAAAAATCAAAACCAACCAAAAAACATACACATCCTCCCATTACCCTACCTTTTATGGATCTTTTAAGCCCATTCCTACTTCTCACAAAAGACAATTAAAGCTGCAATCCACAGTATGGAGAATTGTGCAATCCCAAGACACAACTTCCTCACACAGTATTTTTTTTTTTTACCACACACAATATTTATGGCCAGCCACATCATGTCTTTCTTTCTCTAAAGAACCATGGAAGTTCCTTTCTCCCCTCATGTCCAGCATTTCTTCTCTGATTCATGACTGTATTTATTCTTTTTTGAATCTTCAACTATTACATCTATAAATAACACAAACATTTTAAGTATGCCTGTATCAAAACGCATCTAATATTCCTTTCTAGAATATCAGCCTTTATCGTTATCTCCTTCCCTAATGAAACTTATTTTTCCTTCAGTTTTTGAAACAGAGATTCATGTTGCCCAGGCTGTCCTCAAACTCACTAGACAGTCAAAGATGATCTTGAGTCCTGATTTTCCCAATTCTACCTCTCAAGTGATGGGATTGTAGATGTGCACCTCCAAGACCTCTCTCTTTAATAGTGGATTTGTAGTAAGTTTCATGTGTTTTAGAATTTATGAATTTATCACTGACTAGTTTAGTTACTTTGGAAAATGTGAAAATATGTGTGATGGCTAGTTATAATTGTCAACTGGACACAATCTAGAATTACCTTGGAGGAGAGACTCAGTGAGGAAACATCTAGATCAATTTGACCCCTGGGCATGTCTTGATTATAGGCTAATTGATATGGGAAGACTTAACCCAATGTGGGCATCACCATTCCCAAGACAGGGGATTCTGGACTGTATTAGCATAGAGAGAGGGCTGAACACAAATAAGCACATCATTAATTTGCCTCTGTTCTTGCTTGTGGATGTGATATGACTAGCTGCTTTGAGTTCTTGCCCAGACTTCTTATGGACTGTAGCCTAGAACTATAAACCAAATAAACCATCTCTCCCCTAAATTGCTTTTGGTTAAGTTATTTTGTCCTACCACCAGAAATGAAGCTAGAACAGAAATTGACAAAAAGGGTAGAGTTGTTTCTCTGATAGACCTGATTGTATGGTTCTTATGGCTTGGACTGTTCATGTATGACGAACATGGAGACATATGGTATAGTCATTGGAAACACTGTTGAATGCTAGAAGCAGAGTGTCTTTGTTAGAGTTTGCATTGCTTTGAGAAAACACCATGACCAAAAACAACTTTGTGAGAGAAGGGTTTATTTCTGCTTATATGTCCTGATTACAGTCCTTCATTAAGGGAAATTAGGACAAGAACTTGGATGCAGGAACTCAAGGAGACAATGAAAGAATGCTGCTTACTGCCTTGCTCAGGCTGATTTCTGAATAGCACCTCGGACCATCAGCCCAGAGGTAGCTCTACTCACCGTGAGCTGGGCCCTCCCATGTTAATCATCATTCTAGAAAATATACCACAAGGTTAGTCACAGACCAGTCTGATGGGGACATTTGTTTTTCAGCTGAGGTTCACTCTTTCAAAATGTTGTTGAGTTGACACAAAACTAGTCAGCCCTTAGAACTTAGTGGGCTGTTTTGGTGGGAGATTGGAAGATCAGAATGCCGAGGAAAATGTAGGCAGCTGAGATTCAACTCATAAGATGTAGAGAGAAAACAAGAGTCTGTTTGTGTGATATTTTGGATTATAATTTGTGTATAAGGATAAAGCAGGGATGGAAGAAGCAGCTGTGATTGCATAACACACAATTCAGCACAACTGAAGTAAAATCTATTGTTCTTCAGCGGGACAATAGGGAAGCATTTTCTCAGGTCAGCGTACATAGCTAATATAGAGCTATGGTCCCAAGGGGGAGGGCAGGCTACATACATTTTATTCTGGCAGCAGAATTGGCAATGTGAACTAAATATCATCCACAAGATATTAATTCTATAGGCATGAAAAGTGTAAGATTAAGAAAGACATGGAGAATAGCTGAGGCCAAGAATTGTGCAGCAGGATAGGAGTCCCTGGTTCCTACAGAGAGGCCCCCCAGGAGCCAGTGCATGAAACTGTGAAAGTGAAGACTCCATTGCATTGGAGACCCTAAGATACTGGAAATGTGAAGACAATGGATCATCTTTTAAAGAGCTGAAGGTGTGGAGTGGTGTCAGCCCAAGCTTTCTGTGCAGGTGGCCAAGCTAGATGAGTAAAGCTCTTCAAGCACTTTGGAGCCCAAATGATTATGTTACAAACCCCAGATGTTGGACATGGGTGATCTGGGGGCTTCTCTGGGTGATTTTGATTTTGATTTGGTGTGAGGGTTCATTTGCCTTGTTCTTCCAATTTGGAATCAGGATGTTTACTCTGTGCCAATATGTTGAAAGTTTACAACTTGTTTCTTTCTTTATTTTATAGAAGCTCAAAGTTTCGAGACTTTGGAATTTTAAAGAGTTGATTTTTTTTTTTAAATTGGGCACATTGGAGGCTAGAGAAATGGCCTAGCAGTTAAAAGCATTTACTGCTCTTGCAGAAGATTAGAGTTTGGTTCTCAGGTGGCTCACAGCTGCATATAACTCTAGCTCCAGGGGATCCACTAGTACACACACACACACACACACACACAAGTTTTAAAACACTGGGAACTTTAAAAGTTAAACTACACATTAAAGGAGAAATAAGACTTTGAGGACAAGGAATAGAAAGTTATGGTTTAAAAGTGATGTATTTGTGTGTCAAGTTGACAAGAGATGGAATTGTAATAGCCAATTCTCATTGTCATCAACTTGATACCTAGAATCACCTGAGAAGAGCATCTCATTGAGGAATGTCTAGGTCAGGTTGGCCTATAGGCCTATAAGAAGAGGACTTCAAAGCCCACCCTCAGTGACCCACTTCCTCCAACAAGGCCACACCTATGCCATCCAGGCTACACCTAATTGTGCCACTCTCTATGAAGCTATGAGGGCCGTTTTCATTCAAACCATGACACCTAAGAACTCAGGTTCTTGAGCCCATACTTAGTCACTTGAGTAATATCTCTTCATCTTCTTCAATGTCATATAAATATTATACAGCAGAGACCTTATATATATATAATATATAATATACATATTATATATACATAGTATTTCTCCTCTACTTCTGTTTTGTCCAAATTAATGCCTATTTTCTACAATTTGGGGTCAGAGAAAATGGGGTGTTTACCTGAACACCATTCTCAATACCTAAAATGGTTAGTGATGTCACAAACGATTCGTCCACTACTTATGAAAGATGCACTCTAACTGGCATTCATTCTTGGTAGACAGAAGACAGAGTTAGGATTATGAGCCACTGCCTGCAATATTTATTAAGGAAAACATAGATAGATTTTAATTTTTACTCCTATAAGACCAGATACTTTTCCTTCTTGGGCCAAGCTCCTCTGTGAAAATTAGTTTGTTCTCTGTTGACAATAACTTTATCTCTAGATCCAGTTTCCCCTTCTCATCCATCCTAGTCATAATACCAGGTCAGACGCACTGAGCTGAAGTTTGAAGGGTAGGTGTGAGGTCACCAGAAGGCCACTAATACCTCTCAGCAAGTTAGAGAGTTCTGAGACAAGTGATTGTCCAATTGTAAAGCCAACACCTGATAGCCTTTATGCTACAGGGTGGAGACCTTTGCAAGGAAAACTGCAGCTGGAATCTTTCTCATGGCTTGCCCTTCAACAGAAAGTCTGGTTTCGCTCAGCACAGCAATGCTAACTATGGGTCTGGCAACGCACATGTGATCACATTTTAGAGACAACGGCTATCATTGTCTAAGATTGTGATACTTCAAGTTGTAGGAGTTCCTTCCTTTCTTCTGAAAAGGTTAGAAGCCTTTGAATTGTCAAAGTTCTCAGGGACAAATTTCTACCATGATCACTTGGTCAGACTTGAGTTCGGTGTCAAACAGCCTTTGATCTGGGCATCTGCTTTCTGAATAGTGAGCCTGGATGTCCTAATTAAGGCTATTCAGAAACAGTGATATGTGACAGACATTTTAAGTTCAAAACTGGGATAAAGATTTAATAAAATTTATAATGAGAAGAATATAGACATCTATCATAGTAATCAGTATCCTGGACTATCCAGACTGCTTCAACCAATGTCCATTAGTCAGTCAATTATAGATATGCCATGATGATGCCTCCTTAATTTAGCATCCATTATTAGTGGCATGTTGTTATGAAAGCTAATTCTTGAGAGGAAATGAAAAAATCTCACCTGTCAATCATTCTAGAATATCAGGTTATAGGTCCTTCTATTTTACTCCTCCTCCTCAGTATTGTTCCAATGTTTAAATCACTAGTGTGTATGTCTGTGTGTCTGTGTGTCTGTGTGTCTGTGCATGTGAATACAAGTGCCTGAGGAGGCCAGAAACTTTGGATCCCTCTAGACCTAGTGCCTGAAAGCTATCCAACATTGGAGCTGGGAACTGATGGATCCTTTCCTATAGACAGAAACCAACAGTAGAAACTTTCTACAGAATCACAAATTTTCTGATAAATCAACATGCCCTATTAATATCACAAGATTTAAACAGTTACAGTTTGGATCACACTACTTTTTAATATGCCAAAGTGACAGAACATGCCCTGGTTATGACAACTAGGAACAGGAGATGACTTTAGATCTCAGTCACTATAGAGCACAGAGATTCAGTGCTTTGAAGTACAGTGCAGGGGGCTGGAGAGATGACTCAGCAGTTAAGAGCACTGACTGCTCTTCCAGAAGTTCTGAGTTCAATTCCCAGCAACCACATGGTGGCTCACAGCCATCTATAATGTGATCCGATGCCCTTTTCTGGCATGCATGCATAGAGCACTTGTATACATAAAATAAAAATAAATAATAAATCTTTTTTAAAAAGAAAGAAAGAAAGTACAGTACAAATGACATGCCTGATGTAGCAATAGAAGAGCCAGGAGCTAGTGAGAACATAGAACAGAAGTAGGGAACAAAGTAAGCAAAATCTGTAGATGGATCTGAAATGCTTGCACTTATGTACTGTAGTCAGTAATAGAAATGACACCATAAGACTAAGGTGTTTTGACCAATGAGGCCTAATGGGGTTCTCTTAGATGGACAAGCTTCTCACTTATAGGTAGGAGTATGAAAATATGACAAAGAGCAGCTAGTGAGTCATGAGTGAAGGTATTGGGAGTGTTGATGTCTCCCATGAAAAAAGGACCTTTTTATATTAACTTTAATTTTTAATGGTTAATTTTGAATTATTTTAAACCATGTTTGTGTGTGTGTGTGTGTGTGTGTGTGTGTGTGTGTGTGTGTGTGAATACCTGTAACTGAGGAGGTCAAAGGCTTTGGTTACCTTTGGAGCTGGAGTTAGTGTTGTAAGCTGCCCATCCTGAGGGCTAAGAACTTGACTCAGATCTTCTGCAATAGCCATATGCACTGTTAACCACAGAGTTATCGATCCTACTAATATGCTGAATTATTAAAGGAGAGCAACATGTGAAAATGGTGCTATTTAGTGGCTTCAGTTCCACAGGATATGTGGCACATGTGAGGAAACTTGGGATAACATCCATCTACATTTCCCCTCAACCAGCTCTAAGAAAAAGCTCAAGTTCTTTAAAAAATGCTAACATGGTTGCTTTAGTTTTTCTCTTTTAGTGATTTTAGCACTGCTGAAAATTAATATATCATTTTAGTTGTCCAATATAGTTCTTTATAAAATAGTAGAAGTCACCAGGTAGTGGTGGCTCATACCTTTAATCCCAGCACTTGGGAGGCACAGGTCGGTTGATCTCTGAGTTTAAGGCCAATCTGGACTATAGAGTGAATTCCAGGACAGCCAGGGCTATACAGAGAAACTCTGTTTTGAAAAAAAAAAATAGTATAAGTTAGTATTAAGGTTCTTTTCCTTTTCTTTTTGTTCAATTGCCACAAAAGCTTTGAAATGGTATCCTACTCTTAGAAAGAAAATAAAAGGTATTAATAGCTGAAAATGATGATACAGCAATAATGGTATATGTGAAAACTAGGGTCTTTGAGTTCAATGGCAGAGAGACATGACAAAAGGCCAAGAGTAAGATCTTAACTTCACCTGTTTGAATATAGTTGGCCAAAACATCATTTTTCAGAGATATACTATTACCAAAGAATATTAAATCATTCACAGATACAATGGCCAGTTTCTAGTGTTTTTTTTTAAAGATTTATTTATGTATTTGTTATGCGTACAGTGTTCTGCCCACTTGCCAGAAGAGGGCATCAGATCTCGTTATAGATGGTTGTGAGCAACCACGTGGTTGCTGGGAATTGAACTCAAGACCTCTGGAAGAGCAGCCAGTGCTCTTACTCTCTGAGCCATCTCTCCAGCCTTCAATAGCCAGTTTCTATTATAAAGATTTAGCAACTACAGTCTCTCCTTTCATCTAAAGTCGTTTGATTGATTTTCTGTAGTTGGAGATGTATCCTAGCTCTAACATACCCATAGGTCATTTTTTTCTTTTTTCTTTTAAAATATATTTTATTAATTTTTTCATATTACATCTCAATTGCTATCCCATCCCTTGTATCCTCCCATTCCTACCTCCCTCCCATTTCCCCTTTCTCCCCTCCCCTATGGCCGTATATGAGGAGGACCTCTTCCCCCTGTATATGCTCATAGGGTATCAAGTCTCTTTTTAGTAGCCTGCTATCCTTCCTCTGAGTGCCACCAGGCCTCCCCATCCAGGGGACATGGTCAAATATGGAGCACTAGAGTTTGTGTGAAAGTCAGTCCCCACTCTCCACTCAACTGTGAAGAATGTCCTGTCCATTGGCTAGATCTGGGTAGGGGTTCAAAGTTTACTTCACCTATTGTCCCTGGCTGGTGCCATAGTTTGAGAAGGACCCCTGGGCCCAGATCCACCCGTCATAATGTTCTTGTAGGTTTCTAGGACCCTCTGGATCCTTCTATTTCCCAATTCTCTCATGCTTCTCTTACCCAGAGTCCCAATAGGAAATCTTCCCCCCTGTCCTAGTTTCCTGGTAAGTGAAGACTTTCATGGGACATGCCCCTTGGGCTAGTGTCCAGATATAAGTGAGTATATACCATTTGACTCTTTCTGCTTCTGGGTGAACTCACTCATTATGATCATTTCTAGTTCAATCCATTTGTACACAAATTTTGGGAATTCCTTGTTTTTAATAGCTGAGTAGTAATCCATAGTGTATATGTGCTACAGTTTCTTTATCTTCTACTGAGGGACACTTAGGCTATTTCCATGCTCTGGCTATTATGAATAAGGCTGCTATGAACAGCCTTGTGTGTTGGAGCATTTTATATTCCAAGGAGTGGAATAGCTGGGTCTTGAGGAAGCCCTATTCCCAGTTTTCTAAGTTAGCGCCAGATAGATTTCCGAAGTGGCTGTACCAGTTTGCATTCCCACCAGCAATGAAGGAGTGTTCCTCTTTCTCCACATCCTCGCCAGCATGTGGTGTCACTTGAATTTTTTATTTTAGCCATTGTGATGGGTATAAGATGGAATCTCAGTGTTGTTTTGATTTGCATTTCCCTGATGACTAAGGAGGTTGAGCATTTCTTTAAGTGTTTCTCAGCCATTTGATATTCCTCTGTTGAGAATTCGCTGTTTAGTTCCAAGCCCCATTTCTCAATTGGGTTATTTGGTTTGGTAGTGTTTAATTTCTTGAGTTCTTTATATATTTTGGATATTAGACCTTTGTCAGATGTAGGGTTGATGAAGATCTTCTCCCAGTCTGTAGGCTGTCGCTTTGTTCTGTTGACAGTGTCTCCTGCCTTACAGAAGTTTCTCAGTCTCATGAGATCCCATTTAATTTTTGATCTTAAGGCCTGGGCTGTTGGTATTTTGTTCAGGAAGTTGTCTCCTGTGCCAATGTGTTCCAGGATCTTCCTCACTTTTTCTTCTAACGGATTTAGTGTCTCTGGTTTTATGTTGAGGTCTTTGTTCCACTTGGACTTGAGTTTTGTGCATGGTGACAAATATGGGTCCAATTGAATTTTTTTACACATAAACAGTTAGACCAGCACCATTTGTTGAAAATGCTATCCTTTTTCCATTGAGTAGATTTGGCTTCTTTGTCAAAAACCAAGTGACCATATGTGTGTAGGTTCATTTCTGGGTCTTCAATTCCATTCCACTGATCAACCAGCCTATTGCTGTGCCAGTACCATGCTGTTTTAACTACTATTGCTTTATAGTACAGTTTGAGATCAGTTATGGAGACTCCTCTGGAGCACCTTTTATTGTACAAGATTGTTTTAGCTATTCTGGGTTTTTTGTTTTTCCATATGAAGTTGAGAATTGAATTTTCAATGTCTTTAAAAAATAATGTAGGTATTTTGATAGGTATTGCATTGAATCTGTAAATTGCTTTTGTTAGGATGGCCATTTTTACTATGTTAATTCTCTCAGTCCATGAGCAAGGAAGATCACTCAATCTTCTCATGTCATCTTCAATCTCTTCAGAGTTTTGAAATTTTTTTTCAAACAAGTCCTTCATTTGCTTGGTTAGAGTAACTCCTAAATATTTTATATTGCTTGTGGCTAATGTGAAGGGTGTAATTTTCCTAATTTCTTCCTCTGCATGATTGTCATTTGTATATAGGAAGGCTACTTACTCTTTTGAGTTAATTTTGTATCCAGCCAATTTGCTGAACGTGTTTATCAGCTGTAGTAGTTCTCTGTTGGAATTTTGAGGGTCACTTATGTACACTATCATATCATCTGCAAATAGGGATAATTTGACTTCCTCCTTTCTCATTTGGATCCCCTTGATCTCCTTTTGTTGTCTTATTCCTCTGGCTAGAACTTTCAGTACTATATTGAAGAGATATAGAGAGAGTGGGCAGCCTTGCCTTGTTCCCGATTTTAGAGGAATTTCCTTGAGCATCTCACCATTTAATTTGGTTTTGGCTATTGGCTTGCTGTATATTGCCTTTATTATGTTGAGGTATGTGCCTTGTATCCCTTATCTCTCCAAAATAAGTCATTTTTCAAATCTTATTTGGGTACAAGAGAGTGCTGGAGATCATACCCAAACTCATAGATGCTCTCTAAGTCACTTTTTTCACATTTCTTTCTTTATTTTTGAGATTGTATTTTAATTTACAACACTTCTCTCTTCATTATCCTCTTTCCAAACCTTCCCATATATCCCTCCTCACTCTCCTTCAAATTCACAACCTCTTGTTTCCTCAGTTGTTACTGTATGCATAATGTATTTGCATATGCACACTCTTGCTCAATATAACCTATTTACTTTAGATTTTTTTGCTTTGTTTTTCTACACAGGGCTTCTCTGTGTCCCCCTGGCTGACCTGGACTCACTTTGTAGACCAGGCTGGCCTTGAACTCACAGCGATCCACCTGCCTTTGCCTCCCTGAGTGCTGGGATTAAAGGTGTGTGCCACGACTCCTGGCTCAACTTATTTACTTTGTATAGTGTTACTTGTATATATGTTTTCAGGGCTGACCATTTTGTACTGGATAACAAATGGTATGCTGTCACTTTCTAAAGACTGATTTGAGTAGTTACGAGATATAGTGGTTTGAATGAGAATGCTCCCATAGAATCATATATTTGAATGCTTGCTCCCTACTTTCTGGAACTGTTTGGGAAGGATTAGCAGGTGTGGCTTCATTGATGGAGGTTTATCACTGGGGGTGGATTTTGCTTCATGCTTGTGGATGTTACTGAGCCAGTGCCATGCCTGTCAGCCTGCCTATGGTCATGCTCCCCACCATGATGGTCATGGACTTGCCTTATAAAACTGTAACCCAGACCCCATTAACGTTTTTCTTCTGTAAATTGCCTTGGTCATGGTGTCTCTTTGCAACAATAGAAAGGTAACTAAGACATAGTAAGCTGTTTCTTGGAATAAAAATCAATTAAAATACACAGAAACCAGCAGGCATGGTGGTATACACCTTTAATCCCAGGATTTGCGAGGTAGAGGCAGATAGATCTCTGAGTTTGAGGCCAATCTGGTCTACAGAGTGAGTTCTAGGACAGCCAGGGATATACAGAGAAACCCTAAAACTAAAAGGACAAAAACAAAAACAAATAGAAACATAGAAACCATCAATTAAAAGCCCTCAAGTAGCTTTTCTGGTTTGCAAAACTTTTAAAGTTTTTCTTATAAAACTCACACTTTAAATGTATTACATGAGGTATGACGATGTAGTTCAGGTGGTAGAGTGCTTCCATATAGACATAACTTCCCAGGTTTGATAAGACAAAGGCGGTGGAGAATGCCTGCAATTCCAGCACTCAGAAAGTAAAGGAAGAAAGATTAAGAGTCCAACTTAATTCTTGGTTACATAATGAGTTTGAGGCAAACTAAGGCTAAGAGAGACTTTGGCTCAAACAATAGGAGCCTGGGTCAAGTGAGATAGCTCAGTGGATAAAGGTACTTGCCACCAAGCCTAACAACATGAGTTCAATCCTGGGATCCACATCGTGGAAGAAGAGAACAAACTCCCACAAGCTGTGCTATGACCTTTGTATGTGGCACCCTGGCACATGCACTCCTTCACACACTAAATAAATAAATGTTAAAAAGTATTCCATGAAGTAACATGGGTGTCATGGTTTTTATAATATACCATTTTCATTCTAGAATGTGAAAATGGCTAATCAACAAGCACATAATTGCTCAGGCAAGATTTCAAGTGTATCACTGGGATTCATAATGATAAGTATTGTTTAAAGACATTATAGGTCAGGACATAAACTCACAGAAAATAATGAATGCAAGGCCACACAATTAATGAATGGCACAACTGAGCTTTAAACACAAGTTTTTATGAAAGCTCAGGATTTTAATCATTACAGACTTTTTACAGAACTGTAAGTTATATAACTATCTCACACTTTGAACTCTCGTTTAGTATGAAAGTCTTTTTTAAAAAATTTAGGTTTAACTACTTTGAATTGCTGGCTCATTAAATAATCTATCAAGAACATCTCCTTTCCTTCACTATTTGTAATGAAGTTTCTCTTAGGCACCTCCATTACTTCAATATTTGTGATGAACTTTCTCTTAGTCTTTTATGTTCCAAAGTCAAGAGATCACAGTTAAACCCAGGGACACAGGATTTGTCTAACTTGAAATAGCAACTGTAATATCTAAATAATCTCTTCTTAGATGTAATTTATAATTAAAATATTTTATCTATTTGTGAATATGTTTTCTATATACAGTGTGTATGTGTGTGTATGTGTGTGTGTGTGTGTGTGTGTGTGTGTGTATGTGTGTGTGTTGAGGTGCATGCATGTCATGATGTTCATGTGAAGGTCAGAAGATAACCTGTGTAAGTCAATTCACTCATTTTCATGGATTCCAAGCATCAGAATCAGATTGCTAGACTTTAGACGCAAGCACTCATACTTACTGAGGCATCTCATGGGCCCTGATTTCATTTGACAATTGAAACTCAATAAAAAAGCCATGTGGTGGTGGCACACACCTTTAATCCCAGCACTTGGGAGGCAGAGGCAGGCAGAGCTCTGTGAGTTCTAGGCCAGCCTGGTCTACAAAGTGAGTTCCAAGACAGCCAAGCCTACATGGAGAAACCCCATCTTTAAAAACTAAAACAAACAAGCAAAAAGAAACTCACTAACTATAATTGGATAACATTTAATTTATCATCATCAAAATTTCTATATAATTATCTCACAAGTTGAATAATAGTCTTTGTCAGATAGAGTCTCCATATCTGGTCTAGTACACACATAGCTGCCATAACTAATGCTAACTTGGAGGTACTGGTGATAGTAAGCCTCAGAGGTGTTCAGTGAATTGATAGGTAACAGACATCTACTTAGACGTTGCCTGTTGGCAGAAACATTGAGATGCATCTTGAAGGGTGAATATTATTTGATAAAGGCAGAAAAGACATAATAACAACAGTAATAATAATAATAATAATTAAAAGAAAACAGGAAAAGGCCTAAAGGAAACCCCAGAAATTTTTTATATGTAGTAAAAAAGAAGTGTAAATCCATAAAAGACACAAAGAGGGAATATCTATAGGGGGAGAAGGACGAGCTGCTATGGCAGTGCATACCTGTAATAACTGGAGAGACTGAGGCAGGAGAATTGTAAATTTTGTGGTTTATGAAGCTATATAATGAGACCACATCTCAAAGTAAATAAACAATCAGTAAGTAGTGAGGTAAATGCAGAAACTGAAATCAAAGGAGGGTGTTTCAAGGAGTGGGCAATGAACCTGTTCAAATGATATAGGGGTGTGAAGGAATGTAGACCCACAACAGGCCACAGACTAAGTAAGTCTTGATGCATCTTAAGTGGGCAGCATAAAGTGAAGCAAGTAATAGCCAGATTCTATGAGGTTAATGTGATTAGGCAAAGGAGGCAACTGGGTAAAGCATAGCATTATGGGCAATGAGGGTCAAAGAAAGATATGACAGGAAAATGAATGCACCCAAATGTGTCTACTTTGGGCATCTAGAGATGTAGCTCAGCACATGTAGAACACTTAATTCCCATGCCGAAGGCCTTGAATTCCACCCACAGCACCAAAAAGTCTGCCTGTTCAGATAAGAGTTTCGACTACAGGCTGACTAGCTTAGCACGTAAAAGGGCTTGCTGCCAAACTTGATGACTAGAGTTTGTTGACATGGTTGAATTCTGCAGGATGTTCTCTAACATCTACATGCACACTGGGATACGTGCACACCAACCCACCCTCCACCCCTCCACTCCCCCACGCCCCCCACACAATCATGAAACACACAAAGAGATAATAGGTTCAAGACTTTATGTGCATGTTTGAGTGTGCCTGTGTGCGTGTGTTGGCACACTCATTCCACAGGACACATGTGAACATCAAAGGACAGTGACCAGGGTTGGTCTGTTTTCCCCTTCTGCCTTGTTTGAAGTAGGAGGTCTTGCTAGTCGTCCTGCATATGCCAGGCCAGCTAGCTTGAGAGCTCCAAGGGATTCTCTTGTTTCCAAACTTCCCATGCGCTGTAAACATGGTGAGATTCCACTGGAATGTTGACACATTCGGCTTTATGTGAGTTCTGAGAACCCAAATTCCAGTCCTCACATTTTCACAGCAAACGCTTTATTTACTGAGCCATCTCCACAACCCCTCAAGACTAGTTTTGAGTTTAAAAAAAATTAAGCCTGTTATCAATGAAAGAATAGAAATGCCATAGAAGTAAAATCAAATTTGGAGGGATAGGGGGCCAAGAAAGGAGAAGCTTGTGAGCCAGAACACTGACATACTTTATGTTCAGAAAGTAGCAATTTCTTTACTTAACAGATATTTCTGAGGTTCTGTGTTAGGCAGGAGAGGCATAAGAATATTGACTGCCAGAATATTTTCAATTGCAGTGCTAATCAGCGTCATAAAATAAGTAATTAATATCATGGAAAAGACTCATGGGAAAAACTGCAAAATGCAAGTCTTCCTGTGAAAATGAGAGTTTCTCATGAAACTAAGAGGACAGGAAGCCAGCCAGTCGTACAAAAACTTGAGGGTTGAGTGTCAGAATTTGCCTGATAAGGGAGACCACAAGTACAAAGGATCTAGGGTTAAAAAAAAAGTGGTATGTTCCAGAAAGCAGGAAAAGGCCAAGATGTCACAATGATACTACAGCAGCTTTCCTAGCCTTCCTAAACATCAAAAGGACAGTCCCAGTCCCATCTCATTTCTGAGCCAAGAGACAGAAAGTGCGATAGCATCCTCTATTCCCACCACTCTCTGCTTGAATGTACTAGGAACCAGGACTAATTTTAAGAAGGGAGAGTCCCTAGAAACAAGGGAAGAATCTTTGAGAGGCAGGCAGACCAGAGTGAGCCTGAGACCACTGAAGAACAGATGGCCATGGTAACAGCAGCTGGGATTCTTATGGAGGCATGTATCAGGCCTGACCCTGAGCCTTAGAGAAATCTTCCAAGGGTCATGGAACAAGAAGTTCTGTGCTTACCAATTGGTTGAACGATTTACAAATTGATTGATTCTTCTTTTTCTTTTCTTTCTTTCTTTCTTTCTTTTTTTTTTTTTTGCTAGCAATTAAAAGTTAGTTTTATCTGTAGTAAATAATGTCAAATGATGTCATTCAAAATAATTTTTCAACTGGACAAGGTGGTAGACATACCTATACCCCAGTACTAGGGAAGCAGAGGCAGGAGGATCAGCACAAGTTTGAGCCTGGCCATTGTCTCAAAATTGTTAATTTTTATCGATGAATAATTTAAATGCTGTATTAAAAATACAATACTTCAAGTCTAACGAGACTTGAAAAATGTATGCAGGCTTCTCACTACCACCTCAGTCAAAACACAGAACATTTTTAAACATTCCTGAAAGTCGTCATTCTAGTAAATAATATACTTCCTCAAAGGTAATCATTTTTTTCACACTATAAAATATATGTACTGTTTTGAAGAGTCATAAAATGAGAGGCCGGAGAGTTGGCTCAGTGGTTAAAAACACTGGTTACCGTTCCAGAGGCCCTGGGTTCAATTCCCAGCATCTACATGGCAGTTGTAATTCCAGTTCCAGGGGATAAAAGCAACCTTACACAGACATGCATGTGGCAAAACAGCAATGCGCATAAAATAAAAACAAATACATCATTAAAAAAGAGTCATATAAATTCACAACAACTTGCTTCTTCATTTTCCTGCTGATGATTCCTATATTTACTGTTGCCATAAGAAATATCCTGACAAAACCAACTTAACTGAAAAGAGCTTATTTCAACTCACAGTTCAAGGATATAGGACAGAAAAGTCATGGCTGCAAGACCTTGAGGCAGTAGCTAGTCACATTGCTTCTGCAGGCAAGAGGAAGAGTGTGATGCATGCTTGTGTCCAGCTCTCTTTCTCCTCTTAACACAGTTCGGGATTGCATCCCAAGAAATGACACTATTCACAATGGTACCAGCTTCCGAATTGTAATCACTTAATCAAAGCCCTCTCTTACAGGCATGCCCATATGCTCCTCTCCCAGGTGATCCCAGCCCTCATAAAGTCACAATTGAGTTTAACCCTAATGACTTCACCCCTCATCAACTTGATACCAAAATGCAGCATGTTAAATCATAACTTTCTCCCTCTTGTCCTCAAATGTCCTCATATGTTCATTTCATAATGAAAAGCACAACCTAATTTCAAAAAGTCCTATGATCCTTAACAATCCTAATAATTTTAAAGTCCAAAATCCACTCCTTATCTGAGATATAAGCCAATCTCTTAACTGGGAGCACTTATAACTTAAAAATAAGTTACATACTTCAGTATATAATGACACAGAATAAACATTCCCATTCCAATACATAAAAAATGGGGTATAATAAGGAATAATCAGGCCAGTGCAAAAAAAAAATCCATTGTAGTAAATACTGAATCCTTTCACCGTCACATTGGTTAACTAGGCCTTGTGATAGAATCAAATGAGCACCAAAAGTCTTAGGTAGGCCATCTCTTAAGCTTGTCTGTCCATAGCACAGGTACTGTTATTCAGTGTCTATTGGGTAGCCTGGATCCCCGTCCAACAGGCCAGTGCCATTTACTTCTAGACAAGAATGGGTAGACCGGGCTGGAGAGATGGCTCAGCGGTTAAGAGCACTCACTGCTCTCCAGAGGTCATGAGTTCAATTCCCAGCAACCACATGGTGGTTCACAGCCATTCACAATGAGATCTGGTGCTCTCTTCAGGCATGCAGTACATGCAGGCATAATACTGTATACATAATAAATAAATATTTTTAAAAATACAGAATGGGTAGACCTTGAGATCAAAGGTCCCAAGGTCCCATTTCTTTCTCAGGGGAATCTGAGAGTGCTCACGGTGAAGCCCTTGGTGTGGGGAGGTGATAACTTTTTCACAGAGTGTTACAGTTTAGCTCTTTTACAATGAGAGTGCTGGTGTCAGAAGGCAGTGGAGACTTGGGAGCTCCGCAAGCTCATGCTGATACCCAAAGTGTTACAGCCCTAAACACAGCAGAAGAGGCAGGAGGATGTCTGGAAACTGCTGGCAGGCAGGCAGGCAGGCAGGTCTAGTGAGATGCAGGCCCGGTGGCGCTTCACTGGGGGGTTAGCATTAAGCTACTAGTGGTGGAGTGGCTGCCAAGGCAGCTCTGCCATCATTGCCTTAACTGGCAGTCAAGCCCCAGGCATCCAGAATAAATGGAGTCTCAGATGGTCATGATGGACTAATGGTGCAAGCACCTGAGAGAGAACACATCAGCCAGCCTTTATTTATAAACCTTGGGCAGTGGGAAGGGAATTTTGAGGGTGAATGTGTCTGATTCGCTAGGGCTAAGGGTACCAGGATACTTTATTTACACACAGTGGTCCAGTACCTCATTTAAAGCAGTAGCACAGGGGTCCTATTACAAGAAGGAAAACACAATACTTAATTGTCCGATGGGTGAGGGAATAATTTTTAGGTAAGATTAAAGGTCATTTGCTGGAGGCTAGGATCTCCTTAGCAGAGAGTGGAGTTTGCTAAACCCGTTTCTTATCTGGAAAGGGTAGGTCTGTGATCTTCTCTAAGGGCTATGTGAATCTCCTTACAAGATCTGGCATTACAAGATCTGGTGGAGGGAGAACCTGGCTGAGGAGAGGGAGTTCACCCTCCCTCATCATAGACCTAGCGAGCGCCAACAGCTATGGGGAGATCTCAGACTTCAATCTTAGTCAGCAGAGTCCCATGACATACCATTCTCTCTTGGTTTTGGGATGGTTCTATTCTATTCCAAAAACTTTCCTTGGTGAACAAGCCATGGTCCTGGCATCCCCAACACCCTAGGGTCTCCATTTAACCTAGGCTTCATCATCTTTTCATGAAGTGGCTTCTCAGAACCTCTTTGCAGGAATTCCAACACCATCTCACATGGCCTGATTTTATCAGCTCTCTGGAACCATGGAGCAAGATTTTATGACCCTTTCAATCTTGCATCTTTCATGCCTCCAACACAGTACCATGTAAGCCATGCTCCCAAGTTCTGGTGTCAGGTCAAGATGTAGTTTGCCTCTTACCTACTGTGTGCTGATTTTGGCAAAACATTTTCCTAGGCAGTCAATTTTGAGGAGCAGAGAATCCTCTTCAGTTTAAGCTTTCTTCTTATAGATGAATTTGGATTTTCAGAGGATGCAGCCCTCACTGACTTGAGTGTTATCCCGAGAACAACATTCTTTATTGTCCTAGTTCAGTGTAGGTGGTTTCTCTTTAGTTGTGCTGATCTCTTTAATAATTATAGCTGCTTTCTCACCACCAGCTTGAATACTTTCCTGCTTAGTTTTGCTTATTTGAGACAGGGTTTCTCTGTGTAGCCCTGGCTGTGTAGACCAGGCTGGCCTTGAACTCACAGCAATCTGCCTGCTTCTGCATCCCAGAGTGCTGGGGTTACAGGCATAGACCACCACTCCCAGCTGTTCCATATCTTCTTTAACATTTGGAATTATGAGTAGTTTCCAGTTAAGTAATTCTGTTGGGTATGAAGTACTATCTCATTCTGGTTTAATTTGCATTTTCTTAAGGGCCAATATGCTGTGCGACATTTTCATGTACTAGTTTGTAATTTCTCTGTCTTTTTAAAAGTTTTGTTCAAATCTTTTTGCCACTGGGTGTTTTGTTAATCTAGTTATTAACTAAAATCTAGTTATTAGGAGTTATTTATGAGTTCAAAGTATTTTCGCATATATGTGCATGATTGTATGTCATATAAACAATGCATATATATTTCTTTGTCTTTTCTTTGCTTATTTTTATCATAACCACTTTTGATGAACAAATCTTTTAAATTTGATATATTTTGTTGAATTTGATATGGCTAATCCTTTCCATGTACTCTAAGAATTTTTTCCTACTCCAAAATAATGAAGTTTCTGGTGTTAGCTTCAAAATTAAAATCTTTAATAAATTTCAGACTACTTTAAGACAGACTGTAGTGCATCTTTTTGGGTGGGCCTGTGGGTTTGTATTCTTAGGCACTCTTTCTAGAATTGTCCTTTTCTCCATTATCCAGGGGAATCTGTGAACTGCATCAAAAGCAACAATTGGCATAACACCTACTTCATGGTGGTTCTCACCACTAAGACTTCCCATTGAGGGTGGTTTGTTAATATATTCAGCACTCATTTCTGCAGGTCCTGTATGTATGCATAGAACCAACCAAGGGTTGAACATAGAAAATTATGGTACCCCTGCTGAATATGAACAGACCTTTTCTTACATTATTTCTTAAACAATGCCATATAAGAACTATTACGTATGGTAACTCATCTTATTATTTAAAGTAAATTAAAGATTTTTTGTAGATTACATGTAGACACTGCATAACTTGTTATAGAGGATTTTCTCATCTGCTGTTTTTTAAGGAAGTAAGGCATAGTTTACTTTAGAGCTTTGTAATAATAATTATTATTAGCCACCAATCATACAAATTAGTAAGATGCAATATGACATTTGCATGTATCTATATCTTTTATATTACATCCTCTTTATTCCTACCATCACCCACTCCTTTTCTTACTTTTTAAAATTTTTATTATTTATTTATTTACTTTACTTTACTTTACACCACAATTTTAGCCCTCTTTCTCCTCTCCTCCTGGTCCCACCTCCCTCCCTCCCCACACCCCTACCTCTCAGAAATGGGGAACCCCTCTACCAACCCACCCACTTCAAGTCACATCAGGACTGAATGCATCCTCTTCCTTGGTGGCCTGGCAAGGCAGCCTTGCCAGAGAGAAGTGATTGAAAAGCATAAACCAGAGACAACCTCTGTTCCTTTACCAGAGGACCAACATGAAGCATGAGCTGCCCATCAGGTACATATGTGTAACATGCCTAGTTCTAGTCCATGTATGGTCCTTGGTTGGAACTTCAGTCTCTGCAAGCCCTCCACCCCTCAGCCCAGGCTAGTTAGCACTGTTGATCTTCTTGTGGAGATCCTGTCTCTTGCTCCTTCTATCCTCCCCTCCTCCAACTCTTTCACAAAGTTCTACCCAATCTTTGGCTGTGACTCTCAGCATCTGTTTCAATCCATTGCTGGGTGGAACCTCTCAGAAGACAGCTATGCTAGGCTCCCTTCTGCAAGCATAGTAAAGTGTCCTTAGTAGTGTCAGGGGTTGGCTGTCTCCCTTCGTTGGGGGGGGTCTCAGGTTGGGTCGGGCATTGGTTGAATATTCCCTCTATCTCTGCTCTATCTTTATCCATGTACATCTTGTAGGCAGGGTAAATTTTGGGTTGAAGTCTCTATGGGTGGGTTTGTGCTCTCCTTTCTCCATGAGGAGTCCTGTCTGGTTAGAGGTCAGTTTCCATGACCCCCACTAGGGGCTCTCAAGTACAGCCATCCACATATCCTCCCAGGAGCCTACCCTGTCCTAGGACTCCAGCATGTCTCAGAGATGCCCCTCCACATGTTTCTATTCTCTCTATATCCTTTTGTCCTGCTGCCCCACTCTCCCTTTGGATCTCCACCCTCATTTCCCTCAGCACCCCCTCGCCTATCCTGTTCTCTCTCTTCAACTACTTCCACTGTCTTTTCTATTTTCCTTTATGAGTGCTATTCAAACATCCTCCCTTGGGTCCTTCGTGTTACTTATATTCTTTGGGTCTGTGAATTGTCGTATGGTTATCCTGTACTATATGGTAGTATCTGCTTATAAGTGAGCATATACCATGCATATGTTTCTGGGTCTGGGTTACCTCACTGGGGATGATCTTTTCTAGTTCCATCCATTTGCCTGCAAATTTCAAGATTTCCTTGCTTTTAATAGCTGAGTAGTATTCCATTTTGTAAGTGTACCATAGTTTCTTTATCCATTCGTCAGTTGAGGGACATCTAGGTTGTTTCTAGATTCTGGCTATTACAAATAAAGCTGATATGAACTCAGTTAAGCAAATATCCTTGATGTATAGTGGAGCATCTTTTGGTGAGCATTTCTTTTTCTTTTTTTTTTTAAAGTAAAACATGATTTATTTCATATTTTCTCTGATGTTGATAATGATGGACAAGAGAGAATTCCAAATTATATGTCAAATCATGTAAAAGAAATTAATTTGTCAAGTCAATGTAATATATATTACCCAATGGCAGGCTTCTAGGATGAACTATTAAGCATCTCCACATTTCTTGAAGAATTCCTGTCTGTTTCTCATTTCTTTAAGTGCCTCATGGCTGTTTACAATTCCTCTGTTGAGAATTTTGTTTAGCCCTGTACCCCATTTTTAATGGGATAATTTGGTTTGGTGGTGTTTAATTTCTTGAGTTCTTTATATATTTTGGATATTAGCCCTTTGTCAGATGTAGGGTTGGTGAAGATCTTCTCCCACTATGTAGGCTGTGATTCTGTTCTGTTGAGTGTCCTTTGCCTTACAGAGGTAAACCTACTTTAGATCCCCCCTCCCCCCGGCTCTTTTCTTTATTATTTATTTATTTTTAGTGTTCTTACAAAACTTGTGACCGCACTGGGGAAATGATTCATCACCTAAAAGCATTTGTTGAATAAGCCTGACAACCTGAGTTGGATCTCAGAACCTATGTGGAAACTTAATGTAGCAGTACCCACCTATAATCTCAATACTCCTATGGTAAGATGAGAAGTGGAAACAGGAGAATTAGGGAGAAGCAGGAGAAACAAGAAAGATACTGCCGCATTTCCGAAGTTATCCTCTAACCTTCCCAAGTGTGATGTCCATGTACACAAGCACATGCTCACCACACACACACACACACACACACACACACACACATACACACACACTAGAAATGCTCTCTTTTTTATTAAAAAAGAGATTTGTGACCTCAAACCAGATTCATACAAATATTATTTGATTTAACTAAATTACACTAAAGAAGAAAAGAAAAACAAATGCCATGGAAGGCTTTTTTAAGTAACACCACTTGTAAGTATTTATGGACTACCTAGGATATTGCATAGGTTTAGAATGGATTATTGACGCGAACATAGGTACTGTCCTTCATCTCTTCTTTACACATATCAGCTGTCTTGAACACAACTTACAACTTATATCACAAAATGTAGTCAGAAGTCTGTTTCAAATGCAAGGTTTACTGTTCACACACCAGAGAATGGAAACAACTCACAGCAAACAAATCAACAACCTAACCATCTAGCTTAGGTTGCAATGACTGGAGGCAAGGTTCACTTACAGACAGTGGGGAAAGCTGAGACAAGTGGGCTGCGAGTCCAGCTGTTCAGTGCATATCATCCATTCGTAGGGCTGAATAGTGAGTAGTTCTGCAGCAGACAATCTGTGAGAGTGACATCCCTTGAAAGCAATGGAAGCTAGCTGGTCATGGCCTCAGTTGTGGTTGGCTAGGTCAACTAGGGAGCCAGACACTCATTGGTCAGTCAGGGCAGAAGCAGACCAGAGGCAGATACAGTCTAGATAGGAGATACAGTCACTGGAAGAGTCCTTTGTTAATGGGGTGTGTGACTCATATTGAGGTACATTAGAAACCAATGTCTGCTGGGCTGCCTGGAGCGTTGGTTTTTTATGGCCCTGTTGAAGCTTATCTTGTCCTTGCAGACTTTTTGGTCCCTGATCCTGATTGAGGTGGGGTGTTTGCCCCCAGGGTGTTGGTGGTTATACCCAGGTACTTACCTCTGGTGCCATAATATTCTGATGTGTAGACATTGAGTTAGGGTGCTTCTACCTTCCTGCCTTCCTTCTTTTTTTTTCTTTTTCTTTTTTCTGGCTCTAAGTGTTCACTACACAGGAAACAAACAAATCTTAACTGTGTCCTAGTCTGAACAGGACTGAAGAATTGGTCAGGAGAAAAGAATTTAGCACTTGAATTAGACCTTGGAGTCCCAAGGGTTAAGTTTCAAGAAGTAGACCTCAAAGTCCCCAGTCTCCTTTTTTATCCACCAATTCCTTAAGACTTTCCTTTGGGTAAAAACAGATCTAAAGGTTATGTGTGTTGCCAGACATAAGACACTGGTTGGTGTCCGTTTAAATACCCTAAAGCCAGTCCTTGTTATTTTGTTCAAAATTCCTCAGCGGAAGGCTCTGTCAACTAAAAGAGCCACAGCACCTTTTAGGAATGAATAAAGATCTCCAGACACTGGCAGGGAGAGAAGTCACCTTCACACGGGTAAGAGCAAAGGGCTGAGGTGGGAAGAGCCCTGCAAGGCTAAGGAGCAAGAACACAGAAGTGGCAGCTGCCTGTCAGGGACAAGAAGAAGCAGAGCTGGCAGCAGAATAAAGTAATGTCTCCTATTACAAAAGAGTACAGACTGGCAAGCTTGTGACCCAATATCCCTCATTTTATGAGAGTCAGAGTCCTGCCCCACTCCAATGGAGCTCTCAGTAACAGCAGTGGGAGCAGGCAGCCCTGCGGGAAGAATTTCATTGCATTGTGTGGAAGAGGAGCATAGGGTGACCATGAAAAGCAGAGTGGCATTCAGTTTTATTCTTGTTTTTTAATTCTCCACAGGCACTGTCTCCTTCCTCTCTTTATTGCCTGTACCCAGGGTGGACTTCTCCAACCAGCCCTCCCTACTTGACACATGATTGCCCTATCCCTGGGGCCTGAGAAATAATGAGGATGAAATTAGCCTCCTACTCTTGACAAAGCGCAGAACAGCCACCACTCTTCTGGAGGCAAAGCCCATCCATTTGTAGTTCCACCCACGTAGATCCTAGGAGGCAAGTAAGCAAAACAGAAAATGCTAGGTCAAGCCCTGGCTGGAGAGATGGCAACCAGCATTGACAGACAGAATTCCTTTCTCCATTCTTGTAGCTCACTTCAAGTATGAGTGGCATTGATCTATGGAGCTGCAGAAAACACTTGCCTATCAGTACAACATCGGATGCTCATGTCTTAAGGGCTTCATTTGGATGGAAACATACAAAGTAGGTCCTTTAAAATGGACCATTCCAATCATTTGCCTTTTTTTTTTGATCCAAAATTGAACCTCTTTTCATGCCAGTAAACATTGTACCTAGAAGTTTCTTCTAACGAGTGGGAGAAAATTACTTAACTACCTTCTCCTTTGTGTTTTCCTTCAAGGCTTCATTCTCTCCTGTCTTTTGCTGCATTTCTATTCCAGTCTTACCTTGACAATGAATGTTTCCACTGAGTAGTGTATTCGTATGGGTGCTGTATCTCTTTAGCTCCTATACTAGAAATGTATAAATCTGGCTTCTTCAGTCCAGAAGGATTTATCTAGGGAGGAGTAACCTTATTAATTTGCCAATCAGATGTGTATTTACAAACATTTGATTTACATTTACACTACATTTACTTAGTTTCCCATCCAAGATACTGTGTTCATTAAGTTATTTTTTATAAAAAGAAATGGCAAAGAAAACAAATGCATTCATGTGTGTTAAACTACTTAAATTTTATGATATGATTTATTCTTTTTAAAGTCAATTTTCTTCAAGCCTGTAATAATAGTATTTTTTTCTTTCTATGTCCAAGTTGATTCCCTAGTGTTTGATTACTGTTTCATCAAAAGGAAAATAAATACAATGTGTGCCATTAAAGTAATTCAGTGCAAATTGGGCATAACACAAAATTACATTATTAACAGCTGTTAAATGACTATAAAATGTAATTAGGCACACTCAATTCACTACTCATGAACCGGACCTGATTTCTAAAATATCAATTTAGAACTTTGATTATTCATGACAAAAAGAACATATTTAGATTCTAGGTTTAAATTCCTGATAATGAATGGATCCCCCTAAGACCTATACTGAGATTCCAAATAGGAGGAGGAGGAGGAGGACACAGTTGTTCCAGCACAGAGGGAGGGAGGGACTGTGACTTACCCTGTGGGTGCAGGCCAGTTCCCACTGAATCTCTGCCAGCTGCAGCGAGGCATGAGGGCCTTGGTTAAATTTTAACCCTGCTTACAAAGGAGCAGCAAATGCCAGCACAATTACTATAGCTATAGATCTTTAGGACTGTTGCCTTTCTTGACTACCTCTCTGCCCTTCCAGGTCCTGATGGTATGAGTTGGATTATTTCTGGGAATTTCAGTCTTATCATTTTTTTTTTAGATAAAAGGGACACAACAGGCCAGGTAAGTGGCTCATGCCTGTACTCTTAGCACTCAGGAGGCTGAGGCAGAAGGGTTGCTATGAGTTTGAGTTCACTTTTGACCTCAAAATGAGTTTGAGGGTAGGCTGGGATACTGAATAAGACTCCTATCTCAATTCCTCCCCATGCAAAAATAAAATAGCACTGACATAGTAATTTCAGAGTTTCCTTGCTTCTAAATCTTGGGACCAGGAGAATTCTGAAATTCAGAGATGTTTGGATTTTAGAAGATTGCACAGAATGCCTGGTCGCTGACAAGATGGTACAGTCAGTAAAAATGCTGTCTTTGTAAGCCTAATGATGCAAGTCCAATTCTGGGATTCCCCCAGCGGAAGATAACTGATTCCTGAAGATTGTCTTCTATCCTCCACACTCATGCCATGACACATGTATACTAATAACACATACACACATGCACACAGACAACAGACAGACAGACAGACAGACACACACACACACACACACACACACACACACACACACACAGGACAACGACCAAGATGATGATGATACGATGATGATAAATTTAAAAAAGAAGGCAGTATATACATTTTGCATGCTACAAAACAGCTCCCAGAAGGTCCGGAATACTGTCTTCAGAGGAACACCTTAGTACTGTGAGACAAATAAATACTTATACAGAGTGGAAAACTTACAAATAATCTCATGTCGACTCAGATTAGTTTTGTTGTCAAAATAATTCTGGAAAAATCATATTGAATTTTTAAAGTTTTCATTTTCGGATGGTAGATAAAGAACTGGGAGTCTGAAAGGGTTAAGCAGGTGGAGGTATCATATTTCATCTAGGCAAGGAACCTATGGTGGACTGTAAGAAAGCATGCTGGGAAACAGGAGCTTTGGCAACCAATCCCTTATATTAAAGAATAGGCGCCTAGTGCCATTCACTAGCTTCTTCTTGTGCCTCACTTGGATTATTTTCAGCTTTTAATAGGGAAACAGGTGGAAGCACCCATGTTTATTTCCTACCGACCAACATTATGCCTTTGAACAAAATAGCTATATATTGAAAATGAAAAAAAAAAGAAGCAGGTAGAAGACTTAGTTGACACATAATAAATGTTGGATTAAGGTAAGCTACGATCATGATCTTTTGTGAAATTAGCTTTGCCTCCTTTTTGGCAGTGAGTTCCAAGTAAGGAAGATGTTATGTTTTAAATAACCAGAACTTCAAGTTACCATGTGACTTAAATCCATTTCTAGTCATAAGACTCTAAAGATTCATGAAGAAATGAATTTCTTTCCAAATGAGCCACCAAGAGGCAAAATACATAAATGTGGATTTTTCTACAAGAAAATTTGTATTATTTCTTGGCTTTTAAAGACAAGGTCTCTCTGTATAGCCCAGGCTGACCTCCAACTCATAGTAGTCTTCCTGCCTCTGCCTGCCCAGTGCTTGTTTTAAAGGTATAACCTGCCAGGATGGGCTACAGATGGTCCCATTTCTCAGTAAGAACAGCTTTTTTGTCAGGGTGGGCAAAGGATGCAATGGGGCTAAACTGTACACTTCACAACCTGGCAGGACTGCAAACAAGCAGAAGGAGAGGGTGAGAGGCAGGGAAGGGAGAGTGGGAGGGAGAGAGAGAGAGAGAGAGAGAGAGAGAGAGAGAGAGAGAGAGAGAGAGAGAGAGAGAGAGAGAGAGAGATGACCCAGAGGTCATGTGAAGGCAGACCAGGAACTGAGGGGCAGGAGCTGACTCCTGGGTGGGATAAGCCCTTTGGTGGCACAAGTTGGTGGTCTAAGGACAGCCGTCTTCCCAGTGCAGCCGGCATAATCAAGACTAATTGGCCTTTGTTGCAGCATCAATGCAGTCCTGCATGTAAATGGGTCTCCTTCTCTCTGGCTGACATCCCTAAGAGTAATTCAACCAAGCCTAACTGAGAGCAATAAAGCCTTTCGAGCCCTTCTAAGACCTTTCTCCAGAGAAGAAAGATCCTTTAGGCAGGTTGGAAGAGCTAATCTTTCCTCAGCAGCGGTAAAGGTCTCAACAAACCCTCCTTGAGATGTTCCTATAAACACAGGGAGAATAGAGCTCCAAGGAGAAAAATGAGCTGCCTTCTACATGGGCCGAGATATGACTTACTGAATGGAATGTTACTTCGCTTGGATGAACAACCATTTGTCACATAGGACTGGAGGACTCTGGGAACCAGAGACTGGGACTGTGGGACTGGGAATCGATGGTAGCTTGGGCCCCAGGAAAATGTTTTCTGGAATGAAATCATTTGTTAACTCATCAAAGGTTTGCTTTTAGCTTTTAACCCTAAGGACATTCCTGGGCTCAAAATGGTCCCATAGTCAGAACTACTATTGCAACTTTTATTTTATTTTATTTTATTGTTTTTTTTTTTTAGTTGTTTTGAGAAAAGGTCTCATGTAAATAGGCCTGCCTGGAACTCTGGCCTCTACCTCTTCAGCTACTAGAATTAGAGATGTGCACAATCGTGGCCAGTTTGGTCCTAGGGATTGAACCCCAAACATGGTGCATGCCAGGCAAGCACTCTAACAACACAAGCCCAGTTTTTGTTTTTGTTTTAGACAGGATCTTGTGTAATCCAGGTTGTCCTCAAGCCAAGATTAGTAATCAAGGTTAACCATACATATCTCGCCCTCAGAACTATTGGAAATGTTCCACTGTGTATCAGTCACTCAGTGTACAGTGATTTTTAAAAATTCCTTAAGCTGACTAAAACCCAACTGACAAATCTCTTTCTGGAAGACTGTAAATTCTTCCTGTGAGACACAGAATATGGACCAGGTCAGGAATCCTGTTTGGAGCTGGGCATGGTGGTGCACACCTTTATTCGCAGCACTCAGAAGGAAGAGGCAGGTAAATCTCTGTGAGTTCGAGGCCAGCCTGGTCTACAAGGTGAGTCCAGGACAGCAAAGAGGGCGCTGATACAGAAGGAAACCTCTGGCCTGGAGCTGGACATTCTGGCTTTCACACTGGCCAAGTTCTTAACTGACCCCACAAACCTAGTGAAAATTCAAAATGAGCCCATTATTTGGCCTTAGATTCCATACCTGGTAATGTTTCAGATCTTTCCAGTTTGGGCATTAACTTTCAAAGATGGCCCTAAAGATGGTATATATGTTTTTAGAGTAGAAATCTGATGCAGTGTTATGGAGTTTTTGAAGTTCATTTAAATGCAGAGCTGCACTCAGATTGGCTTTTGGAATTCCAGTAGTCCCAGAAGAAAGCCATGTGTTCATGCTAGGTGCCCTGTGCCCTAGAAACACTAGAAACCACATGTATTAGCAGATTATTAAAAATGAAAGCTAAGTGGGAGGTTGGAGATATGGGTTAGTATTTAAGTGTGCATACCTTTCAAAGTTCTGAGTTTGGTTCCCAGTGCCTACAGCTCACAAACAGCTGTAACTCCAGCCCCAGCCCATCTCACACCTTCTTGTGGACTCACTTGGTACCTGCACTAACACATGCAAATACACTCACCACCACCACCACCACCACCACCACCACCACCACATGAACATGCCATTTAGAAGGTGTTTTAATACAAGAAAGGCATATGTTCTGATTTTTGCTTTGTTTTCTTTGTCAAGATTTTAATTTATGTTTTAATTGTATGTGTATTTTTCTTGCCTATTACATAATCCTCTTCTTTTTCTAAGGCCACAATTTGAAAAGAAAGGCTTCATGCTGTTACAGGATGCATTTCTATCTTGGTTTAATTTGTTAGAAAGCCCATTTTCTCTAATGTGGTGCTTTTGAATCCCAAGTATGCATTCGGAATCCCCCTAAAGCCTTGGCAAACAACACAACACAAACTAAAACCACCACATAACAACACATACTGGTGAGGATGTGGGAAAAGAAGAACATTCATTTGCTGCTGGGAGGAGTGTAAACTGGTAAAATCACTACTAAGGAAATCACTGTGGAGGGTTCTAAAGCAAAAAACAAACAAACAAACAAAATCCAACAACTGAAAATAAGAACTACAATATGACTCAGATATACTACTCCTGTGCATATACCCAAAAGGCATAGATACTTGTATAACCATGTTAATTGCTGCTATATATGCTATAGTAAGAGAATAGAATCAGCTTATATGTATATCACCAGATGGCTGGGCAATAAAAAAAAAAAAAATATATATATATATATATATATATATATATATATATATATATATATATATTCAGCCAAAATTATAATTATGAAATATAAAAAATGGATGCAGGGGTCAATAAATTACTTGAGCTATTTCAGACTCAAAAAGACTCATACTTTGTGCTCTTCCTCATATACAGATCCTTTAACTTTATATATATTTGGCCAGGTATGGTAGTACATGCCTTTTCAACCCCAGTATTCAAGAGGCAGAGGTAGGTAGATCTCTATGAGTTCCAGACCAGCCTGGCATACATGGTGAGCCAAAACACATAATGAGACCCTGTTAAAAAAAACTTATAAATGCTGGGTGTAGTGGTATAATCTCAGCACTTGGGGAGGCGGAAGCAGGCAGACCTTTGTGAGTTCGAAGCCAGCCTGGTCTACAAATGCCAGTCTAGGACAGCCAAGGCACACAAGAGAAAAAGTGTTTGGAAACAAACAACAAACAAAAACAAAAACAAAACTTGTAATGTGGAAATACATCTCTGGGTATGAATAGGACTATAAGTTAGAAAACTAGATCATAAGAGAAAACAACAAGATAGGTAGAAAGAGGTTCTGAGGAAGGAGGAAAGGGTGAAAGAACACATGGCATGAAAGCAGGAAGGGGAATACTGGGAATGAAAGGATACAGAGGCAGGAAAGGTGTTGGTAGAGAAGAAAAAGGATCAGCAAAATAAATCGTGTATGAAAACATAAGAATGAAACCTATTAGTTTGGAAGCTAATTTTTTAAAAGTTGAGGTGTTATTTGGTTTGACTGGGTTTATTGACAAGCATTTTGCTCACGGCTGTTAAATATGACGGATCTTCAATAATGAGCCAGTGATCATGTGAATATGCACAGTCTTGCTCACGAAAGATGACATCAAGGAAAGCTTCCTGTGACATTTCTCTAGTCTCTGAACAAAAATACTTCCTGTTCCCTTGGATCACAATCCAATTCCTTGGGAGTGAAGTGAGGTAAGAAGGTGGACATGGTGGTGGACATACAAATCATCAGCCAGTTTTGATCCTAGCTTTGGCTGCTTCATTCTCTTCACTGGGCTTACAACTGTGCACTTTGTTTTGTTAGACATGGTCTAATTGTCTAGCTCTGGTTGTATTGGAACTCAGTCCTGTAGACCAGGCTGGCTTCAAACTCACACAGCTCTGTCTCTGCCTCTCAAACGCTGGGGTTAAAGTCATGTACCACCATGGCTGACTTGGTTTTACAATTGTAAAGCAAACTTACTGAAAGTATATATTAAGTATAGATTTTCAGGATATGGACAGTTTGGGAGCAGGAAAATAATAGTTCAGTAGGGCCAGGAATTATAGTGCACACCTGTAATCCTAACACTGTGGAGGAAGAGGAAGGAATTTTCTGTTCAACCTATCCTATATAAGACTCAGTCTCAAAAATCAAGCCAAATCAAACAAAACCAAAGGAATAAAAACTTAGTAAATGACAAAAATATGTCCATCTTGGACTATCACATATACCTTGGTATGGTTCTGTCCAAGTCCAAAACGCCTCAAAAACAGCAAGCAACTGATGATGTAATTTTCAATCTAAAGTTAAAGGATTAATTGGGTATGGTAGCAATACCCAGCAATCAGGAGGTGGGGCAGCTGGAACAGCAGTTCAACCTAGGCTGTATAAGGTCCTGCCTTAAAAACAACAAAAACCACTTTGGAAGTCTATCTGGCGCTAGCTCAGAAAACTGGAAATAGGGCTTCCACAAGATCCAGATATTCCACTCCTGGGAACATACTCAGAAGAAGCTCTAGCACACAACAAAAACATTTGCTCAACCATGTTCATAGCTGCCTTATTCATAATAGTCAGAACATGGAAACAGACTAAGTGTCTCTCAGTAGAAGAATGGATAAAGAAACTGTGGTACATTTACACTATGGAATACTACTCAGCTATTAAAAACAAGGAATTTCCAAAATTTGTGGACAAATGGACTGAACTAGAAATGATCATAATGAGTGAGTTAACCCAGAAACAAAAAGAATCAAATGGTATATACTCACTTATATCTGAACACTAGCCCAAGGGGCATGTCCCATGAAAGTCTTCACTAACCAGGAAAGTGGGACAGAGGGGAAGACTTCCTACTGGGACTCTAGGTGAGAGAAGCATGGGAGAATGGGGAAATAGAAGGATCCAGAGGGTCCTAGAAACCTACAAGAAGAACATTATAACAGGCAGATATGGGCCCAGGGGTCCTGCTCAAACTGTGGCACCAGCCAAGGACAATAGGTGCAATACACTTTGAACCCCTACCCAGATCTAGCCAATGGACAGGACATTCTCCACAATTGAGTGGAGAGTGGGGACTGACTTTCACACGAACTCTGGTGCCCCATATTTGACCATGTCCCCTGGATGGGGAGGCCTGGTGGCACTCAGAGGAAAGATAGCAGGCTACCAAGAAGAGACTTGATACCCTATGAGCGTATACAGGGGAAGGAGGTCCCCCTTAGTCAGTCATAGGGGAGGGGAGTAGGGGGAAAGCGGGAGGGAGGGAAGAATGGGAGGATACAAGGGATGGGATACCTATTGAGATGTAATATGAATGAATTAATAAAAATTTTTTAAAAACAACAAAAATACAATAAGGATAACAGTGGTAACCATATCCAAAGTAATGCAGTGAATAATATTTTCGTGTGTCATACTTTTAGAAATACTGTAAATCATGATAATATTCTATAAATTTGATGGTTTGATTAAGTGTACAATTCTTCTGATTTGCTCCTCTTTTTTCTTTCTTTTCTTCTTCTTCTTCTTCTTCTTCTTCTTCTTCTTCTTCTTCTTCTTCTTCTTCTTTTTTTCTTCTTCTTCTTCTTCCATTTTTGTCATCAGGTTTTAAGTGGCACTCTTTACTGGTCCCATTGCTTTTCTGCAGCCATTGTTCACATTTAAATCCTAATATGCTTGTAGGTTCTCTCAAACCTATTTATTTGCAGTGCTGAGGACCTTACACATATCAGCCAAAAACTCTTACACTGCACTATCTCCTCATCTCAGCAAACTCAACTTGAAGCTCAAAATCCTGAAGACACCTGACAGGTGCTGAACATAGACTTCTAACCAAATGGCCTAACTATAAGGTTTTGATCTGGAAAGTTTATCATATTTTGATTTATCTTTGTTTCAAGAAAATTTAAAAGCCAGGTATGGTAGCATCTGCCTTTAATCCCAGCACTTGGGAAGCAGAGACAGGCAGATCTCTGTGAGTTCGAGGCCAGCCTGGTCTACAAAGTGAGGCCAGGACAGCCAAGGCTACACAGAGAAACTCTGTCTTGAAAAACCAAAAAGAAGAAAAAAGGAAAAGAAAAAGAAAATTTGGAGTACACGAATCTTTGACTGTGCCCTTGAAACTAAATTAGAAGTTATAGTATGCATCTCAGAAGACCAGTGCTTTGACATTGTTTATATATCAAGAGTGAGCTCTCTCAGAGTACACAGGGAAGAAATCAGGGTCCCAGATACTGTTTCATACTGGCTAGTCTCCTCAGTACAAAGTCCAACATGGCATGTTTGTCCTAAAATATTTAGCAAAATTTTAGTAATTACATTTCTCCTTAGTATAATGGGAAAATAAGCTGCATATGTGTACGTGTGTGTTTGTGTATATACATGCTTCTATGTCTGTTGGCAGGATTAGTACTCATAGACTGTGCTATTATACTGTACTATTATACAGTAATAGCACAGAAAGATGAGTTGGGTCTTCTTCAGGGTCCTGGAGGCTCTCTCTGAAGAGAGATGCAATAGGTGCAAAAGAGATGAAAAGAGAATCCTAAAAGCAGTCAGGGTGACTTCAGATGAACAGAGCCTTTAAAAAGCACATCCTGGACAAAATAGCAGCAGGTGCCTCCACCACACCAGCTTTGGAGGCAGTTGCCAGGGAAATTGATGCCAACAGGTGGTCTTGGGACTAAAACAGAAGGCAAAAGGCAAGGTCCAATTTGACCACTCCCTCTGCACAACATCAGAAGAACTTTGTATTCCTTTTACTATTAACAAGCCCCATATGAAGAATCATATTTTGGAGCCTTGATATTTGGAAAACTAGAATATGAACTCTCTGGTGGCTTTGGGAGAGGAATCAAATTATTTTTGTGATTGTTTTGATAGGCAGAATTTACCTATTAAGGAAATTTCTTAGTAATAAATAATGAAATATATAGACACATTTGCTTGGCTTTACAGTAAATTTTTATAACTATCTATCTAAAGTTTTAAGTATCTCCTTAATATTTTTAGGCACTTTTAAAAAAGTTACTAATCATCTCTTAGGACTAACAAATCCTCTTTAGATACAGTGACACTTGTCAAGATGAGGAGACCTCTGCTTTCACCAATCACTTTGATGAGACAGCATTATACTAACTCAGGAAAAAAAAATCTCGTATTCTCCAAATGGGCAAAAGGGAAAGAAAAATATTTAACCACAAACTTCTATTGTTGCACGTCGTTTCAACGTATTGCCCAAACTTGCCTTAGGTCTTAGCCCTCCTGCCTCAGTCAGAACTCTTGGGATTCCATATATAAGCCACCACACCTGGCTAATGTCTTTGAGTGGCCTACCAAAATCCTTTTGGGATTGTTATTTTAGTACATGGATTGTCTTAGTTTGTTTGGTTTGGGCTAATATTAAGAACAAAAACATAGATTAACTTGGCTGCGACAACAATTTACTACTCACAATTCTGGAGTGTGGAAGGACCAAGACCAAGGCCATCTGTATATTGGATGTCTGCTAAGGGCTGTTTTCTACATCACAAAAGACAGCTTTTCCCTGTGAGCTCCCACAATTGAAGTGACAACCAAGCTCTCCTGGGTCTTTTCTAGCAGTACTAATCTTTTACCTATGACCTAATCACCTCCAAATGTTGCATCTCTTACACAGCACTAAACTGTCCCCAAACAGTACCTGTAACAGCCACTATTTCAACCTTATTTTCCACTATTTTTTTTTAACTTTCAGCAATGGCACAGTCATAGCACCTTATTCTGTTTAATATCTGATTTATTCTCATCTTAAATTCAAGACACAGGGTGTGCAGGCAGAAGCCACTATGTGCATGAAGGCATTACAACAGCAATAGCATCACTTTGGTGGCAAAGCTTTGCAGTCAATTCCATGGAAACTACAATTAAAATAAAAAATACAATCAATCCACTTTTGTTAAAAAAATATTAAGGACCAACAAGAAGGTTCAGTGCATTAAGGTACTTGCTTGTTGCCAAGTCTAATGACTTGATGTCTATCTCTAAAACACACAAGGGGAAAGGAGAGAACTAAGTCCCACTAGTTGTCCTCTTAACAACCATACACACAGAGGCAGAATGCATGTTCCATATATATATATATATATATATATATATATATATATATATATATATATATATATATAAGAAATAAATTATATGCACATATATTCCATTTTTTAGAATTGGATAATTTCTTATTTTATGGTCTTGAAGCAGGACTATTCAAAGAAATGTTAATAGATTGCCATGAGCCAACACTTTAGCCAGGAAAACATGTGAAGAATATCTTTCCCCAAAGCATCATTAGACAAGGCAACACTCTAGACACAGGGCATCCTGGAAAAGAACAGCTCAGAGTAACAGTCGTGGACTTCCGCACACATGTGCAGAATAAGCACATCTCTGGGGCCAGGGAACAGATGACTTTGCTGCTTTAGTGGGTCTGTGTGTACAAGGTAGGCCCTCATGAAGTGAGTTCTGGCTTCCTGTTTACAGATTAGCCTGAAGCGACATCGGCTCCAGTGTCTGGAGACACAGAGTCTCTGTGATTCCCAAGTACTGGGACAGGTGTCAGGTGTGAAGTAGCAAGTCTAGTCCTAGGCAGTGCAACAGTCTCTATTGGGCAGAAAGTAATATTCAAATTCAGCTCCTGTGCAAATCTGAGGAGCTGAATTCAGATGTGTAGTGTCCATATGAAAAACTGGATGTGATATTGCACATCTGCAATAGCAGCTTTGGATTGTGGAAACGAGAGGGTTGGAGGGGGAGGGGAGGGCAGGGAGGAAGCTTTCTGGCTAGCATGTGTAGCAAAAACTGCCAAGCTACAGGTTTAGTGAGAGAGCCTGTCTCAAGGCCTAAGCTGAACAAGGAAGGAGCATAGCACTGATGTTTAACTTTGACCCCCCCCACACAGTCCAGGGCACTTTCACAAACACATTCTCACACATTTGTATACCACATATGCATACACACACACACACACACACACACACACACACTCACTCACTATACATTTTTATATCTGCACTGTGAACTTTTATCAAATTCAGGACCCTCCCTTCTGTTTCTTATCTGCTGAATACTTTATCACACATGAGACATGTAATCGTGAAGGATGACTGATCCTACCTATATTAGTCTTCTGTTCCTGGGTAATGAATTATCATTTAGTGGCTTAAAACAGTACACATGAGCTTAAAATAGCTCACAGGACTGTGGCTTTGAAGATTAGCCTATTGGTAGCCGGGTTCAGGTTTCATAAAAATATAACAAATGCTGCCAATTGCATTATTTTACCTGAAATCCAGTGTCCTCGTCCACTATCCTTTGGGGATAGTGACAGAATTTAGTTCCTTAGGAACTTAGACACTAGTTATCCACAATATGCAATTCACATGAGACTGGCTCATACTAAGTTTGAACTTCTTTACCTGACTGGCTTCTTTTTTCCTCTCTCCCTCCCTCCCACCCTCCCTCCCACCCTTCCTTCCTTCCTTCCTTCTTTCCTTCCTTCCTTCCTTCCTTTCTTCCTTCCTTTCTGTGGTAGCATATTACAGACATGCAGGCACCATCCATGTGGAAGGGAACAACCTTTGGAAATTGGTTCTCACCTGTCACCTTGTTAAAGTTGTCTATCTTGTTGATTCGCCAGAGCTACTGATTATCTTGTCTCAGTCTCACGTCACCATAGTAACACTGGGATTATATAGATGCACATTCCTGCATCTGGATTTTTGATCAAATTTAGGTAGTCAGCCTGAGTTTAAGTACTTTTGCCTACTGAGCCATCTTCTCGATTTGACCTCTTAGGTCTTGTATTTTCACTTTACCCCAGTTAAAATTTGCCTCTGATCAGGCATGGTGGCACATGCCTGTAATCAAATTCTCAAGGAGGCAGAGGCCAGCCTGGTATACAAAGAGTCCAGAGAGAGTTGGGAGAGAGAGAGAAGGAGAGAGAGAGAGAGAGAGAGAGAGAGAGAGAGAGAGAGAGAGAGAGAGAGAGAGAGCAAATAATGATGGTGCACATCTTTAATCCCAGTACTTAGAGGCAGAGGCAGGCGATCACTGTGAGTTTGAGGCCAGCCTGGTCTACACAGCAAGTTCCAGGACAGCCAGGGCTATAAAGAGAAACTCTTTCTCTAAAAAACAAAACAAAACAAAATGCCTTTGATTATGTCACCCTTTCCTTCCTTTCCTTTTTTTGGGGGGTGGTGGTGGTGGTGTCTCATATAGCCCAAGCTGGATTCAACCTCACTACATAGTGTAGCCAAAGGATGCAATTTCTCCCTGATCTTGCTGTCTCTGTCTTCTGAGTGTTAAGATTACAAGGTGTTGACCATGCTCAGTGTTGAGGTAGTATTAGGGTTCGAATCCAGACTCTCATATATCCTAAACTAGCACTTTACCAATTGAGCTACATCCTCAGTCTTGATTACATTTCTTCTTCTTCTTCTTCTTCTTCTTCTTCTTCTTCTTCTTCTTCTTCTTCTTCTTCTTCTTCTTCTTCTTCTTCTTTTTGGTTTTTCGAGAGAGGGTTTCTCTGTGTAACCTTGGATATCCTGGACTTGCTTTGTAGACCAGGCTGGCCTTGAATTCACAGCGATCCGCCTGCTTCTGCCTCCTGAGTGCTGGGATTAAAGGCGTGCGCCATCATAGCCAGCGTCATTTCTTTAAAACAATATTTCTCTGATGACTTTTCACTTCCCACAGAAAAAAATCTAAACTTTTCTCACATGCTTTGTACAATGTGTGTTAATTCTTTTACCTAGAATGTAAGACATCAATTCCTTTCCTTAGAATAGCATAGCATAGATTATTTTCCATTTGGAGAAGCTTTTTGTTTTTCTGGGTGTTAGTGGGTTTTGTTTGTTTTAGTTCTGTTTTTGAGACAAATTATCAGGTAGCTCAGACTGGTCTTGAACTGGTCATAAAGGTGAGGATGACCTTGAACTCCTGATTTCCAGGCTATGATCATCCCACATGGCACTGATGTTTGACTTTGGATGATCATAGAGGGCCATAACTCCCAATTCATCCCAAGACATCTTATTTAAATATTTAAGGTATTCCTAGATGTCACCTCTTCTGTGAAACCTCTTTAGTCATTTTCTTCTCCAAGCCACTCTATCCTAAGTATCTAATTTGGGGCATGAGTTTATAGTGAATTAGGTATCCTTTTTACCCTACTAATCTGTAGCAATCCTGAAGGCTGGTACTATAATTTCTTTGGAAAAATTATTCTATATGTGGAGAGATGAGCAGTTTGCTAGCTGGGTTATAGAGAAAGGAGAAATTGGTTGATCTTTTGTGAAGACAGAGGTGGAGGGAGTAAGGGGAGACTTCTGAAAGGGTGCTCTATTTGTTCTGGACAGAAATGCTGGTAGTACATGGTAGAAGATGCAAACATTGAAGTTCTGTAACTGCATAGTCCACAGCTCGAAAAGACTGACTGCAACATATACATGTGTGAACGTAAGAAGATAGTGAAACTTCAAATTGTATGACACATGCCAATTCCATGACTGGTGGTTTCTTCAAGCACTTTGTCAAAGAGTCTATTCTTCTGTGTTTTTTTTTCAAAATTGAGATATACACAAAAGCTCTTTCCTGCAGTGGATGATAACAAATACAGAGACCTATAACCAGATACTATGTAGAATATGAGAGACTTTGGAATACTCAGCACTGAATGGGATGTCCCCACCAAGTCCTTGCCCTCAGTGTTCAAGAAACCCCTCAGAAGAGGAACTAGAAAGGGGGTAAGAGCCAGCATGGTACAGAGGACACTAAGAAGACAAGGCACTCTAAATAAACATAGTCAAACTTCATATGAGCTCACAGAGACTGAAGCACTAAGCACAGGGCCTACAAGGGTCTGCACCAGGTCTTCTGTGTATATATTACAGCAATTAGCTTAGTACTTTTAGAGGACCCATGACTGTGAGAATGAGATTGACTCTTGTGCCTTCTACTGGGCCCTTTTCCTTCTATCTTTCCAACTTCAATGTAATGGTTTTGTTTTTATCTTACTATATATCTGCCGGGAGAGGAGAAAATCATTATTTTCCGGTAGTGACACTGGGTATATTATCTACTCCAGGGCAGGCCTCATGTTCAGGAATAATTGGCCAGCATAGAATGAACTCCACAGTTTTGTTTTGTGTGTGTGTGTGTGTGTGTGTGTGTGTGTGTGTGTGTGTGTGTGTGTGTTGTGTGTCTGTGTGTCTGTGTGTCTGTGTCTCTGTGTGTGTACTTTTATTTTGTTACAGTTTGATAGGGTTTTTTGGTACTGATTTTGTGTTTGTGGTTGTTGTTGTTGTGGGTGTGGTTTTGTTTTTTTTTCTTGGTTTTATGAAGCTTGTTGTATTGGGTTTTTGTTTGTTTTTTGAGAAAGAATTAGAGTTGGGCAGACAGGGAGAGGATCTGGAAGAACCTGGGGGAGGGGAAGAATTGCTTAAAATTTAAAAAAATAATAAAAATTGAAATCTCAAAAGTTGAGATATAATTCACACACCATAAAATCCACCTCTTTTAAAAGTATGCAATTTAATGGCTTTAGTGTATTCACAGAACAATGCATATATTGCCACAATTTAATTCTGAGACATCTTGATCACCCTCCAAATAAACCATCAGTGTTCCTTCCTACCAAATCTCCTTCTTAGTCTTTGGTTGGTCACCTTTCTGTCTCTATAAAATAACTGTTCTTGAGACTAAGGAGAATAGCTACCTGTTGAGAACTTCCTCGCAAGGTCAAGCCCTGATTTCTATCCCTGGTCTAAGAATAATAAAAATGTTTTCACCTATTCTGGCCATTTCTTATACATGAAAATCATACAGTCTCTGACTCTGGAGTAACTGTCTTCTTTTGTTAGCACAATGTTTGCCGAATTCATTCACATTATCGTATATCTCTGGACCTCATACTTTTTAGTCTGAATAGTGTTCTATTGTGTGGGGAGGCAACATTTGTTTATCCATTCATTAGGGAAGAATTTTGAGGCCAATTCTGAGAGCAGCAAGAGAGAGTTGTGAACATGGATGTCTGCCAGGGTACTAGGGAGAGACTCAAGATGCAGTTCTTCCCCTGGGCCACACATTTTCAATCCTGCTAATTGAGGAAAAGGTCATTCACAAAATCTGACCAGTTGAGAGTCCACATATCAGACATGTTGATAAAATCATTCACTTGAGGAAAACTGGCACCTAATTACTAGAGTGTTTTCTAAGAGTAATTTGGAACTTTGAAGGAGCCTAAGAAATCAGGCTAGGGGAATGGGGAAAGAACAGCTCCTCTTTGCTTTGTTACTAGAAGACAGGGTAAGCCACCAGAAGCTTTTCTAAAATGACTTTTTTTTTTTTTTTAAACATTCGGGTGGCAGTTTCAACAGACCAAGCAGAGAAGCTGAGGATGCAGAGGTGAGAAGGTGAGAAAGCAGAGAGAAGAGGACAGAGGATGGTGCCTTCCTTTCAGTGGCTTCCCACTTCCTGCTCTTGAGTCTAGTGAGGCTCCTTCCCGTCTTTACACTGCCAGTTCAAGTGGGAGTCTGTTCTTTGCAGCAACATTCCAGAAGCTCATGGGAAAACTTCTCAAGCTCCAATTTGCTGGGTGCAGGAAAAGCCTCCCTTCTTAGACTCAAGCTTGTGTTTATCCGAGTGCTGGAGGGGGGGGCAGGGCAGGGAGGGAAAGGAAGGGAGGGGCACATTCAGAGGTGCCTGTTTATCAGTGGTATGTAGGGAATGTTGTTCCCTACTTGTGGCAACCCAACCATCCTGTGGAATATCCCTGGACCCATCACTGACCTTCTTTAACCTCCCTTGGAAGGCTTCTGATAAGTGAAAATTTTAGACTTGGATGAATGAAAGTGAACAGAATGTAAATTTGCTGCTTGCACTGCTAAACTACAGGGTAGCCCAGAAGTAAAAATGAGATCATGATTCAGATGTGTAAACAATGCGGGATATATTCAGCAATGTTATCTCTAACAACAACAACAACAACAACAACAACAAAACCTAGTCCATGGGCCTTAAAGTAAAGCCACATAAAATAATCCTGGTTGTGCCTATGATAAAAATAAAATAAAATAAACTCTGTAAAGACCAACAGGTACATGCACTGACCTTTTAAAACTCCAGACCAAAATTGGTTGGGGGCAAAATAAAACCACATAAGAGAGAAATAATCTTTACTTTAGTACTAATAAACTTTTTTGTCCTCATTTTTCAAACAAGGGTGGGAGAGGGGTAAAACCTAAGCTAACTTTCTCAAAAACAAAACATGCATAGACCTTCCTGCTTTTGAAGACAGAAGCAGGCTGCCTCTATACAGACACCTGCTACCTGGCACGCAGCCAATTGCTACCCAGCCCTGGGGCTCAGCCCAATTAGCTAAGCACGTGTTATCCGGAATGGGTTAATTATTCCTAGTGATTTTCCAATGTGTGTGTTGCGATTATACGAGTAAAGGTGGACATAACCCTCTCTTACAAGGTCTTTCCTTTTCTAAATCTTGGAAATTCCTTAGACATCCTTCTGAAGGCATCATGTCAGAGCTGGTATGTACCTTCAGTCTAGATTCCGTTATTCAAACCCCCCATCAAAGAGAGACACTGGGGTTCCCTGTCAAAACTTCCAATAGCCTATGAGGAGAGAAACGGTAAGTCTAAAAATGAAAGACAATTAGACAAAATCCAGTGCCCCATGTGCACTGCAGAAACAGAAAATATTTCTTACAGAATTTTTGGGAATGGAGTGATAAGAATTAACTTTTTATGTGTACTTGTTGGGAATAAAAATAATAGAGCGGACAGAAATTGATAGTTTCTAATTTTTGCTCATCATTACTTTTCAGCAGCAGGTCCCAAGTCCCAGTGTCTCCATTTGTGAACTGGAAAGCAGGAGGCTTTTATAGTCTGATGGGGGCTTTCCCAAGTGCATCTTGAAGTCTATCTTTTCTCTGGATGTGCAGTATATTTGGTGGGTAGACTTGACTCTTCTTCTAGATTTCATCCTAAAGAGTATGCTTTAAAACATCTTAGCATTTCTACCTAGCATAAAAAGGATCTAGTGTTGGATAATGCTAAAAAGGATGATACTTTAGTCTGATTTCCTTCTATAAATACCAGCGGCTGTTTATTTGACACCTACTATGTGGGAAATAAGGGCAGAAACATACTTTAGTTTATTTCATAGAATACTCGCAACCACTCTGTGATGGTTGATCTTGCCTGTCAGATTGTTGAGTTGAGAAGTGCCTAAGAGAAGAGTGACTCACACCTCAGTATGTGCTTATAAGGACCCAGGGATGATTGGGTCATGATTAGGCTCCTACGTATTGAGTTTTGTCCACTGAGTGACTCATATCTTAGACATTGGGAAGTGGTGGGACTGTGAGATAGTCTGGAGGAAGTAGGACAAGAGGGTCATGCCTTTGAAGGACAATATCTCAGTGTTGGCCCTTTCCATCTACTTCCTAACTGGTAGGAAAGAAGTAGCAGTGTCCCAGCACAGCCTCCTCTGGTGCTCTGGCCCACCACTGGTCCAGAAACAATGCAGCCAACAATGGACTGAAACCTAAGAGCCTGTGAGCCAAAGGTAATGTTCTCTCCATTAAGCCATCTCTCCCACGTAAACAGAGTGCACATAAGAATGGTTTCCATCTTAAACTAGGTTCACTGGCATACATACTTAGAATGTGGAGGCAGGAAGATCAGAAGTTCAAGGTCATCCTCAGACACAATAATTTCAAGGCCAATCTGGGATACTTGGAACCCTCTTTCTAAACAAATAAATAAATAAAACAATCTTGGGGCTAAAAAGATAGCTCAGGGTGCTAGAGAGAGATGGCTGAGTGGTTAAGAGCTTTGACTGTTCTTCGAGAAGACCCAGGTTCAATTGCCAGCCACTCATATGGCAGCTCAAAACTGTCTGTAACTCCAGTTCTAAGGGATGTGTCACCTTTCACATAGACATACATGCAGGTAAAAGACCAATGCACATAAAAATAAATAAATAATTTAAAAATCTTTCTTTGGAAAAAAAAGATGCCTTAGAGTATAAGAATGTTTGCTGCTCCTACGAAGACCAGAGTTTGGTTCCGAGCACCCTTGTTGGATGCCTTATAACCAACAGGGAATCCAAAACTCCTTTTCTGGCTTCCTTAGACACTAGCATACAAGTGTTTCTCTTTCTCTCTCACACACACTCACCCCACACACACCCCACATGCACACACATGTGCACACATACACAAATAAAAGCCAAATCTCAAAAAAGAAATGGATCAGAAAAGAGAGGCGAGGAAAAGTGAAATGATGTATACAAGGACTGAAGATTCCAGGGTTGGCTCAATGTCTTCAAAATTTGAATTTCCTTTTTGGAATTCAAAATAGGATTTTTATTATATTATTATTATGGGGTGTGTGTGTGTGTGTGTGTGTGTGTGTGTGTGTGTTGTGTGTGTACAAACAATGAAACAGTATCAGGATGTTCAGGTAATTTACCTGAGGTCACACAGCAAGTGTTGGACCCTACAGTCCACTAGGGTAGTAAGGGGTCGTCGCGAGAGACCACTCGAGGACCACAGTGTTGATGATGTAAAAGCACAAGGTTTATTGCTGACACGAGTCAGGGGGCCTCAGCACTCACTCGGGAGGGAGGGAGGCACACTCCGAGTCACTGTTACAGACTTTTTAAAGGCTACGTGCCTTATGTCTGGTGGTCGCTAGGGGTGCTTGTCTAATTATTATTGGCGATTGCCGGGGTCGTTGGCCTCGGGAGCTGTTCTTGACAAAGTGGGGTGTTGGGGAGATTTTAGAGAATTTCTAGATGGTAATTGTTTACCTTAGTTGAAATTGTTTATCTCAGTTGGCCACCTTGATCTCAGAAACTGAAGCTGAGCTGGCCTTCAATTTTTTTTGGGGTCATTTTCCCAAGCTTGCCTGGGTCACGTTCCCAGGCTGGCTGAGAGAGAGGGCCTTACACAAGTAAGATGCAGAGTAGTGATTTGAACCTAGATTCTTTCCAACACACCATGTTGCCTCTCATACATGCATAATACAGTAATAAATGCCATGTCACATTATATATGGCTACATAGCACTGTCAATACACATTAGGTATTCAATCTAGTGGCTGCATAATGTACAAATCACTGTAACTTAGTATTTTTTTAAACTTGTTATAATTTTCAAAGTCCTTTTAATACCTAGGAACCTTAATAAGATTAGTTCAATTACCTAAATTTTATACAAAAAGAAATGGCACATACAGAGGTAGAGCTTACCCAAGGTTATCCTACCAAGTTTATCTATTTTAACCTTTCTATTTTGCATAAGTAGAAATGAAAAATCATTTTGTTTATCCTCTTTCCTATGGCCAAAAGGAAGTCAAGAAAGAAAGGCCAATTTAAAGAAAATGTTGATGTTCTACAACATTTAATTGAAGAAAATATGGAAAATACAGGTACAGACAGAGGGACTGCAGCACCTAGATGGCCAGTCAGTGAAACCCGTGGTTGACAGAAAGTACATCAGAGGCAGGTCAGAGGCTTTGGCTTCTTCCACCTGCAACAGATGGTGCTTGTGTGCAACAGATTCCTGTTTCTTCACTGCTAACTTACTGCTAAGAAAATTTAGGGATCAGAGATTGTAGTTCTTCGAGTCAATGGAGAATACATTAAAAGACACAAGGGAATCCTTCCCATTGGAGATGATGGGAATTCAGAAACTCACTCACTGGCAGGTCTTTACTCTGTGGTTCTATTGTTTTAAATGGCAATTCTATTTTTGTTGTTTCTGATTTCTGTGGACAATTAAGTATGAAAGCAAGATTTAGGCAAGCCTCCAATTGTACTTGAGGCTATTGCATGGGATTAGCCCAGCCAGAGAAGTGGGACTTTGTTAAAGATCTTAGGGGCAGGGGAGAACATTATCTTTATCAAATTGATGGAAGTGTTAGATTTAATTATACAAATATAATAATTTGCTGCTCTTTCATGGTATTTTCCCCAGGGACTGTTGGGTGAGAAAGCCAATTCATTTTTTTTTTTTTTGCTTGATTGCTTTAGAGGATTATAAACTGTTCCCTTGAGATAAGCAGGAAATCAGTCATGATCTTTTGTCTCTCATCCAACATACAGGAAAGTCACTGTTTCTGTGAATAAGCCACAGATTTCCCCCAATTTCATCCTCAATTCCCCAATTAGATGACTATTACCATCCAAACTGTTGAGACATAACAGATGGAAGCTGCCTTCAGAAGATGCCAAGAGACCACAGAGGCTGAAAACTGATGGCACCACCCTCCTAACATCAGGATTGGCTTCTTTTCTTATCATGGTCCTTGCTTCCTTTAGTTCTTTGTCAGGGACCAATGTGAAAGAGTGTGTTCTGGATACCAGTGTCCATCAGGCTTTACCAGCTCTGTCCCAGTGGCTGGTCATTGACACTTGTTAGGCCATCTACAAAAGTAGCAACTCTCTATTGGCTAACATGTGTGCGCAGTTCACAGTTCTACAAGTCTGTCCTGCTTGTGCTAACTCTCTGCATGGAGCTAAAAATACCAAAGGAATCAACAGATTTCCCTATCTCCTTCACCCACATAAATGATGAGTGGGTATAAGATACATAGAAATCTTTATGTAATTTAGCCTGCATAATTTTCAGCTTTTCTATGTTTCATGTCTTCTGTGGATGAGTAGAAATCCCATTTCCTTTTTAATTTGTTAACTTTTAATTAATTTCAAAATATATTTCAATAGTTTTGCATTAATGTGGGACATGTGATGGTTGCCATTGGCTGTTGACATAATGGCATCTAGAAGATAAGCCTCTGGTTATGCCTGTCACCAATCTTCTGGGTTAAGTTCATTGAGGTCAGAAAATGCTCCTTAATTGTGAGCAGCACCATTCCGTGGGCTGGGATCCTAGACTGTGTAGCAATGTGACCAGCTACTTCAAATTCCTGCCACTGTAACTTACTTGCCATAATAGATTGTTGTACCCTCAAATTGTGCTTTGATATTTTGTGCTTCTATTTTGAGTATACATATGTTTGTGTAAAAAGTATATACAATACGTCTATATTATATGTAATACATTTATATCATATATACCATATATTTATATATGTCTACATAGTATAGTATATAAAATATATATATATATATATATATATATATATATATATATATATATATATCACAATTTTTACAGGGCTAGTAATTAAGCCTAGGGCCTCACACATCGAGGTAAGTGCTCTTTCACTGATCTGTACCCCAAACCTAGAATAGTGGTTTTGATGTTGACATACATTGAAGTAACTGTCAGTATTCCATTCCTTTCCCTTTTCTAATGCTTGTACAACAAATAGCATCCAAGAGCAATTCTTTAGTTTCTCCTTCTTCAGTGCTTCAAGATAAAAAAGTACTTATGTGAAGGTTGCCCTGGCTGCTTCCCACTTCTCCAGATTTACCCCACACAATTCTATTACACGCAATGATGTCTTCCTTCATATCTTTGGCAGTGTTATTGATAACGCTGTCTTTTCCTGAAATATTGCTCTATCCAGTGGGTACAAATGGATTACCCCACATAGAGTGCCCAACTGTTTGACATTATAGTATAATATTGTGACTCATAAAGCTCATGCATACGAACTGTGCTACGGTGTACACACACACCACCACCACTACCAACAATAACAACAACAAAAGTCAAAAATGTGTTTCTAAGACAGTGTTTCTCTGTGTAGTCTTGGCTGTCCTGGACTCATTTTGTAGACCAGGCTGGCCTTGAACTCACAGAGATCAGCCTGCCTCTGCCTTTTGAGTGCTGAAATTAAAGACATGCACCCCATTATTATGATCCCTGGAGGGGGAGACCTGGTGGCACTAAGAGGAAGGATAGCAGGTTACCAAGAAGAGACTTGATACCCTATGAACATATACAGGGGGAGGAAATCCCCCTCAGTCACAGTCATAGGGGAGGAGAGTAAGGGGAAAATGAGAGGGAGGGAGGAATGGGAGGATACAAGGGGTGGGATAACCATTGAGATGTAACAAGAATAAATTAATAAAAAATTAAAAAAAAAGACATGCACCTCAGCTCCCAGCTCAAAACTCAAATTTTAAGTTTATGGTTTTGTGTTGGGCCACATTCATAGCTATTCTGGGGCTCATGTATCTGCTAGGCAATTCCTAATCAAACTTTGGATATTTTTAAAAAAGGCACTCCCCAGGAGGAGTGTAGAACTGTGGCAGAGTGCTTGATTTTCATGTATGAGGCCCTGACATTGATTCCCAGCACCAAAACCAAACAAAATGTATTCCCGTAGAAAAGTCTCATTGACCCTTAAGGGTGTGTCTGACTTTTCTCTTAGCAGCACCATCACAAGTCTTATTTCATATAACTGTCAGTCTGTTCAGCTCTTCTCTACCTCTACCTCATCCTCTCAGAGCACCAAGTTCCACAACTAACTTAGAGTTCTAAGTGATACATTATGTGTATTTTGGTTACCAGTAGCCCAGGCCCAGACCCAGGAGGCACACAGTTATAACTGTCATATTGCCTTTGGCAGTGCAAGTACCAGGGGTTCTCCATCCATGCTCAGTTCTCTCAGTACAGTGTGTGTGTGTGTGTCAGGAGGAACGAAACTCTGTGCATTATATTCCATGGAGCTTCCTAACCATGCCACCCATAAATATGAGTTGTTTTCACTTCTTAGCATTAAGTTGTTGAAGATCAATGCAACCTGACAATTAGAAGGTAGTTACTACAAAGTGTCCATGAGGCCAGCTACATCTCCTGAGGTGGAGAAAGCATGGAATGGAGAGAATGTGACTATGTGATGAGAACTCCAGTGCACTTCTCAGCTTTTCAAGTAGCTCCCGGGGAAGACCTAGGGGCAACCTTGCTCACTGAGGTGCTCACTAACACTTTCATGTAATGCCAATTCCAGCGTGCTGAGCGGCACTTTGACTGGCTGTTTGTTTGACTCTGCTTTCATCACCTCTCTTGAAAATATGACATATGTCAGAATGAATCCACATAGCCTTTGAGCAAGCTTTTAAGGCCACACAAAGCTCTCTACCCATTGGCCACATTGAACAACACTTGATGGTGTCAAACAGTACTCTTAATCTACTGATAACCTTTTCTGGCTGGCTGGCAAGACCTAAGAAAACAGCTTTGTTCGTTGGCCTAGTTTCAATAAAAACAAGCTCCCAGCCATCAACTGTTAAAATTCTATCTCTTTGTACGTATGCATCTTTACTTTTGGGCCCTGGCAGGAGATTCTTAAGAGGCAAATGGACTAAATGAATAAATGCCAACCACAACAACAGTGGTGTTGAGTTATAATTCAATTCAGCAAGCAGTTATTGAATGCTTATGATGTGTGCGGCCCTGTGCATGGACCATGGGGAATAGAGTTGAATAAACCATAGTTGCAGCCCTCCAGGAGCTCATGATCTGGATAAAGAGACAGACGTGCACATAAATAACACTAATAAGGATGACACTAGGAAACACTAGAAGAGAAGCTCAAAGAAAGGGCTATGAGAGTATGGGGAGGAGAAAATTCTCTACAAATGAGAACACTGGGAGAGTTTTTGTGGCCGAAGGAGGGATATATATATATGACATTTTTCATTAGAGCAACTTGCAACAGAAGGACATATGCTATCCTGGCTCTACCTATATGGGGCTGCTGGATTGTCTTGGAAGCTCAAATTCCATTTTCAAGTTATTTATTGGCTTTGTTTGAAGGTTAGAAGGAAACTGCTTCAGGCCCAACAGACCCAAGAATGTTTGACGTCCACAATGTGTAATGGTCAATGAGTGGTGACTAGTCATGATAGACACTGCACTTTTCTGCTTTTCCCATTAGGACATGGGTCCTGTTCTAATTCTTTCATGCCCACCACCAAACAAATTCGCATACAGACTTTAAGGAGCATTGTTCCCCTGCTGCTAAACTGAAGATGCTTCTTTCTTCTACACTGTCTTAGACCCATCTGCAGGGGAACTGTGCCCAAATGAGGTAATGTTTTCTTCTGGAGAGAGCCAGACCACTTCCGGGTGTAAACAAGATTTCATCCTTGTCCGTACCTGACCTTGGGAAAGGTCAGATCCTCACAGGCCCTAGAACTGCTGAGACCAGACCCAAGGGCTTCCCCTCCCAGGGCCATTTGCATCTTAACAGAGATGCAATTCTTTGCCACTGAGAGAATGATGGGCCAGATGAGGTCCCTGCTTGAGCTTTACCTAAATCTGAGATCACTACTTACAGTTGGCTGCTTGGTGGGAAATGGTAGTTGCTCCATTTAGGAAAAGATCTTTAAAGGTTTTAGGATGAAAGCACTGGGTTTCCTGGGACTAGCACCTAATTAGCATTTCAAAGAGGTGAGTCACAGGTAGTAAATACTGTGAGTCCCCTGGCTTGGCCATAGCCTCTGATTAACACACCCAACCTCGTGGGCAGGGAAGCATGCAGGTGCAGCAAGCACTTAGTTTGGAGTCTTATGGTGGGGGTGGGGGTGGGGTGGGGGGCACTCCCGCGGTGGGGAGCGAGGGGGGGGGGAGGGTAGTGCTTCCAAAATTCACCTTCCTTGTTTGCAAACTGGGTATAAGGATTGCTACTCCACAGGCTGGTATGTGGATTAATTACATACTTAATGCATGCAGAAGTCTAGTATTGTACATGGCATAAAATAGTGATGGAATTCAGCTCCACACAGTCTTTCTTCTGCTCTAAGTATGAGGAGGTAATTTTATTCTCTTTCCATTCTTTTTTCTATCACTTGCCCCTACAATGAATGAGCCAAAGCATGAGGCTGAAGCATAACTCTCAACCCTTTCTGTGGTTAACCCCCGAAGTTCCCTCAACTGGGATTGAACCTTTTCTTAAAAGTGCCTTTTATGTAGAGTGACTTAATAATTTTTTCCTCTAGAGGTCATGCATTAACAATGACAACAAGAAGCTGGGCACAGTGGCTCATGCTTGTAATCCCAGCACTCAGGGAGGCAGAACTCTGTAAGTTCGAGGCCAGCCTGGTCAAAAAAGTGAGTCCAGGACAGCCAAGGCTACACAGAGAAACTCTGTCTCAAAAGAATGAAAATAACAACAAACTAACTAACTAACAAGCAAAAAACAATGACAACAAGAAGTTCCTCACTTCCAGCTTAACTACATGAATGCTTTGAAGACTCTTCCAGTAGCTAAGGGAGTTTTATGAAGATATATCTATATTGCAGAAATTCATCTCCTGAAATTAGCAGCTTGTTTTTTCTCATGTTCAATACCTGCTCTCCATGCCTACCACACCTCCTTTGTCTTTTGTTATACAAAGGTCAAAGAAATATAGATATTGTACTCTCTGGTTCAGCAGTTGTTAAGCAGAACATGTTGAAAAGGTATATGAAATATGCCCAAATGCTGAATTATCTCTGTGGCCCAAGAGCAGTGGAAGTGGTAGGAAGAAAAATGTAATAATCAAAACTGTCCACCCATTTCTTCAGTCCCTTAGTTTAAATACTGTATATGTTCTAAAACCTCCTACATTTACACCTCCTGCCAAATTGATGCTCATAAGTTCTCTACTCAAGTTTACAGTTCCAGTTTAACACCTCCATTTGAATAACTAAGATAATCTTGTACTTATTACATCAAAATTTCAATTTAGCTCTCCAGCATCCCTACCTACCATGACATCCTCTGCCTTTAATTGTTTCAACCTTAACAAACAGAATTATCATTCATCTAGTTTCTCAGACCAAATGTTTTAAAGTTATTCATTTTTCTCTATTCCATCAGAACTTGTCGATCCACAAGCTACCTTAGCCATTAGCTTCATATTGGTACTTTAGTACAAGCCACCAGTATGTCTTACCTATGTCACTGGCAGAACCTCTGATATGCCCCTCTATGTTCACAGCCTTGTCTCCCATTTTGTCTATCCAATACAGTAGCCAGTGTAGTGGGATGCTTTCATTTTGATCCCAAGTGTGGGATGTAAAACAGACTTGAGTGAGGGTGTGTGGTGTTTGTCCATTGGAAATAGACTTTTGAGAGAACACGAAGTGTTTGTCCACTAGAAGAGGAACTACGTCCTGCCAGGGCATGGTCTTGGGCAACTGACAAACATCTTAGTACAGACTCATATATGAACCGAAAACAAGAAGCTTGGCTTTTTGGTCTTGGCATTGTTTCCTATTGTTTGGCTGTTCATCTCTCCTCTTTGAGATGCTCCTAGAGAGAAATACTCCAGAGAATGCTTCAAGGTTTTGGGTTCTGGCTGCTGCTCTGTGCAATGGCTTCTGGGTTGCAGCCACCTTTCCTGAATTTCTGGTTTGCTGTTTAACAAATTGACCAGTGTAATCACTCCAAGGAACTGAGTCTGAAAAGGTCTACTTCTCCTGTTCCCATAAATCTCTGTTCTCTCCTATGTAGGGTAGGTGGGTTGGGAGGGAGGGATAACCATTAAAGAACCCAAAATAAAGTAGTTTTGAAAAAATTAAAAGCCTACAAGCCAGAGAGATCTTGATATCTTGATAGTCTAACTAGCATTCCAGTTCTCTGTTCAGCCACACAATGAAGCTACATTACAGAATGAAACACAAAGTCTTTGTTATAGCTGTGAAGGTCTGACATGACACTCTGCCTGCTTGGAGTACTCTTGCTGCCACTCTTCCAGAAGTCTGACACAACTCCACTCAGTGCACTTGCTGTTCCTCACAGATACCACAACCATTCCCACATAAAGAGCCTCTGCATTTTCTGCAACCTTGTGCCCAGAACACTCATTACCAGGGTACCTGTAAGGCTTATCCCCTCACTTCATTCAGTTCTCTTTCCAATCCTCCTCACCAAAGAGGCCATGCTTGGCTAAACATTTTGTCCTATGCCATTTGCAGTCGCGATTACAGTGACATTTCACAGGGTTTCCCACTACTCTGGAGTTTTCTTCCCAGAGACGTGGACATGTGATTTTCCTTAGCCATCATCACTCTTCCAGCTGGCAGTCTTGGTAGTTCTTTCCTCATTCTCCTGTTACAGCTTTATCACTTCTACTCCCTTAATAATTCCTCATTAGTCAGAGATAGGTCTAAAATGACAATCCCTGCAGTAGTTTTCTCTAGGTGTGGGAATCTGTCACCATGATTTTAATATCTTTTTAGCTGTTCTGTAGCAAGTTGGCCTATAATGTCCTACATATGATATATGTCAGAGTCACAGATTTCCAAACACACACACACACACACACACACACACACACACACACACACACACACACACACAGAGAGAGAGAGAGAGAGAGAGAGAGAGAGAGAGAGAGAGTTAACTAGAGTAAAAAGTTCTTCTTTACTTCTCTAGGTACTCTCCAGAGGCAACCACTTTCCCCAATTATTTGTAAATGCTTTAGAAATACTCCATGATAGGAAGGAGAGTGACCCATAGCTTATTAAAAAGCCATCACCACCAATAACAACAAAAAACAAAAATAAACAATTCAGAAACAAAAGTAATGTTTTCAAAACTCTATAATAGAAATAGGCATGATAACATACTTGTGATCCCAGCACTTAGGTACATAAAGGCTTGCAAGTTCTGGGCCAGTTTGGGTCACAGAGGGAGATCCTATCTCTACTCACAAAGTATATTTTAAAAAATCAAGAAATAAATGACTTAATATTTTCTAAATGCTCCTCTTTCTCTAGAGTTGTGTGTTGTCTGTGAATTTGTGTGTTCAATGGAACATAAATGGTACATATTGCACATGTTTTGTTTTCTTGTCTTTGGGAATATATGGAATGGACTCTTTCCCATGCCAACACTGGTAGATCTAAGTGAATCTCTAGTTAATAATCTCTAGTATGATTTTGTCAGATCTCCTAACAGATATGTTCCTTTCAGGTAGCTAGGGCAGCCCTTTTCCCCTAGCCCTTAGGTTTGCCTTATTGAATCCCAGTGCGTACTGTAATTGCTCATGTATTGCCCTGCTTAGATCTGCAGGCTGACATTGCATGCCATTTAACCAATCTATAGAAATGGAATTCTAGGCAGTGGGGCATATTTACAGGCATACCCCAACTGATATTTTCATAGCAGAAGTATATATTATTATTATTATTATTCAAAGTCATGTCAAGAGTGGAGAAATTATATATAAGTGTCTTGGAACAATGCTCTGACTGTGAAAACTATCTAGGTATTATTAGTTTTTAGCACATACTCATTGAGCATCTACCACCAAGCAAGCACAGTATTAGCAATAAACAAAACAGAAGTTCTTACCTGGAAGCAGTGGCACACACTTGTAATTCAAGTGCTTCAACAAGTACTGACATTTGCATGTTAAGGTTAAAGGACTCTCTGGTGGTATACCATAGGAGTCTTTCCCCAGCTCTTTGCTCTTGTGAATTGTTTGTGTGTACACATAGGAGTGGTGTGTGTGTGTGTGTGTGTGTGTGTGTGTGTGTGTGTGTGTGCGCCCACACACGCACATGTACGTTTGTGAATACAGGTGCATACATATCACAGTCTGTGTGGTATGTGTGCAGGGGTTCAAAAGATAACTTTCATTGTTAGCCCTCTGTCCAACTTGTTTGAGATAGGGTCTCTTTGTTGTTTTTCTGTTGGGTACACCAGGTTAGTTTGCATGAGATCTTCAAGGGATTTTCCTGCCTCCACTTTCCATCTCCTAGGAGTTGCATTAAGATTACAAATGTACACACTACAGCCCTGGAGAAATGAGGGAAACCTCAAGGGATAATCAAAGTTACCAAAATTAGAAGAGGGGACCTTCAAGACCTATAATTCCAGTAATGTAAGTGTAAGTCCTTTTCTTCTCTCCTCTCATCTCTTTTGACTCTTGTCTTTTATCTTCTCGATTACCAGTACTACCCATATCCTCCTTCCTCTACGGCAGTGGTTTTCAACCTTCCTAACACTGTGACCCATTAGTACAATTTCTCATGTTGTGATGACCCCAACCATAAAATTATTGTTGTTGTTATTATTATTATTATTATTATTATTATTATTATTATTATTATTATTGGTTTTTCAAGACTGGGTTTCTTTGTGTAGCCTTGGCTGTCCTAGACTCAGTTTGTAGACCAAGTTGGCCTCACATCGATCTGCCTGCCTCTGCCTTCTGAGTGCTGGGATTAAAGGCGTGCGCCACCATGCCTAGCCATAAAATTCTTTTCTTTTCTTTTCTCTCTCTTTTTTTTTTTACCATTTTTTTTATTAATTTACTCATATTACATCTTGATTGTTAGCCCTTCCCCTGTTTCCTCTTATTCTTCCCTCCCTCCCACTTCCCCCCTTCTCCCCTCCCCTATGTCTGTGATTGAGGGAGACTTCCACCCCCTATATATGCTCTAAGATTATCGAGTCTCTTCTTGGAAACTTGCTATCCTTCCTCTGAGTGCCACCAGGCCTCCCCATCCAGGGGACGTGGTCAGAAAAAGGGCACCAGAGTTCATGTGAGAGTCAGATCTCACTCTCCACTCAACAGTGGAGAATATCGTGTTCATTGGCTAGGTCTTGGTAGGGGTTCAAAGTTTACTGCCTATTTCTCCTTGGCTGGTGCCTTAGTTTGAGGAGGACCCCAGGACCCAGATCTGCCTGTCATAAAGTTCTTCTTGTAGGTTTCCAGGACCCTGTGGGTCCTACTATTTCCCCATTCTTCCATGCTACTCTCGCCTAAAGTCTCAATAGGATGTCCTCTCCTCTGACCCACTTTCTTGGTAAGTAAAGTTTTTCATGGGACGTATCCCTTGGACTAATGTTTTGATATAAGTGAGTATATACCGTTTGTCTCTTTTTGCTTCTGGGTAAACTCACTCATTATGATCATTTCTAGGTCAATCCATTTGTCCACCAATTTCGGGAATTCCTTGTTTTTAATAGCTGAGTAGTACTCCATAGTGTAAATGTACATAAAATTATTTTCATTGCTACTTTATAACTGCAGTTTTGCTACTGTTGTGAATTGTAATGCAGATATCTGTTTTTGCCATGGTCTTAGGTCATTCCTGTGATCTTTTGACTCCCCCCAAAATGTTGTAACCCACAGGTTGAGAATTGCTGCTCTAAGACCTTTCTATATTTTTATTTTTGAGACAGGGCCTCAATCTATAGCTGAGGCTCATCTAACTCTTGCTTCATAACACAGACTAGACTAAAATTTATGATGATCTGATCCAGAATGAAAGAATTACAAATGCGAGCTGCAAGGTCCAGCTAATAATTCTCTCTTGATACTAATTCTGGTCAAGGTAAATTGTTATCTCAAGCTTAACTTAATAGTCAATATACAAAATAAAAATGTCAGTAGGCATCTATAAGTATTTATATGCAATATATGAGTGTAAATGTTCTAGTAAGCATTGTTTTTAATAGCTATATTGATTTTAAGTGGAAACTGTCCCTGACCCCATGACTTTTTCTTCTAATGAATGAACTATCACTTAGGAGAAATGGGACTGAATTAAATTTTCATTAACACAGATACCAAATTAGCTTGGATTAGCCTCTCAGCAGCTAGACGATTAGAATGTTACTCATGTGAAGAAGAAATGGAAACAGTTTGGAAACCCCGCCATGGGCACTCTTCGTTTCTCTGCCTAGGCATCCCCAGCTCCAGGCTCAGGAGCATGTATAGCCTCTCCAACTCAGATGCCCTTGATGGCAGACTGTACTTAATCTGCACTGTTTCAAAACATGTCCTGCTCATGGTTCAAAAGCTCATTATTCATCCACACCAAGCCTACAGAGGCAGCCCAATCATGCAGTCATCCTTAAAGAATTCCAAAAGAAAAGAAAAACACATCAGCCTCTGTCTGAACATATAGAATAGATCTGAATATGTCAAACAACTCTGCACCCTTCTGCTTCCTTCTACACTGAACTGACAGGTACCTATTAAAACTGTGGAACTATTGCATTAATTTTGAAAAGTGTAAATTTGAGCAAAGTAGACAAATAGTTGAGAGTTTCATGTGCATTTGAAGTTACCATGTGAAGGGCCAGAGAATGAAAGGAGGATAATTTTCTTTTTTTCTTTTCTTTTCTTTCTTTCTTTCTTTGTTTTTTTCTTTTTCTTTTTCTTTCTTTCTTTTTTTTTTTTTAGGATAATTTTCAAACTTACTTGAGCGAGGTAGAATTAAACAAAAACTCATACCGGAATATAGATTCAAACTGTTCCTTTAGCCAGGTGTGGTGGCCATGCCTTTAATCCCAGCTCTTGGGAGGCAGGGGCAGGAAGATCTCTGTGAGTTTGAGGCCAGCCTGGTTTACATAGTGAGTTCCAGGACAGCCAGGGCTACACAGTGAGGTCTTGTCTCAAAAGCCAAACCAACCAATCAACCAAAACAAAAAATTGTTCTTCCTTTTGTATTGAGTAAAAGCAGTATAGTTAATCAAAATGGATGACAAGATCATTAATTTATCCCATCTATGCTTCAAATGTGCGTCTATATACAAATATGTATGTACATATATGCAGATGCTTATACATATGTATCTGTTTGCATAAAAAGATTAGATGGATATGTCAAACTGTTAATAATGATTATTGAAAAGTGGAGAGAATGATTAAGAAATAAACTTTTGCTGAGACATACATGCAGGCCAAACATTCATACACATAAAATAAAAATAAAATAAACACCATTTTGCATGTGTGTGTTTGGGGGGGGGAGGTGAGTGAGCATGCTACCGTGCACATGTGGATGTCAGAGGACAATGTTGTAGAGTTGTTTCTCTTACCTTTACATGGGTTCCAGGCATTGAATTATCCAGTCACTACCACTGAGCCATTTCTCCCACCTTAAACTTTTATTTTTTAAATAATGCACGTGGCAATAATGACTAAAGCAGATAACATTTATTGATCATTTGCTGTATAACAGAGCTCTTATAAATATTTTATATGTATTAGTCATTAAATCTCTGTAAGAATCCTACCACTTTCTTAATGTCCACTTTATTATAAATATATATAGAAAAAACAAAATAGTAAAATTAGTATTTATTTTTAGACAATCCCTATTTACAATGGGCCAACTAGAGATTTTCTGACTTGATAATGGTGTGAATATGGTATGTTTTCAGAACTAGTCAGGGTAGCTCATACCTGTAATACCAGTACTTGTGGCTCTGGGGCAGAAAAATTACTGAGTTTCAGACCAGCTTGGGCTGTAGAGTGAGACCTTATCTCAAAAAAGAAAAGAAGAAAGAAGAGAAGGTGACATGGAATCCATAGGGACTATATTTCTATTTTGATTTGTGATCTTTTCCTGAGCTAGAAATTTGAAGTAGGAAACTCTCAGGGCTCCACAGCAACAAGAAGCACAGTGCCCAGTCAACTGCAAGGCCATAATACCCTTCCCTCGACTATGTTGCTGAGGCAGGCTATTTTTTTTAACTGCATCTTAGCTTATGATATTTACAGCAATTTTAACATATGTCACACTGTCAGGATCTAATTCCATCCATTGTAAGTAGAACATCGGTAGTGTATGGTAATTTAATACATTAAGAACATTGCTTTATTACTTCATAGAAACTTCAATCTAGATGTTTGATTTGAATTTTATCTCCAGCATCATAACTGGTTGCTTCTTTGCTGTACTTCCATTTTTGCTAGCCATTCTTGCCCACCTTTTTGTTATCTGTTTTGGTGAATTGTCACACAAATCTGTCACTGTGTGACATAAGGAGATGACACAAGTATATGCTTTGCTGTCTGTACATGACCTATATTAAATGAACAGTGGCCAGTCACCAACAGATGAAATGACTTTGAAAGAAATGATGTGATTGGTCAGTGATTATGTTGTCATTTATGGAGTGAAAGGAGCAATCAGCAAAAGTGTACGTGATGTAATTAGTTAAGGTTTAATGGGGACTGAGATGTGAAGAGTGTTATTGGAAGCCTGTATGAATTAAGTTGTGAGGATTGAATTTGTGGGCATCAGAAACCATGTATGCTACTTGTTTTGAGTCCATTCTGAGCACAGCACTGTACCAACCATTGTAAAACAAAAATCACGTCTGGCACTCCACTGCTGGAAAGATACCAATAATGTCCATTTCCCTCAGCGTATAAATAAACTGGAGTTTGTCCTGTTTTATAAGGTTCTTGTGGTTTCTGTAGCTTATTCTCTTCTCTCCAGTCAGCCTGGTGTCCTCAATGTTCCTACAGATAAACACATTTTCACTGTAAATCTCAACTATTTTCTGTTGTTTCAGACAGGAAGTTATCCCTAAAATCAGTATGGTAAAACAAGGGTCTCAGAGAGGCAAAACAAAAGGTGTGTGTGTGTGTGTGTGTGTGTGTGTGTGTGTGTGTGTGTTTTACTGGCAATTGAATACAAGGCCTGTGTGTACTAAGCAACTGCTCTACTTCTGAGCCATAGTCCCAGCTTCTTACTGAGAGACTGTTTTGGTTAAGTTGCCCAGGCTGGCCTTGAATTCACTCTGTGGCCCAGATGGACTTTGAACTTTCCATCTCCCTGCCTCCTGGCTAGCTTTGAGCAAAATATTACTGAAAAAGAAAAGAAAGTTACTGCACCCATACTTCTCGAACTCAGCAGTACATTAACCAAAATAACATGATCAAAATGATATGTCTCATAAAATGCTAATAAACAACAAATGTATGTAAAATGCTCAATATTTTTAGTCATCCAAGAAATATATGTCAAATTGCTACAAGATATCACCTCATGGCTATTATGAAACAAATTCTGGCAAGATTTAGGGAGCAAGAAATTCTTATATGCTGTTGATAGTAATGTAGAGACTTTGAAAAATAGTATGGGATTGTCTCAGAAAACTAAGAATTGAATTACTTATCATATGATCCACCTATACCATTCTTGCAAGGGAAATCAGCACACTATGCCCATGTATATTGCTGCACTATTCACAATGACTAAGATTTGGTATCAACCTATGTACCAATTAATTTATTAAATGAACAGAGAAAATTTCATGTATACACACACACACACACACACACACACACACACACACACTGAAGCATCATTCAGATATAAAAAACACAGAAGAATGAAGCCCTGCCATTTGTAACAACATGGATGGAAATGGGATATTAAATAAAAAAAGCCAGGCACAAAAATGCAAGTACAAGGTCTCTTTTATATACATGGAAGGTTAAAATAAAAAATAAAAAACGTTGACCTAAAAGTAGAATCCTAGTTGTTACAGTCTATAAAAGCAGGGTCAGGGGGAGGAATGCTGAAAAAAGATGGTTGGATCTCATCAGTGTATACTGCTGGCTGGCTGGCTGGAAATATCAAACTTTTGCTAGCTAGTTTTTCACTACTGTGACAAAATATCTGACAAAACAACGTAATGAAAGAAAATTTTATTTGGGCTCACAGTTTCACAAGTTTGCAATGGACACGGGGAGAGGGTAGTGAAGACAAGTAGCCAGCAAGCAAAACCAATGTCTTTGTTAGCTATATTTCAGCCCACCCTCCTTTCTTCTTTCAGAGGCCCCAAGACTATGAGATAGTGTCATCCACATTCAAGAGAGGGCATTCCCCTCAGCTAATCCTTTCTGGAAATGTCCTTTCCCACACACCTATAGGTGTGCTTTATTAATCTATCACAGGATTAGTCATCACAGAGGTCTGCTAATGCGTACAAAGTGTTTGTTACTCCTAGACACAAAGCAGAAGAGTTCTTAGGAAGTAGTGGAGGAAAGGAAAGGGAAGTGGGATGGCTAATCTTCAGGATCAGCTTGATTGGATGTGGAGCCAATTTAGAGACACACCTTTAGGTGCCAGGGTTCTGTGAGGGTATTTCCGGGAGTGATAAGTGAGTGGAGCCTCTCCCAGAAAGGATAGCACCTCTGGCAGCTCTCAGTGATAAACCAGTCAGAGGAAGTGACAGGTTGGCTGCTCACTTCCACGGACATCAGGATCCATCTTCTTTTGTCTTCCAACACAGACCAAAGATTCATGCTCCTTCATAAGTCCTCCAGACCACTTGGACCATATCCCCTAAGCCAAAGCAGTAAATGTCCCTTTGTAATATATGTTCACCCTATTTCTTCTGTTTCTCTATAGAGAACTTGACTAACCCGTGGAGTTATTTTTGACTGCTTACAGATTTTAATTTTAGATGATGAAAGCTCCGAGACACAGATAATGGTAATGTTTTCAAAACAATGCTGACTTACTGCCACAATTAAGATAACTTAAATGACAAATTTTATACTACTTCACACAGGTTAAAAAGGAATAGAGTGTGCTACATGCTACAACATGGATTAATCTGTTTTAGTGCGTGTTTTATTTTTTGAGAAAGGGTCTCCCTGTGTAGCTTTGGCTGGCCTGGTACCAGTTATATAGCCCTGGGGAGCTTTAAACTCACAGCCATCCTCCTGCTTCAGCTGCCTGACTGCTGACCTTACAAGTCATGTCACCATGCCTGGGTCACTGGGGATTAGTCTTGAAAACATTGTAAGTGAAAACATATTACTCACAAAGCCTGTATCGCATTTCATACATACCACATCCAGAATAGGCATGTCTACAGTGACAGAAAGTAGATTAGTAGTTGCCCAGAGCTGATAGAGAATGAGAGGACAGGGATTTACTGCTAATGAGTACAAGATTTCTTTGGGGGATCAGGATAATATTCATAATCAGATTATTTTTGCATTTCTACCAGCAACGAATGAGCAGTCCTCTTGCACGGCTGCATTAGATGTCGGCACGTTGGATAGGAGCCATTCTAATATGTGTTTCATGGTGTCTCTTTGTTGTTCTAATTTGCAATTCACTTAACATAAAATCTCATTGAGCATTTTTCATATGCTTTGCTCATTTTTCACCTGGGTTGTTTGTTGTCTTTTTTTTTTTTTTTTTTTTTTTAGTTTTAAGGGGCCTCTGTAAATTTTGTATACTGTTAGTTATCAGATAGGCATTTTGCAAATTTTCCCATTAATCCATGGCTTAACCTTTCATTCTCTTGTTTCTTTCACAGAGAAAAACTTTAGATTAAATGAACGCTAGCTTATCAATTTATTTTTCTTTTTATGAATCATGCTTACAGCGTTGTACCTAAAAAGTCATATTCACACCAAAGATCACCTAGATTTTTCTCTGGTGTTAAACAAGAGTTTTATACTTTTGTGTTTTACTTCTACATCTATAGTATAAGATTGGTGTAGAGATTATTATTGCCATTGTTAGGTTTTTCTTTTTCTTCCTTTCTTCTTTCTCCTCCTCCTCCTCCTTCTTTTTGGTTTTTCAGGACGGGGTTTCTCTGTGTAGCCTTGGCTTTCCTGGACTCACTTTGTAGACCAGCCTGGCCTTGAACTCACAGAGATCCACTTACCTCTGCCTCCCAGAGTGCTGTAATTACAGGCATGCACCACCGTGACCAGCCATTATTTTATTTTCTTTGAGACAGGTCTCACACAAACCTGGTTGATCTCAAACTTGTATTTACATGAAGCTAATCTTGAACTCTGGATCATCTTGCTTCCAACCTACACCAAAGGACAGTTCCACTTCTTACTCCTTGTTGATACTTGCAGTCACCCCAACAGATGTGAAATAGTAAAACATTATGGTTTTGATATACATTTTCCTAATAGCAAATGGTATTGGGTACCTTTTTGTTTTTATTAGCCATCTGTACATCTTTGAATAAATGTACATTCAGTAGTTTCAAGTGTTAGGATTGCAGGCTCCTATGACCAGCTTAGCATTAATACTTTCTGCATGAAGATGTCCATTTGATTCAATCCTATTCCTTATTTAAAAGTCACCTTTTCCCTCCACTGAACTGCCACGATTCCTGAGTCAAAGATTGGTTGACTGTATTCATATAGATGTCTTTCCATTTAGTAGAACTGGGTAATGGAAATTTCTGCTACAAATGTATGTGAAACTGTAGGTATTAAAAAAAATCAACCTAAAACCAAGTGATTACCCTAGATGGCATAAAGGAAACAGCTTTAAAAAATAGGATGGCTTGTTTTGTGTCCCTAATCTCTTGGTCTGTTCTTTTGCCAGTACCAAACCACTATTCATTATAATGGTTTTATAATGTCTTGAAATTGGGTAGCTTTAGCTTTTTAACAAAATATTCATAAAATAATTTGCCAAAGACCAGAAAGATAGCTTAGCAGGTGAGGGTACCTGACACCAAACCCAATAGCCCAGGTTTGATCTCTAGTACCTACATAGCAGAAGGAATGCTGGCCTTGACATGTGCGCACGTGCACGCGTGCACGCGCGCACACACACACAATTTTAAAAATAATAACTTGCTAATTTTTTGGTTGGCATCAGGTTGAATCTATTGGCTAAGACGAGGACTAACATCGTGATAATCCTGAGTTTTCTTGTGCATATACATAGAATATATTTCCATTTTGTACCAATCTTATGTTGATTTCTCCAGTTGAACTTGCATGTAAACATGCACATATTTAGTTGTATAGAATATTATTACATATAGGATAGCATATATACCAGTACAGCCAACCTGACAGCTCTATTGTCACAAGGATACCTATGTTGTTTTATCATAACCACATTCACCTCCTTCTTTGTCTATTTACCTATGCTCAAACCATGCCACTACTTTCTTATTTATTTCTAAAACATTATACACTCTAAGAACATTATATAAGTGTACTTTCCTCTTTGCGACTGAATTTTTTTTTTATATTGCATAGGTCCCTACTGAGTCACCTGAGTTGGGGTGTGCATTGATAACTTTCTTTATCTTGTTGAACAGAATACAATGGTATCAATATAGTACAGATTAACTGTTCACCCATTAAGGATTATTTGGGTTCTTCACAATGAGAAGCAATACTAGATAAAGCTTCTGTAAATTTTTATGTTAAGGTTTTTGTGTGGACATAGGTTTTTACTTCTCTGAAATGAATACTTAAGAGTGATTAGTATGTGATTATAGGTTACATGGCTTATTTTTGTAACAAAACAAAACACTATGCCTTTGTTAGGTTTCTACTGATGTGACACAATAGCATGATCATAACCAACTCGAGGAGGAAAGGGGTCATTTTACCTAACAGTTCAATGTTAGAATCTATCACTGAGGGAAGTCAGGGCAGGATCCTTGAGGCAGGAACTGAAGTAGAGGTCATGGAGAAGTGCTGCTTACTGGCTTGCTCCTTATGCCTTGCTGAACAGGCTAGCTTATATAGCATCCAAGTTCATCAGCCCAGGGGTGGCACCACCTACAGTGATCGGGGCCCTTCCACATCAATAATCAATCAAGAAAATGCTCTACAGGTTTGCCCACAGATCTATGTTATATAAGGAGTTATTTTCCTAATTAAGATGCCCTTTCCCAGATATGTCCCTAGCATGTGTGAAGTAGACAATAAACTAGCCAGTACACTGTCAAATGGTATAAAAGAAAAGTTATAGCTTATAGGTTTTGTTGTTGTTGTTTGTGGTTTTGTTTGTTTTAATGTCTCTGCTGATGCTACCATCAGCCCAGACAAACACACTAGGGATTTGGGAGTGCTTCTTAAGTTCTGGCTCTCGTCTACCCGTATCCAATCAGTGATCCTGCTGGGGTTCTACCACACTAATCAGGGTACCTAGTTTTCTGTTTTTTTCTACTCTTCAACCCACTTATCTATCTCCTTGTAAAGCAAATTACATCTATGTCTAGCTTCTGTTTTTCCACCAATAAATGAAATGGTCTTAAAATTTAAACTGTGGGCCCTTTCCACTATGAAAAATTTCATTTGCTGAGAACAATTCGCTTGTTTTACTACTAAAAACCTTTATCACTTTCACAATTGCCAGTCAATTCTTCCAATGAGTGCATGTGTGGGATTAACTGTAGCCTGAAGCAAATGGTATTGACATTGTAGTTGATCTGTTCAGCCTTACTATGGAGAAAAGCATGGTTCCCTCTTGCTTTCTCGGGTCTTGACAATGGCTCTGGAGTCTCCGTGTGACTGCCAGTGCCTCCTGGCTGCTGACCACTGTATGAGTAATCTCTAAAGAATCTTGCAGGTCTGCCAGTCTCTGATTCCTAAACTACAGCACCAATCATGTAATTCCCCTGTTGATTATTCTGGAAGGGTTCCCCATTGTCTCCTAAATTAACCATAAACTGCCTAGCCTGGAATTCAACGCCTGCCATGCTCCAGCCTTACCATAATGTGGGTGTTTTTTTTCTTTTTTCTCAAATTATGAACTGACAGTCGTGCTTGCATGAACAACAAACTATTAAGTCCCAGCATACATGCAGAGTTTACTGTTCTAATCACAAATAAAACTGACAACAAAGCTAATCTGACACATATTTAATGATATACCTAATGGTTATTATGTTGGGTGGTAATTAGTCATAAATGGTAAGCAGTTCGCATAAATGATTGTAATTAGTATTACTATTCCACACCCAAACCAATTTTTCTAGTTTTCCTTCTTACTATTAGTTCCTCAGCATCTCTAATCAGCATCAATGCTGATAATTTTCGCTGATACCATGTACCATTTAATCATCAGCATCACATACATGCACACACTCTTCCATACATTATGAGACAAAAGGTCCTGGCTCCTCTCCAGCAGCTGAGGTTATGTTGTTCCCCACCCCCCACTGCTTCCTGCTGTCTGGGACTGAGATCCTTCCTGATAGGTTCTGTGCTTTGTCTCTTTCCTCCTGCCCACCCCCCTCTTCTACTCATTCCTATATGTAAGGCCTAAGGCGTTCTGCATCGCTCCTCCTTGATCCAGTACCAAAGCCCTTGAGGCTTCAGAAGTTTATAACTAGATTGTTTCAGAGAAGGAACCATGGCATGCTCAGCAGGTTATGTTGTGGGCTATGACAGGTATTTTACAATTGTCAGTACTTGATAGACAGTATTATATTGGACTGTGGTACACACAAGGAGGGGCAGAAATTTCAGAGAAGAGAGTGGCCATATAAGTATATAATTCTATCTAAAACTTTACAATTTTAAACACAAATACTAAATTTGGAGTGAATAAGTGTCCAATTATGCCTTTAAAAAATACTTCTGTGCTTTTAAGTCCACACCTCATGTTTTCTGCTTTACATGCAAATTCTTCTTCCAAAACTGAACATGGGAGAAAGAAAGTGGTCACATTTTTCTTGCAGGCCCATTTTGTTACAGTGGACAAATCAGAGACTTTCTAGTTCATTATTTGTAAATGATATTTCCATTTGCCTAGTCTCAAAATGTTTGATGTATGTGAGCCATTATTGATGTGTGTGAGCAAGTTCTGATCTCATTGTGTTTCCTAAGTAACAGACTCATTTGCTTTTTCACACCCCTATGGTCATCATCTTAATTCAGTCCACCATCTTCTCTCATTTAGACTACTGTGAGAGAGAAGGATTACTAATTGCTATAAAATTCACACAATATAAGAACAAACATTTTTAAAATTATTTATGGGCCAGAGGATGGTTCAGTAGCTAAAAGTACTTACCACCAAGCTTAACAACCTCAATTCATTTAATATCTGGAATCTACATGACGGAAAGAGTGAACTGACTTCTGCAAGTTGTCCCACAATATCCACATACATTCTACGACACATGCATGTGTGCCCCACTCTCTGTTAATAGATGTAAAAATATATTGTATTAGAGAACAACAGGTAACTTTTCTCTGGTTTCTTTTACTTACCATATATATGAGGTCTTTTCACATTGTAAAAGACAGCAGTATGGTTCCTTTTTGTATCTCACTATTCAATTGTATGTTTACACCAAATTTTATTTTGCTACTCATCAGTCAGTGGTCATTTGGAATTTTTTTCTACATGTAACTTTTAAGGAAACTAGCGAAGTGTTTTTCCAGAGGAGTTTTCTCAGAGGAGCTCTATGCTTTGTAAGCCTACCATCAATTTAGTGTGTTTGTGTGTGTGTGTGTGTGTGTGTGTGTGTGTGTGTGTGTGTGTGTGTAGCTATCACTTGGAGTACTATTGATTTAATTTCTTTGCCCACTCTTTAATTGGGGGGTTTGACTCTTTGTTGTTAATTTTAGGTGGTCTTTACATGGTTATTAAACCCTGACTAGATATATGATTTGCAAATACTTCCTTTCATTTTGTAGCTTGGCTTTCTAAAATACTTCATAGTGTCTGTTGAATTGCAAGTTATAAATGTTCATGGACTGTATCTTTTTATTATTTTACTGTTTGTTTTGTAACATAATTAAGAATCACCAAATACAAGGGCATGAAGATTTACTGTTAAGTTTTCTTCTACATGTTTATATTAATTATTACACTTATGTTTTGGCCTTGACCTCTTTTTGCATTAATTTTTAAAGATCCAACTTCAATCTTTTGTATTTATCCAGGAATCATTTATTACAAATGTGACTCTTTCCTAATAAAATAATATTAGTATTTGTATTGAAATCCAACTGATGATGTATGATTTCTATACACTGAATTGTAATTCATTAATCTATACATCTACCAATATATTTGACTACCAAAGCTGGGTAGTAACTTTTTAGATAGAGAAGTAAGACAGTAATTAAAAGTCAAACACAGAAATAAAAGACAGCATTAAAGGGAACTAAATAAATAAATGAAATGGAGACAAATGTTGTGTTTTGTTTTATATTCTCTTATTCCCCTGTGTAATTTGAAATATAAACTCATAAACCACTCATGCTCAGTCTTTTCTGCCTATATAATGTGATAATAACATCATGGGCAGAAGGAACTGCAAAGGTACACAATTATTTTTTTAAACATTTATTTATTTATTTGTATTTTATGTATGTGGGTACTTTGTCTGCATGTGCATCTGCACCTTAGAAGACAGAATCAGACAGTTGTGAGCTTCCATGTGGGTGCTGGGAATTGAACTCAGGACCTATGGAAGAGCAGTGAATGCTCTTAACCACTGAGCTATCTCTCCAGCCCTGGAACACAATTATTATTTGTAGTGTTGAAAGGAAGAAAACGGATGGACTCAAAGGGCTTAGCAGGCTGCTGCGCAACAATAATTGGAAACTTCAGTATCTCAGTTAACTAATAAATAGAACACATAAACTGAAGATTAACAAAGAAAAAGGAAACAGGGACATGAACAACACCAGAAGCTTAGACTTCACAGATACATGGAATATACAAAGCATTACTTGATGACTGGAAAAAATTCTTCTCAAATGTACACAAAATATTCTTGAAGACAGACCATGTAAAGCCAAATGACAACTTTCAAAGGATTAAAAAAAATGAAATGAAATTGTACAGTGAATCTTCTTTTACCACAGTGAAAACTAGAAATCAATAACAGAAGGTGGACACTAAAACTGAAAAATAAAGTCTAGAAATACAGTTTGTGGTAGAGTGCTTATTTAGCAACAGGTGCAAAGTTCCATTACCTGCACACACACACACACACACACACACACACACACACACACACACACACACACATCCTCTGATTTTATTATTTGTCTTCATCTAAGGAAGGGGGGTCTTTTCTATAGATGTTGGGTTAGAAAAGCTTATCCACTCCTAATTCCTCAACTACCCTTTCTTAGTTCTAAGTCATAGGAAATGGCCCATTTTGCCAGTAGTTTCAGACTCAGGGCTACAATAGTTTTTCTGTACAGAAAAAGGTAATCAATATTGTGGGTTTTATACTACATAATCTCTTATTCAACCACAATGGCACTTTGGATTGGCTCTTCTAACCTAACTCTTGGGTCCTACCTTTAATTCACTTTCCAGTAGCTCTCCACTGTCCATATTTCTAATTTTCTTGGTCTCACAGTAGGGTGTTCATTCTGTTCTGTTCTTTTCTAAGGTTGAACCTCACTGAACTCCTCACATAGTCTGTCTTCCATCTCTTGTTTTAACTTAGCATCTCGTTCAACCCCCAAATAGTTATACAAAGGCCATGTTGGACTCCACAGCACAAAGACACTGAGGTAGCAGTAAAGGAATACGTAGTGACTGTTTATTTATTCTCTGTTTATTTTTTTATACTTCTGTCTTTCAAGGTATATACACACACACACACACACACACACACACACGCACGCACGCACGCACGCACGCACGCACACACACACACACACACACACACACACACGCACGCACGCATGCACCATGTCCATTTATAAGCCCTCACAATTTGGCAAATATTCTTTTGCATTTTTATATACATTAACTCATGTAATCCTTATGGTGTTTGTGGGGTTGTTTGTTTGTTATTTTAAGCTTTCCACGTCTGTGGAAAAAAAAAGAGTCTTCATTTCAGCATCACGTGACTCTTTTGTTTTGAACCTGATATAATGCAGAAAATCAGGGTGATAGGAGCATGCAATGAGGCAGGAAACCCACATCATGGACCCCAGGAAGCCGAGAGACAGATGGGAAAGGTAGGAACAAAATATGCATACCACTCAAAGGCACTCACCCGGCAACTTCTTGGTCCCACTTCCTAAAATTTTTGGTATATTGAAACAAAGATAGCAGCTGGGGACGAAGTGGTTGCCCGTGATCTTTAGGAAGCAGTTACAATATAAACCATGACATTTATTATTAGTGTAACTAAAATTATCATCATCCCCTCTGTTTTGCAGATGACAAAATGAAGATCTGAAATAATTTAATTTACATCAGACAACACTTCCATCCTTCTTAACCTAAGCCTCTACAACAGGAGGATAGCTCTATGAAGATAGCCTGCACCATGGTCACCCAAACCTTGTTTATAAGTTACTTAACCTCTCTAAGCCTTGCTTATTTACTTTTCAAAGAAGGAATAATAATGTCCCTTATGTCATAGTCTTTTTTATGGTGAAGGGAAAATATCATAATCATCAAACCTTGAGACAGAATCTGGCACAAAATATTTGCTCAAATAATTCTTGCCTACTGTCAGTATTCTATTTCTCTTCCCATCTGTAATAAAATGAGACTGTATGTATGTATGTGGTAGTAGTAGTTGCAGCCTTACACATTGATTCACTTACAACTAACTAAAAAGAATTTTAAATTCTATCATATGACTTTTGATACCTGATAGCAATAACTATGGTTTGTTCAACATTAATATTAATGGGTCTATGAACAACAGAGTTCATTTAATTTAATATAAGCAAAAAACAAAAAACAAACAAATCTGATTTGAGCTGAGTTTTTTAATCCTATCTATACCTTTTCCACAACTGCTGAAAAGTTACCTCTTTGAAAGCACAGATTTTATTGGATTACATGACCATGTCACCCAACAGGCAAAAATGAGTTTCAATTTGTATATATAACACTTATGATGCAATGTTAGTTCTGAATTGCATGGGTAGTGTATTATTCCCTTCAAGTTAAACCATTTGCATGTTTGCCCATCTGTACCATCTTTTCAAAAGAAGCTGCCATACTTATCAACTGTTTAGTTAACTGCTGTTCATGGTGGGAGCAAAAGCACCCATCCCACCCAAGTGATCATATGGCCCATATTAGCAAGGTCAGTTGACTGAGGGTTGCTTAGCTAGAAAGGGGCAAGTAGGCTGTGGCAAACGACCTAGGTGGTAGTAGCAAAAAGAGATGATGCCACTGTGTAGTGTTCTCCAAAGAAGCCTGGCAAGTGGTGTTTGACATGGCGAAGCCGAAGGGCACAAAACCAAGATGACAGTTCCTACAATGAGATAAATGAAGACACCCACAAGGGAGAGCACAACAATGGCTCCTGCACATCGGACAGGAGGAGTGCCTGACTAATTGCATTGTGCCTGTCTCTATATAGTACCGTTTGTTTATGGAAGGTCCTCTTCTTTGTCCTGAACAAATTGACCTATTTGCTTCACTTTGTACATTTAATTTTCATCTGGACATTTGCAAAATACCCCATTGGTGTTCATTATGGCAAATTAATATTAGTGTTTCTGTAAGACAACCATCAGCCTTCATTTTCACTAACTCTTTCCCACCTCTCCCCCCTGTCCCTTGACTAATAGATATCGTTTCAACAGTTTGACTAACTGCCGTGTTATAGAAAAGGCAGTAATTTATACTGATGTAATGGCCGTGATAAAAATCATTTGTGTGCTGATTTTATAAATTAGGGTAGAAATGTGAGTGCCTCTGAAAAATGAAGTGCTACCACATGGATTCCACTGTTGCTAATGCTTCATACCTTTCTGCTTCATTAAACCAATTTCACGGGGAGATGAGTTAGAGGAAGAAGCTGTGCTGCTTATGAGATGCAACAATGGTTTATTGAAAGAAATGGGGCTAAGATTAAATTAAGTGCTACCCAAGAAATATGGAAATACAAAAATATTCAGGCTTCTAGATGAGTAATTCAAAAATATGATAAGTTAGGTCTTTCATACTTCAAAAACTGGCTCATCATAATTGCATAGAACCAAATTCACAGCCTGCTAATTAATATTGAAGAGTTTCTTGAACGTACTCTTACGAGTGGGAGAACCCAAGAATGAATTTATCTCATTTCCAGTCTGAAATCCTGGCAACTCAAAAAATTTTTCATGGTATCTTCCCTGACAATGTTGCATCTTTAAACTATCTCCTTCATGGTTGGTTCCCTCTTGAGAAGTAAACAATAATGTTAGATAAAAGGGGAAGGACAAGATGGAGGCACGTGGCAGCAAGCTGTCAGGCCATTCATTGGCAATTGCCAATTACCAAGAACCATTAGTTGTTCCTTCCTTTTGTTTCTAGGTTTCAGGTGAGCACACCAGCTGAATACAGATTTATACTGGTTGGCATTTTGTTGGTCTTTTGTGGAGATGACCTAAATTGGAGGTGGAAGCACTGCAAAAAAAAGGGCTGATTGGCATGCCCTTAGGAACAGGTACCAAGGCATTGGGATGGAGCCACTGTCACTGTTCATCTAAATTGCCTCCTATTTCCCCCATTCTGATGAGCTTGAAGTTTTTCACTTTCTAGCAACTAAACCCTATTTGTTCCCTGAATTGTGAAGGATGTAAATACAAAGGGATTCATTCATTAAATAAGAGGCTTATGAATACTTGCTGGTTTTTTTCTTAATGCAGAATTTCAAAGTGCAGCTGAGAAGCTGCCATTTTCCTCCCACTCACAATGAGATCTCTGTGTGGAAGTGACCCAAGTCCTGGGGTTGAATCCAGCTCTCAGATTAGCACAGAAAACACGTACAGATGCAACATTCAACCCACCCCCTTCAACCAATGTTATAAAAGCCTTCCAAAAAGTGTCCCTCTAGGGTGGGAGAAAGTATTTTTCAGATTACAACCCTGAGATTTATCGGCCAAAAGTCAGGGAATATAGCTGAAGACTCAAATGAGAAATTCATTGGTGTGTGGTCTGTTGCTATGGCCCTGAGATCTGGCGTTCAGCACCCTGAGTTCAGCCTGTTAACATAGCATGTTTATAGTCATGACAGGAGCTTTTCATCACATTATCATAGGGAGGCTTGCAGCAATTACCTTCTTAGTTTCCTCATTGCTTGCTATTAGCTGATAGGCATGCCCACTGTCATCGAGGGAGGAAAAGTGTGCTACCCAAATGCCTGTCAGCCTACTGATGGGTTGAAAGTCATCCAAATCCTGGTTTGGAACATTATAAAAAGCATATGCTGCATTCAAAATTAAAAGGCACACTTAAAGAAAACTAACTTTTGGAAAATGTTATTATTCAATTTTGATATATCTGGAACAGAGTCTAGTTAAGAACTTGCCTCCCACTACTTGGTATCCTTAAACCTCAAAGTGGTTCATGAAATGTGATCTCTAAATTTTATTCTAGTAAGGAGTGTCTATAGTCTGCATAGCCTTAAAAGAGGTCTACAATAAATCAGGCGTTAATAGTTACAGAGGAGTTTCTGCCAATGATTCATAAATAATACATGAAAGTCGCATTATGAAGTAGTGTCACAAAACTTAAATGTTCCAATATTTAGAGTTACAAAGTTTTAAGGATGAGTGACATGTGTTCTATTGGAGTAGAGGGGAAGCAGTGTGCCTTAAAAAAACCCATTCATGACTAATTCCTTGACCGTTCTCGCCTCTGCTGAAAACCCTGAGATGCCTTTATTCCAAATTTAAGTTCTGATGGTTCCAGCAACACTTGAAGCTGAAGGGCTCTGGTTGCTAACCTGGCAGTCTGTCTCCCACTGCAGGGTGGTGACATGGTGCTGGCACGGTTCCGGAGAGATACTTCCCAGAGAAGACTCTAGGACTGAAGGAGATTCATATCTTTCACTGTTTAAAGAAATTGCAAGCACTTTAAGAGATTTAACAATAATTTAACTCTGAATTTAGGAACGGATGGTTGGGAAATAAAGTCCATAATTTGTTATTCTCGCTCAAGCCAAAAATCATGCACTACAATACCACAAGAAGGAAATGGCTTAGTGTTACCAGTTTAATGAAGCCAATGGGTCCCAGGGACAAAAGTAATAATTCACTTATGGTAAATAGTCATCATGTGTATTCCCAGTGCCTCCATCTCCTACTATGCATTACTCTGTCAAGTCAGTGTGAATTTGTTTTCAATATTTCACATGAAATTTTGTATTAGGTCTCTACCTCAACTGCTCCTTTTGTACCCTCACTTTCCAAGCCACTCTCTTTCCCACTGCAGGGTATTTTGTATACACATGAGAGTGAAAGTACACTTACAAAGAGCTATATGCATTTCATAAGCACTTTCCCATATTGTTTTCATGTAATATGACACATATAAATCAATAACCAACAGCGAGTACACTCATATAATTACCATGTCCCAGAAACAGAAACTGTTGAGGGATATTAAAGGCAAAGTCAATAGGCACACATTTATCTAACCAATCATAAACCAATTCTTTTCAACTTGAGAATGCACTAAAATAAAGATTCTATTCTATAAAATCTACTAAGAATAGAATGAAAGATAGGCACCGACAGAGAACAGCAAAGACATCTCAAATGAAAGGTAGTCATCCAATATTTAAAAGAACTCATAAAATTTATTATTAACAAAATAATCTGATGTAAAAGTGACCCAAAGGCCTTAACAGAGAGCTCTTCAAAGAAGATATGTAGAGGGCAAACATGCATTCAGAAAATCCTCCTTATCATATGTCACTGAGGCTTTTAAAAAATCATCATAATAATGGATGGCAAAAATCCAAAACACTGACAACCCCAAATGTTGATATGAATATGGAGCAGTACATATTAATATTTACTGATGGTACCACCCAGCACTTTACTAACTCACCAGCACTTTTGCTTCTTGAAATTTATCAAAAATATTAACTAATAGATATATAAATACCTGCACATCTTTGTTGCTATGGTTTTGGTGTAATTTGAGTGACCCTCAAAGGTCTATATATGTAAAGCTTTAGTCCCTAAGGTGGATATTTAGATAAGGCACAAAAGAAGTTCCCTGGGTCATGTGCTTCCTCTGTTCCAGCTCAAGATGTAATTTTTGCTTCTATGTACACTGTTCTGTTATGCACTGGCCTTACCAGAGGCCAAATCTCTAGGGCTGCCAGATCTTAGCTTGAAAACCTCCCAAACTGTGAAAATGTAAATCATTTCTTTTTATAAAGTTACCTGCCTCAGGTATTTTATTTCAGTAGTTCAATGCTGACTAAATGTATGTTTATGGTAACTTTATTCATAATTGTCAAAATATGAACGCAAACACTAGCCTTTGTTATGTGAGCAGATACACTGAAGTACATTCAGGCTATGGGGTAGCACTTATTTAGTGCTGAAGCAAGCGAGCTAGGAAGCTATGAAAAGACACTGAAGAAATTTAAATACATATTATTAAGTGAAAGGGGGCCAATCTTAATTAAAAAAAAAAAACCAATGTACTGTATGGTTATAACATCCAGGAAAAGACAGAACTTGAAGACCATTTAAAATATCAATGGTTTCCATAGACTGAGAGAAGAGAAGGATAAACAAGCATAGCAAGGAATATTTTTAGGAAAATGAAATTATTGTGTATGATGCATAATGATAGGTACGTATCACTTTAAATTTGTCCAAACACAGAGAGTATGTAATACTAGGAGGAAGTGTTAATGTCTACCACGGATATGCATGAATTAAGGGAGAGGTATATGATACCCTTTGTACCTTCTGCTTAATTGTGTGGTGAGCCCAAAACTGCCCTAACATAAAGTCTGGTAACAGTGTCAAAGTGAAAAAATACTTAAAATATTAAAGTATGTGAAATTCAGAACAGAAAGAAAAAATTATAACATTAATGTTTGTGCCGTAAGATTATTTTAAAATAATCAATACTATTAATCTCTTCAAGAAACAAGAACAAAAGGCAAAATTAAACCCAAACAAGTGGAAGTTAACACAAAGGTACAAGCAAAACTTTAAATAGAAAAATGGTATAGAAAATCAACAGAACAGAATACCCAGTCCTTTGAGAAAAATCATTAATACAGATGAAGCTTTAGCAAGAAGGACAAACTTAAAGGGGAGATGGTACAGGGGTGAAGCCAGAACCACATCCACTAAGAGAAAAATCAGAGGATACTCCAAGTACCTTAGGCCCAGAAATCCAACAACTTAGGAACTTCTCAAACCTCATAACAGAATAGACAAGTTTCTGAAACCCCATAATCTACCAAACACAAACAAGTTGATTAAGACTACTTAAATGGCATTGTAACTATTAGAGTAACTGAATTTTAAGTAAAAATGCTACCAAATATCTAGGCCCATAAGTTTTCAGTGGTGAATTCTATCAAACACCTAAAAACAAAATGGAAATCTTATTTACATTCTTACAAGAAAAAAAGAGGAACTACCAAACTCCTGAGAATAATGTGTATTACAAACTTTTAAAAAATATATTTTATTAATTTATTCATATTACATCTCAATGGTTATCCCATCCCTTGCATCCTCCCATTCCTCCCTCCCTCCCATTTTCCCCTTACCCCCCTCCCCTATGACTGTGACTGAGGGGGACTTCCTCCCCCTGTATATGCTCATAGGGTATCAAGTCTCTTCTTGGTAGCCTGCTATCCTTCCTCTGAGTGCCACCAGGTCTCCCCATTGAGGGGACATGGTCAAATATGAGGCACCAGAGTTCCTGTGAAAGTCATACCCCACTCTCCACTCAACTGTGAAGAATTTCCTGTCCATTGGGTAGATCTGGGTAGGGGTTCTATTTGAACCTATTTGAAAAATCCTAAAGGTATTAGCTATTCAAATACCACAATGCACTGATAGAGCTGAAACCATGCTGCCTCAGAATATTACACCTTGACAAATGGAATGTTTTAAGCAGAAAGAAAATTTGAAAACCAAGGAAAAGGAAATTGCTCTCTGTGCTTGCTTTTCTCCCCTGAAGTATGTTATAACACTTAGAAAGAAGAAACTCTCACAGAAGAGGGGGAGGAAGGACTGTTGGAACCAGAAGGTTCAAAGATACCATAAACACACAGTCCACAGAATCAACTAACCTGGGCTCATAGAGGCTCACAGAGACTGAAGTGACAGCCAGGGAGCCTGCATGGAACTGACCTCTGCATATATGTTGTGGTTGTTTAGCTTGGGTACTTTTGTGGGAATCCTAATAGGGAGTCGGGGTGTCTCTGACTCTTGGGACCCTTTTCCTCCAACTGGATTGCCTCATCCAGTTTTGATATGAAGGTTTGTACCTAGACTTATTGCATCTTGTTGGGTCATGTTTGGTTGATATCCTGGGAGGTCTGCTCTTTTCTGAAGGGAAATTGAGAAACAGCCAATTTAGGGGAATGGGGAGTAGGGGCAGAACTGGGAGGAGTGGAGGGAGGTGAGCCTGTCGAGGGGATGTATTGTATGAAAGAAGAATAAAACAACTAGAAAGAAATAGGTCATAAGACCCTACCAAGATGAGACTTGATACCCTATGAGCATATACAGGGGGCAAAGGTCCCCCTCAGTCATAGTCATAGGGGAGGGGAGTAAGGGGAAAATGGGAGGGAGGGAGGAATGGGAGGATACAAGGGATGGGATAGATAGGATAACAATTGAGCTGTGATCTGAATAAATTAATTAAATAATAATAAAAAAACACAAAAAGACTCTAAATGTAAAAGGTGCCTACTGTGCACCTTTACAGAAGCATCCTTACTAAAAGACAGGAAGACATACAAAAGATGTGAATGACTAGACTGGGCCCTCCCTAGTTCAGTACCTGCAGATCATACCTACTTTGACCATTCATAGTTTTCCATGAATGTGGATTCTTCATCAAACATAAGCATAATCCAAATCTTTTCTTGTTTTTCAAGTCTTCAGTTTTTGTTTTCCAAGTCTTTGCTTATGAAGGCTCCCATGTTACTTAAAACTCAAGAGGATGCAACTTGATGAGCTAGGGTGGGTGGGTAGGAGGGCTCCTCTTTTCTAAGGAATAGGGGTAGAGAGAAGAGAGAGATGGAGGGAGGATGGCACGTGGAGGTGGAGAGGGATGGGATATCATCAGGATGTAAAGTGAATAAATAAATAAGTAAATAAATAGAAATTAATTTGTATACTCTTCACTTGCAATTTCTTTTTGTCAGTTTTATTTTCAGCCAGTATGCATAAAAGAGTTCAGGAAAAATTTTCATGACAGAATAAAAAGAGTTAGATACCACAAAAAATTTATTCAACCAAATCTGGTTCATCTTTCAAAAATTAATGAAAAATAAGCTAATATATTATACTATATGTCAACCATCTGATAAAAACAAATTACATTATCACATAAATTGGTTTGAAAACATTTTATAAAATTAAACAATACTGATAACTGAAACAAAAGTTCTCAGCATACTAGAAAAGAAAGAGAACTGAATTTAATAGAGAATGCCTATAAAAGCTACAGACAGATGTCTCAGAAGATAGAAGACTCAAGAGCTAGAAGAGTAACAAGCTCAGATCAGTCCCCAGAACCTTCATGGTAGACCAAGAGCACCAACTCCCATAAGTTGTCCTCTGGTCTCTGTAATCACACCATGATGTTGTGCACACAGTAAATAAGTACGTAAATATTTTAAAAAATTAAGAAGCCATCCTGTCAAGTTCTATCTCTTCAAGAAGGCAAGAAAAAGACATATAGATTGGTAAAGAATGATAATATCCTTACTTGCAGATGACATAACAATATACATAGGAAATAATACAAATCCTAGAAATTATAAATGAATTCATTACTGTTACAAACAAAATACCAACATATGAATAACAAGGGTATTCCTTACATTAACAATAAATATATAGAAGGGAAAATGAAAAACAAAGTACCATTTACAAACATGTAAACCAAGAGAGAAGAGTCATTACTGGAAGAAATGGTAGCACAATTTTCCACAAATACTCCAATCCACAGATGCTCCAGTCCCTTAAATAATATGATATAATTTGCACATATGTATGGATGCACTCATATATAATATACTTTAAACACTTTCTAGATTATCTATAGTAACTAAGAAAATATAAATGTTACCTAGATAGTTGTCACACGGTATTGCTTAGGGAATAATAGAAAGAAACAAGTGTGTAAATGGAGAATACAGAGGCAAATTTTGTTGTTGTTGTTGTTGTTGTTTGACTATTTGAGACAGAGTTTCATGTAGTCCAGACTGACCTTAAATTTGCTATGTACTCAATACTAGTTTTGAACTCCTGAGTGTTATGTTTCCACTTCCCAGTTGCTGAGATTACAGGTATGCAGTACCATACTCAGCTATTTTTAAGTGCACAGTTAACTAAATGTTCTGAGTGGAAGTCACAGATAAAGAGGGCCAACTGGAGTTATAAACGTAAAACATGAGCAGAACTTATATGTTTACAGGTGTAAAATCCTGGGATGGTAAGATGGTTCAGCTGGTGAATGGGGCTTGCTTCCAAGCTTAATAAACTGAGTTCATTCTTTGGGATGCATGTGATAGAAAGAGAAAGACAACTCCAAAAGTTGTCCTCTGACCTGCATGTGTGCACCATGGCACATATGCAAATAAGTAAAATATTGAAAAATGTATAAAATGCTAACAAAGGAGTATCTAAATAAATGGAGTTACATGGTTTTTCATCAATTGAGAAAAAATGTCAATTCTCAAATTGACATATGGGTTTAATATTATTTATACTAGTTAGAATTTTGGTATACATCAGTGAGGTTATTCTAAAATTCATATAGAAAGATATAGCAAGCTTTAGAGTACTGAAAAAAATCTTGAAAACAAGTATTAAGAAATAATCTAAACTGGTGTAGCAGGCCATGTCTTTAATCCTAGCACTCACGAGATAGATGCAGGCAGATCTCTGTGAGTTCAAGGCTATCCTGGTCAATAGAGCTAGTTTCAGGGCATCCAGGTCTACACAGAGAAACCCTGTCTCGAAAAAGAAAATAACCATTAGTGGTTTACACCTTAATTCTATCATTTGGGAGGGGGGAAGAGGCAGGCAAATATATGTAAATTAAACCAGCACATCTACTGTTTATATTATATGTTGTTTCATATTAGCCAGGGCTATGGAGTAAGACAGACACCATGTTTTTTAAACAATGAAAAAAAAGAAAGAATTTTGACAAAACATTCTATTTTGTATAAAGAACACCTACATAGTTAAGCTAATCCACACAGTGTGTTAGTTGCAGAAAAAGCAAAATCTTGAAGATCAATAAAAGCATAGGCCACCCAGGAACAGATCTATACCACTGTGCTCAACTGGTATGTGATGAAAATGGAAAAGTAAGTCAATGGAGGAAATACAGATTTTTCAAGAAGTATTGCTTGAGTAATTTAACAGACACTGGGAGAGAGAGAGAGAGAGAGAGAGAGAGAGAGAGAGAGAGAGAGAGAGAGAGAGAGAGAGAGAGAAGAAAGAAAAAGAAAAGAATCTTGACCTAAGTCTTAATGTTTTAACAAAACTCAAACTGGATCATGAACTTAAACATAAAATGTAAGCATTTCATAAAACAATTAAAAGAAAATGTTAAGGAATATAATGGATTATATAATGGATTTTACACTTGACAATGGAAGCAGAAACCATAAAAGAAAAAAGAAAAAGCAACAATTAAACAAGAACCTGTCAAATGTAAACGTTTTGCTTGGGAAATGTTTTGTAGTAGCTTAAAATGTTGGTCTTTTAAAAAAGATTAACAAAATCTTATCAAGATCAGATGTTTCTGAGGGTAGAAAAAAATTATAAGACGATTTAATTTAGATGAGATGAAATGGTTAGTCCACTGGTCAACTTTCCTTGGCGGCCTGGCTATGTATGCAGGATATGTGCTATTGTACAGCCTGAGTCACTTCCAGGGCATGCATTTCCTGTGGCTACAACTTTCTAAAGGGTAAATCAGCTGGAAACAACATATAATGAATGTGCATGCAGAATGCTGGGCTTTGGAAAAAGAAATACATTGGACACAAATAAGGAAAGGAGTTTACAGGAGCCTTACTTTTGCAAATTTTTACTTTAGAATTGTTTGAAATTTCAAAACCAAGGATAAGAATGCCCCTGAGCTTTAACTCTCCATTGATGGGTAGAAAGAAGTAGTGCTGATTTAACCTTAAACTCCCACTACACTGAAAGAGGGGATCAACTCTCAGGGACAGAACTTGAAACCTAAGGCTGGTTTCCTTATGACAGACCTGAGTTCACTGCAATGAGCTTTCTTGGCACCACCTCAAAAAGTTTCGAGTTTCTAGGTGCTGAAAGGGAAAGTGCCCTCGGTTGCCTTTTGGCATGGTGATGCGGCTGAGGTGCAGGAGTGTGGAGGAGAGCTGCTGCCTGACCTGTAGAAATGGTAAGGAAACGGATCCTTTTATCTATCTATCTATCTATCTATCTATCTATCTATCTATCTATCTATTTTTAATATAGTTTATTAATTCATTCATATTACATCTCAATGGTTATCCTCTCCCTTGTATCCTCCCATTCCTCCCTCCCTCCCATTTCCCCTTATTCCCCTCCCCTATGACTGTGACTGAGGGGGATTACCTCCCCCTGTATATGCTCATAGGGTATCAAGTCTGTGCTATATCAGAAAATTGGGAATAGGGCTTCCTCAAGACCCAGCTATTCCACTCCTTGGAATATACCCAGAAGATGCCCCAGCACACAACAGGGACATATGCTCAACCATGTTCATAGCTGCTTTATTCATAATAGCCAGAACCTGGAAACAGGCTAAGTGTCCCTCAGTAGAATGGATAAAGAAACTGTGGTACATATACACTATGGAATACTACTCAGCTATTAAAAACAAGGAATTCCTGAAATTTGTGGACAAATGGATTGAGCTAGAAATGATCATAATGAGTGAGTTAACCCAGAAGCAGAAAGAGTTAAATGGTATATACTCACTTATATCTGGAAACTGCTCCTTATACTTGCTCTAGGAGGTTTGAAAATGTTACTCTTGGCCAGTTTTCTTAATTCTCTACAGTCTTGAAAAAAGTCAACTGAAGGAAAGAATCCAAACTCAGGGAAATCACATCTAGTGAATGTATGTCACATATGCTAGGCTCTTACCATGTGCTTAGGTTCCTAGAACAACGGTAGGTCAGCACCACCATTATTCCTAGGTTACATATGGAACAAACACGGCTCAGGAAGATGAAGCAGCTCATCACGTTCTCTGCAGCTTAACCCAGGACTCTCCCTCACTCTGTTTGTGCTTGTGACATACAACACAGATATCCCACAAGACAAGCACAGAATGGTGAGGGATATGTCTGCCCATTAAGCAAAGGAACTGGGAGTGGGCCCAGGAAACCCAGCTGCAGAACCAGCTGAAACTCTGCAGCAGGTGTGATATGTACAGGCTGAAGTAAGGAGGAACTGACTGAAGCCTTACCATCTCCTCCATCATCGATTTAGGTTAGCCTACAAAGTAATGGGTATCATTATAGTATTTTCTCAAATATTTGAACAGGTGGCCCAGGCTGGCCTCAAACTCACTTATGAACTTCTGATTCTCCTGCTTCTATTTCACTACTCCTGGGATTATAGGCATGTGCCAGCATGCTTGGTTTATGTGGCATGAACCCACGGTTTTGTGCATATCAAGCAAGCACTGCAGCAAGTGAGTTATGTTCCCACACTCATTATGGCATTTTAAAACATACACATTGTTTCCTTTGCTTCCCTCCCCCATGCCCTCTTCTCCCCTCTGGCTAGTTTCTCCTATTCCTTCTGGAGATAGCCCAATACCCCCCTCTTCCTGTCTCCCATTAAGATGTTCTTCCTCCCATTCCTAGTTTCAAGAACTACACACACACACACACACACACACACACACACACACACACACACACACCACTTTTTTTTTTGGTTTTTTGAGACAAGGTCTCTCTGTGTTAGCCTTGGCTGTCCTGGACTCACTTTGTAGACCAGGCTGGCCTTGAACTCACAGCGATCCACCCACCTCTGCCTCCCGAGTGCTGGGATTAAAGGCGTGCACCACCACGCCTGGCCACACAAACTACTTTTTAACCCACCCTCCATATAAGAGAGAACATGTGATATTTGCCTATTTGAGAGTGACTTAGTTCACTTACTGCAAAGTCATGATTTCAAATAAAATTAAATAAATTCTGATGTATGCATATACCCAAAGGACACTGCACCCTACTACAGAGATACTTGCTCAATCATGTTCATTGATGCTCTATTCATAATAGCCAGAAATTGGAAACAGATTATATGTCTGTTAACAGATGGACAGATAAAGAAAATATGGTACATCTACACAATGGAGTATTACTGGGCTGTTAAAAAGGAAATTATGAAAAACACAGGTAAATGGATGGAAGTAGATAAAAATCATCCTGAGTGTGGTAACCCAGACCCAGAGAGACAAATGTGGTATGTATTTGCTCATAGGTGGCTGTTATCTGTTAAGTAAATGATAAGCAAGCTTCAATCCATAGAACTGCAGAAGTTAGGTATAGAGTAAGGGACTAGGGGGAGAGACAGATCTCTCTAGCAAGGGGAAGTAGAATAGATAGTTATGGATGGATGGGGCTGGGGGAGACTAGGACAGGAGGGTAAAATAGGGAAGAAGAGAAAAGAAGGGGATGAGGGAGTGAATACAGGGAGGGGCAGGTAAAATTAAAGGCCATTTGAGGGGTCCTTGGAAACCTAATGCACTATAGATTTCCTATAATAAATAGACATATGAAGATGATCTAAATGAAATCACAAAATAATGGGGGAAATGGAGCCCCAACTGGACATTTCTCATTACCAAATGCAGCCTTAGTACTAGAAATGGAATCTAATTCAGTCATCGGCCTAAAGGATGCCATAAGAATCTCTGAATAACTCAGGCTGTTGTCAAGTCTATATATTGCTCTCCACAAATTAATGGCATGGCCCTGTGGCTGAAGACAATACCTACATAACTCATTGAACATGGAGAAGTTGAGCTGGTACCTCACTACGGCTTTTATTCCTGAGTGCTAGTGTCTCTGGTATAGGAAAGTTCTCTGTACATTGCCAATGGGTCAACGTAAGCACCAACCCAAACACAGGCCCTGTGATCTACAATGGTGTCTTGACCCCAAGATATGCTAGTGCAATAACGGCATAAAGCTTGTGGGAGTACCCAACAAATATCCAATTTGACTTAAGGCCCATTCCACAAATTGGAGCCATAACTGACACTGCTTGGATTACCAAGAAACTGAGACTAGCTGGCAAAGGGACCTAGTCTCAAACAATACTATTCTAAAAAATGGGTAGCAATATGATGACTCCTAATGACATTCTGCTATACTCACAGATCAGTGCTTTGCTCAATCGTCATCAGAGAAGCTTTCTCCTGCAGTACATGGGACCAAATACAGATATCCACAGCCAGATAATATGTTCTACATGGCTATGATCATCAAATCCCTCACCTCAGGGCTCAGGAAACCATGCAGATGAAAAGGCAGAGTGTAAGAGTCAGAGGGGATGAAAGACACCAAGGAAACAACCTAAACACAGCAGGACCAACATATGTATAAACATACAGAGACTGAGAGAGCACTCACAGGATCTGCATAGTTCTATAACAGATGGGGTCTTAGCACTGAAAAAAGAAGTGGAAACATACCTCATTCCTAACCCAGAAGCTATGTTCAATTAGTAACGATTTGCAAAAGAAAATTTAGTTTTCTCCAAGGAAGTTTCAGTGGGGAAACAAACTACTCTTTAGGGTATGTCCAGCAGTAGATGGCCAACAGAAAATAAACTCATAAGGCATCTTTGGAGATTCCTTGTCTCATAATGTTGTCTCATGACTTTTTACTTTTCAACATTTATATATTTATTCATTATTTTTACCTTACAGGTTTTAAATTTTTTATTTATTCACTTTACATCCTGGTCATAGCCCCCTCCCTCCTCTCCTCCCAGTGGCATCCTCCCTCCCTTTTCCACCACTCCCCCCTCTCCTACTCCTCAGAAAAGGGTAGCCCCTTCTACTCACCCACCCCAGCTCATCAAGTTGCATCAAGACTAAATGCATCTTCCCCTGTGGCCTGGCAAGGCAGTTCTGTTAGTGGAAAGTAATTAAAAAGCTGGCAACAGAGTCCATTTCAGAGACAGTGCCTGCTCCCCTTACTAGAGGACCTACATGAAGTCTAAGTTGCCCATTGGCTACATCTATGTAGGGGGTCTAGGTCCAGCCTGTGCATGGTCCTTGGTTGGTACTTCAGTCTCCACAAGCCCCTCTGGGCCCTGGCTAGTTGGGTTTGTTGGCCTTCTTGTGGAACTCTTGTCACTTGTATGTCTTTTTACTCTTCTGCACACTTTTCCATAAGACTCCCTATACTTCATCCAATGTTTGGCTGAGTCTCAGCAACTACTTTTAGGTGCTGCTGGATGGAGCCTCTCAGAGGACAACTCTTCTAGGCTTCTGTCTGCAATCATAGCAGAGTATTGTTAATAGTGCCAGGGGTTGGCTCCTCCCATGGGGTGGGTCTTGGGTTGGGGCAGGCATTGGTTGGGCATTCCCTCAATCTCTGTTCTATCTTTATCCCTGTAGATCTTGTAGGCAGGGTGAATTTTGAGATAAAGTTTTTGTGGGTGGGTTGGTGTTCTCCTCTCTCCACTAGGAGCCTTGTCTGGTGAGAGGGTGTCCTCTTCAGTCTCCATGAACCCTGGTACTAGAAATCTCAGCTGGGTCTCCCTCATATCTTCCCAGAAACCTGTCCTGATTTAGGTCTCCAGGTTGTCACTGAGATGCCCCTACCCACAGTTTCTCTTTTCTCTGCAGGCCTTCTGTCCTTCTGTCCTCCTCCCTTCCCTCATCCACTGTTTTCCCCAGGTCTGATCCCCACCCTTATTTTTTCTCTGTGCTCTATCTCCTACTTTGTTCCCTTTCTTCCACCACTACCTCTGTCTATTTACCCTTCTGAGTGGGCTCAAGCATCCTCCTTTGGGTCCTCTTTGTTACTTAGCTTCTTTGGGTGTGTGTATTGTAGTGTGGCTGTCCTGTATTATGTGGCTAATATCCACTTATAAGTGAGTATATGCCATGCATGTCTTTCTGGGTCTGCTTTATCTCACTCAGGATGATCTTTTCCAGTTCCATCCATTTGCCTGCGAATTGCATGATTTCCTTGTCTTTAATAGCTGAGTAGTATTCCATTGTGTAAATATACCACAGTTTCTTTATCCATTACCCTACAGATTTTATGTATATATTATGACTTCTGGTTTTATGTTGTTATGGGATTCCTGAGTTTGCGAGTGAGTGGATATCTGTTCTTGTGTTTTTTCTTGGGCTCTTTCCTTCAGTTTGTTTTGGCCTTTTCTGACTTGTTTGTTTTTGTTTTATCTCATTATATTTTATTATTATCCCTTAGATGCTGTTTTTTTCTAATGAGAGACTAAAAGGAGGTACATCAGGATGAGAGGGGAGGTGGGGAGGGACTGGAAAGAGTAGAGGGAGAATAAATTGTAATCAGAATATATTGTATTAAAATCTATTTCAGTAAAATAAAAGCTGCCATTATTGTTATTAATTATTATTATTAATCTAGTTATTATAGCATGTGTGTATTATAGATGTGTTAGACTGTAGTGTGGCATACCATGGTACCTCTGTGAAAATGAGTAGCCACTTTCAAGAGTTAGTTCTCAAAATGGGTGTGATGGTGTACACCTTTAATCCAAGCACTTAGGAGACAGAGACAGGCAGATATCTTTTGAGTTCAAGGATTGCCTGGCCTACATAGTGAGTTTCAGGACAACCAGAGATACGTAGTGAGATCCTGTATCAAACAAACAAACACAAAAAAAGTATGGCCCATGCCTGTGTAAAGAAAACAATGAGTTGGTTCTCTCATTTTCTTTAACCATGCATCTGTTGATGGATGTTGAGGTGGTTTCATTTCCTAGGACGTAAAAACAGTGTAGTAACTAACAGATGTTATCTCTGTGTCATTGACTTAGTTACCTTTGGGCATGTACCCATACGGTTCTACTTCTAATGTTCCAGGGAACCTCAGTATTGCTTCACATGTTTACACTATCAGCAGTAGTGAATAAGCTTTCTACTTTTCCACATTTTCACCAGCATTTGTTGTAACTTACTTTCTTGATGGTAACCATTCTGACTGTGATGAAATAGAATTGAAAGCAGTTTTAATTTGTATTTCACTAATGGCCAAGGCTATTGAATATTTTAAAAATATATTTATTGATCATTTGTATTTCTTTTTTATCAGAACTGCCTAGTCAATTAATTACCTTATTTATTGGTCATATGGTTTGGGTTTTTGGATGTTTAAGTTCTATGTGCATTCTACATATTCTAATGTATAGTTGGCAATGGCTTTTCCTGTTCTGTAGGTTGTTTCACTCTGGTGATTCTTTCTTTACCACGCAGCCTTTTAATTTAATGTAGTACCATTTCTCAACTCTTTGTTATTAAATTCCTGTTCAGAAGGCTTTGCCTTCATCTATATCTTGTAGTATTTTAGAAGTTTCAAATTTTTAAGTTTTATATTCAGGTTTTTTTTTTATCCATTTGGGGTTGGTTTTGTACAGTATGAGACAAGGATTCAGCTTCAACCATGCTAAAATCCAGGTTTGCTAGCACCATTTATTGAAGAGGTAGTCTCGTTTCCAATGTATGCTTTTGATACATTTGCCAAAAATGGCATGGCTGTAGCTGTGTGCTTAATTTCTGGGTCCACAATTCTACTGCATTGGTCTACATTCTTGGCAGCTTAAAATCTTCCTTCTCCTAAATGGAAGCTGCTTTTTGTGGGAGGAGGGGTAGCCCTATGTACAAAAGGTCCCCTGGCTAGTGTACTCCCAGCCCTTGACCTCGGGCCTCCAGCTTCATCCATCTCTGTGTCTGCCAAAGAGGCTGGCCTGGGGCCAGGGTGAGACTTCTGAGCCCAAAGAAGTGGTGGGAGAAAAATGTGGTGCCCTCTAAATTTCTGTGCCCCAGTGACCCCAGCTTAGCCAGTTCTCTGAAAAGAACAGAGCAGGGTGTTGGCTGGGAAGGGAGATGAGAGAAGTCAGGGAGGCATTGACTGAAGAATGGGGAGATGTCAGGAGACCATCAGTCACAGCGATGGAGTTGAACAAGTCACCAGAAATGGTAAGTTTTGGTAACTGGGGCATTTCAGAGTTCAAAGTCAGTGATGTGAAGTCAGCAATTGCAAAGTGATGGCAGTGGCCACTAAAACAAGCAGGAGGTCCAAACTCAGGGTTCAAAGGTACCAAGGAATTAGTACTATTATTGAATCCACAGGGTTGTGTTCAGTCTACTATGTGCCAGGCTCTGTGCCAGGTGCTTGGGATAGAGTAGTAATGAAAGAGGTCCCACCCTTTTTCAGTGATAGCAGGGCAGTTAGGAGACAGAAAGGCAGGTAAATATTTTACACAAGATGAATGAACACGCCTAAGACATGGCTCTTGTTCTTGAAAAGTAAGAAATAGATTTATTGTACTAGTGAACTTGGTGTATGAAAGCTCAAATAAGCAACCACACACGTGTTGTGTACAAAGTAAGCAAGGAAGCCTCTGACGAATGTGTACTTCTTCACACATCTATTTGTAAAATTTATTTGTGTTTCTTTTTTTCTTTTTGAAACAGGGTTTCTCTGTGTAGCCCTGGATGTCCTGAAACTGGCTCCATAGATTAGGCTAGCCTCAAACTCAGAGATTCACCTGCCTCTGCCTCCCATGAGCTGGGATTAAGGGCAGGTGCCACCACACCAGACTTCTATGTAAAATCTAAAGTTGATTCCCAGTGGACAGATACCAAATCAACCAAGGGCCTATTAGAAACAGCAGCCTAACAAAATATTCAGAAACTAAGTAAATGCATCAAAACAAAAAAATCTTAATTATAATGGTATCCTGTTAGAAAGATCATTCCCAACATCAATAAATGTGAAGCCATTAAGAATAAAGTAAGTCAAAAAAAAAAAAAGAAAGAAGAAAGAAAGGAAAGAAGAGAAAAGGGAAGAGAAGAAAGAAAGAAAGAAATTAACAAAGAAAGAAAGAAAGGAAGGAAGGAAGGAAGAAGTAAGTTAAGGAATGCCATGGAAGCTTAGCCTGGTAGCACAGGTCTGTTAATTCTAGCTATGCAAGAGGATAAATAAAAACAGTAGCAAGTTCAAGACCATCCTAAATAACATACTGGAACTTTATTTTAAAATAAAAATGAAAGAGAGAGAGAGAGAGAGAGAGAGAGAGAGAGAGAGAGAGAGAGAGAGAGACAGACTGCAGAGCGTGCAGCTCTAAATGGAACATCTATATCACACACCACATACCTTCCTCACCAAGGCTTTGGGACCATCCCAGAGGGAATGGAAGACTGAAAGAGTCATAACTAGTAGGCATCTGTAGAAAAACTGTATTTGCTGGACACATGAACTCACAAAGGCTCTGACCGAATGTTCAAGACATGTTTAAGTCAGATAAAATTTCACTATAGATGTCAGAGGGGTTTACCAAGTCCCACTGTTAGCTGAGGCACTATTGGTAAAGATGGCTGCTGGAGAGAGGAAAGTCAGTTTTCTTTGTGTGCAGCCCCCAGTGCTACCTATGTTCCAGTGGACAGCCCTACACCTGTGTACACTGGCAGCACTAAATAAACTCCATGGGTTTAATAAAAATACAAGTTCTTCATTTGAAGTTTGGAGAAAATATATTGGAGGGGTATGAGAAGAGTTGAGCAGGAGGTGATGGAGCATGGATATTATCAAAATACATCGTATTAATAATTCTCAAATAATAAAAATTTAAGTGAAAATACTGCAAGACTATAGCTCAGTGGTAGAACTTTTATGTGATGGCCTAGGTGCAATCCCCAGAGCAGAAAAGAAAAGGAAGAAGAAAGAAAAAAAAAAAGGAAAAACAGAAAGAAAAAAGGCGAAGAAGGAAAGAAAAAAAGATGCGTAATGGAGCTTGGAGTGGTAGCTTGTGCCTGCAATCTCAGTCCTTGGAGGCTGATTCAGGAGGGTCACCAGTTCAAGGTCACCCTGAGACATATAAAGAAGAGAAGACAGGATCAGTAAATAGGAAAGAAGAAGAAGGACATAACAGAGCAATTATGGGATGGCCTAAATGAAGCAAACAAAAAAGCAATGTGTTACAGAAACACTATGAATACAATGTAATCTGAGACCATGCAAAGGAACATGAAAAATGAAAGGGGGAGAATTCCAGTTGTTGAGTGCCCTTTAGAAATTGTTGCAAAACACTCATCTCTTAGTGCTCATTCCACCGTAAATAAATGGGATATTAAAAGTAGTAAAATTATTACTTATTTCATACACTCTAATTTGAAAATTAAACTGTTTCATTCTTTTGTAAAGAAAAAAAAGAGAACATGTCAAACACAGTTTGAATAGTGCTGACTTTTGGTTTCTGGTTCATACATGGAAGCATATTTTCTTTCTTTTTAAGATGCTCCTCTAGAGGAGCGGGAGCCCCTCCCCGGCCCTGGGCTGGAAAGATGACGGTAGGTGGAATAGTATGCCAGCCACGCCCTGTAGCTGGTAGGGACTGAGGGATGCTGGGAGAACCTGGAGGCCGTCTCACCAGCTCAGTGAGCATATTTTCTAGATCTTGACAGATTCTCAAGTTATGAACCTACTTCAAAATTTTAGCTTTTATGTTTTCAATAATAAGAAACATCCTCAAGACATTTGGAACATAGGGGTTTTGGTTTTGACTAGGTCATAAAAGATTCCCACATCTAGATCCATAATTTTGCATACATACATCCACTGAAGTTCCTTACTTTGTATTCTAGAGTTTTTCAAGTAGCTGTCCACCACCTTTTCCACAGTTGGCTATTTGTCCTGTTCTCTCAGTTCTATTTGATTCTAACCCCACTTCTCGCACTGTCCCTTTCTGTTTCTTTGGTGTCCTCTCATCCATCTTAGTTTCATCTTCATTGCCTATAGGATCCTGACTACAGTCACACTTCCACCTCCTCATTTTCATATAATGGCAAGGGGGGTTATGACTGAGTGACAGCTCAGTGCAGAAACTGGTCTTGATCCGTCTGAAATAATAACCTGCAATAAAACCAGGGACTCATTGATGCCACGAATCACTAGTTATGATGATTTATGTTATTTCCCATAGTAACTTTTTGTTGAAGAGATAGTGCCAAAGTTTCTAACCTATGCAGTTATAGTTAATATACTTATGGCCATGGCCATATTGTGGGTAAAGGAGTGTTACTTAATTAAACCATAATAGAAGAAGATGGTGAACATTGGCACTATACTAGGAAAAGATTGCCTGTATGTAACCTACGGGCTTCAACAAGCTTAGACAAACAGACATAGCATACTGAGTGCCTCCTGTATGTCTCATGCTGGTCTAAGTGCATCTTTCTATGAGTTCATTTATTTATCTATATCAAACTTTATGGAGTAGTTACTACCAATATTCTCATTTTACATAAGGAGAAACTGAGGTACAGAAAGATGAAGTAATTTTCCAAAGATTGTGCAACCACGAAATGATGAAACAAGTTTTTTTTTTGAGACAAGACTATATCATGTAGTTCAAGGGTGGTCTTGAACTCCTGATCCTCCCACCTTTGCCTCCTGAACACTGGGATTACAGGTGTTTGCCACTATGCTTATGCAAAGCAAGAATTTGAACCCAAACAGTTTGTTCCCAAGCTGAGTACTTTACCAATGCTGTGTATTGTCTCATAGTAAATTCTGAAAGGATAGTTCTAACTAGAACCCATATTGTAGAAGGAGAGAACCGACTATACATTAGCACTGTGGCACATATACACCCTTTCTCACCCCACTAAACAAATGTAATATAATATAAAAGTATAAAATTTAAAAGACAATTCTGCCAAAACTAGAAAGATAAATTAATGAAATGGAGTTACCAGCGTAGAAAAATACTGCCATATCTTTAAGTGTTTCTCAGTATAAAAGTAAGCCCTATCCCAAATCACAGATAAAATAAAATGTAATATACAAATATTTTGTAAATTTGAAAGCAATGGCTAAGTAAAGTAGAATATTTTTCTTAATATTAAAATAAATATTAGCTTGTTTACAGGGTTACTAGAAAAATGAAGCCATATGAAGGTATAGTAAAAATATAAAAGAAAATTTATTATATCTCAGGACCAGAGAAGAAATTTCTATATATAAAATAGAAAAAACTAAAGAGAAAAAAATGAGTCTACTGGGGGTATTCTCATAAGCAATAAATGAAGATATCAGCAAAAGCAGTAGAAAAAGAATCTACAGTTGGATGAAATAAGTAGTAAAGTCCATAAATAAATCCTATGGAGTGGGCTGGGGAGATGGCTCAGTGATGAAGTGCCTGCCACAAAATTACAAAGCAGAAGAGCTTCGTCTTTCACATGAATGTATTTCTTTTCTTTTTGAGGCAAGGCGTGTATCCCTGGCTGGCTGAGAAGTTGCTATGTAGACTATAGCCTCAAAGCCACAGAGATATGTCTGCCTTTGCCTCTCACGTGTTGGCATGTACCACCATGCCGAGAATTGTTTTCTTCACTGTCACACATGGATACCAGCATACTGGCCCTACACATCTCAGTGAAGTTGGATCTCATTCTTAGTGGTACCACATTTCATCAAGTACATTTTTAAAGTAGAGTTCTATTTACTTCCTCATTTTTTTATGACTGAAACTCACATAATATGGCTGTGAAATCTGGTTGCTCATGTGCTTCCCTAACCTAAAGATCAGCTCTTAGGTCTGGTCTAAGAGCCTCGTACTGGCCCTTAACATCTCCATCCCTCCAGGAACCATTACTAGGACTCATCAACTCTTTCAGGGCTTTGCTGACAGATATTGTTTCTTGTTATTTCTTGCTTTCTCCCTTCACCTCTCTAAACAGCATCTCTCTTTCTAGCTTGCCTTTCACCACTCATTTCCAAATATTCATTGTTGCTTCCTTTCCTTTTCGCTCTCTCTATTCTCCTGGTACTTCAGGTTCTATTTTCACCTCTCAAAGACCTTACCTTTCCCTTCTCAATCCAAGGTTTAAAATTTCAAGTTTCTGCTCAATCTTTCAATTCTGATGCCTGGCATGTATATGAAACTATTCCTGGGGACAGTCTCTCACTTCCCCAAATCTGCTCTTACAGGTCTGTTTCTATAAATGGTACCACTTCAGTTCCCTTCAAAATACTCACAAGGGTTTAAAATGTTGAAAAAGATGAGGTCTGAGGAACAGAAATTTTAGAGGCCTGAGGCAAACAGAGAGCAACTATCAAATCAATTTCACAATTTATGATATGAATCAAAGATAGATTTTGCTCCAGTGTGTGCCATTGAGGAGCTTCCCATTTGGTTAGTAGTCCTTGCTAAGTAGGAATTAAGCTATGAGAAGTATCATTAGTCACTCAATTATCATCATTCCTAAGAGCAAAACCATGGCCATTATATTTCACTGAAAATTCTATTTTACACCAAATGAGATTTTTTTTTCTTAGTGATAGGAACTTGTCTTACAAATATACTAGGAGTCACAGTCACCAGCAATCTATATAACAATGATCACCTCCTTTTGGCTACACACACACACACACACACACACACACACACACACACACACACACACCAAACAACCAAAACCCCCCACAAGTTACAAGGAAAAGTCCTACAGTTGTTTTAGTTGTTTGGTTGATACAGGTCTTATGTACCCCAGGCTAGTCTAGAAATGGCTGTTGCTTTTGTCCTAGTGTTAGCTTGTTTTGACTCTGTTCTTGTGACAAAATGTGTTAATAAAGTGTAACTCCCAGAGAAAGGGTTTATTTGGCTAGCATTCTATGATATAGTCTAACACTGCAGGAAGTCAAGGAAGGAACTTGAGAAGCTAGATGATAACACGTCCTTGGTCACAAGGAGAGAAACGAATGCATACATGCTAATACTTAGTTATCTTTTTCTACTCTTATCCATTCTAGGGCCACAATCCAGGGAAAGCTAACACCACCATCCACTTTCAGGCCACATCTTCCCACATCAATTAAGACAGTCAAGATAATGCCCCACAGATGTAGCCACAGACCAACCTAATCTAGGCAATTCCTCACTGAGACTTGTCCCGGGTAATTCTAGGTTGTGTTGAGTTCAGTTAGACCTAACCATTGCCACCTTGAACTTTGAGTCCTCCTGGCTATACCACTCAAGTGCTGGAACTACAGGCATATACCAACATACTTGGTTTTACTGGTGATTAAATTCAACACTTTGAGGATGTTGGACATGGGCTCTATCAATTGTGCTACAGTCTCAACTTTTCTAAAATTTACATATGCATGGTGCCTTTCTTTAATGCATCTTTGTGTCTCCTTCCTCTCTCCCTGCTCCATATACTCCTCCTCTCTCTATACTTCCAGCCTACGTTAACAACTCAGTGTAAGTTACTTCATGTTTTATCTCATGTCCAAATTATTATGTATACACAATAATCCATTTTTTAAAGAATAAACGTAAATAAACATGTGAAAAACACCTAGATGGTGAAGTACTCATGAACATTATGTGATGAGACTTCAGATGAATTTCAACTTGGTTAGTTTATATACATACTTTAAAACATACATTTTAGGGCCTGGAGAATTGGCTCTATGGGTAAGATCACTTGTTGCTCTTACAGAGGACCCAGGTTCAGCTCTCACATGGTGGCTCATATCATTCCTATCCTCCAGTTGCCGCGGATACAATACCCACTTCTGAAATTCATGGGTACCAAGCAGGCACATGGTACACACACACACACACACACACACACACACACACACACACACACACACACACACACACAAACACTTGTATTCAAGTAAGACATATATAGAATACATTTTATAAAAATTGGTCATTTAACACATTTTACATTTTATTTCCATATTTAACAATTCTTCATACAGATAGTTCAAAGTCACTACTGGAATTCTATTCCATTTTCTGATTTTATACGCATTATTCCTTCTTTTAAAAAATATTTATTTAATGTAGGTGAGTGCTTTGTTTCCATGCACACCAGAAGAGGAAATCAGATTCCATTACAGATGGTTGTGAGCCACCATGTGGTTGCTGGGAATTGAACTCAGGACTTCTCTCTAGCCATCTCTCTAGGCCCTATTTCACTATTTTTAATGTCTGAATAATATTTTGTTAATACATTACCAACTTCTTCAAAGATCTTTCCTCTTAATAATGTTCTTTGTTTCCATTCATATGTGTGCAACTACAGGTACTGCTGTGACAATCACTGATGTGCATGGAAGCTGGTAAACTAGTGCCTTTCTTTCCAAGGGTCATGTTTCTGGAACAGAATTGCAGAAGTATGGCATAGTCTCAATATCTCTTCAGGAAGAGTCAATATCTTTTCAAAACATTTTTTATCCTAACTAGGGGTATGTAGCTTAGTGGTAGAGTACTTGACTTAGGTTCAGTCTTCAGAGTCATCAAAAAAAATTTGTGTCATTTTGTTGTCACATTCTTAATTTGCATCCTCTTGATCATTAGTGAGTTTTAGTATTTTATTTGTAAGTTTTCTTAGATATGTCCCTTCACATCCTTTTTCTTTTGGTTGTTTTGTTTTGGAGTCAGGGTCTTATGTAGTCCAGGCTGGATTTCAATTCTCTGTGTACCCAAGGATAACCTTGAACTCTGGATCCCGGCATCAGCATCCCCAGAAGCTGGGATCACAAGTATACACCAGCATACCCAGCTTTTTAATGGAGTGTTTGGTTTTGAGCCCAGGTATCTGTGAAAGTAATCAGTCTACCAACTGAGCTACATTCTCCAGCCTTTTTACATCGTTTCTTGATTGCCTTTAAAATTTTTTTCTTTCTAGCTAATTTAAGAGATTTTTTTGGTATGGCAAAGATATACTTTCTTTCTTTACAAACATTTTGTAAATCTATTACTCATCTGTAGACTTCATTTATTATTTTTACCACACAAAAATTAACTAATATAACTTCTAATAACCTCACCTAGTAGCTTTTGAGTATCTCGTCCAGTTCCATGTCTTATGTATATTTAAAGATTTTCCTGTAAGATGTTTATTTTGTTTATATTTGAATCTTCCTCTGGGTTTATGATGTTTAGAAAGAAGTGTTCATGCAGAGTTATTTACCTTTGAGATGAATTATCATTGATTAAATCACCTCTTTTCCTCAATACATTAAAATACCAATTTGTAGTGCAAGATAATTCAAACACATTATAAAGCCAACGTAATCTAATCAAGTCAATATACTGCATGTACTGAACTAGATAAACATATCAGTTGGGCACAGCACTGCACTTGAGTTTATATGCTTTGTGGAAAGGCCAAATCTCTGGAGTTGTTTCTGTTTGTCCTTTAATCCCTCTAGGGAAAATATGGTGGCTCAGTACCCAGGACGTACCACCTAGCCTTATGGGAAAAGCCACAGGGTCTTGCTTAAGCTCACTTTCAACATCTGAGAAATGGATATCTTCAAACAGATGCTCTGAAGATATGGGCACATATAAGCCCATAATAAAGGCATCTACTATTATATGGGTTCTCTCAACACTCCTCTCATTTAAGTACTGTGGCTGTTTGTATTCCCACTGTGAGCTACTGGAGGGAACAGTTACTGCATCTCCATGCTCTTAGCTCCCAGGTAGTCTCAATAAAGGACCGATTGCACTGATACTTCTAGATGGTCCAAATTTTCCTAGTTATATAGGACCTATTCTAAGTGAGCATTCCAACCTTACTCTGGGCCCTACAAATGGTTTCAGAGGGCTGCTCTTGTGTGTCTGGCCACTGCAAGGATGGGCTTAGGGTTGCCTATAGCTGTTATTCATAGCATAGCCTTCCATGGGGCTCTTACACGGACACAGTAGGCTTAGCTTTATTGTTGAATGCTTAGCAGTCCATGGAAAAGAACAGTGAATTCATTTTAAATCAATCAATCAATCAACTAGTGGGCCAGGGATGTTTATAATTATGGGCTATGTTTAGAATTGTTTTAAAATACTTTAATACAATCCATGATTTATTGCAAACATTTAAAAATTTATTCCATACCATGCAGGAAAAAAAATGAAGAAAGATAGCCTCTCTATAATTAGTTAAGAAAGGTTTCTCTGTACTTGGGAAATTAAAATTTCTACTAACCCTTCAGAGAACCCAATTCTTTCTGGTCTTTGGCAGTGCTGGGGAAGTAATAGACAATAATAGCAACATCTTCAAAGTTACACCAAGAGTTTCTTTTTAAAGGGGGGGGGTTAGATGCAATATGGGACTCCCTGCTTTCTTTGATTTTCAGATGATCAATGAAAAATTTTGTAAGTATTTCATACATATTACAAGGGACAAATCGTACTAAACAGTTACTTATTTCTCTAAAGTCCAAATTTAAGTGCCTTATATTTTCCTTTGCCAAATTTGGCAACTATACTAAAAAAAACAAAACAACAATCAAAAAACCCCTGTGTTCACTGGCTATGTTTTTGGGGTGATCATAACTGACTTATTGGGATGTCCCAAGCTAAAGCCCTGGTGATTTCTTATGTACACATTTGGTGTTCAATAAATGTTTGCTGACTTGATCACAAAAGAGGAACTATTAATAGTTATCTTTTGGCCGTTGGTTGTCTAAAGGCATGAAAATGGACTAAAGTAGGCTTAGAAAGAATTTTGACAATAAGGCAGCCACCAAATAGAAGCCTCCGGTTAACCCTTTATGAACCAAATATGAAAAGCACATTTGGTCTGGAGAACATTTCATGGGGCTGCTGAAAGTCGCCTGAAATTTATCCTTATTTATACATAAATGGTTCTAAAATATTTTGCTCAAAACTTAAATATTGGTACTTCCCAGCATGCACGTGTGTGTGTGTGTGTGTGTGTGTGTGTGTGTGTGTGTGTGTGTGTGTGTTGTCTGTCTGTGTGCATGTGGGGGAATGGTAAGAAGTAGGGGGCTGGAGAAGCAAGGCAAGAAATGTAATGCCAATGAATAGGAAACAAAACACTTGAAAACTTTTCTTCCTGCTACATTTCATGGAGAGTTAATGGCTTTTTTAAAAAGTACTTTCAAAATCCGAATTGGTCAGTGCCAAGTAACAGGCACAAATATGGCCTCTAGTGTTCTGTTAATGGTGGGATCAAACGAAGAAGCTCTTCTACATGCTATTTATGAAAGGGCAGAGGAGCCAATGTGGTGTTTAGTTTCTTGGAGGAAACTGAAAAAAAAAAATAATCCCATATTACCACAATACAGCATGAGTTCAATGCAAATGGAAAAGACTGGTGGCTTATTAATAGGCTCTCCCTGTAGCAAGCTGGCCTTCCCGGCTTCAGTTTGAAATTGATTATTTTAATACAGAATTCCTGAATGAAAGAGGTTCTTGGCCTTTTCCTGGGCTGTTGAATAATGCATGTGGGAGAAAGCAAATAGCAGCAGAGGGTCTCAGCTGCGGGAACAATGGCGCACACCCAGAGCGGAGGGGGCACGTTAGTTTATCATCGCCTTGTCAATCCTCCTAGCCTGGGAATCGCGGGGCAGCCTGGAAAGCAGCAGCTGCCCGACGTGTGGTGAACTGACCGGGGCACTTTAAAGAGACGACTCCATTTACCCATCTGAAAACAAGATATTGATTTTCCTCCAGCACTGGAGAGAAAAGAGCCGTCCTGAAAATATATGGAGCCCACCATTTATCTAGGCTCCTCCCCCACCAATCACACCACTCCAACTGTTTTCTTGGCTTCCTCTCCATAAAGTTCCATTTTTTCCTTCTTCACCTGGAGTGGGAAGAAAGCAGCCTCCCCTCCTCCCCTTTTTCTGCCTTCTGTGAATACATCGCGCTGAGTACTTTCGGGCTGAAACTGGAAAAGTACGTAATGACTGGCATAGGGGGATATATTTTATGAATTAGAAATCAATTTTTTCCATCCACATGGAAATAACATATTACAGTAAACTTCAGGCTGGCACTTTATAGCTCTCTCACCTCAAGCTGTGTGCATCTTAAGTCGTTAAGGCAAAGCTCCTTGGACCCTAGAACAATAACAACCCTTTGCCTCCTCCGATGACTTTATCATAAGATATTTTTTTTCCACACATAAAAGCCCAGAAGATCCAAGGACCTGGGATGGGGAAAATGTAGCTTGTTTTGCCGTAGTAAGTATCTGTAAGTACCCCCTTAGAGCTGCAGGAGTTAAAATCAACGTGCTAAGAGCATAGGGAGAAGTGGAGTTGTGAATTGAGGCAGCCAGAAGGGCAGGCACCCAGGAGGTGACTTGAACTACTCCGCAGGCTTCAAGAGATTGCAAGTGGGCTATTTGAGGTCAATTCTGATTCCTTTAATTGCTTGTGTCTTCACTGCTCCAAACCAAGGAGGCTGGCTGCTCCATGTGGCACATGGTTCTCCAGACTGAGCGAAGCTGAAGGAAAGGAACTCTTAAACTAGAAGTTGAGCATAGAAGGTGGCTCACCCCAAACAGGCATTTAATCCTAAACCTTAAATAGCAGGGGTTTTACAATTTCTTTTTTTCCTGGAAAATTTCTTATCCCAATCACCATCATAGAATGTTTCATAGGAATCTAGGGAAGAAAAAGGGTGGGGGAAGGGTGGAATAAAGAGGAAGCTAGAAAAACAACTCCTGCACAGTAAATAGGAAAACCCATCTTTAGCTGCTAGGATAGGTAGGTCTGAGATAGCAAGTGCAGACCTTCACCTTGGATGTTTACCCCACCAGGATCCAGAGATGCAAGTTGAAGCTAGTGATAAAGCAGGCCCCATTTCCTTTGCAGAATTCTCCAAGTAGTGGTTCTTTTTGTTTTTCTTTTTCTTTTTAAATATATTTTATTTATTTATTCATATTACATCTCAATTGTTATCTCATCCCTTGTATCCTCCTGTTCCTCCCTCTCTCCTGCTTTCCCCTTACTCCCCTCCCCTATGACTGTGACTGAGGGGGACCTCCTCCCCCTGTGTACGATCATAGGGTATCTAGTCTCTTCTTGGTAGCCTGCTATCCTTCCTCTGAATGGCCTGGTGGCCTGAGTGGCCCATTCAGGGGACCTGGTCAAATATGGGGCACCAGAGTTCGTGAGAAAGTCAGTCCCCACTCTCCACTCAACTGTGGAGAATGTCCTGTCCATTGGCTAGATCTGGGTTGGGGTTCGAAGTTTACTGTACCTATTGTTCTTGGCTGGTGCCATAGTTTGAGCAGGACCTCGGGGCCCAGATCTGCCCAACATATTGTTCTTCTTGTAGGTTTCTAGGACCCTCTGGATCCTTCTATTTCCCCATTCTCCCATGCTTCTCTTACCTAGAGTCCCAAGAGGATTTCTTCCCCTCTGTCCCACTTTCCTGGTAAGTGAAGACTTTCATGGGACATGCTCCTTGGGCTAGTGTCCAGATATACGTGAGTATGTACCATTTGACTCTTTCTGCTTCTGGGTTAACTCATTCATTATGATCATTTCTAGTTCAATCCATTTGTCCACAAATTTCGGGAATATCCTTGTTTTTAATAGCTGAGTGGTATTCCATAGTTTCTTTATCCATTCTTCTACTGAGGGACACTCAGGCTGTTTCTATGATCTGGCTGTTATGAATAAGGCTGCTATGAACATGGTTGAGCATATGTCCTTGTTGTGTGGTGGAACATCTTCTGAGTATATTCTAAGGAGTGGAATAGCTGGGTCTTGAGGAAACCCTATTTCCAGTTTTCTGAGCTACTGCCAGATAGATTTCCAAAGTGGCTGTACTAGTTTGCATTCCCACCAGCAATAAAGGAGTGTTCCTCTTTCTCCACATCCTCGCCAGCATGTGGTATGGCTTGAATTTTTTGATTTTAGCCATTCTGACGGGTATAAGAGGAAATCTCAGAGTTGTTTTGATTTGCATTTCCCTGGTAACTAAGGTAATTTTTTTTTAATTTTTTAATGTTTTTTATTTTTTATTTTTAATAGAGGTAATTTCTAGCTAGCATATGAGGAAAAATGGTATTTCAGGTTCTCTCTCTCTCTGTGTGTGTGTATCTCTGTGTATGTGCATGTATGTGTAAATGGGTATATGTGTATAAATAAGAATGGAATTTGAAGCTCTGTACATGACCTTCTACTACTGAGCAACATGTCCAACCTCAACTATGTGGGCTTAGTGGATAGAATGCAGGGTCTTACATGATTAAAAACTAAATTTGTATTTCTATCAGTACCTAAAAGAATTAGCATTTCTTTCACATAGGATGCTAACAACAAACCATGGTAGTAAGTTACCTAGCTCCTTTTGCCTACTTAGTCTCTGACCCATGCCTGTTCCTTCAACATCTGCCCACTCACAGACCTAGAGCCCAAATGTAGTTTAAGTGAATGTCAGGCAAATGGATGGAACTAGAAAATATTATGCTGAGGTAATATAACCCAGACCTTAGGAAAGACAAATGCCAATTCTAACTCTGAACCTTTAGACATCAGTATATAACCTGGAATAACTGCAGAAACCAGGAAAGTATAAAGGGACAATGGAAGGAGTAAGAAGGAGCTTTATAAAGAATAGCAGAACACATGTGCTTTGAAGGGATAAATGTCAAAAGAAAAAAAGAAAGAAAACCTAGTGCCTAGGGTAGGGTGATACCTTGAGAGGAGAGAGGAAGGTTACATAAAAGGAAAGAAAGAAGAAAGGAAAAAACCCTAAGGATGTTTGGAAAAGCCATAGAGCATAATATTTGTTTACTTACACACACACACACACACACACACACACACACACACACACACACACTGAATGAAGTTACATTCTTTGCTTACCAGAAATTTAAGGTAAGACCCTATTGCTGAAGACACCACACACTTCACATATAAGAGTTGTAAGTATTGATTTGGATCTGCTCCTGGAAGCCTCCTTTCTGACGACCAGCTCTCATAGTTTTAGAAGAAGCTCTATATGCTGCTAGGAGAGAGAAAAGCAGTCAATAGTCCTACCCAACTGTAATACCTCCAAATCACAACAATGACTCGAACAGCAAGATACTTCAAAAGATATAATAGTGGCACTTACATCTAGGTGGCAACCAACACTCACCTAATTGGAATTAAGGGCCACTCCATAGGAGGTAATACACAGAGTAAACCTAGCCTGCTACTCATGTCTGATGAGTCTAGGGATCATAGAGGAAAATTTATTATCACCATTTCCCTAAACTTTTTTAAATTTTAAAATTTTATTTATTAATTATTACCTATTTGTTTATTTTTGTTTTTTTAAGAAAGGGTGGGTTTTTTGTAGCCTTAGCTGTCCTAGAAGTGGCCCCAGGTCCACAAAGATCCACCTGCCTCTGCCTCCCCAACCAGAATAATTCTAATCACATTCTAAACATTTATCCTTATACATAAAGTATAGCTTCTTTTTGCGCAAACAGAGACCATTGCAGAAAGGCACAACTGGTCAAAATGCAGAGATCAATTGACAATGGGTTGTCTAGACTAACTGATATATCTACAACACACACCCTACACCTAAAGGCTCAGGGAACATCACAGAAAATGGAGCTGAAAGAGCCAGAAGACCAGGACGTCTGATATGAAATAAGGGTCATCTATATATGATAAAAAAGCTGCACTCACCAACATGGTTTCCTAAGTAAGACCTGAGCAATGACAATACCAGCTGACATGCCAACAAGGATGGAAGAAATCTCATGGGACCCTACCCAGAGATAAAGAACTATAGGCAATTAGTGACTACTGAGAAAGAGAGAATCAGTTCCTGATAGAGTGCCTATATGGTGTGCTGTGAACCAGCCCGGTGATCCGGTAATCTCAGCTCCACGCTCCGGACTCCCCCCCGGGGCCTGCAGACACTGACGCTGGTGCTCTGTAGTCCACAGTTCAGTCAGTGAGAAAGAGTGCAAGTACAGCACACTAACCTGAGTTTGGCTGGGCTTTGGTGAGCTTGCCTGGGCTTTCTGTAGACTGGCAGGGCGGCCTATGGTCAGATTTACCCATTCTCCTAGGTTCTCCCCTGGGCCAGCAGGTCCAGATGCTGTCACTTCACTGTCCACAGTTCAGTCCCAGATACAGAGTCCGAGATATAGAGCATAAATGTAGCTCACAGATGGATATGCATCCAGACTCCGGGGACCAGGCACTGGTCCTTGGTGGGCCAGTTGGATGGCCTGAGGCCAGACCCACTTGTGCTCTGCACTATTTGGACTCCTCTCATGGAAGGCTCTCCACATCTTGTGGTCTGTAGCTCCCAGTTCGGTCCCTAGGCACCATCCTGCCAATCAGACACAGTGTGTGGTAAGTGTTGACATCTTGGATCCAGTTACAAATACTTTTATTTCAGACTATTGTTTGTACAGATACCTTGAAATGTATACTTATTAGTATATTTAAGTATATTTATATATGTATTATGTTTAAATAATAGTAATACTATATACATTGCTAGATGCTATCAAATGCATTAATTCAAAAGCACATACTACTATATCATAAACTTGTCTGTTAATGTTATGACTGTGATAGGGTAAGATAATGCAGAGGTTTCTCCATCTCTTATCTTGCTTGAGGCCATCTGGGGTCTGATTTGAATTTGATCTCCCTGATGGAGAGTCTTGTGGAAATTACCCAACTCTGTTCTAGGGACCTGAGGTCAAGATGCCCCAGCTAATTTATCTGTTTAAACTGCCTGCTTATGCTAACCTCCCCCTTCATCTAACCGCTTGTTTTAGCTTCTGTTAAACTGCCTGTTTTCACAAAACCTCCCCACTACAACTAACTGCTTATATTAGCTTCTGTTAAACTGCTTACTTACATAAAACCTTCCCGACAGCTGTCAAGCAAAAGATGTGGTTTTGTCTTTAAAGGCCCCTTTCTCTAAATGTTCTGGGTTACACTTGGGGTCCTGAATACCTGAGTGTAGTCTCAGCCAGCTGGGATAAAGACTTTCAATTGACTGTAGACTGTGTCTGAATGATCTTCTCTGGTAAGATTCCTGTAACATTGATAAATATATTTAAATGGTTTATGATCATAATAGTTATTTATGCTACATAGAAAATTAGCATAAACTTAGTGCTTTGAGAAAAGATATATGTTTCCATTTCAAAGTATCTGTGGATCAGATGGCTAAATACAGATTCCCTTGATCCTCTGCTATAGGATCACAGAAAGATATTAGCTGATTTTGTAATTTCATTTTAAGGCTGAAAGAAAAAAAAGATTCACTTCTAAATGTAAACGATTTGGTCAAAATTCAGTTCACAGCTACCTGTTAGATTGAGAATCTCCATTACTTGTCCCTCTGCCTCTATTACTCAGAGATACTATCCATTCTTTGACCCACAGATTTCTTATACAGGACAAATGACAACATAGATGGCTTGATTCACCAAAATTTATGAGAAAAATCTGCTAGCAAGATGAATTTATAATATCACAGATCTCTAGAGTAATTTAAAAGATTAGGGGTTGCACTCCTTAACAAAAAAAACTATTTATCAGCTGAAAGTACTAGAATAAAAATTTAAAGTCTCTAACAATTATTCTAATGGCACAGAAAGGGAAAAATTCATTAAGTTATAATAAGAGTATTGAGTGTGTCATTTGAGCTACTCTTTCTCCTAATCTCCAGTTCCATTTGGGAAGAAACTGAGCTGAAGGCAATATTCAAGGCAAATACATTCAGGGAGACAGAGATTTTCCTTTCTGCTTCAAGCCTAGGCCTGTTTTCTCCCTAGAAGGTATAAGACCCAAATATGCTGCGTTATAAGCATAATTATAGGAAAACATGACTGAGAGTTCTAGAGTTCCCTCTTCCACCCAGCCTATACTTTGCCAGAAGCTCTGTCCTAGACCTAGCAGGCCAAGAATACCAAAATCTGCTCTGCCATCATTTTAGCTCACTGGCAGTGTACAGATTCCATGATGAGAAAATAAAGTAAGAGGGCTTAGAGAATAGCTCACCACTTAGTCTGTTAAGCCAACACTAGCTATATAGAAGATCTAGAAAGAAAGAAAGAAAGAAAGAAAGAAAGAAAGAAAGAAAGAAAGAAAGAAAGAAAACCAGCAAAGACATGATGAGAACACTAAACCAATATTTAGGACTATATATGCAACTATCACCAAGACACTAGCAAATTGATGTTAGCTACATACAAAAAGAATTATACACTATATCAAATGAAATCTATCCAAAGAGCAAAAGGTTTTTTATTTTTACATTTTTGTTTTCTGTTTTTTCAAGATAAGGTTTGTCTGTGTATCCCTGGCTGTCCTGGAACTCACTCTGTAGACCAGGCTGGCCTTGAACTCACAGAGCTGCCTACCAAGTGCTGGGATTAAAAGCATGCACCACTACCACCCAGCCAGAACACAAGATATAACATGGAAATTAATTAGTGGAATATATTATGTTAATAAGTAGGAAAAAAGTTAACATGATCATATGAACGGACACATTTCCCCCCCCCCCAAATACAATACTGTTACAGGGGTCTTGAGTGAGGGGGAAATGTCTAGGGGGCACTGTTAAGTTTGTCCAGTGGGAAAGACAAATAATTATGTTTCCAGGAAAGAAGACCCATGGAGAGGAAATGAAGGAAACAGGAAACTGAAGTGACAGTTGAAGAGAGGAGACCAACTGACAGGGAGTGACAGTTGGATATTCCAGACCCCAAGACACAAAGCACAAGAAATAGCTACTGGCAGAGAGTGAAAGTCACAGTTAGAGGTCACAAGGGCCCAAACCAAAAAGCACCAGCCAGAGGAGAAAAGCAAACTGATAGGAGAAAAATTGACAATTAGGACAAATAGCTCCCATCAGATGCATGGGAGGAGTCCTAGAAGTGGAAGTGCATGATAGGGCTTTGGGTCAGAGTCTGTATAGGCTCCTTGAGGCCCTCCCCCTCTGTACTTCCTCTCCTTCTCTTTGATTAGACCTCACTGGTATATCCTCCCTTTGGAAGGCTCCCTTGCTACCCCTTAGTCATTATTGGTTTGTAATGGGGGAAGGGAAACAACCCAAGGAATAAGAGGCAACCGTCTCTTAAAGACAGTTTTCTAGACTGGCCAAACTTTGCCCAACCTTCTTTTAATATTGCTTCATAATAAAAGTACTCAAGTTCAAAAAATAAACAATAATTTGCTCAGTCTAATAGATGGCATATAACAAAAGTACACAGAAAATTTAATCCTCTTAATTTGCCCCAGTGAGTTCAAACACCAAATTTCAATTAGATAGGGAGGATAATTCTAAGACATCTATGTATAACATGATGAAACTATAATAGTTCAGTCATGAACAATGTGCTGCGCTCTTTTTTAAAAAATTTTTTTCAGATGTGTTCTTATGTCACCTTTGAACTCCCTGATCCTCTTACCTCTATACCCCAAGTGCTGGGCTTTATATTTAGATGTAAGATATGCGGTAATAAAGGTACAAAAAGGTATACGAAGGTACCAGGCAGCAGATATTATGTTGTAGAGGAGTTTATTAAATGAACATTGGGGGAGAAGGAAAAAGGGAAAGTGTGCCCCAGAGAGACAGAGACAGGAAGAAGAAGAAGAAGAAGAAGAAGAAGAAGAAGAAGAAGAAGAAGAAGAAGAAGGAGAAGGAGAAGGAGAAGGAGAAGGAGAAGGAGAAGGAGAAGGAGAAGGAGAAGGAGAAGGAGAAGGAGAAGGAGAAGGAGAAGGAGAAGGAGAAGAAGAAGGAGAAGGAGAAGAAGAAGAAGAAGAAGAAGAAGAAGAAGAAGAAGAAGAAGAAGAAGAAGAAGAAGAAGAAGAAGGAGAGGCGAGGTAGGACTGTCTTTTTATTTAGCCCTAGGCTATTGACATCATAGGTAGGTGGACTAAAGAACTCTAACATTAATGTTATGATTAAAGATTAAGATAATGAAAGATACAAGGCTCAGATATTATGTTATATGGAGTTTATTAAGTGAGTATGTGGGGAGAAGGAAAAGAGGAAGGGGTGCCCCAGAAAGAGAGAAAGGGAGAGAGAGAGAGAGAGAGAGAGAGAGAGAGAGAGAGAGAGAGAGAGAGAGAGAGAGAAGGCCAGGAGAAGGGTCTGTCCTTTTATATGGTCCTGGGCAGGGCCATGACCCCTTGGCAGGTAAGCAATGGCATCACAAGTAGGCAGACTGAAGCCGAATGTTAACACCAGGAGTAGAGAAAAACACCACCACTTTCATGAGGTCCCATTATTAATTGTTAACCTTAGAGCCTGAGCTGTTGGTGTTCTGTTCAGGAAGTTGTCTCCTGTGCCAATGAGTTCAAGGCTCTTCCTCACTTTTTCTTCTAACAGATTTAGTGTGCCTGGTTTTATGTTGAGGTCTTTGCTCCACTTGGACTTGAGTTGTGTGCATGGTGATGAATATGGATCCATTAGCATTTTTCTACATGTAGACGTCCAGTTAGACCAGCACCATTTGTTGAAGATGCTCTCTTTTCCATTGTATGGTTTTGGCTTCTTTGTCAAAAATCAAGTGCCTATAGGTGTATGGATTTATTTCTGGGTCTTCAATTTGATTCCATTGATCAACCAGCCTATTTCTATGACAGCTATTATGCCATTTTTATTACTGTTGCTCTATAGTACAGCTTGAGATCAGAGGTGGATATTCTACCGGGAGGCCTTTTATTGTACAGTATTGGTTTTGTTTTTGTTTTGTTTTCATATGAAGGTGAGAATTGATCTTTCTAGGTCTATAAAAAATTGTGTAGGACCTCATGAAACTGAAAAGCTTCTGTAAGGCAAAGGACACTGTCAACAGAACAAAATGACAGCCTACAGATTGGGAAAAGATTTTCACCAACATCTGACAAAGGGCTAATATCCAAATTATATAAAGAACTCAAGAAATTAAATGCCAACAAACAAAATAATTCAATTAAAAATGGGATAGAGAGCTAAACAGAGGATTCTCAACATAGGGGTATTGAATGGCCAAGAAACACTTAAAGAAATGTTCAATGTCCTTAGTCATCAGGGAAATACAAATCAAAATGACTCTGAGATTCCATCTTATACTCATTAGGATGGCTAAGATAAAAATCTCAAGCATGGCAAGGATGTGAAGACAGGAAAACATTCCTTCATTGCTGGTGGGAGTGCAGACTTATACAACCACTTTGGAGATCAATCTGGTGTTTTCCTAGAAAATTGGAAATAGCTGTACCTCAAGATCCAGCTATACCACACCTGGGCATATACCCAGAAGATGCTCCATCACACAACAAGGTTGTATGCTCAACCATGTTCATAGCAGCCTTATTCATAATAGCCAGAATCTGGAAACAGCCTAAGTGTCCCTCAGTAGAAGAGTGGATAAAGAAACTGTGGTACATTTACACTATGGAATACTTCTAAGTTATTAAAAACAAGGAAATCTTGAAAATTGCAGGCAAATGGATGGAACTAGAGATGGTTATCCTGAGTGAGGTAACCCAGACCCAGAAAGACATGAGTGGCATATACTCACTTTTAAGTGGATATTAGCCCAAAATAGATGTCCTCTGAGAGACTCCACCCAGTTGGGGATAGAGACTGATACTGGGACTCAAAGCTGGACTCTGGACAGAGCACTGAGAGTGGCAGGGGAGAATGGGGGAATGGAAGGTCCAGGAGGGTGCAGATACTCCACTGGGAGACCATCAAGGCCTGAAGATCTGGACAAGGTGGCCTGCCCAGACTGGTGCACCAACCAAGGAAAGTGCATGCAGAGGACTAAGACCAGTTGTTCAGATGGACCTGATGGACAGCTCATTCTCCACATGGGTGGGGGTGGGGACTTCTGCTGAACCTCTGACATGTACTCTGGTCTTCCCAATTTAGTCACTGCTCTTAGGCAAGACAGCCTTGTGGGAACACAGAGGAAGGGGATCAGGCTATCCTGATGAGGCCTAATAGGCTGAGGCCAGACAGTGGGGTAGGAGGGCCCCCTGTCAGAGGTCTAGAGGAGGGGAATAGGGCAGAAGGAAGAGGGAAGGTGGGAACAGAAAGATAAGAGTGTGTGGGTAACTACCAGGATGTAAAGTGAATACATTATAATTAATAAAAAGGAAAAGAAAAACATCAGCCCATCAGCTGTATCTTGCATTCTTAAAAATTGTTAAGAGGGTAAATCTCAAGTATTCTCATCCCTAGAAGTATATGAGGTGATGTATATGTTAATTGGCTTGATTTAGCCATTCCACCATGTGTACAAATTTCAAAACAATAGGTTATACAAAATAAATGTGAATAATTTTGGCCAATTTAAAATAAATGATACATTTATAATGCCACTGAGATAATGCATACAGGTATTATGTATGCAAATACCTGTAATACAAAGTGCCCAGTATATGGATCCTCCATCTTATAGGCATATATGAAGAAAGAGAAGAAAAACAGTAATGAAGAAGCAGAACAAACGTCTCAGGAACACATACCCTTTGAGGAAACATAAAATACCTGAAATTTTTACACTATCATTTAAACCAATCAAATACCTATAAGGTAGTATTGCCTGGTACTAATATGCAAATGACAGAGTAAGAAAAGCATAGTTGTGGTCATAAGTCAGAACAGGTTAAGTTCTGACATAGGAACTAAGTCCATAGTCTTGGAATTAGATAGTCAACAGTTATTTGTTAAGCATGTATTATATTCCACATACTGTGTGTTAAAATGAGGAGATGGTACTGAACAAGGTAGATGATAGATACCATGAGGAATATGCTTAACCTCTCGAAATTTCCATGCTCTCGTCCTTAAAATGAGAAGAAACATGCATTATTCCTATCTCACAGGATTGCTGTGTGGATTGACAAGAGAAATGCAGAGAAGGTGTTTTGCATTGTCTGCTGTAGAGTAGACACATAATAAATGAAATAATTAGCCTGCTGGGGGATAAGTGGGTCATCAACTCAGCTGTGAAAAATGTATAGGGTTTTGATAGGCAGAGACAAAAGGAAGATGTTCAAGTAGAGAGAGCACCATTAATTAATTAAGTCATTCATGCAAAGAAACTTTTTGATTGGCTATGACATTGGCATTCATAGGCATAGTTCACTTACATGAATTCAGCTATACACGCCAAGAGAAAATTGTTTAAATAGTATGGGCAAATCTTCCCACCATTATGCTCAGTTAATATGTACCCGATTGAGTGTGAGATGAGAGGCGTGAATTTGTTCTGTCTCCTGGTGTGAACATCTCACTTTGCCTTGCCATTCTTTTGTTCAAAGAGAGGAGGATAGGGAGATTTTCCATATAGGGTGACAAAGTATAAGTGCAAGCCAATAAAACTGGGGATCAAACAAAAAGAACACCAGAGAAAGGACAAGCAATACTACACTCTCTGAGAAAAGGATGCAATTCTTCACGATGGTACGATCCTACAGCATTCCTCAAAATAAGCTTAATGCATGATTTCTACCTTATTTCCTGTTAATAGGGCCCAGCCTATGTGTAAGGTGTGCCTTGTACTAGATGTTGGAGACAGTGGTGAAAAGGAACAGTGTATAATTACGAAACACAGTTGGATAGCCTCTGAGCCTGAAGGAAGGGCTAGAGAGTGAGTAAGTTCTTTTTGTCTGGTGTGGATATCTAGAAAAAGTACAGGAGAGATATATGAAAAAGGAAGCTTGGTGGCTGAGGGCGTCAAATGTGAAGCTCAGTGTTTAGGAGTTCTTGCTTCTACTTGAAGTGCTGACAAAGGTTTAGGGGTATAGCTCATTGGTATAGCACTTACCTAGCATGTACTGGGACCTATAAGTTCTATCCTCAACGTGGTACAAGATAGAGTACTGATTAAATAGAAGAGACGATATATGACAATTCTCATGTTTTTCGTTATAAATATAAAATATGTATATTTGATTTTATTTATTTGTCTTTATGGGTATGAGTGGTTTGCCTACCTGTATGTCCTTTGACCAAACGAGGGCCTGATACCTTAGGAGACTAGAAGCAGGCTCTGAATCCCATGGGACTAGAGTTAGAACATAGAGTGAATCACTATGTGAGTGCAGGGAATTGAACTAGGGTCCTTTGGAGGAGTAGTCAGTGCTCTTAACCACTGAGCTCCTTCCATTCCCTTGGATTTAGTTTGAACAAATACTTTAATGCTAAGAGCCTGCTTCATATCATATGCAAAAACTAATCCAAAGTAAATCAGTAACCTCAATCCCAATATAAAAGGGCTAAAAACAATAAAATCTTTAGAGAGGGCACACAGGTGAATCTTCATGACACTAATTCGCAATATGTTTGCCCCCCCACACACAAGATATCTAAAACACAAGCAACAAGGAAATGCCTTTGCCAAAGCAAAAAGAAATTGGACTTTATCAAAATTACAGATTCCATTCAGGAAAAGACGCTATCAAGACCCCACCCTACTGTATACCCAGACTGTATACTGTATACCCATGCCATCCTTCCATGGTCTAGCCTGGTGAGTAACCCCACACACGTCCAAGCATGTTTTCCTATGGCATGCTGAATTTAGCCCAGTTCCCCAGCCAGTGCTACTTCCTAGTCTCGTCAACCACACTTTACAGTAGTGGACCTCTAGGCTTCTAGAGGGTCCCTGATTTCTGGCCTTGGCATAGTTTCATGATGAGGAATAAGAGGTTTTCTTCAATTTTTCGAGCCAAGATTTCTCTGTGTAGCCTTGGTTGTCCTAGACTTGATTTATAGACCAGGCTGGCCTTGAATTCACACAGATCCACCTGCCTCTGCCTTGCTGAGTGCTGGGATTATAGGTGTGCACCATCGCTCCTGCCTAGGAATGAGTTTTTAAAGTCATATTATTTTAGAAGAATTTTTGATACATTCAAAAGAGCAGATCAGGGTAAAAAATGGTAGAGACTGAACCAAACACTACTAGTATATAAAAGGTATCAATAAAATGATAGAGCTCTATGACTTACTTAGTCATCATTAGAGAAGCTTCCTCCAGCAGTAGATAGGAACAGCTACAGAGACCCACAGCCAGATACTACAGGGAGAAAGAGTGTAAATTGGAAGTATCCATCAAATCCATCCCCTCAGAGCTCAGGAAACCCTGCGGAAGAGAAGGCAGAAAAGAATAGAGAGGGGATGGAGGACACCAGGAGACTAAGACCCTCTAAATTAACTAAGCAAGGTGCATATGAACTTACAGAGACTGAAGTAGCAAGCACAAGGCCTACACAGGTCTGCAACAGGTCCCCTGCATATATATTACAGCTGTTAGCTTGATATTTTATGGGCTTTTGACTATGATTCTTGTGCTTGCACTTGGGACTCTTTTCCTGTTGTTAGGTTGCCTTGTCCAACTTTTGTATAATATTTTTTACTTAATCTTATATTTTATTTTGTCATATTTTGTTGTTATCGCTTAGAAGCCTGTTCTTTTCTAATGAAAGACAGAAAAGGAGTGGATGGGAAAGGGATGGGGGACTAGGAGTGGAGGGAGGGAAAACTATAATCAGGGTATGTTATATGAGAAAATAATCTATTTTCAATAAAAGGGAAAAATAAATCTCCTTTCCCAGTAAGAAAAAAATATGGCAGAGACTGAACCAATGAAAGGGGGGGGCAGCTGTGGGAGTGCCTTGATGGAATCACTTTCTTGTTGCCGTATGACCACAAAGAATTAGTTGTAGAGAAATAAAGAAGCAAATAATAATTTTGGAATAGATGTACAGGTAGAACTGAGAAAACAACTTCATTGTCCAATCCCTTTATTCCTTGCCTCCCCCCACTCTCCCCTCAACATTGGTAGAGGTTTCTAGAATAAAGGAGCTTTGTGATGGCAAAGCCATCTGTCACCAGCTGCTGGAGGCGCTGATGGTACTGGTGGTGCTGGCGGTGCCGGTGGTGCTGGTGGTGCTGGTGGTGGTGGAGGGGCTTCTTGTCAACCACACAAGATTGAGTGGTGATATTCTACACTAATCATGGGGGGCAATTTGCAGAGGACAGGTGATTGGAGTAGACCCCTGGCAGGGTTAAGACTGTGGAAAGAATCCTGCACACCAGAGAACACCAACGACCAACAGCCAGCCGAAACACCTGAAGAGTTAGCCGAAACATCTGAACAGCCAGTCGAAACATCTGAGCTGCCAGGCCCACGTAACACCAGAAAAAGAAGAATGTATTACTCCAATCACCTAAAGCTCGGGAAGAATGGCAAGGTCAGTGGTCGTCCTTTATGATCCCAGGCTACTGTTGCCCAGCGTAACTCCTACTCCTACGCAGAAATACCCTTTCTTATACAATTCTTTTCTCTTTCCTAAACCAGTGCCCTCCCCATTCACCCTGTTGTTCTTCTACTTACAGGATAAACATGTGAGACCTCAGAAAAGCCTCAGGAAGAACCCAATAAGAAGCTCCTCTCAATTACCTCCTGCCTGCCCAAGAAACTATAAGAACGGAGTAATACCAACAATATTCTTATGTTCCCACAAGCAAAGACACGCAAAGAATAAGACCCACCATAACCGGAACAAAAGCCACTGGAACATAAAACAATTCCGTGTAACATCTTGTGGGTCCAGAAAATGTAAAGCCTGGGTTAAAAACTTACAAGAAGCTACAGCGTTTTCAGAAACAAACATGGAGGAAAGAGAAGACACTTAAGATCACGCCAAGACCAACATGAAATGTCCAGTTGGCAATTGAAATAAAACATTCAAGACGTGAAAATGATTTCTGTGTTTCTATGATGGGTAGAGAGGGAAGGAAAACAGTGTGTGTAAAGGGAGGAAGGTGGATCCTTTTATTTTTTTTTAAATTTTTTTTTATTAATTTATTCTTGTTACATCTCAATGGTTATCCCCTCCCTTGTATCCTCCCATTCTTCCCTCCCTCCCATTTTCCCCTTACTCCCCTCCCCTATGACTGTTCCTGAGGGGGATTACCTCCCCCTCTATATGTTCATAGGGTATCAAGTCTCCTCTTGGTAACCTGCTGTCCTTCCTCTGAGTGCCACCAGGTCTCCCCGTCCAGGGGACATGGTCAAAGGTGAGGCACCAGAGTATGTGAGAAAGTCATATCCCACTCTCCACTCTACTGTGGAGAGTGTTCCGTCCATTGGCTAGATCTGGGTAGGGGTTTAAGGTTTACCGCCTGTATTGTCCTTGGCTGGTACCTTAGTTTGAGCGGGACCCCTGTGCCCAAATCTGCCTATCATAATGTTCTACTTGTAGGCTTCTAGGACCCTCTGGGTCCTTCTACTTTGCCATTCTCCCATGATTCTCTCATCTAGAGTCCCACTAGAATGTCCTCTCCTCTGTCTCAGTTTCCTGGTAAGTGAAGGCTTTCGTGGGACATGCCCCTTGGGCTAATATGCAGATATAAGTGAGTATATACCATTTGAGTCTTTCTGCTTCTGGGTTAACTCACTCATTATGATCATAGAGTCCAGGGAGGCAGATCAACAGAGCTACAGCTTGCCATTAGGGGAGAAGGTTTGGGGCAGGAGAAAGAAATGAAGATAAATTTCTTCACTACTTTGTCCTAGTTTAAGAAGGAGGGACTTGTTATTTCTGCATGTGTTTGGTGTAGTAGCAATGTCAAAGTCAAGATTTCCAGAATCCAAGTGGGATTAGGTTCTGATGTGAAACCTGTGACAATGATACTCTCCCAATATCCCCTCCCCCATGCTAAAACAAAAATAATTTCTGATTTGTTCATGTCATAGTAGTGTTCCATTGCACTCTACTCTATGGTGAAAGCAACAGAAAGCCACCAAGAGAGTCAAAGCATCCTCTCAAGAGTCGCTGCCATTGGCAGGAAAGATGGCTCTGTGATTAAGAGTGCTGGCTGCCCTTCCAGAGGACCCCGACTCCATTCCCAGTATCCACATAGCACCTCACAACTATTTGTAACTCCAGTTCCAGGGTATCTGACACTTTCTTTCTGGTTTCCTAAGGCACCTGGCACACATGTTGTGTAGCGTCCCATAAACATGTAGAAGACCCGTACACATAAAGTAATGATTAACAAATTCACAAAGAGTTACTACCACAACCCTCAAGGATAGAACAGTGAGTTGGGTATGGTCTGCCTACCCAGCAACAACAAAATGCGGAGATTATTTTCTTTCTATTAGTATATATCAAGTACATGAAATAATATGGTTCATTTTACTTGATAGATATAATCCACTTTGATCAAGCTCAAATCTCTATTACCCTTCCATTTATTCCCTTTTCTTTCCCAATTGCTATATTTTACTATTATGTGTATTTCTACATCTAGATTCTGCATGTAAGTCATGAAGTACTCAATATAACGATCTTTGGTTCTATTCATTTTTCTATGAATGCTATGATTTCATGTGCCAGTGTCCTGCCATGGTGGGTGTCACTGTCCCTAGAGACACCCATCTGGTTTGTATAAGAAAGCTAGCTGAGCAAGCCAGAAAGTAGCCAGAAATCACACCTCCATGGTTACTACCTCCAGATCCTTCCCTTTTCTTTGAGACTAATTTCATTTCATATTGCCTCTGTTCATATTGGCAGAATTGGCCATTAAGTACTATTTAAGCATTGGTTGATCTAAGGAGGACGGGAGGGGGAATAAGGGGAAGAGGGAGGGAGGGCAGGTTGGGGAGGAGAGAAAGGAGGGGGCTAAGAATGGGATGTAAAGTGAATGAAAATAAGTACCAGTTAAGCAATGTTAAAAGACCTCTTGAGCTACACAGAGAAACCCTGTCTCTATGAAAACAAACCAAACTAAAACAACGACAAAAAAAGAAATGTGAGAAATTCTCAGCATCAAGAAGATCCTAAGGAAAAACAGTAACTGAATTTAATGTGGAACTTGTGAATTTTTTAGGGAAAAAAATCTGAATGAAGCATGGGCTTAATAATAATGTTGTGGCTCATTAATTATAACAAATGTATCATAATAATCTACTGTATTAGTAAGGTAAACTGGCTTTTCATTATATGGAAACTCAGTAATACCTTCTCAATTGACTATGCATCTGAAACACTGAAAATTTTAATTTATTAATTTTTGTTACCATTAATATTTTATTATTATTTGAAAATTACAGGTAGAACATTATGATGGGCAGATTTGGGCCCAGGGGTCCGGCTCAACCTAGGGCACCAGCCAAGGACAATACAGGCGATAAACTCCTACCGAGATCTAGCCAATGGACAGAACATTCTCCACAGTAGAGTGGAGAGTGGGATGTTACTTTCTCATACACTCTGGTGCCTCACCTTTCACCATGTCCCCTGGAGGGGGAGACCTGGTGGCAGTCGGAGGAAGGACGGCAGGTTACCAAGAAGAGACTTGATACCCTATGAACATATACAGAGGGAGGTAATCCCCCTCAGGAACAGTCATAGGGGAGGGGAATAAGGGAAAAATGGGAGGGATGGAAGAATGGGAGGATACAAGGGATGGTATAACCATTGAGATGTAACAAGAATAAATTAATAAATGGAAAAAAAGAGAAAAACAGGGAAAAAAACAAAAAAAAAAAAGAAAAGAAAACAAAAGAAAATTAGTTTGCCTGAGCCTGCATGGGCTCTTTATTCTCCCCCACTGATCTTTGAGTTTATTCTTTTGTAAAATATCAGTCTTGACTACAGTAATAAGTCATCTTAAGTCAGACAAGAATACCTTTTGGGAATCAGAACACATGGATTTATTTCATTAGGGTGAGTGGCAAGTGCCTTTACAAATTGATCCATAAAGATTTTTAAAAAGAGAAAGATTTACTAATGAGATAGAAAATATGAAATAAACACAAAGAGGAGAATTAAAAATGAAAATGAGTTATTTTAAAAACAAGTAAGACAAACAAAAAAAATCCATACAAAAGAACTTTTAAAAAAACAGGAAAAAAGCAATCCAAGATGGCGGTAAGAAGTGTGGACCGTGTTTGTAAGCTCCAGTGAACAATTCAGGGAATTGCACAGATTTCTGAGCCAGGAACACCAAGGTCCCCACACCACAGCAGCAGAAGTGCTCCATGGTTCGGAGGGACCAGGGTGCGGAGGACCTGCTTGCCCCTGCACAAAGGAGGAGAGTGGACTTCCTCAGATCAGAGCAGCAGCGGCAGAGACAGCAGTGCCACCAGCGGCACCAGCAGCTCTAGCGGCATCAGCGGCACCAGCGGCGGTGGCTGAGGTTTGCAGCTCAGAGCCTTCCAGTGGAGGCCATTGGTGTGGTGGACGGTGGGAGTTGCTGCGGGAGAGGGGACTCTGGACAGGATTTGGGTCGCGTGGTGCCTTGAGACCCAAACTGGACTCAGCAGATAGTTCAGCCCCAGAGTCCTGGGTTTGCTCAGTGAGCTGTGCTGTGGAGAAGCTGGCTCAACTCAGCAAGCAATTTTGCCCAAGCCACAGCTCTCCTGCTGTGACACAGGCTGGGCTGAGTGCTCAGTTCCACCCTAGGCTCCAGCTCAGCGCAGCTGCAGTTTTCCTGCTGTGATGCAAGCTGGGCAGAGCGCTCAGTTCCACCCTAGGTGCTTGCTCAGTGCAGTCGCAGTTTCCCTGCTGTGATGCAAGCTGGGCAGAGCGCTCACTTCCACCAGGTGCTTGCTCTGCGAAGCTGCAGTTTCCCTGCTGTGAGGCAAGCTGGGCAGAGCTCTCATTTCCACCCTAGGTGCTTGATCAGCACAGTCACAGTTTCCCTGCTGTGATGAAGGCTGGGTGGAGCACTCACTTCCACCCTAGGCGCTTGCTCAGTGCACTCGCAGTTCTCCTGCTGTGGCAAACGGTTCAGGCCCTGTGAAACTAGCTGAGCTCGACACGTGGTTCCGGCCCAGTATCCCTGGCTGGACTTGGCAGGGAACCCAAAAGGCTGTGGATACCTTGGCCTGATCCAACGCTCATTTAGAGACCCAGAACAATTGCAGGACCCACAGCAAAGGGGAGCTGAGGATCACTGACTGTGAGAGCCCAAAACAACAGGGCTAACCTCCTGACATCCACACCAGTGAAGTATCAGGGCTTCTAGCCTACGGAAAACAAGTGAATCTATCATCAGACTCCCTCCACCCAACTCTGGAAGTTACCCAACAAAAACAGAGACGGCAAGATGTCTAAAGGACAGTGTAAAAGCATACTCAAAAAACCCAAAACAACATGGCGTCTCCAGTTCCCAGCTATCCCAAAGAAAACAACCCGGAGAACTCAAATACAACGGAAACACAAGAAAATGACCTCAAATCCTTGATAATGAGGATGATAATGGAGGAAACAAATAAAATTCGAAATCAGATGCAGGAAGAAGCAGCCAAGCAGGTGCAAGGCATAAAAGAAGCACATAGAGTGGAACTGGAAAATTTTCAGGAAAATGTAAACAACCAGATGAAAGAAATAAAAAAATCTGTTCAAGATATGAAGATGAAAATGGATTCAATGATAAACACACAGACAGAAGAAATACGAGAACGTGAGGCCTCAGAAAACAAGGCGAATGACACAGTGCTGAGCTTTTCTAACAGAATCCAAGAGATGGAAGAATGAATCTCAAGTCTAGAAGATACAATAACAGATCTTGAAGCAAACATTAAAGAAAATGCCAAGTCTGGAAAACTCCTGACACAAAACATCCAAGAAATTAAGGACACCATGAAAAGAAGAAATCTGAGGATAATAGGCATTGAAGAAAGAGAAGATATCAGACTCCAAGGCCCAGAAACTATTCTCAACAAAATCATAAAGAAAATTTCCCCAATCTAAAGAAAGAGATGCCTATAAACATACAAGAGGCATACAGAACAGCAAATAGAATTGACCAGAAAAGAAAAACTGCCCATCACATAATAATCAAAACACAAAACATACAGAAAAAAGAAAAAATATTAAAAGCTGCAAGGGAAAAGGGCCAAATAACATTTAATGGCAAACCTATCAGAATTACACCCGACTTCTCAGCAGAGACCACCAAAGCCAGAAGGGCCTGGACAGAGATCCTGCAAACCCTAAGAGACCACAGATGCCAGGCCAGACTACTTTACCCAGAAAAACTATCAATAACCATTGATGGAGAAAACAAAATATTCCATGACAAAACCAAATTCAAACAGTACCTATCCACAAATCCAGCTTTACAGAAGGTACTAGAAGGAAAACTCCATCCCAAAGGGTCAAGCTACAACCAAAACTACTCAGGAAATAGATAACTATACCATGGCAAAAACTCAACCACACAAATGCTCGACTGGAACCAACATCAAAATGAAGACTCTTAATAGTAACTGGTCATTAATATCTCTCAATATCAATGGTCTCAATTCTCCAATAAAAAGACACAGACTAACTGAATGGGTGCATAAACAGGATCCAACATTCTTCTGCATTCAAGAAACACATCTCACCCATAATGATAGGCATTACCTCAGGATAAAAGGTTGGAAAAAAATATTCCAAGCAAATGGTCACAAGAAGCAAGCAGGCGTAGCCATTTTAATATCGAACAAAATAGACTTTCAACCAAGATTAATCAAAAGGGATGAGGATGGACACTTCATACTCATCAAAGGTAAAGTCAATCAAGATGACATCACAATTCTGAACATCTATGCTCCCAATACAAGGGCACCCACATTTGTAAAAGATCTGCTAAAAAGGCTTAAACCACACATCGATCCCCACACAATAATAGTGGGAGACTTCAACACCCCACTCTCTCTCTGAAGGACAAGTCATTGAAACAGAAACTAAGCCGAGAAATAACATCATTAACCAATGCCATGGGTCAAATGGATCTAACAGATATCTATAGAACCTTTCACCCAAACAAGAAAGAATATACTTCTCTGCACCCCATGGAACCTTCTCCAAAATTGATCACATCGTAGTTCACAAAGAAAGCCTCAACAGATACAAGAGGATTGAAATAATACCTTGTATCCTATCAGATCATCATGGGCTTAGGCTGCAATTAAACAACAACAGAAATAACAAAAAGCCTACACGTATGTGGAAACTAAACAACTTTCTGCTAAATGACACCTGGGTCAGGGAAGAAATAAAGAAAGAAATCAAGAAGTTTCTGAAATTCAATGAAAATGAAGGAACAACATATCCAAATTTGTGGGATACATTGAAAGCAGTGCTAAGAGGAAAATTCATAGCACTAAGTGCCTTTAAAAAGAAATTGGAAGCATTGCACATAAGCACCTTAATGACATAACTGGAAGCCCTAGAAAAAAAAGAAGCAGAAACACCCAAAAGGAGTAGACGTCTGGAAATAATCAAACTCAGGGGTGAAATTAACAAACTAGAAACTAAGAAAACAGTCCAAAGAATCAACAATACCAAGAGCTGGTTCTTTGAGAAAGTCAACAAGATAGACAGACCATTAGCCAAACTAACTAAAAGGCAGAGAGACAGTATTGAAATCAACAAAATCAGAAATGAAAAGGGAGACATAACAACAGACACTGAAGAAATACAAAGAATCATAAGATCCTACTTTGAAGGCATATATGCCTCAAAATTTGAAAATCTAAGGGAAATGGACGATTTTCTTGATCAATTTCACTTGCCAAAGTTGAGTGAAGAACAGATAAACAAGCTAAATAGTCCCATTTCCCCTACAGAAATTGAAGTAATCATTGATAGTCTCCCAACCAAAAAAAGCCCAGGGCCAGATGGTTTCAGTGCAGAATTCTACCAGACCTTCAAGGGCGAGCTAATACCGATACTCTTCAAGCTACTCCAAAAGATAAAAGGGGATGGAACATTACCAACTTCATTTTATGAGGCCATAGTCTCATTGATACCTAAACCTAACAAAGACTCAACAAAGAAAGAGAATTTCAGACCAATTTCTTTGATGAGCATCGATGAAAAAATACTAAATAAAATACTTGCAAAACAAATACAAGAGCACATCAAAGATATCATTCATCATGACCAAGTAAGCTTCATTCCAGGCATGCAGGGATGGTTTAATATACGGAAATCCATCAATGTAATCCACCACATAAACAAACTGAAAATAAAAAACCACATGATCATCTCTTTAGATGCAGAGAAAGCATTTGATAAAATCCAACACCCATTCATGTTTAAAGTTTTGGAGAGATCGGGAATACAAGGCACTTTCCTCAACATAATAAAGGCTATATATAGGAGACCAATAGCCAATATCAAAGTAAATGGTGAGATACTCAAGGAAATTCCTGTAAAATCAGGAAAAAGGCAAGGCTGCCTACTCTCTTCATATCTCTTCAATATAGTACTCGAAGTTCTAGCCAGAGCAATAAGACAACAAAAGGAGATCAAGGGTATTCAAATGGGAAAGGAGGAAGTCAAATTATCCCCATTTGCAGATGATATGATAGTCTACATAAGTGACCCTCAAAATTCCACCAGAGAACTCCTACAGCTGATAAACACCTTCAGCAAATTGGCTGGATACAAAATTAACTCAAAAAAGTCTGTAGCCTTCCTATACACAAATGACAAGCTTGCAGAGGAAGAAATTAGGAAAACTACACCCTTTCCATTAGCCACAAGCAATATAAAGTACTTAGGAGTTACTCTAACTAAGCAAGTGAAGGACTTGTTTGAAAAAAATTTCAAAACTCTAAAGAAAGAGATTGAAGATGACATGAGAAGATGGAATGATCTTCCTTGCTCATGGATTGGGAAAATTAACGTAATAAAAATGGCCATCCTACAAAAAGCAATCTACAGATTCAATGCAATCCCTATCAAAATACCTACACAATTTTTTAAAGACATTGAAAGTTCAAATCTGAAGTTCATATGGAAAAACAAAAAACCCAGAATAGCTAAAACAATCTTGCACAATAAAAGGTGCTCCGGAGGAGTCTCCATACTTGATCTCAAACTGTACTATAAAGCAATAGTAATTAAAACAGCATGGTACTGGCACAGCAACAGGCTGGTTGATCAGTGGAATCGAATTGAAGACCCAGATATAAATCCACACACATATGGTCACTTGATTTTCGACAAAGAAGCCAAATCCATTCTATGGAAAAGGGATAGCATCTTCAACAAATGGTGCTGGTCTAACTGGATGTCTATGTGTAAAAAATGCAATTAGACCCATATTTGTCACCTTGAACAAAACTCAAATCCAAGTGGATTAAAGACCTCAACATAAATCCAGAGACACCAAGTCACTTAGAAGAAAAAGTGGGGAAGAGCCTGGAACATATTGTCACAGGAGACAACTTCCTGAACAGAACACCAACAGCCCAGACATTAATGTCAACAATTAATAAATGGGACCTCATGAGGCTGAGAAGCTTCTGTAAGGCAGGAGACACTGTGAAGAGAACAAAGCGACAGCCTACAGATTGGGAAAAGATCTTCACCAACCCTATGTCTGACAAAGGTCTAATATCTAAAATATATAAAGAACTCAAGAAATTAAACACCACCAAACCAAATAACCCAATTGAGAAATGGGGCATGGAACTAAACAGAGAATTCTCAATAGAGAAATATCAAATGGCTGAGAAACACATAAAGAAATGCTCAACCTCCCTAATCATCAGGGAAATGCAAATCAAAACAACTCTGAGATTCCATCTTACACCCATCAGAATGGCTAAGATCAAAAATTCAAGCGACACCACATGCTGGCAAGGATGTGGGGAGAGAGGAACACTCCTTCATTGCTGGTGGGAATGCAAACTAGTACAGCCACTTTGGAAAGCTCTCTGGTGCTATCTCAGAAAAATGGGAATAGGGCTTCCTCAAGACCCAGCTATTCCACTCCTTGGAATATACCCAGAAGATGCTCCAGCACACAACAAGAAAATATGCTCAGCCATGTTCATAGCAGCCTTATTCATAATAGCCAGAACATGGAAACAGCCTAAGTGTCCATCAGTAGAAGAATGGATAAAAAAAAAAAACTGTGGTACATATACACTGTGGAATACTATTCAGCTATTAAAAACAAGGAATTCCTGAAATTTGAGGATAAATGGATTGAGCTAGAAATGATCATAATGAGTGAGTTAACCCAGAAGCAGAAAGACTCAAATGGTATATACAAAGTTATATCTGCATATTAGCCCAAGGGGCATGTCCCACGAAAGCCTTCACTTACCAGGAAACTGAGACAGAGGGGAGGACATTCTAGTGGGACTCTAGATGAGAAAATCATGGGAGAATAGCAAAGTAGAAGGATCCAGAGGGTCCTAGAAGCCTACAAGTAGAACATTATGATAGGCAGATTTGGGCACAGGGGTCCCACTCAAACTAAGGCCCCAGCCAAGGACAATACAGGCGGTAAACCTTAAACCCCTACCCAGATCTAGACAATGGACAGAACACTCTCCACAGTATAGTGGAGAGTGGGATATTACTTTCTCACATACTCTGGTGCCTCACTTTTGACCATGTCCCATGGAGGGGGAGATCTGGTGGCACTCAGAGGAAGGACAGCAGGTTACCATGAAGAGACTTGATACCCTATGAACATATACAGGGGGAGGTAATCCCCCTCAGGAACAGTCATAGGGTGCCAGGGACCAAACGGCCTGTGGCCGACCCCCACCCATTCAGCATTTGCAGCAAACATCCTGCTGGGCCACTCATTAGGCATGCAAGGCATCTGGCTTAGTCCTGAGAAGAGAGCGATCCGATCCTGAGATAACCACAGAGACATCCTGCTTTGTCTCACCTGGAAGACCCCTCCCCTTGCAAATGTTCCCGGGGCTCAACTTCAGAAGATTTTGTACTTTTCCATTTACTCTCCCCGCTTACCCCGCCCTCCCTAAAGCAGGTTTTAAAAAGCCTGCCATTACCTTCAATAAACGGCTCTTGACAAGCAACTGTTCGCTTGAGCTCTGCGTCTCTCTCGCCCATATCTTTAACTACAGGTTGCGACCCCCCTCGGCCCCCCAATAACTGACCAGCTGGACTGGTTGGTGGACTAGTTACATGGACTAGTTATCCTAGTTTCTTGGACTAGTTATCTGGCGCCCGACGTGGGGCTCGAGGTGCGGGTTTCTCCCCGAACGGATTAAGGGACCGGTCCACAGGAGTTTTCATGACCAGCCGAGTTCGCCCGGCCGGCTTCATCATTAGGTGAGTCATCCGTTCGCATATCTCAAGAATGGGCCATTCGCTGTCCAAGGAAGCAAAGTTCATAAGAGGCTTAAAGGACGTACTCAGAGAGAGGGGTATTAGGGTAAAAAAAAAACCATTTGATTGAGTTTTTTGTTTTTATTGACCAGACCTGTCCCTGGTTCATGATTGATGGACCTACTATTCATTCTGAAAAGTGGCAAAAGGTGGGGCGTGAGCTTAATGCACTTATTAAAAAAGATGGTAATACAGCGGTGTCGAACAGTATTTTTTCTTATTGGGGCCTTATACGGGACATAATTGAGTCCAGCGAAAACGAAAGCGGACAGAGGCAGCTCCTCTCCGTGGCTGAACTCTGCCTGCGCGAATCTCTCCCTCCTTCTCGTGTTCCTTCCTGTTCCTCTTTGCAGGGTTCCTCTCTTACGCTCATGTCCCCTGATTCTGTTCCTCCTACATCCTCGGAGCCCTTAAAAAATCCTTCCCCTTCCCCCCGCCGTCTTTATCCGTCGCTTCCTCCCACCTATGAGGACCCCATTTCCGCTATGGAACGTGGGTGTTCACCACTTTGTGCCCCTGTTTTTCCCCCAAAAAGGGCACCCTCTGTCCGGTCCGGTCCGCCAGCCTCTCCTGTTCCCCCTCCGTCGGTCGCCCCTTCACGTGCCTCCCGCCATTCCGCCATTTTCCTTTCTCAGGCCCCAGATGAGCCCTTGGATCCGGATGCTGCTGCCACCCTTGAGGAGGAGGCTGCTCGATATCATTCCGATGATGGCCTCCTCCGCGCGGCGCCAACCTTTCCCTCCTCTACCTTGCTCACTCTTCCCCCTCCCCTTACTAAGCCCTACCCTGCCTCCCGGCTCCGGCCATCTTGTTCCCTCCCAAACTGCTTTTGCCAGACGGAGGCCCATCTCCAACACCAGATCTCCCATGCGACGAAGATTCTTCAACTTCAACAACAGCTTTCACTTTTAACAACGCACATTTCCTCCACAGCCCCGTTTATTTTCCCTGTCACCCGTTCCCAGAGCCAGCCCGCCCTGAGCGGGGCGAAAACTGAGGCCACTGATTCAGGCGCTGCTTCGGGAGAGCCACCTGCCCTTACACCCTCCCAGTCGTCCGCGGCCCTTGTAGATTCTGATAGTGAGCATGATTCCTCAGGTTCGGAGGGAGAACAGAAAGGTGGTGGAACGGCTCCTGACCCTACCCCCACTGCTTATCATAAACTCAAATTTAAAAAGCTAGAAAAACTTAACACGGCTGTCCGTAGTTACGGACCTAATGCACCATTCACACTCTCCCTCCTTGATGATTTGGCAGATGGAGGCCATCTAACGCCCAACGAGTGGATCACCACTGCACAGACTGTCCTCACTCGAGGACAGTTCCTTTCTTGGAGGGCGGACTGGGCTGATCGTTGCCGTGACCTTATCCGAAAAAACGTACAGCAGGGACATCGCAAGACCCGTGAATGGTCTCTTGACAAACTCCTTGGCCAGGGCAAATATGCCACTGACGAAAAACAGCATGCACTCCCCTTTTCCTTACTTTCCCATTCTAGTTCTGCTGCCCTCGCTGCTTGGAGAACTATTGCTTCCACGGGCTCCGCCCTGTCCCCTATTACCAAGATTCTTCAGGGACCTCAGGAGCCCTTCAGCGACTTCGCTGCGCGCCTCCTGGAGGCTTCAGAAAGATCCCTTGGTCCTGGCCAGACAGACAGTAAATTTCTTACACAATTGGCCTTTGAAAATGCCAACTCAGCCTGTAAGGCAGTTCTTAGACACAAATATAAGGGCAGGGATCTTGATGAGATGATTCAGCTTTGCCGAGAGGTTGATCCCCTAACTGATAAGTTTACCAAGGCCATTATGGCCGTCGGAGCCCTCCCTAGCGGGGCCTCCTGTTTCTGGTGCGGCCAATCGGGACATTTTGCCCGCGCCTGCCCAAATGAGCGTAATCGCCCACTTTCACAGGCTGGACAGCCACTGGTCGTTCCGCCACCCACTGGATTCCGGGGACCTGTGGCCCAGCCCCCCCCCTACTACGCTCTGCCCTCGTTGCCGTAGAGGTCGTCATTGGGCCAACACCTGCCATTCCACTGTTGATGCCATGGGTAACCCTCTCCCCCTGCGTTCGGGAAACTCCTCTGGGGGCCAGTCCCGGGCCCCTCACCCTATCCAATTCAAGCCTGCGTCGGGACCGGTGTCACAGGCTCCCCCCAATCTACAGAACCGCTTCCATCCACAGACCTCCTACCCCACCTCCCAAACCCAACCTCCTCCCATTCCAGCGGCGGCCCCTTGCCCTCCCCCACAGGATTGGACTTCTGTGCCACCACCTCTACAATACTGACGCCCGAGGATGGAACCTTGTCCTTGCCTGTCTCCCTCTATGGAAACCCTCCCCCTGTTCCCCTCCTGGTCCTTGGCCGTGCCTCTTCTGCCCTTATCGGGCTACTCATCTATCCCCTCGTTCTGAAACACCCGCTCCCTTCTCCTACGCTCCTCCTTGCCGCCGCTACCCAGGGCCCTCTCTCCATCTCTCCTGGTCAGATTTTGGCCTGGGCCCTTCCGTTAACCCTGGCTGACTCTGTTGTCTCTCCTCCCGCCGCCCCCCCTCCGCTTTTTGGGTCCAACGCTTAACTTCTGATAGACCCCATCTTACACTAAGGCTTGATGGCTGCCCCTTTGAAGGCATCATTGATTCCGGGGCAGATTCGACGGTCCTGTCCCAATCTTCTTGGCCCTCGTCTTGGCCCTGTCAGCCCTCCCTTACTCACCTTCAGGGCATCGGAATATCTACCAACACCCTTCAAAGTTCTAAGGTCCTTCGCTGGACTGACCCTGATGGCCAGACGGGGACGGTGCAACCGTTCATTGTCCCCGGGTTACCCGTTAATCTGTGGGGCCGGGACATACTCTCTCAGATGGGGGTCTTTATCTATAGCCCCTCCTCTCCTGTCACGCATCAGCTTTTGGATCAAGGCTATTTGCCAGGCCAGGGCCTCGGCAAGCTGGGACAGGGGCGTCTCGAGCCCATTGTCCCTATGCCTAGGATTAGTCGCCAAGGGCTGGGATATAAACAAAATTTTTTATAAGGGCCACTTCTCCCCCTGCACTCCAGGCCGATAAAATTACTTGGAGAACTGATTCTCCTGTCTGGATCGATCAGTGGCCCCTTCCTTCCCGTAAACTGGCCGCAGCCTCAAGGCTGGTGCAGGAGCAACTTGATGCAGGCCATGTTGAGTCCTCTACTTCCCCCTGGAACACCCCCATTTTTGTCATCCAAAAAAAGAATGGTGCCTGGCGACTCCTCCAGGACCTCAGGGAAATTAACAAGACCATGATGCCCATGGGAGCTCTGCAGCCTGGTCTCCCCTCTCCTGTAGCTATCCCTAAAGGATTTCATAAACTTGTTCTCGACCTTAAAGATTGCTTCTTTTGCATTCCCCTACACCCTGATGATTCCAAACGTTTTGCCTTTAGCCTCCCTGTTGTTAATCATGTGGGGCCCTCACCCAGATTTCAATGGCGGGTACTTCCTCAGGGCATGGCCAACAGTCCCACTCTTTGTCAAAAATATGTAGCCCAGGCCATCGACCCGCTACGCCTTAGGTACCCACATTTATATATTATTCATTACATGGATGACATCTTACTTGCTGGCCCTAACACGGCTGAGCTCTCTCTAGTCACCCAGGAACTTGTTAAGAGTTTGGGTCATCTGGGACTTAAAATTGCCCCAGACAAAATACAACAACACCCCCCTTTTCTTTTTCTGGGCTATGAACTTGGGACCTCTTCAGTCAGGACCCAAAAGGTCCAGCTCCGCCGAGACACCCTTAGAACACTTCATGACTTTCAGAAGCTTTTGGGGGACATTAACAGGCTGCGCCCCTACCTTAAGCTCACTACTGGAGAGCTTAAACCCCTTTTTGATATTTTAAAAGGCAACTCTGACCCTTCTTCACCATGCAGTCTCACTGCTGAAGCTTCTGTGGCCCTACAAAAGGTCGAAGACGCCATCTTCCACCAGTCCATCTCCTATTATGACCCTACCCAGCCTTTCGCGCTCATAATTTTTCCTCCCCTCTTTGCCCCTACAGGACTGCTCTGGCAACGGGCCCCTCTTTTTTGGCTTCATCTCCCCTCCTCCTCCACTAAGGTCCTTCCTACTTATCCTACTCTGGTTGCGTCTCTCATTCGGCAGGGGAGGGAAGCGGCCACCAGGCTCTTCGGAAGGGACCCTCACTCTATTATCACGCCTTACTCGGCCACACAAATAAGGTGGCTTTTTCAAAATTCAGATGATTGGGCGGTCTCCTGTATTTCTTTTTGCGGCCTATTAGATAATCATTATCCCCCAGATAAACTAATTCAATTCCTGCAGCGACAACCTGTCATCTTCCCGAGAGTCACCCACTCCAGACCCCTCCCCCAAGCTTCCCTGGTTTTTACTGATGGCTCCTCTACCGGGGTTGCTGCCCTCTCTGTGGACGGAGCTATCCTGCAAAAACAAACCCCCCATACCTCTGCTCAGCTTGTTGAGCTGGAAGCTGTCGCACACGCCTTTACATTGCTTCCCCATACTCCCTTTAATCTATATACTGATAGTGCCTATGTCGCGTCCTCTGTTCCACTCCTCGAGACGGTTCCTCGTATTAAGCCTGCTACTAATGCCTCCCCTCTCTTCTCCCGTATCCAACAGCTTATTCTTTTGCGCTCTCAGCCTTTTTTTGTTGGTCATATTCGCACTCACTCTACCCTGCCAGGGCCTTTGACTACACTTAATGCCCAGGTGGACTCAGCCACGCGCCCCCTGCTTTCAGGGCTGGCCGTTCCATCCGCCAGCGACCCCGTTGCTATGGCCAGGGAGGCTCACGTCCTCCACCACCTTAATTCCCAAAGCCTCCGCCACATGTTCTCCATCACTCGGGAACAAGCCCGGGCTATTGTTAAAGAATGCCAGGCATGTGTCACCTTTCTTCCCGAGCCACATACGGGAGTCAACCCTTGTGGCCTCATGCCTGGACAGGTCTGGCAAATGGATGTTACTCATTTCTCCTCTTTTAAGAAACTTAAGTATATTCATGTGTCTATAGATACTTTTAGTGGATTTATTTGCGCCTCTCCGCACGCTGGAGAGGCTACTAGAGATGTTATTGATCATGTTTTGTATTGCCTTACTGTTGCCCCCAAACCCTTTACCTTAAAGACTGATAACGGCCCTGGGTATACAAGCTCTGCCTTCAAGTCCTTTTGTGCCCAACTGCAGATTAAACATGTTACGGGGATACCTTACAATCCCCAAGGACAAGGAATTGTCGAGAGGGCCCACCAGACACTTAAAGCAATGCTTAAAAAATTACAGTTTTCCAAAGGAATCCTATATCCCTCTACAGCAGGGCCCCGCCTGCTTCTCAATCATGCATTGTTCGTCCTAAATTTTCTACAAAAGGATGATCTTGGCCATTCGGCGGCCGATCGCCTTTGGCACTCTTCCACCTCCTCCACCTATGCCAAGGCTCTGTGAAAGGATCCACTGACCCACCGATGGCATGGACCCGACCCAGTCCTTATTTGGGGCAAAGGTCATGCCTGCATTTATGATCAGAAAGAACAAAATGCGCGCTGGTTACCTGAGCGCCTAATCAAACCTTTTAACCCCCCCTCCCCCAGGGAATGCCCCTGAGGAAAAGATGTAATTGTGCTCTTTTTTAGGATAAAAAAGATACCGCCGATTCATCATGTTGCTACCCACCGCGTCGCTCCTTTGCCTCTGCCTTCCTGAAGTGATTCTCGCCGCATTCCCGCGCCAACCTCAGCCTTATACAATCTATAACTTTACCTGGGTCATTATTAACCAAGCGGGAGATATTGTTAATTCCTCCTCCTCTCAGGGCATTAATCCCCAGTGGCCCGATTTACAGGTTGACCTCTGTGCCCTGGCCCTGGGAGGCCCCTCTTCTTGGGGCATGAAAGACATTTTTTGGCCTACTAAACAATCTAGGCTCCCGAGGAGATGCCCCCTTTCTCTCTTCCGGTTGGTGGTCCCAGTCCCGGCTGCCGTAATGACCTGGAGCACATCATGCTCCACAAAACCTTACATCAGGATGGGATTGCTTGGGCCGGAGGACTCTATGTTTGCCCGGGACCCTCTCATCGGCCCCGTCCTGATAACCACCGCTGTGGTGGGGCCCAAGATTTTTACTGTGCCTCTTGGGGGTGTGAGACCACTGGCGACACGTACTGGAAGCCATCCTCTTCTTGGGACTACATCACTGTCGATTCCTGGGTTCATCCTCAGCCCTATGGTGAGGCCGTTAAAGACCTTTGCAATGCAGCTCGTTCAGTCACCAATGGCTAGTGCAACCCCCTGACCATTCGCTTCACTGAGCCCGGTAAACGTGCCATTTGGACGGGTCGTGGATTTGAATGGGGCCTCCGTGTTTATAAATCAGAGTACGATTTTGGACTTACGTTCAGGTTGCACCTCCTGAAAGAGGTACCCAATAAAGGCACTGCAGTGGTTGGGCCTAATCATATTTTCCATCATCCTATTCCCGTTCCTGCTCCTGGCCCCCCGCCTAAACCCGCCACCCCCATGCCTCCCTCCCCACCCACCCCCTCGGACGTCCTCCTTCGGTTCATTTCACCCCCTCCCTTCCGACCTACCCTCCCCGTGGGCCCCCCCAGTTCGGCTGATGTCATTCTCCAGTTGGCAAATGCCTCCATATGGGCCTTTAAAAATGACTCCTCCTTGTCATTTCCTGAATGTTGGATGTGTTTCTCCCCCTCCCCGCCCTTTTACGAGGGTGTTGCTCTTCTTTCCACCTTGCTCTTTACTAATGTTACCCCACCCTCACCGGCTTAGCTCCCGACAATCGCATTACCCTCCAGTCCGTTTCCGGCATAGGTACTTGCCTCCTGGGTCCCCATATGCTCCCTCCTCTTCCCCTCAGAGGCATTTGCACCCAGACTGTCATTCCTGACCTCTCCCTCCCCTACATTCCCGCGCCAAATAACACCCATTTTGCTTGTTCCTCTGGTTTAACCTCGATCGTCTATGCCCCTACCTTCCTTTCCTCCAAAGACTGGTGTGTCCTTGTTATTCTTCTTCCCCGTTTTACTATTCATGACCCCGACTCATTTTTAAATTTTCTGGAAGGGGGAATTTCCCTAACCCTAACCTTGCCTCCCCCTGGCTTACTACTCTTCTCCCCACCCTGCTCGGGCCCCTCGTTGGTGTTCTCCTTCTATTATCCTTTGGCCCATGGACTTTAAACCGTCTTACAGGGTTTGTTAAAAGTCAGGTTGAAGCTGCCACCAAGAATATCCAGGTTCACTACCACCGCCTGGAGACTGAGGACCCAAATGAGACTTCTATTTCCATCCAGGAGATTTCACCTACGCCTCAGTCGGTTAACTATGGGCGGCCTTTGCAGTTCCTTTGGGCGGCCTTTGCAGTTCCCGAGGATGCAGAATGCTGGATGGCGAGCCTGGTTGTGCCCTCGGTGCCTTTGGTAAACCTGTGCAAGCCCTCCCCTATATCTTTTGGCCTGAGCCCATCTTGACCTGACCCGCGATAGTGCCTGGTAAGTCAGAGACGGAGCGATCGAATAAGTCTCGGTTATCAGACGTCGGTCGGTCCTTGGTGGGAGGACAGACCATAGGCGTGGTAAGATTGAGCATCGATCCTCTAGCAGGCTCAGGCCATCGCGAGGCCCCCTTTCCTTGGGAATTTGGCCGGTCCAGAATAACTGTTGTCCTGAAACACTTGGACAATAGTGATTCTCAAATATACCGCCATCCTGTAACAATGACTGGTGACCTCCTAAAAGTCATTCGCTGGGCTGTAAGGTCTCCCTCAGGCCAAAATAAACAAAAAGGGATGAGATGCCAGGGACCAAACGGCCTGTGGCCGACCCCCACCCATTCAGCATTTGCAGCAAACATCCTGCTGGGCCACTCATTAGGCATGCAAGGCATCTGGCTTAGTCCTGAGAAGAGAGCGATCCGATCCTGAGATAACCACAGAGACATCCTGCTTTGTCTCACCTGGAAGACCCCTCCCCTTGCAAATGTTCCCGGGGCTCAACCCCAGAAGATTTTGTACTTTTCCATTTACTCTCCCTGCTTACCCCGCCCTCCCTAAAGCAGGTTTTAAAAAGCCTGCCATTACCTTCAATAAACGGCTCTTGACAAGCAACTGTTCGCTTGAGCTCTGCGTCTCTCTCGCCCATATCTTTAACTACAGGTTGCGACCCCCCTCGGCCCCCCAATAACTGACCAGCTGGACTGGTTGGTGGACTAGTTACATGGACTAGTTATCCTAGTTACATGGACTAGCTAATAGGGGAGGGGAATAAGGGGAAAATGGGAGGGAGGGAAGAATGGGAGGATACAAGGGATGGGATAACCATTGAGATGTAACAAGAATAAATTAATAAAGGAAAAAAAACAGGAAAAAGGGGGAAAATGCAGGGGACAAAAAGAAGAAAAATAATAAAGAAAAAAACAGATTACACACTAATGAAACACACACACACTTTGAAGAATTTATTAAGGGAAATAAAAATCAAAAACCTAGTTATAAAATAAGGAGAACACTGTTCGAAGCATAATAAAAAGAAAGCATGGGAAGTAGCCAAGTCTTAGCTAGAGGTGCTTGTGAGTGTGGGAGGCAACCACAGCAGTGGGGTCTGCACGTGCTTTCAAGATCCCTTCCACATTAATCATCGTACTGGAGGGATATAGATGTGGTTATCAGGTAGAATGCTGAAGCTTGTACAGTAGCGAGGGGCAGGGTAGAGGCTAGAAGAAGGCTCTGAATCCCATGGGACTAGAGTTCGAGCATAGAGTGAGTCACTATGTGAGTGCAGGGAATTGAACTAGGGTCCTTTGGAGTAGTCAGTGCTGTTAACCACTGAGCTCCTTCCATTCCCTGGAGTTAGTTTGAACAAATACTTTAATGCTAAGAGCCTGCTTCATATCATATGCAAAAACTAATCCAAAGTAAATCAGTAACCTCAATCCCAATATAAAAGGGCTAAAAACAATAAAATCTTTAGAGAGGGCACACAGGTGAATCTTCATGACACTAATTCGCAATATGTTTGCCCCACACACACACACAAGATATCTAAAACACAAGCAACAAGGAAATGCCTTTGCCAAAGCAAAAAGAAATTGGACTTTATCAAAATTACAGATTCCATTCAGGAAAAGACGCTATCAAGACCCCACCCTACTGTATACCCAGACTGTATACTGTATACCCATGCCATCCTTCCATGGTCTAGCCTGGTGAGTAACCCCACACACGTCCAAGCATGTTTTCCTATGGCATGCTGAATTTAGCCCAGTTCCCCAGCCAGTGCTACTTCCTAGTCTCGTCAACCACACTTTACAGTAGTGGACCTCTAGGCTTCTAGAGGGTCCCTGATTTCTGGCCTTGGCATAGTTTCATGATGAGGAATAAGAGGTTTTCTTCAATTTTTCGAGCCAAGATTTCTCTGTGTAGCCTTGGTTGTCCTAGACTTGATTTATAGACCAGGCTGGCCTTGAATTCACACAGATCCACCTGCCTCTGCCTTGCTGAGTGCTGGGATTATAGGTGTGCACCATCGCTCCTGCCTAGGAATGAGTTTTTAAAGTCATATTATTTTAGAAGAATTTTTGATACATTCAAAAGAGCAGATCAGGGTAAAAAATGGTAGAGACTGAACCAAACACTACTAGTATATAAAAGGTATCAATAAAATGATAGAGCTCTATGACTTACTTAGTCATCATTAGAGAAGCTTCCTCCAGCAGTAGATAGGAACAGCTACAGAGACCCACAGCCAGATACTACAGGGAGAAAGAGTGTAAATTGGAAGTATCCATCAAATCCATCCCCTCAGAGCTCAGGAAACCCTGCGGAAGAGAAGGCAGAAAAGAATAGAGAGGGGATGGAGGACACCAGGAGACTAAGACCCTCTAAATTAACTAAGCAAGGTGCATATGAACTTACAGAGACTGAAGTAGCAAGCACAAGGCCTACACAGGTCTGCAACAGGTCCCCTGCATATATATTACAGCTGTTAGCTTGATATTTTATGGGCTTTTGACTATGATTCTTGTGCTTGCACTTGGGACTCTTTTCCTGTTGTTAGGTTGCCTTGTCCAACTTTTGTATAATATTTTTTACTTAATCTTATATTTTATTTTGTCATATTTTGTTGTTATCGCTTAGAAGCCTGTTCTTTTCTAATGAAAGACAGAAAAGGAGTGGATGGGAAAGGGATGGGGGACTAGGAGTGGAGGGAGGGAAAACTATAATCAGGGTATGTTATATGAGAAAATAATCTATTTTCATTAAAAGGGAAAAATAAATCTCCTTTCCCAGTAAGAAAAAAATATGGCAGAGACTGAACCAATGAAAGGGGGGGGGCAGCTGTGGGAGTGCCTTGATGGAATCACTTTCTTATTGCCGTATCACCACAAAGAATTAGTTGTAGAGAAATAAAGAAGTAAATAATAATTTTGGAATAGATGTACAGGTAGAACTGAGAAAACAACTTCATTGTCCAATCCCTTTATTCCTTGCCTCCCCCCACTCTCCCCTCAACATTGGTAGAGGTTTCTAGAATAAAGGAGCTTTGTGATGGCAAAGCCATCTGTCACCAGCTGCTGGAGGCGCTGATGGTACTGGTGGTGCTGGCGGTGCCGGTGGTGCTGGTGGTGCTGGTGGTGGTGGAGGGGCTTCTTGTCAACCACACAAGATTGAGTGGTGATATTCTACACTAATCATGGGGGGCAATTTGCAGAGGACAGGTGATTGGAGTAGACCCCTGGCAGGGTTAAGACTGTGGAAAGAATCCTGCACACCAGAGAACACCAACGACCAACAGCCAGCCGAAACACCTGAAGAGTTAGCCGAAACATCTGAACAGCCAGTCGAAACATCTGAGCTGCCAGGCCCACGTAACACCAGAAAAAGAAGAATGTATTACTCCAATCACCTAAAGCTTGGGAAGAATGGCAAGGTCAGTGGTCGTCCTTTATGATCCCAGGCTACTGTTGCCCAGCGTAACTCCTACTCCTATGCAGAAATACCCTTTCTTATACAATTCTTTTCTCTTTCCTAAACCAGTGCCCTCCCCATTCACCCTGTTGTTCTTCTACTTACAGGATAAACATGTGAGACCTCAGAAAAGCCTCAGGAAGAACCCAATAAGAAGCTCCTCTCAATTACCTCCTGCCTGCCCAAGAAACTATAAGAACGGAGTAATACCAACAATATTCTTATGTTCCCACAAGCAAAGACACGCAAAGAATAAGACCCACCATAACCGGAACAAAAGCCACTGGAACATAAAACAATTCCGTGTAACATCTTGTGGATCCAGAAAATGTAAAGCCTGGGTTAAAAACTTACAAGAAGCTACAGCGTTTTCAGAAACAAACATGGAGGAAAGAGAAGACACTTAAGATCACGCCAAGACCAACATGAAATGTCCAGTTGGCAATTGAAATAAAACATTCAAGACGTGAAAATGATTTCTGTGTTTCTATGATGGGTAGAGAGGGAAGGAAAACAGTGTGTGTAAAGGGAGGAAGGTGGATCCTTTTATTTTTTTATTTTTTTTATTATTAATTTATTCTTGTTACATCTCAATGGTTATCCCCTCCCTTGTATCCTCCCATTCTTCCCTCCCTCCCATTTTCCCCTTACTCCCCTCCCCTATGACTGTTCCTGAGGGGAATTACCTCCCCCTCTATATGTTCATAGGGTATCAAGTCTCTTCTTGGTAACCTGCTGTCCTTCCTCTGAGTGCCACCAGGTCTCCCCCTCCAGGGGACATGGTCAAAGGTGAAGCACCAGAGTATGTGAGAAAGTAATATCCCACTCTCCACTCTACTGTGGAGAGTGTTCCGTCCATTGGCTAGATCTGGGTAGGGGTTTAAGGTTTACCGCCTGTATTGTCCTTGGCTGGTGCCTTAGTTTGAGTGGGACCCCTGTGCCCAAATCTGCCTATCATAATGTTCTACTTGTAGGCTTCTAGGACCCTCTGGGTCCTTCTACTTTGCCTTTCTCCCATGATTCTCTCATCTAGAATCCCACTAGAATGTCCTCTCCTCTGTCTCAGTTTCCTGGTAAGTGAAGGCTTTCGTGGGACATGCCCCTTGGGCTAATATGCAGATATAAGTGAGTATATACCATTTGAGTCTTTCTGCTTCTGGGTTAACTCACTCATTATGATCATAGAGTCCAGGGAGGCAGATCAACAGAGCTACAGCTTGCCATTAGGGGAGAAGGTTTGGGGCAGGAGAAAGAAATGAAGATAAATTTCTTCACTACTTTGTCCTAGTTTAAGAAGGAGGGACTTGTTATTTCTGCATGTGTTTGGTGTAGTAGCAATGTCAAAGTCAAGATTTCCAGAATCCAAGTGGGATTAGGTTCTGATGTGAAACCTGTGACAATGATACTCTCCCAATATCCCCTCCCCCATGCTAAAACAAAAATAATTTCTGATTTGTTCATGTCATAGTAGTGTTCCATTGCACTCTACTCTATGGTGAAAGCAACAGAAAGCCACCAAGAGAGTCAAAGCATCCTCTCAAGAGTTGCTGCCATTGGCAGGAAAGATGGCTCTGTGATTAAGAGTGCTGGCTGCCCTTCCAGAGGACCCCGACTCCATTCCCAGTATCCACATAGCACCTCACAACTATTTGTAACTCCAGTTCCAGGTATCTGACACTTTCTTTCTGGTTTCCTAAGGCACCTGGCACACATGTTGTGTAGCGTCCCATAAACATGTAGAAGACCCGTACACATAAAGTAATGATTAACAAATTCACAAAGAGTTACTACCACAACCCTCAAGGATAGAACAGTGAGTTGGGTATGGTCTGCCTACCCAGCAACAACAAAATGCGGAGATTATTTTCTTTCTATTAGTATATATCAAGTACATGAAATAATATGGTTCATTTTACTTGATAGATATAATCCACTTTGATCAAGCTCAAATCTCTATTACCCTTCCATTTATTCCCTTTTCTTTCCCAATTGCTATATTTTACTATTATGTGTATTTCTACATCTAGATTCTGCATGTAAGTCATGAAGTACTCAATATAACGATCTTTGGTCCTATTCATTTTTCTATAAATGCTATGATTTCATGTGCCAGTGTCCTGCCCATGGTGGGTGTCACTGTCCCTAGACACACCCATCTGGTTTGTATAAGAAAGCTAGCTGAGCAAGCCAGAAAGTAGCCAGAAATCACACCTCCATGGTTACTACCTCCAGATCCTTCCCTTTTCTTTGAGACTAATTTCATTTCATATTGCCTCTGTTCATATTGGCAGAATTGGCCATTAAGTACTATTTAAGCATTGGTTGATCTAAGGAGTATGGGAGGGGGAATAAGGGGAAGAGGGAGGGAGGGCAGGTTGGGGAGGAGAGAAAGGAGGGGGCTAAGAATGGGATGTAAAGTGAATGAAAATAAGTACCAGTTAAGCAATGTTAAAAGACCTCTTGAGCTACACAGAGAAACCCTGTCTCTATGAAAACAAACCAAACTAAAACAACGACAAAAAAAGAAATGTGAGAAATTCTCAGCATCAAGAAGATCCTAAGGAAAAACAGTAACTGAATTTAATGTGGAACTTGTGAATTTTTTAGGGAAAAAAATCTGAATGAAGCATGGGCTTAATAATAATGTTGTGGCTCATTAATTATAACAAATGTATCATGATAATCTACTGTATTAGTAAGGTAAACTGGCTTTTCATTATATGGAAACTCAGTAATACCTTCTCAATTGACTATGCATCTGAAACACTGAAAATTTTAATTTATTAATTTTTGTTACCATTAATATTTTATTATTATTTGAAAATTACAGGTAGAACATTATGATGGGCAGATTTGGGCCCAGGGGTCCGGCTCAACCTAGGGCACCAGCCAAGGACAATACAGGCGATAAACTCCTACCGAGATCTAGCCAATGGACAGAACATTCTCCACAGTAGAGTGGAGAGTGGGATGTTACTTTCTCACACACTCTGGTGCCTCACCTTTCACCATGTCCCCTGGAGGGGGAGACCTGGTGGCAGTCGGAGGAAGGACGGCAGGTTACCAAGAAGAGACTTGATACCCTATGAACATATACAGGGGGAGGTAATCCCCCTCATGAACAGTCATAGGGGAGGGGAATAAGGGAAAATGGGAGGGAGGGAAGAATGGGAGGATACAAGGGATGGTATAACCATTGAGATGTAACAAGAATAAATTAATAAATGGAAAAAAAAGAAAAACGTGAAAAAAAACAACAAAAAAAAAGAAAACAAAAGAAAATTAGTTTGCCTGAGCCTGCATGGGCTCTTTATTCTCCCCCACTGATCTTTGAGTTTATTCTTTTGTAAAATATGAGTCTTGACTACAGTAATAAGTCATCTTAAGTCAGACAAGAATACCTTTTGGGAATCAGAACACATGGATTTATGTCATTAGGGTGAGTGGCAAGTGCCTTTACAAATTGATCCATAAAGATTTTTAAAAAGAGAAAGATTTACTAATGAGATAGAAAATATGAAATAAACACAAGGAGGAGAATTAAAAATGAAAATGAGTTATTTTAAAAACAAGTAAGACAAACAAAAAAACCCCCATACAAAACAACTTTTTAAAAAACAGGAAAAAGGGGGGAAATGCAGGGGACAAAAAGAAGAAAAATAATAAAGAAAAAAACAGATTACACACTAATGAAAGACACACACACACACTTTGAAGAATTTATTAAGGGAAATAAAAATCAAAAACCTAGTTATAAAATAAGGAGAACATTGTTCGAAGCATAATAAAAAGAAAGCATGGGAAGTAGCCGAGTCTTAGCTAGAGGTGCTTGTGAGTGTGGGAGGCAACCACAGCAGTGGGGTCTGCGCGTGCTTTCAAGATTCCCTTCCACATTAATCATCGTACTGGAGGAATATAGATGTGGTTATCAGGTAGAATGCTGAAGGTTGTGCAGTAGTGAGGGGCAGGTTGGTGGTTCCAGAGGCTTAGCCACCTGCTGCTGACTGCTATTAAACCCCAGGGTTAGTCTTAGTTAACGAGATTGCCTTCCAGCACCTGAGGCTGGACTTTACCTTTCCCTATGTACTATGTCTGATCTGAGCCTGTACTTTTCAACTTGTCAACATCTCTTCTTCTGCGTCCTAGCATTTCACAATGGCTTCAAAGGGCTGTCTCTCACAAGAAGGCTGTGGTAAATTAAACTCAGGTTCCATGTCTTGAGGTTGGGTCTCATTTTAGATCCCAGAACAACTGAATTTGAAACAATAGTTATCTAAAGTTGTGTTCAACCTCTCCTGTCTGGGATGCAGGAAGTAACAAAACAGGATTTCTATTTACACTGACCCATGTCTCGGAGGGATAAAAGTCTCACTAAAACTGCAACTGCTTTTGTGAAGGTTGCAAGTGAGCTTGTCACAAAGGCAAGCTCCCTACTCCGTTTTCACCAGGACTGCCTGGATTGTCTTCTGGAGGAAGTTTAGCTTCTCTCTCCCTGCCAGTGCCAGAACAAATGGTGGTGCTTTCTCTTGGCTAACTTTTTTTCCTGCATCACTTGTCTAATGTTCTATACTGTTCAATTGTTGTCACTTTCTGAAGCTTTTACTTTTTTAGTAGTCTTTTTCCTTATATTTCCCTAGGTCAGAGAGGCTGCCATCTTAACCAAAAGTCTGAATCTTACTTTTTTCCATTAAATATAACCTTAAAATAGTGTCATAATAGCACATCTTGTTTTGTAAAGGTGCCGATACTCTCCTTGAGATAATATAGTATTGCTTACCCAATCATGGTCCTAGGGGCACATATTTTTTTTCTTTCTTCTTTCTTTCTTTCTTTCTTTCTTTTCTTTTCTTTTCTTCTTTTTAAAAAAATTTTATTAATTTATTCTTGTTACATCTCAGTGGTTATCCCATCCCTTATAGCCTCCCATTCTTCCCTCCCTCCTATTTTCCCCCCATTCCCCTCCCCTATGACTGTTCCTGAGGGGGACTTCCTCCTCCTTTATATGCTCATAAGGTATCAAGTCTCTTCTTGGCAACCTGCTATCCTTCCTCTGAGTGCCACCAGGTCTCCCTCTCCAGGGGACATGGTCAAATATGAGGCACCAGAGTATGTGTGAAAGTCATATCCCACTCTCCACTCAACTGTGGAGAATGTTCTGCCCATTGGTTAGATCTGGGTAGGGGTTTAAGGTTTACCGCCTGTATTGTCCTTGGCTGGTGCCTTAGTTTGAGCGGGACCCCTGGGCCCAAATCTGCCTATCATAATGTTCTACTTGTAGGTTTCTAGAACCCTCTGGATCCTTCTACTTTGCTATTCTCCCATGCTTCTCTCATCTAGAGTTCCAATAGGATGTCCTCCCCTCTGTCCCAGTTCCTGGTAAGTGAAGGCTTTCGTGGGACATGCCCCTTGGGCTAGTATGCAGATATAAGTGAGTATATACCATTTGAGTCTTTCTGCTTCTGGGTTAATTCCCTCATTATGATCATTTCTAGCTCAATCCATTTGTCCAAAAAATTCTGGAATTCCTTGGGTTTTTTTCTTTTTCTTTTTATTAATTTATTCATATTACATCTCAGTTGTTAGCCCATCCCTTGTATCCTCCCATTCCTCCCTTCCTCCCGCTTCCCCCTCCTACTCCCCTCCCCTATGTCTGTGACTGAGGGGGACCTCCTACCCCTGTATATGTTCATAGGGTATCAAGTCTCTCCTTGGTGACCTATTATCCTTCCTCTGAGTGCCACCAGGCGTCTCCATCCAAGGGACATGGTCAAATATGGGGCACCAGAGTTTGTGTGAAAGTCAGATCTCCTTCTCCACTTAATGGTGGAGAATGTCCTGTCCATCGGCTAGTCTGGGTAGGGGTTCAAAGTTTACTGCCTATATTTTCCTTGGCTGTTGCCATAGTTTGAGGAGGATCCCAGGGCCCAGACCCACCTGTAGTTTTCCAGGACCCACTGGATCCTTCTATTTCCTCATTCTCCCAGGCTTCTCACACCTAAAGTCTCAATAGCGTGTCCTCCCCTCTGACCCACTTTCCTGGTAGGTACAGTTTTTCATGGGGACGTACACCTTGGACTAGTGTCTCGATATAAGTGAGTATATACCATTTAGCTCTTTTTGCTTCTGTGTGAACTCACTCATTATGATAATTTCTAGTTCAATCCATTTGTCCACAAATTTCAGGAATTCCTTGTTTTTAATAGCTGAATATTATTCCATAGTGTAAATGTACCACAGTTTCTTTATCCATTCTTCTACTGAGGGACACTCAGGCTGTTTCCATGTTCTGGCTATTATAAATAAGGCAGCTATGAACATGGTTGAGCAAATTTTCTTGTTGTGTGCTGGAGCATCTTCTGGGTATATTCCAAGGAGTGGAATAGCTGGGTCTTGAGGAAGCCCTATTCCCAGTTTTCTGAGATAGCACCAGATAGCTTTCCAAAGTGGCTGTACTAGTTTGCATTCCCACCAGCAATGAAGGAGTGTTCCTCTCTCCCCACATCCTTGCCAGCATGTGGTGTCACTTGAATTTTTGATCTTAGCCATTCTGATGGGTGTAAGATGGAATCTCAGAGTTGTTTTGATTTGCATTTCCCTGATGACTAAGGAGGTTGAACATTTCTTTAAGTGTTTCTCAGCCATTTGATATTCCTCTGTTGTGAATTCTCTGTTTAGTTCCAAGCCCCATTTCTCAATTGGGTTATTTGGTTTGGTGGTGTTTAGTTTCTTAGTTCTTTATATATTTTGGATATTAGACCTTTGTCAGATGTAGGGTTGGTGAAGATCTTTTCCCAGTCTGTAGGCTGTCGCTTTGTTCTCTTGACAGTGTCTCCTGCCTTACAGAAGCTTCTCAGCCTCATGAGGTCCCATTTATTAATTGTTGACCTTAAGGCCTGGGCTGTTGGTGTTCTGTTCAGGAAGTTGTCTCCTGTGACAATATGTTCCAGGCTCTTCCCCATCTTTTCTTCTTCTTCTTCTTCTTCTTCTTCTTCTTCTTCTTCTTCTTCTTCTTCTTCTTCTTCTTCTTTTTATACAGAGTTTCTCTGTGTAATCCTAGTTGTTCTGGAACTTGCTCTGTAGCCAGACTGGCCTTGAACTCACAGAGATCCACCTGCCTCTCCCTCACAAGTGCTTAGAATAAAGGCATCCAAATTATCTTGGTAATGAGGCACATTTCTTTGCCTTTACTGAGTCATATTCTATCATGAGTCTTCTGGGGGACAGTGCTTCTTATGGGAGCCAAACCTGTGTTTTCCACTTTACCCAGGTTTGGCCCAGGAATGTGAATTCATATTTGTGTGTTGGAGTGGCAGGGGTGCTGTGGATTGATCCCAAGCCTTGATCATGCCAAGCAAGCTAAACCTCCAGTCTCAGAGATATGAATTTCATGCAGTTCTCCCATGTGATTCTGATGTACTGTACTAGTTGAAGGAAATAACCCTCAGTGTCTTACCTATGTGCCATTAAAATGATCCAGAAAGTTTTGGGGAATCCAGTAGTCACTCTAGAACAGGGTTTCTCACCCTGTGGGTCGTGACCCATTCAGGTGTCAAATGACTTTTTCAAAGACTGTTGGAAAACATAGATATTTACATTAAGATTCATAACAGTAGCAAAATTACAGTTATGAAGTACCGATGAAAATAATTTTATGGATGGAGGGTCACTCTAACCCGAGGAACTGCATTAAGGGGTTGCAGCTTTAGGAGGGTTGAGAACCCCTGTCCCAGATCAATTACATTTTCTAGGTGAGAAGCTTGTTTGATTTATCTCATTTGTTTCATCTGTGAAACAGGCTCAGTGATGGCACCTACTTCATAAGAATTGTGGTAAATTCAAAGAAAGAGTGTACTTAAATCTCTTGTCACTTACCAGGTGCTCAGTAACCAACAGATTTTTCTGTGTGGTCCTTGAAGAATTGTAATATTTAATCAGTGGGTAGCACAGATTGCTCTAAATAGTGTACAATTTCAGGCAAAAGTGGCAAGGAGAATCAGAAGCTGGTTAACAAAAAGATAAATTTAAGGTGGTGTTTTGGGAGTGTGTGATCCTTTGCTAGTGAGGTCGTATGTATTCTCATTCTGATCAGGTCATCTGAGCACTTCATAGAGCTTTACATTTTCTTTGTACCACCAGCACATGGGACTCTTAAAAGTTCTGTCTTAAAGAGCCTTTTTCTTCCTACTCTCCACCACTGTAATGGTGCCAATTTTCATCGCAGAAAGAATTGCTCTTTGATTTTGACCAACTGGTAAGTCAGTGTAATTTCTATAGTGACTCATAGGGCCTAGAAGCAGCAAGAACAAATATATAGGTTTGTTGGAAACTTACGGAGACTCAGATACAAATCCCATCCATAATACATAGTGGGAAAACACTCTTCATTGTGCAATTAATATGAATCACATGAGTTTGTTCCACAGAAAGAAAATACATGACTAGAAATGAGGTGGTAGAGCATTAAGAACAAAAGCTCCAGATTTGGAAGGCATAGACATTGGCTAGGATCAATGTAGAGTGCCGTGCACATAATAGACCTTTCATAAACTAAAACTAACAATGTTGTAGTTTGAACGAGGACCTTCCGCTTGTAAAGCAGAGGTAATAACCACTGCACTATAGGGTGGAAGTGGGAAGGAGGGAGGAAAAAGAGGATACAAGTGATGGGATAACAGTTGAGTTGTAATTTGAATAAATTAATTAAATAAAAAACAAAAAACTAACTAACAATGCTTGATAATGCTCAGATCCAACTGAGGAAAGATGATTCCAGAAGCCTGAGCAGGCAAGGGGTAGGAAGTTCTCATAAGGTACTAATTTCCAATACCAGTTTCCACAACTTAAAGATTTTGAAAAGAAGGTTGCCTAACATCCCTAAGCCTCAACTGACTCATCTGCAAAATGGGCATGGCCATTATACATACCTCACAAAGGTTTTGGTAAAGATGAAATGATGAGTATATGAAAATTGCCTGATGTTTACTGGGCACCCAATAGAAAATAGCTACTTAATTACCCTTTCAAGGTGAAACAGCTTCCAGCCAAAGCATTAATACCAGTGGTTCCTTTTATCTGCTGACTCAATCTACATCTGATTAACTTATAAGTATCTCTTGGGTAGAATGATAATACATCCTTCACTTCCTCTGGAGGAAGATTTGGCACAAATTCTGTGCTGAGGAAATTAATGGCTTCTGAAAATTATCTGCATAAGTACTTCTGCTAACACAATGACATTAAAAACACATACTTGGTACAAAAATTGGTGTTGCAAAACCCAGACATACTCCTGCCTAGAGATTAGCATCTCCTAGCTCCTTCTCCCTGGTCAGATGCTGCTGAGATAGGCTGGGAAGCTTCTAGCATCAAAATGGCTGTGGAGGAAGTAGAGCACTCAAGGAGACTTCAAGTTCCTGAGTGACAAATGATAAAAGCTCCAGCTTTTCAAAAAACCTGTAAAACAAAAACAGAAAAAAAAAAACAAACCAAAAAAACCCCACCCTATTTACCATATCTTGCCTCTGGACCATCTTCCTAGGGACCATGACCTCCTGAGGCTGTGGACAGATTCCTGCCCTTAGACTTCCCAACAGACCAACAAATTACGTCCCATTTCCTGGGTCCTAAAATGGAGTACTTGAGATTATAAATGAGTGTGCCTAGAGTTTCCTTATCACTGTTTCTCTGAAAGGGAAAAGTACCATCTGAAAAAGTCAGACATAGCCTCACCCTCCAATTGGCCAGGCATACACAAGCTAATCAAAGTTCCACACTACCATTTCCTGGTTGTGGCATTTGAGAAGTTTCTTAATCATACCATATTCATATTTCTTCATTTGTAAAATACAAAAAGACTATCTCCCCATAGCTGTTAAGTTTAAATAAGTCAATGTTTAACAAATGCTGCAGAAACTCTCAGTAAATGCTAGCTATCATGTTGACTGTTACACCAGGCTCTTTTAAAGAGCAGATAGATCCATGGTTTTCAACCTGTGTGTTGAATATCAGATATTTACATTCTGACTCATCACAGTAACAAAGTTATGAAGTAGCAATGAAATAATGTTATGGTGGAGAGTCACCACATGAGGAACTGTATTAAATGGTCACAGCATCAGGAAGGTCAAGGACCACTGAGTTAGATAATATCAAAGCATTTTCCTACTTAGAGCTATGGTTTTGAAGGTGAATCTACTCAAGTGCTTTCTTTTCTCTTCCTTCCTTTCTCTCTTTCCTTTTCTCAAGTGTTTTCAAAGTATTTTACAATTTTGGTCAACAAATAGCTGATAACAAATGGAAGGGTTGTCATAATTTTTTTTCATATAAGTGAATGCTGAATGTTGCAGAAAGCAAACTCTCATATTTCGGGTAGAAATGGCAATTGTTATAGGCTGTCTAGAATGGAATTCTCTTCTAAGTTAATTACACTTAACCTTAGCAAAACCACTCTGTGGACTCTAGTCCCCAGAACTAAAAAGCATTGGAAATCCAAGGCATGGCTTTGAGCAGGAGTATGGCTGAAGTAATTGTGCTTGCGAACAGAGGCTTTTTATGTCATCCTTTGAAAGAAAGAAATGGTTTCCATGGTGTATTGTTAAGTGAGAGAAGCAAGTGTATGTACTTGGATGCCACTGTTGTAAAGTCAAATGCGCAAAACATCCCTTAAGTATGTACAAGCTAGGAAATATATACACAAGTGTGCCTCAGCTTCTATGACTTCCAGTATAATTTTCCCACTAGGGAGGATGAGATGTAATGAGGAAGGCTTCATATTTTCATACAAAAGATATCTACAGTGAATATTTGTAATTTTTGTATTGTTTAGTACCATTTAGGCAAATGTAGATTTTGCACAAATGCTCTGAGAGACCAACAAGATGTTCATGGAGCATTTCTCAAAAATGGGAAAAATAATTTTATAATTTCTTATTTAACACAAGCAAAAATTTCAATTTTCACTTAAATGCTCCCTTAGAAATTGGCGAGCACATATCTTTTCAGAAACATAACTTGGCTAGTAGTGCAGGGTTAACTGTGTGGAACAGACATGCAATTTTATTGCTTAACTTTGATGAGTTTTGAATTTTGTTCCATATCTCTGAGTCATCAACTCAAAGTACTAAGATTTCACTTAAGCATTGCATTTTAAGAACCATAACATCTCTGAGGGTCAACAATTTAATAGAAGCTTCCTCAGTCGGGACCATCAGCCTTCTGGCATATTTCTTTCATCCCATTGCAGGTTCCAGACTTGCGTAGCCTGCTCTGCCAAGAAAACTCCTTTACACATCATTTTGAGGCAGGGTTCAGCATTATATTCTCACCCTAGAAACTAACTAAGGTATTCTGTTCTATTTCTCTGTTTCATAAAGGTTCCTCTAGGCTAACACCATTAATAATCTTAACACATAGGATGTGAAAAGGGCGGTGAAACAACAGTGTATATGACAGAACACTTACAGGGAGGAAACAAACAACAGGGTGCCCTAAGGGGAAGTGATATACTCCATCTTGTCGGGAAGCTTTTTAAGTTAAGAAGTAAACAACTTAAAAGGGCTTCAGGAAGCCCCTGAAGGCGAGCAAATTCACTAGGCCCTTCCCTTCCCCAGGAGTATATAACCAAAGACTACTGAGATTCACTCTCAGACAAGCAACCTGCAAAGAAGACTCTCAGACAAGCCAAGCTACCAACAAGATTTTTAGACAAACTGAGATGCCTGCAAGAGGCTCAGACCAGGCAGCCTAGATGGAGCAAGTATCAGCCAAGTCGCCTCAAAGAAGCACGAACCAGTTGACCTGCCTAGAATAAACAAACACCAGCTTAGCTGACCGGAAGAGACTCAGACCAACTGAGACACTGGTAAAGCAAACTTTCCAACCTGATGAGCTGCCTGCATGTTGTGCTGGGGTGGGCTTTTGGTGGCACAGCTGTTTGAAGTCACTTATGCCTGTAAGTAACCCCAATAAAACTCTTTGGTTCACCAAGTTGGACTTTAGTAGTATCTATAGTTTGGTCTTTCCCTTTCTGGGGTGAGTAGACATCTGTTCAGGCCTCCCCAGAAATAGTGTCACACAACACTCTTGGCTGTACATGTGCATGTTGAAGAAAGTTTTCAGTGTTCTCAACCCTGCAACACTGTGCTCACTATGGATCATAGGTGTACTGTGCTTGGGGATTGCCTCTTGCCTTTTTGAAGACTTAGGAAAACTCTATCAATCTCAGCAGAAACACAGAAAATACAGTCTGTGCTACATTACTGTGTCATTTGCACCCTCCTTTATTGGTTATTTTAAAAACATGTATCAAGTCCCAGGTATTGTACTGAGCCTTGGAGAAAGAAGAGGAAAAAAACACTGAGGCACTCTCTGTCCCTCTGCACAGTATACAGCTGGGGAGACAGGCACTAAATTCCTAAGCAAACAAACACCTTCAAGTTGTTCATCTGAAAAGAAAGAAGAGTACTGAGAAACACCAGAGAAAATCATTAAATAATGTGACTTACTCATATGTGTGCTGTAGTTTTAGTGTAGAACGATATGGCTATGATTACCTTGATTAAAGTGTTGGTGAATTTAGAATTGCTTTTACTTGTTAGTAGTTTTCAAAGTGATTTTATTCTAGTAGCACAACTGCTATTCATGTTGCAGTTGCCAGTGCGAGCCAGGAAGAGGTAACTTGTGAACAGCAAAACTAACAAAATATAACAAAAACAGAAAAAGGAAGTCTCCGTGCATGTCTGTAATTGGACAAAAACTGTGGACTTTCTGAGTGGCTATTGGACCATTATGCCACTGTCCCCAAATGTATTTGAAAGGGATTATTGATATTTTTTTTTAGAATTCTTTTATCAAAAAAAAAAAACTCTCAAGATTAGCTACATATTTCCTCAGTTTAAGGAAAAAAAGATTAAAAAAAATAATGCAGTAGTACTAGAAGAAGTCTTAGCAGTTTGGTTGTGCATGCATGCATGTACTGGCTGCTTTGTGCCAACTTGACACAAGCTAGAGAGTCATCAGAGAGAAAGTAGCCTAAGTTGAGGAAATGCTAACACAAGACCCAACTGAGTAACGTTTTCTTAATTAGTGATTGATGGGGAAGGCTCATCCCATTGTGTGTGGTGCCATGCCTGGGCTGATGGTCCTGGATTCTATAAGAAAGCAGGTTGAGCAAGCCATGAGGAGCAAGCCAGTAAGCAGCATCCTCCATGGCCTCTGTGTAGACTCCTGCCTCCAGGTTCCTGCCCTGTTTGAGTTCCTGTCCTCACTTCCTTCAATGATGAACAGTGATGTGAAGTGTAAGCTGCATAAACCCTTTCCTCCCCAACTTGATTTTTGGTCCTGGCTTTTTATTACAGCAAGCAAGACAATGTGTGAGTGAGGGCACGTGTGCATGTGTGCCTTTCAGCACAGATGTGGAGGACAGAGGTCAATTTTTAAGACTCTGTCCATAGAATTTTGAGATTGAACTCAAGTTATCAGGTTTGTAAAGCAAGAGTTTTACCAGATTGAGCCATCTTGCCAGCCCCCAAAGCTTTTTGTTTAAAAAAAATTCATACCAGAAAAAATTGAACTGTTCACCCAATAAAACACTAGAGACATAATTCTTTCTCTGCCTCTGTGTCTATCTCTCTCATTATCTTCTCTCACCTCTTCCATTCACATACACATGCATGCACTCAGGCATGTAGACATGCATGCACACCCAGGGCACCTAACAATTGTCAGTAAGTAGTAACATGCTAACATGCTGGGAAAGAGGACTGCAAGCTACCTGTCCCTACTCTTATCTCTCCTTCACCAAAGACAGCTAGAAGCAAGCCCCAGCCCCTGACCCTGGCTGAGCACCGGCCTAACGTCAGAGCCAATTTGCTGAAAAATCCTGCTCTGCTCTGCTGAAGTTGCTGCCCCCACACTTGAACCCAGTGAGTGAACTCTAGAATAACAGCTATGTGCTTGGCCCACAAAGGAATGTAACATTCAGTCTGTGTCCTCCGCTCAAGATAGGCTTATAGAAAAAAATCAGCCCTAGACTATGTCATTTAATGGAACTTGAAGCAGAATAAGAACATCTATCTAAATTCATTATTCAATTAACTCATATTTTCTGTCAAGAGTCCAAACTCTGTTTATTAGAATTATTTTTACTGGTAAGCCTTCTAAATGCATTATAAATTTGTCTTATTTGGTAGAACATTCTGGGCATAATTTAGCCTTTTCCTGGTGACTCAGGGTCATCAATATGAATATCCTTTATTGTATTTCATGTGTTTCTGCATTATTCTGAATTCTCTTTCTTTCCACATCTGGCTGTCAGCTGTCACTGCTTACCCACAGTTAATGAGCTCTCCTCTTCCAACCCTCTCAGCTCTCAGCTAATCACTGATAATAACAGCAAAAAGTGCATTGATCCTCTGCAACATGCCAGGCCCTATGCTAAGTGATTTGCATGGATTAATTAATTAAATCCACAGAACAACTCTTAAAGCAGGTACAATTATTATCCCCAAATTACAGATGGAGTAACCAAGGCCCAGGAAGGTCAAGTAATTTGTCTGAGGTTACACAGCTACCGTGGACTATAATTAAGATTTGGCCCCTGCTTTGCTAGTCTCCATATTTTAAGTCCTTTTACCACCATGCCAAGGTCTTTCAAACCTTAATGATAGTAGACAGAATTAGAAAAAAATTAATCACCATTCAGTAACACACTAAAGCTAAATATCTAACACCAGTATGTCTGTTACCTGAAGCAGACGCTGATATTCTTTAGTCTGCCATGTCACAGTCATCTATCGTCCCTGTTGTGCTCACTACTACTGGTGGTCACAATTAAATGCTTTTCCTTCCATCAGTAGGTCCCAACTTGTGATCTGGAAAATACTGACATATATCTGCAACCCCCAAATCCGTAATATATATCTTCAACCACATATTCTTTATAAGTTTATTTTTACATCCCAATTGTAGCCCTATCCCTCATTTCTTCCCAGGCCCACTTTCCCTCCCTTGTCCCTCTTCCCCTTTTATCCTAGTCCTCAGAAAGGGGGAGCACTCCTACCCTACAATATGGCCCTAGCCTATCAAGTCTCATCAGTACTGCCTGCATCCTCTTCCTCTATGGGCTGGCATGGCTGCCCTGCCAGGGGTAAGTGGTCAACAGGGTCCATGTTAGAGGCAGTCCCTATTCTACATATTATGGGTCTCACATAGAGACTGTGGTGCCTAATCAACTACATCTGAGCGGGGCCTTAGCTAGTCTCCACTCATGGTCCTTGGGTGGTATACCAGTCTCTGTCAATCACCCCTGGGCCCAAATTTGTTGGCTCTGTTGTTCTCCTTGTGGAACTTCTGTCCCCTCCAGGTCCTTCTATCCCCCAACTCTTCCATAAGACTCCCTGCACTCTGCCCCAAAGTTTGGCTGTGAGTCTCAGCATCTGCTATGATCCCCTGCTGGGTAGAGGCTTTCTCAGGACCTCTATGGTGGGTGCCCGTCCTGATCCCTCTCTTAGGGCACTTCTGCTGTCTATTCTAGTTGCCCTTCTGCATGAGTATTAAGCGTCCTGCCTAGCATCCTCCTTGTTGTTAAGCTTCTTTAGGTCTGTGAATTATAGTGTGGTTATCCTGGATTATGTGACTAATATCCACTTATGAGTGATAATATACCATGCATGTCTTTCTGGGTCTGGTTTACCTCACTCAGGATGATCTTTTCTAGTTCCATCCATTTGCCTGTAAATTTCAAGATTTCCTTGTTTTTAAATAGCTGAGTAGGATTCCACTGTGTAAATGTACCACAGATTCTTTATCTGTTCTTCGGTTGAGGGACATCTAGGTTGTTTCCAGATGCTGGCTATTAGGAATAAAGCTGCTAAGAACATAGTTGAGCAAATGTCCTTGTTGTGTGGTGGAGCATCTTTCAGGTATATGCCCAGGAGTGGCATAGCTGTGTCTTGAGGTAGAGCTGTCCCCAATTTTCTGAGAAAGTGCCAGGTTGATTTCCAAAGTGATTGTACAAGTTTGTTCTCCTACCAGCAATGAATGAATGAGTGTTCTCCTTTCTCCACGTCCTCACCAGCATGTGCTGTCACTTGAATTTTTGATCTTAGCCATTCTGATGAGTACAAGATGGAATCTCAGAGTTGTTTTGATTTGCATTTCCCTGATGATTAAGGACGTTGAATATTTCTTTAGGTATTCCTTGGCCATTCAATTTTCATCTGTTGACAATTCTGTTTAGCTCTGTACCCCATTTTAATTGGATTATTTGTGCAAACCCCATATTTGAATTGCCACTACTCATAAAGTTGGTGTGAAGCAGACAAAGTTGTTCCTTCTTTGTGATGCTTTGTGTATCTGTCAATAATGTATGTAGGGTGATGACTTTGTTATAAAGTAATTCATGACTACTACTTGCCAGAAAATGGTTTAAAATAAGTAAATCTCCATGCCAAAATTATGTATACCACCATGATGCAAAATGAAGTTTAATACCTTATATGCTGGACAGAGAATCCATGAAATAAAGTATGTAAGAGGTATTTGTTAAATAGGTAAATTGCCCCAGTGTATCTGCCTGCCTATGATTTATGACAAGTCCATTCGATGGAAGAGGGATAGCATCTTCAACAAATGGTGCTGGTCTAACTGGATGTCTATGTGTAAAAAAATGCAACTGGACCCATATTTGTCACCTTGTACAAAACTCAAATCCAAGTGGATTAAAGACCTCAACATAAAACCAGAGACACTAAATCACTTAGAAGAAAAAGTGGGGAAGAGCCTGGAACATATTGGCACAGGAGACAACTTCCTGAACAGGACACCAACAGCCCAGGCATTAATGTCAACAATTAATAAATGGGACCTCATGAGGCTGAAAAGCTTCTGTAAGGCAGATGACACCGTAAAGAGTACAAAGCGACAGTCTACAGACTGGGAAAAGATCTTCACCAACCCCACATCTGACAAAGGTCTAATATCCAAAATATATAAAGAACTCAAGAAATTAAATACCACCAAACCAAATAACCCAATCGAGAAATGGGGCATGGAACTAAACAGAGAATTCTCAACAGAGGAATATCAAATGGCTGAGAAACACTTAAAGAAATGCTCAACCTCCTTAATCATCAGGGAAATGCAAGTCAAAACAACGCTGAGATTCCATCTTACACCTATCAGAATGGCTAAGATCAAAAATTCAAGTGACACCACATGCTGGCGAGGATGTGGGGAGAGAGGAACGCTCCTTCATTGCTGGTGGGAATGCAAACTAGTACAACCACTTTGGAAATCTATCTGGTGCTATCTCAGAAAAATGGGAATAGGGCTTCCTCAAGACCCAGCTATTCCACTCCTTGGAATATACCCAGAAGATGCTCCAGCACACAACAAGAAAATTTGCTCAACCATGTTCATAGCAGCCTTATTCATAATAGCCAGAACATGGAAACAGCCTGAGTGTCCCTCAATAGAAGAATGGATAAAGAAACTGTGGTACATATACACTATGGAATACTATTCAGCTATTAAAAACAAGGAATTCCCAAAATTTGTGGATAAATGGATTGAGCTAGAAATGATCATAATGAGTGAGTTAACTCAGAAGCAGAAAGACTCAAATGGTATATACTCACTTATATCTGCATATTAGCCCAACGGGCATGTCCCACGAAAGCCTTCACTTACCAGGAAACAGAGACAGAAGAGAGGACATTCTAATGGGACTCTAGATGTGAGATTCATGGGAGAAAGGCAAAGTAGAAGGACCCAGAGGGTCCTAGAAGCCTACAAATAGAACATTATGATAGGCAGATTTGGGCACAGGGGTCCCACTCAAACTAGGCACCAGACAAGGACAATACAGGCGGTAAACCTTAAACCCCTACCCAGATCTAGACAATGGACAGAACACTCTCCACAGTAGAGTGGAGAGTGGGATAATACTTTCTCACATACTCTGGTGCCTCACCTCTGACCATATCCCCTGGATGGGGAGACCTGATGGCACTCAGAGGAAGGACAGCAGGTTACCAAGAAGAGACTTGATACCCTATGATCATATAGAGGGGGAGGTAATTCCCCTCAGGAACTGTCATAGGGGAGGGGAATAAGGGGAAAATGGGAGGGAGGGAAGAATGGGAGGATACAAGGGATGGGATAACCAATGAGATGTAACAAGAATAAATTAATAAATAAAAAAAAGAGAGAAAGGAAGAAACAACATTTGCTGTTTTTCACAGTGTAAAGGCAGCCGTTATAGCTGATTCCAAGCTCCCCATGTGTCCTTACTGAGTGGAAATGACATATAGAGCAAATCTCCAGAACCTGCACAAGTCAAGTCAACATCATAAACAGCGTCCATGCAGTGCATTAAATGAAAAGTGGTTAACTAAATAACAATTTATTCATACAATAAGGTACTACTACCACTAATAATAATAAGGTACTACAAATACAGATAGGGATCAATATTGTATATGCTTTTTAAAAAACTAAATACACATTTACTAATATGGAAATTACCTTCAGCATACTATTACAACTTTCTTAAAGTCATTAACCAATATTAGTACTTGTTGATATTTTCAATATAGTGTAGCCTAGACTAGTTATGAACTTCTTATCCTCCTGCTTCTGCCTCCCAAATGCTGGGATTGCAGGCATTGGCCACCACACCTGGTTTATGCTGTGCTTGGGATGGAACCTGGGGCTCTGTGCATGTTAAGCAAGTACTCTGCCACTGTGATACACCCCCAATTACATTCTCATTGTATGCTTATAGGTGTGTTTACACACATAGAAACAGAAATAAAGCAGTTATATATGACATAATGTTAATTACTAAATAGCAGAATTGTATGCAATTTTTTTCCTTTCTTAATATTTCTAGATCATTTTATAGTTGTTGCATATTCTATATTCACATGCATGTATCTATTTCTATGTTTATACAGTTATCCTTCTGTGCCCATGAGCTCTGTATCTTTGAATCCAAACCAACTGCTTCAGAAGCTATGGGTAGCAGCACATGCTTTTAATCCCAGCACTTGGAAGACCGAGGCAGGTAGATCTCTTTGAGTTTAAGTCCAGCCTGGTCTAAATAGTGCATTCCAGGCTGACCAGAGATACAAAGTGAGGCCCTGCCTCAAACAAATCAAAATAAAAACAATAAAACATTTTATAAAAAAACAACATTGTATATTTAACCTGTTTGGACTTATTTTGTAATTATCATCTAAATAGTTCAGTATGATTGCTATTTGTATAGCACTTACTTTGCATTAGGTATTGTAAGTAACAAACAGTTTAAGGTATACAGTAAGATGTGCATATTTTTGTGCAAATACCATAAATCTGGCTCATCTTTGTATGTATTTGTGTGCATGTGCACAAGTTCATGTCTTTGTAGGTGTGTGAGCATTTGTGTATATGTACATGTCTGTCTGTGCACGTGTTACACGGTGAGGACAACACTGAGTGTTATTCCTCAGATATTGTCCAATTTTTTCCTCTTTTTTTAGATAGTGTCCCTTCCCTGGCTGATTGGCCAACAAGTTCTAGTATCTACCTGTTTCTACATCCCAAATGCTGTGATTACAGGCACACACTAGCACACTCACCTTTTTTATATGGGTACTGCCATCAGATTCAGGTCCTTATGCTTTCATTGCAACACTCAGCCTTTCTGCATTATCTTAAATATAAGATTGGGGTACCTAAGGATATTGGTATGCGTGTATGGTCATGAAACCAAAGCCCCATGGATAGATACTCAGATAGATACTGAGTGACTTATGTTATGTGCACACGCGCGCGCGCACACACACACATACACACACACACACACACATACACATCACAAATCAGTGTTGAAAACAAGAATATGATTCCTTATTATATCATGAATCTTCTTCTATTTCTTTAGCCTATTATATTGGTGAGTTGCATGGGCCTAGTACGCAAACAAACCAGAATCCCAACCCTCTTCTCATGGGTCTTACTCCACTTTTCTGAGTGCCTCTCAAGTACAGGTTAATTTCCAATATTCCCATGCCACAACTAACAGTGACTTAACCAAAGACTAGCCATAGCTCTTCAAAGACTAGTTTACAGTAGCTGTCAAATTATTAGCACCTTAGCAGGGTCTTCTAGCTTAATTCTTCCCAAGTGAGGAATGACTGGGGCAAAGTGATTTTGAGAGACCTTTACTACACAGACATGAGTTTTCCAGTCTAAATCAGATCACCTGTACCATTGCTACAAGGACCTTGTGAAAAATATGGGTCCTTAGTCTTTTGTTTAGTTTATTAGGCTAGCTGGCAGAATTACTGTCCTTCAGTTACAATATGATTTAAATAAGCTCATAAGAAAACTCATGGTATAATTAAAAGGCAAGCGCATGTGTTTGGCAGTTATTCATGAAAAATGTCACTGCTATGGGAAGACATGCTCCAGATTTCCAACTGACTTACATACTAATGTCTGCAACATGACATGATTCATTTGTAAATCAAGGCCTGTCAATTGGGGACCAGGTGGTCTGATCTAAATAGATCAGAGCCTTATGCTTCTCATATGGAAATGTCTTTACAGATGTGCTATTGTGATCAATGAATAACTTTAAAGCATTTGGGACATGTTAATTATTGATCCTTGCTTGCCTGACCAAAGGGTCTACAAACTGCCACACAAACTCAGTTTGCTGTATGCATTATCCAATAACCATGCCACTTGTCTTCTGCTTCCTTGCCCCCAGCTATTTTCAAGTGATTTACGTGTAAGTTTCAGATTTATTCAAAAAGAGTAAAGGTAAAATCAGGGATCAATTGCTATCACTTAGAACATACCATTAAAAATACATACTTGAAAACCTAATACAGGAGGATTGCCCCAAGTTTGAGGCCAGTTTAAGCTATGGAGTGATAACTTGTCTCAAAGTATAATAAATACATGAGTAAGTAAGTAAGTAAATACATAGTGCAGTTACCTTTAAAAGGAAATACAGTTTTCTCTTCTCAAGCAAGAGAAATGACTGGAGGATGGTTTCCCAGTAGTGAATTCCCTGAAATTCCAGTTCTTGTGCCTAGTTATTAGTGTAACATCCATCCTCAGCTGTCTGGTTTCTTCCTTCAGAACACTCCAAACCTTTGCTTTATGAATAATAAGGAGCTACCAATTGCTTTCCTTTATTGTGAGCTCTCTGGTATACAAGCTAACCAACCCAGAAGATTATAATACTGATTTCAGGCCCCTCAATGGACATGCTTCTCTTTCAGATATGTAATGGTCACACTCTTCCTGGAGACATACAGAAAGGAGAGCGAGCAACCGGAGTAAGCCCAAGAACAGTATGAAGTTGGCCAGTAGTGTGAGGCGCAATGACATCCATCTGTGGTCCCAACTACACATACAGAAGGATTGCTGGAGCCCAAGAGTTCTGGACCAGCCTGGGCAACACAATAACACTGTGTCTCAGCACAGGCAAAGCTGCACAGTATGAAGTCAAGATGGTGAGCCGAGGAATCAGAAGGCAGCGCATCTAATTTTGCCTCTGTAACTACACAGTGACTCCCTTTCCTCTTTGAGTCTCAGTCATTAGCCTCAACTAGAAGGCTGGGCAGGATTCCAGGCAGGATTCCAGGCTGAAGTCTCAGGAAAAAGCATGAGGTACCATACCTTAGGAATACTGTAGCTGGAGGGCCACCTCTGTATAGGATATCCTCAGTCCATTGAAAAGATAATTTTCTCACTTGAAGACAGGTCTTCAGGCTCCCTCTTGCAGGACGCTGACTCATTACCAGAAGTTTGAAATTCCTTTTTATCCTAGATCAGGTGATAAAAGCGGAAGTTGAGAGCCTTCAAGCAGTCCTTTAGAGTGTAAAGCTTCGAGGGTACTAACACTCCAAGCTCACAGGCAAAGGGGAAAACAAGAGAACTCTGTTTCCATTTTGTAAAGGATCAAAATCTTCATCTGAGTAAGGATAGGAATGGGTGGAAAGGAAAGTGTGTGTGTGTGTGTGTGTGTGTGTGTGTGTGTGTGTGTGTGTGTGTGTGTGTGTGTTTCAGGTTGGGTTGGAACACAATGAATCTCTGGATTATTTCCAAGCTTTCGGAATAATGACTTTGGGGTAATTCTGTTTCACTTGTCTTTTTCCATACCTGGTGATGTTCTTGAAGTCAAGATACAAGCACAGAGACACTCTAAAAGAGTTTGCTAATCAGAACACTGTGCCAACAAAATAGTCACAACCCAATATTAGCATATATACGGCACTACAAAAGTATATAGTGAACTTGTGAAGAAATGGCCTGTAATTTCAGATGAGACATTTTTGTATGGAGTTTGTCATTTATGGAAAGGTGTCAGCAGACTAAGAACTCAGGCCTGAGTTGGAGACTAGGATTAGGCCAAGTCCAATAGGAAGCCAACAGCCCAGCACAGTGCCTGGCCCATATTGGACCTTCAACAAATACTGAGTGCTGCTGCTGCTGCTCTCATTATTAATTACTCCTTTCATCGAGTAATCCCCCCAATCCTCTTTACATTAAAAGCAGTTCAAGGAACACTATAAATGTTTCTGATCCTGGCTGAAGCTGTGGAGTATTGTGGACTAATCACCTTTCCAGATCTATGGGCTTTCCTAATAGCAGCAAAAGAAATCCAAACATATGCCTGATAAGCTCTTGTGATTCTTCCTAATTGCAGCCTGGCTCTCTGTCACAGCTGGAGGACACACTGGTCCAAGATTCCTTCTGCTGCTCTCACGTTAATCCCAATATGGAATCCTTAGACTTCGATGATGTACAGCAGCATATACAGCTTTTATACACAGCGCTGACATTATTTGTCAAATAGACCATCTAATAGAGAGCCCACTAAAATGCACTCCTTTCCAGTTGGTTGCTCATTAGTAACAGGCTTATTTCAATTAGGCCCTGTGGTAAGAATGAATGCTATTGGAACTGATGGCTTCGTGTCATGGGGAAGTGGCAGTGCTTTTTACTAGTCTTGCCAAATTTAGCAAGCAAAATTCCAGGATGCCAGTTTAGTTGGAATCACAGATAAACTACAAAGCCTTTTTTTTTTTTTTTTTTTTTTTTTTTTTTTTTTTTAGTGTAAGTGGATCACAAACACTGTATTGGATAAACGTAGGCTAAAAAGTTACTTACTATCTGAAATTCAAATTCAACACAGCATCTTGTATTTTACTTGGCAACTATGTTTTTTATACAACTATATATTCATCTTTGCATGTAACATTCTAAATAGATGAATTTGATGACACAAAGAACACAAATTTAGCAAACAGTACTAGCACTTTCTACCACAAATATTTTTGAAATGTTATGGGATTTCAGTCTTAATTTTGATGATTTTATAAATCCATGTGATATGCGTTTCCCAGTACAAGGAATAAGTGCATTAATAAACCACTAGAAATTGCCAACAAATCATGGTTAGGTATACACTCAGGTTAGGCTACTTTGAAATGAATCCCCTCTCATGTTGCAAACTAGAGCTTCAAACCATCCCATTGAGAAAGGATTCTGCCAGTTCACAAAGGTCATATTTACCTGTAGTTAGTGGCATTTCCTCGTTCCTAGATAAGATACAACAAAGGGAAGTGTTCGGTTCCAGGTGAGTGGGAAAGGGTGTAAGAAATAAGAAGATAACAGTGTTTGGTTCAGGTGGGAATGTATCATGCAAACTGCTCACCCTGACACACATTCAAAAGACCACTAAGTGATCATAATGCTACCGTTATCACGGATTAAAATCCCTGTCCTATTTCTTTCCTATTTATGTGACTGCACAAGTGCCATCACTTTCCTTGTCCAGAGGCAGAGGGGTGCCATGAGGTTGGCATTTAATTAAAGAATGAAATTAGGGAGATTCAACATCATGTTTTGGCTGTGTTCTCAGTGGCGTGTCCACTTCTGAATCTGAAAGGAAAGGATCTCTGTAAGAGGGAGCCTCTGGTGTACCCCTGAACATTAGCAAAAATCAAACAAGCAATATCTTTGCCGCAGCACTCAGTAGGAAAGCTAAGGAACTAAAGTGCAAACTTGTAAGAGAAGCACTCTGCAGCCGCAGACTGTTCCCTTTCCCAACTGCCACTGCGTTCCTGGAGACACTGGCAGGTTGCTGTTTACTGGATCATTTCAAATTCAAGGAATGGAGTTTTTTGTTTAAAGTGCTGAGGAGCTCCTCCAGCCTACTGCTTAGATCTGTTGTTGGCATACATCTGCATTTTAGAAAGATTTTTCACATCCCAATGTGCTTCCCACTTCATGGGAGGTAGGGAGGACAGGAAGATGCAAGGGAAGCAAATACTGACAAAAGTCTTCACGTACTGCATTTTTCTGTATAAAGCAGATCTTCAGATACCAAAGTATATTTTTAAAAGTGGAATTGTAAAGCATCTGAACATCACCCACTGTGGTCACTCCCCAAATAAAACAAATGGCTGTGAAGTATCAACTTCTGTGTCCCTGTCTTGCATGACTATCTTTAAATCTTCTGTCACTCAAAGCAAGAATCCAAGGTATTATCCTTTGGGTTGAAGAGTTTCCAGCAACTTAGCCCTATGGAGTAGCAATGTGGTATGTTCAGGATATGACAGGATTTGGAGCAAAACCCTTAGTTTTCAATCCTGTATGTGTGACTTATTGACTGCGTAACCATGTCCAGGATACTACTCTTCCTAAGGACAATAGCCTTATCTGTAAAATGAATTGATTAGGACCGAATAAGGAAATGCCCATGGAAGCGACTTGTAAATGGGAAAGCAATATAAAAATAGTATTGACTGCTCTTACTATAGGGCTCAAAATGGAATTTCCACCTTCTACTGGTAGTTTGGGAATAGGGCAAAGGTGGCCTTTGAAGAGGGTCCTAGTGGTTTGCAGAAGGTCGTGGTCTGGAATGTTAAGCATCATTCTGGCTTAAAGACTAAAGGACTGACCTCGCAACCCTCATTTACATGCATCCTCTCAATGACTTTTCATGAGTTGAAGTAGAAAATCAGCTCCTTTTTTTTTTTTTTTTTTTTTTTGCACAGCTCCTTCCTGAAGAATTGAACCTCCCCCTCTTCTGACAAAAGATGGGTCTTTCCCAAGAGGCAACTGGGAAACACAAGCAAATGGTTCAATTGATGTGGCTTGCATCTTCTTAACTGCCACCAGATCCTACTCACCAAACATTTGAGTTCATTAATGGCCTATGCCAATTCCAACAACACACTGGAACAAGGCCTAACAACATAATAACTAATGCCAAAACGTAAAAGATATACTGCAAAATTGAAGTGTGTTTAGATTGCATTTGAAAATGATTTAAAGGCAAATTTTTGTTGTTTTTGATGTATAATCACCACTGTATAGCACTAATGCATGTACATTCATTGCATTCTCCTAGCTGTATTAAGCAAAGAGTTACTTTGTTTTGCTTTTATTTACCGGTTGGGGACTAAAAACCAGAGCCTCACACACTTAAGGCAAATTCTCTGCCACTGCAATACACCCTAGGGACTCCGCTAATAATACCTTTTGTAGTCTCAAGAACCCCATAAAAACCTCCATTTTAAAAGTTATAATTATTCAGTCCTATAATTATACAAATTAGCGTGTTTTGTTTTCATGTTTACTTGTATGCCATATGCCAGACTTCGATTGTAATCGCCCTCCTAAGCTCTTTCTGTGAACCCCTTTCCCTTCCCTAATACTTTATCTTGTTTTCAGGTTAAAGTGGTGTGGTTATTGTTTTCACGTATCAGAGAAGCTATATGACACTGGTCTTTCTGTGAGTGGTTAATTTGTGTAATTGGAAAATAGATTTAGCTGATCTGGACAACTTGGCCAAATCTAGGCAATTTAGCCAGTTCCATCTATTTTCCTCAAAATGATATGATTTAAATTTTCTACAAATAACAGGATTTTATTTTTCTTTGTGGCTGAATAAAACAGTATTGTATATATGTACTATATTTTTTCTACTCATCTGTAAATGGACATCTACACTGATTTTATGATTAATTGTTGTGACCATTGGCACAAACTAGAACAAAATATAAGTTGTTAACTCTTATAGTGGGAATTGCAGACACTTGAAATACAGGGGAAAGAAGGTTAAGTGGTCATAGGAAGAAGTATGCAGTGAGGTTGGATTTTATTTTTAGATTTTATTATTCAATTCATAATGACCCAAGACAATTATTTCCACATTCATATCTATGTACAAAAGGCAGATATTTGAGTACTATTTGATTAAGCCTCTTTTCTCACCAAAAACTCAAACAGATGTCATTTAACTTTCTTGTATAGTATCTGTTAGTAGAAGACCTTTCAGATTGTCTGCCAGGCCTCCCTTTTCTTTCCTTTCCTGAGTATTATTGGGATAATAATACTCTTAAAATCGTCATGCTTATAAGGATGGTTACTGGTATCTATGTACATACAACAATCCCCTTCTTTGGCCACAGCTGACAGTTGACTGATTCAGGGGTGGTCAGTTGCCTGTGAACTTGGAATTGGGCCTAAGAAACTTAGTCTCACTCTAAGTAGTTTGGTTCTTTCATTTGAATGTAGCTACAAGGAGTAGTCATCTGGTATCATGCAGCCCATAGGGGTTGGGGGGGCTGGGCAAATGGAGACAGAAAGACACAAGAGACAGAAACAGACAAACAGACTATGAGTCAAAGAGAGAGGGGGGTGCTGATAATTAGATATGGCAGAAATTTAACAAATGGAAACATCTCAATCATCTTCCAAGCATCTGGTCCCAGAGTGTTCTTAAACCAGGCTGCATCCCTGTCTCTTGGTTCGGGAGAACCCAAGACTCTTCAGAAGAAAGTTTTGAATGCCTATGCTAACTACACTAAACCTCTGTTATTTATAACAAAAACAGTCCAAATGACTGCAGAATCTTGCCTTAACAGCATTTACTTTTAAAAGAGGCAATCTTACTCTAAAGTAAGACTAACGGTTTTGCATTAAAGGTTTTTCATAGGTAGACAGGATCCTGGAATATTTTGGTATGTAGCATCTATATGAACAGTGTTGTGTGAATAAATAGGGGAATATGTTCCAAATAATGACTTGAGCTTTGATTAAGACTCAGAGAAAACTCTTGAATGGATGTAATTTAACGCTTGAGAGTTTATGACTAGTTAGCCCACTTCCTTTGAGGTCAGTTGAAAGCTAGGATTGAACAGTAGTTTAAAAAAGTTTGACAATGGTGTCAAACTGATTGATTGCATTAAAAGTTTGACCTCTCTAAGCCTTAATTTTCTCTTCTGTAAAATGGAGATAATAATAGTACCTGCTACAAATATTTCTTTTGTTTTTAAAATGTCAGAATTTAATGAATAACAACTCACAGGCTATAAATTTTTCTTTGGCTTCAATTTACCAAATAATACTGATTTAGTTTGATAATAATGGCCCTTGACAATTATGTTATTTTTCCCATTTATTTATTTGTTTGTTTATTTAATCTCTTTACAGCCTGATCACAGTGCCCTCTCTCCTCTCCTCTTGGTCCCAACCTCACACCCCCTCTCCTCATTCTCCCCTCTTCTTCTTCTCAGAGAAGGGGAGACCCCCAAGGGGTATCAACCAACCTTGGCACCTCAAGTCACAGAAGGACTCAGCATATCCCCTCCCACTGAGGCCAGGTAAGGCAGCCCATCTGAGGAAAAAGGATCCAAAAGCAGCCAACAGAGACAGCCCCTATTCCCATTGTTAGGGGACCTGCATGCTGGCCGAGCTGCACATCTGCTACATATGTCTAGGGGTCTAGGTCCAGTCCATGCATGCTCTTTGACTGGTGGTTCAGTCTCTGTGAATCCCCATGGGCTCAGGTTAGCTGACTCTATAGGTCTTTTGGTGGTATCCATGACCCTTCTGGTTTCCTTTATCCTTCTTTCCACTCTTCCACAGAACTCCCCAAGCTCAGTTTGGCTGCTACCACAAAGATTTTAAGGATTATATACGATAATCCATAAACTGCACATGGAGTATAGACAATGCTCAAATTTCACTTAGTACACCCCATCTAAATACACTGTGTTCTTATCACTGACCCAACTCGTTGTTGTGAATTATTCCCAGCTGTAGGTTGTAGGGAAGCTTGGTGTCAGATGTTTCCTGAATAATACTCGTAGTTTTGCCTCAAACACTTAGCACCCTTCAGGTGTTAAAAGATTTTGTGACTCAAAATTGTCATAATAGGAGACCTGACACTTATTCAGGATGAGGTTCTCTCCCATCATAAGTTTTTCTGCCTTTCTGCAAATCTATTTGAAATGTTTAGGGAGATTACTCTGTGGATAATGGCATCTGTTGCAAAAAGCCTGATGGATGACTTGTGTTTGTTTTGTGCTGTGATATGTGCACATGCACACACAAATAAATAAATATAAGAAAACCAGTAAAATTGTCTTGATGTCTTTATGTTGTAGTAATCTCCATTATATTAATTATGAAGGTAATGAGATAGGATAGGTTTGCTTCAAAATACTTGGGAAGACTTAGGTAGAGATGAAAGAGAAATGGCATCAAAGTGAACTATGGGTACTGGGAGTTTATATACATGTGAGGAAAAAGTGGAGAAGCTAATTCACAGCTTTCTAGCTTTAAAATGATGGCGAGGTGTAGGTGGGAAGATGTTGTATTGGATTCTTATAGTGAAACAAAGACTTTTCAAAGTTTCATGTGTATATCTTTACTATTACTTTATTTTTACTTTCAGCTAAAAGTGATGGAATCTTTACTTTTCCCAAGTTAAATAAAGTTTTATGTTTGGGTTGTAAGTCAATAGTAGAACATTCTGCTTTTATGCACAAAGTCCTTAATTCCATCCCCAACACCATATATACTTGGTATAGTGACTTTTAATTACCAAATATGAAATAAGAAATAAGCACCATACAACATATTATATGAAGAAGTTTATTATATGAGCATGGGGAGAGAAGGAAGAGAGGACACTTCAGAGAGAGAAAGAGGCAGAGGAAGGAAGGGAGAGAAACAAGAAAGAGAGAGACAAAAAAGAAGAAGAGATAGGAAAAGAGTGGAGGAGGGAGAGCAAGAGAGAGGAAGAAAAGGAGAAGTAGGTGGGTTAGTCCTTTTATATACTCCTGGGCAGGGCACAGCCAGTGGCTGGTAGGCAATGATGTCACAAGTTGCTAGGAAGACTGGGACAGAATTCTAACAGGGACACAAGCCTCTAAGACCAGCACATGGAAGGTAGATATAGGAAGATCAGAAATTCAATGTTGTTCTCCCCTCCACAGAGTTTGAAGTTAGCCTGAGATGCCTAGTACCCTGTCTCTAAAAATTAGTATAAGAATGAAAATGAGTTCTGACATTCTTTTAAGAAAGAGAATAAAATCTCATATTTGTTATCTATTGTACACCATAACTCATGGCATTTCATTCTTATTCTAATGCTAAGCTCAAGTAACACTCATTTAATGGAAGAATTTGAATTTAAATATGACTACCCTTACATTTCTTAGCTTTTTACAGGACAACATCCCTTACTAATAGAGAAGACTAAAACAGTTGCAAATTAACCCTTGTGGACTTATCAGATGTGGGGGCCTGTCTGGATTGTTTGCTAATTGATGTAGGAGGGCTCCACTCATTCTAAGCAGCAACATTCCTAGGCAGGTGGTGCTGAACTGTATACCAAAGTTATTTGAAACTTTGACACACCAATGAATGGTACAGAACTGAGGACCTACATATAAGCCCCCACTCCTACAATCACTTAATTTTTGATAGGTCAACAACACACATGAAGAAAAGACATCTTGAATAAATGGTTCTGGTCAAACTGCATACCTACATGTAGAAGAATGCAAATAGGTCCTTAGCTCTCATACTGCACAAAAGTCAACTCCAAACATATGAAGGACCTCAGACATTAAAGAAAACAATTATTAAATAGGATCTAATGAAAGCAAAAGCTTCTGGACAGCAAAGGACACCATCATTCTAGAGGTGACCTTCCTAATGAGAAAATTTTACCAGCCATATATCTGATAGAGTGTTAGAATCTAGAATACTTAAAGAACACACACACACACACACACACACACACACACACACACACACATACACAACTAATTAAAAATTTGACATAGCCCAGTTCAAGAAGAATGAAATCAGACTCATATTGATCACCCTAAGTAAAAATTAGCTCCAAGTAGATAAAAAAAAAACCTCAACTTGAGACCTGAAGTACTAAAATTATTACAAGACGATATAGGTGGTACCTTACAAAATATAAATACAGGAAAAGATTTTCTGAATAGGACCTCATGTGCCCAGGAATTAAGGTTAAGAGTTGACATATGGGACCTAATAAAATTAAAAAGCTTCTGTAGAACTAAGGAAATAATCAAGTGAAGAAGAACCTACAGAATAAGAGAGAATATTTTCCAGCTCCAGCTATATATCAAACAGAATAAGATGCATGATATATCAAGAACTTGAAAAATAGTCAAGGAAACAAGTGACCCAATTAAAAAATTGGCTAGGCAATTCTAACAGATACATCTTCAAAATACTCCCAAACTTAATACTCTAGACATTGTAGAAGAGGGGGCAGAATGATTGTAAGAGCCAGAGGATCCCACACTTTGCTGTAAAATTATGTCTCCTGGTAACATTATAAAAGTCTCACAAACATGACCACCCAAAAATGAAGTGAACAAGGAGGATACCAAGGAACATGCAGAACTGCAAGGGAGAAAGCCCAGGAAGCCACAACCCAACATAAAGAAATACAGGCAACTGAATAGAGCTAGAAGCAGGAGAGGTGGGCCTCTACAAGAAAGAACACACCAGTTGGTTGCCTAATGCCAAATGGTCAGCCCTAAAATAAAACATGCAAACAGCATCACATTGACTCAACAAGTTATATTTGGGACTATATCTGTATATGCAAATACATATATGCATACAATAATAATTGATGAAAAAGAACATGAATTAGAAGAAGAGTTGGGAATGATATATGGGAGAGTTTGAAAGAAGAAAAAGGAAGAGAGGAGCAATGCTATAATTAACCTACAATCTCAAAAGTAAACAAAAATGGGCTAGAAACCTAAACATAGAATCCTAAATAGAATAAATAAAAATGGTTAATAATAGTCTACTGAATAAGTTATAGGACATCCAAGGCTACATAGAGAAGCCTTACCTTAATCCCCCCAAAAGCTAATAAATACCATAAAAATTTGTTCATAATCCTTAGCAATTAGGGAAATGCAATTTAAAACAACTTTGGGATTCCATCTCACCCTAGTCAGAGTAGTAAAGATCGAATGATTGATAATAAATGCTAGTCAAGTTGTATGGCCAACACAACCCTAATTCAATGTTGGTGGGAATGCAAACTGGTACAGTCACCATGGAAACCAGTGGGGAGAGCCCTCAAAAGGCTAAAAACAGCAGGGTTTGGTGGGGCATGTCATTATTCGCAGCACTCAGGAGGCAGAAGAAGGCTGATCTCTGTGAATTTGAGGCCAGCCTGGTCTATAAAGTAAGTCCAAGACAGCCAAAGAAACCCTGTCATCCTGTCTTGAAAAACAAAAAAACAAAACAAAAACAAAAACAGCAAACAAAAAAACCCAACCAAACAAACAAAACAACAACAACAAAACTTCCAAAAGGAAAAACAAACAAACAAAAAAGGGCTAAAAACAAATCTACCATATAACTCAGCTATACCACTTTCAGGCATATGACCAAAAAGGACTTAACATCTTACTCCATAGATACTTAGCCCTATTCACTGCAAGTCTATACACAGTAGCTAGAAAATGGCAAAAACTTGAATGTCCTCCAACATGTGAATTGATGATGAAAATGTGGGACATGTGCACAATGAGTTATTATTCAGCTGTAAAGAAAAATGAAATAGAGAGCTCTATAACCTCTCCTCTGGAGGATGCCTACTGTCCCCAGGATCATCCAGGTCTGGGGAACCCTGGAAATAGCCAGATTAGAGACTACCCAGTTTTTCTTCTGCTCATCTGGGAGACAGCCAATAGAGAAACATCCAGGCCTGAAGGTCCCCAGGAACGCCCAGCCAGCAGAAGTGAGCACTCTGCTATTCTCTGAGATCCACTGCTAGGCTCAAGGATTTACCCGCCTCCCTGAGGAGTTCTCTCTGCATCAGGAACATCCAGCCAACATCCAGGGACAACCAGATGGCTAAAGGCCAGTATAAGAACACAATCAACAAGAGCCAGGGAAAATATGGCACCACCTGAGCCCAGATATCCTACTATAGCCAGCCCAAGACACTCTGACACAGCTGAAGCAAAAAGACAATCTTTAATACAACTTTATAAAGATGATAGAGACTTTAAAAGAGGATATGAATAAATCCTTTTAAAAAATACAAGAAAATCCAATCAAACAGGTGAAGGAAATGAATAAATCCCTTAATGAAATACACAAAAATACAATTAAACAAGTGAAATAAATGAATAAAACTGTCCATGACTGAAAACAGAAATAGAAGCAATAAAGAAAACACAAACTGATGCAATCCTGGAGATGGAAGACCTAGGGAAGAGAACAGAAACTACAGATACAAGCATCACCAACAGAAGACAAGAGATGAAATAGAGAATCTCAAGTGTAGAAGTTATGATTGACATTGATAGTCTCCCAACCAAAAAAAAAAGCCCAGGGCCAGACGGTTTCAGTGCAGAATTCTACCAGACCTTCAAAGAGGAGCTAATGCTCATATTCTTCAAGCTACTCCAAAAGATAGAAATGGATGGAACATTACCAAATTCTTTCTATGAGATCACATTCACATGGATACATAAACCCCACAGAGACTCAACAAAAAAAGAGAATTTCAGACCAATTTCTCTTATGAACATTGACACAAAAATACTCAATAAAATACTTGCAAAATGAATACAAGAACATATCAAAGATATCATTCACCATGACCAAGTAGGCTTCATTCTGGGCATGCAGAGATGGTTTAACATAGGAAAATCCATCAATGTAATCCACCATATAAACAAACTGAAAGAGAAAAACCACATGATCATCTCCTTAGATGCAGAAAAAGCATTTGACAAAATCCAACACCCATTCATGTTTAAAGTTTTGGAGAGACTGGGGATACAAGGCACATACCTAAGCATAATAAAGGCTATGTACAGCAAGCCAATAGCCAGCATCAAATTAAATGGAGAGATGCTCAAGGAAATTCCTCTAAAATCAGGGACAAGACAAGGCTGCCCACTATCTCCATATCTCCTAAATATAGTTGTTGAAATTCTAGCCAGAGGAGATCCAAGATGGCGGTGAGCAGTGTGGACCATGTTTGAAAGCTCCAGTGAACAATTCAGGGAATTGCACAGATTTCTGAGCCAAGAACACCAAGGTCCCCACACCACAGCAGCAGAAGTGCTCTATGGTTTGGAGGGACCAGGGTGTGGAGGACTTGCTTGCCCCTGCACATGGGAGGATTGTGGACTTTCTCGGATAAGAGCAGCAGCGGCAGAGACAGCAGTGTCACCAGCGGCACCAGCAGCACCAGCGGCGGTGGCTGAGGTTTGCAGCTCAGAGCCTTCCAGTGGAGGCGATTGGTGTGGTGGACGGTGGGAGTGGCTGCGGGAGAGGGGACTCTGGACAGGATTTGGGTCGCGTGGTGCCTTGAGACCCAAACTGGACTCAGCAGACAGTTCAGCCCCAGAGTCCTGGGTTTGCTCAATGAGCTGTGCCGTGGAGAAGCTGGCTCAGCTCAGCAAGCAATTCTGCCCGAGGCACAGCTGCCCTGCTGTGACACAGGCTGGGCTGAGTGCTCAGTTCCACCCTAGGCTCCAGCTCAGCGCAGCCGCAGTTTTCCTGCTGTGATGCAAGTTGGGTGGAGCACTCACTTCCACCCGAGGCGCTTGCTCAGTGCAGTCACAGTTCTTCTGCTGTGGCAGACGGTTCAGGCCCTGAGAATCTAGCTGAGCTAGACGCGTGGTTCGGGCCCAGTATCCCTGGCTGGACTTGGCAGGGGACCCAAAAGGCTGTGGATACCTTGGCCTGATCCAACGCTCATTCAGAGACCCAGAACGATTGCAGGAACCACAGCAAAGGGGAGCTGAGGATCACTGGCTGTGAGAGGGCTAACCTCCTGACATCCACACCAGTGAAGTATCAGGGCTTCTAGCCTACGGAAAACAAGTGAATCTATCATCAGACTCCCTCCACCCAACTCTGGAAGTTACCCAACAAAAACAGAGATGGCAAGATGTCTAAAGGACAGCGCAAAAAACCCCAAAACAACATGGCGTCTCCAGTCTCCAGCTATCTCAAAGAAAACAACCCAGAGAACTCAAATACAACGAAAACACAAGAAAATGACCTCAAATCCTTGGTAATGAGGATGATAACGGAGGAAACAAATAAAATTCGAAATCAGATGCAGGAAGAAGCAGCCAAGCAGGTGCGAGACAATTTTTTAATGACACTGAAAGTTCAATTCTGAACTTCATATGGAAAAACAAAAAACCCAGAATAGCTAAAACAATCTTGTACAATAAAAGGTGCTCCAAAGGAGTCTCCATACCTGATCTCAAACTGTACTATAAAGCAATAGTAATTAAAACAGCATGGTACTGGCACAGCAACAGGCTGGTTGATCAGTGGAATCGAACTGAAGACCCAGATATGAATCCACACACAATATGGTCACTTGATTTTCGACAAAGAAGCCAAATCCATTTGACGGAAAAGGGATAGCATCTTCAACAAATGGTGCTGGTCTAACTGGATGTCTATGTGTAAAAAAATGCAACTGGACCCATATTTGTCACCTTGTACAAAACTCAAATCCAAGTGGATTAGAGACCTCAACATAAAACCAGAGACATTAAGTCACTTAGAAGAAAAAGTGGGGAAGAGCCTGGAACATATTGGCACAGGAGACAACTTCCTGAACAGAAGAACACCAACAGCCCAGACATTAATGTCAACAATTAATAAATGGGACCTCACGAGGCTGAGAAGCTTCTGTAAGGTAGGAGACACTGTCAAGAGAACAAAGCGACAGCCTACAGACTGGGAAAAGATCTTCGCCAACCCTACATCTGACAAAGGTCTAATATCCAAAATATATAAAGAACTCAAGAAATTAAACACCACCAAACCAAATAACCCATTGAGAAATGGGGCTCAGAACTAAACAGAGAATTCTCAACAGAGGAATATCAAATGGCTGAGAAACACTTAAAGAAATGCTCAACCTCCTTAATCATCAGGGAAATGCAAATCAAAACAACTCTGAGATTCCATCTTACACCCATCAGAATGGCTAAGATCAAAAATTCAAGCGATACCACATGCTGGCCAGGATGTGGAGAGAGGGGAACACTCCTTCATTGATGGTGGGAATGCAAACTAGTACAGCCACTTTGGAAAGCTATCTGGTGCTATCTCAGAAAACTGGGAATAGGGCTTCCTCAAGACCCAGCTATTCCACTCCTTGGAATATACCCAGAAGATGCGCCAGCACACAACAAGAAAATTTTCTCAACCATGTTCATAGCAGCCTTGTTCATAATAGCCAGAACATGGAAACAGCCTAAGTGTCCCTCAATAGAAGAATGGATAAAGAAACTGTGATACATACACACTATGGAATACTATTCAGCTATTAAAAACAAGGAATTCCCGAAATTTGTGGATAAATGGATTGAGCTAGAAATGATCATAATGAGTGAGTTAACCCAGAAGCAGAAAGACTCAAATGGTATATTCTCACTTATATCTGCATATTAGCCCAAGGGGCATGTCCCACGAAAGCCTTCACTTACCAGGAAACTGAGACAGAGGAGAGGACATTCTAGTGGGACTCTAGATGAGAGAAGCATGGGAGAATGGCAAAGTAGAAGGATCCAGAGGGTCCTAGAAGACTACAAGTAGAACATTATGATAGGCAGATTTGGGCACAGGGGTCCCACTCAAACTAAGGCACCAGCCAAGGACAATATAGGCGGTAAACCTTAAACCCCTACTCAGATCTAGCCAATGGACAGAACACTCTCCACAGTAGAGTGGAGAGTGGGATAATACTTTCTCACATACTCTGGAGCCTCACCTTTGACCATGTCCCCTGGAGGGGGAGACCTGGTGGCACTCAGAGGAAGGACAGCAGGTTACCAAGAAAAGACTTGATACCCTATGAACATATACAGGGGGAGGTAATCCTCCTCAGGAACAGTCATAGGGGAGTGGAATAAGGGGAAAATGGGAGGGAGGGAAGAATGGGAGGATACAAGGGATGGGATAACCATTGAGATGTAACAAGAATAAATTAATAATGGAGAAAAAAAATTAAAAAAAAGAAATTCTAGCCAGAGCAATAAGACAATAAAAGGAGATCAAGGGGATCCAAATGGGAAAGGAGGAAGTCAAATTATGCCTATTTGCAGATGATATGATAGTGTACATAACTGACCCCCAAAATTCCACCAGAGAACTCCTACAGCTGATAAACACCTTCAGAAAATTGGCTGGATACAATATTAATTCAAAAAAGTCAGTAGCTTTCCTATATACAAATGACAAACAGGCAGAGGAAGAAATTAGAAAAACTACTCCCTTTACGATATCCACAAGCAATATAAAATATCTAGGAGTTACTCTAACCAAGCAAGTGAAGGACTTATTTGAAAAAAACCTTTAAATCCTTGAAGAAAGAGATTGAAGATGACATGAAAAGATGGAAGGATCTCCCTTGTTCATGGATTGGGAGAATTAACATAGGAAAAATGGCCATCTTACCAAAAGCAATTTTCAGATTCAATGCAATACCTATCAAAATACCTACAGAAATTTTTAAACACATTGAAAATTCAATCCTCAACTATATATGGAAAAACAAAAAACAAAAAAAAAACCCAGAATAGCTAAAACAATCTTATACAATAAAGGATCCTTTGGAGGAATCTCCATTCCTGATCTCAAGCTGTACTACAGAGCAACAGTAATTAAAACGGCATGATACTGGCACAGCAATAGGCTGGTTGATCAATGGAATCATATCGAAGACACAGAAATGAATCCTCCCACATATGGTCACTTGATTTTTGACAAAGAAGTCAAATATATTCAATGGAAAAATGATAACATCTTCAACAAATGGTGCTAGTCTAACTGGATGTCTATATGTAGAAAAATGCAATTAGACCTGTATTTGTCACCATGCACAAAACTCAAGTCTAAGTGGATTAAAGACCTCAACTTAAAACCAGAGACATTAAATTGGTTAGAGGAAAAAGTGGGGAAGACAACTTCCTGAACAGAACACCAACAGCCCAGGCCTTAAGGTCAACAATTAATAAATGGGATCTCATGAGGCTGAGAAGCTTCTGTAAGGCAGGAGACAGAACAAAGCAACAGCCTACAGACTGGGAAAAGATCTTCACCAACTCTATATCTGACAAAGGTCTAATTTCCAAAACATATAAAGAACTCAAGAAATTAAACACCACCAAACCAAATAACCCAATTGAGAAATGGGGCTCAGAACTAAACAGAGAATTCTCAACAGAGGAATATCGAATGGCTGAGAAACACTTAAAGAAATGCTCATCATCATTAGTTATCAGAGAAATGCAAATCAAAATGACTCTGAAATTCCATCTTACACCCATCAGAATGGCTAATATCAAAAATTCAAGCAACACCACATGCTAGAGAGAATGTGGAGAAAGAGGAACACTCCTTCATTGCTGGTGGGAATGCAAACTGGTACAACTATTTTGGAAATCTATCTGGCGCTTTCTCAGAAAACTGGGAATAGGGCTTCCTCGAGACCCAGCTATTTCACTCCTTGGAATATACCCAGAAGAAGCTCCACCACACAACAGAGACATATGCTCTACCATGTTCATAGCAGCCTTATTCATAATAGCCAGAACATGGAAACAGCCTAATTGTCCCTCAGTAGAAGATTAGATAAAGAAACTGTGGTGCATTTACACTATGGAATACTACTCAGCTATTAAAAACAAGGAATTCCTGAAATATGTGTACAAATGAATTGACCTAGAAATGATCATAATGAATGAGTTAACCAAGAAGCAGAAAGAGTCAAATGGTATATACTCACTTATATCTGGACACTAGCCCAAGGGGCATGTTCTATGAAAGTCTTCACTTATCAGGAAAGTGGGATGGAGGGGGAAGACATCCTTTGGGACTTTAGGCAAGAGAAGTATGGGAGAATGGGGAAATAGAAGGATCCAGAGGGTCCAAGAAACCTACATGTAGAACATTATGACAGGGGGATCTGGGCCCAGAGGTCTTGCTCAAACTATGGCACCAGCCAAGGAATATATGTGCAGTAAACATCGAACCCCTACCCAGATCTAGCCAATGGTCAGGACATTCTCCACAGTTGAGCTGAGAGTGGGGACTGACTTTCACACAGACCCTGGTGCCCCATATTTGACCACGTCCCCTGGATGGGGAGACCTGGCGGCATTCAGAGGAAGGATAGCAAGCTACCAAGAAGAGACTTGATACCCTATGATCATATACAGGGGGAGGAGGTCGCCCTCAGTCACAGTCATAGGGGAGGGGAGTAGGGACAAAGTGGGAGGGAGGGAGGAATGGGAGGATACAATGGAGGGACTAACTATTGAGATGTAAAATGAATTAATTAATTTTAAAATATTTAAAAATTTAAAAAACCTTCATGCAGAAAAATTAAATTAAAAAAAAGAAAAATGGGAATAGGGCTTCCTCAAGACCCAGCTATTCTACTCCTTGGAATAGACCCAGAAAATGCTTTACCACACAACAGGGACAACTGCTCAACCATATTCATAGCAGCCTCATTCATAATATCCAGAATCTGGAAACAGCCTAAGTGTCCCTCAGTTGAAGAATGGATAAAGAAATTGTGGTACATTTACATTATGTAATACTACTCAGGTATAAAAAACAAGGAAATACAGAAATTTGTGGACAGATGGAGGAAATTAGAAACAATCATACTGAGTGAGTTAACCAAGAAACAGAAAGACTCACATGGTATATACTCATTTAAAATTGGACACTAGCCCAAAAGGCATGTTCCATGAATGTCTTCATTTACCAGGAGATTGGGACAGATGTGTGGACATCCTATGGGACTCTAGGTAAGAGAAATATTGGAGATGGCGTAATAGAAGGATCCAGAGAATCTTAGAAACCTACAAGAACATCATGCTATGTAATAATCAAAACACTAAATGTACAGAGCAAAGAATATTAAAAGCTACAAGGGGAAAAGGCCAAATCACATATAAAGGCAGACCCATCAGAATTACAACTGACTTCTCAACAGAGACTCTAAAAGCAGAAGGGCTCAGGCAGCTATCTTATAGACACTAAGAGACCACAGATGTCAGCTCTTACAACTATACACAGCAAACTTTTAGTTGCTATAGAGGGAGAAAACAAGATATTTCATAACAAAAACAAATTTAAACAATATCTATCCACAAATCCAGTCCTATGGAAGATACTAGAAGAAAAACTGCAACCCAAGGAGGCTGCCTATACCCAGGCAAACATAGAAAGTAAATAACCTCACATCAGCAAAATGAAAAGAAGGAAAGCACATACGTACCACAAACATACTGTAACACCACCAGCATCAAAAAAACAGGAATTAGCAATAACTAGTCATTAATATGTGTCGACATCAATGGACTCAATTCCATAATAAAAAGACACAGGCTAACAGTATGGATGCAACAACAGGGTTCGTCATTCTGCTGCTTGCAATAAAGACTTGAGCAACAAATATAGACATTATCTAAAAGTAAAGGGCTGGAAAAAGGTTTTCCAAGAAAACAGACTCAAGAAGCAAGCTGGAGGAGCCATTCTAATATCTAATAAAAATAGAATTTCCATGAACATTAATGTAAAGAGATGGGTAAGGACACTTAATACTGAAAGGAAAAAATCTACCAAGATGATATCTCAATCCTGAACATCTATGCCCTACATGCAAGGGCACCCACATTCAGAAAAGAAACATTACTAAAGCTTAAATCACACATCAAAGGACGCATTAATAGTGGAAATCTTCAACACCCCATTCTCACCAATAGACAAATCATCTAGACAGAAACTAAATGGAGAAATAATGAAACTAATAGATGTCATGAATCAAATAGACTTAAAAGATATCTACGGAACATTGCACACAAACACAAAAGAATATATATTCTTATCATGTAACCTTCTCCAAAACTGACCATATAGTTGGTCACAATGCAAGCCTCAACAGATATAAGAACACTGAAATAACCTCTTGTATTTTATTAAACAACCATGGATTAAAGCTAAATTTTCAAATCAACAAGAACAAGAGAAAACCTACAAATTCTTGGAAACTAAACAATTTCCTACTCAATGACTGCTGGGTCATGGAAGAAAGAAAAAAATAAATTAAAGACTTTCTAGAATTCAATGAAAATGAAAGCACAATATACCCAAACTTATGAGACACAAGGAAAGCAGTGCTAAGGGAAAAGTCAACAGCATTAAGTGCCTTTGTAAAGAAATTAGAGAGTCCTCATACTGTCAACTTAAGAGCACATATAAAAGTTCTAGAACAAAAAGAAGGGAACACCCCCAAGAGGAGTAGATGGCAGGAAATAATCAAACTTAGGGCTGAAATCAGCAAATTAGAAACAAAGAGAACAATGAAAAGAATCAATGAAACCAATAGGTGGTTCTTTGAGGAAATCAACAAGATAGAGAAGCTCCTATCCAAACTAACTAAAAGACAGAGAGACACTATTGAAATTAACAAAAAGAAATAAAAATGGTGAATAACAACAGACACTGAGGAAATCCAAAGAATCATTAAGTCTTACTTTAAATGCCTGTATTCAACACTATTGGAAAATAGAGAAATGGAAAAGTTTCTTGATAGATTTTACTTACCAAAGTGAAATCAACATCAGGTAAACAGTTTAAACAGTCCTATAACCCCTCAGGAAGTAGAAGCAGTCATTAAAATTCTCCCAACCAGAAGAATCCCAGGACCAGATGGTTTAGTGCAGAATTCTACCAGACTTTCAAAGAGTTAGTACCAATACTCCTCAAACTATTCCACAAAATAGAAACAGAAAGAACATTGCCAAACTCTATCTGTGAAGCAACAGTCATACTGATACATAAACACCACAGAGACTCAACAAGGAAAGAGAATTTCAAACCAATTTTCCTCATTAGCACTGATGCAAAAATACTCAATAAATGGAATCTAAAGACACATCAAATACATTATTTACCATGATAAAGTAAGCTTCACCCCAGGGATGCAGAGATGTTTCGACATATAAAAATCCATCATATAAACAAACTGAAAGAAAAAATCACATGACCATCTCATTGGATGCAGAAAAATCCTTTAACAAAATGCAACACCACTTTATGATAAAATTCTTGGAAAGACCAGGGATATAAAGCCCATATCTAAACATAATAAAGGCAATATACAGTAAGCCTATAGCCAACATTAAATTAAATAGAGAGAAACTGAGAGAAATTTCACTAAAATCAGGGACAAGACAAGGCTGTCCATTCTCTACGGATCTCTTCATAAAGTACTTGAAGTCCTAGCTAGAGCAATAAGATAACTAAAGGAGATCAAGAGGATATAAAGTGCAAAGGAAAACGTCAAGGTATCACTCTTAGCAGACAATATGATAGTATACAAACATTAGTCCCAAAATTCTACCAGAGAACTCATACAGCTGAGAAACATCTTCAGCAAAGTGTATGGACACTATATATTCAAATGAAAAAAAAATCCACTAAGAGGATATTGGAATTCTATACATTAGTACACCAAACACAAAGACACGTAAGTTCATAAAAGAAACATTGCAGCTTAAATCACATATTGGCTTTCACATACTGATAATGGGATTCTTCAATACCTCACCCTCACCAATATGCAAGTCATCCAGACAAAAAGTAAATGGAGAAATACTAGAGCTAACTGATATCATAAATCAAACAGACCTAACATATTTACACAACATTTTGCCCAACATAAAAGAATATATCATCTCAACACCTCATGGAACTTCTTCTAAAACTGACCACATATGTGGACACAAAACAAGTCTCAACAGATTTAAGAAAATAATACCCCATATCCTATCTGATATCCACTGATTAAAGCTGAATATCAACAACGGAAAATACACAAACTCGTGGAAACTTAACAAAAAAATGTGTCGAAGTTGCCATTGGTGGGGAGGCCTGGTGGCCCTCAGAGGAAGGAGAAGCAAGTTATCCAGATGAGGTGTGATAGGCTGTAATCATATTATGAAGGAGGAGGCCCCCTTATGTCACAGGCCTAGGAGAGTGGAATAGGGTGAAAGATGGAGGGAGGGGGGAATGGGAAAATACAAGTGAGGGGATAACAATCAGGATGTAATCTGAATAAATTATTTAAATAAAAAGAAAAATGGGTCAAGACAGTAATTAAGAAGGAAACTAAGAACTTTTTAGAATTGGATGAAAATGAAAATACAACATACTCGAACTTATGGGACACAATAAAGATAGTTCTGAGAGGCAAGTTCATAGCACGAAGTATCTACATAAAAAATAGGAGAGATGGAATCTGCTAACATGCACTTCTGACTTACTCAGGTAATTAGATTTTATTCCTTCTCAAGTTTCTGATGGGGTTGAAGACCAGATAGTTTAGTCTTACAATTAAGCTTAGTTGTTTAAAGGTTAAGATGTTTTTAGGTCTAGATAGATGGAAAAATTATTCTGAAGGAGGGAACCCAGACCAGGAAAGAAAAATGTCAAATGTTGTGTTGTTGTGGGTATTAACTTTGAATTTCTGGATATTTATGTTCCATTTGGAATGTCTATAGAGGTCAGGAAATGAGTAACAGTGAAATGGAACTGGATTTCAAGGAGGGAAATAAGAATGCAGTCGTATAAGAGGTTAAAGGGTACAGGAAAGGTTGAATGTGGAGAGGGACAAGATTTAATGGTAGAAGAGGAGAGACAAGGGGAGGGGAGGAATAGCTAACATTAAAAATATTTTTAAAAATCCACACACAGAGAGTTAAAATGGAGTTACCTCATTAAGAGGGCCACAATTTCCTTACTAGACACCATAAGATAACAAATAATCTCAGTTCTGGGAATGGATTACCCATTGTGGAGTTGTTGGTATGTAAGCTCTCATAAATCCACAAACATTGCCAATATTCTTGGTATTGAGGACACTACACACTTGAGTAATAGAACATGAAGAAATCAAGTTACAACTGAGCTGGAACCTTCTGGCTAGCTTTCATAGGAAGCTATGAAGGTGCTATGTACATTACTGGGGTAGAAAGGAAACCATTACTATTATCCAGCTGTGAACCCTGAGAATTGTGATAACTGGCCTAGCAAGACACTCTGCTAGTGCAATCACAGCACAAATATCATAGTAGCTACCAAACACTTTCTGGTTAGATTTAGAACCTTCTCTACAAGTTAAAATCTATACCTGACACCATTATTAGAGTCAATAACCTGTGGCTAAAATGATCACAGGCCCTAGGGGAGTACCTATTTTTATTACTACCCTATTAAATGTAAATAGTATTAAAAACAACTCTTAATGACTTATCATTAATCTATATTAATATGCCAGTCAATCCTCATTAGAGAAGCTTTCTTTTGTAGTAGGTGGCAATTAACAAAAAGACCCACATCTGGTCAACAAAGAAGAGAGTGTGGATTGCTTACTCTAAATAAGGCATCTGTATCCTATACCTTCCAGCCAAGACTCAAGGGTCATTGTGGAAGAGAGTATGGAAATATTATAAGAGTGAGAGGCAAACTTGCATTTTCTGAACAAAGTAGTGTGTTGCACATACAAATTTACACCAGTGGAGTTTCTTTTATCTGACTCTTAACTGAATGTAAATATCAAAAATAAGTATTGAGCCAGGCATGGTGGCACACGCCTTTAATTCTAGCACTCGGGAGGATGAGGCATGTGTATCACTGTGAGTTCGAGGCAAGCCTAGTCTACAAAGCGAGTCTAGGACAGCCAAGGCTACACAGAGAAACCCTGTCTCAGAAAACAACAACAAATAAAAGGTATTTAAACATATATAAACCCTCGGTGTCTGTATCAATGAAAATACTATATGGCTGTCTTGTACTCAGCTTATTTTACTTTTCATTAAATGGTTGAATGCAGTAAAGAAAGCATTGCTTATCTGCATTCAAAGCCATGGTTTTGATTTTTAACAGCCCTTTTTCTGACAGAATTTATAGGCCATATGCTTTATCCATTAAAAGGGCATAGTTCAGTGACTTTTAGTGTCTACAGAATTGTGTTCCTATTATGATTAATAATCATATTACATTTTCATTACCACAAAAAAGAAATTCTGTGTGCCAAGCTATCACTATCAGTCACCACTGCCTCGGCCACCATTTTCCTTTTTTGCCAGCTCCTGGGAAGCATTTATTTAACACACACACACACACACACACACACACACACACACACACACACACACACACACATATATATATATATATATATATATATATATACATATACATATATATAAATATATATATAATGATTGCAATCTATCACACCCTTTGGTGTCTAGCTTCTTTCACCTAGCATGATATTTTCACGGCCCAGATAACATGTATCAACACTTTATTCCTTTTATTCATTCCTTTTTATAAGTGAAAGATATTACATTATAAAGATATATCATATTTTATTTATCCATTTATCTATGAATGAACAGTTGGGCTCTTTTTACCTTTTAGCTATCAGGAGTAATGCTGCATAAATACAATGTATACAAAACTTTGAGTATGGACATGTGTTCAGCTCTCAACTATACAGCTAGAATAACTTAAGTCATAGGTTAACACTGTGTTTTCAACTTTGAAGAACTGCCTGACTGATTTCAAGGTGACTGTAGCACTTTTTAGAACCCTTGGCTGTGTAAGAAGCATTCAATTTTTGTACATCATGGCCAAAACTTCCTATTTCTTGACTTTTTGTACTGCTAGGAATTGAAAATGGGGCCATACACATGGTAGGCAGGTCATATATCCCAAACTGTACTTAAAAAAATGTATCCTAGTAGGTGAGCAGTAATCTCTTATTGTGGCTTTGGTATGTACTTCTCATGTGATTAATAGTATTAATTTACAGGTATAAATCTTCTTTGGAGAAGTAATTATTTTTGTTGTTTTAATTTTTGTCTTGATTTTTGTTTTTGTTTTTCGAGACAGGGTTTCTCTGTGTAGCCTTGGCTGTCCTGGACTCACTTTGTAGACGAGGCTGGCCTCGAACTCAGAGATCCTCCTGCCTCTAACTCCCTGAGTCCTGGGAATAAAACATGCACCATCATCACCTGACAGAGAAGTCATTGTTCTATTGCGATAATGCAGGAAGTGTGGGGTGCATTATGTTGCAGGTGTGAATAGAAATAGGAACTCTAATAGAGTATATATTAAACCTCCACCAAGCCCATCCACCACATTGCTAAACTAATTATCTTGACCCAGAGAGAAAAAAAATACTTCAAATAGAACAAGTATTATTCTTATTTTGTGACTTTGACTGAAATAATAGAAACTAGTTGTTCAGCATCCAGAACAACTTATTTGCTTCTAAGCTTCAAAATTCAAGAACGTATTATTGCAACCCAAATTCTGCCAAAATATGTCAGATCATTCAAGCATCTCCTCTGTACCTCAAGATAACAGTAAAAGTCTAATGAGCATATTCTTTATTTCTCAATGTAATTGAGTTGAGCTTTCAGTTGACCCCATGGAATGTTTTTTCTTCCATGAGTAAAAAAAAAGTTACATTTCTCTTCTATGAAAATAAGTTCTAGTCATAAGAATCACATGAACATACACTCTACCTTGGAATATAGCACTGAATTCATTGGAAAGAATTTGGAGTATTACAGTTAAAGCTCTAGGGTTGAGATGGACAGGCTGATACATTCAGACATTTAGAAATACTTGTTCAGCAGTCTGTGACAAATAGAAAAGGCAAAGGAAAACAGGGCTCCAGGAGTCATTAATCTAAATTAATTAAGGCAGTGACATTGTCATAGAATTTTAGTTTCACTACAGAATCCAAGGGAATACAATACTTCAGGTAGGTAAGCTTTTTCATTGTGGGATGTTTATTTACAATGAACTGCAGAAGAGGGTTAATCTAATGGGATGCAGGACTGCATTGGATGGTGAAACGCATTGTGACCAACATCCATTTGAGGTATCAATTAACTTTTAATTCTTAGAGGGAAACAAAAGCTGCCTCACACAAAGACCAAATTGGGGGTGGTATAGGGGGCACATTGCTCGTGGAACCTTAGGCTCACTACCTTTTTGTACCAGGGAAAGGCCTCCTTATCTAACACAAAGGGGCTGAAGAGTAGGGAGGGAGAAGGGTGAATTGGTGTGTGGCCTGTTAACTCAATGATGTTTCTAAAGCCTGAATGGAAGAGTCAAAGCCACCCAAGTCACAACAGCGCTAAGTCAACAGCCTGGCTGAGACAGCATGACCTGAATGGAAATGCAAATGGTTCAGTCCAGTAACTGAACCATTGGGACTGTCACTTGGTCTACCAGCTCTTGCCTCCCTGCAACCTTTCTAACTGCACACTCAACAGCAAATCACCTCCTAGAGCCTGTATCTGAACTCCAAAGTACTCCAGGGAAAACTCTGAATACACCAACCAAAGCGAAGAAAACAACAGCAAACCATGGGGTGGCTGCACCAAATATAAAAAGAATATTTATATTGTTCCCAGTTTCACTAAAAGATCCTTTTGGGCCAGCAGCCATGTGACTTTGCAAAAACACCAGCTGTTGTCCTATGGAAGAGTCCCACGTTCATCTGGGAAGAAAATTCTTTCCATGAAGTGCTGTTGTGGACATGTCTGGCTTCCAACCATCAGACAACACAGGAGTACATAATTAATTTGCTTTCCAAGGGGGAGCCACCTCATGCTTTTCTTCAAATTCAATCAAAACATAGACGTTCTAAATAGAAACACGTTTATTTGAAACCCCTTTCCATGAGCAGCTGTTTGTGCCTGGCCTGGCCAAAGAGACAAGTTGTATTCATCTCTGCACTCCAGTTAGTAAATGCTTGGCTTTGTTCATCTCCACAAGCAGAGGCAGTCACACTATGTCAATTGGGCAAGAAGCCTTAATGATCGAAGGCAGGTGTCCTCAGAAGCTGCCCAGGTGAGGAGGTCAGCCTGTGTACCATGAATCGTACACTTGTCCTCAGTTTACAAAGCCTCTCCCCACCCCTGTCAATTATTGTCCTTAGTGCCTTTGCCTACACAAGTGAAAGGCGTCTGCTCAAGCCCACTTGGGGCCTTTGCTTCTCACTGTGTAAGAGTTCTGACAACAACCAAGAGCCACTGTTCTCAAAAGAAGGGAGGCAAAGCACTCTCCAGAAATGAGACAAAATGAAATTAAAATAATATGAAAGAAATAAGCAGCTGCTAAGGCCTAATAAAGAAGTTGCCAGAGGCACAAAGATCCCTCCCCCACCCTACAAAAGCTCATTGGAGCTAAAAGACTCACATTCTTAAGTTTCCAAAAGGTAAAGTATAGACTTTATTCTTGCTCTTAATGGGTTTAGAAATGTCATTGTAGGCAAAAAGAGCAGAGAATAATAATTACTCTTCATATTTATTCCATGTTCTTGCTTTCCCAAAGCCCTAGCCTTTATATTGGCATATTTTATTCCTTTCCATGTGTTAAGGTAGGTAAAGTGAGCACTGATATCTCTACATGATAGACCAAAGTAAATTCTTTAGAGGATAAAGGGCTTGCCTATAAGCCATCCGACTGTTCAGTGTCAGAGTCAGAGCTAAGCCCCAGATGTATATGCAAATGAAGTTGAATAACCGGGACACAACCAGAGTCATGGAACTGTCCTCCCAAGTCCCAAGGGAATACAGCTAGATACAGCCTAGCTTAAGTGGGGCAAGGCACATCAGAGAGGAAGTTGGCTCTTGATGGCCTAGAAGAAAGGATGAGATGATGAGAGACTCTAGTACTATTAGAACCTGATTTGTGGTTCTCTGTGTACTTTGGCAAGAAAGGAATTAAATTTTTCTGAAAACATTACAGAACCATAGGCTTTCACGTGAATACAGAGTTTCCACTTTACAACCTTTTCTGAAACTATTTTTGTTCTTTAAAAAAAAATTATTTCTCTATTATTACTATTATTCAGTGCTCTGCCTGTCTGTACATTTGCAGGCCAGAAGGGGGCATCAGATCACATTGTAGATGTTGTGAGACACCATGTGGTTGCTGGGAATTGAACTCAAGACCTCTGGAAGAGAGCAGTCAGTGCTCTTAACCTCTGAGGCATCTCTCCAGCCCATTTTATTTTTTTCTCTTATACAGGTAAGTTCTTCTCCAGTGGGAGCCAGTCTTCACCTCTCTGCTGAATTCAAGGTATGTTTGGTGTGTATTAATTTATTCTAACCCAGTAAATCCCAACTGATTTCCAGAGGTTTGAATTAGCATCTAGGTTATCTTGCTTAATAGGAGTTTATTTTTGACTATGATATAGTCTTCCCAAAAGGCACTGAAATAAAACTGCTGCCTTTGTATAGCCTTATGATAAACAACAGAACAGCATTCACCAACAAAAAAATCAGATAGTTTTGAGGTTTAAGTCTAGCTCTAACTCTATCTCTTAGGACCAATTACATAAATCTCTTCTAGTTTTACTTGCTAGGTGTGAAACCAGGCAATAACTCAGATACTATCCAAAACCACCCAATGTATTATCTGTGGTAGGAAATGCACTCTATTAAATTTGAACCAATAACATTATTTTCTTTGTCCGAAGTTATCAAATATGAATGCTTAACCCCTGGTGTTATGTTATTGTTATCTGCTAATATTGTGATCTTCATCTCACTGTTTCCCTTCTCACGTATTGTGTTCCAAGCACATTCATCTCCCACCTCCAAACCGAAACTCCTCTTCTTAGCTTTGTATGATAGTTTTTCTTCTCTTTCAAGATGTAGGCCAGGGAGCATGTATTCCAGAAAGCTTTTAGAAAGCACTCGACAAAGAGAATGGCATCCAAAGACTGTCTATCATGACACCTGTGTGCTTCTCACACAATTACATTCACCACACTGCCTCGTATTTGCTGGTCTCCTACAACTGTCTTTCTGCCCATCACTTTCTCTAACACCTAGCAAAGAATAGAGAGGATGAAGAAATGCTCCATGAAGCTCTTCTGATTATGCTTGTGATTACCAATAGAAAAAGAGCCTGTCATTTTGTCTCCAGGTCCCTACCCAGAGGCAAAGTTGTCTTAGCTTAGGCTCTGCAAGGGAACAGGGAGTGTAAGTTTGCTTCCTGGAGCTTATGTATGAGTTCTGCTTACCCTACCCCCTCACAGCAGCTGAAGTACCGTCCTGGTGAAACTTGATCTGTTGCCTTGTATTGAAGAACAGATGAATACAATCAAATATGTCTACATCATTGAAGAGCAATATACCATTAAATTTTCTATAGTGCATGTATGCTCTAATCATGAAGGAAGCACTCTGAGGCTTTGGGATGAAATACAAGAGGAGTACCACTATCAACAGCAAGCCAGGGTAGTGTCTCCAGTGGCTTTAGACTCCTCTCCCAGCCTGGTGTGATTAGCCCCCAATAAGCATTTCTTGAGGCTAGCTCATTTAAATCTGTTGCCACCACTTGCTGAGCACCAAGCATTCTCATTTGCTTTCATCCCTCCAACAGGCTGAAGCAAGGGCTACTAGCTCTACCTACCTCACATAGGAAGGAATTAAAGCTCATGTTAAGAAACTTTCTGTACTGGTTACTTTTATCATTGCTGTGATAAAGAACCCAACTCAAGCAACTTAAGGATGGAAGATTTTATTTGGGCACATAATTTGAGAGTACGGTCTGGCATTGCAGGGAAGATCTGGCCATAATAGTGCCAGGCAGTTAGTCACATTAGACCTAATCAGGAAGCACAAAGCAACGGATGCTCAGTTCATGACTCCTTGTTCAGCTCAGACCCATAGCGCATGGAATGGTGCTGTCATCATTCACAGTATGATTCTTGTCTCAGTGAAACCAGTTTAGGAATCCTCTCACGGAAGTGAATGTAGAGACTGCTAAACTGACAATAAATAGTAACCACCATGGTCATAAGTTTGAAGGCCCATTAGGATTTCCAGTCTTGGGGTCTTGAGGCCAAGAGTCAACCTTAAACCCCTCATGGTCTATATTTATAGGTATGCCACAATATTACTGCTAAGTGCCCCAAGTGACATTGGAAGGGATACACAAATAAAGGAGATCCTTGATTTTTTTTTCTCCAGGATCTACTTGTATAGAGGGATACAGGGATCTACTCATGGATAGCCACTTGGTAAGACAGAACAGAACACTGTAAAATGGCACAGGACCTCAGAGAAGGAAGTGGTTAAGTATAAATGGAAGAGATCTGGTTATATAAATGTCTTCTTGTACAGGAAATCTTAAAAAGCAGCATTTTTCTTTTTCTTTCTTTCTTTTTTCTTTTCTTTTCTTTCTTTTTTCTTTTCTTTTTTTTTTTTTTTTTTTTTTTTTTTTTTGCCTGCTTACTTTATTTTTGTTTGTTTGTCTTGTTTTGGTATGGTTTGTTTATTTGTTTGTTTGTTTGGTAACCTTTTTCTTTAGGCTTTGCATCACCTATTTATTTGTTCTCTATCAAGCCCCAACATATGTCATCTCTTTTCATTGGTGTCTGTCCTTCCTGAGGCAGCCACAACACCCTTAAGCCAACCATCCCTCATGGTTCTTTCTAGTATTTTCTCTTTCTCTCTCTCTCTCTCTCTCTCTCTCTCTCTCTCTCTCTCTCTCTCTCTCTCCCTCCCTCCCTCCCTCCCTCCCTCCCTCTCCCTCCCTCCCTCTCTCTCTCTCTCTCTCTCTCTCTCTCTCTCTCTCTCTCTCTTTTCTTTTTGGTTTTGTGAGATGGGGTTTCCTTCTGTAGCCCTGGCTTTCCTGGACTCACCTTGTAGACCAGGCTAGCCTTGAACCCACAGTGATCCCCCTGCCTCTGCCTCCCCAAGTACTGAAATTACAGGCAAGACTCACTGCATTTGGATGTTCCTGGTATTTTCTTTGCCACAAATATTCATTGTTGGAGAGTAGATTTGAAAAAAAAGAGTGGAGGCTTGGATTATATAATTTCCAAGATTCCTTCCAATTCTGAGAGTGGTAAATTCTGTGAGCTAAACATTCAGATGCACAGAAAGCCTCAAGGGAAGAACATAGAGAAGAGAAAGGACGACGCTGTACTCTATAAACTCTGTAAACTGCTTACTAAAAACCTTTAGATTTGTTTCAGGTTTCAGGGCCTCCAGGTGAAGTTACCAACACCTTTTGGTTCATAAACTGTATTACAGTTTTAATACCTCAGCAATTTCCAGGTGTTGGTTAGATTCTTGCTAATAAAGGCCTGTTTTATTTTCAAAGAGAAATATAATTCAAATCAAAGTCAAAGCTTCAAATGGTGAGTTAGAAATCATTCCTTCAGTTCAAAGCAGATTTTACACACATCAAAATGTCCTTGCCCATCCTAATCCATCAGGTCTCCACTTAGTCCTGCAATCTTAAGGAATTAAATACTAGCCCAGGCCCCTATCTATACAATGTTTATAATGGAATTGTAGGCAACTAGATGATGGTTATGCAATTCTAAAGCATTATCTAAATCCAGTAATAGAATTAAAGATAGTTCAGTCTTTCCTGCCAGTAACTCCTAGTACACCCCAAGGACCAGTGGCTATTTCCTTGGGTTACTCTTTCATTTAAAACAGGACTATCCACACAAGGAACCAAGGAGAAAGTAGTTAATTAAATTCAAGAGGGTAGTGGGAGGTGTGATCAGGGTGCATAATGTGAAATTCCCAAATAGTCAATAAAGATACTATGTTGGGGAAAAAAGAAAGTGGAAGGACAATGCAACATACAGAATCAGAAACTACTGATAAATCATGTATCTAATAAGAAGCTCTCATTTAGAACATATAAAGTAATTTTAAAACTCAATTTAACCATAAAGACAAAGGATACTAATAAAAAGTAGACAAACAAAACCTGATTAGATATTTGTGCTGACTAGTTTTTCTGTTAACTTTGACTTAGAAGAAGGACTCTTAACTGAGAAAGTGTCTTCATAGGACTGGCCTGTAGGCAAGACTGTAGGGCATTTTCTTGGTTGATGATAGATGTGGGAGGGCCCAGCTCAATGTGAACAGTGCCACCTCTTGGCTGGTGGTCCTGGGAGCTACAAGGAGGCCAACTGAGCCAGCTGTGGAGAACAAACCACTAAGCAGTACTCCTCTATGGCCTCTGCTTCAGTTCCTGCCTCCAGGTTTTCCCCTTCAGTTACTGTCCTAACTTACCTTCAGAAAGGAGTGTGACTTGAGAATTGTAAGCTGAAACAAACTCTTTCTTCTTCAAGTTGCTTTTGGTCATGAAGTTTTACTGCACCAATAAAACCCCTAACATAGACATTCCCCCCCCCAAAAAAGATATGTAATTAGCCAATAAACACATGAAAAAAGTTTAACACCATTAGTCATTAAGAAAATGTTAGCCCAAACCACTAAGAGCCCAAACTTGTTGGTACACTTCTGTAATCCTAACACTAAGAATGCAGAGGCAAGAACCTTTTGAGTTCGAGGTCAGCCTGAATTACATAGATATCTCAGCCTGTCTCAAAATCAGGAGAGGGGCAATAATATAGCTCAGTGGTTCAACACTTGCCTAGCATGTAGAATGTCCTGGGTTCAATACCCAAGACAATGTATAAACTCACACACGCATGCACACATGCACACATACACACACACACACACACACATACACACACAAACACACACTGAGTAAATACAATGCTGCTAACCATTTGGAAACATTTGGAATTTACAAAATATTAAACATAGAGTTATCATATGAATAAATATCATCCACTATATATTCAAAGAATGAAAATATAAAAGTTTAAAATTTTTAAAAAGAATGAAAATATATGTTTATGCAAAAAATTATGCATGAATAACCCTAATAGCATTATTTGTGATGGCCAAAATATAGAAACAACTTAGGTATTCATGAACTGACAATGAAACATGCTAATTTGCACACAATGAGGTACAAGTGAGTGACCAAAAGTAGTAGTTACATGAACTAACATGTGTGCATCTTGAAATCACTTTGTTAAGGAATAAAAGTCATACATAAAGGATACTTATCACATGATTCCCTTTATATGCAATATTCAGAAGATGTAAATCTGCCCAGAGGGAAAAGAGAAATGAAACATACTATCAATGAGCACAGACTTTCTTTTTGGATTGATGAAAGTGGCTTTTCAGGAATTAGATGTGGTGAAGTATGCCCAATTCTACCAGTCAACCAAAATCCACTAGAATTTTAGACGTTAATTTCTTTACATTTATTTTCTCCCCTCCCCCACTCTGTGTGTGTGTGTGCTCGCTCATGCACAAATGTGCCACAGTGCATGTGTGGATATCAGAGGACAACCATTGGTAGTATGTTCTTTCCATCCATCCATCGTGTGGGGTCCAAGGATCTAATTCAGGTTGTTAGGTCTGGTGGAAGCCCCTTTCCTGCTGAGCTATCTTACCAGTGCTAGATTTTATGTTTTAAGTGAGTAAGTTCTGGGTAGGATTAGATCTCAAGTATTTTTTAAGTGTGAAAAAATAGCACCCTATGTAAGAGGTGGAGGTCAGAGACTATTTCAAGCCATTGCAGATGATAGAGATTCACATTCAGATGCATTTGGTTGAAATTTTCTGAGTACATACTGTGATAGGTTAATGTGTATTTTAAAAGCAGAAACAAGAATAGGTACTTCTAAGGCCAGTTAGATGGCTTACCAGGTAAAGCACCTGCCTCAAAAGGCTAATGACCTCAGCCGTATTCCAGATTCCCTTAAAGATGAAAATAGACAAATAGCTCCACAAAGCTGTCCTCTGACTTCCCCACGTGCACCCATGTGCACCCCCAACAATAAAGATAAAGGTGTTTCCGAGCTGTACTTTGTAAAGGGATTTTAATTCAGCAACTTCGTTATTTTGTCCGGAGTACAAACACATCCTTAGAACACATCTTTAATCCCAAACAGTGAAGGTAAAGTTAGTTTGTAGAAGGAAGCACTCTTGTTTGAAAGTGATGTCTAACTGAGAGGCAGACAAAGAGACTAATCCGAGAAAGACTTGACAGAATAGGATACACCCAATTCTCAAAAGAGAGAACACTTAAGGAAGAGCAGCGCACAGAGGAGAGAGACAGAGTAGGCAGTTTTACTGGGAGTTTTGCAGAGACAATTTGAAGAGAAAACAAACAAGCTAGACACAGGTGAACACAGAATGAGCCAGAGAACGAGAAGGAGTCAGAAAATTAAACATTTTGCTAGAGTTTGAGGTAAAGCATAGCAATTTAGTCAGAAGCTGAGAGAAGCCAGATTGACTCATTCATCTTGAAGTGGAGTTTTGAGCCAGAACAGCTGAGGTGAACCAGCCAGCTATGAGCTCAGAAAGAACTAGAACGGGTGTGCTTATTCAGCAGTAAGTCTCAGAGACTGAAAACATTCTAGCCTAAGTTAGACTGAGGCTAGAAGCTTCCAGAACAAGGCTTAGGTTAGCAGACAGAGGTAGTAAGCATCTGAAACAGCAATTACAGCAGGCAAATAAAAGATACATCTACAGTGATTACTGTAAATATAACTGCATATACCAAGACCTATTTAAATCCCCTGGCTTTCAGACACTAGATTTTTTTTTCTTCTATAAAACATGTGGGTTATTTTGCAGCCATCTTTGCTCATGCAGAGCCCTTCATTGAACCTAAGATCTAATTTAACTTCAAAGTGTAGTAGGTGCAAATTCTCATTCATGTGAAGTAGTGCTTTCAAATACCTACTAGGGACCCAGCGAGTTTTCCCTGATCAACTAAACAAGTGACTGGCTAAAGCAATTCAGCTCTTTAAGGCAGTGTTCTCAACCTTCTTAATGCTGTGACCCTTTAATTCAGTTCCTCATGTGTCCATAACCATAAAACTATTTTCTTTCGTACTTCATAAATATAATTTTGATACTGTTATGAATTGTAACGTAAATATTTGTTTTCCGATGGATTTAGGTGACTCCCTGTGAAAGATTCATTGAAAAACCTAGAAGTAGGTTTTTATTCACATTTGAATTTTTCATGCAATAGCATGACTACCCTCTATTATCAGATAATACACATCACAGATGCTTACAATAACGGCCACCTCTCAGAAGTTACACAAGTGTGTCCTTGCTCTCTCCCAAACAACCAAGTGTTTAGGATGCAAGTGAATGAGAGGAACATTGTCCTAAGAGTGAACTTGAACCAGGTATAATTTAAGAAGACAGGCAATCACTAACAAATTTCAGCAGTAACAAATTACTTATAACCCAACTCCAAACCAATGTGATACACCAAAGTGAAGCCACACTGCAGATAAAAACCACCAGTGCTCCAAGGAGGTTATATTTCTGAAAAAGAACCAGAATGGCAAACTTGTTTTAAAAATAACTATAAACAGTGTGTGTACATACACACACACACACACACACACACACACACACACACACACATATATATATATATATATACACACACACACACATGATTGATCTTGACTATCAACCTGATGAAATTTTGAATCAACATGGAAACACACCTCTAGTGTTTTTGTGAGAGTGTTTCCAGAGAGATTTAAATGACCATGGTGAGGGCTGGAGAGATGGCTCAGAGGTTAAGAACACTGACTGCTCTTCCAGAGGCCTTGAGTTCAATTCCCAGCAACCACATTGTGGCTCACAGCCATCAATAATGAGATCTGGTGCCCTCTTCTGGCCTGCAGGTGTACATGCAGGGAGAGCACTAATACAAAATAGTAAATAAATCTTTTTAAAAATTGAGCATGTTGAGCCTTTGATCAAACAGCAGCACTTGAGGAGGCAAAGGTAGGTGGATCTATCTCTGTGAGTTCAAAGCCAGTCTAGTCAATATACTGAGTTCTAGACAGAGAGCTATATAGTGAGACCCTGCCTTTTTTTTTTAAGTGAATTGGTAATACAGATTCTGACTGTGGGTAGCATCCTATTGGCTGGGAACTCAGACTGAATAAAAAGCAAGCAAACTAACCATCAGCATTCATATCTCTCTGCTTCCAAAGCACAGGTGTCATCTGACCAGCTACCCTATACTCTTTGCTATTGTGAGTTTCCCACCATGATCGACTGTACCCTCCCAACAAGCCCTTTCTAAAGTTGTTTTTGTCACAACAATGAGAAAAGGAATTGATATGATGTAAGACAAAGGTTTAGCTGATTGTATGTTCACATGGAAAACCAACCCAATAAAAGTGTTTATTTATAATTTAATAAATACAAGTCCCTCTCACTCAGATTTACTATTTCTCTTTCCAGTTGTTGTCATAATTCTAGAGGGAATGGAACACTACTGAAATATAGACTTCTGTGGAGGAAATTCACCCAGGAATCTTTGAAAGATCTTGTGGGAAAATCACTGATTAATTTTTCAAAAGTTTTATCCAAGCAAAAATGTTGTGGTCTTTCCCCCTTTAACCATCACAAGTTGTCCACTAGCAGAAATAAGCACTAACAAAATATGCTATGATCTTTGTTACTGCCTTCAAAACATGTCTGCTTCTTTCATCAGCATTAGAGGCTTTGCTCTGTGCACAAGTGCTACAAACCAACCCCTTTTCAAATCCAGGAGCCAAGCCTTGTTTGCATAGACTGTGTCATCCCGTCATTCCTTGAGACTTCTTGTTTTACAAAGCTGAAAAGTCTCAAAGCTTTTGCTTGATCAAGGTGAAAGGCACACCAGCCTTTTTACCTGTTTACTGTGACCCACAATTTGAGATCTGCTGCAACATAGTGTGACTATGGAGTGACATAGATGGTCCCATGTAATACATGACCTATGTCAGAAATAGCATGCCAAAGACAATGATAGCTACCTCTGGAAGGCACATTTGCTGAAGGAGAAAAACTCCTTACTCTTGACTATGTAAATTCTAATATGCATATTACAAAATTAAAGTCTCAGCACAATGAAAGAACAAACAAAAAGACTGTTTCTATTTACTTCCTCTACCTTTCAGCAACTGGACATGATAAAGTCTTTCGAGTATCTCAACATCAGTTTTCTTCATGAATTAAATAGGTAATAAACCACATCAAAGAAGACTACATTTCGATAAAGAAAATAAAATGTATAAAATGACTAATAACATGCCTAAACTTAAGTAGGTGTTTCCCAAAAGGAAACTTATTATTTTGAATAATTTATTACTTGTTCTTTGCAGATTTGGGAGTTTGAGAAAAATTTTATTTCAAACTAGACTTGCTTTGGAGTTTTGCTCCAAGAATCAAATCTGGGTGGCTTGTATTAATATAACATGGTGCATTTTCAGTATGAGTAATTGAAAAGGAGGGTGTTTCAAAAACAAAAAGAACTTGTCAAAAACATTTCTTGAAAACCCAGTCTACTACAGTATTTAACTCATTCAGGCTGTTAACAAATGTTCGTCTCAGAAAACATGGTTTAGAGAAAAAAATTCTGACTGTAATAATTGCATGTCATTCACAGCTATTGTCTTTCACAAAACTAGCAAGTTTCTGTGTTGGTGAGAAAGCAGGTGAGGTGGGAAAGAGACGTAAAGCTTTGTGCTTGCAGCTTGTTTTCCATGACAGGGGAGGTCTGCTTTTGAAAGCAAGCAAAGTATTAGTTTATTAAGAAAAAAAATAATTCTTTGGGCTCCTGCTAAGTGTTTTGGGGCTCAGCAATTACCCCAAACTCAGATTATAGATTCAAACCTCCCTCCCTCCCTCCTTCCCTCCTTCCCACTCACCCCCCCCCACCTCCCTGAAAAAACAGGAAATCTTACTGTGCCTGCATGACGCCTTCCTCCCTGCAATCTTGCTGCGAGTTGGTCTGAATATTATGTGGAACAAGTCACAAAAGAGAAAAGCTGAAGGCAGGTGCAGGAACAAGACGTTGCACTCCTTAAAGAGGGCCTTAGGTAAGTAGCTATAAGAGTTGTACATGCCAATCAAAGACGGGCAAGGGTCAAGCTCCCTTTTGTGCACAAACAAAGACTAATTGCATGTTCATAGCTGTAGAGTCTGTGGGCACTAATTCGAAAGAAGAACTAAAAACCCCTAAGACTCCTGCCTCCCAACAGCAGCCAAGGCAAAGAGGAAGGCTCAAGGAGCCCAGTGGCTATGAACCAGCTGGGCCTCTCTCTGTCTTCTCTACAGCAACCAGGGGCTCCCACGTGTCTGCCATTTCAAAAATGAAAATAAGCCATTTTGTTAAAAGTGAAAGGATAGCTGTGTGTACATAACGCCAAGCCAATGAGCAGCAATGCAAAGGGCTCTGAGCCACTTAGTTTCCTTTGATGCACAATACCCGATATTGTTGGCTTTGCTTTTTCAATGAATCGACCAAATTAGCCGCGTCTTTTGATATCTTGTAGACATGACTGGTCACTGAAAGTTGTCCTTTTCTTACATTTGAAAACAAAGATCTATCAAGGTGGTTTGGTTCTTTCTGTAAGGAACCAGTTTGAATCAAGTTACTATTAAGGCCAAGCGACTGGAGTAGCCAGCTTTTGAATTTATTATTATTCATAGCTTACTTTCATAGAATACTTTCTCATGCTCAAAACACTTCCATTTATTCATCCCTAAGCAATGATTGGTGCTCCTACTACAGGCAAGGCACTGTGCTTGGCTTGGAAAAAACAAATGTTATCTAAATAGGAACCTTGCGCTTTAAGGAGGACAGGCCTAATTATGTCTGTTTCCTGACTGAAGAAAGGCAGAACCAAGGCAATGAAATGAGTTCCCTTGATCATACAACTTGTTAGTGACAAAGACAGAAGAAGGGAATCCAGGCCTCCTGTTCAGTTTTAAATCCACTGGGCCACACTGCCTTTCCATAGGCCTGCAGAAAGGGTCCTCCAGCCTGTTAAAACCAAACCTGGGGCTGAGGATGTAGCTCAGTTGATAGAATCCAAGTGTAGTAGGTCTGTGAGTTAGGGTTCAATTCCTAGAATTGTATAAACCTTTGTGGTGGCCCACAGGATTGGAATCTCAGCCCTATAGACGTAGAAGAGGATCAGGAGTTCAAGGTCATCCTTGGTCTGACCCAGGTCTTTGCCCACCTGAGCCAAATGAGACCTTGTCTTAAAAGAACAATAACAATCAAGCCTAAACCCCACAACCCCCTGGTAAACAGGCACATTAAGGTAACCTGGATAAACCCAACAGAGCAGCATTCCCAGCTGCAGGAGAAACCTATTGTTCCCACAAACCTATAATCCAGTGGGTAGATCTGGGGTGACAATGATGCCTCCTGCTTGGCCAGCACTGGAAAAGAAATCCATGGATTAGTGTAGTGAGGAACCATCTTCAGAAGGGGGCCTATTGCTCCAGGTGAAATGATTTTGAGACCCCCCCAAAACAAGGAACAATCACAAGTCAAAGATCCTGGGACACCCTGATAAAATGACTGGGTGGGAGACAGTGACAATGGACATAAAGAGGGGGAGGGGGTTGAACAAGGAGACACTAAGTAGTTTAGGCAGAGGAGAGAATGAGCAGTGATGGTTGCAGTGATCGGGAGCCATGCACCCCATGAGCAGGAGTGGGAACAGTCACAACTGTGCGTTACAACAAAGCAGGGGCTGATAGTTTGTTAGGTTACCATATTCTTATTTGCTTCCTTTGCTCTCTGAGAATCAGTTAGGGATACAAGTAGCTTGGGCATTTGCTGTGCTTCTTGGTGCACAGATGGAAAGCCTCTACAGTAAATGAGCAACTACCCAACCAGCATGCCCCTGAATATCCTGTGCCTAACGGCAGCTTCCTTTCAGATGTACGCCTATGTTCACAGTGTGAAAGCTACTGGAGCAAGTGTGCCCAGCCCACTACCTTAATAGACCTGGTCGGAACAAAGTCAGGATTTAGTCTTTCTACAAGTCTGTTTTGTGCTAGCTGAGAAGAATTTCAACAGGCTGCACCTGCAACCCACTGCTGCCCCCATATGTGATAGATTCCAATAAAAGAGAAGCCAGAAAGAAGTTTCTCTGACCCAAATAAATTGCCTAGGGTGGCATTTTTCTTTCTTTATCTAATTTTATTTAATTCTTTTCCTTCTTGAAATATATTTTAATTTCTTTTATTTCTCATATTTTTTCTTTGTTGTCTTCCATGTTTATTAGTAATACTTTCACATTTACTCATGTTATTTTTAGTTTATTCCACATTGTATTAGCCTCTTTCTTCTCTGCTGTCAATGTTATTATTTTCAATCAAAGGATGCTGTGTTTCGTTTTCTGCTTTCTTTTGTTGGTCATGGTGTTACTATGGTTTGCTTTCCTCACCAGGAAGTATTCTGAGTATGCTGAGTGGGTGTTTTGCTGCTGAGCTATACTCTCAGCCCAAGTGAGAGAAATTGTACCTTACTTCAGATGTGACCCACTTCCACTCAGATAATTCAACTTAAAGACTAGAGGGAATAACAACAAGCCCACCAAAAAGCTATCCAATGGCCAAGCTTGAGTAGGGCAAGCCTTTGTTCAGTCTTAGACACTCCATTATCAATAATAACTAGAAATAGCACTATACTGAAGGCACAGCCTCTACCACCAATCTCAGTGTAGATTGCTCCTACATGCCTTCAGTATGCACATTACTCATGTCCTACTTAGGTTTTCTATTGCAGTGATACACTATCATAAAAAATAACTTGGGGAGGAAAGGGTGTATTTGGCTTACAAGGTATAGTTTATCATCATCAGGCAAGTCAAAGCAGGAACCTAGAGTCAGGGACCGAAGCAGATTCCATTGAAGAACTCTTCTTACTAGCTAACCCCTCCCCCCGCCCGCCATAGCCTTGTTATCTGGCTTTTTTATACAACTCAGGAACACATATCCAGGGGAGGCACTATCCCCAGTCATATGGGCCATCCCACATCAAACATTAATCAAGAAAATGCCCCCACAGATTTGTCTATAAGCAATCTGATGGAGGCATATTCTCACTTGAGGTTCCCTCTTCCCAGATGACCATAGCTTGTGTCAAGTTGACAAAAACCAACCAAACAAAAACAAAACTAACAAGCACCACTGAGAAGGTAGTAAACTCTTTCATGATTTGCACTGCTGCTAAGACTAAAGGACTAATCACAGAGGGTTCCCATATACTCTACTCTCTACTATGAACATGCCTGGATTACCACTCACACTACCAAGAGCATGGGACACTCAGACCTGACATAAAACATTCTGTGTCAAAATCCATTCATCACAGCCTCATAAGCCACAGGAAAATTAGACTATGAAGCCCATTTGAGGTCAAACTCACCATTACATAAGAAACAACTCTCCATCCCTGCTTATTCATGTTCATTGCTGCTCTATTTATAGTAGTCAGAAACCAGAAATAGCCTAGATGTCCATCAACTGGTGACTGGATAATGAAAATGTGGCACATTGATATAATGGAATATTACTCTACAGTTAAGAAAAACAAAATTAGAAAATTTGAGGATATCAAGAGAACAAAGCGACAGCCTACAAACTGGGAAAAATTTCACCAACCCTACATCTGACAAAGGTCTAATATCCAAAATATATAAGGAACTCAAGAAATTAAACACCACTAAACCAAATAACCCAATTGAGAAATGGGGCTCAGAACTAAACAGAGAATTCTCAACAGAGGAATATCAAATGGTTGAGAAACACTTAAAGAAATGCTCAACCTTCTTAGTCATCAGGGAAATGCAAATCAAAACAACGCTGAGATTCCACCTTACACCCATAAGAATGGATAATATCAAAAATTCAAGCGACACCACATGCTGGCAAGGATGTGGAGAGAGAGGAACACTCCTTCATTGCTGGTGGGAATGCAAACTAGTACAACCACTTTGGAAATCTATCTGGTGCTATCTCAGAAAAATGGGAATAGGGCTTCCTCAAGACCCAGTTATTCCACTCCTTGGAATATACCCAGAAGATGCTCCAGCACACAAGAAAATTTGCTCAACCATGTTCATAGCAGCCTTATTCATAATAGCCAGAACATGGAAACAGCCTGAGTGTCCCTCAGTAGAAGAATGGATAAAGAAACTGTGGTACATTTACACTATGGAATAATATTCAGCTATTAAAAACAAGGAATTCCTGAAATTTGTGGACAAATGGATTGAACTAGAAATGATCATAATGAGTGAGTTAACCCAGAAGCAGAAAGAGTCAAATGGTATAAACTCACTTATATCTGGGCACTAGCCCAAGGGGCATGTCCCATGAAATTCTTCACTTACTAGGAAAGTGGGACAGAGGGGAGGACATCCTATTGGTACGCTAGGTGAGAGAAGCAAGGGAGAATGGGGAAATAGAAGGATCCAGAGGGTCCTAGAAACCTATAAGAGTAACATTATGATGGGCAGATCTGGGCCCAGGGGTCCTGCTCAAACTACGGCACCAGCCAAGGACAATACATGCAGTAAACTTCGAACCCCTACCCAGATCTAGCCAATGGACAGGACATTCTCCACAGTTGAGTGGAGAGTGGGGACTGACTTTCACACGAACTCTGGTGCCCCATATTTGACCACGTCCCCTGGATAGGGAGGCCTGGTGGCACTCAGAGGAAGGGTAGCAGGCTACCAAAAAGAAAGTTGATACCCTATGATCATATACAGGGGGAGGAGGTCCCCCTCAGTCACAGTCATAGGGGAGGAGAATAAGGATAAAATGGGAGGGAAGAAGGAATGGGAGGATACAAGGGATAGGATAACAATTGAGATGTAATACCAATAAATTAATAAAATAAAAAAAGAAAATAGAAATTAATTCTCATATAATGCAATATAATCTCACTATGAGAGCAATTAGGTAGTGGTACATGCTATATAGCATGGACAGCTTTTGAAAAACCTGTAGTACTTGAAATCTGTCAGGAATACCACGTGTGGCAGATTTCCATTCATATAAAGTCTGTAATAGGGATATCTATAGATCTTATGACACCGACTGCAGTTAACCTCAGCCTCTGGACTGAGGGAGGGAGATGCAAAGGCAAGTGAAAGCACACATAACTTTATGTGTATACACTTTAAAAGCTATAACTTATATTTCAAATTAGTGTGATGTGTATTCTGTACAGCTCAATACATTGTAGTAAGTTAAAATGGATATCTGTTTCTGAGTTGTAAACATCTTCCAAATATTTACACTTTTAACTTTACTTTGTTTTAGGTATCACATTTGTTAACGGTATCTACCTCTAGACTCATTAGGAAAGTCTGCCAAGTGTTAGGAAACTGTCAAGCCCACAGGGGTGGCAACACCGTTTCTAAGCCTCCAGTTTTAGCTTGAAAACTCAGATTCCATCATTGGCAACAACTACTTGTCAGCTGTTTCCTTTGAAGCGACAGGCTCAACGTTTACTCAAGTTTGAGAAAATGTTTGTCAAGTGCCCAAATCTGAATTACCACAGTCTGTCAGCTGTCTTTCTAGTTAGGAAGGGGAGGGACACTTCCATGAAAAGAAGTGGCTAGTTCAGCATGCAATTCATACAGCCCCAGAACTACTTTTTTTCATGACAACCCTCACACTTCAGTGTGCAGAGGTGATTTATGCACAAGTACTTAAGGGTTGAGATTCAACACAATTAATATTTTTACTGCCTAATCAAGGGCATTCTTGTAAGATCTGCCCCTCCTTTGTTGGCTGTGCATGCTGGCAGTAAAGAAAATGATGGCTGCTAGAGCAGCTTGGTGCTACTATCTAGTCTTACGCTGACAAGACAGCAGACTATCCGCCATTGCTTCTGTACCTTCAGTGCAAATACCAGCGAAAAGGCAAATATCATATTACTATTATGGAAAAGCAGTTCCAGTCTTTCTGGAATGATTTGTGCGACCCCATGTTTTATGGAACATGTTAGCAGAACTGCTGAGCAAAAGCATACTGCTTTAACCAAAGTTTTATTTCGTTCACCTACTCATTAAATTCCTGCTATGTGTGAGACCCCTAGAGCTTATATTTTCCACCATTATAATCTTCTACCCAGATGTATTTGAGGAACTAGAATTAAAACTCTTTGTCAAGACCTGTAATGGGGTCCATTTAGGAGATCTGACAGGTGGAATTTCACAGTGTACTCTGTTTTGTTCAGACTCCATAGAGTGTGCTTTTGTACTGACTCAGAAGTATCATACCATTCACCCAGGTATACCAAATAAGCACTAGAAACTCAGCTCATAAGGGCACCCATCCCTTGAGCTGTCCACAATACTACACACCTAAGCAATTCTAGGAAGAGAATGCAGTAAGCTGTAACACTGGTGTTCAGCTCAGCCTCACTTCAAATTAGTAAATCTAGAGACATTATACGTATATAGGAATAATTTATGTATGTCATGCTGCATAGTTCATATACCATGACTCATCAAAAAGGTGAATATTTGATTGTGATTACAGGTGTCAGTTACTATATAGCATTCACTTGTCTTTTAATATTTCACATGTATTACATAAGTGTTATAAATTAAAATATGCATGCTCCAGATACTGATTTAAGAACAATGCTGTTTAGTCTTACTCATATAAAGCAGATTTGGAAAAAAATTCTCATGTGTACTAAGGATGAGCTGCTTTAATTTAGAATGTAGCAGGGAGACTAGAGAGGTGGCTCAGCTATTAAGAGCACTTCCTGCTCTTGCAGAGGACCAGGGGTCATTTTCCAGCATCCAAAGGGCAGCTCACAAATCCAGTGTTAGAGGATCTGGAACCCTCTTCTGAACTCCACAGGTATTGTGTAAAATATCCAGGCACAATAGCATCCATTTGTAATTCTAGCACTGAGAAAATGGAGACAGGAGTATCCCTGAAGCTCAAGTGGTCCTCAGCCTTGCAAAATGTGTGTGCTCCAGGTTCAGTGAGAGATCCTGTCCCAAAATATCCAATAGAGAATAACAGATTAAGACAGCTGATATCGACCTTTGCCTTGAAGGCACATATACACACATATACATATAATACATAGACAAGATTGTATCAGAGAAAACTGCCAAGTACTGTGGCACAAATCTGCAATCCTGCATTTTGGAAGCTGTGCCACGAAGATCATCAGTTCAAGGTCAGCCTAGGTGACACAGTGACTTTGAAGCTGGCTTGTATACTATACAGTGAAATCTTATCTCAAAAAGGATGCACTAAAAGGTAAAAGGGCAAAGTTTGCTTTCAAATGCTGTAGTATAAAGCTTGAAACATGTAATGGCAGACCTTTCTGCCAGTACTCATCATGAGAACTATAAACAGTCTTTTCGTGAGGTTGCAACGACAAGCAACATTATTAACATTATGTTAACATTTGTAGTAAAACTTTCATTAGACTTCCCTGTCTCATTCTCACCGCCTTGCTCTTTAGCTTCAGCTTCAGAGTTCCTGCAATTAGTTCTTATGACAGTTATCATGAATGACAGTACTTGTAGCCAAAAGTTAGTTTTATTGTATTAGTGCAAATGTGACCTGCATCTTAGTACTGTTACTACTTTCCTTATCCCCACTGTCTTCTTTTCATATATTTTATCAATTTATTCATATTACATCTCAATTGTTATTCTATCCTTTGTATCCTCCCATTCCTTCCTCCCTCCCTCCCATTTTCCCCTTACTCCCCTCCGCTATGACTGTGACTGAGGGGGACCTCTTCCCCCTGTATATGATCATAGGGTATCAAATCTCTTCTTGGAAGCCTGCTATCCCTCCTCTGAGTGCCACCAGGCCTCCCCATCCAGGGGACGTGGTCAAATATGGGGCACCAGAGTTCGTGTGAAAGTCAGTCTCCACTCTCCACTCAACTGTGGAGAATGTCCTGTCCATTGGCTAGATCTAGAGAATTCTCAACAGAGGAATATCAAATGGCTGAGAAATAATTAAAGAAATGCTCAACCTCCTTAGTCATCAGGGAAATGCAAATCAAAACAACTCTGAGATTCCATCTTACACCCATCAGAATGGCTAAAATCAAAAATTCAAGCAACACCACATGCTGGTGAGGATGTGGAGAGAGAGGAACACTTTTTCATTGTTGGTGGGAATGCAAACTAGTACAGCCACTTTGGAAATCTATCTGGCGCTATATCAGAAAAATGGGAATAGGGCTTCCTCAAGACCCAGTTATTCCACTCCTTGGAATATACCCAGAAGAAGCTCCAGCATACAACAGGGGCATATACTCTACCATATTCATAGCTGCCTTATTCATAATAGCCAGAACATGGAAACAGCCTAAGTGTCCCTCAGTAGAAGAATGGATAAAGAAACTGTGGTACATTTACACTATGGAATGCTACTCAGCTATTAAAAACAAGGAATTCCCAATATTTGTGGACAAATGAATGGAACTAGAAATGATCATGAGTGAGTTAACCAAGAAGCAGAAAGAGTCAAATGGTATATACCCACTTACATCTGCACACTAGCCCAAGGGGCATGTCCCATGAAAGTCTTCACTTACCAGGAAAGTGGGACAGAGGGGAGGACATCCTGTTGGGACTCTAGGTGAGAGAAGCATGGGAGAATGAGGAAATATAAAGATCCAGAGGGTCCTAGAAACCTACAAGCAGAACATTATGATGGGCAGATCTGGGCTCAGGGGTCCTGCTCAAACTATGGCACCAGCCAAGGACAAAAGGACTTCGAACCCCTACCCAGATCTGCCCACTGTCTTCTTAAAGGAAGGGGGAAACATTTGTTTAGGTATGAATGGGAAAATGCTGCTTCCTGGGACAATCCTATGTTATGTTGATTTTGGAGTGAAATCCATGCTGCAAGTCGCAAGGCATCAGCAAAAGTTGATTTACATTTACTGTCTGCTTGTTTCTCACACAAATATATCCTATGCTTACAATGTGTAAAGCTGAACCAGGATTCTTATGCTGTCTTTGCTGGAAAATATTCTTCCCTCTGAGGAATCCCTGACAAGCAGGCTCTTGTTGTCTAACTTTCACTCCACTGAGGGTCATGATTCAGTAGTTCAGAAGGTTAACTCCTGGAGATAGTGTTGTCTTTGGCTTGAACAGATGTTGGTAGTGTGTTAATGTGGTTATCAAAGTAGACTGCCCTCTATTCTTTGCTCTTGGGAGCTCAGAGCACTGTTGCACAAGACATTCCAGCTCTCTTCCATGGAGATCCAGCAGAGTTGAGCAGACCACAGCATTCCTCCTGTGAGCACAGGCTCCAAAGGAGCCACAATGGGTATTGACAATAAGCAGCATGGAAACTGAAAAATGACAGACTCTATCTTTAAAAGTTCTGTAAATATTTATAAATGTATAAATATGCAGAATATCTTTTGATTCTCTCATTCAATAGTCTATAAAACGTCTCACTCATTACATGCTTAAATCCCCCATCTACTCTATGGACTGGCCTCTTGATGAATTACTACATATTCTAATATCTTCCTGGCCATGTTGAACCCCACAATGTCTGGAATAATTGCTTGTATAATCAAGATGTTAATGCCTACAAAGTAGAATCAACATTGGGCAAAAGTCCAAATATCCAGCAAGTTCAATTTTGCTAGTGTTCGTGGATCCATTGAAAGTAGCTGAGGAGAGGAGTGAATCCCCGAACCTAGGAGAGATCATTTCCACCACAGCTTGGTTTCCTATTTTTTTTTCTGGCAAATTGCTGTCAATACAAAGGCATTGAAACGATGGCATCCCAATAGCACAGTGCCATTTCACAATCAAACTGTGGTGGTTGAAAACTTATTATAGGTCCAGACATCCCACAGAATAAGAAATAGATGCAAGAATACCCTGCTTTTATACAATCTAATCATTTGGGGAATCCTATAGTTACAAGTATGAAACAATTTGAGAGTCATCAGCACCAGAAGGAATATGGCTTAGGGCCAAAATTGTGACACACTGTGTGCTCCAGACTACAACTATCACAAATGTCAACAAGGAAAGAAAGTGACTGACAGCAAGACAGATATTAATATTTAGTATACTTCTACTGATGTCTCATTTTGAGTCATCTCTGAGTTAGGCACTGATGATACAAAGTTGCAAAAAAAAATTTTTAACCTGGAGTCCTGAACCGGTGACTCAGATCATTCACCAAACTGGATGTACAATTTCATCATCAAGCAGTGAGTTACATAATTCATACAAACGTGTAAAAAGTCATGAGAGAGGAGTGAACACCAAGAGAGGTACAAGCAATGAAGTTTTGCTGCTTTTAAGCTAAGTGACCTGGGAAATGTCACTTACCAAGACCAACCTGAAATAGCTACTGCGTTATCACCAGTCCCCTGAGACTGCTAGCACCTGTATTATACATGCATTCAAGAACATATACTATAATAAACATTGTTCTGAGCTTATACAATTAAATTAAAGAAACATGCTGTGAAGAACTATGATAGAAAAACAAAAGCCTTTGCTTATTTTATCAAATGAGCCAGAGATCTAAATCCAGCAACTTAATAATTACCCTAAACTTGGTTAATCAATTGAACATTTAAGAACAAAGCACAGTGACATGTATAAAGTATCAAAATGAAACCCATTTCCTTCTATGCTGATCAGAACTAATCTAAAGACATGGTCTTCTAACAGGATACCATGCTTTGAGGGCGAATGAACAGAGCCCTAATGGATTTCTTCCAATGTGAAAATAGACAGCGTGTTGTAAAATAAAATAAAGACAACTGAAACCAAAAAAAAAAAAAAAAGATGCAAAAAAAGCAGAGTCTTATTCTCAAAAGGAGTTCAGAGTTTAAGGGGAAAGGTAGACCGGAGATAACAAAACTGATAAGTTAAAGGGAGACTGGCACAAAATTCTGGCACTCAAGTAAGAGGGACTTACTTGAAGCAAAGTTCAGAAGAAATGGTACAGATGAGTAGTCATCATGTGGGGCTTTGCAAGAACACTAGGAGTTCTTCCAGAGAATGGGAATGACTCACAGAGCAGCTCATCAGTGTGCTATGCCCAGCTGCTCCAAGGGCCATGCCATTAAAGAAAATTGACTCTCCCTTTTCCAGTTTTTTTTTTTTTAATCTAAATGCTAGTTACTCGAATGAATCAGTTTGTGTAAATGAGTTGAACTGTTCCTTTATGGCATATCATTTCTTCATTTTTCCAATGTTTCTTTAAATAGATTTCTCCAGAGATCTGGGAAAAAATAAAAACAATGACATTTTGTCTCCTTCCATGTTCACATTGTGTAGCATTTTGGGGGACAGAATGCATTGAAAGCTCACTAGCTGGCCTTTGGACAGGGCTTTGAAAGGGTAATTTCTGTCTAAGGTTCCCTGTTACCTGATGATGCATTATACATACGTGTGCCTTTTCCTAAAAACACCCCCCCCCATTTTTGAATGTTCTGAGCCTGATCTACCCTCAACCTCCCATGTCTAAAGTTTCCCTGACCTATATCCCACTGTCATCTCTGAAGCTAAGGCTGTAACAGGTGGAACTAATGGTGGAGATGTAGGGCTCTCTAGCGGAGAAGAGTTTTAACCTAAAACATCACCAACAGTGACCCCTAACACTAATAGCTCACTATATAGCACACATCATCCTGTCTCATGACTATTTTTTTCCATTAATACTCAAACTAACCCTTTGGTGTACTTGTTACCATTATCAGTGTTCTAAATGAGGAAACTGAGGCTCAGAGAGATAAAGTGACTAACTCAAGGAGACAGATAAAAAGCAGAACTGGGATTTCAAGTGGGTTGTACTGGACGTCTGCAAACCCAGAAGGTATGCTACTGTAAGCACAGAAAACAGTGCTTCTCACCTCCCACCCCCATCAATAGTTTAAAGGCTTGGTTAGCTGTTCCCATTGCAGGTCTAGATTCCTCCACCCTCAGTAAAGTGGGAGCCCTGTGGCTGCTATGGAAAGGCCTCCCATCACATCAGCCTGATAAAATAGAAGAGACTTCAAATCTAAACTAACTTCACCATATACCCAATGCACAGGACTCTGGCTCAGTGGGAGAGTGCTTCTCTTGCATGTGAAAGACCCTAAGTTCCATCCCCCAGTGTGCCCAGGGAGGGAAAAAGAAGAAGGGGGAAAGAAAGAAATCAAAGAAAAACATGTATGACAAAAGCATTCTCAATTGTCTTAGTGCTAACAAAACATAAATGCTTGGGACTAGATATATGTGTGTCCTTTCAGAAGTGTGAAGGTCCATGTGTCCATGCTCAAATGTGCTCATACTTGGTCACAGATGTTTTGATGCTTATATTTTTATGTGCACATGTGTTTTCCTGTTCTAGTGAATGCATGGGAAAAGCTGTAACTTGTATCCTGTTTTTATGTTCATATGCAAACATTCTATTATTATACATAGATGAAATTAAGTGTATTGTGTGTTGAGGTACATGTGTGCATTTGACTGTCCAAGTCTCTGGACATCAGTGTGAGTCCAAGTGTCTTAAGTGTATTATCTGTTCGTCTCTATGTGAGATTATGTGCCTGTGTAGTCAGTATTCATCCATGGACTTGTGGGTTTGTCCATTTGCATATATGTGTGTACTTTGGGAGCATTTCTGTGTAGCATGTGTGAATGTTGATGCATTTATAATTTGAGCCCAAGTACTCATATATAATTGTTCAAGTATGTATTTTGAAGTATGTTTTGTAAATTTTTGTGACTCTGTTTCATTTATCTGTGCCGAACTGCAGTACATGTCTATGTAATAGCAATATACATATCTGTTTGGGATAATCAAATTCATGTGGAATTTATACATGCTTCTATATGCTTATTGTCTGTTTTTGATTGCTTCCCCTTGTGCTCAGGTGGTGCGACTTGATGTGCTGGAGTAGATTGGTGTGAGGTGGGTGGGCATTCTCCTTTTCTGAGGAGTAGGGAAGGGGAATAGGGGAAAGAGGGAGGGAGGGTGGGACCAGGAGGAGAGGAGGGATGTAAAGGGAATAAATAAATAAATAAATAAATAAATAAATAAATAAATAAATACCCAACTAAAGATGAAAGAGGTGACTCAGCAGTTAAAAGCACTTGTTGTGGTTGGGGATTTAGCTCAGTTGTAGAGCGCTTGCCTAGCAAGCGCAAGGTCCTGGGTTCGGTCCTCAGCTCTGGAAAAAAAAAAGACAAAATAAAAGCACTTGTTGCTTTTTCAGAAGACCTGAGTTCAGGTTAAGTGACTCACAGCCTCCTACAATTCCAGCTGCAAAAGATCCAACACCCTCTTCTGGTCTTCACTGATACCCGATACCCACACATACATGTTATAATGGTCAAACAAACATGCACACATACACATAAGTTTTAAAATTACCCAGCTACATTAAAATCTCTTGTTTAGACTCTCATTTTGTTAGATCATATTGTTACTTAATTCATGTCTTAGAGATTTTCCGTCCTGGCATTTTATCATATGCTCCAACATAATGGTCACAGTCACTGCTGAGTGATGATGATCTTCCTAACACAGTTTTTTGTTTTTGCTCCCTGAATTTCCATGATTGTACCCTCAACCCTACCTCACTCACTACTTCAGTCGTACTTTCCTGTTTTAATTACTCATAGCTGCATAACTAGCTACCCCCAAACTCAACAGCTTAAAACAACAAAGAACTCTATTATTTCTGCAACTGGAAACTGTTTAGCAGCTCCTCTGTGTGTATACCTCAAGGCATACCCATGCCTCTAGTGGTAGGCTAGCTAGGGGCTGTGCTGCAGTTTCCCTCTCACTGAGTGTTTGTTTTGTTTATGGTTGGCTTGTGATGTGAGATAGGGGACAGCATACCATGAAGCACAAAGCAGAAAACCTCAGATCAATACTCTAAATTTTACACCACCACATCATCCTCTTTCTCCGGTCAAAATAAGTCACAGGAACAGCCCAAATTCTGAGAGGAAAGGGGCTGTGGGATATACAGCTGACATAACTCCGTTCACAGAATGACCAATGACAACACAACGGCACTTTGTGTTGCAGAGATCCTGTGATACTTCCTAATCTCCTATACCTAGGCTTCCCTATGATATCTGTCCTTTTCCCATATCTCAAATGTGCAATTATCCAAAGCATCCCTGCCTACTTTTACAATGTACTAATTTACATTACAAATCAAGCAGTAAGCCTGTCAACGCACCGAACCACCACTGCAGGGATCATAACACCTTTTCACTGTTTACATACCTCTCCTTGGCCATCTTCAATTATCTTGGGCTTAGAATCTCTTATGGCATCTAAGCTATTTTCCTGGTTAAGTGAAGTTCTCCATCTCTCCTGTGTCTGCATTTCTGTGCATGAATGAACTGAGGGAACACACAGTATTTTGAACTTTACATCTTTAGGTACCAGTTCCAACCCCAGGGGTACTACTAAGCTTACCACAGATCATATCATAGTCTCCTAGACCATTTATTCTGACATCCCTTGAACAACATTTCACACTTTTTTTCTCCTTCTAATATCTGGCAGTTACTTCCATACTCAGCAAATGATTTTGAGTTCTGTTTCTTTAAGAATGTTGCAATAGTTTTGCCGATTGATGCTCTTTTCCTTTTGTTACAGGTAGAAAGCCAAGACTCCTAGCTAAGAGCAAACTTTGCCTGTACATGAAATCTCACTCCTCCTCCTCCTCCTCCTCCTCCTCCTCCTCCTCCTCCTCCTCCTCCTTCTCCTCCTCCTCCTATTCCAGGATAGCGATTAGAAGGTCTTCCATCTATCTTCAGCACTATCAGTCAGCTCCTGGCTAGGGGATCCAGTGTACCATTCCAATCATCAGGTACACCAGGACTTGTCTCCATTTGAAAAAGCAAATTATCACAGGCTAGGGCATAGACCAGGGTAGAGCACTTGCCTATCATATACGAGGCCCTAGGATTCATCCCAGCACCACACACACACACATTCCCAACTCCCCTCCCCCACAGCCTTTGCTCCATTCTTTGCTCTCCTTCACAGCAAAACTCAGGTGTTTTTTTTTTTGTTTTTGTTTTTTGTTTTTTTGTTTTTTGTTTTTTACTTTCACTGTTTACTTGTGTTGTTCCTTCATTTTGCTTTGAGTTTTGACATAAGGTCTGACTCCATAGTTGGGGCTTGCCTCACACACTACATATTAACTCACCATGCAGCCTAGACTGGCTTTGAATTTGTGGAGATCCTTCTGCCTCAGCTTTCCAAAATGCTACAATTATAGGTGTGTATCACCGTGTTGCTTTACTGTTTCTAACTTCTGAATGAACTTTTTTTCTCTCTCTTATCCTCAAGGGCATGGTGTTATCCTTTCTGTCCACCCTCCCTCTCTGTCTCTCTCTCCCTCTGCCCCTTTCTCTCCCTTTTCATCACTTTACAGCCTGATCCCAGCCACCTCCCTCCTCTCCTCCTAGTCCCACCTGCAAGTCCCCTCCCCCATTCTACTCTCTCCTTCTTCTCAGAGAAGAGGAGGCCCATAAGGTGTGCCAACCCACAATGGCATCCCAAGTCTCAGCAGGACTAAGCACACCCTCTCTCACTGGTGCCTGACAAGGCATCCCAGCTGGGGTAAAGGGATCCAAAGGCAAGCAACAGAGTCAGAGATAGCCCTTACTCCTATTGTCAGGGACCCACACGAAGAACAAGCTACATATCTGCTCCATATGTGGAGGGGACCTATCTCTAGCCCGTGCATGCTCTTTGATTGTTGGTTCAGTCTTTGTGAGCCTCAGTGGAATGAATCCATTTTAAATCAAGCTTTCCGTCTCCTCATTCTATTATAAACTACTCTTCTCACAGTCGCTGATGACTCTCACAGATTTAGGCACATCATTCTCAGATGTAACATGGACTATCAGTAGCATGTGGCAAAGTGGTCATTCCTGAAAACATTGGTTTCCAGGACACCACACCTCACCATCCTGATTTCTTAAGTTACTGACCATTCCTTTTCATCTTTCTCGTTAGCTCCTTCTCATCTTTTGATACTTTACTGAGTCGTGAGGCTTAGCCTTTGAAACAGTTTTCCTTATTGGTGCTCACTTCCTTGGTAATCTTATCTAGTTTCAAACCTCTGAACATCTTCTAGTTTCCACCAATTCACAATGTTCTTATCTATCTTCAGGTTAGATCTCTTTCCTAAACGTCAGACATGCAGATGTACTCACATACTTGTGTCTCCATGTGGATGTCTAATGGGCATCTTACACTTAACATGTTCAAAACCTAATCCCCTATCATTGCTGAACACTAAGCAGCTCCTCTGTAACAAGAGATCTTGTCTTAAGAAACAATACATCTGTTAAAGAAACCCCAATGCTTAGACCAGCACTCCTGCCATTACTGGGTTTATTCTCTTTCTCCCAGAATCTTAGTTCAATTTACTAGCAAATCCTATTGGCTATAGTGTCGAACTATATACAGAATCATACCAAAACCATTATTCCTCCATATCCCTTTCTTTTACCCTTAATTTGTTGCTATTTTCAAAAACTATGCAGAATAATCTGTGTGTGTGTGTTCATGTGTATATCAGTGCATGTATATGTAGGTACATATGTGGGAGAGTATATATATGTATATGTGTAGGGGTACATGTGCCTACATGTGTGCATGCATGTGCATGCCATAGGACAAACATAGGCATTGTTCCTAGGGTGCCATCTACCTTTTTCTCTTGAGATGAGATCTCTTACTGGTCTGGAACTTGCCAACTGAGTTAGACTTCCTACTAGTAAGGCCCAGGGCTCTGCCTGTCTCTGCCTCCCCATTGTTGGGATTGATTGCAAGCTCACACCACCATGTCCAGGTTTTTAAATGTGTTTTAGAGATGGAACTCAAATCCTCATCCTTACACGGCATGCAGTTTACCAACTGAGCTATTTCCCCAGCTCTGAAGTAATATTATAAAGCATATTAAACTAGACCATTCTTCGGCTCATCATCCTACCATGGTTCTCCACCTTGGAGCAACAGCCAAAGCCTTATAACAGCAACTAAAAAGTCCGATACATTGTGATCCATCGCCATTCTTTCCCTTCAAATAGCTGCCAACAGACACACGGCTTTAACATGCTAGGCATTGTCCTGCCCTAGGCCAATTCACCTTGCTGCTCCTCAGCCCAGGAATATCTTGACACAAGCAACCAGATGTCCTACATTTCTACCCCTTTAATAATAATATTTTTAAAGAACTATTTAATTGACCCTCCCCTGACTACCCTTACTCACAATGTCAATTATTTACCTAGCATTTCATCTTTCTTTTTCCTGTCTGTACTTTGTCATAAACATATCACTATCTAACCAAATATATATATATATATATATATATATATATATATACATATATACATACATATATGTATATATATATGTATATATATAAAACTTTCTCACTTACTATGATGTGAGGTCCACAAAACTATAGGTTTTTAAAATTCTTTCCTTAATGCTTCATCTGTACTGCCCAGAAAAGCCCCCGCAATATTATATATGTGCTCAATGAATGGATTGAATGCAATTGGTAGTATAATCCATGTGTGAAGACTTACGTATGTATCTGTATGTTTACATACATATGCATATCTGATATTAAATTATCTGTTCATATATTACCCATAGGTAGATGTGTAATGCATACATGTATGTAGCAATGGACATAGTTGAAATTTGCATAGTTTTTTGTTGTATGTTTTTGGTACAAATACTAGTATACTGAGCACTTTGCAAGAAACATCATTTAATCCAACCCATATGGCAGAAGTAGTATACTGTTTAAGAATATCCTGTTCTTCTAATTCCCAGTTGTATAGCTTTGAATAAGTACCATACCGCCTCCCCTCGGAGACTTCTTTTCCTCATCAAGAAAATAACAATAGGCACTCCTTCATAGAGCTGTTGTGAGGATAAACTGAGAAAACAGATAGAAAGCCTGCATAATAGTTGCTAGGAACAGTGTTAACACCAAGTGATATTTGCTAGCACTCCCAAATTATATATAAGTGAGCTGCAACTCTGAATCTGGTAGAGCAACAAGGATAGCAGAAGGGCAATAGCTCCTATTTACTGTGTGCCTAATACGTACTCATTAGTCCTTTTTATACATTATGAGAACAGATAGATATCTATATATAGATACACACCTATGTCCTTACAAGCATACATTTTAAGATAATAAATATTCTAGGTATGGTGGCACATGCCTTTAATAGGAGACAGAGGCAGGAGGATCTCTGTGAGTGCAAGGAAGGCCAGCCTGGACTATACAGTGAGTTCAAGGACAGCTAGGGATGTACAGTGAAACCTTGACTCAAAAACTAAAATAATCAAAAATGAAATAAAAACTTAAAACAAAATATTAATAAATTTGTTCAGGATTATAAAACACTAAATATGATATAGCTGGTCTGTGTAAGGCCAGAGCAGGTACTCTCAACTACTTGTGCTAATATAGGTATATATTATGGTTAGAATGTGTTTATGTGTGCTTTCTGAGTAAGAATATGTGAAGACATGTGGCTGGCTGAGCTCTGTAATTGCTCCTAGGAACATACACAAGTGTTTAAAGATCATTCTGGTCATTTCTTCACCTGTTATTCACCAGTATGGCCAGCAGAGGGGGCACAGGAATTTTTTTCCCATCTTGAAGACTCTTGTGGATTTTTTTGAAAACTGCATTCTAAATAAGTAGCCTTCCCTGTTCTTAAGACATTAAAACTAGACATCGGTTTACCTGTTGCTCCTGCTATGCCTGGAATTCTGTTGCAATGACACTGACTCATGTTTTACTTCAAGAAGATGGACTTGTCAGAATCAACTGGCACCTCTACAACATCACTAACAGTCTGAGCCTGTGACCCACTAATGACTCCATGTACATGTTTGTTGCTAACTGAAAATTACTAATAAACCTTTTTGATATTTAAGCTATAGTGAAAAAAGAAAAGAAAAATATATTTCTGAAGGGACAGCTATGGCTTATGACTAGCTTTTCATACTCTGAAAAGAGAAAATAGGCATCCAGCTGGACCCACAGTCTCCCTATCTCTCCTACAGTACCACACATGGCTCATTTTCCAACTCTTTGTCATTCAGAAACTAGCAACTGCCCGAAAGATAAAAAGCCTTTATCCAGATTTTGTTGTTGTTGCAGATTTTTTTTTGTGCATTAAGTTCTCTGATTTGGACTCATATAGACCAGGGTGGCTATGAACTCACTATGTAGCCAAACATGACTTCAAATTCACAATTGTCTGACCTTTCCCAAACCACATCCTGAAACCTGGCAAACACTTATCTTACTGGAAAAAAATGATTAAATTATAGATTTCTATGGCTGTGAAGAGACACCATGACCATGGCAACTCTTATAAAGGAAAACAGTTAATTGGGGCTGGCCTACAGTTTCAGAGGTTTAGTCCACTATCACCATGGCAGGGAGCATGGTGGCACGTAGGCAGACATGGTGCTAGCGAAGGAGCTGAGAGTTCCATATCTGGCAGCAGGAAGTGAACTACCTTGAACTTCTGACATCTCAAAGCTAGCTCCCACAGTGACACACTTCCTCCAGCAATGCCACACCTCCTAATACTGCCACTCCCTATGAACCAAGCATTCAAACACATGAGTTCAAAGTCCTTCTGAGACTCGTGCAGTCTCCTAACTGTAATCCCCTGTAAAGCCAAAATGAAAAAAGCAGATCATATACTTCCAACATATAATGCTACAGGGTAGACTTAACCATTTCAAAGAGGAGGAAAGGAGCATGGTGAGGAAATAGTGGACAAAAGCAAGACCGAAAACCAGCTGGGCAACTCTAAACTCTGCATTTCCATGTCTGATGTCAAAACACTCTTCAGATCTCCAACTCCTTCCAGCTTTGTTGACTGTACCACGCTTCCCTGTTAGCAGCTCTCCTCAGCAGGTATCCCATAGCTCTGGCATCCCTAACATTTTGAGGGCTTTAAAGCTACTTCACCTTTACAGCTTCACACAATGGCCTCTCTAGGCCTCCATGCAGGGACACCTCTGACACATGCCTGCTCTTAGTGGCTTTCCTTAGCCACAGAGGAAGAAGATTCTATAACCCTTTCTTCTGTCCTTGACTCTAAAGCCAGAACCATGTGGCCAAAGCTTCCAAGTTCTGCTGCTTGCTGACGCTAAAACATGACCCTCTCACTCAATTTTATCTTCATTAGCTTTCTGATTTTGATGGTTTCCTTCACTGCCTAAGCTTGGCTGTCCTGGAACTCACTCTGTAGAACAAGCTAGCCTTGAACTCAGAGGTCTGCGGGTCTCTGTCTCCTGAGTGCTAGGACTAAAGTTGTGCAGCAGCACACCAGGCCCTAAGCCTTTCTTTACTTCCTTTTCACAAGTTGGAAGCTTGCTTAGCTTAGTAGGGTCTTGCCCTGAGGTCACCACTCCCTTGATTCCAGTCAGCATCTGGTTTTTCTTTAAGCTTTTATCTCCTGAAGCACTGGACTTGCTTCAATTACACTTCCTGGTACTCCTTTTCCCCTCAAACTGCACATTCTTTTTCCTTTTTATTATAAGAGCTACATAACCATGACCATTAATAACCAAAGAACACAGTCAAAGCAAGGCTGTCTGGAAATCTCCTCTGCCAACACTGTTAATTCTAACTCTTCAGTTTAGCCTCAGGCAGAGTTTCTGCACAAGGGCAAAAAGCAGCCACATTCTTTGCCAAAATATAACCAGAACAGTCTCTAGGCCATGTGGTAACATCTCCTCTGAAACCTTTTGAACTGGGCCCCCACATTTCAAATCACCCTCAGTACCACTGGCTTCTATGCTCCAACTACTATGGCCCATTCATCCCCCCACTTAAAATGTTCAACTCCTTTTCTAATCCAAGGTCCTGAAGTCCACATTTCTCCAAAAACAGCATGGTCAGGCCTACCACAACAACACCCCAGGCCCATCATGATACCAGCTTTTGCCTTAGGGTTTCTATTGCCGTGAAGCCCAGAACCTCCCAAAACAGCCTTACCACTTGGGAATCGAATGTTGAAACACATGAGCCAGGGGAAAACATCCATATTGAAACTCTTAACAGTCTACAAGTGGTCCTCTGTGGTGTTTTGAAACTAAAGTGTTGCTTTGTCATGATCCTAGTGACTTAAGTTTAGCCACTTGAGCCTCAGTAGGTAAGACTATTTAGGAAGGCCATGGCCCCCCTAGACTCATGTGTTTTAATAGTGCTGTTCTCTTTAACAATTACATCTATGGGCTGCAGAGATGGCTCAGAGGTTAAGGGCAACTGACGGCCTCTCCAGAGGTCCTGAGTTCAATTCCCAGCAATCACATGGTAGCTCACAACCATCTATAATGTGATCTGATGCCCTCTTCTGGCCTGCAGGTGTACATGCAGGCAGGACACTATACATAATAATAAATAAATCTTTTTTAAAAACAAAAAAATCAAAACAAAACAATTATGTCTACAACAACTCTGTCCTCACCAGCCTTGTGCATAACTTTCATCAGGTTCATTCACTCTTCACCATGTAACTACTTTTTTCACATCTTTCTTTCCAGTCTTTCATTGGATATCTTTGAATACCTTTTTCTGTTCATCACATACCTTTCATTGTATATCTTATCTTTCACTGGATAAAGAGTAAGCAAAAACGTGCTATAACCTGAAATGTACACTGTCTTGCTCAACAAATCAATACATTACTTTTAAATTCTTCCTCATTCAAAATTTCTGGACTGTGTTTGGTTTGAATGAGAAATGTCTCCCATGGTCTTGAGCATTTGAACACTTGGTATTCAGTTGGTGGCATTTGGGGAGAAAGCTTAAGAGGTATAGCCTTGTGAGATACAATATATCCATAGGATGGGCATACCATTGCCAGTGTGTTCTTTCCTTCCCGCTTATGCTGTAAAATGCGAGCTCTCAGGGTGTTGCCCCAGCTGTAGTGCCTGCCTCCTCTCCACAATGATGGTGATGGACTCCTACCCCTCTGAAAGAATTAGCCCAAATAAGCCCTTCCTTCTGTAAGTTGCCTTGGTCATAGTGTTTTCTCACAGCAGCAAGAAACAAACTAATATAACAAGTGGCCAGATGCATTTGTCAGAAGAGAACATGGATAGTCTCTAGCCCAATAAAGTCTTTCCCTGCCAAAACCTCCTTGGCACAACCTATTCTGCATTTGTTAGATATTGTAGTGTTTTTTTTTTAAGATATTGAAGTCTTACAAACTGAGCAGGATAGCTTGTTAAGTTTTGCCTAAAGACTTCTAAAGTTTCTCTTACCCACAGCTACAAACTCTTTTATATTCCTCCTATAAAAGAGTTTCATAGGTTGATGAAGAACAATAACCTCATTTCTGAGTACTAAGCTTATGTATTAGTTACTGTTCCCGCTGCTGTGGTGAGAAGCATTACAATGGTGGAGGAGTTTATTTTGGCTTACGGTTTGAAGAGATACAATCTGGCATGGTATGAAAGGCATGGCAGCAAGTGGCTATGCGGCAGCCACACAGCAGATGTTTATTATATGACACCAATACGAAAGCGGAGAACATGTCCAGGCTATAAACCACAAGGCCTGCCCTTACAGTCTTTCATTCACCAGCTAGGCTCCATGCCACAAAGGGACATCTCTCCCAAACCAACATCACAAGTTGGCAACTGAGTGTTCAGGTACTTGAGACTGGGTGGGATATTTCAAATTCAAACCATAACACTGACAAGCTATGCTTCTGAAGTACCTATACCATTTTACATTACCACAATAGCATATAGGTAAAAGTTTTCCATATCCTCAACAGCATTTGGAACTGTCATTAGCTTTTTGTTATTTTGATTAATAGGTATGTAGTAACATCTCATTATGGTTTAAATAGCAATTTTCTTTATGCTGAGGCAATGGTGCAATGCATTGTTTTATGAGCTGAAATCTTTATATTTTCCATGAAATGACTACAAAGAACTTTGGTCCAATTTCTGATTAAACAGTTTTCACTGTGAAGTTATATTCTAGATCCTGGTGTATTGTCAGATATATAGTTTATATTTTCTCAGTCTGTAGATTGCCTCTCTTTGAATGGGCCTCTACAAAGGAAAAGTCCATTAATTTCTTTTTTTTTTTTTAGTTTATAAATTTTTATGTGTCTTCTTATTTAATTAATTTATTCAGATTACAACTAAATTGTTATCCCATCACTTGTATCCTCCTTTTCCTCCCTCCCTCTCACTTTCACCCTATTTTCCTCTCCTAGGTCTATGACGAAGGAGGACCTCCTGTCCCACTATATGGTCATAGGTAATCAAGTCTCATCTAGTAGACTGTTTATTCTTTCTCTGAGTGCCACCAGGCCTCCCCACCAAGGGGAGGTGGTCAATTATGGGGCACCAGAGTTCATGTCAAAGTCAGTCCCTGCTCTCCATATAATTGTGGAGAATGTCCTGTCTATTGACTAGATCAGAGTTGGGCTTCAATGTTTACTACTTGTATTGTCCTTGGTTATTGCAATAGTTTGAGCAGACCCCCCTGGGCCCCAATCTGCCAGTCATGATGTTCTTCTTGTAGGTTTCTAGGATCTTCTGGATCCTTCTATTTCTCCATCTCTCCTATATTTATCTTACCTAGAGTCCCAGTAGGATGTCCTCACATCTGTCCCAATCTCCTGGTAAGTAAAGACTTTCATGGGACATGCCTTTTGGGCTAGTGCCCAATTATGAGTATATACCATGTAAGTCTTTCTGCTTCTGGGTTAACTCATTCAGTATGATCATTTCTAGTTCCATCCATTTGCCTACAAATTTCTGGACTTCCTTGTTTTTAATAGCTGAGTATCTTCTGGGTATATTCCAAGGAGTGGAATAGCTGGGTCTTCAGGAGGCCCTATTCCTAGTTTTCTGATATAGTGCCAGATAAATTTCCAAAGTGTCTGCACTAGTTTGCATTACCACCAGCAATGAAGGAGTGTTCCTCTCTCTCCACATCCTTGCCAGCATGTGGTGTCACTTGAAATTTTTATCTTAGCCATTCTGATGGGTGTAAGATGGAATCTCAGAGTTGTTTTGATTTGCATTTCCCTGATGACTAAGGAGGTTGAGCATTTCTTTAAGTGTTTCTCAGCCATTCAATAATCCTCTGTTGAGAATTCTCTGTTTAGTTCTGAGCCCCATTTCTTAATTGGGTTATTTGGTTTGGTGGTGTTTAATTTCTTGAGTTCTTTATATATTTTGGATATTAGACCTTTGTCAGATGTAGAATTGGTGAAGATCTTTTCCCAGTCTGTAGGCTGTTGCTTTGTTCTGTTGACAGTGTCTCGTGCCTTACAGAAGCTTCTCAGCCTCATGAGGTCCCATTTATTAATTGTTGACCTTAAGGCCTGGGCTGTGTACACCCACTTTGGAAATCTATCTGGAGCTTTCTCAGAAAAATGGGAATAAGGCTTCTTCAAGACGCAGCTATTCCACTCCTTGGAATATTCCCAGAAGATGCTCCACCACACAACAGGGACATTTGCTCAACTATATTCATAGCAGCCTTATTCATAATAGCCAGTACATGGAAACAGCCTAAGTGTCCCTCAGTAGAAGAATGGATAAAGAAACTGTGGTACATTTACACTATGAAATACTACTCAGCTATTAAAAACAAGGAATTCCCGAAATTTGTGGACAAATGGATTGAACTAGAAATTATCATAACCCAGTTAGCCCAGAAGCAGAAAGAGTCAAATGGTATATACTCACTTATATCTGGACACTAGCCCAAGGGGCATGTCCCATGAAAGTCTTCACTTACCAGGAAAGTGGGACAGAGGGGAAGACTTTCTATTGGTACTTTAGGTGAGAGAAGCAAGGGAGAATGGGGAAATAGAAGGATCCAGAGGGTCCTAGAAACCTACAAGAAGAACATTATGAAGGGCAGATCTGGGCCCAGGGGTCCTTCTCAAACTATGGCACCAGCCAAAGACAATAGGTGCATTAAACTTCGAACCCCTACCCAGAAATAGCCAGTGGACAGGACATTCTCCACAGTTGAGTGGAGAGTGGGGTCTGACTTTCACACGTACTCTGGTGCCCCATATTTGACCATGTCCCCTGGATGAGGAGGCCTGGTGGCACTCAGAGGAAAGATAGCAGGATACCAAGAAGAGACTTGATACCCTATGAGCATATAAAGGGGGAGGAAGTCCCCCTCAGTCACAGTCATAGGGAAGGGGAGTAAGGGGAAAATGGGAGGAAGGGAGGAATGGGAGGAACGGGAGGATACAAGGGATGGGATAACAATTGAGCGGTAATATGAATAAATTAATAAAATATGTTTAAAAATAGCTGAGTAGTATTCCATAGTGTAAATGTACCATAGTTTCTTTATCCATTCTTCAACTGAGGGACATTTAGGCTATTTCCATGTTCTGGCTATTATGAATAAGGCTGCTATGAACATGGTTGAGCATATGTCCTTGTTGTGTGGTAAAGCATCTTCTGGGTATATTCCAAGGAGTGGAATAGCTGTGTCTCAAGAAAGCCCTATTACCAGTTTTCTGAGAAAGCACCAGATAATTTCTTCTTTTTTAATTTTATTAATTTATCCATATTACATCTCAATTGTTATCCCATCCTTTGTATCCTCCCATTCCTCCCTCCCTCCAGCTTCCCCCCTACTCCCCTCCCCTATGTCTGTGACTAAGGGGGACCTCCTCCCCCTGTATATGCTTATAGCGTATCAAGTCTCTTCTTGGTGACCTGTTATCCTTCCTCTGAGTGCCACCAGGCCTCTTCATCAAGGGGACGTGGTCAAAAATGCGGCACCAGAGTTTGTATGAAAGTCAGACCTCACTCTTCACTCAACAGTGAAGAATGTCCTGTCCATCAGCTAGGTCTGGGTAGGGGTTCGAAGCTTATGGCCTATATTTTCCTTGGCTGGTACCATAGTTTGAGCAAAAGCCCAGCACCCAGATCTGCCCGTCATAATGTTCTTCTTGTAGGTTTCTAGGACCCTCTGGATCCTTCTATTTCCCCATTCTCCCACGCTTCTCTCACCTAAAGTCCCCATAGAATGTCCTCCCCTCTGTCCCACTTTCCTGGTAAGTAAAGTCTTTCATGGGACATGCCCCTTGGGCTAATGTCTCGTTATAAGTGAGTATATAGCATTTGTCTCTTTTTGCTTGCACCAGATAATTTCTTTTCTCACTATTTTCTTCAGTTAACATGCATAAAAATGGGTTTTATTAGGACACTTTCATATATATATTTATATCATTATATTTTATTTATATTAAGCTCCAGTTATTTTCCCTTTTTTCTTACAAATAGTCTTTCAGCTTTTATGTCTGTGTGTATGTGTATTTGTGGACAAAGAGAGACAGAGACAGAAACTGAGACAGAGGATTGGTTTCTTCCATTATATTCCCAAGAGTGCCATAACTCCTAATGTTCATTATGAATGTGGGTACTACCATCCCAGTGGCTGCAAGCCTAGACCGAAAAAAAATGGGGTAAGAGGAGAAAGACCTTGAACAGGTAAACCCTCTCTTTGCTCTCTGTCTGCCATGAAGTAATTAGTCTCTGTTAAATATTCCTACTATCATAATGTTCTGCCTCAACACAGGCTCCGTTCAACATACCAAAGCAATGGAAGTCTAAGGAACACAAAAATTCAAGGTGCAATGTGATAGTAATCTTGTCACCTCATTTAAATGGATAATTGCCCAGGAAATTAGTAAAGCACACTTCGAGGCATGTCTGTGGATAAGTTTCTAAAATGAATAAGCTAAAGGTGGAATAACCATCCTGAACGTGGGCATCACCAGCCTACAGACTGAATAAGAGGGGGGCAAATGAGGACTTCTATAATAGCACTAAAAGAAGAACATTCATTTATTCATTCATTCATTCATTCATTCATTCATATTCTCTCGCTCCCCTCTTTTCTTCTCTTGATCTCTCACCCTCTCCTTCCTTCTCCCTCTCCTTCTTGTTTGCTTCTTGTTTTCTTCTGCTCTGCTACAAGTTGAATTAGCCTCTGACACCTGTTTTCACCATCATGATGTGCTTGCCCTACCATGAACCCAGTCTTCATACAGCCATGAACTATGTCTTAGCTAGTTTTATGTCAAATTGACACAAACCAGAATCATTTGGGAAGATTTGGGAAGAGAGGCCTCTCATTGAAAACATTCCTCTAATAACGTTTATCTATAGACAATTTTATCATGCATTTTCTTAATTTGTAATTGATATGGCAAGGCCCAGCTCACAGTGGGTGATGCCGACCCTGGGCAGGTTGTTCTAGAGTGTGTAAGAAAGCAGACTGAACAAGCCATGAGGGACAAGCCAGTAAGCAGCACCCTTCCATAGCCTCTGCATCAGGTCCTGCCCTGCCTTGAGTTCCTATGATGACTTTTTTGGATGATCAGACTCCAAACTGTAAGATGAAATTAACCCTTTGCTAGCAAAACTGGCTTTGATGATAGTGTTTTATCACAGAAATAAAAATGCTAACTGTGACAGAAAATAGACCCGCTATCCACTAGCCACAACAAATCATCTGTGCCTTTAAGCTGTTGACTTGAAGCATTTTGTCAAGTCCATCAAAATCTGAGTAGATAAGCACAGTAGGTCTAAGGAATGTTTCTCCCAGATTAGTAGAGCAGATCTGTCTCCATTGTCCTGTAGCACAATTGTCTTAGAGGCTCTGCAGCGTGGAGTCTGAACCTAACCACTATGTACCAGGTAAGCCCCAAACACTGCCTCAGCAGGTCCTCCCAGTCGCTCTGTGGAGATGGAGAAGTCTCCTGGGCATTACACAGATGGGGAAGCTATGACCCACAGAGACCTACGAGTTTTCTCAAGGTCCTACAGCAGGAAAGTGGGAAAACTGAGACAGTGACTCTTGGTCTCTTTCTGCTTCCATCTACGTGTGAACGAGGTCATTTCCTGTGGCACCCCTAGACCTACGCATATCAATTTCTAAGAAGAGCCTCCTGGACTGGCCTCAATGTTTGTTGAGGTTTCTGGATTCCTGCGTTTGAATTGCTGTGCAAAGAAAATAGAGTCCCCCATGCCCACCAAGAGCCCTAAGGCCTGCATCACTGGCCTGTCATGCCTTGTGCCTTGTGCTGCATGGGGAAGCCCTCACCAGCTCAGCCCATCTGACTGAAGGCTGCCCTTTTTCTGTTCAGGCCCAGCCTCCTTCCAACTGACTTTCCTTCAGACTTTTGGATTTGGGTTAAGGAGGTTATTTTGGGGCCTGGCTCCTGGGATGGGATCTTCACATTTCTCCATTCTTTGATGCAAATAGTCTCATCACTTCCAAAGATTTGCCCAACCTCTATGATACTATATATTATATGCTTTTGCCCTTCAAAACCCTTCCTCTAAATGACACTGATCTTGAATCTTCTTTTCAGATCTTTTCCTTAAAACCAACTTGTTTCACTCAACCATTCATTTATTCAGTATATTCCTGCAGATATCTTGTTATTTGCTAAATACAAAGCTAGGAGGTGGCAGGTATAAAAAGAACAAGATAGAAACAGCCCCTGATTACTAAATTATCATGAAGTAACTCACTACAAAAATCACTAGTAATTCCAGTCTATACATCTAGAATTTTCTCAGGCTCCCATACTCAAGGCTTATACCTTACTAAATTTGATGATTTACTAAACACACATAAACTTTCCAACTCCCCACAGTGTTCTACAGTCTCTTTCCACTTTAGTGAAAGATATGAGTAAACATATCCCCTATGAAAATGTAAAAACGTGCAATGAATACTTATAAAGGTATTTAATATCACGAATTATCATAGTAATACAGATTAAAAATTATAAGATGCTACTTCATGTACAATGAAAAAGTGGACAATAGAAGCTTTAATAAAGTACATGAATATATGTGGAATTCTTAGGCATTGCTGATAAAACTAAAATAGTACTACATTTTGGGAAAAGCTTTGGCAGTTGCTTTAAAATTTAAACACTTACCATAAAATTCAGCAATCCATTTCTAAGTATACAACATAGGATAATTAAAAACATATGTTCATTACTCACGATGGCCAAAAGGTAGATACAATCCAAATAGCAATCAACTCATAGATGCAAATAGAAAATATGATCTGGTCGTCCACAATATCCACATAATATTATTGGCAATAAAAATAATCAGGTACTAATATGTGCTACAATATGCATGCATCATGCATAAGTCAAGCAAAGTGGAGGAAATTGTTTATATAATATGTTGTGTTTTGTTTTTCCTTTTATATGAAATAAAACATCCACTTGGTGTGGAGAAGTTGGAGAAAGAAGAGTGTGAGTAGTAACAGATGTGGGTTTCTGCTTTGTATGAGAGAACTCTTTAGGAATATGATAATGGTGAGATAGCCTGGCATTGTGAACATATTTTTGAAGCCTCTGGAACACACGTTTTTAAATGGCAAATATCGTGTACATTAATTATAGATCACAACATAATTTAATATGGAAAAAGATAAAAATAAAACTACTGAATCAGTATTGCCACTTCAAGGTATATACCATATTTTCCAGAGTATAAGACCACTGGACCCAACTTTTCCAGCTAAAATATAGAGTTTGGAATATACTTGTTGTATACCCCTCTTCTAATGTACACCCTGTGCAGCAAACTTGGGGATGTGTCTATTTGCAGGCACCCAACTTTGGCACGGGTTTTTTAGGGCTAAAAGGGCATCTTATAGGCCAGAAAATATGTATTTAATGACACTAAAAGCAGATTCTCAAAGAATCTCTGCGCATCACCGCCATTCACAGTAGACAACAGAAAGAAGCAACTCAAAGGCCCATTGATTGGTGAAAGGATAAACAAAATGTAGGAGCTGGGGATACAGCTAAATAGCATATTATTTTCTTACAATATATGAGGCATCACAAAAACATGTGGTGTATGCATGCAACAGAAACCTATGCAGCCCTAAAAGAAAGGAATCCTCTCACATGAGAAACATAAATGAACTTTATACTTGTAGATAAGATGCTAAATGAATTAAATCAGTTTAAAAAAGAATAAGTACCATATGATCCTACCTAAGGAATATGGTTTCAATATGTTCCCAAAGGTCCATGGTTGGAAATTTTTTTCTAATGACAATTTAAAAGGCAGGCCCTTTAAGAAGTTATTAGGTAATGAGCATACTAAATTCACAAACTTGTTGTCAAATTCAGGAGAGAGGTTTTGTTTAAAGGAAAAGTTAATCCTTCCACATCTTTCTTTAGCCCCTTTCACCTTCTTACCTTCCACCATGGAAGGACACAATAGAAATAATTTGCCTAATGCTGGCTCCTCAATCTTGGGTTCTCCAGCCTTGAGAACTATAAGAATAAATTTTCTGTTCTTTATCAACTATCCAGCATCTGGATAGCAGCGCACTGAGGTATTTAACATTAAAATCACATACATAAAAAAATAGAATAATACTTAGCAGAAGTAGAGAGAGGTTTTAAAAATGTTGTTTAAAACTTCTAATGAGAAAAGTCACTGTGTGAGGGGAAACCTGGAGAATATGTTTCTGCAATGCCCAAAGCCCACCCTGCAGCAGATCAGCACCATCACCAAGCAGCTTGGGGTGGAGAAAGATGTGGTCTGAGTGTGGTTCTGTAGCTGGTGCCAGAAGGGCAAACGACCAAGCATTGACTATTCCCAACAAGAAAAGTATGAGGCTGTAGGGTCCCTTTCCCTGGAGGGCCTATATCCTTTCCTGTGACTCCAGGGGCCCCATTTTGGTGCCTCGGGCTCTGGGAGGTCTCATTTCAGCAAGCTCTACTCTTTAGTCCCCTTTCCATGAGGGTGAAGCCTTTCCCTCTGTTCAGGTCACTGCCCTAGGTTCTCTCATACATTCAAAGTGAGGTGCCATACCTGCCTGGGCATGATGTAAGCCTAGGCAAGGGAAAGGAGGTAGACAAAGAGAAACCTGGCAACCACCACAGCTTTGGGATTAAGTTCATTTACTGAGGAGGGATTGAAAGCACAAAAAGGGCTGGGGGTGGGGAGAGATGAAGTCCAATGGCACTGTTGATGATGAGGCACTTATCATTTTGTTCTTAAATAAAAATAAATTTAAATTTAAGAAATGAGAAAAATCCACATCATATGTGATGATATATCAAACATATAAAGAAGAATTAAACACAATCAATCTTCAAATTCTTCAAAAATAAAAGAAGAAATAATTACTGAAATGAGAATAGTATTACCCTATTGTTAATGCCAAGAAAATGACAAAACTACAGACCAAACACTCCTTAGAAATAGATGCAACATTGCCAGTAAAAATTCTGCAGCACATAGAAAGGATTATGTAACATAACTACCTGGAGTGTGTCTCAGAAATGCAATGTTGAGTCCCAGTATATAATTTAATAAAACATTAGATTCATAAAGTAGACAATTCATGATAATCTTAATACGAACATTAAAAATGCTTTATAAATATCTAAGACCTTCATTGATAAAAGCTTCTCAAAACTAGGGTAGCAGAGGATTTCCTTAGCATGATAAAAAGCATCCATGGAAACACTACTAATAGTGCACATCATACTTAAGGGTGACAGATCATGTTTTCCTCTAAGATTGAGAGTAAGACAAAGATACCTAATCTAGCCATTCCAACATTGTACTAAATGTTTTTTCCTAGTAACTTAGAAAAGAAAAGAGGCAGATTGGAAAGGGGAAAAAAACTATTTCCATTACAGATGACATCAACTTACACATAGAAAATTCTTATGATTCAAGACCAAAACAGGGGGGTAGGTTGAGGACTTACCTCAGTGATTGAGTGCTTCCTTAGCATAGATGATATTCTAGCCCTGCAAAAATCAAAACAAAAATGTTTTAAATATATTTTTATTAATTTATTCCTATTACATCTCAATTGTTATCCCATCCCTTGTATCCTCCCATTCCTCCCTCCCTCCCGCTTTCACCTTATTCCCCTCCCCTATGACTGTGACTGAGGGGGACCTCCTCCCCCTGTATATGGTCATAGGGTATCAAGTCTCTTCTTGATAGCCTGCTATCCTTCCTCTGAAAGCCACCAGGCCTCCCCATCCAGGGGATGTGGTCAAAAATGGGGCACCAGGGCTCGTGTGAAAGTCAGTCCCCACTCTCCACTCAACTGTGGAGAATGTCCTGCTTATTGGCTAGATCTGGGTAGGGGTTCGAAGTTTCCTGCACCTCTTGTCCTTGGCTGGTGCCATAGTTTGAGCAGGACCCCTGGGCCCAGATCTGCCCATCATAATGTTCTACTTGCAGGTTTCTAGGACCCTCTGTCTGGATCCTTCTATTTCCCCATTCTCTCATGCTTCTCTCACCTAGAGTCCCAACAGGATGTCCTCCCCTCTGTCCCACTTTCCTAGTAAGTGAAAGCTTTCATGTGACATGCCCCTTAGGCTAGTGTCCAGATATAGGTGAGTATATACCATTTGACTCTGCTTCTGAGTTAACTCACTCATAATCATCATTTCTAGTTCAATCCATTTGTCCACAAATTTCAGGAATTCCTTGTCTTTAATAGCTGAATATTATTCCATAGTGTAAATGTACCAGAGTTTCTTTATCCATTCTTCTACTGATGGACACTTAGGCTGTTTCCAGGCTCTGGCTATTATGAATAAGGCTGCTATGAACATGGTTGAGCAAATGTTCTTGTTGTTTGGTGGAGCATCTTCTGGGTATATTCCAAGGAGTGGAATAACTGGGTCTTGAGAAAGCCCTATTCCCAATTTTCTGAGATAGCGCCATATAGATATCCAAAGTGGTTGTACTAGTTTGCATTCCCACCAGCAATGAAGGAGTGTTCCTCTCTCCCCACATCCTCTCCAGCATGTGGTATCATTTGAATTTTTTATCTTAGCCATTCTGATGGGTGTAAGATGGAATCTCAGAGTCATTTTGATTTGCATTTCTCTGATAACTAATGATGATGAGCATTTCTTTAAGTGTTTCTCGGCCATTTGATATTCCTCTGTTGAGAATTCTTTGTTTAGTTCTGCGCCCCATTTCTCAATTGGGTTATTTGGTTTGGTGGTGTTTAATTTCTTGAGTTCTTTATATATTTTGGATATTAGACCTTTGTCAGATGTAGGGTTGGTGAAGATCTTTTCCCAGTCTGTAGGCTGTCGCTTTGTTCTGTTGACAGTGTCTCCTGCCTTACAGAAGCTTCTCAGCCTCATGAGGTCCCATTTATTAATTGTTGACCTTAAGGCCTGGGCTGTTGGTGTTCTGTTCAGGAATTTATCTCCTGTGCCAATATGTTCCAGGCTCTTTCCCACCAAAACAAAATTATTAGGGTAAATAAATGGATTCAGAAAATGTGCAAGATTTATAGAGTCAATAAAACGGTTTCTTTCTGTTTATTTTATTTTGATTTTTTGTTTTGGTATAACCACTTCAGGATTTTAACATGAATAGACAATCACTGTTATTACAGAACTACTCCCAGCCTTCAGGTCCATTTCTATAGAACAACAACAAATAATCGAACAATGAATTTAAGAAACATTTCCATTTACAGTAACATCAAAAAGAAAGACAATGAGTAGTAAATTGAACAAAACAAGTTACGATGTTTGAATAAGAATGGTCCTGATAGGCTCATATGTTTGGATGCTTGGTCCTCAGTTGCTTAAACTATTTGGGAAAGATTAGAGGCTGTGGCCTTATTGTAGGAGGTATGTCACTGAACTTAGGCTTTGAGATTTCAAAAGCCCACACCAGGCCCAGCTCCCCTCCCCTATCTCCTGCTTGTAAGTCAGACTTAAATGCTCAGTTACTGCTCTAGCACCATGCAGGCCTGCCTGCTGTCACACTCCCTGCCGTGATGATTATAGACTAACCTCTGAACCTGTAACCAAGCTCCCAATCAAATGCTTCCTTTTATAAGTTGTCTTGGTCCTGGTATCTTGTCATATCAATAGAGAAGTAACAAAGACAAAGGGTAAGACATTGAAAATGCTAAAACCTTTAAAAGAAATTAAAGAAGACCTAAATAAAGCAAAGCACACTTTGTATCCATAGATAAAAATCCTTTATTGTAAAAGTAGGAATATTCCCCCAAATGATATACAAAGCAACAAAGTCACTCACTTAAAAATCCTGGATGCCAGCTGGGAGTGATGGTGCACACCTTAATCCCAGCACTAGGAAGGCAGAGCCAGGTGGATCACTGTGAATGCAAGGCCAGCCTGTAGTATAAAGTGAGTCCAGGATAGCCCAGGCTACACAGAGAAACCCTGTCTTGAAAAACAAAAACAAAAAACTCCTGAATGCCTCTTTTGAAGAAATGGACAAGTGACAACAGTAGTCTTATAATAATGCAGGGAGCACTAAATAGCTAAAACAGTGTTTAAAACTGTTGAAAGACATATCTCCTAATTTCACTTTTTTTTTAACATTAAAAAAATTTGTTCACTTTACATCCCAATTGTAGTCCTCTCCCTCATCTCACCACCTACCGGTCCCACCCTTCTTCCCTCATAAACACTCCCTCCCTCCCCCAGTCCTCAGAAAGGAGAGCCTTCCTCTCCTAGCATCTCACCCCAAGCCTATCAAGTATCATCTGGACTGCCTGTATCCTTTTCCATCTGTGGCCTGGCAAGGCCGCCCTGCTAGAGGAAAGTGATCAACATGTCAGAAGTAGTCCCTACTCCCCATATTATGGGACCCACAAGGAGACTGTGCTGCCTATCTGTCTGTATAGGTCCACACCATGCATGGGCCTTGGTTGGTACATCAGTCTCTGCAGCATCCTCTTCCTCCACCCAGATTTGTTGGCTCCATTGGTCTCCTTATGGAGTTCCTGACCCGTTCTCCAACTCTTCCACAAGACTCCCTGTGCTCCACCTCAAAGTTTGGTTGTGAGTCTGCAGATCTTCTTGGATTCCCTGCTGGGTAGAGGGTGGAGTCTTTCAGAGGACCTCTATGGTAGGCTCCCTTCCTGTTCCTTCTCTTCAACTGCTTCCAGTGTCTATTCTGTTTGTCCTTTTGAATAATAATTAAGCATTCTCCCTGGGGTCCCCCTCATTATTATTTAGCTTCTTTAGTTCTGTGTATTGTAGTGTGGTTATCCTGTATTATGTGGGAAATATTCCCTTATAAATGAGTATGTACCATGGCTGTCGTCCTGGGTCTGGGTCACCTCACTCAGGATCATCGTTTCTGGTTCCATCCATTTGCCTGCAAATTTCAACATTTTATTACAAAACTATAATAATAATAATAATGATAAATATTGTGTGATACAAGTATAAGGATGAAACTGAGAGTAAATGGAATAAAACTTAGAGCCCCCAAATAAGCCTTTACTTTTATGGTCAATTGATTTCACTAAGGGTAATGAGTTCCTTAACAGGGAAACTCGTGTTTTCAACAAAAAATGTTTAGATGGCAATGTCCAAATGTGAAAAGTGAATGTGAATCCCTAACACATACCATACATAAAGATTAAGCCAAGCATTATATGTAAGATCTACTCCGTGAGATGGAATGCATAATTTACACTGAATTAGTGGCCAAGAACCTGAGACTAGATAAGACATCTGCCTAGGGGGAACCCATTACTATTATTCTTACTGTAAAAACACAGCAGTAGAATGTTGACTAATGACAGGCTGCTGACACACCCATAGGTCAGTGCCTCACTCGACCCAGAGAAGTTTTAGTTGCACTAGATAACAACAGAGACCCATAGCTAGACATCGTGAAGGAAGTAAGAAACTTTGGAACATCATATTTCTTTTTTGTTTGTTTTGAAGAAAGACAAACAACATTAAGCTGGGTGGATAAGGAAGTGGGGAGAATGTGTGAAGGTGTGGGGGAGGGAAGAACATCACCAAAATATATTGTAAGAAAAAAATTAATAAAAGTTAAAAATGAAAAATAAGGTCATGAATTTGAAAGAGAGCAAAAGAGGTATATGAGAGGATTTGGAGGGAGGAAAGGGAAGGGGGAAATAATATAGCTATATAATCTCTAAAAATAAAATAAATTAAAAACATTAACTCAATCAGATGGACATCCTAAATGTTAAAAGCATATTCTATAAAACTTTTAGGATAAAACATAGGCATAAGTCTTCATGATCATATAACATGTGTGTGTGTGTGTGTCTCTGTGTGTGTGTGTGCATGTATGAATGAATGACTCACAAAGCACACAACAAGACCACTAAAGCCAGGAATGGCTACACAAGCCTACAGATAGTAGCAGGAAGATTTAAATGCTAGGGGCCAACCTGTGCTACACAGTGAACTCTAGGCCAACTAGGATTAAGGATACTATTTCAAAAAAGAAAAAACAAAATGTTTAAAAGTTAATAAGAGAAACTATTTGTAGTGGATTTTACCAAAATTAAAATTTCTGTACACACAAGGATATCAGCAAAAGAATAAAAAGATAGGCCGTGGGGATGCATGCATTTCATCCCAACACACAAGAGGCAGAGGCTGGGGAAATCTCTGTGAATTTTAGACCAGCCTGGTCTATACAGCTAGTTCCAGGGCAGTGAAGGCTATACAGTGAAATCCTATCTTGAAAGCCAAAACAAAATAAAACAAAAACAAAAACAAATAAGAATAAAAAGACGATCTCCCAGAAAATGGGATTTGTAAAATAACAAAATATTTTAATATTTTAGTTAAGTAAAATATTTGTGTATATTTTACTTTGGAAAACCTGTACATGATTCAACAATAAAAAGAAATACATGGGGACAATATTTAAATAAACTTTTGCCTCCAAAAAGATACCCAATAGCCCAATAGCTACATGACAATGTGCTAACCATTGTTAGTTAATATGGGAATGTCATGCAAAACCAAAATGAAATGCAAATTCATATCTATAAAGAATCTTATAATTAAAAATGGGGGTGTGGGAAGACAGTAGGAAAGAAGATGAATAACAACAAAGTAAAATTACATATATCAAAACACAATAGTGAAATCCATTACTTTGTATGCTAATTTATAATAGCACTCTTTAAAAATATATACATACACTGGTCTGGTTGAGGGTACAGTTCCATCTACAAGGCTCTGGGTTTCTCAGTAACACATACACTGAAGTGGGGGGAATAGGAGACTGCTGCACTCACATAAGAGTGTATCAGGGCCAGTAGGAGGCTGAAACAAGAGATCACTTTATTATTTTAAGGCAAGCATGGATAATGGTATATTTTTAAAGTAACAGCATACTCCCACCAGCAATGGTGTTCCCCTTTCTCCACAACCTCACTAGCATTTGCTGTCACTTAAGATTTTGGATCCCAGCCATTCTGATGAGAATAAGATGGAATCTGAGGGTCATTTTGGTTTGTATTTCCTTGATGACTAAGGACATTGAACATTTCTTTAAGTGCTTCTTGGTAATTTACTATTCCTCTGTTGAGAATTCTCTGTTTAGCTCTGTACCCCATATCTTAATTATATTATTTGGTTTGTTGGTGTTTAATTTCTTGAGTTCTTTATATATTTGGATATTAGCCCTCTTTTGGATGTAGAATTGGTGAAGATCTTTTCCCTTTCTGTTGGTTGCCATTTTGTCCCATTGACAGTGTCCTTTGCTTTACAGAAGCTTTTCAGTTTCATGAGGTCCCAGGAAGTCTATGTGGGTCACCCTAGCTGAGACTCCTAATGGTGGGAAATATGGAACCTGAAGTGGCCACCTCCTGTATCCAGACAGGACTTCCAGTGGAGGGATAAGGACACCAACCCACCCAAAAAACCTTCAACCCCAAATTTTTCCTGCCTACAAGATGTGCAGGGACAAATATGGATAAGAGATGAGAGAATGTCCAAACAAAGACTGGCCCTGCTTGAGACCCATCCCATGGGGGAGAACCAATCCCTAACACTATGAATGTTATTCTGAAAGATTTATAGACAGGAGTCTAGCATAACTCCTTTGAAAGACTTCACCCAAAAGCTGGTGGAAACAGATGCAGAGACCTACAGCCAAATAGTAAGTGGAGCGCAGGGTGTCTTGTGAAAGAGTTGGGGGAAGGATTGAGGGAGCTGGGGGGAGGTTGTCAAGGACACCACAAGAAGACCTACAGAGTAAACTAGAGGGGGGTCGCAGAGATTGAATCTCCAACCAAAGAATGTGCACGGGCTGGACCTAAGCCCCTGCACAGATGTAGCAGATGTGCAGCTTGGTCTTCATGTGGATCCCCCAACAACTGGAGCAGGGGCCCTCACTGAACCTGATGTCTCCCTTTAGATCCCATTCCCCTAACTGGGCTGCCTTGCCTGACCTTAGTGGAAGAGAATACACATAGATCTGCAGCGACTTAATGTGCCAGGGTGGGTTGGTATCCATTGGGGACCTACATCTTTTCTGAGGAGGAAAGGGGAGATAAGGGGGAGGGGTTTGTGAAGGGAAGGAGATTGGAAGGAGAGGAGTCAGGCTGTAATCAAGATGTAAAGTGACTAAATAAATAAATAAAATTTAAAAATAACAGTGTAAAAGTAAGGCTTTAAAACAAATAAAACCTGAAAACAAGTACTGTCAGAGATGTAAAAACTTTGGAGCTAATGGAATGCAATATGGTATTGTTACTTAGGATAAAGGTTGCCAATTCTTCTAAGTTAAACATAAAGTTGTCATATGATCCATCAATTCTATTCCTAGGTATACAGCCAAGAAAACTAAAAGCATGTGTTCATAGGAAAAGATGCACACAAAAGCTTTTCTCTTGAATGTTCATTATATCCCAAAGAGGAAAGAATCCAAATATCCATCAACTGATGACTAAACAAAATGTGATCCACCCATAAAATGGTTCAGTTATGAAAATAATAATGTAGTGGTACATGCTACAAGATGGATAAGCATTGAAACAAGGATGCTAAATGACAAAAGCTCAATACATAAGGATATGTATGTGTGTGTGTGTGTGTGTGTGTGTGTGTGTGTGTATGTGTGTGTGTGTGTGTGTGTGTGTGTGTGTGTGTGTGTGTGTGTGTGTGATTTCATCTATAAGAAATTCCTGGAATAGAAAGTCCATAGGGAGAGAAGGTATATTAGTGAGTGTGAAGAACTAAGTAGAAGACTGTGGGTATGGTGTTTCTTGGGAGTATGGGAAAATATTCATTTTTTAAAATTTGGGTCTTTATTTTAATCTCCTCCTTTAAGATGCTACATAGTTGAGTAGAACTGGATCAGTCTTTTACGACATGAAATTAATTCACAGTCAAGACTCTTCAGCAGCAGCGGATAGATTTGCTCAGGAGCTCTCCCTGCGACCTCTGTGCCTCTTGCCCTCTGCAGCCTGACTCATTCATCCTGAGAAGGCCAGCCAGTCAGCGCTGGCCTGTGCTCTGAAGGATGAGAAGTAGGGAGAATGGAGAAAGAACAGTCCAGAAGGCCAGGTGATCCAGAGCTGACTGCCTCAGGGCAGCTGTTACTGACCTACAACAAAACACTTCCTGGCAGCTGTCTCCTGACTCAGACCCTCCCCATCCCTCCGACCTCTAGGCACAGAGACACAGTGCTCACATGGCAGCAGCCCCTCACTGGTGGCCTGTAGCACATGTGACATGCAGGCTGCAGCACTGCCTGTACTCTGGTGACAGTAGGAACACATGAGATGAACTACATTAAATAAGTTAAATATTTATTACACATCTCTGATTAACATCTCAGTTTCACTACACGAACCAACAGTAATTTAGCTTGGTCCCTATAAGAGAACAGAGCACAGACTTGGATTTCCAAGTGTTGGGTCAGTCAATCTACTCGTGTCTCTCTCTCTCTCATGACCTACAGGTATAAAAGATGTGGCCACTGTGCAATGCATTCCAGCTTCGGTACCTCTGTAGGCCTGAGGAGTGATGCTTAGACAGAACAGCAGGCTTGAGAAGCTGCCTGGGTGAGAGAAGACAGCACACCCCACCTTCAGCACTCCCGCTCCCACAGGCCAGCCCCAACATGTGAGGAAGAGCTTCTCGATTTAAGAGAGGTGATCTAGCAACATGTGTCAAGACCCACCCAAGTCTAAGGTGACAGCTACAATATGCCAATGTGGCTGATCACAGCGTCTTCAGCAACAGACCATTCTTTCCCCATCTGTTTACTATACGTTTAACTTTCTAAAAGATCATTATATTATGCTATATTTGTGTGTGCATTTGTGTGTGCGTGGGGAGGGGTATTTAAAGGCCAGACCTGTGAGATGTCATCATACATTAATTTCTTTTTACGCATGGTTATGATAAATTTAAATCTCACGATGTGGTAGGTCCATCAATCCAATCTGCCATCCCTCGCATGCGGCCTCTACAAGGCTACCTTCGCTCTAATGACCCCAACGATAAAGAACAAAACCACGAGAGCCAGCAGTCCGGCCCTGAGACTTTCCTCCTTCCCTGGGGCAGTCAGACCCACCATGGGGCTGTTGCTCTGCAGTGTCTTCCTCATCGGATGCCCATCTTCTTCCTTGAGCTGCCTGCTCTCTTCCTGCAGCCTCTGCACCTCCCCCTGCAACCGCTTGCATTCTTCCAGCACTTTCTTCACTTCGGTGTCATCAAGAGACGACGTCAGGGACTTAGTGGCTGCCGGTGCTTCTGTCTTGGATGCACTTGTGGGTGTAATTTTATTTATTTCTACATCATGTGGTTTAGCATTTACTGCTGGCAGTTCAAACACACATCTAAGTTTTGAGTCCATAAGGTCTTCCGGTTTTGCCTCCTTCCATACGGCCTCCATATCAGAAGTGTCAGACGGAGCAAACATAGATTAAACCATAAACTTGTGTTTACTTTTCTCATTGGAATAATAATCGAAAGGCTGTAACATCACGGACACATTGAGAGAGGCCCCGGCATCAATGACCCCACTGTTGGGCCACACGCAGTATCTGCGTGGTGCTATGGTCTTCACTTTAAAACACGCATTTCGGTCTGTTGGGTTGCCAAGCTTTAGGTTGGTGGTAAAGACATCAGTGATGGGACCTCGGAACTTGAGCTCGTGCTGTGGCTCGAGGCTCGAGGCTCAAGACCTGCTCCACCTTCGCCATGGTCCTCCCTGTCGTCGGGGGCGGAGGCGCGGACTGGGGGTGGCGGCCTGGTTGCTGGGGCGCAGGGGCGGAGCAGGAAAATATTCTTAAGTTTATGTACTTGTGATCATTGTATAACACTATGAATAGGCTAATAAATTATTCATATATTTTTCAAGATAAAATTGTGAAATTTAAGTGTTGTAAACTATCTCCAAACAGTAAAATAAAATATGTGTTTCCTTGGGAACAATACTATACCTTTAAGAAAGTATGTGAGAGACTGAAGAGATGACTCAGCTGTCAGGAGCACTTGCTCTTACAGAGGACCTGGGTTTGGTTCCCAACATCCACATGGTGGCTGTCAACTGTCTGCAACTCAGTTCCAAGTGATCCTATATGTTTTTCTGACCTCTGCAGGTTCCTGCATGCATGTCGTACATACACATACACTCAGGCATGCACATAAACACATACGCATAAAATATTTTTAAATGTCTGTAATATATAAAGCAATGTACCCCACACTGTATGACACTAGAGGATGTGAGGTAATTCAAACCCACACTTTGCTCTATGAAACTGGATGAGAGTTCGCTGAGATTAAACATTTACACCACCTAAGCGCTAACAATAGTAATGGCAACTACCCAAAATATAAGGCCAATTTGTAGTGTTTTAAAAATTATATACCCTTTCATTTCAATCCTTAAACATACCTATGTATGCATTAGATTAAACCACATGAAATTGCTAATTTGGATGCTCATAAAAGGTTAAATATGATTTATTTCATATAGTTAAATCTAACATAATTATCATTAGTTCCAACTCACAGATGAAAAATGAGAGGCACAAGGGATACGTCCCATGAAAAACTTTCCTTACCAGGAAAGTGGGTCAGAGGAGAGGACATCCTATTGAGACTTTAGGTGAGAGTAGCATGGGAGAATGGGGAAATAGAAGGATCCAGAGGGTCCTAGAAACCTACAAGAAGAACTTTATGACAGGCAGATCTGGGTCCTGGGGTCCTCCTCAAACTAAGGCACCAGCCAAGGAGAAATAGGCAGTAAACTTCGAACCCCTACCCAGACCTAGGCAATGAACATGATATTCTCCACCGTTGAGTGGAGAGTGAGATCTGACTCTCACACGAACTCTGGTGCCCTTTTTCTGACCACGTCCCCTGGATGGGGAGGCCTGGTGGCACTCAGAGGAAGGATAGCAAGTTACCAAGAAGAGACTCGATAATCTAAGAGCATATATAGGGGGAGGAGGTCTCCCTCAATCACAGACATAGGGGAGGGGAGAAGGGGGGAAGTGGGAGGGAGGGAGGAATAGGAGGATACAAGGGAAGGGCTAAGCATTGAGATGTAATATGAATAAATTAATAAAAAAAATTTAAAGGAAAAAAAGAAAACTGAGAGGCACAGGGAGGTCAAACAATGTTGGTGTTAAAGACAAGTCTCAACTCAAAGGGACAAAGAGAGTTTATTTTAGAGCCAAATATGATCAGTCATAGCCTAGGAATACAGATTTAGGTAGCCACAAGTAATAGGAAAATTGTTTTTTTACGTTTTTATAGTACCAGGACAAAAAAAAATCCACATAGACAAGAGAATTTTTCAATTACCAGTACTCTTGTGGAAACCACATAGACAAGCTAAAGTCAAACAGGGAAATCATCATTATCTGTTTCAGATGCTATCTGATAACACTCTTAACTCTGGGGTTAGTGGAAACTAATGATATGCTGATATATTCCGAATGATTTTATCTGGTAGTTGAAAGGATGTTGAGTCAGATAGAAAAAGGAGCAGTGAATGACTATGAAAGTGGCTAAACACAGCTCAAGATAATATGCCTCTGAATGTACAACACTCCAGCAAACATGCCACAAACCACAAAGTTCTAATTTATAAATTAGTCTGTGGAATATTTAACATAGGTGTGCCTATTTTGGGGAGAACTTCCATTTACACTTCCATTTCCAAGACACAAGACTACTACAGTGCCAGGGTCTGGATTTGAGAATTCATCCCTTCTTTCACATGTAGTGGGTCCTAACTTCTCTGCCTTCATGTACTCATCTTTCACACGACAATCATGGATCATGCAGTTAACTCTACTAAGCATCAGAGGAAGATTCATGAGGAACATCTGCTGGAATGTGCCTTATAAGAGCCCACAGTATCAAGGGGCTGGAGAGATGGCTTAGTAGTTAAGAGCACTGGCCATTCTTCCAAAGGACCAGATTTCAATTTCTGGCACCCACATGGCAGCTCACAACTGTCTGTAATCCAGTTCCAAGGGATCTAACACCCTCACATAGACATGCATGCAGGCAAGACACTAATGCACATGAAAAAAACTAAGCAAAAAAAAAAAGAACCCACAGTATCTATGAATATAAAAGATATAGATGAGAAGACAAAGGACAGCCACCAAAGGCTGGGAACTGACACAGAGCACAACTGAATCAGGAGCTCAGAGAGAAGAAGGTCATCTTGCTTCAGGATAAGAGAGAGAGGAGTTTTGCTACAGGAAACCCCACTCTGGGAGAAAATAAGAATAGTGCCAGAAAAAAATCCACAAACATCATTACACCATAAATTGATGGCCATGATGGAGGGGAGGAGGAAAGGTTGGATAACATTCCTATTTCCACAAAACTACAAGAACATTGTAAAAGCTACTAGGAACTTTTCAAACCACACACCAGCAAAGGAATAAGCCTGCCATAGCAATCATGACTGGGAGTACCCAGAAAGATGTAGCAGTCATGACCGGGAGTACCCAGTAAGATGCAGCAATCATGACTGGGAGTACTCAGTGAGATGCAGCAATTATTACTGGGAGTACCCAGTGAGATGCAGCAATTACTACTCGGTGTATCCAAGGAGAGTAGCAATCATCACTGGGAGTACCCACTGAGATGCCACAATCATGACTGCAGTGACATGCAGCAATCATGACTGGGAGTATCCAGTAAGATGCAGCAATCATGACCTGGAGTACCCAGAGAGATGCAGCAATCATGACTGGAGAGTATCGAGTGATGTGCAGCAATCATGACCGGTAGTTACCAGTGAGATGCAGCAGTCATGACTGAGAGTACCCAGAGAGATGCAGCAAGCATGACCTGGAGCACCCACTGAGATGCAGGAATCATGACCGAGAGCCCTGAGTGAGATCCAGCATTCCTGAGGGGGAGTAGCCAGTGAGATGCAGCAATCATGATTGGGAGTACCAAGTGAGATGCAGCAATCATGTCTGGGAGTACCCAGTGAGATGGCGCAATCATGACCGGGAGTACCCAGTGAGATGCAGCAATTATGACCGGGAGTACCCAGTGAGAGTAGCAATCATCACTGGGAGTACCCAGTGAGATGCAGCAATCATCACTGGGAGTACCCAGTGAGAGTAGCAATCATCACTTGGAGTACCCAGTGAGATGCAGCAATCATGAGTGGGGGTACTCAGTGAGATGCAAGGCCTTAAAGCAAACATGGAGGTGAACTTTCAACACCACCACCTGGGACTCTGTCTGTTATGCTTCCCATAGTTGTTGGGCCTTCAAGGCACACCACAAAAGAAGCAAGCGACGGGCATGCTTTCTGGCATTGTTGATGTTTGACCTGGATTCTAAGATTATAATGCCCTAATCAGTAGTCAATATGAAGAAAATTGATGTCATATGGGAAGGATGGATGAGTACCTAGTATTTATAAGCCTTATACCAAACCTCCTATAGTACTTAAAGTCATGGTGCTTCCAACAAAACTCTCCTTGAGTTACGTATGCATCAATTATTACTTTTAAACTCTAGTACTTACTAGAAACATTACAAGGAAAATTACAGTTACATTAGCATGGGATGTTGTATTGCTACAATTCACTCAATTAATGCATGAAAAACTTTATGTTAATATTCAGTCATTCCACAGAGTTTTTCTATAAGATTTGTGAGTTCATTTACACATTTATCTAGTCTTTTCTCCTTGAGACTGTTCTTCCACCTGATGAGAATGAGTTGGATATTTTGAACTCATCCATCAGATTTGAAAATAATCTCTTAATTGATGGGGATGTTTAACAGTTAATTGAAGACTTCTATTGTGAACATCCACAGTGTTCACATTTTCAGGTGTGTGTGTGTGTGTGTGTGTGTGTGTGTGTGTGTGTGTGTGTGCGCGCGCGTGCGCGCGCTCGCGTTTGTCTTGTTCTGGGGATTGAACATAGGACCTCAGGCAAGTGCTGTAATTACTGAGTAACACTCCAGGCAATTAATATTCAATCATCCTCTTCCCCTCTGGCCAGGAAGGGAGCCCTGGCAAGGCAGCCCCACCAGGGGAAGTGATTTTTTAAAAATCAGGCAACAGAGTCCATGTTAGAGATAGCCCCTGCTCCCCTTACTAGGGGACCCAGGTGAAGCCTGAGCTGCCCATTGGCTACATGTGTGTGTGTGTGTGGGGGGTCTAGGTCCAGTCCATGCACAGTCCTTGGAGTATGTCTGTGAGGTTTTGAAGACCTTCTCTAGATATTTTACCTTATCTTTCTATAGAATCATATCTGTCTGTTTCACCTAAGATGTATACTCTTCTGATAAAAACAGACTAGTAATTGACATGACCATGATTTGATCAACTAACAATTAACTTGTGTAACTTATTTATCCTAAACACCCTACAATAGCACTTTCAAAGTATTGGAAGTAAATCTTGTATTATAATTGAGTTATATGGGTATAATACCTCATATTAGAGTGTATATATATGTATATATATATATATGTGTGTGTGTGTGTGTGTGTGTGTGTGTATGAAGAATAATATTACATTTGAATTCTATGTCACTGTATCTAGAATTAAACTTATTTTGCATCTATATACAAAATTCTATACCAGTGATTTTAAAAATAACCTTGTGAGTGACAATTGAGGCATTAAGTTGCAAAGTAGGTTCACTAATCTACTTTTTGTTCTATCTTCCCTATATATTTCTATATTCCCCCTTCTTTCTTTTCAACCCCTATCTCCAAACCTAAGATTGTAAAATAAAGGAAAAGAGAGACATTACTCAGTCTAACCTTGTTTTCTCTCTAAATAAGACCAATAATAACTTGTACAGGACAGACATTTAAATGAAGGGGAAGCACTCACAGGAACAGTACTCTTTACTGGGAAAAGAAGGGAATGGTGTCCTTCCTTATGTAATCAGCTCTCATCAGTTCTGTTTGACATTGTAGAGAAAACTGAGCTAGGAAAAAGGCTAAACAAGATATATAAGGCATCAAAATTAGAAAGAAATGGGTTAAAATATTCTATATTGATAGATAGCACAATCTTTATAAACAATTAAAATCCACAAAACTACTATAATTAATGAGAAACAGATCAATAAATAGAAGTGAACTGAGATTAGTAATATGGGTCAGTGGTTGACAGCTTGCCTAGTATGTATAAGGTGCTAGATTCTATCCCGTGTATCACCAACCCTAAAACTGAATTTTTGTCTAAATTTAATGAACAATCTAGTAATAAAATTAAGAAAATTCTACTTAACGCTATATCAAATATATCAAAAGAGCAAAACAATTAAAACTCTGTTCAATGAAAGCTATATAAAAGGCATAGGAAGAAATTTATAAAGGGTTGTTAATTTTAATGCATTTAATTAAAGAGACTCAAGTAAATAAAAATATCTAATTTTTTTGAGACAGGGTCTATCTATGAAGCCCTGGCTGCCCTGGAAATCTCTTTGTAGGCGAGGCTATAAAGAGATTCACTTGCCTCTGCCTGCCAAGTGCTGGAATCAAAGGCATGCACCATTACACCTGGCAAAGATCTAATATTCTTAAAAGGTCCATACTCCCCTATATTGATCTATAGATTCGATATAATCCCCATCAAGTTTCTCATGACTTTTTCCCAAAAATTGCAAATCAGCCCTAAAATTAATATGGAACTACAAGGAATCCAGTATGACCACAATGATATAGAAGAGGGGCACACATGGTGGAGCCACACACTTCCTGATTTCAGAAAGCTAGAGCAGCTCTTGCTGCATGTGGATGCTGCCATAGGACAAGCATATAGATAAATGGACCTGAACAGCATCCAAAAGTAACCATGCCATCTATGGTCAAGTGACATTTTGTAAGGGAATATTGGAGATGAAATGCAGGGCCTTGTGTGCATGAGACGAATGTTCCATTAGTGAGTGACATCTATAGACCTAGTCAGTTTAATTTTGGGTTAACTGAATTCCAAGGCAGTCCAATTGAAAGCAAAAATATCTTCAAAGGCCAGATGTGGTAGTGCATGCCTGTAATCACAGCACCTTGGAGGCAGAGGCAGAGGGATCTCTGTGAGTTTGAGGCCAGCCTGGTCTATAAAGAGAGTTCCAGGACAGCCAGGGCTATTACACAGAGAAACTCTGTCTCAAAACAAATCTCTTCAATAAATCGTGCAATGAGAACAGAATAACCACATGTAAATAAATATAGTCCTTTCCAGACAGCATATGTAGAAATTAACACAAAATTGGTCAAAAATATAACTATAAAAGCCCAAACTGTAAAGCTCTTAGAAGAGAAATATAAGTACAGGGCTTCATGATCTTGAATTTGACAATGACTTATTAAACTGAATACCAATGTGATAAATGACAAGAGAAAAACATAGCTTATTCTACACCAAAATAAAAAACATCTATTCTTCAATGGACATGATCAAAAAAGAAAAAATAATAATACGATTAAAAAGAAACCTAGAGAGTGCAACAAAATTTACAAATCAGATATCTTAGAAAAGAATAATTACAGCTCAGTAAAAAAAAAAAATAGAGGCACAGTTTTTAATAGTCAATCTAAATAAGCCTTTGTCCAGAAAGGATACAAAAATGAACAACAGACATATTTAAAATGTTCAAGATATGTTTATGGTCCTGTACTGGAAATCCTAGCATTTGAGAGGTACATTCAGGAAGGATCATGAGTTCAAGGCCAACAACAAAAATGTAGTGAATTCTAAGGCAGATCCTTTCTCAAAAACAAAATATAACAAAACAAAACAAAATAAAAGATGCTAAACACCATTAGCCATCAGTAAAATACCAATCAAAACCACAATGATATACTTTACATCTACTAGAATGAATCTAACGAAAAAAGCAAATGCTACAAGTGTGGCACAGAATGTTAAGAAATTAAAGCATGCACTACTGGCAGGGCCATGAAATAATAGAGCAGCCACTTTGGCAGGCTGGCAAGATGCCAAAGGGTTAAGCATAGAGTTGCAAGATGACCCCCAAATGCCATTCCTAGGTGTATATCCAACATAATTGAGAACATGTGTTCATACAAAAAGTTGTATAGGAATGTTCATGACAACATTATTTTGAATAGCTAAAACTCAAATGGTATTTTTGTCTTCATGGAAAAAAATCCAACTTCCATTTGGTTAACAATGCATATAAATTATTTAAAAATTAAATTATCATTACATGTGCAAAATATTTTTTATTAATTTATTCTTGTTACATCTCAATGGTTATCCCATCCCTTGTATCCTCCCATTCTTCCCTCCCTCCCATTTTCCCCTTATTCCCCTCCTCTATGACTGTTCCTGAGGGGGATTACCTCCCCTGTATATGCTCATAGGGTATCAAGTCTCTTCTTGGTAACCTGCTGTCCTTCCTCTGAGTGCCACCAGGTCTCCCCCTCCAGGGGACATGGTCAAAGGTGAGGCACCAGAGTACGTGAGAAAGTCATAACCCACTCTCCACTCAACTGTGGAGCATGTTCTGACCATTGGCTAGATCTGGGTAGGGGTTTAAAGTTTATCGCCTGTATTGTCCTTGGCTGGTCCAAGGGGCATGTACAACAAAAGCCTTCACTTACCAGGAAACTGGGACAGAGGGGAGGACATCCTATTGGGACTCTAGATGAGAGAAGCATGGGAGAAAAGCAAAGTAGAAGGATCCAGAGGGTCCTAGAAACCTACAAGTAGAACATTATGATAGGCAGATTTGGGCCCAGGGGTCCCGCTCAAACTAGTGCAATATATTTTTAAATATGAAAAGAGATAAAGCAAAATTGGTGAAATTACTACCCAAATGTCTGCCAATAGGTCAAAAACACATATTGGTACATTTTAGCAAAACTGATACTAAGTCTGAAGAGACATGCAAAAGTAAAGATAAAGCAAAAAGAATGATAAGCAATTAAGCCAGTAAAAGTTTATTGTGTGCTAAGAAAATGTGCCTCAATCAAGAAGTATTTCTCGAAAATTTTTTCTTTTGTGTTTTTATTTAGTTGGGGGGCAGTGCCTGTGTACCCTAATGTGCATACGGAGGTCATATGACAACTTATGAGTCAGTTCTCTTTCTCTTCCAGGAAATCAAACTCATGCTACTGTCCTTGATAGCAAGAACCTTTACGTACTGAGCCATCTCTCAGGGCTCAATAAATATTTCTTGAGATAAAAACAATCATAAGGAAGTAGGACGCTAGAGACATGTCTCAGAGGTTAAGACTATTTGTTGCTTTTGCAGAGGTTCGCATTCAGTACGCTGCACCTACATGATTCACTGCAACTGCAGTTTTAGGAAATATGGTGTCCTTTTCTGGCTTCCATGGACACTACGCACACACATGATGCACATACATACATATATGCAAATATTCATATAGATAATGAAAATAAATCTTTTTAAAAATAAAGTATAATAATAACCTGGAGCTTATTTTCAAATTGATTTATCAATAATTGTGAGAGGAAGGAAGAGATAAACTAAAAAATATAATAAATATGACACGAGACCCGGAGATAGACATCATCAATGGTAGAGTTTGTGCCTGGCATGTATGAGACACTAGGTTTAATCACCAATCACCACCATGACATTCACCAACATAGTAACACATACCTGGAATCCCAGAATTTAAAAGGTAGAAGCAGGAAGATCAGATGTTAAATGTGGAGGCAGGAGTGCAAATGTTTTCTTTTTAATTAATTTATTTATTCACTTTACATCCCAATTGTAAGCCCCTCCCTCCTCTGCTCCTGGTCCCACCCTCCCTTCCTCCTTCTTCCCCCTGAACATATCCTCTACTCCTCAGATAAGGAGAGCCCCCCTCACCAACCCACCCTAGCTCATCAGGCCACATCAAGACTGAGCTCGTGCTCTTCTGCTGTGGCCCAGCAAGGCAGCCTGTACCAAGGGGAAGTGATCAAAAAGCAGGCAACAGAGACCATGGCAGAGACATTCCCTCCCCTTACTAGAGGACCCACATGAAGCCTGAGCTGCCCATAGGCTAACCTGTGTAGAGTCCCTAGGTCCAGTCCATGCATGGTCCTTGGTTGGTGTTTCAGTCTCAGCAAGCCCCTCTGGCCCTGGATAGTTGGCTCTGTTGGTCTTCTTGTGGAGCTCTTGTCACGTCCAGGTCCCTCTAGCCTTTCCCCAACACTCTTTCCACAAGGTTCCCTGAACTCAGTCCACTGTTTGGCTGTGAATCTCAACATCTGTTCCAATTCATTACTAGGTAAAGCCTCTCTGAGGACAACTATGTTAGGCTCCCGCCTGCAAGCATAACAGAATATCATTAATAGTGTCAGGGGTTGGCTCTCTCCCATGGGGTGGGTCTCAGGTTGGGCCAGGACTGATTAGATATTCCCTCGATCTCTGCTCTATCTTTATTTTTGTAAATCTTATAGGCAGAGTAAACTTTGGGTTGAAGTTTCTGCTGGTGGGTTAGTGTTCACCTCCCTCCACTAGGAGTCAAATCTAATTACAGGGTTTCCTCATCAGTCTCCATGGCCCCTGCTACTAGGAGTCTCAGCTAGAGTCACCCCCCATATCCTTCCAGAAGCCTACTCTGTTATAGGTCTCCAGCTTGCCACAGAGATGCCCCCACCCATAGTTTTTCTTTTCTCTGCAAGCCCTCTCCTTCCCCCACCCCCATCCCTATGCCCTCTACCCAGGCCTGACCCTCACCCTCATTTCCCTCAGCACTACCTCTCCTATTCTGTTTTCTCTCTTCATTCACTTCCTATGTCTATTCTATTTCCCCTTCTGAGAGAGACTCAAACATCTTCCTTTGCATCCTCCTTGTTACTTAGCTGCTTTGGGTCTGTAGATCGTAGTATGGTTATCCTGTGGTATATGGCTAATATCCACTCATGAGTACAATATCACATGTGTCTGTCTGGGTCTGGGTTATCTCACTGAGGAAGATCTTTTCTAATTCCATTTGACTGCACATTTTAAGATTTCCTTGTTTTTAATAGCTGAGTAGTATTCCATTGTGTAAATCAGATAGGGACATCTAGGTTGTTTCCAGATTCTGGCTATCGCAAATATGGCAGCTATGAACATAGTTGAGCAAATGTCCTTGTTGTATGGTGGAGCATCTTTTGGGTATATGCCTAGGAGTGGTAAAGCTGGGTCTCAATTTTCTGAGAAAGTGCCATATTGATTCCAAAGTGGCTGTACAAGTTTACACTCCCACCAGCAATGGAAGAGTGTTCCCCTTTCTCCACCTTCTTGCCAGCACTTCAGTTTTTTATCTTAGCCATTCTGAAGGGAGTAAGATGGAATTTCAAAGTTGTTTTGATTTGCATTTCCCTGATGACCCAGATGACTAAGGACATTTGAGCATTTATTTTTCTTCTTCTTTCTCTCTCTCTCTCTCTCTCTCTCTCTCTCTCTCTCTCTCTCTCTTTCTCTCTCTCTCTCTCTCTTTCTCTCTCTCTCTCTCTTTCTCTCTCTCTCTCTCTCTTTCTCTCTCTCTCTCTCTCTCTCTCTCTCTTTCTCTCTTTCTCTCTCTCTCTCTTTCTCTCTCTCTCTTTCTCTCTCTCTCTCTTTCTCTCTCTCTCTCTCTTTCTCTCTCTCTCTCTTTCTCTCTCTCTCTCTTTCTCTCTCTCTCTCTCTCTCTCTCTCTCTATATATATATATATATATATATATATATATATATTGTTTGTTTGTTTTTCAAGACAGGGTTTATATTGTAATCCTCGCTGTCCTGGACTCATTTTGTAGACCGGGTCGGCCTTGAACTCACAGCAATCCACCTGCCTCTGCATGCTGAGTGCTGGGATTAAAGGAGTATACCACCACACCCAACACTGAGCATTCTTTAGGTGCTTGTGAGCCATTTGAGATTCCTCTGCTGAGCATTCTGTTTAACTCTGTGCCCCATTTTTAAATTGTTTTTGTTTTTGTTTTTTGGCTTCTTCAGTTTTCCAAGCCAGGGTTTCTCTCTGTAGCCTGGACTGTGCTGGACTCCTCCAAAGGGGTGGTTATGGAGCTGTGGGCTGTGTCCCCAGTTGGGCAGGCTATAATCTGTCTCCTCCTGTGGGCCTCCTCCAAGGCCACAATTGTATTTATTTCCTCTGATAGGGATGAGATACAAGCTGTATCCAAGCTTTATGAATACATGGCTTGGCCTAAGCCCAGAGTGTTTCCCTCTATCTCTAGTCCTAGGCCTGGAAGCTTCTAGCCTCCATACAATCTAATCTTCTGCAAGCCCAGAACTTGAAGGCTTCAGCTTCCACCCTTTCTCTGCTAACCTAGGCCTAGAATGTATTCAGCCTCCAAGACTTACTGCTGAATAAGCCCACCCTTTCGAGCTCTTTCTGAACTCTAGCTGTTCTGGCTCAAATTCCTCTCCAAGCTGACTGATTCGACTGGCTTCTCACTGAATTGCTCTGCTTGGAAAAACTGCCTCTGAACTCCACAAACTGAACTTCACTGACTGTATGAACTGAAAGGAACTAAATGGAACGGCATGAACTCAGCTGAACTCCACTGCATTCAAATGACCTGCACAGAACACCTCCCAACCCCTCTCTCTGCATTCTCCTAAGCAGCCTCTGTTTCCTGTGTGTTCTTGTGAGAGTTGGGCATATCCTATCTCTGACTCACTCTATTAAACCTTTTACGGATGTGCCAGTTTGTCTGGCCCTCAATTAGATGTCATTGTTTGGGATAACAATTTAAATGTAAGCAAATAAAGGGAAATTAATCACTATAATAAGCACATAGAACATTTTTATCTAGCAAAATTAAAAGGAAATGAAAGGAGTAATAGGAAAGTATAATAAATAGGAAATACTAAAGGTAGACATGGTGGTGTACACTTTTTATTCAAGCATTCAGGAGACAAAGACACTAAGATCATGAATTTTGAGGCCAGCCTGAGATACATATTGAGACATTGTCTCAAAGAAGCAAAAAGAAGACGACAGTGGAGATGGGAGGAATAACTAGCGCATAAGTGAAGGCAATAACTGCAAGCAGCTAATTCTCCTTGTTAAACAAAAACTCTCTGACCAAGGAAAATGATTAAAAATAAAATGTTAAGTGTTTTAAGTCTAGTTGTTACCCAAAGAACACCTAAAATAAGTGGACCTTGAGGCTAAAATGCTAAATTAGGAAAACAAAGTGTGACCCTGAAATAATATGTGGTGCAGAAACCAACTTAAATGATCTAAAATAAATAGATTAAGTTTGCAGCACACAATTAGATATTAGTAAAGCCTTGTTCTTGTTTGCTTTTCCTGGCTGTGATAAAACAATGGTCAGAAGCAACTCGGGGAGGAAGGGATTTATTTGTTTACAGGTCATAGTCTCTCATCAAGGGAAGCCAAAGCAGAAACTTAGGGCAGGACCATGGAGGCAAGAACTGAAGCAAAGGTGGAAGAGAACTGCTGCTTCCTGGCTTTCTCAGCTACCTTTATTATACAGCAAAGGCATGCCTAACTAGGAAGGGAGCTATTTACAGCGGGCTGGGCCTTCACCTCCATCTATTAGCAATCAAGAAAATTCCCCATACACGTGCTCACAAACCAATCTGATGGAGGCAATTCCTCAACTGAGATTGCCTCTTCACAGATGTGTCAAGGTGACCAAAACTAACCAGCTCAAGCCCCTACCTGAGTGCTTATATTGCAGATATATATAACACTGTGCCTAGTTTACACAGGTCTAAGAATCAAAGTAGAGACTTCATGAATACTATGTAAACACTGAGCAAATAAGCCACACCCCAAGTCCACTCTTCTATAACTTTTCTGATATATTTATGTTTTTAGCTTTTTACACTCATATTTGCAAAGCACATGGATTAATACCATGGATACTGAAGAAGGAAAGGGTATGTTTGAGCTATTGTTCTACCAATGCCCAATGTAGTGACCTTAGGCAAGTCACTTTTTCTGTGTCTTATTCTCACCATTTATAAAATAGGGTTAGCTTTTGGTTTTTGTTTGTTTGTTTGTTTTTTCAATGCACATTTTATTTATTTATTTTTTCTCTCCTTTATTAATTTATTCTTGTTACATCTCAATGGTTATCCCATCCCTTGTATCCTCCCATTCTTCCCTCCCTCCCATTTTCCCCTTATTCCCCTCCCCTATGACTGTTCCTGAGGGGGATTACTTCCCCCTGTATATGTTCATAGGGTATCAAGTCTCTTCTTGGTAACCTGCTGTCCTTCCTCTGAGTGCCACCAGGTCTCCCCCTCCAGGGGACATGGTCAAAGGTGAGGCACCAGAGTACGTGAGAAAGTAATATCCCACTCTCCACTCTACTGTGGAGAGTGTTCTCTCCATTGGCTGGATCTGGGTAGGAGTTTAAGGTTTACCGCCTGTATTGTCCTTGGCTGGTGCCTTAGTTTCAGCTGGACCCCTGTGCCCAGATCTGCCTATCATAATGTTCTACCCTATAGAACCTTTCACTCAAACAAGAAAGAATATACCTTCTTCTCTGCACCCCGTGGAACCTTCTCCAAAATTGATCACATCGTAGTTCACAAAGAAAGCCTCAACAGATAGCTTTTGTTTTTAATGAGGCTGTTTAAAGTTAACAAAGTTTATTTAACCCTCCAAAAATTTTGTAGAGTGCTTGCCTACCAAAAAAAGCCCTGGGTTTCTTCCCCATTAGCAGCCTATGAAAAAAAGAAAGAAAGGAAGGAAGGAAGGAAGGAAGGAAGGAAGGAAGGAAGAAAGAAAGATCTAAATTTAGAAAGCATTCTAAGCAAAGACACTTTAAAGGCCCCAAGTCAAATTTACTGTGCTGTATTAATGATAAGACAACTGAACTACTGGTTTGGTACAGCTGGGTGTTTGCCTAATTTGGTATTGTAGGATAAGATTGGCTGAGGGGTCAGTTGCTGTAATTGGCTGAGACTCAGTTCCTTTTAGCTATGTTTCAACTACCTTGAACAGCAAGGTGGTTTACACTGTATACACAAATCTCTTTGGCCCAAATTTCATTACCTAATTCCAGATGCTAGGAATAAATTTCCTTAGGATAATAATCACAGCATTATAAATTGGGCACAGTGGCCAACTGTGCACTCTTGTAGTCCCATTACTTGGGAAGGCAGAGGCAAGTGGATCTCTGTGAGTTCAAGGCCATCCTGTGTTCAATTTTAAAATAATTTTATAAAGAAACAAAATGGTAAGCAGTCCCCAGAGAAACACTACTAAATACCAAGAAACGAAAAATATCCACCTTTATCAAAATCAGTGCAACGAATTTACCTTTACTAAGTATTTCAATATGGTAAGGTAAGTTCATTTAAAATTCACATTAAAATATAATCACTAGATGTTACTGAGTTACAAAAGTACTGTGAAAAGTAGAATCCAACCTATGACAAATGTTAAATGTGTGTCATCCATGCTAAAAGTTTGAGTCACAATCAACTGTTCATGCTGACATCTTAAAGGAGTGGGATTACAACACAGAAACAGGAAAGTCCACTCACTATGCATGTGATTTTTGTAGGGTTTATTTCTTTTATATGATGTATGTGTGTGTTCATAATTCATATGCAATAATTTTATGAAATTTAAATTAAAATTATTGGCTATTCCCTTCAGACAATTCACATTGCCCTTTTAACTTAGATGAAAGAAAATTATATGCCTCAGATTATGTGTCACATATAAATAAATATATATATACATATATAAAATACGTAAAGTAATACAAGTTGAAAATTGCTGTGCTCATAATTGCAAATGGGGCTGTAAACAGCTCTGTCTCCATGTGAGAGTACAGGGCCCTTCCTTTCTATTTAGCGTGGCCCATTTTAGAATTGTGTGGCATAAAGTGGCGCAGAGCTACCCTGTTGGCCTGGAAAGCAGGGAAAATAAGTTCCAGTGCTGAATCTGAACAGCCACCTTCTTTCTCTACTGCCAGTATTTTTCACTTATAAGACTAGCTACCTTCATCCAATTTCTAACTTTCTCTTAGCTCTAAATTGCTCATTTTATGATTGGCCAGAATTCAAATTTCATTCTTGCAAAAATAGAAAATTTATGAAAGCCCTGAAGAAGTCACTACTGCCACTCTTTGCTGTAGTGTGTGCCCACCTGAATTGTTTCACCAGACATTAGTCCATATTCTCATAGTTGGAAACAAACAGGCAGAAAATAGAGATGGGGGCAGGGTGGGGGCAATAAACAAGGCCTCTAGTGCATCCATAGTCTAAAAATAGCACTGGTCAAACTGGTATGTTGTTTTTGTTATTTTGTTTGCTTGTACTTTTGTAAATACACATAAATTAGCTATTCACTCCCTGCTTGACATGGTGCTCTAGTTTACCCATTCCCAGCCCTCCACATTCCCTTCTCCCACCCCTAGTTCACCCTCTTGCCCCATCGCTCTGTTGTTAGCAGCATTCACCAAAATACAATTCTGCTCACCATTAATCCTTGTCTTCCCCCTGCCCTTCACAGCACAATCGTCTCTCTATTTCATTCTTTGCCCCCACCATCTACAACCTGCACATATCTGCAGTCGGTCAGAGCAGCAGCTAGTTTTGTGCAAACCAACTTTTCTTTCCACTATACACAATTATGAAGGAAACATCCTGCTCCTCGTCGTAAGGGAAGGAGCTGCAGAAGCTCTAACTTTGAGAGAAATTTGTTGCTATGCTTTAACACAATTTCAGGTCTTATTTTTTAAAGAAGAACCAAAAGAATCCTTTAAAGCAATTTAAATTATTCTTTAAGTTTTTTTTTTCTGAAATACTTATTCTGGGCAAATCTTACATAAAAATATGTAAAAATAAACCTAAGAAATCTAAAAATAAAAAAAATCATATATTTGTAATTTTTCCCAAAGATTTTGTTTTTCAAAAATTAGGTCAAAAGCTTTCACTTAGATAATGACAGAAATATAGTCAAGTGATAGTTATATAAGGATTATATTTGCAAAAATATTAAATTGTATAATGATTGCAATGTGGCAAACAAGCACTTAAAATACCTATGCTGATAGAGCATAAACTTTGCAATAGGTGTTAACATCAATTTTCTTACAAAATTACAATAAAATAAAACTTCCATTGTTATAATAGTCTTTCAAATAATAAACATTTGCCAAAATTCACCATCCTGCCAAATACAAAGAATCTTCCTAAAATAAAGTAGCACTGCATGAGGATGTTTGTCTTTGAGAATGGCTCTCCCCTTTATTGTTCCAACTCATGTTATTCTCTTAATGACCTAGTTTTTATTTGAAGTTTGGTGTGTGTGTGTGTGTGTGTGTGTGTGTGTGTGTGTGTGTGTGTGTGTGTACTTGTATACAATACATCACACTGAGACAAATGCTCACATACCTGATAAAAACATGGAGCTGGTGCTTGATCAGCCTGTCTTCCTTTTCTTATTAATACAAGGAGTAATCACACAATAGGATTTATAATCTTAACTCTGAAAAACAAAATACATTCATCAATGCTTGAAAAGTAACCTCCAAGAAATGCATTCCTAAATCCTTTAAAATAAACAAATTAAGAGTCCAAGAATAGGAATTCAAGGAGATTTAAATTTGAATTAGCTTAACTACTTTTGACAAGTTTACACATGAAAGACACCAAGATTGTATGTACTACTTGCTGCTTTAAGAAGTTTCATTCTGTCTGTCTATATAAAAAGTTTCAGCCAAAGTTAAATCAATCTCCTCTACTGATTTTCAACATTAGACAAATACCCACCCACCCCCCCTTTTTGAACCCTGCTTTCAGCTTGACTTTTTCCCCAATTGAAATTCAGGTCCTCAATGGTTGGTTTTTCTTGGTTTTAAATGTTGATAAAAAAGGGTTTTCTCCACTCCCTCAATTTGATGTGACAGGCTTCTGACATGAATAATGGAAGCATTTCTTTCACAGGCAAATCAACTTAATTTAGTCAGCCTTTATACTCTCAGTGGGCAAGCCACAATCCCTGAGATTCCATGAGAGCCTTGAAGTCAGATGGAATCTTTACAATTTGCACAAAATGTATAAAGTAAACAACACTTATTTTGTCACAATACTTGAATAACTTTTATGCAGGAGTTACAGATGAATATATTACTTCCTAATCAGATCCTGATTTACAAGCAATTTGTGATGAACCCTCTAAGTTCAAGGGGGAAAAAAAACCAGTCCCTAGTAAGAAAGCTAACAGAATTTTCTACACACATAAATTTTAAAGTATGTGGATTGAAAAGAAAACAAAGCAAAAAGGTAAGCAAAACGAAACATCTAATCCTTTCAAAAGAGACCAGTAAAAACCAAGGTGCATATACTGGCCAGGCTCAGGTGTTTATAACGGCAATAGATCTATTTTGAAACAATTCTTTGAAGCAGAATCTTGGAGAACTAAAAGAGCAGCCATCAGATTAAAAGCAATAGATCCACAGTCATTTCCATTTCCAAATTCTGGACACCATTATTCCCCTGAGAACTTTTCAGATCAGAAAAAAAGACATGTTAATAATACATTCATGAAAGAAAGATGGGGCTCATAAAAATAAAACTAAGACATATGCCTTCTGAGTTGGCCATTGAAGAGTGATTTAAAAATGAATGCAACCAGGCTTGGAGTGCACAGATTTTGCATTCAGTCTCCAACAGAATATGGTACTTGGCATTTGTCCTCTGGCCTTTGATGTCATTTATATAGAGGGAAGACTGGAAGGAAGAAAAGAACACAAAACTGGGAATCCAGAGAGTTGCTCCAAACTCAGAAAATTTCCTATTTGACCCTAGACAAGTCCCTTTTCCTACAGAAGCTTCTGATTCTTCTGTTAGGTGAGAAAGAAGTAGGTAATGTTTAAGCTCTAAAATGCTATAATTCCATAGCCCGGAGGTGAAAGTGCAAATGAATAGTAGCAAGGCTACCAGAACATTACATAATTCACAATATTTAAAGAAAGCTATGACTCTGAACTTCTCTGACAGCATTCTGTGGGGGGCGGGTGTGGGGCCGTGCATATGTATTTTTTGTTTTTGTTTGTGTGTGTGTGTGTGTGCGCGCGCGTGCGCGCCCATGCGCGCATGCATGTGCTTGCATATGTAGAAGAAAATTGCAGCAACTGAGAGTTCCTTGGAGCACAGACAATTTTTGACAATTATTTAATTCTACCTCCCGCTCCCCCCGCCCCACACCCTCATCCCCCCACCTCCCCCACCCCCGGCCACTGCCACTCTCTGGTAGTATAAAAGGTAAGGACTGAATCTAGGCCTCCAAAATGCTCGGCAACCAGCTTGCCATTAAGGTCTACCTCCAGCCCAGACCCTAAGGATTGTAAAGTAATCAACTTCTCAAACTAGTTAAAAATGGCAAATAATAACTTAGAGAATTTTATCTATACTCATACCTTTTGATGCTCTTAGTATATTACATTTTGTCACACAAATAAAAATCTAACTCTGTCAAAACATACTTTCAGTAGAGAGAGCTTCTGTTTTACAATTAAGATTTTTCATGAAGATATGTTCTAGTGAAAATTGGCATCCTTAATATCAGACTTTTCAAATTATAATTTAATTTAATTTGTATGCTAATGTTTTGAGCTTCATAAAGTAAGAAACTACCTGTTCCAGTACAAAGAGTAAAAAGGAGCTTTAATTTCATATAAACTCTTAGTTACAGAGAACTATTTCTACATATATGTCATTTCAGATGGTAAATAGCCAGGTTTCTTTAAATCTTCACATCTTTAAATCTATTTCTTCCATCCGTCTACTCTGCCTCTCCTCTTCTGTCACCTCCTCTTCCATCTTTTTTTTTCTTTCTGAAAATTTGCTAATGAGCCAATTAGGGTTTCCAACAATTATAAATGTCAGGGAAGGTAGAAAGAAAAGAGAAATGGGAAAGTAGTCAAGGTAAAACAAAATAACTTCACTTTCAAGAGTGTCCACCATTAACCCCTAAAGAATTTACACTGCACCTTGATGGACTTGCTATTCCCAGTCTCCACCCTTCCCACCTTCCTTCCCTATTATAATTGTTAGGTCAGTTAATTGGCTGATTAAGAATACTCTGGCATTTATATTAACTGGCAATTAGAGTCAGACCCCGAGGCACAGAAGATCCTCCTGATTGGGGGTGTCACTTGGGTTATAAAGATTAATAAAATCAAATGAGCTTCAAGGTCTGGTTTAGTTAATTTAATCTTCTGTATGGATATTTTACCAATATCTATCACTCTAATATTATCTCAGTTGCTTTCCAACTAAACCTAATTCATTCCAGAAGAGCAATCATTTACCCTTAAAAACAAGGAAAAGGTACACTTTGGAATACTGTGCAAATATTACATAGTCAAAAGCTATAAAGATATTTTCACCTGCTAAACTGATGCTTCTTATACTTTATACTTTATACTTTTTAGTCACCTTTCTTTCAGGACCATTCCAATAGAAGACCCAAGTTCCTTATTAAATAAATCCACAAGAATACGATATGTGATATGCCCTAATCCTGTTAGCCTATGTAAATCCTCTCATACATTCTTTCTAGAACTATCTAAGAAAAGCTGACACTTATGAAAAGCCATTGTGCAAGGTACAGGCAAAGCATATGTTCCCTTATATTCAAAACAGTTTGTGTGATCAAAAGAAGATGATGTATCATAGTAAAACTATGGCTTGGATACACAACTTCAGAATAAGAATGTTCTGCAGAATCGATACTGACTACAATTTATAGTACCAAGAGGAAGAAATGTCAGATAAGTGGTAAAGGAAATATGAATTTTGGATCAGACATGGCCCAACGTAAAAATCCTGGCTCTTCCACATATGGAAGAGCCTAACTTTGAGCTGGTTACTTACCTTATGTGAGGCCTCAGTTTTTTCATTTTTCCCTTTTTCTAGAGGCATATTAATAATAGTTTAGAAAAGTATGCCAAATAACTGGCATCTCATAGCTTCCTAACATTGAAGAACATTACTTGTGCAAGACAAAATCTGATACCAATTAAACAGTGACAATTTTGCCAATAAACAAAAACATGCTCTTCAATAACTATAACCAGCAGGTTCCCAACATACAAGATTTTTTGTTTTACATGTGAAAATGGGCATAATAATAGAACTCACTTCATGGGCTGAAAGAAAAGCTGAAGACGATATCAAAATACTTTTTGTTGTTGTTTCGAGACAGGGTTTCTGTGTAGCCCTGGCTGTTTTGGAACTCACTTTGTAGACCAGACTGGCCTTGGAGTCAGAAATCTGCCTGCCTCTGCCTCCCTGAGGGTTGAGATTAAAGGTGTGCACCACCACTGTTAGGCTTCAAATCACTTTTTCTCAGGCTTGGCACATTTGTAAATGATCAATAAACAACCACTATTACTAACATACATATTTTTTGATATGCTAGATGGTTGAGTAAATGAATAGGTCATGCTTGGCATTATATATAATCTGAGATCTTGAAAAAACACAGGGGAAGGAGACCAGAAAACAAATAATTTCAGCTTAGAAAGAGTAGAGTAAATTTTATCATAGTAAACCTAGGGTTAGGGAAATGTTTCATTTCCCTATGTCAAGTTATTAGGACTCAGAAGGACTTGTGGTCTGCTCAACAACCACAGATATTCACAAACACTGCTACAGTTTGGTATAATAAGGATATTAGCTAATTTTTCACTAGAACATGTCTTCATGAAAAATCTTAATAACAGTAACACATCAGGAGAAGCAACTTGATTTCTCCTGAACACAGAAGTGAAAAGAATGACTAAAGAGCTGACTTTGGGATTTTAATCTTTGCTGCTACTAGCTCCTTGTCCTTAAGCAGTGTAGTTGACCTCTTGCATTAGTTAATTATGTTGCTATGATCAAATACCTGGCAACAAGCAACTCCCGGGAGAAAGGCTTTATTTCGCTCCAGGATCTGAGGCACATTCTCTTATGACCAGGAAGGCATGGCGGTAGGTGTTGCTTCTAACTGTGGCTGCAGGAGTCTGAGGCTGATTTCTTACATCTTGGCAGATTGAAAAGAGTAAGGAAAATCATTTTCGCTGGATTTCTCATTTTTCCATTTTTTTTTCAGTCCAGGACCCCCCTTCATATACAGGTAACCTCTCTCCCTCTCAGTTAACACTCGCTCAAAAATTCCTCACAGACACATCCAAAGAAGATACCTCATCAATGCCCTAAATTTTTCTCAATCCAGTCTAGTTGGCAAATTAACCATCACTCCTCAGAGCTATTTCTTATAAAACAGGATGATAGTAAGTTCTAATTTATCATCTATGTTATGAACACTGAATGAGTTAGTGTCTGTAAAATATTTATAAGAGGGGCTGGAGAGGTGGCTGAGAAAGGACCCGGGTTCAATTCCCAGCACCCACATGGCATCTCACAACTGTCTGTAACTCCAATATCTGACACCCTCACACAGACATACATGCAGGCAAAACACCAATGCACATAAAATTTTAAAAAATTAAAATTAAAAAATAAACATTTACAAGAGTGCATTACAAAAGGGAACAAAAATGTATAGAATTTGTTCAATAAGACCTGATAGGCTGACATCAGACCCCAGGGTAGGAGGTCAGAGGTCTAGGGGAGGGGAATAGGGCAGAAGAGGGAGAAAGGGTGGTAACAGGAAGATAAGAGCAAGGGGATAATAGTAATTTGAATAAATTATAATAAATAAAAATATATATTAAAATAAATAAATAAATACATGGTAACCGGAAAAAAGTAACCCAAGGGCTAAGCTATGTCTCAGTGGTTAGAAGCACGAGCTGCTTTTCCAAAAGACCCAGGTTCAATTCCCAGCACCCATATGGGGTTTCAAAACCATGTATAGCTACAGTTCTAGGAGATAAAATGCCCTATTCTGATATTTGTGGGCACTAAGCATTCATGTGGTACACGGACATGCATGCAGACAAAACACCCATACACATGAAATAAAAATAAAAATAAATTAAATAATGCAGATGAAAACAGAATGTGAGAGCTGGAAGGTCTATCTCTAAGTTTTATGCCATCTGATTATTGTGAGATCATTTGTCTCCACAGAGGAGGGAAGTAACTTTAGTAAAATGATCCAATTTACATTTTCATATTTTTCCCAGGGTCTTTAGATTCAATATCAAGTTGGATTTAGAAAAGAATGGTGGACTGTTTTCATCCCAACATTTTTCATTTGGATTCTTTGCAAACTGGCATGCCTTCCAAGACTTTATGGTTTCTGATGTGCTGTTTACATGGGACATTCCAATATAAACTGAGTACTCCGATCAATATATCTTGGCCTTTTTTTTTCCCTGTTCACATTTGCATCACTAATACATACACAAACTACAGAGTTCAAGGGCATCTGAGGAATAAAACTAAGTAGGAAATACTGTCCTTTCACCATTGTGTTTTCTCCATTACAATTCAGTTACTACAACAAGATTCCTCCAAGCAGAATTTTTGTTCCTATTATGAACTTGAAGGACAGTCACACAGCCAGACAAAAAACATGGGAAGGGGTTGGGGCTGGAGAGATGGGCCAGCGTTTAATAGCATTTGTCTTTCCAGAGAACCCAGGTTCAGTTCTTAGCACCTGCAATGTGGCTTATAACGATCTGTAAATCCAGTTCCAGGGGATCTTGTGTCCTCTTCAGACCTCCTTAGGCACCAGGCATACATATGGTGTACATATATACATTCAGGCCAAAAATTCATACATGTATGACAGATAAATCTGCTTTTTTTAAAAAAAATGACATTTAAAAAAGTATCAGAGCCTACTAGCAGAGTGAAAGAAAAAGAGGGATAGAATTTAGAGAGAATTTAGAGGGGTAAGTCCAAACAGACCCCTCATTTTACATCTAAAGAAAGGCAAGTGCAGAGTAGGCAAGACACAGAATTATTCCAGGCTAGACCAAGATTTAGAAAGTAGGCCTTCTGTCTCCTGGTTGAGTGTTCCTTCCTTTGCCCAGGTGGCAAGTTTCCATTTATGTGAAGTTTCTTTGATCACCAATACAAGGCTCGAGATGGAGATGGGTCATCTTCTCCAGGGGCTACTAATGGACTTAGACTAACTTTAGTTTACTTTTGCTCTGTATTAAACTTGCTGATTTCTTTTTGTGGATAAACATGCTGTAATTTGAATTGAAACTATTTCAGGCATTCCAAGTATGGAAAATGGATGCTGTGCATGAAAGTTAGTATTATGTCAAAGGATGCTTTTGGTCCTTGGAGTGCTACAATGGAAACCTCGCACTCTACTTGTTGTCATCTGACAATGCTTGATTTGAATTGAATAAAGAGCAAGGCTCCTGGCCAGATGTGGTATCACACATGTTTAACCCCAATACTCGGGAGGCAGAAGCAAGTAGGTCTTTGTATGTTCAAGGCCAGCCTGATCTACATGGCAAATTCCAGGCTAGCCAGAGCTACATAGTGAGACTCTGTCTCAAAATTTACAAGATGTAGGGCTCTTTATAGCATAATCATGCTTGATTTAAAGAGATCTGATCATAGAACATTTGATAACACATTTCTTTCCATAATTTTATTAGCTATCTATTAGTTGTTATTTGTCCATGAAAAACCATATCTTAACACAGTAATCTGGATGAATGTAAATAACAGTTCTTGGTATACTATAGGTCAATAGCTCATGTAGTTGAACTTCCATTTCTTTCCCATTAAAACTGCTTATTTGAGACTTGATACCCTAGGATCATATACAGGGGAAGGAGGTCCCTCTCAGTCACAGTCATAGGGTAGGGGAGTAGGGTAAAAGTAGGAAGGAGGGAGGAATGAGAGGATACGAGGGATGGGATAACTATTGATACGTAATATGAATGAATTAATAAAAATGAAAAAAACTGCTTATTTGCCTCATCTGAATGTATATTCAAATGATAATAAGATACAGAATATATGTTTGACCCTTGCTAGTAGGTGTTGCCATTTCTAGGGTATTGTTAATTGGTTGCACTATACATCATGCCTGATTCTTCCACATCATTGTGAGAACACTACTGAAAGGAAAACAACTAGAAGGGTTTCACCCAAACAAGGGAATAGAAGCAAATTTTCCTAAGAAAGAAAGATGGTTTTCATTTTATGGTTCTGATAACAAAAAGCATTCTATTCTATAAAATGTGAGTATGAAAAGTGTTTTACCAGGAAAAGAAAAAAAAAAGAACTACTGGATTTGCAATTCTGCACTGATTTCAGGGCTTTTGGGTTAGAACACATTTCTATAAATAGAAAACTGACTAACGTGAAGAAATTACTCTTGCCACCTTCACATAATGACCTGCTCTGTGGGGCTATGTATACTTTACTTCACATAATAACTGTTATCTTTCTGTTGAGCACAAGATCTTTTTGTCGATGAAATTATATGCTAATCCCTGCAGGGAGCACCGTTATTTTTTAGCCAATAGAATGATTTTAGAATGATAATAATTCTTTTGTAGAATTAATGTTTTGATTTGTATTAAATGTCTAAACATTGAGCTAGCCTATCTTTGTTTCTCCGTGCTTGATATGAATTGACGGAAGCAGAAAAGGCAGAGGCAAGATGAGGAAACAGACCAGGAAATGAGAGAAGTGGATGAACCCAGTTCTACTATGCTCTCAACTACCATTAGTCAATGTCTGTCAGAAAATATGAGGTGGAAAATCCACAGCAATATGTACATTTTAAGTTGTATCCCACTCTGACATAAACCATCCCTTCTTTCTTGGTATCCACACTACATATGCTTAGTCATTACATCACTCAGTAACCGTGACAGGTATCAGAATGGCAATGTTACAGTACAACTGATAAAGTAAAAGGCAAATTAGCATAGGGATGTGCACGCAGGAGTACTATGTAGGGGGTTACATAGAGAGTTGAAGTGCTGCCTCTAGTCTCAGATATCCACTAGGAGTCCTGGGATTTTACCCATAGGAATAAGGCACACCTGCTGTGTATCTTTCTGGACCCAAGTTTCTTTACCTGTAATATTGCCAGGGAAAGGATCTATGAGAATAAAGCCTGGGGATGTTACTCAGTGGTACAGCTCTTACCTGCCATGCCCAAGACCGTGGATTCCATCTTTAGAACTGAAAGAAAGGTAAGGGGGATGTATTTTTAAAAAAGGAAGGCAGGAACAAACGAAGGAAAACGACACAAGTCAGTAAAATCAAACTAAATACAAATATCTCTGAAAACACTTGACAAATTGTAGCATTGTTTTGGTTTAGTTTGGTTTGGTTTTTGTTTTGCTTTTTTTTTTTTTTCCTTCAAGACAGGGTTTCTCCATGTAGCCCTGGCTGTCCTGGACTTGCTTTGTAGACCAGGCTGACCTCAAACTCACAGCGATCCACGTGCCTCTGCCTCCCAAGTGCTGGGATTAAATGCATGCACCACCATGCCTGGCTTGCACTAATTGTTTAATTGAATTGAGTTTGGAATAGGCTGCCTGGTTACATTTCATTTCTTTTTAAACCAAAGACAGTGTAACCAATGTATGTTCATACAAAATCCTAAAACTGGTGAATGAATCTTGTGCTGATTTTGTCCTTTTTTTTCACTCTTTTTACATGTATTCATTGTGGAGGTGGTGGCCATGCCTGCCACAGTAGGCATGTGAAAGAACACGACGCACGTGAGTTACTTCTCTCCTTCCACCGTATGGGTCCTGGATATTGAACACAGATTGTTAGGCTTGGTGGCAAGTGCTTTTACCAATTTACCCATCTCATGGGTCCATGTTTGTCCTTTATATCGCCACAGTTCCTCATTACTAGAAATCTAGTTACAATGTGGTATAATTAGCGATGTGCTAGAGAATTACTGAGCTAAATACTTTTTTGTATCTGCTTCTCCTGAAGCTGAAACGTTGCTGTGGCATGATGCTGGGACAGCAGCACAAAAGAGCTTTAGATCCTGCCTTCACCTCTAGAACGGTTAGTGTTATCATCCAGGAAGATATGAGTTCCATACAGAAGGCACAGCTGTCATCTGAAATTGGTGTAATAAAAAGTAGCCTTACAGCTGGGTGTGATGGTGCACGCCTTTAATCCCAGCACTTAGAAGGCAGAAGCAGGCGGATCTCTGTGAGTTTGAGGCCAGCCTGGTCTACAAAGCACATCCAGGACAGCCAAGGTTAAGACAGAGAGACCTTGTCTCAAAAAAATAAAAAAGTAGCCTTAATAGAGGCAGTAGCATGCAACTACAATCTCAGCACTGGTGAGGCAAAAAGGCAGGAGAGTTCTTGGGCCCGCTGGCCAGCCAGTCTAGCTGAACTGGTGATCTTTAGGGTCATTCAGAAACCTTGTCTCAAAACAAATGGGTTGTATTTCATGCAAAAAACATAGCATGTGTGAAAACAAGCTGACAATATGCAAGTGCAGGAAAAGGTGGGTGCTATGGACAAATCTACCGAAGTCATGAGCATTTTGAGCCTCCGATTTCATAGATCTCTAAGCCCACGTCAACCCTTCTGAGTCTTAATGAACTGGTTCTAAATGTATTACTGAAATAATAATAATAAGAAGAAGAAGAACTAAGAAGGATGCCTGACATCAAGCTTAACATATGACCTGAAACTCTGAAGCAGGAAAAAGTAGCCAGAACACTTCAAGACATCAACATGAACAAGGCTGCTCTAAATAAGACTTCAGATATGTAGGAAATAAAGCCAACAATTAACAAGACATTATAAAATTCAAAAACCCTCTTACAACAAAGGAAGCCATTATCACATAAACATATATAGCCTACAAAGTGAGAAAAGGTCTTTTCTTGATACACAACTGGACAAGGTTTAATATCTAAATTATACAAAGAAGGCAAAAACTAAACAATAAGAAATAAATCTAATCAGTAAGTGGGTTAAATAAATGAAGATGTTCTTCTCAAAGAAGTGCAAATGGCCAATAAACATGAAAAAAATTGTTCAAAATCAGGATTTGGAGGGAGAGTCAGTGGTTATGAGTATCTACTGCCCTAATTTGGTTCCCAGAACCCACCCATAGGCAACTCACAACTGCCTGGCCTGTAACTCCAGCTCCGAGGGAATCCAATGCATCTGGCCTATGAGGGCACCTTCTTTTTTTACATGTGCACTTGTAACACACACACACACACACACACACACACACACACACACACACACACACAAATTTAAAAATAAATAATTATTTTTAAAAATGTTCAACCTCACTGGACATCGAAGAAATACAATTAAAACTACAATGAGGGCTCTCACGATAGCTGAGCCTCTTTCTAAACTGGCACACCCTAAGGACGACGCCATGTTCAGCTCAAGCGCCAAGATTGTGATGTCCAATGGTGAGAAACCGGATTTGGGGTCTGGCATCTCTTAGGGCTGTTCGAGCTGGAGATGAACTCAGATCTCAAGGCGTAGCTCTGGGAACTCCACCTCACAGCGGCCAAGGACACTGAAGTTGGAAAGCTATCATACTTTTTGTACCAGCTGAAATCTTTCCAGAAAATTCAAATCCAAATTGGAGAAAAAGTTCCGTGGGAAGCACGTGGTTTTCATTGCTCAGAGGAGGATTCTGCCCAAGCCAACCTGGAAAAGCGGCAAGAAAAATAAGCAGAAGCGCCCCCCAGAAGCCGCACGCTGACAGCAGTGCACCATGCCATCCTTGAGGACTCGATCTTCCCAAGTGAATTTGTGGGTAAGAAGATCCGTGTGAAACTGCATGGTAACCGGCTCATAAAGGGTCATTTAGACAAAGCACAGCAGAGCAACATGGAGCACAAGGTGGAAACCTTTCCTGGTGTGTATAAGAAGCTCACAGGCAGGGATGTTAACTTTGAGTTCCCAGAGTTTCAGTTGTGAAGAAAATGACTGAATAAAGTGTCATTCATAGTAAAAAAAATTTTTTTAATTAAAAAAAAACTATAATGAAATCCCATTATATCAGTCATTAAGAAAATAAGTAATAGGGGCTGGGCATGGTGGCACACATCTTTAATCCCAGCACTTGGGAGGCAGAGGCAGGCAGATCTCTTTGAGTTTGAGGCCAGCCTAGTCTACAAGGAGAGTTCCAGGACAGCCAAGGTTACACAGAGAAACATGTCTCGAAAAACAAACAAACAAACAAAAAACAAAGTAAAGTAATGATAAAACTTGGTGAGGATATGGACAAAAGGAAATCCTTATATACTGCTTGTGAGAATATATATTAATCCAACCACTGTGGAAATAAGTATCCTTGAAATACTGAAAATAGATTATCATATGGCCCAGCTACACCACACCTGGGTATTTATGCAAAGGACTTCAGCTCAACTGTCAGAGAGATCCCTGCACATCAATGTACACTGCATCACTATTCATCATACCTAAGTTATGTAACCAATCCAGTGATCTAAAATACAGAAGTGGATAAGAATTATTTTCAGCTATAAAATGACTGCAGTTTTATTATTTGGAGAAAAATGGATGCAACTGGACATGATCATACTAACTAAAGTCAGTCTCAGAAAGATGAATGTATGTTTTCTCTCATTTGCAGTTCCTAGATTTTATATAGATACATAAAATGTGTGTACACATAACATGAAAGTAGAAGTGAAGCTCTCTGAGGAAACGGAGGCGACTAGTGAAAGGCAGAAGAATGAGAAAAGGGAGAATGAGAGGATGAGAAAATATGTTTATTGTACAAAATGTATTTGTATGAAAATGGCCATGTAAAATAGTACTATGATATGAATAATACAAACAATGAAGCAAAAACTAAAAACAAAATGACTTTAAGGAACAGAAATAACAGTGAGTTTTAAGCAAACAGAATGTAAATACTGAAAGAATAGCTCTGTTTAATAGCATTTAATTCCACTTAAAGCATGAAAAATGAAAGTAATAGCAGGAAGTCTGTTTAGTTAATTTGGTAAATAGAAAAAGATTCAACCCTGGCATTTGGCATTGCAAAAACACAGACTAAGTAGTTGATTGATTGATCTACTTTCAATAACTTGTGTGGACATCCTGTAGCCACAGACTTGGTTTATGGACTATTGCTTTAAAGGACACAGAAATTCTACCACCTAGAGCAAAGTAAAGAGAGTTACAGTGACTCAGCAACTTCCACTAAAACTTTTCCCACACTGGGAAGCTCCTCCACTGGATTGTTTCACATATAGACCCAAACCTAGTTGGTTGTCTTTTCCTAGTCTTAGTACCTCCTAGTGTGGCACTGAACAATTTGTGATGACAGAAGCCACTACTACAGTGTTGTCCAGGCCCTTCTCGTTTTCTAGTTCAAATCCTTGCTCATGCTGTTTAAGTACTTGTTCCCAGTGACAGCTTTCAGCCAAACAGAACACACTGAATGCTGCATTCCAATCCACTCTGTCCTGCTGGGCTCTGAGTAAAACAGTCTCTTCAAACTCCATCATGTGAACTTTTCACAAGGAACAATCTCCCTCAGACAATTCCATTCAGACATACTATCCGTGACACTGGGTCTTGGGAAGACGTGACATCACAGACTTTCCCCTCTGCCAGGGTCATGACCACCAAAGTTGTATTTAAGAGGCTCCCACGTGGTTTGGCACATGATTTTCTTAACAATTTAACATTTCCCCCCAATGTTCCCATAAGCTTTCAATTTAAGATACTCAATGCTTAAATACAAAATTGGGTTCTGGTGTCAAGAAAGCCAGGGATTTCAAGAAGAATGAGAAAATTGCAGCCCGGGTAGGAGGGTAAATGTAAGACAGAATACGTATAACACATGCCATATGTGGAGCTCTGGAGCAGGGTGTTAGAAAGCATAAAAACAGAAAGTATTGCATCAACCAAGAGGCTGTGTTTTTAGAGACATGCTCGGGGTGCACTGGCCTAGCAAACGAAAGGCCCTGGGTTCTCTCCCTAGCACCATGAAAAAACACTATCCAACATTTGAAAAAAAATTTTTTTTAATTTAAAAAGTAAAACCTTTTAAAAAGTCTCTGCAGCCAGGGTTTAGAGATGAGGGCGTTAGAAGTGGCAGGAAGATTACTCCTCTGAGCTGGATAGCCAATTTGCCTCTAATTAGGCTACAATGGGAGCAGAGCAGAAACTCCACTGCATTCTGAGGAATTTGCAGCTGTCTTCAGAAAGCCCTGTCCAGCAGCTACTGAAGAAGACATTGGATTCCTCTCAAAGCTCTTTAAATGAAGAAAGCAGCTTATTTATCAAGCTGGTTTCCATACCAGTTCTTCCCAGAGTTGGAGCCTGTGAAACTGCCAACCCTCCAAGTCTCCCTTTTTGTGCACTGAATCTCAAAATCTATCTGGCTAAAAAATATACTCTGACATAGCATTTTTGGAAAAGAAATTGCCCGAACCATATTTGGCCGTACTATGCAAAGGAGCTATGTCTAACCTGCTTCCTGAGGGCAGCATGCACCCCCAAGGTAGGTATGAATGTGGCCCTGCAGAAAATAATAAACTTTCATAGAACATTGTGAGATTATTTTTAGGAACCAGATCTTGCAGTGTTTTGTAGATAACAATGTTGTACCACAACATCAAACATGCTTGTGAGTTTTAACTTGGTGTGGAAAGTGGAACCAAAAGAAGGAGAGGGTTGAACTACATAAACATGTTCCCATCCCACAGGTAGACATCCCACAGCTGCCTAGACAATTTCCTAGCTTTGAATAATTTCACCTTAGCAATCCTAACTGCAAGGAGTTGGTTATATGCCTACCTAATGACATCATAGGTTAGGGTGCAGAGTTTCAGGGGGCCCAAAAGACCATTTAGCAAACCAGTGACTATTTAATATACCAAACAAAAAAGGGCTTACTCAAAGGTTAGCTAGTTACTGGGAAAATCGAGGCTTAATATAGGTACCCTGTTTTTCCATCAATGCCCTATACATGGTAATCTTATGTCAAATTAAAATGAAGATCAATAACTTACTTGTTCTAGTTCTTTGCGGAAGCATATTTAGTGTTCCACAGAATAAAAATCTTCCTCTGAAGTTATGTTTTGAGCTTTCTTTCCTTAAATAATTTTATTACAAGTCTTCTTTTTCATTGAAAATACAGAAGTATAGTATAATTGTGGGGTTCTGCTGAAAGGTAGAAGTCTGATGCTTCCAGATAGCTTCTGAACTCGGTATATAGCAATGGCACTACCTTTCTTATCGGGGTCCCCTCTGTCAACCTAGAAACTCTAAGGAGCATCACATAGCAAGCAAGGAAGATTACAGGCCTGGCCCTCTCCTGATAAGAAACCTGTTCAGCAAGCACCTGGGGATTCCTGGAGATACCCTACCCTATGTTGAGGAGTTCCTAGCCTTCAGCAAATAACCTTTAATTGTACCTAGAAGTTCTTCCCCCACCCATATGATAATTAAGTACTGTGTTTTCCTTCTTATCATAGGACCCTGTGATACTGCATGTAAATGAGGTACTCTACCACTGTGTATAGACAAGTATCCAGGAACCTCTGGCCTTAGAGAATTAGACATGTTCACCCACAAACCCCTCCACACTGCCCAAGGTTTATAAATAAAAGCTGCTGGTTTGATCCCTTATGCTCACGCCATTCCTCCACCATGACTGTCTAAGACTCCATTTATTCTGGGGAAGAATTGCTCCTGGATGCCCAGAGCTTGACTACCAGTTAAGGCAGTTATGATGGAGCTACTCCATTGCCACTAGCCCAGTGCTGACCGCTGGCAAAGCACTGCTGGGCCTCTGTCTCACTGGACCTGATTGACGGCTGGTTCCCACATACATCTCTAGGGAACTGAGCACCTTGGGAATGAGAATGCATAATTTATATTTCAATGTAGTACATAAAGCTGCAAACTGACAGTTAGAATGATGACCCCCAAAGTGAAGAGTTTGAATGGAGAGAACATTGTATCCTGGCATAGAAAGGCAAGAAAGGTATCCAAGAAATTAATAAGTTAAAGCTTGGAGTGACCTGACCCTCTAGCATAAGGATCAGTTGGGTAGAAAGTGAGGGTGCATCCCAATTCAGGTAAAAGGACCCAGCCACAGTGATGATTTTTTCAAAAGTAGACGGGAAACTTCAAGTGGTCTGTTTTGGTTGGCAGCTAGATTTGCCATAGTGGTGACAAGGTGATGACATGCTCCATGAATTAAAATATCAAACAGTGACCCCGAAATAAACACAACACAGTGCCAAGTTAGAGTGAATTCAAAATGCAAGTTTCTCATCTGTACCCCACCATCAACATATGATTTTAAAAGGCCATGCATAATATAACTAAGGGAGGTACAGTGAAGGGAGCAACAGAATTTACCAATGGGGAACTGTGGGCCTCTAGGTCAGCTTCCCCTTTTGTAAAATGAGTAGTTGATCCTGCTGTGGATGGAGTCTTATAATTTGTGAAGATTTTGCCATACACTGTTACTAGAAGATCAAATATAAATGTTTATAGACTGCCAAACAAAGGCCTGGGCTACTACTGAGTAATCAATCGTTCACCACTGTACCTACTCCACATTTTATAAGAGCCTTCGTGATCTAATTGCAATGTTTTCAAAGTATCAGTTGGTTTTTAATTTTTATGAGAAAGCAGTAGTTTAATAGAGAAAAATATTCAGCTAAAGATTGAGAAACAAGTATTCTCTCAAGCTTCAATACAGAGAAAAATTGGGTCTTATCATGTAGTCCCAGGTAGCCTGAAGTGTAGATCAGGCTGGCTTCAAATTTAAACTTAGAAAGGTCCACTCTCTACCTCCTGAGTGCTGGGATTAAAGACATGTGCCCCTATACATGGTTCACATGTTTAATTTTTACTTGAAGCTAGAACGAAAATATATAAAATATGCGACATGATGAGAAAGATGCTAGCTATAAATAGGTAGATTCATGGTAGACACATAGAAAGTTTTCCTACAATGACCAATTTAAAATGAGCTCCTTGAATCAATCACATACCTCAGGATCAGAACCACATTCAGACTTCATGCTTCGTACTTATAGATCTCTGCCTGGGACCCGCTCACTGAGATTTTTAAGTCAGCTGGAGGGTGGCTTTGAAATTGCCAAATTCACAAAACATCCAAGAGTGCTCTCCCCTCCTCCCTCCCCCCTCCTCTCTCTCTCTCTCTCTCTCTCTCTCTCTCTCTCTCTCTCTCTCTCTCTCTCTCTCTCTCTCTCTCCCTCTCTCTTCAAAGGAAGTGGTCATGGACAGGACAAAAAGCTGGATTTCATCATTGGAAATGAAAATAAAGCACAAACGGGGTAATCATCTAGGAATAAGGGCATGGCCATCAAGCACATGCCTGGGATCATAAGTATGTGGATTGAGGGAAGGCCCTTGGGCATACCTGGATTGAACTCCCTCAGAATATATGCATTACGTGTCCATATGAGTCAGACACTGTACTGGTCATTCAGGATTACTAACTCTCTGCTAAGTACCTGTTAAAACTCCAATTGTTTCTTAGTTAAGTCTGTGCCCAGAATAATTCTGTCCCCCCCCCCCAGTGATTCCCCCAGAGGAGTGCTCTCAAGCTGTAGAAGCAGAGACAAAGAAAAAAATGGCAGGAGCAGGGGCAGGGGCATATTTTCAGAAAGAGACTGCAGCTGGAGCAAGGTGCTGTGGCACAGACCTTTAATCCCAGCACTTGGGGAGGCAGAAGGGGATCTTTGTGACTTCAAGGCCAGCCTGGCCTACAGAGTGATTCCAGGACAGCCAAGATAATGCAGAGAAACCCTGTCTCAAGAAAAAAAAAAGGAGTGGGGGAACTGCAGCTGAAACTGAGTGCTTTCTCAGGCTTGAAGAAGCATACAGAACTCACGTTATGTGCTTTCTACCTTGTCCAGTTTGTGGCTTGGAAGAGTGGTGTGAACAAAGTCTTCCTAAAGAAGAACCTTATCTTAGTGCCTATCACCCCAGCCAGGGTTAACTACAGGGCAATAGCCTCAGAGAAGAACACCCTGTGAGATGTTGAACTGCCCCCGCTCCAGTGTCTTGCTTCTGGACAGCAGGACTCCTGCCAAAGCCAGTTTTCCCAAAGTTCTGCTTGCATGGTGGTGCTTGGATGGTACAAAGTTCTGCTTGGACCCAGATAAAATCTCTAGGTAGTCACTTGAGACCCTGTAACTTTGGCCTCACCTCTCCTACCCACTATACTGTTTCCTATTCAAATGATACTAGGTAATCTCCCCAAAATGGTTCGCCTGTTACTTATTTTTTCTGGACCCAGTTTAAATGCGACCTTTTTTCCAGAAGCTGTGACTCTATCTGTGAGAAGAACTTCTTTTGACTTCGACACAGCTCTCTCCACCACTTTCCCCACAGCTAGATGTCCATGCTTGGCTACACATTTTATCATCCAAGCAGAATAAACTCTTTGAGGCAAAAGATTGGTTTATGTTTTATATCTCTTCTCAGGGCCTAAGGCAGTGCCTCATTGTTTACAGAATGCAATGTTTCCTTTTTCTTTCTTTCGTTTTGTCTGTATCAGGGAATTCACTTTCTGGTCTAGTATTCTTTTAACATAGTGGCCAACTACAGATTTTACTCACAGCCATGTTAATGAAGCAGGAACAACTCTAATGTGAACTTAGAGGCAAAGTGCCTTTAGTAAATCTATAATGTTTTATGCAAGGTCTTTGGAAGAGTCTAGAGGAGAGATAGGCTTTCTCATGCCCTTCTATACTCCTTCCATAATCTCATTCCAGCAACTTCACCCTACCAGATGTACTTCAATAGCACCCCACTCTTACTCAAACCCACTTTGGCCTTTTAGTTACTCTAGGATCTTTACTTCCATAGTCTTTCTATACTTGGCCCCTCCCCATATTCTTTCAGGCCATTGCCCTGGTTACAAAATGTGGTCCTCAGGCAATTTTAGGAACTCTAAGGATGCCTGGTACTTACTCAGAGTGCTAATCCTAAATCATGAGCTCAATGTATTTACAAATAATACACAGCCTGTGATATTTAGGGAAGCTTAAACTAAGTAACAGTAATTTTCAGGCCAAGTATAGTACCAGAGTTTCACTTGCTGATTCCTGGATTTATTTTGATAAAATACTATGGACTTTGATGTTTGAGTGACTTGTATTTATCGAGGGAAAATATCCAGTGACTTAAGCATTGCTGTGAACACTGGAAATATGGACATCATTTGCTATTTGAAATGACCCTAGCAGACTCATAGCTCCATTTACGTAAGAAAAGCAGGGGCCAATGAATGTTAACTGACTTGCCCCAAATCATCCAGTTACCTTGTGGCGCTAAGGTTCTACTATTGTTCCGTTCAGTAGAAAGCATATATTCTGTGAGTTGTGCCATTCTATTCCCTAAAAGAAAACCCAGTCCATTCTAACTGGTCTGCTACTCCAAAACAGAACCCACTAAGATGTAACCTCAGAAACTTCTTACATTCTTAAGCAAAAGACCACCAAAGACACCATCTTATTTGGTTTCCTTTTCTTAAAGTGAGCACTGACCTAGCCCATCACTTATTACTAGCCCAAATCATTATGGCATCTGTTTATACCACCATCACTAAAATCAATTCTTTTTCAAAGCAAATAACAACCTAAAATATGTTAATTTCATGGTTTCGTTCTAGAAATTGGGTTCGTGATGTAGTGAGGTAAAACCAGATGACTCCAGATTTTATAAGTATATCTCATCTTATATTTTGGTACAATGCACATGAACTGGCAAAGACTACCAAAGCAAACCACCTAAACAAGAAAGGGTAAGATTATTCCACAACCAAATAAACATCTATGCATTTCCCCTTTAAGAATTTAAAAGTCACATTTACTCATTCAACAAACATTTATTGAGCACCAACAACTGTACTAGGTGCTAAGAAATACAACTTGAGCAAGATAAACCAGGCTCCTGCCCTCACTGGATATGTTTTGCTTTACAGTTTAAATGATCTTGCTAAGTATGTGATATTTGACGTTCTGTAATAGACTTATATTTTATTTTTGGAAAGTCACAGTCATAGAAGGCCTCTTCTAGAATACTTTTAAATTTTCTTTATGATAAAATTGATAGAAATCTTTAAGTTAGAGAGGGAAGATCAGCAGTCTCCAGTATGGTTTCAACAAGCAAGTTGATGATCAAATTGACTGTCCAGCAGTAAGTTGGTGGATGGTGGCCAACCAAGGGGGCAAGTTTAGACCATTCTGTTGCGCTTGTGGGATGGAGAGTCTGTGGTGGTATCATCAAACTGGGCCGAGGTGCGCTTGCGGATTCCCCCACTGTCCAGGCTGAGCGCCAAGTCTTCTGAGCCCAAGGGGTTCGGATCATCTTCAAGGAAGGTACTTTTCCGACGCCCACTGCTAGCAATACCACCATCTTGAGATGGGGAACCAGGAGCACCAGACCGCATGCTGATGCTTGCCATGGCACCATTGAGGCCATGGAGGGCAATGGCCTCATGGAAGGGCTGCAGGTCGACGTCCACAGGTGTGCTGGACTCAGTGGCAGCAGCCTGAGTGGAGGCAGCAGAGGGTGGCCTGGGGGACGACCAGGTGGTGCGTGGCGGAGGAGGGGTGGGAGGTACTTTGCCACAGAGGAAGCTTATGAGGTCTTCCCTGCGAATGGTGCTCCTACCCTTCTTCGCCCACTCCAGCACGTCTCTCACACGACGCTGATAGCCAACCTGGACGCCCAGTTCAAAACTTCGCTGGTAGGCATCCCCGCTCTCTTTGTAGAGGCTGGTCACGGCCATGGCTGCATTCTGGAAGGGGTCCCACATAGAGAGTCCTGGCTCTTGGCACCCGGAATCTTTGTAGAGCTGGGCCACGGCAGTGGCTGAGATCTGGAAGAGGTGCCAGAGCTTCTGCCGCTCGATCTTGAGCCCCGTCACTTCGGCAGCCGCCTCCTCCTGCAGCTCCGGCGACAGCTGCTCGCCCTGCTCCGCCTCAGCAAGGCACTGGCGCTCCCACTTAGAAAACCAGGGCTCTGTGACCTCGGCCTCACAGTCCTTCTGCTGTTCCTCCATCCTTCTTCTCTTTCTCCAGGCCCCGCGCCTTCCTCCACTATTAATCTCCGCTGCTGACTAGGGCGGCTGCTCCCTCACTTCCACCTCCACCTCAGCTCACCTCTGGCTCGGGGTAAGGGGGGCTGCCCTCTGACTTCCGTGCCCGCGGGACCTTCCCGGGCGCCGGGGGGGCCCCGAGAGGCCAACTGCTCCAGCGAGCACCGCCTGAGGTCCTGGTCCACGCCCCGCCCCGCCCCGCCGGCCCGGCCCCCCCGCCGCCGGCGACGCGGCCGCTCGCAGCCTCTGCGACCGCGGAGATAACCCGGCCACCGCCGCCGGCGCCGCTGCGCTGCCCGCTTCCGGGCTCACGGCTTGCTCAGGCTGTCCGCTTCACAGCGCCACGGCCTCACCGCCTCCTCAGTACAGGCCTGGACCGGTCGCTCAGCCCCTGCACCCGCTAATGCCGCGCTTGCTGCACTAATGGCTCTGAGGTGGCCCACTGCAGCGCACCCTCCACTCGGCACTCGCGGAGCGCGGGGGCTCCCCTTTGCACACAGTTTTTGGGGGGACTTGTCTGCTCTATCCAAATGAGCTGATGAAATTTTACATCCCGTGTTGTCACAGAGGATTGTGGGGCAACTTCATGCTGTCTATCGCATCTAGGGCGCTGATCCAGAAAAGCTGAGGGGTACAGTGCAAGGACCTGTCCCCTCTGTGAATTAGACACGCGATACGGACTCTTTGGCACTGCCTTCCACACTTGGAAAAAATTTGTGACATGAATCACACAGTATTTTGTAGAGAGAGAAAAAGGTCATACTAGAAAAGTGCCCCCTTCTCGGCCTCTTGAGCCTTAGTTACCCCAAGTGCCCACTGAGGTGGTTGGAACTAGGTTTTTGCAGAGCACTGCAAAGCACTTGAGAAGCCCCCTGCTGTCCCTGCACAACACTTGGGAGCTTGTTGCATACTTATCAGATTCTAAGAGTGATGGCCAGACCTGGCAGATTTCCTTAGTCTTCTTATAAAGAGTTATATCATTTTAAAAATTGGGGTGGAGAAGGGGTTCTATGTGTTCCACTTGCAACCACTCAATACCCTAATATTAAGAAAAGGAGGGAAAAATAATTGAAAGCTCAAACAGAACTTTCTACTGCAGCACAAAATTCAGGTTCTTTTTGCAAAGTAAAATAAGAATTGCCTAATTTCCGACACCCTAAAATTCCAGCCAGTTAAAATGCAACACCAAACTACGCTACAAAGATATATGGGAAAGTATTGACTTTTCTCTGGATTCAGTATCAGTTCCCATATTAATGTAGACAATTCCGTTTTCACTGCAGACAATTCCAGAACAAACAAAAGGAGAAATTAAGACTGAGCCAAGAATAACATCAAATGGGGGAAGAACTAACATGTAATCATTTTTTCACATTTAGGGAAGGAAAGTTAGAATTTTGTAGTTTCTGTCATAGAACATTTGTTAAGTAATCAGAAAGCCTTACAAGTATAAGTTTCAATCTTCTCTTCTAGGAAAATCTTTGATAATTCTTAAGTATTAGAATTAGTATGCCAAATAAGATAATCAAATCGTTAGGCTTTATCATCATCTTTAAAAGAAATACATGTTTCTAAGTTAAATCTAAAAGGCAAGAGGGAGGAGGAAAGAGAGGGGGAGGGGAGGAAGAGGAGGGAAATAAGGAGGAGAGATTGTACCCTTTCTCTGCAAACTGGGCTTTTCACGATTCATTAAACCTTTTTTCCATATGTGTAATTGGACTCTTCTCATTTACATAAACGAAGGATGAGGCAAAAGACCTAAGATCAGCTCCCCAAAAGAGACATGTTTCTCATTCTCCTACGTTAGAAAGAATATATAGCTATGTACGTATTGTAGAAGTGAAAACCCCAGGAAGGCAGAAGTCTCTTTACTTCCAGACACCACCAAACCTAAAACACTTAGTGGCTGAAGAATCAGCCACAGACCTACTCGGGGTACCTTACAGCTATTATCAGAGGCACATGTTTCTATTTTATTTTTTTTTTCTAAGTGAAAAGCTTACACTATAACCCCCGCCCCTCCCTCCCATTTCTGATTGGGTTAAAAACCAAGAAGAAAGAGTGCAGTGTCTTTTAAAGAGTGCAGCCCTCTGCTTGGGCTTGAGTTGTCTGGCTGGTATCCTCCATTCACTTGGTCTCAGCACCTGATTAATTAGTTAATTAGTACTTAGGGCTGACTAGCCCCCACTTGGCAGTGCTCATGCCCTGACAGTGAGCTGTTGAGTCCAGCACTGAAATCTCTGTCACACACCCTAATTATTATCACCCCACTACTTTTAAAGCCATTCCACCAAATTATTAAAGACAGAGTTAGACAACTCTGTGGGCATATATTCTCTCTGAGCATTAAGGATGGACTTAATCAGTATTTTTCACTGTTGTCCTGACACGTTTAAATAAAACAATTAAATGGAAAAATTCTAATTCAATTAGCCTTCAACTCTTTCCATTGGGGGGAAATGATTTTATACAGAAGAGATGTTAGATGAATCACATAAAAATGTTAATAATCAGTTTTCCAGACACGACACCAGAGAGCATGCTTATAGGACATACTTATCTGAGATTAGATTTTATCAGAGATACATCTGAAATGGCAAACAATAAAAAATAGATATAAAACAGAGAGATCATTTTTACTAACTATAAGAAAATGGTGCTATTTATGTGTATGAGGCTGATGTTTAAAACCTTTACATAGTTTAGGAATGAGTTTCTATAAGGAAAAAAAAAACATTCCTTGGCCTCTGCGACATCCTTCCATAACTTTGATGCTTTGGGTAAGGTTAAATAGCAACTAGAGAAAAATAGGTTTTGAAAATATTAGGCTACACACCTAAAAGATTCGACTTTTGGCACTTCTTGATGTACCATTACTGAAAGGGGACAGGTATATCAACGATTTCCAATATTATTTGTGGCTATTTTTACCTGGTAACAATCCTTATATATCAGTACAGTGGGTTGCCTGCAATTGTAAGAGCTAAATGGTACACAAAACTGGATACACAACCTCACAGACCAGTAAATGGGTTGGACTGAAAGCAAAAGTAAACACCAACCTTAGGAAATGAAAGAAGTTAAAAGATAAGTGTTAAGGACCTTATTCTTTTTGGAGAATAAAACAAGATTTAGTAGCTTTCCACTTAATTTAAATGAAAAGAATCACTACCTTACATATTGCAGTGATAATGTAATGGGGAAAGAAAACAAAAAAGTCTTTGTACAAATGACACCTCCTATAGTTGTTGTGAAGAAACTTTTCCCCTTGGTATCTGCTAACAAATTCTAATTAATGCTGCACATTCCTTTACTGAAATCATTTAATGCGGAACAAGGGGGGTAAAAAGAAATGCTGAATGCTCGTGATTGCCCTGTTAGAATTATGGGAGTGAAAGCCTGGGGCCCCAAACTTACTGTCTATTAAAGCCAAGCTTTGAAAAAGAAATGCAACCTACAAAAGCTGTCAATCTCCCTTGCCCCTAAAGCCTGGGTTCACATGGATTCAAGTGACAGCCCTCCTCCCCCATGCACAATACATCAATCTGTCTCTCCCACAAGCACCCACAGCCCATTGTGCTGGCCGCAGGTGCCTATTATGGCACCCATGGCTGCCTCCCACAGCTCCGCCCCTGAGAAACAGGAACTGCAGACAATGGAGCCCTGTGGGAAGACAGAGGTGGGTGTTGGGAGGGATAACAGACAGATGGTAAAGGGTATAGGGTAGTAAGGTAGTTTCAAAACAAATGTCAAAGATTCAAAATTATTGCTTTCATGTGCCCCCACCCCCATTCTGAATTGCCTTTGCTTTTCCCGTCTGCCTTAATTATGATGACACGTACCTGGGAGGATGAAGATTTCATCCCCTTTTTGGAAGGTGGTGGAGAGGATGGATGATGACCTTCAGTTATCTACTGTTTCGATGTACTTTCTGGCTTTCTCAAGGTCACACACAGAGTGAAAGTGTGTGGGACACTAACTACTAGGCCATATGCAGAGAGACAGGACTTGTTCTAATTTTTTGCAAGCTTTGGTCTTTCCTTTCTATCATAGTTTGAAGTGCCATAAAGAGGTAAGGGATATAACAAGTAGTTACATTTTGTAATACATTTTTGAAATCAAAATACTAGGAAACATCTTTCAAATTCTGTATGAAGCAAATGTAAAATGTAATTTCTTTCTGAGAAGGAGATAAAAGAGAGAGAAGAGGTAGATTTACTAATACAAGGACTAAACATATTTGACTCAGCTTCACTTCCTGTTTCTGACATGTTAAAGTGTGAACAAAATTGCAAGAAATGCTAATGTCGATTCATATCAAGTGGTATTACTTTTTAAAAAGTACGCTTTAGACACTTCATTTTGTAAACTATTACTTGTCTTTGGCCCTTTTAGTCTCTTTGTGGTAAACTAGTTAACGAGAACTACACAGAAGAATTAATACATATACCAAAACACATACATGAATTCATCCAGACATTTTGATTTACTTGCTTTTGCCCTTATATGGTCATCTCACTACATAACCCATTCCTATTCTCAAGACTATTTGTCATAAACTAAAGCCAACTTGAGAAAAAAATTTATCACTGCTATTACTGTCTCAAGCAAAAGTGACCAAAAAAATTTGGCACAACTGTTAAGTCATGGTAAAGACAATTGGTGACTTGTTGGGATGGGGGTACCCACAGAATGATGCCAGGGATGAAAACCAGCCAGTTTTGCTGAAGCAGACAAGAGGGTCTTGGTTTGCCGTCAAAAACCACAAACTGGGCTTTAACTAGGAACTGTCAGAGATCCAAGTGAGTTCCTGGCCAAGGAGAGCTTAATTAGCAGAATTGGTTTGAGTTTTTTTTTTAAGTACATAAGAAAAACAATCAATATGCTATGAAAGAACACAGTGGTCTAACGTAGCACAAAGCTCACTATTTTTTATGTATATGTAGTTATTTTGCACACTACATTACCAATTGAAATTTAGAATTTAAACATCATTTTTGTAGCCAATATTATGGCATATTTTTGTAACCAATATTATGGCATATTTTTCCTTGTGTATCTTTTCAGAAAGATTTATGCACTTATTACCAGCTAGATATATAAATCCCACCTCTTTTTTGTATAAAGGGTAGTATATATATTTTAAGCCTGGTGATGATTAGTCCATATCAGAACATTAAAAAGCTTGTAGGGTATATTTTTCAAATATGAGTCACTTTGAGTCAAAGTTAGTATTTATAAAAATTAGGGCTCAAGTCCAAGTATAGAAAAGACAATAAGTTGTCCATTCTGTTATTTAGCTGTCAAAAAGATCAAGACACTTTGAAGCTATTCTGCTTTCTATTAACAATTATTGCATTGGGCATTTTAATTCAAATACTCAGAAATTAGTAGATCTAAGTTTAATTATCATTTAAATGGACATCAGAGAGATAAAGGAGAAAGTCACAGATAACTCACAGATATGCTCTTTGTTACAAGTGCTTTCTTGAAGCCATTTTTTCTAGAAAAATGTGTAAAGCTTTATATTTATTGGTAGTTTGTAAAATTTCTATGGCATCACAAATATCTAGAGTTCAAAAAAAAATTGGCAAGGCTTTCCAATTTAGCCATGGCCCATTATTCATATTTCTGAGATCTTACAAAAATGTCATTCCTTAACTCATGTAACTGGCTACAAGACCCCAGGTTTTAGCTGTAAAATTAGATGACATATACAATCCTTTTGCCTCTGATCCAGCACCGAACTCTTTTACTTTTGAAATTTTTCTGTGATACTAAGTCTATCAATTTGCTTTTTGGTTAGCATTCAAACTAATAGGTTTTGCAATGAATACACACACACACACATACAGAGAGAGAGAGAGAGACAGACAGACAGACACACACACACAAATATATAAATTTTCTTATTTATTTATTTTTTTTCTTTATTACTGATGCTATGCCCTTCCTCTCTTGCTGGTCTCCTTCTCACCTCCCAAAATCTCTCCTGTTTTCATGCCACATATATTGTGACTTGTCTTGTCCCACCCTCCCTCCTTCCTTTAGATCTCTTCCTCCTCTGCCATAGTCACATTTCTACTTTTATTTAATATAAATGTGAAATATGAATTATTATATTATATATTATATATTACAGATTGATTGACGATTATACATATGAGAAACAACATGATATATGTATGTCTCTGAGCATGGCTTATTTTGTGTAACATAATGATCTCTAGTTCCATCCAATCTCTGCCAAACATCATTAATTTCATTCTTTACAGATGACTAAAATTCCATTGTGTACATATACCACATTTTATCCATTTGTTCACTCATTTCTACTTGGGATGTGTAAGTATCTTTATTGGTATGCCAAATTAAAATCCTTCACATACATGCCCAAAAGTTATAAAGGTGAATCATAGGGCAATTCTATTATTAGTTTGGTTTTGCTTGTTTATTTTTGTAACTTCCATACTGAGGAACAGTTTGCATTCCTACCAGTGAGGTATAAGGCCTTCTTTTTTTCCTCATCCTCATCAGCAGTTGTTGTCATTTGTTTTCTTAATGATAGCCATTCTGACAGGGCTGAGATGTAACATCAATGTGATTTTAACTCACATTCCCCTAGTGCCTACAAATGTTGAACAGTTCTTCCAAATATTTATTGGATATTTGGATGTCTTCTTTTGAACTGTTTGTTTAATTCATTAGCTTGTTTATGGACACAATTCCCATTGTAAGCATATGCCACATATTCTTTATCCATTGTCTCATGAGAAGTACATATTCGTAATTTACCTATCTTAACAAGTTCTGCAACAAACATGGGAAGACAGGTATGTCTACTGTAAGCTTTAGTTATACACTCAGGTGTGGTATAGCTGTATCTATTTTTACTTTTTGAGGAACCTCCAAATTGATTTCCATAGTAGCTGTACTAGTTAACAGTCTATTATCTGCACAGTGTCCAAGGGCTTCTTGTCCCCTATGTCCTCCTCAGCATTATTATTTGTCTGTTTTCTTGATAGCCATTCTTAATCAGGTGAGACAAAACCTCAAGGCAGATTTAATTGCATTTCCTTGATGAATAAAGACATTAATTTTTTTTATGTGTGTAGAGTTTTATTGGAAATGTCGGTCTGGGAATCGTAGTATATATATATTTGTAGTATGAGTTCTAAAAAATTTGAAACAAGAGACCATGAATTTAAGGCAGTTCTGGACTACATAAAGAGATACTATTGAGGCAGGGTCTGAGGGGGAGAGTTGGTCTAATTTGACCATTTGTTGATTGCATTATTTACTTTTTATTCTAAATATCAATCCCTTATTTAATGAATACCTGGCAATCACTTTCTCCCATTCCATAGGCTACCTCATCACTCATTTAGTCTGCAGAAACTTCTGAATCTAATATGATCTCATTCATCAATTCTTTCTCTTATTTCCAGAGCTATTAAAGTCCAACTTAGAATATTATTAGCTATACAGTATTGTAAGGTGTTTCCCTGTGCTTCCTTCTAACAGTTTCAAGTGTGTGGCTTCAAACTATACTATAATGCCATAGTAATAAAATTCGGTGTGGCACCAACACAAAAGCACTTATGGAGAAAATGGAATAAAATAGAGGACCCAGAAGTAAGCCTATAAAACTATAGCCATGAAAATCTTGAGAGAGCAAAGAAAAATGCATATTTGAGGATTATCTGGCCTCTTCAACAAATGATGATGACACAGCTAGATATGCAAGAGGACAGAAACTTTAACCTTTTCTCTAGGTGAGTACAAAAGTCAGCCCAGAATAGACAAACTACACTAATGTAAAATCTAAAATTTTAGAATTGTGGAAATCCATTTGAATAGGAAATGGGACATCTATATCAAAACCAAAGATCTAGGGATCATCATGGAAGATGGGGAGGAAAGATTATAGGAGCCAAAGGTACTACAATGAAGCTGTTTCTGAACAGGATGGGGAAGTGTTACCCAGGAACTCACAGCAGCTGTGGTGTCATGCACAAAACTTACACAAAATAAATCCAGACAAAAATACCACACCTTGCTAAGGAATTTTAGGCCATTGGTGGCTGCCAGGAGAAGGAGATACAGTTTTTTGAAGGGATGTGCCCCTTGAAAGGCCAGCAGTGCTCCTGTTAGATGGCCCTAGACCCATGCACACACTGGTACTAATAAGTAGCCTCAGCTGGTCTAAAAAAAAAATGAGTACATGTAATTGAGAAGGAATAATGGAAAAAGCTGTAGGGGAGTTGCAAAGGCAGGAAAAAGATGGCTTTGATCAAAACACATTAAATTCATGTATAAAATTCTCAAACAACTAAAGAAAAAGAAACTCCATTTGATTTTGATACAAGAAATATCCTCCCAGTGGCACTCTTTGAGTGTCATATAACTACTTTTTCCTGTGTCCAATCACATTATTTGGTCTTGCTATGAATTATATTTATAAGGAACTTATTTTTGAAAGCGCTGCTTATTTATTCAATTTTAAATTAAGCTTTTACATTTTACATTATTATAGAATCACATTAAAGTATAGGAAATGATAGGGCATATTGAGAAATCTTATGGACTTTCTACCCTGGCAATAATACCTTATAAAACTATAGACAGCAGACTTCTTAGATCTGTCACAGAGCCTTACTTCCCACCTTGCTTCAATGCCTTGGGGACTCCACCTTTTGGTATGGCCTTAGGGGCCCGTAGATCTTTCAAAATGCTCCTCTCAGCCTTCTCTCCTAGCCCATCTCCATTCATTTGTGTCACTCTACAACCAGCAGAAGCACAGTCTACAAAGGCCACCACAGCCACCATTTGCCTTGGAGACATAATGGGCAACAGCAATCAACAACAGCGCACCCACCCAACAAAGACAAGAGCAGATCCACCAGGAAACAAAAGTAATAAATCCAGATGTCTAGATCCAGGCTCATACACGAGAGAGAGCGAGAGAGAGCGTGCATACAGACACAGACCCACACACACACAGACACACACACACACACACACACACACACATGCACACACAGACACACACACAAACCCAACACAAACAAAAATACATGCAAATGGTGCATGCCTGTAATCCCAGCACTCAGGGAGGCAGAGACAAACAGATATCTGTGAGTTTGAGGCCAGCCTGGTCTAGAAAGTGAGTCCAGGACAGCCAAGGCTACACAGAGAAACCCTGTCTCAAAAAAAAATGAAATAAAAAAACCATGAAGAGCCTAGACAACATGCCTCTTCCAGAAACAAGCATGGATTGTGTGCAAAAGAATTGGACAAAAGACTGGAAACATTTCAAAGCATGAAAATAGAATTTAACAAAGAAATAGAATCACTAAATAAACTCAAATGGAAATAAAACTAGAAAGTAAAAACTAAGGATATTAATAAAAAAAAAAGCCCTTAGAGGTAAGAATCACCAATAGATTACAGTAGATTACAAGACACGGAAGAGAGAACTTCAGGTCTTTGAAGAAGTAGAAGAAAAGGATACTTCAGTCAAAGGAAACACTAACTAAAATAAAAATCCAGACACAAAACATCTAGAAATCACGGACACTAGGAAAAGACCAAATCTATGTATGATAGGTATAGAGTGAGGAGAAGAAATCCAAAAAAAAGGTACAGAAAATATTTTTTAACAAAATCATAAAAGATGCCCCCAGTCTACTGACAAAGATGCCTTTTAAGGTATAAGAAGCATACTGAACACCAAATAGACAGAACCAGAAAAGATAGTCCCCATGACAGAATAATAAAAATACTAAATGTACAGAACAAAGAAATGATACTAAAAGCTTCAAGGGAAAAAGTAACAAAGGCAAGCCCATTAGAATAACTTGAATTTTTAATGGAGGCCCTGAAAGCTAGAAGGCATGGATGAATGTCCTATGATCTCTAAGACACCACAGATACCAGCCCATACTACTGTATTCAGCAAAACTACCAATCATAATCAACAGAAAAGGAAAAATATTCCAAGATGAAACCAAATTTAAGTAATTTCTGTCTAGCAATCCACTTCAGAAGACAGCACAAGTAAAATTTCGGTTGGAAGAATACACACACACACACACACACACACACACACACACACACAAACACACAAATCATCAAGAAATAATCACAAAAAGTAAATGAAAAGATGGGGTGGAGGGATTCCCACACCCCAACAATCAAATAACAGGAATAAAAAGAGCACTGCTTATTAGCTTATTAATGGTTTTCAATATTAATAGTTTCAATTTCTCAATAAAAAAAGACACAGAATAGGGGCTGGAGAGAGGGCTCAGCAGTTAAGAGCACTGACTGCTCTTCCAAAGGACACAGGTTCAATTCCCAGAAACTACATGGTGGCTCACAACCATCTATAATGTGATCTGGTGCCCTCTTCTGGCCTGCAGGTGTATACGCAGGTAGAGCACTCATGTACATAAAAATAAATAAATCCTAAAAAAAAAATCAGGATCCATCTTTCTGTTGTATCCAAGAAACACACTTCCCCATCAATGATACACACAAGCTCAGGAAAAAGCATGAGAAAATGTTTTCAAAGCAAATAGAAGAAGGACGCTGTGTAGCCAATTTTAATACCTGACAAAATAGATTTCAAACCAAAATTAATCAGAAGAGATAGAGGAAAACACTGCAATCTCACTAAAAGAAAAATTCACCAAGGGGATATTGCAACTCTAAACATTTATGCACCAAAAACAGGGCACCTAAGTTTATTAAAATACAACAAGACTACAGCTAAAATTACACCTTGACCCTCACATGCTGTTAGTAGGTGACTTTAATACCCTACTCTGGCTAGACATAGGTCATCCAGATAAAAATAATTAACAAAAAAATAATGGCATTAAATAACACCATAAATCAAAAGGACCTAACAGACATCTACAGAACACCCTACCCAAACACAAAATAATATACATTCTCTGTATCTCATGGAACTTTCTCCAGATCTGACCATGTAGTACTATACAAAGTAGTCCCAATAGATAAAAGAAATTGAAATAACCTTCATTCTATCAGACCACCATGGATTAAAGCAGGATATAAACAACAACAGAAAGTATACAAACTCATGGACAAAAGCATTGTATCTTCTTTTATAGGCAGAACATGTTTACTTAACTCATCTCTAACTTGTGGGGTTTTAAAATTATATTTATGACTGAAAATAACAACATAATGAATACCTTTTATTAAAAGCTTTATACCTGTTATGCCTCAGTAGAATAGATTTAGAGATACAGAAAAGCATTTAATGTATGTATATGTATCTTTCTCTTTTAGATATTTTATTCATGCATATTAATTACACAAACTAATGAATCCCATTATGAGATTTTTAAGACATCTATATAATTCACATTGATCATATTTACCTGACTGTTAATCTCTCTTGTTTCCCTTCCCTGCCTTCCACTGATAGCATTCTTCTTCCTAGATAGTCTCTCCTCTACTTTCATGTATCTTTTGTGTGTGTGTGTGTGTATGTGTGTGTGTGTGTGTGTGTGTGTACATGTGTATGTATTCTATGTGTGAGCAGGTACCTGAGGAGGTTAGAAGAGGATATCAAGTTGCTGGGAGTTGGACTTGTAGGCAGTTGTGAACCACCATGTGGGTGCTGGGTACTAAACTCAGGTCCTCAAAAAGAGCAGCAATATTATGTATTATATTACTATTTATTATACTAGAGATGACATTATCAAAATAGCTTATGTGATGTCTGTATAATATATTATATTACATAATGTATAACATATTTATATAACATATTTATAAAATATACAAAAACATATTATTCATTATATATAATTATATAATATAATCCCTATTATATATAACATATTATAGTGTATTATATACTATATCATCTAATATCACATATAATGCATTATGTAATATTATTATTTTATTACCTAATATATAATATGAAATAGTATACTAAATACAATATATGTGACTATAAATTATATATAAGGTTTTATAGTATAAATATTTTGTATGTATAATATATAACATATATAACCACTTAATGTACTGTTATCAAAGTAATCTCCTATGATCAGACAATAAGTTGTTTAGTTGTGAAAATTACAGATGTAAAGATGAGTTTAACTGTGCTTCTGAGTGAGTAAGCACGTATGTGTGTGTGTGTGTGTGTGTGTGTGTGTGAGAGAGAGAGAGAGAGAGAGAGAGAGAGAGAGAGAGAGAGAGAGAATGCTTTCCAGAGATTCCAGAGCCAACTACATGTGTATAAAGCAATATAGAGACAGAAACAGAAAGAAAGAGACAAAAAAGATTTATTTTAAAATTGGCTACAAAGTAGCTAGCAGTCAACAGACTCAGGTAAAAGCCAATGAAGTAGATTGAGTTCATAGGTAGTCAAGCTGGTGGCAGACACACACACACACACACACACACACACACACACACACACACACACACACACCATATGTGCATATAAGCATGTTTAATGTCAGGAGTCAGTGAAGTATTTAGAAACCAGATCAGTATTAATTGTATTCTGTCTGTTTACAGTGGTAGTTTTTGAAAATGTACCAATTTACTGGCTTTGAGAAAAGTGAATCGCTATAGCACTTTCATATGCTTATCTTTTATTGTATTAGGAGAAGCATCCAAAATGTATTGTCTTATATCAGATGTATATCCAGAGTACAGAAATACCTATCAATAAGATGAAGGTAAATAACTTCATCAAAATGGGTTACGATGTTTTAAAATAGATTTTACCCAATACTAAGCATCTGTAACAGCATGTATACAATCTGAGCAAGTCAAAACCAGACCAAATCCCAGCATGGACACAGGCATTGGAAATGAAGCCTATGCCCTAGCCAAAGAGCAAGGACAATAGTTAGCTGCTGAAAGAGGGTCAGTTTTGTATAAGAGTATAATCCTTAATAAATCAACAATGCTCCAGTGGAAGGCTATGCATCTAGGATTATGTAGGCAGCACAAACTGACCTTTGTAGAAAAAAAGGATATAAACCTGGGTGGGAAGCCAGTGGATCTGGGAGGCATTGGGAGAGGAAGGGTGAAAATGATTAAAACATTTATAAATTACATTGGGCTGAGTGTTTCCTCCCAATCAGGCAGTTCTGGTGGGGGGGGGGGGCGGGCGGGGGTGTGTGTAAACATTTCTGTGTAGCTCTGGAACACAATCATCCTCCTCAGAATGCATTGAGGACCTCCTCTTTCAAACCCTGTGGACCCGCGCCCACCGAGCAGACCCTCTAATATCTAATAAAATATTTTTAAAGATACTAAGCATCACCATTGAGATGTAACAAGAATAAATTAATAAAGGAGAAAAAAAAGGAAAAAAAAGATACTAAGCATCAACCACCAGAAAAAATATAAATTAAAATCGCAATATACTCTACATTTATACTCAAATGACTAAAGGTGAAAACACTGACAATATGACATTGTAGTGAAATATGAGCCAAAAAGCATCACAGAGAAATTGCTGGTGGGAAACCAAAGTGAGTACAACCAACGTGTAAGACAATGTGGCAGAAGGACATTGATTCTGTGAAATTAAATATGTGCTTAATGTACCACCTAGTAATTCTACTTTCAAACATGTATCCCAAAGAAATTAATACATAATGAAAATATCTATACCCAAAAGTTTATAGCCATATGATTCATAATAGCTTCAAATTGGCATCTAAATAGCCATAATCTTATATGTGGATGAACAAACTATACAATTAAAAAAGCAAGACACTAATTACACAAGATGAGTGATTCTTAAAAATTATTATCCTAATTTTAAGATATTAAACACAAAAACAGTAATAGAGAAAAATTAGTGAATTGTTAAAGGCAGAGTTCTTGAAAGAATATTAATAAGAACAAGGAAATTTTGCAGGTTATGAGACTGAACCTCAACTTGAATTTCATAGTGGTCAGATAAATATAACACTGATATCCATCCAACTACATATTTTAAATGTGTGGATCTTGTGTAAGTTACAGCAAAGCTTTCAAATTTTTGTAAAAATGAGGGAGCGTTCATTGTGCCTTGTCCACATGCCAATCTATGCTAGTTGTCCAGAGTCTACCCACTATAAACATCAAAGTCACTTGGGAGAAATCTTTCAAGTGATTTCAAGTGGGCAATCCCACCAGAAAACTAGCTCCATGATGGTTGAGGGACCATACAGACTGGCCTTCTTCTTGAAGAATGTTAAATGGAATTCTTTTATTATAAACATTAGCCATCTTTGATGATGCTTCCTCCAGTTTTTAAACCTTTTTTGAGGTCTCTGTCTTCCCTTGAGTCTGAAATATACATACAGACACACATATGAGGATGCACATGCATGAGCACGTATACCTGCACACACACCCACGCTCACACACACATACACACACTGATTTTTAAAATATAAAATTACATTTAATTTTCTTCAATATTTAAGTTACTTAATTTCCTTTTTCTTTGATTTTCCTATTGACATTTCAGTAGCAATGTATCTGTGGGCTCTTCCCCGGAATTAGATTTTTCTCTCACATTTAGCATGGTTCTTTATATATATGTGTGTCTGTCTGAATGTCAAACTTTTCAATTAATGAGTCTTTTCCTATTTATTTGACAGTTGGATTGTCTCACCATTCTACCACCTCTTTAAGGGTGCAGAAGAATAGCAATAACTTCTACTAATGGATAGACTGTGTCCTAACACCTTGAATATTATTCTTCAAAGAACCTAATAGGTTAAATGTCCTGGCTTCATCAGCATAAAAGCAACTAGGAGGAAGATGTCACTGGAAGTTTACAAAGATTCAGTAAGCTTCTTTGCAAAGCGACCTCTCCTATGCTATGTTTATTTTCACAAGAGTTTAACATTATTTCCTGTGTAGAGCATTATGACTAGACATCAGTGAATTTTACAATAAACCAAGGGAATCATGCTGTATTCTATCTCCTGACTCAAATTACATTTAATTCTGCTGTTCTATACTAGGACAAGGTCAAAAGACATGCAGAGAATAACATGAAACTTCTTTATCATATTAGCAAAAAATTAAATAGGTTCATACAAAACCCCTTTTAATATACATGTGAGATGAAACTTATTTTGTATATTGTTATTATATATAAACCATATATATGTATATATAAACACACATGTGTTCTATACCTATGAAATAAGAGAACATACACTGTGCCTCTTGGACAATACAGTAAATTTTCATATATATATATACATATGTGTATATATATATATATATATATATACACCTTTTTGCACAGCATGTATTAGCATGTGCATATAATCCCAGAACTTGGCAGGCTGAGGTAAATGAACTATTTGAGACAAGCCTGTATAAGTTCAAGACCAGCAATAGTAAGACCCCCCTTTCCAAAAACAAAACAAAAATTCTGTCATTCTCACATCTCTCCTAACTATGGCCTCTATATGTGACTTCCCCTATCTACAAATTCAGAACAAATACTAACACCCAGAAAACAGCATAACAAATAAGTCATTATAGTACACTGTCATTTACCATTAAGATGACCAAATATTTTGGATTGAGTTATCAAACCATAGGGTTTCCAATACCAAACCCAGGAAGATCCTGGGCAAACAAGAGTGTACCATGTAGAGGAACTTTATTCCAGAAACATGGCTACTGTGGTAAGAGATCACATCCAAAAACCTAGGTTTGTGTGACCTGGCTAGAATATAGACACACTCATAGTATATACACCTCTAATCCCTCTGGGTGGAATATAGACACAACATACCTCTAATCTCTCTGACTGAAATGCAGACATGCTTTTAGTACAGATCTTTAATCCCAAACAATTACATCTAATTGAGGAACAAAGTGACAAATAAGAGAAAGATTTAACAGAATGAATCAGAAGTAGAATACTCCCAACTCTCGCTAGAACAGATAGGAAAGAGAAGCTACTTAAGAACAGTGCAAAGAGAGTAGGGAAGAGGAAAAACAGTACAGGAATATGGGAAATTTATAGAGACAGTACAGTAGAGTTTGGAAGTACAGTACAGAGTCAGTTGAGTTTGGTGCAGTTAAGTTGAATGCAGTTGAGTTCATGCAGTTCCATTTAGTTTCATTCAGTTCATGCAGTCAATGCAGTTCAGTTTGTGGAGTTCAGAGGCAGTTTTTCCAAGCAGAGCAATTCAGTGAGAAGTGAGGAGAAGCCAGTCTGAATAATCAGCCAGCCTGGATAAAAGTTTTGAGCCAGAACAGCTGAGTTGAACCAGCCAGCCAAAGTTCAGAAAGAACTAGGACGACTGAATTTGGATGCTCTTGGACTAAGTCTTGGATGCTGAAATGATTCTAGGCCTAGGTTAGCTTAAGCTTTCAAGGCCCATGCTTACAGAAGATTAGATTGTATGTAGGCTAAAAGCTTCCAGGTGTTTGTATGCCTAGGGAACAGTTAAAAACAGAGATAGAAACACTCTGGGCTCAGCCCAAGCCTTGTGTTCATAAATCTTGAGTACAGCTCTCATCTCATCCCCTTGTCTGAGGAAATAAAAGCAACCTTTTCATCTGGTGCCCAACATAGCTAGAAGAAAAACCCATCACGATTGGAGAAGGAGAAAGAAATTCAATTAACATTGCAGAAAGCAGAGGACATCTGATATAAATGTTGCAGAGGAAGGAGACATCTGACAGAAAGCCTCAGATCATCTCCAGAGGACCAACAGTTTCTCAAGTTCCACTGGATGCCTAGACAGACATGGGAGCCTCAAGCTCAGAGCAAGGAATGACAAAAGAGCCCCTGAGACAGCAAATTACAATAAGCTACCCTAAAAGACAATTTTAATTATATCAACAGACTTTTCCTGTATTAAAGAATGGGAAACTCAGAGCTGAGCATGGTGGCACATGCCTTGAATCCCACCACTTGGGAGGCACAAGCAGATGGATCTCTGTTCAAGGACACAGAGGAACCCTGTCTCAAAAACAAAAATAAAACAAAAAAAGGGAAACACCATTTCAGACCCCTTAAGACCAAGGGTAGGAGGTAGGAGTTGAGGAGATAAAAATGTTCCTTGAAAAAGCCATCACAGTACTTATTGCAATTGTGACCACTGGAGTAAACCACTCTCTACTTTCAATTGCAATCTTTATATATTTCATCTATAAAATGATTGAAAAAATAACTGTGCAACAAGAATATAAAGGCTTGGGAGACAAGAAACAAATAAAATGAGAGAGCAAGAAGTGCCTAATTTTGAACTATGACACCTAATAAAATTAAGGATCAAGAAAGACAGCCCACTGGAAGAAAGACAACCACCACCACTAGCTTTCCCAGTTTCCCTGGGGTGGGGGGGATGCCAGAATATAGTATAAATTTCCAAAATGAATAACTAGCCTGGAATCCTGCCATAATACAAGATCTTAAATGTATAAAGAAGCAATAATAACTTCTGGAATGCACTCATCTTATGTGAGTCAGATTTTAAATACCTGGGCTGCCCAAAACAGGATTATCCCCCAAGACTGAAAAGACTTAGCAGTAGCTGTACTAGAAGCTGGTTCTCAATTACAATGGCTAACAGGGTGGCAAGAAGAAGCTGTAATTATGGGAAATTATAATATTTCTAAAGGTGTTAATATCATAAAAGATCAATTGTTAGGTGAAGGTCAATATGCTGATTTAAGAAAGCAATGCAATTTTATGACTATTATTTTCAATGTACTTTAGTAGCTTTAAGGGTCTGGGATAATGTAGAGGAAGGAAAAAAAAAAAGATCTATGTCATTCACAAAGATCATGCAAAGCCCCAGAAATACTTTTACTGACTTCTTACATAGATTAACATTTGCTATAAACAGTAAAATATCAGATAGATATGAGACAGGTATTATTTGAAACTTTAGCTTTCAAAAAAGCAAATGCAGAGTGTAAAGAAATTCTTAGACCTTTAAAAGCTTGATCAGCTCCCATGGCTGAATGGATTAGAACTACTGCTGATACTGACCCTAATGACTATATATGTTTTAACCCTGAGAGACAAGGTCATTTGAAGCGGGATTGTAGGCAAGACATTCCTCAGCTTTCTGGAATCTATGGAAGGTGTGATAAGTGTTGGCATTGGACTAATGAATGCAGATCAGTATGATACATATAGTCCCTAATAAATGGGAAACTCCCTATGAGTTAATCTTTTAAATACAGGAAACTCCCTAAGGAGTTCTCTCATACATGGCAGTAAACAATAAGAGCCAGGTATACCCTGTCAGAAATCCACACAACTAGAGAAAACTAAACTAGGTATTGGAGATGTAATGCATGCTACAAAACAAAGTTCTACCTTAGACTTAGCCATAAGTAAAACATCTCACACTATCATCAAAAATTCAATGGTATAAATTACCCACTGAAGTTCATGGACCTCAATCCCCAAAGACAATAGGAACAGTTTTAGGAAGAAGTCACCTAACATCTCAAACATTTATTGTGCATCTAGATGTTATAGATGAAGACTTCAAGGGAGAAAGTGAAATTACATCTTATGTAAAGAAAAATAATGCAGTTTGAAGCATAATACAGAATTGCTCAGTTTTTCCCACTTCCATATCTCAAAGGCAATGCTGCTCCAATGGAAAAACCAAGTAGATTTGGAAGTACTAGAAGACAAATTTTTTGGCAAGTTGTTATCAATGACCAGAGACCAAAATTAAAATTAAATGGTATTAAAATCAAAGGTTTAGTGGACATAGAAGCTGATGTAACTATTATCTCACAAGAATCTTGAAATCTACATTGGCCCCTTCAGAACGTATCTATACAGTTTGTAGGGAATGCAACATTATTCCAATTAACGCAAAGTGTATGACAAATGAAATGTGTGGGACCAGAAGGTCAAATAGAAAGATGAAAACCTTATGTGGCAGACAGAACCATAAACCTATGGGGAAGAGATCTGCTAAAATAATGGAGAGTTCAGATTAATATTTCTTCAATCTCAGACAATGGAAAGCTGTTTTAACTGACATTGTATATTATCATTTTACATAATATACCTTTATTGTTTCTGTGTTTAAATGTGTGTAAATGTCTGATTTAAAAGATAAGAAATGTTAGCTCTTGATTTGTGTGGATTCATAAAGATCTAATTGTACCTTGATAAACAGAAAGAGGGAATAAGATTAGCTGAAAGACACTGGATTGTAGAAAAAAACTACTGAATTAGATCAACCTGTATACTTTAAAGCTGTTTTAACAACAGAATGGAAGTGAGGGAATGTGTTATGTTAGAGAAGAGGTTTTGCCTATATTTACACAGGCATGAAAGATTAAAGATAAAACACTATGCGCTCCATCAAAATTAAAAAAACATGTGATCTGAATAAGAGAAGCTTCCACATGAAAGGCACTGCTCAAGGAAGGAAGAGATACAGAAAGACAGCAACATAGACAACACAGAAAACTGATCCCCCACACTCTGCATGGAGAGATCTCAATAACTAGCTGAAAAAGGACAGATCATTCATCACACTGGCATATTGGAAAACCTGGATGCTGAAGTAGACATTTGCTGAAGGACAGATGATCAGGACTGTGATTACGATGATTCATCACATCAATGAATCTTCATAAAGACATCTGACCTGTTAAGTTTAGGGGATTGATAATTGTTTCTGTTGTAATAGATAAAATGTGTGCAATTTTAAGCTAAAACAGAAAAGAGGAAGATGTAGAGGAATTTTAATGCAGCAACATGGCTACTCTGGCAAAGGATCACATACAAAGACATAGGTCTGTGTGATCCAGCTGGAATACAGACACACTCTGAGTATACACACCCTAAATCCCTCTGGCTGGAGTATAGGCCTGACACACCTTTAATCCTTCTGGCTGGAATACAGACATGCCTTTAAGTATATACTTGTAATCCCAAGCATTGGCATCTAATTGAGGACAAAGTGATAAATCAGAGAAAGATTTGATAGAATGAGTCAGAGAGGATACACCCAACTCTCAAGACAATAGAAAGGTAGCCTGAGTGGAGAGTGGGGTCTGACTTTCACACGAACTCTGGTGCCCCGTATTTGACCACATCTCCTGGATGGGGAGACCTGATGGCACTCAGAGGAAGGATAGCAGGCTACCAAGAAGAGACTTGATACACTATGAGCATATACAGGGGGAGGATATCCCCCTCAGTCACAGTCATAGGAGAGGGGAGTAAGGGGAAAATGGGAGGGAGGGAGGAATGGAAGGATACAAGGGAGGGGATAACAACTGAGATGTAATATGAATAAATTATATACATATGTACATATATATATGCATGCATACAATAGAAAGGAAAAAGAAACTACTTAAGAGCAGGCAGAGATACAGAACAGTAAAATTTGTGGAGACAGTACAATAGAGTTTGGGAGTACAGTACAGTTGAGTGCAGTTGAATTCATGCAGTTCAGTTTGTAAAGTTCAGAGGTAGTTTTTCCAAGCAGAGCAATTCAGTGAAAAGTCAGTTTGAATCAGTCAGCATGAAGAGGAATTTTGAGCCAGAACACCTGAGTTTAACCAGCTAACCAGAGTTCAAAAAGAACTAGCATGAGCTTATTCAGCAGTAAGTCTTGGGATCTGAAAACATTTTAGGCCTAGTTAGCAGATGGAGGCTGAAAGTTAAAGCCTTCAAGGTCCATGCTTACAGAAGATTAGGTTGTATGGAGGCTAAAAGCTTCCAAGCCTAGGACTAGGAATAGTTAAAATAAAAATGCTCTGGGCCATAGGGGAGGGGAGTAAGGGGAAAATGGGAGGGAGGGAGGAATGGGAGGATACAAGGGAGGGGATAACTATTGAGATGTAATATGAATAAATTAATAAAATAAAATTTTAAAAAATGAAAAAAATGTTCTGGGCACAACCCAAGCCATGTATTTTTAAAGCTTGGGTATAGTTCTCATCTCATCACTACATATGAGGAAATAATAACAAAATTTACAGTACCAGGCCTACAGACCTCCTTAAAGAACCACAATTTTATGATCAGTTGCTACTACAAAATGTCAGACTTATTCGAAGTAACTTGATTATTTATGAAATACCAGCCTTATACCAGGCCCACTATATAAACCAGTGGTTCTCCAGCTTGAATTGGTGTTGCTTTGCCCTACTTGCTTTGCTGCTGCCCCATTCCCTTTTTAAAATGGTAATGTGTATTCTGTGCCATTGTATGATGGAAGTACATACTTTGTTTTCTTTTTATTACTTTATAGTTAAGAGATTGGCTTGAATCTCAAAAGAAACTTTGGACTTTGGAATTTTGCAGTCTTTGGCCTGTGTAAGACTATGGAAACTTTGACGTTATGTGATATACATAAATTCATGGAAGCCAAAAGGCAGAAGGCCGAACACCATGATGTTCACAAGGGGTATTTGTCTCCTCAGTAACACTATAAAACAGGAGCTTCCATCTCATTCATCCTTCATGTGTAACACAATACTGGATCCACAATAGGTACTTAACAAGTATAGACCATTTTTGCTTTGGTATCATCTGAAAAAGTATGATCTCTTTACAAACATGATTATGTTGCTTCAATGATAGTCTGGTACCTCAGTTCAGAACATATTCTCTAACACATACTAGGACTGGCCCAGAGAACACCTTATGGAATACCTTCTTCACCTTCTCATATTTATTGAATCCTTATTTAGTCTCTGGCCAAACTCTTGAACTTAACCATGGGCTTATTTTTCCTACTGGTCAGCTATGTACCTCCAGGCCCCTTCATTGTAGATGCTTCATCTCTTAGCCAAGAATAAGGGAATAGAAATCCTACCGCCTTCATGAGACTTGCAGGAGGATTTAATGAGAGAATAAAGAGGGAACTTTGAACAGAGTGCCCAACAATTGTACATAAGTGGCAGCTACTTCTCATAGCATTTTCAAGAACCTTGGCTGTCTGACCACATGGTATTGTGGGTGGAGGTGGAGACAGCTCATACTCCCATGGCATAGAACAGGTAGAGTACCACTGGTTTTTAGAGAAGTCAAAGCACTGTGTATGGTACTGCAATGAGGAATGCCTGTTTTTCTACACTTTCTAAAGGCATGAAAAGTGTAACACTAAGAGTAACCTGATGGAAAGCGTGGATATCCCGCTCTAAAAACAAAGTCTATATAAAGTGAAGTGAAAAGACAGATGGGGGCAGGGCAGAGAGACAGAGAAAGACAGAGGCAGAGAACATGTGTGTGCACATGCAGGGTCCCTACATATCCATATTTATTTACTAACTAAGTCAGCAGGCAATCCGAGATCATAGGTAGGAGTAGGGTGGTACAAAGGGATTATTTTTCAGAGTTATTTTATAAGTAAAGGTGTTATGATCACATGTAGATGTTTTATATTAAAACAAATCTTTATTTTCTGAGACAAATGCTCAAGAAAGCATTTACTAGGTCAAATGGCACTTGTGTGTTTATTTTTCTTTATTTCTTATTTTCTTTTCCTATTCTATGCCAAGACTTTGTAAATGAAGCTGGACTTGAACTCGTAGTCCTCCTACCTCTACCTCCTGAGTGATCCACATTTAAAAAGAAACCTGGATTTTGTGGTGTGGCTGCGCCACTTCACAGTCCCACAACAGTATATGAGTGCTATAATTTGTCCTTGTCCTCAACAGCATTTGGTGCCATCAATTGGCATTTTGATTGATAAATGGATAGTGCTATCTCACTATCATTTTAATTTGCATTTTATGTTGACATAATTATGTGGAACACCATTTTATGTGCATATTTGGCACACAGATAGCCTCTTCAGTGAAATGATTACGGAGATCTTATATCCATTTTCTGATTAAATTCTTTGTACTGTGGAGTACTATCATTCCTTTATATATTATAGAGCACAGTCTTTGGTTAGATACTAATGTTTGTAAATGTTTTTACCTAAGGTATAGACCATTGCTTTTTGAGTAAGCACTTGCCAAGTAGCAGCTCCAATGTTGATGTATTTCAATTTAGCAAATTTTCTTCTAATGGATATTACTTTCGCCCCTGGCACTTCAGATGACAAGACACATTTGTTAAAGAAAAGCAACTGAGATTAATTACATTTAAAAAAAGTTTTGATATAAGACACAGGCTCTAGAATTGGGCAACAGTATGGACTGAAGATGTTCAGAATACTCCTGTTTCAAATGTAGACTTTTATTTATCATTAAAAGAATTGGAAATAACCAGCAAATATTGGCTAATTGTTTTGCTTATACACATCTGACAGCCTTATAAACACAGATTAGATGACAATTTGCCTACTATGGTTGGCTGAGGCTGTTCTACTTAGTAAGCAGGGGAAATACTTCAGTTATGCTTGCTTTTGTATATCAAGCTGGAGTACAGTTCACTATACAGAAGGGCTGCTTTGGGCCAAATCTTCTCACTGAAATATTAAGGTGGGGATGATAGTTATTCTTGTCAATTTATTGGATTAAAAACTGCCCAGGAATGTAATGAAGCATACTTCTGAGAATGTCTGTGGAGGTACTTCTAAAGAGGGTTGCCTAAGGCCCATCCCGAATGTGTGGGTAGCACAGTCCCCAAAAAATGGGAGCCTGGGGTAAAACAAGGACTTTTAGAATAACCCTGGAACAATAATATAATTCAATCTCTGTGTTTTCCTCTTTCCTTCCCTCCCCCCCCTTTTCTTTTTTTGTTTGCTATGAGGAGAGAAGCCTATGCCACATATTCCCACCACCATGGTATTCTGACCCAGAATCCACATAGCCAAGGACAATGGAACCACTAGCCAAAACATCATCTGTGCCTTTGACTTTGAAGCTGTTGACTTGAAGCATTTTGTCAAGTCCATCAAAATCTGAGTAGATAAGCACAGTAGGTCTAAGGAATGTTTCTCCCAGATTAGTAGAGCAGACCTGTCTCCATTGTCCTGTAGCACAATTGTCTTAGAGGCTCTGCAGCGTGGAGTCTGAACCTAACCACTATGTACCAGGTAAGCCCCAAACACTGCCTCAGCTGGTCCTCCCAGTCGCTCTGTGGAGATGGAGAAGTCTCCTGGGCATTACACAGATGGGGAAGCTATGACCCACAGAGACCTACAAGTTTTCTCAAGGTCCTACAGCAGGAAAGTGGGAAAACTGAGACAGTGACTCTTGGTCTCTTTCTGCTTCCATCTACGTGTCCACGAGGTCATTTCCTGTGGCACCCCTAGACCTACGCATATCAATTTCTAAGAAGAGCCTCCTGGACTGGCCTCAATGTTTGTTGAGGTTTCTGGATTCCTGGGTTTGAATTGCTGTGCAAAGAAAATAGAGTCCCCCATGCCCACCAAGAGCCCTAAGGCCTGCATCACTGGCCTGTCATGCCTTGTGCCTTGTGCTGCATGGGGAAGCCCTCACCAGCTCAGCCCATCTGACTGAAGGCTGCCCTTTTTCTGTTGGGGCGCTGTCTCTTCTCACTGACTTTCCTTCAGACTTTTGGATTTGGCTTAAGGAGCTCATTTTGGGGCCTGGCTCCTGGGATGGGATCTTCATGTTTCTCCATTCTTTGATGCAAATATCCTCATCACTTTCAAAGATTTGCCCAACCTATATGACATTTTATTTATGTCTTTGTAGCTTTCCAAAGCTTCCCTCTAGGGATTTAGTGGGAAAATGTGCATCAAGAGAAGTGTGAGGAGCATAAGAGAGGTAATTCAGGGACGAATATGAAGAAACATTATCTACATATGTAGAAAGCTGTCAAAGGATCAGTATAAGTATTGTTGCTTAAATATTTTTAAACCTTCCCTCTGGGGCTGGAGAGGTGGCTTAGTGGTTAAGAATGCTTTCTGCTCTTGCAGAGCACTTGAGTTTGGTTCTCAGCACTCACTTGGGCAGCTCATAGTTGTCTGTAACTCCAGATCCAGAGGATTTAATGCACTATTCTCACTTCTGCAGACACCTGGACACATGTGGCATACATTCACACAAACACATAAAACACTAATGGATTGCAAAAAACTTTCTTCTAACAAGACCATACTCCAAACCTTGTTTTAAAATGTTCCTTCTTGCCTTGGAGAAGGGAGTCAGTAGGAGAGGGAGGAGAGTGAGAGAGTTATAAAGGGGTGAATATGACAAAATATATGCATAAATAAATATGTCACAATGAAACCTATTATCATGTATAATTAATACGTGGTAATAAGTAGATAACTGAAATAATAAAAGAGAAAGCAATTATTTAGTAGACATATCACAGAAAGAATCAAGAGCTGTTTAATGATGCCACCTTGAACGTGCCTGTTCTGTTCTTTCCTATTTTGTTTGTTTCCTTATTATTTATATTTAAATGTTTAGTGATGAAATAAAGATTATATAGTGTTTTTACAAGATTTTCCCCTTAGGCTAGAGAGACAGTTCAATGACTAAAACACTCAGTAGACAAGCATGGGGGATTGGCGTTCAGAACTTCAGCATCTACACAGATGGCACTTAGACACTGCAGCCTCCTGCAATCCCACCACTCGGGGTGGTAACAGGGAGACACACAGAGCAAGTCTGGTACCCAAACTAGCAAAACTGACAAGTTCTGTGTTCAAGTGAGAGGCCCTGTTCTCTTCCTCAATAAATAAGGTGCCGAGTGACCAAGGGAGACATCTGACCTAAACTTCTAGCCTACACACACATGCACATACATCTGCTCACACACACTTCCACTTACATGCAAGCATGTGCACGCATACACACACACACACATACACGCACACATCAAACATATACACCGTACATTTTTTCTGAAAACCTATTTGCTTTAATCAGTGGTTCACATATTCTGAAACCCTGATCACTACTGCGTACTAAGCTAGGAAGTGGGGGTACATCACAGAACAAAACACAGACCTTGGTGTCTTAACACTTATACTCCTCTTGGGGAAAGTAACATAAAGCAAATCATCACAGAAATATCTACTGGCCTACTCTGTGCCCCTCGAACATTTTTAGCTTCTATATTCAAAACTTAGACTTACTAAATATAGATTAACTGCCTATCAATAAACATGTATTAGGCTTTCTCTCTTTGTGGCATTTTAACAGTTTTACAGTATCTTTACTTTGCTAGCAACTTGCTACTGAGTTTTATTCACCATATACATCAATGTTTATGCTTTTCTTAGGACCCAAACAGAATGTCACCTCTTCAATGGAAGCTTTCTCTTTCTTCCTCCCTATCCATATCTTCCTTGTCTATATTTTAAGAATACTGGACAGCACTTTCAATACTGACTATATGCATACTGATTAATGTTCTAGTTATTATATGCTCAGATTGATTCACCTGAAGAACAATAGAATATTTGAAGAAACAAATATTCTGACATATCTACATGTGCTCCACACATGTGCCTCAAACATTCTAAGCTGGGTAACAGCTTTCCTGGGGATGTTTGTTTAATCTGACAAACAGTAACTTAGCAGTTACTAAGTACCAAGTACTCCTGGTTTAAGGTAGTAGTTGAAGTACCAGAGATTCCTTTAATGCCCTGACAATAATTAACACTTAGATTCTCACAAGAATCCCAGCAGATATGTACTATTAAGGACCACATTTATAGATGAACAATATAGGTTTAGGGGTACTCACCATCTTACCTGTGTCCAAGGTACCCTAAGATACCTGTGTCCTGTCATTACAGGACAGCAAATGTGAAATGTCAACTGAGTCCTTGTGGCAGACTATGGTGTCATTTCCTTGCTCATAGTCTTCGTAGGAGCTATACTTTAAAGGGGTGTTGAGATCAACTAAGTTTTAAAAGTGCTAAATTACAATGAGCTTTTCTGAAATGGTAGAACTCCTTTGGTCCATAATAACAGTGTGTTAACCTTTATTTTCATTATTGCCCTCTCATTTCCATGAGCCTTGCTTTCCTCCGGAAATGTTATAGATAAACTGTATGTCTGCTCATTTGTGTGTGTGTGTGTGTGTGTGTGTGTGTGTGTGTGTGTGTGTGTTTGTACTGTACATAGAGCAAAGCAAACCAAACAAACCATGTTCACTCTTTTGGGGGACTTTGCTCTCCCATTGCGGGAATATTGTCAAGCTTTACATCCTCCTAGTGTCTAAAGATCAGAGCATAAGCAGGGTTCTGACCCCACTGGACCAGAAAAGCTATAATTATCAGGAGTATTTGAACACAGTAACACATACTTGCAGCACAGTCTTAGAGCTAATGGTAACTATGATAACATCATAAGAAATAACAATATTGTGACTAGAGAGAGTATAGGGTCAGATACCAGTATCCAATTTTACAAGACCAAGTAACTGTGGGGAAAATATATTTCTCAGCACTCTTAAAGATTCAGTTTCTTTTTCTATAAGAAGGGCCAATAAATCCTCAGGTACTACCTTGAAGAATCTTTTGTTTTTCTGAGACAGAAATTTTGGTAGGTAGCTCAAGTTAGCCTGGAACTCATGATCTTCCAACTTGCCTCTCCAGAATGTTGCAATTACAAATGTGTGCCACCATGTATGGCTCTGAAGGGGCTTTGGCGAGATCAAAAAGTTCTAAAATCTGCAAATCACTAAGTAGAATGCAAAAATGTAGATGACAGCTCTTATAGCCACCTAATGTGAAAGAGTTTAATTATTTAGAAAGCTACAATAACAAGTCCATTTTAATCCATGTTAATTTAATAAATATGGAAACATCTGCCTAAGAATTTGGTTTTGTATATGATAAAGGTATCTTCTGCCAAGATGACATTCTCCACTGGGGGTGGGGTGGGGCCAAGAATCTCATAAGTCTAATAGGGTCATTTCATTATCATCTCCTTTTAGTATGTAAAATTTGCAAGTGTATTATTCTATTACATAAAAATTAAATGCTTTACCAAGCTATTTCAAACATTCCAAAGCTCTGTTCCAGACAGTGAAGGAAGGTAGACATGGCTAGGAAATTGCAGTTTCTCAAGTTCTTCAGCTGAGACCCATTACTATATGTGAGGGGTCTGCTTTCCTCCCATCCTCATCTCCCAAGCCGTGTCCACTCTTTCCTATCAATTCCTTTATTATTTCACTCATCCACAGACCTTCTGGTGTGTATCCTGTGCTGGGCCTTGTGCTTATACATTGGAGTGAAGTCCCTCTGCTCCTCTTCCCATGGAGCTTTGGGTGTACTGGGGAAGACTGGCATGACAAAGCCCAGTGTGATATCAGTGAGTAGCTCCTGGATCCAAGGTGAGTCTGAAGAGGTAAGGTTGGAAAGTGTGCTGAGGGCTTTCAAGGAAATAGGAAGGATTTAGAACGCTATTCTAATGGTATTCAAAAGGAGAACAACACGATCAGATTTCCAGTTTGGTGAAAGCTAACATTCCTTGTGATACGGCAGGAGGTATTGTAAGGCTTTTACATGCAATCTGAACTCATTTAATCCTCATAACTACCTCATGAAGTAGATACTACTATTTTGCCTGCCTTGACTATAAGGATATGAGGCACAACACAAGAGAGTTAAGTAAGTTGTACGAAGTCCTACAACACAGCTTGTAACCAAATCCTGTGCTTGCAAATAAACCAGTGTTCATATGCTGAACAACAATCCACCCCTCCTAGTGAACAGACTTCACTATGAAACTAGATGCTACTAGGAGTAGAATGGACTGGAGGAACAAGACGACCAGCTGGGAGGCTATGGCAGCTGTCCAGGTGAGGGATGCTACTGGAAACATGCATAAAAAGAAGTATGTGGAGCCAAAAACAATGTTGAAAATCAAAATCAGTAAGTGTTAACTTAGGCTATACATTGAATCACTTCAGTTGTTTAAAAATGGGCTGGGTAGTGGTGGCACACGCCTTGAATCCCAGCACTTGAGAGGTAGAGGCAGGCGAATCTCTGTGAGTTTGAGGCCAGCCTGGTCTACAAAGGGAGTCCAGGACAGCCAAGACTAACACAGAGAAACCCTGTCTCAAAAAAACCATACAAAACAAAACAAAAACAAAAATACATCTGGGCTGAGGCAGTAGCTCACTGATTAAAGTTCTTGCAGTACAAGCATAGAAGCCAGAGTTTGAGTCCCCAGAACTCACATAAATCCCAGGTGGCAGTGTGGCAGGCCTATAATCCTGAGCTTAGAAGGTGGAGGAAGCGATTCCCAGAGCAGGCTGCCTAGGGAGATTAGTCATAACAGGCTGCCTCAACAGAAAATGTGGAAGAGCATTCAAGGATGATTCTCTACATCAACCTCAGACCTCCATGTGTCCTCGCATTTGTGCTCCTCTCACACGTTCCATCCACATGTTAAAAACATGCATACACATAATACAAAGAAAAGTAGAAGATAACATGCCTGGGTTATCCTCTTTCTCCATTCAGAACTTCTTCATGAACTGTGTGTGTGTGTGTGTGTGTGTGTGTGTGTGTGTGTGTGTGTGTGTGTGTTGCACCATGTGTGCAGGTGTTTGCAGAAGAGGATGCCAGAGCTTCTAAAATGGAGTTACAAGCCTCTTTATGTGGGTGCTTGCACCTAAACCTGGGTCCTGAGAAAAAACCCAATTCTCAAAGAACAGTTAAGTGCTCTTAACTGCTGACCCATCTCTCCTGCCCCAACCTCCTCTTTCAGATGGCGGAGGAAGGATTTTAGGCCATTGGTTGCAAGGCAGAGAGGTTGAGATCACCATAAGAAAACAGCCTACAGAATCAACTAAGAAGGGCTCACAGGGGCTCACAGAGACTGAAGCAGCAATCACAGAGTCTGCATGGGTCTGATCTAGGCCTTCTGCATATATGTTATGGTTGTGTAGCTTGGTGTTCTTGTGGGACTCCTAACAGTGGCAGTGGGAGGTATCTTCGATGTTTTTGCCTGTGTTTGGAATCCTTTTCCTCCTAGTGGGCACAGCATTGAGATGAGGATTTATGCTTAGCCTTATTGCTCAGTTGATATCCCTGGGAGGCCTGCTCCTTTTTAAGAAAGGAAATGGAGGAGGACTTGGTATGGGGAGGTGGAGGGAAATTAGGAGAAGTGGAGGCCAGTATGTAACATATGTAAAGAATTTTTTAATTAATAAAAAATGCTGGTTCTATAGGTGGATTGGTAACAAGAAATGTTCATTCCAGTGGATTTGAAGTGGGTATTGACCAATGGTAGAATGTTTACATAGTTAAGGAGACAGTGAGTCATGGTGAGTCCCATGGAAGATGGTGAGCACTCAAAACTCTTACAAATTTTATTTTGCTTGGCAGAGGATGTCCTAAAGCAACCTCATAGAGCTCAAATTCTTCTTGATGTTGTTTTTTTCTTAGGAATGGCATACTAATCAGTGATAGTAGGGAGAAGGACCTCACTGTCTCTTCTAGTTCCTTGATAAAATTTTTCCATCCCAAATAATTAAAAAATTGCAAAAACATTACATTTATGTGTGTGTGTGTATGTGTGTGTGTGTGTGTGTGTGTGTGTGTGTGTGTGTTCATACACACATCTACATGGAGGCCAGAGGACAATTTGCAGAATCAGTTCTCTATTTCCACCTTATAGATCCCAGGGATTGAACTCAGGTTGTCTAGTTTAGAAACAGGCACCTTTGTCTCACCTCAAGTGCTCCCTTTAATCACCTACTGTTATGGGTAAAGTAATATGATCTCCGTGAATTAAACATATAAGGACCTGAATCTACCAAAAATGGTACAAGGAGTTGAGGACTGATGAAAGAAACAAGCACAGGAGTGGTAGAGGAATTTAGGTATCTCTAGCATACACTGACTGAGAAAGAACTTGCTTGGCAGGTTCAAAACTACCACGCTGGTCCCAGATACATAGCACACTGTCGAGAAGAGGAAGCATCCCTTTCCCATATGACGACATCATAAACTACAACATGAGGTGAAACTCTACACATTCTCTTACATACCTACAAATCTAAACTCAATAATAAAACAGTTTCCTTTATTGCAGCTACTTGGCCTAGAATTTTATATACTCATGACTGTAATGGATATGGAAGGACAGCTACAGTATCTGTGATAGTCAGTCTTCATTATCAGTTTGACTGGATATGGAATCCTCTGTGAGACATGCCTCTTACATCTTTGAGGATGTTTCCAGAGAGATTTCACTGAATGTAATTATCTGTTGTTCTGTGTCCAGCAGGAGTCTGGGCCTTGTCTGGTACTCTCTTGGGAAGGCCAGGCCCTGTCAAGCACCAAACCTCTCCACCGGAAGTTCTCCACGTAAGGCTAGAGGTATAGAAAAAAGGTGGTTTAAAGCTAAGGTACAAAGACATCTCATTAGCATGGTAAGGATATTTCCAAGAATCCACAGGCACAAAATTTTACATTGGGAAAAGGATTGGGCCTGTAATCTCACTGAGGGCTATGTGATTCTCCTTAGAGGATCTGGGGTTTCCCCAGATCATGCAGATAGGAGGGAACCCAGCTGATGAAGAGAGTCATTTAGCACTGAGCTCAGGGGCTATCCAGGAATGTCAGACCTGGTTGCTTAACAGCAGGGTCCAACAGATATCACCATAGCCGAGAGTCCTGAACAAAATAAATATGGAAAAAGGATAAAGGCAGGCTAGTGTCGGATTTCCCCTTCTATTGCTTCTTGCTCTAAAATATGGCGAATCCCAGTCACATGCTCCTGCCACCATAAACTCTAACCATCCTCAATGGGACAAAAGAAATCCTTCTTTCTGGAAGTTCCTTTTTTTGTCAACTGCTTGAACACAGAGACAAATAAGGTCACTAATATACTTGCTTAGTATATTTGCTTTGGTATTTTGCTAACACTGTAATTAGCAAAACTGTGGCATAAAACAGAAGGCTTCACTTTTCCATTACAAGGTCCTATCATGGAACCTGATCTAGGAGAAACCAAAGACCAAAATAAAGCCATGTCAGTGTCGGCAAAACAAAATATTGTAGATATACAATCAACTCAGTGGAGAGAGTCTCATGGATTGCTGTTCTCTCTGTGACTCAGAACTTAGCTGGTTGAATCACCTTAAGTCCCTGACACTAGTTGCTTTATTCCAAAGGCAGGAAACTTCATCCTGAGCCCTAATGTGATAGGAAATGTCCCTTATGAGCCCAAAGACCTGGGTGCAACATGACATAGGACTATGCAACTTCTTTGACACACTCACAAACTTAAATTGCTTCTTTTGTTGTAGCTACTTGTTCTAGAATTCGCACATCATAATAGATGATGGTGGACAGAGACGGGCAAGCATGGTAGTCCTGCAAATGTGTAAGGTTTACTGCAGGAAATGTTGGGAATAACAGAGTCTGGAATTCATGTCAGTTTAGGACAAAATATTGACTCCTCTCTTCTCTCCAGATATTCCTAGAATATTAGGCCGATCTTTTAAGTCTCAAACTCTTGACAGATATGAACTAAGAGAATGGTTCCTACTTTTGACCTCAGAACTTTCTAGTATAAAACAAGGCCTGGGGCTGGAGAGATGGCTCAGAGGGTAAGAGCACTGTCTGCTCTTCCAGAGGTCCTGAGTTCAATTCCCAGCAACCACATGATGACTCACAACCATCTATAATGTGGTCTGGTGCCCTATTCTGTTGTACAACCATATATGCAGGGAGGACACTGTATACATAATAAATAAATAAATCTTTTAAAAAAACAGCCAAGGAGAAATAGGCAGTAAACTTCGAACCCCTACCAAGACCTAGCCGACGAACATGATATTCTCCACTGTTGAGTGGAGAGTGAGATCTGACTCTCACATGAACTCTGGTGCCCCTTTTCTGACTACGTCCCCTGGATGGGGAGGCCTGGCGGCACTCAGAGGAAGGATAGCAAGTTACCAAGAAGAGACTCAATATTCTTAGAGCATATATAGGGGAAGGAGGTGTCCCTCAATCACAGACATAGGGGAGGGGAGAAGGGGGGAAGTGGGAGGGAGGGAAGAATGGGAGGAAACAGGGGAAGGGCTAACAATCAAGATGTAATATGAACAAAATAATAAAAAAAATATTTAAAAAAATAAAAATAAAAGTAATTAGAAAAAATAAATAAATAAAACAAGGCCTGCAGTCAGGCAAATGTAACAAAGCATCAGCTTTAGAAGAGCAGAAAGTAGGATCCCAGAGGATGTTGGTGTTTAGGCTCCAACAGTTTTTGAACTATAGTTTTACCATGTTGCTCAGGCTAATTTCAAACTCCCAAATCTCCCATCTCAGCCTCCCAAGTGCTGAGATCATAGCCAATAGAATATTTAATGCTATTTTGACATAAACAACTCAAATAAAGATTGTTTCAATTACTATTTCAGCCACTCTCCACAGCTTAAATAATAGCTCTATGTTTTATCAACATATTTTTTTCTTTATCTGGTGGTCCCAATGTTAATGTCATTTATACACATCTAGGTGCTTTCTTTCCAAATAATAGTCTATACTGATAATCCATTGTTTGACTGGTATTAAGTTGGTATCTCCCTAGAATGTTAACTCTTAACTTGGCCATCTGAGAATTATGCATTCCAGGGGTAGGCAAACATTACTTTATCCCCGTACAAGGCCCCCCACATATCAGACCTCATGAGACCCATTTCTTTAAGAAAGATATGAATAATTATAAAATTTTTTTAAAAATTTGGTCTTTATATCATGGTATCCTTCAACATTCCTGAGTAGCAATATATTTAGTGTCTAACAGATTTGCTTCTTTATCTATTAAGAGGATTCTCTGCATTATAGGATTTTCCCAAGGACAAAGCAAAGTGGACTCTGGAAAAAGACAGTGGCAAAGTATAAAGTACCACAAAAATGGGCTATCACTTAAACTCTATTGAAAATGTTTTGAGTTCTTGTAATCTAACCTCTACTTACCTCATCAAATGCAAACTCTAGCCACGCATTTCCTACAAAGTCCAGCAAGCTCACCATGTCATGTCATAGCTGATTCAGGGAGTCTACTTGTTCTAAAAGAGAAAAGGGTACAATTGAAAACAGGAGTAGCACCCAAGTTTTATTTCTGTTGCTATGAAACACACTGAAAAGGGCAACTGGGAGAAGCAAAGGGTTTATTTTATCTCAAAGTTTGAGGTCACAAACCATCATTGCATGATAGTTACAGAGGTGGAGCTTGAGAAATCTGTCCATATTACATTCACAGTTAAGGACAGAAAGCAAGAAAATCATGAATGCTTCTTCCGTTTGGCTAGATTTCTCCACTCTCAAACAGTTTAGAACCTCTTGCCAAAAGAATGGTTACCCAAGTGAGAGGGTCTTTCCACATTAATTAACACTATCCAGGTGATCCCCTACAGATATGTCAACAAGCCAGTCTGATCTAGACAATCTCTTACTAAGAGCCTCTTCCCAAGTGATTCTAGATAATGTCAAACTGACTATTAAACTAACCATTACAAAGAAGAAAATCTGATCAATCAACCTCCTATGGCTTAGCCAGAGTATTGACTATACCTCACATAAACCCTGCTTGCAACTTCAGCAGGCTTTAATCCTGAACAAGTACAAAGAAAGCCTGAAGTCACCTGTTTGTAATGTTTACAAGGTACACAACACACTGAGAACTCCTTCCTGCATCTTGATCATTGCTTATACTGATCACTTATCTCACTTGTTAGGAAAACCTCCTTTGACTCCACGTCTTACTGAACTCTGCTCACTCTTAAGGATTCAACTCCAGTTCTCTCTCAAGAACCTTCCTAAAATATTCCTCTCCTTTTGTTCTCATCTCTTCAGCTATCTATAAAACTTAGCATCTACATCCAAACAGTCCAGCATTTGCAACTAACATTTTGCTGTGTGTCTCTCCCCAATCGCTTTTAATTGGTTATAATATCCTTGACCTCTGTATCTTTCTGTATCTTGTTCTAGTTTCTTGTAAAATACTAGCTACAGCATAAGTGTTCAATAAACTCTTGTTCACGGATAAGCATAATTGAAGGCTACAGAAAGGGGAATGTATTGATACTGAGAAAAACCTTCATCCATTATCAACTTGAGTGGCTTTATAATCACCTAGGAGGCATGCCATTAGGTGTGTGTGAGGGTGTTTCCATAGAGATTTAACTGAGGATGGAAGAACTATACTGAATGCAGTCAGCATGATTTCATAGACTGGAGTACTGGGCTAAATATAAAGGGGAAAGGAAGAAAGTGAATGATCCACTAGCATATTCTCCCCTCTCCTCTCCCCTTCTTTCCTTTCCTTTCCTCTCCTCTTCTCTTCTCTTCTGTCTCTCAGTCTCTCTCTCAGTTTCTCTCTGTCTCTCTCGGTTTCTCTCAGACTCACTCTCTCTCTCTGTCTCTCTCTCTCTCTCTGTCTCTCTCTCTGTCTCTCTCTCTGTCTCTCTCTCTGTCTCTCTCTCTCTCTCTGTCTCTCTCCCTCTCTCTCTCTGTCTCTCTGTCTCTCTCTCTCTCTCTCTCTCTCTCTCTCTCTCTTCCTCTCTCTCTCTCTCCCTCCCTCCCTCCCTCCCTCCCTCTCTCTCCTTTCTGAATGCAGATGCAGTGTGACTGACCACCTCACACTCCTGCTACAATGTGGTCCATGCAATGATGGACTGTATCCCTTGACAATAAGCCAAAATAAATCCTTCCTCCCTTAAATTGTTTTAGTCAGTATTTTGTCACAACAAGAAGAAAAATTACTAATACAAACTGCCTCATACTTTTATCCACAGCTCTCTTTTAGTAGAAAGTTGACATCTAGATTGTATTTTTGTGAGATTTCATTATTATTAGTACAACTTTGTTTACCTTACAATTGTTCTATTTGATGGATAATTTATTTTCCCTGGAGAACAAGAAGCATCTCACATTATTATTTTATATGTGCATTCATTAAACATTATGTGGGGATCTGCTACCTAATAGTCTGGGCTGTTAGGATGGGAAGATGAAAGAAACCCCATTACTTACAGATATACCCAGGGATTTTAATCAGTTAAATACACTAGAAAGATGTTTTGAGAGTCCTGGATAGGGTATCACAGTTTCACAATGGAAGAAACAAATCTTCATCAAGTTCTACAGGCTCTTAGCCTAAAAGGAATTTTAAAATATGATGTCCTCTGTCCATATCTATCTCTCTACAGTAGAGAAAATTTTAGGAGAAAGAAAAATGTAGACATTTTAAAGCATTTACCGGGTTTCCTGATCCCTATTACAAATACACAACAAAAATAAATAGTAAGTTCTTTATTATCATGAAGCCAATAAAATGTCGTAATTGCTAGCTCTAACATACTTCAAAAAATAAACTTCAGTTGAGCTTGCATACTAAGGAATTGTTTAGTTTCTTACAAAGTACTGGAAGTTCCTAGTAGCAATTGACAATTCCATTGTTCCTACATCTGCCCAGCTCTGGAAAATGCCCTGGAACTTTTCATGACATACTTGCAAGAAAAATAATCCTAATGATTCTTCAAACACAGACCCCTAAGACATCATACTTAGAGCCTCATTCATATGGGCTCCAACTGGTCTTTCCTAGAGCTTTTCCTCAGGGCTGTTCCAATTCTAGAGAGACATTTATTCTTTCTCTGTCAAGGTTTTCAAAGCACTGAAGCATGCAAAACCACTCTCAACATTTCTTAATTTAGAAACATGGGAAAGAAAGTTGCTGAATATGAATGTGGCGCTCTGGATTTGAGCCAGGCTCAAGGAAAGCTGTTCATTGAGCCAGGTTCACTCCAGTGATCCTGGCTTCCCTCTTTCAGTTTCCATTCTTGCTCTATAGAACTCCCTCTTGCTCCATTGTGCCTAGTGTTTTCACCCTGTGGGTATGTTTGTGACTTCATTATTCGTTTCAGACATGTTTGCATCTGATAAAACTCTGGACATCAGCACCTAAAGAAAACTCAAGGATGCCCTTGCAGTGATCTGATCTCAGAGGCAACATGTTTTCCATTCAGCTTCCCCACAAAGCCCATCACTCTCCTTAATGACTGAGTCTATTTCCTGAGCTGTAAATTTTGATACGAGGTTCAGGGGGAAAATTATTGTGTCAATTCTGGCCAAAACCAATCTGGCCAACAATATTTTCATATATATATATATAAAATCAAAGGTTTATGTAACTATACTAGGCTTAAGTTTATGTATTTTAGACAGTGTGTAGTTGTTCTAGTCTTCTCTCTGTTGTTATGATATGATATATTGTTATGCCCAAACATAATTTCAGGAGAAGGGTTCATTTCAGCTTACATTTTATCGTCTATCACTGAGGGAAGTTAGGGTGGGAAACTGGAAGCAGGAAGCACAGACCATGGAGGAACAATTCTTACTGTCTTGCTTTATTTTTCTATAGCCCAGGCCCATCTGCCCAGGGGTGACACTGCCCACAATGAGCTGGGCCCTCTAACATCAGTCATCAATCAAGAGAAGGCCCCACCAAATGCCCACAGATCAATCTCATGTAGGCAACCCCTCAACTGAGGCTCCATCTTCCCAATGACTCTAGTTTGTGTCAAGTTGATAAAAAAGAAAGAACGAACGAAAACTAACTAGCACTCTATTTTCATTAACTAATTTTCACTTGTTCAATACATGCCAGAAGTACTCCATAACAAATATAGAAGGTAAATTCTATCATTCCCCCTCTGTAGGGAGGGAACTGAGGCTGGAAGATACCTCAGTCGGCCCAAGCCAGAGCTTAGCTTCCTGCCAAGCTTTGACTCCAAAGCTAGGTTAGTAGGTTCTTCATTAAACTGGATGGTCTGACTCCAGTCATTGATAAGTTTGCCTCCACAAAGGTCCCTCCTGTCTGTTTATCAGCTTGTGACATGGCATCCATCCCTAATGTCAGGGCTTCTCTCCCTTTCTACTTAGCTCTCTCACTCCCTTCAGGAGTGTCCATCTCTGAGTATATGAAACTCATCAGCAGGCTAGCTCTCTGCTGCCCTCTCCTGGTGCAACCTAGGACATGGCCCAGAGTGGGTGGCACTGACTTACATTTGACCTTCACAAAGGTTTTCCAGACACTGAGGCTGACAATACCCATTCCAGACATTGCGTATTTAAACAATTTATTTTAAAACCACCCATTCTATGCAATTTCTTCCATGGAAGATTAAATAGCAACCTAAATATGATAAGATACTTGGACACCGAAAACACTAAACAATATAGATTATTTTGTTGTAAAACGTAAGACTGGATGAAAAGCTGAACAGAATATAAATTAAACATTTTTGGGGTCTTGATTCCATGCTCACACTACTTGAGGGAAAGCACTTTTTTAACAAGTACACCTACAGAACTTTGAGAATGGTAATCAACAGATTGCAGGAGCCTTTGCTAGGATGTTGTGTTGGCTTGTGTGTGTGTGTGTGTGTGTGTGTGTGTGTGTGTGTGTGTGTGTATGTGTGTGAGAGAGAGAGGGGGGCCTGGGAAATGCTAGAATTGTGGAAGCCTTTGCTAGAATATTGTTTTGGCGTGTGTGTGTGTGTGTGTGTGTGTGTGTGTGTGTGTGTGCGCGCGCGCGCGCAGCCTTGACACAAACAAGAATCACTTGGGACGAGGAAACATGAATTGAGGACCTACCTCTGGCAGATTGCCCAACAGGCAAATCTGTGAGATGTTTTCTTGATGATTGATGTGGGAGGACCCAGCCCAGTGTGGGCAGTGCCACCGCTGAGTAGGTGGGCCTGAAAACACACACACAAACACACACACACACACACACACACACACAGAGAGAGAGAGAGAGAGAGAGAGAGAGAGAGAGAGAGAGAGAGAGAGAGAGACAGAGAGACAGAGAGACAGAGAGACAGAGAGAGAGACTGAGAAAGTCAGTAAGCATTGTCCTCCATGGTACATACTTAAGTTCCTACTTCCAGGTTCCTGATAGAGTTCCTGCCCTTCTCTTGGATGATGGGTTGTGACTAGAAAATGTAAGTCAAATTAATCCTTTCTCAAATTGGCTTTTGTCAGTGCTTTATCACAGCAATAGAAATCAAACTAAAGCTGATATAGCAGATATTGCTCAGTAGGTTAGTTACCTTTACATAGCTATGACCAAAATTCTTGAGAGAATAAAAGCAAGTATTATCATTTATTGGCTTGTATTAATTATACGTAATGGGCTTCATTATGATGTGTTCATATATGTGTGTGTACATATATAATATTAACCCCCCATTGCCTTCTCTTATCTCCCTCCCACTTCTGCTGATGTGTTCCATCTTCCCTACTAGTCTTCTACTTTCATGCCTTGTGTGTGTGGATGTGGGGTGTGTGTGTGTGTGTGTGTGTGTGTGTGTGTGTGTGTGTGTGTGTGTGTGTATACATGACTCAGCAACTTACCAGTAGGTAAACACAGTCACCTTAACACAACCAAGAGTCACCTGGGGAGAAGGAGTCTCAACTGAGGAACTGAACAGCTCAGATTGATCTGTGGCCCTGTGTGTGAGCAATTACCTTAACTGTGAAAATTACCTTAACTGTGAACCAGTAGCAGGCCCAGCCCACTGTGGGCAGTTGCCATCCCCTGGGCCGGAAGTCTTGGGTTCTAGAAGAAAGCTAACTGTGTATGAACATGCGCCAGAGCATGAGAGCCAGTAAACAATGATCCTCTATGAACCCTGTCTCTGGGTTCTGCTCTGACTTATCTCAATGATGGTCTGCAGCCTTGAGGTATAAGCCAGAATAAACCCTTTTCTCTCCAAGTAGCTTTTGTTAAGTTTTTGTTGTTGTTGGTGTTGTTGTTGTTGTTGTTTTGTTTTGTTTTGTTTTATCTCAACAATAAAAGGTAAACTAGGGCAACCCCTCAAGTAACTGTCTCTTTCTCTTACTCCTCTTCCATCCCCCAACAGCCTTTAACTGCCTATAGATACTCTGGGGTGGGGGAGGGGCGGGAGAGGCCTCATCCGCTCTCCCCTCCATGAGGCAATGTTGAGAGGTCCAATTTTATGCAGGTCTTATGCAGGTCATCACAGTTGCTGAGTTTATGAGAACAATGGCCACCTGCTGTCAGGAAGATAGTAATTCACAACATTCCACTCCTTCCTCTGGCTCTTAATTTCATTATAACTGTTATTAGTTTATTATCTTTATCACTTGGCCATGGTTTCTGTTCATAGTTCCCAGATAATCTGTTGGTTCTGGTCCCTTCAGGAAGCAGCATCATGGCAACAGGAGCTGGTATTAGAGGCTCCTCATCTTACAGCAGTCAGAAAGCAGAGAAAGAATTCTGATGCTTTATGGCTTTCTCTTTTGTTCCATTTGTATTCCATCTGGGACTCTAAGTCTATGAGATGGCACTTTCCATATTAAGGATGAGTCTTCCTTTCTTAGTTAATTCTCTCAGAGTTGTGCTTTTGCTGATCTCTTGGGTGATTTTCCACCCAATCAAGTTGACAACCAAGATTCCCCATTCGGCATCACATCTAGAAAGCACTCTTGCAATTTTTATTTTCAAAATGAAATCCTTAGCACAGTCACTCGTTTAGACAGGGTGTTCAAAGCCAGGGAGTTCAGCAGAATTTAAGACAACCACTTTGTCTAGAAGAAAATGTTATCTAATACAGAACTTCAAAGCATCAGTGTTCTCATTCCAATATTGTTACTAATTAGAAATAATGTTTTGAGAAGCAAGAAGAGAAGAGGCGGGAGGATGACGAAGGCCTACCAAACTATGGAAGCCATATGAATACTGCTTTTTCAGTTAATGTTTTAAAAATGTGCTTACTAGAGTTTTTGGACAAAGGAAAGGTATAAGTAAAGAAGCAATAAAGTGTTAGAGGGTTAAAACTAGGTCATCTGTGAGGTAAGTGAGTTTTTTAAAATGCTTGTGTGAGAAGAAAAATATGAACAGGTAATTTCTAAGGTTTCGCAATGACTCAGCACTGAGTGCCTGGAAGAGTGTCTGGCAATTAGTAGACAGAAAGAACACTGTGTCAGGTAGGACAAAAGATGAAAGGCAGGAATTTCACTTTTTTGTCAGACTATATATATGTATATATATACATATACCTGTATAATTGTTGTGCTGGTGGTTTTATTTTGTTCTTCTTTTTTCCTGGTATTGGGGTCAGAAACTATTCATGAAATCCTGGCTTCTCTCCTCAGCACCACAAAACTCAAGCTCATGAAAAAACCCCTCTTTCTGCTTCTGGGTGAACTCACTCATTATGATCATTTCTACTTCAATCCATTTGTCCACAAATTTCAGGAATTCCTTGTTTTTAATAGCTGAGTAGTATTCTGTAGTGTACATATACCACAGTTTCTTTATCCATTCTTCTACTGAGGGACACTTAGGCTGTTTCCATGCTCTGGCTACTATGAATAAGGCTGCTATGAACATGGTTGAGCATATGTCCCTGCTGTGTGCTGGAGCATCTTCTGGGTATATTCCAAGGAGTGAAATAGCTGGGTCTTGAGGAAGCCCTATTCCCATTTTTCTGAGAAAGAGCCAGCTAGATTTCCAAAGTGGTTGTACCAGTTTGCATTCCCACCACCAATGAAGGAGTGTTCCTCTCTCTCCACATCCTTGCCAGCATGTGGTATCACTTGAATTTTTTATTTTGATTTTAGCCATTCTGATGGGTGTAAGATGGAATCTCAGTGTCGTTTTGATTTGCATGTCTCTGATGACTAACGACGCTGAGCATTTCTTTAAGTGTTTCTCAGCCATTTGATATTCCTCTGTTGAGAATCCTCTGTTTAGTTCCAAGCCCCATTTCTCAATTGGGTTATTTGGTTTGGTGGTGTTTAATTTCTTGAGTTCTTTATATATTTTGGATATTAGACCTTTGTCAGATGTTGGAGAAGATTATTTCCTAGTCTGTAGGCTGTCGCTTTGTTCTGTTGACAGTGTCTCCTGCCTTACAGAAGCTTCTCAGCCTCATGAGGTCCCATTTATTAATTGTTGACATTAAGGCGTGAGCTGTTGGTGTTCTGTTCAGGAAGTTGTCTCCTGTGCCAATGTGTTCCAGGCTCTTCTCCACTTTTTCCCTTTAAACAATTTAGTGTCTCTGGTTTTATGTTGAGGTCTTTAATCCACTTGGACTTGAGTTTTGTGCATGGTGACAAATATGGGTCTAATTGCATTTTAAGACACATTTTCCCCAGCTCTCTGTTCTCTGTCTCTGTTTTTCTTTCTATCTTTGTCTCTCTCTGCTCTCTCTGTCTGTCTCTCTCACTTATGTCCATGTGTGCATGCATGTGTTTGTGAGTGTGTGTGTATGTGTTTGTGTGTGTGTGTGTGTGTGTGTATGTGTGTGTGTGTGTGTGTGTGTGTGTGTGTTGTGAAGGATAGACACCAGGGCCTTACACATGTTGGACAAGCACTCTAAAAGTGATATCCTAAAGTCAAATTTTCACTTTATTAGCCCAAGATGGACTTGAACTCTTGCCTCAATGTCCCAAGTGCTATGACTACAGGTGTGTGCTATTATACTTGGCTGAAAATATTTTAAAATAGCTAATACATGCTTATAGTACACAATACAAAAGAGAACATAGTGAAAAACAAATGAAAAAGTACTGGTCTCCACTCCTGTCTCTCAGTCACCAATAATTTGCCCAAGGATAACAATGGTTAACGAGATGTAACAAGAATAAATTAATAAAAAATTAAAAAATAAAAAAATAGAGAGGTTAAAAAAAAAAGAAAATCTCAAAGAAGACTCAGATGTATTTGAGAGTTAAGATATTATTTTAAAAGGCCTTATCTTATATCAATATAATAAATGTTGGCTTTTTAATACATTTGTTTAAAAAAAACCTTTATAAAATTGTAGTTTGATACTGTAGTATTTCATGATCCACACACACTTGACGTATGTTATGGATTTTTCCTCTAATCTTTAAAAAATTTCTTGTGTAAAATAATTTTCAAAATTTATTCCATAGAAAACATGACTTTCTAAAAAAAAAGCTCCTAGTTCATTTCAAATGCTGGCTCTTTTCATATACCAATTGTTCAGTCAACCTCAGTAATATTGTATAGTCTAGTTCCTTTACACTTTATATTATAATGGTGTAACTTTTTTATACAGTAAGAAAGAACATGTCTGATGAAAAATGGACCATTATTATTCATCTTAAGCTATGATGCATCATTCAACATCTCTGAACAAATGGCCACTACATCAAATAGGTTTTACTTTAATCATTTCTAATACATGTGAAATTAATACACAGTGTTTGTCATTACTGAAACTAGCATATAATTCCAAAAGAAGCAATTAATGTCTATCAGAAGTTTTCTGAAATATGATTATCAAATACTCAACTAATGAATCATTCACATATCTGAAATTATAACCTGTTTTAATAGGATGCATTAGGTTTAAGAATGGAAAAAGAAATTTCAGATATTAAGTTGTATACATGGTCCACTTCCCTGTCAGCTCAGAATTTTTTTTCAGGGAGAATTCATTCTCAAAAAAAATAGCTCCAAGGGGAGGCATTTCTTATGCTTTCCAGGAATTGAAATTCTCTATTCTCTTATTTCATCTAGTAATGTCAAAAAGAAAGTTTAGAAAACTACTGAGCTTCTCATGGTTAATTGTCAAATGCAATCTCTGTACAAAAAAAGAAAATGCCATCCATTTCCAAATATTTCTTGTAAACTCTCAGCAAAGGAGCAAAGAACAATACACTGTTTTTCCCTTGCAGTTTCATTGCATGTGCACCTTAAGGAGCATATGCTGCTCTTCTGAGATACCCAGACCCCCCCTCATTGTACAGGGCCTCTATGAAAAGATTGAGGGTTCTACAAAATTAACATATGAATAGGCTGCCATACCTCCCAAGAAGCCACTGCATTTGGGGGTGGGTGTCACAAAAGAAGGTGATCCTTTCATTTTGCAGTTAATGAAAAATAAGAGGTCCTTTTCTGACTAATTTTCTTGGGGGAGGTTCAAAGTTTGAACTTAAATTTTGAGTGCAGAAAATACCTATTTTAAACCTCAATCCTCCTTCATAACCAAGCCAGCCTACTAAAGAAAGCAAATATCTGATAACTAAAAAGAGTAATTGATGATATCAATACTAGTAACTGAAAGTTAATAAAATTGGTAATTACCATTCTTGCTAAGTGGCTAAGCTATCTGGGTCACTTCAGGAAGAATGCATTGCCTGGAAGAGGTGGATCTTTGAAATTAAGTTGTGTGAGTGTTCTGCACATGGGAAAATGGCTGGCTGTGTTCAGATGGAGTTTCTAGGAACCTAGGATTAGGAGTGGAAGCAACTCACATTAAGGGGAAAAGGGGAGGCTGTGCAGGATAACGGTCAGCTAGAATCTAACCAGAATCCAGTGTCACTTCTAGGAGTCACTTCCTCCGACTTCTACAGATGTAGTAGATGTTCTAGTCTGTGTTACACTATAAAAGAACTCAACATTATTATACCATAATCTGTCCATATTTTCTCTTTCACTTTAATATGAAAGTTCTATATTTTAAAACAGTGTCAGGCTTATAACTGGTGCTCAATAAATATTTACTGAATAATTAAAAATTTGATGGATATGGAGTTGCTCCTGTTGTCATAGTGAAAGAGCTGGACTGAAAGATGGCTAGTTGTTTCATGGGATAGACATGTGTTGCTCACAGATCAGACCATATCTTAGACAGCACCACCTAGTACCATTTTGATTTAAGTACCGTTTGATCTAAGAATGTTTTTGCATCATTAAATAGTTGTAACAGACCTAAGAATATCTTACAGAAGGTATATCATCCAGAAGTTCTAAAATGTTTGCTCTCTGATCTTTTGTAGAAAAAAAATCACTGATCAAGAATTAAATGAGTAAAACAAAGCAAAAGCAACCACGATCAAGGTATAGTTATACTTTATGTACTCATGTGCATGTACACATACACAAATACATTGTACCTTGTAATAATGAAATGCCATTTTTGTAACTGGAATACCTCAAAGACATGTTGGTATTCCATGAGGTTTGTAAACAGCCATTAAATCATATGTAGCTATTACAAATCAAAGCAGACTAAACTAAAAGATAAATTTTGAAAGGTGGCATTTCAATATATGTTTTAAAGACTGATTTTTTTTTCTCTCCTCCAGCCTCACAAAGAGAGATAGGTATCTTATCCAGCTTCTGGTGTAATCATTCTATTTGCCCTTGGACCTTTATCTAATTATGAGAATTTATATCTCCTGAGAAGAGACTGCAAGTGTGAATATATTAGAAAGATAATAACTTTTATTTGATCTCATCCAGTGGTATCTTTTGAAATAGCACCACCAAGTGCTTCTGAGATGAATATTTTAAAGATTATCTCATCCAAGTCTCTTGTTTACTCAGAGGAAAATGGAGATTAAAAAAAATTAAGATTAAAATTTTTGTGTGATATGTTAAAATAAATTAGAGCCATGTCGCATATAATGGCAACATATACATAATCCCAAGATTTCAGAGGCGGCGGTAGGACGATCATGAGTTCGAAGCCAGCCTGAGATACATACTGTTTCAAAGCATAATCAATCAATCAAAGAAGGCCAGAGAGAGACCCAGAAATCCTGGTCCCAAGCTTTTTCATTCAGATAGGCTTACAAATAGTGTTGTTCCTCTCTCACATGCCTACATTGCAGGAATTTGCCTTCCCAACATTACATTGGTACAGACTCCACTGCCTGGTTCATAGCACTAAAACAGTGTTTAGTAAATGAACAAAGGATAGCCATGAGAAACACTCACTTCCTGTTTAACACATCTCAGTGTCAGATAAGGTGGCACAAACCTTTAACCCCAGCCCTCAGGGCCAGTAGCAGGCAGATTTCTGAGTTCGAGGTCAGCCTGGTCTACAGAGCAAGTTCTAGGACAGCCAGGGCTACATCGAGACACCCTGTTTTGAAAAACCAGCCAACCAAACAAACAAAATACATCAGCCACTGTGCAAGACACTTTTATATGCATTATCTAATATGACTCTCACAATAACCCTATGACTATGTTTTATTACAATTTCTATTTTACAAATGAGAAAATGAAAACAGAGGTAAATTTCCAAACCTAAAGCCATGTGACTAGGAAATTTTGGGATTAGGCTTTCAGTGGAAGTCTTAAATAACTTCAAAGTCAATGTTTGTAATTATTATCCTGATTATGTGGTGAGAACGAACAAAACCATCCACTATTAAATTATAATGAAATGCTAAACTTGTATACACATCCATCAAAATAAAATTTCCTATTCTACCTTACCCAAGAAATGAAGTCCAGTGAACTGGACCCTCGGCTTGGTTTTCCTGGCTTTGCCCTGGCTCCCTGTGTCCCCCTACACAATCAGATAAGCCCTGAAATCCTTAGTTTCCCCACCCTCACTGCACAGTCCTGTTTTTTGAAACACCCCAGGTGTCTCCAGTTATCACAGAGAAATTTCACAAAATTCTCAACAAATTTTAAACATCTTTTTAAAGAAACTATGCTTTCGACACCTTTCAACGAGGCAGAAGGGATTTCCTTCGAGTGAAATACACTAAATGAAAATTTGCCCCCAGCTTTTGAATTCCCAGAGTTCAAGCTAAATGTTAAGGGAGGTAGCTCCATCTGCTGGGCGTTGAACACACTAATAATAAGTGTGATTATGGATAAGGAGGCATATGTTTATTCTGCAACCGTGTTCATGGTCTAATCTAAGTATCCAACATCAAAAAAGTAAGAAAAAATATAGCCATTACCAAACACGTGTAAAACAAAAAATATGATGATAGGTATTATAATAAGCACATGTAATTTGCCTCCCTGAAGTACACATTACTAGGTTTTTTTTCTGTTTCTATGCATATATGTCCATTTTACCCAGGTGAGAATATATATAATGTCCAGTGATATATCATATTTATATTCCTAAACACTGTATGAAATATTTTCCTAAGCCATTTAATAGTCATCATAGGCATAATTTCATGTACAATAATTTATTTGCTGACTTCCATTTATTGAACATATATGTTATCTAACAATTTGGTTATTATAAGTAATCATTATCTTTGCAAAAATTTTATCAGGAAGTCAGCTTATTTCCCAGGGACTAAATTTAGCAAAAGTAGAACACACTATGGGCCAAAGGACAATGCTATATTTTAACCAGTGAAGTGTATTGCTGAGCTGTTTTCCCAGAAGACCAAATCAGTTTACTCTTCTATTATCAGGGTTTGGATGGCCTTTTTATGGCACCATGGCTAAGAGAGAGTATTGTCCTTTCGCATCTTTGCTAATTAATAGGGGAAAATTGGGCTCTTGTTTCCATTACTGTTTTTGATCACTAGTGCAGGTGAACATTTATTCATATGTTTATTAGCCATTCATAGTTCCTCTTCTGTGACTTATTCTGTTACTGTCATTTTCCCATTTAGAGTCATTGTATTCTCTCATTATTTTGTGTCCTTTAGCTGTTAAAGACAGCATTTTGTTCTCATATTTAAGTAAATATTTTCCAAGTTTATTCTTTGTCATGTGTTATATTTAACATATAGAAACATTTTGGTTTATATAGTCAGGTATTTTGGGTTTCTTTTATTAATATTTTTGTTTTTTCCATACTGTAGCTAAATTCAGGGCCTGGCATACACTAGGTAAGAGCTCGCCACCCCACTCCCACACAGAGATGCAGAAAATACTTGCACTTTTATGTTCTTAATTTAATTCAAATTTTTATTTATAGTTCTACCCAATTGAGATATTTTATAAAAATATAAGATATCAGGATATGCTTTTAAATATTTCTACTTATTAACTTGCCCTTTCACATAGCAGTGTTATTTATATCCTTTAGAAAGTTAAAGGACTCAAAATTTGCTACAAAAATCTAAATGCTTTTGGAAAACTAAAACGTTATAGAATGTTGAGAGGTCTTAATGAGGAATTAACATTATCATGTCGATGTTATTAAAACAGATACTCTTTCATAATTTAGAATAGGAACAGAGAGTGAGAGTCAGGAGGTGACGTGTCACACAGTGCTTCAGATTATTTTCTCTGGCTCTTGAATTTTACATGCATATTCCTCCCTGCCTTCCCTGCACCCTCAGTTCTACCCCTTCAATATTGTACGTTTTTAAAGTATTCATTTTATATTATGCATATGAATTTTTGCCTGTCTGTATGTCTATACATTATGCATGTAACTGGTGTCCTGGGACATCAGAAGAGGGCATTAGATTCTGTGGAACTGGAGTAAACAGAGGATTGTGAGCTGCCATGTGGGTGCTGGAAACCCAACCTAGGTCCTCTGCAAGAGCAGCTAGTACTCTTAACTACAGAGTTATGCCTCCATCTTTCCCCCACACCCTTTTTTTGAGACAGCATCCTGGATGGCCTAAAACTTGCTATGTAGACTAGGCTGATCTAGAAACTACAATGATCCACTGTCTCTATATCCTGCGAACTGAGATTAAAGTCCATCACACCCAACAGTGTCATTTTTATCTATTCTAGGCATTGGATATCAGATACTCCCCGTGTGTGTGTGTGTGTGTGTGTGTGTGTGTGTGAGAGAGAGAGAGAGAGAGAGAGAGAGAGAGAGAGAGAGAGAGAGAGAGAGAGAGAGAAATTAAATCTGCCAAAATTCCAGTTAGGTAGATATTATTGCACACACCACCTCACTGCATGTAAGGATATGCACGAGGCCAAGAGATGCCAGATAACTTGCTCGAGATTCTAAAGCTAATGAGTTGCAGGAGACAAAAACTAAAACCTAGGAATATGAGGAAAACTACATTTTTAAAAAAAGGTAATATGCTCGCTTCGGCAGCACATATACTAAAATTGGAACAATACAGAGAAGATTAGTATGGCCCCTGCGCAAGGATGACACACAAATTCATGAAGCGTTCCATATTTTTCCAGGAAAGTGGGATAGAGATGAGAACATCTTATTGGGACGTTAGGTGAGAGAAATATAGGAGATGGGGAAATAGAAGGATCCAAAGGGTCCTAGAAACCTACAAGTAGAACATTATGACGGGCAGATCTGGGCCCAGGGGTCCCGCTCAAACTATGGCACCAGCCAAGGACACTATGTGCAGTAAACTTCAAACCCCTACCCAGATCTAGCCGATAGACAGGACATTCTCCACAATTGAATGGAGAGTGGGGTCTGACTTTCACACGAACTCTGGTGCCCCATATTTGACCATGTCCCCTGGATGGGGAGGCCTGGTGGCACTCAGAGGAAGGATAGCAGGCTACCAAGAAGAGACTTGATACCCTATGAGCATATACAGAGGGAGGAGGTCCCCCTCAGTCACAGTCATAGGAGAGGGGAATAAGGGGAAAATGGGAGGGAGGAATGGGAGGATACAAGGGATGGGATAACCATTCAGATGTAATATGAATGAATTAATAAAAAATTATAATGCAAAAAATAACACACCCAAAAGAATGATGAATGGAAATACCCCATCCCTTACCTGTCTGCAGACTTCATATGCTTACATTTTTATACATTAAAAACTATGCAGCTACAACAAGAAAATTATCCCAGTAATCACAGAAAGATTACCCACCCTTATTGTAAAGTATTTGTCCCTCTGGGGTTTTCTTTTGGTTTGGGTTGGGTTGGGTTGCGTTTTTTTTTAATGTCACCAGAGTTCTGCCATGACTGTCAAAGAAACAGGCGTCTGTTCTATTTGCTAGTGCTAGGTAGTTCTGTGTGCCCAAACAAGTCATTTCACCACAAAATTTCCTTTCTTATTTGCATAACAAAAATGATGATAATAATTCTCAAGCCTGGCATTGTGGCGCACACCTTTAGTCCTAGCACTCCAAAGGCAGAGGTAAGTGGAGCACTGTGAGTTCAAGGCCAGTCTGGTCTAAAAAGCAAGCCCACGACAGCCAAGATAACATAGAGAAGCCCTGTCTCAAAAAGTAATAATAATAATAATAATAATAATAATAATAATAATAATAATAATTCCCTTCACATGGGTTTTCAGTAAAATTAAAACACATCTAAAGTGGTTAGAAAAGTTCAAAATTCTACATGATTTTATAGATCTCCCAGTTAACAGATTAAAATTCTTAGGCCAAGAAAATGTCTAGTGAACACATATAATTTAACAAGCCAGGAATCTTGCCAGTGTCTTTTTAGAGCTCTGGAAGTGAAGGCAGGAGGATCAGGAGTTCAAGGCCAGTGTTGACTACACAGTGCGTTCAAGGCTAGCTTGAGCTACGTGAGAATTTATCTATAAAAATAACCAACAGAGTATGAGGAGATGACTTCAAAGTTAAGACTGCTTGCTGCTCTTACCAGACAATCTGACTTCAGTTCCTAACACCCACATTAAGCATCTCTCACCTACTTGTAACTCTAGCTCCAGGTGAGCTGAACCCTTCTTCTGGCCTCCAAGAGCAACTGCCCATACATGGCACACACACACACACACACACACACACACACACACACACACACACACAAATAAATAAATAAATAACATTTTTAAGTAAGCAAAAGAAGAATAAAAACATACTACTACAGAGAATGTTGCTTAAACTTGTTTTTATTTTTCATTATATCAAAATTTAAACATACATAAAAGTGAAGAATAGTAAACTCCCATACCTTGGTTTAGTTATTAGCAACTCTACCCTTTTTTTTGGTCTTTTGAGACAGGGTCTCTGTGTTAGCCTTGGCTGTCATGTACTCCTTGTGTAGACCAGGCTGGCCTCAAACTCACAGAGATTCACCTGCCTCTGCCTCCTGAGTGCTGGGATTAAAGGTGTGCACCACCACGCCTGGCTTTTGCTTTGTTTTGTTTTGTTTTCAATACCTTCCAATATTTTATATTTCTGTTTTTGAAAAAGGAAGACAATATATGAATATGTTTCTTTCATCTGCTGACAAATACAATAGAGGAGTTCTATCTGCTACTTCAAATTCTGAGGAAAGACTGAACCTTAAAACATGGAAATAGCTTGGCAGTGGTGGTGCATGCCTGTAATCTCAGTACTCAGGATGCAGATGCAGGCAGATCTCTGAGTTTGAGGACAATCTGGTCTGCAGAGTAAGTTTCAGAACAGCCAGAGCTACACAGAAAAACCATGTCTTGGAAAACAAACAAAAACAGCCTGGAGATACATAGATTGTTGGTACTTTGTAAGGTAATTCTTTTTCATAATATTTCAGAAAAATGTATCTGCAATCTAAATAGTATAGTGGTTTGTCAGTCCAGACCAAAGGCTGAATTCCAATTGGCTGTGGAGGATATACTGGCACAATAGTGGGTTCTAGCTATAAGACAAGAGAGCAATGCTTTCATTTATAACACCTAATGGTAAAGTGGTTTGCTATACTACACCAATTTGACTTAAGGGTAGTTCTAATCATAGATTAAATTATTCCTGACAAAGTAAGCAAAAGCAAGAATAAAAAAAATATCCTTTTCAAGAAGAAATGAAAAATATATAAACACAGCTTTATTTGTAATAACCAGAATCTGGAAACAACCTAGATGCCACTCAACCAAAGAGTGGATAAAGAAACTGTGGTGCATTTACACAATGGAGAACTACACAGGTATTAAAAATAAGGAAATCTTGAAATTTGTAGGCAATTAGATGGAACTAGAAAAGATCATTCTGAGTGAGGTAACCCAGACCCAGAAGGACACACATGGTCTATACTCACTTATAAGCAGATTTTAGCCACATAATACAGGACAACCGCACTACAGTACACTGACCTAAAGAAGCTAAATAACAAGGAAAGCCCTAGGGAGAATGCTTATTCTTATTCAGAAGAACAAATACAATAGACCCCAGAAGCAGTTGAAGAGAAGGAACAGGAAGGGAGCCTACCATAGAGTCCTCTGAAAGACTTCACTAAGCAGGAGATCCAAGCAGATGCTGAGACACACAGCCAAACTTTGGCTTTGAGCACGGAGAGTCTTATGGAAGAGTTGGGGAATAAAGGGACCTGGAGAGGATAGGAGCTCCATAAGGAGACCAATGGAGGCAACAAATCCAGGCGGAGGAGGACGTTGCTGCAGAGACTGACGCACCAACCAAGGACCATGCATGGTGAAGACCTAGATCCTCACTCTGCTCAGATGTAGTAGATAGGCAGCACAGTCTCCTTGTGGGTCCCATAATATGGGGAGTAGGGACTACTTCTGATATGGACTCTGCACGCCACACATTGATCACTTTCCCCTAGCAGGGCAGCCTTGCCAGGCCACAGAGGAAGAGGATACAGGCAGTCCAGGTGAGACTTGATAGGCTGAGGTCAGATGTTAGGGGAGGAGGGATGCCCTTTTCTGAGAACTAGGGGAGAGGGTATGAGGGAAGGAGGATGGGATCAGAAGGCGACGAGTGACGGGGCTACAATTGGGATATAAAGTGATCAAATCAAAAACAGTCTGTCTTGGCAATGTCCACTAATAAACTAGGAACCATAATCACTATAAACCTAGGTCTTGTCATTTTCTCCTTTGTATCTAGTTTACAAAGTTTATTGACATCTGTGATCCACAGCCTAATGATATATAGCCATTTACAAAAGAGGGGAGGGGTTGGTTACCTCAAGAGTGGTAGAAACTAGTTCTGTTGTTACCTATAACTAGAACAGGCTCCATTTTTACACAGATTCTCTAGAAAAAATGAATTCTTATTCCTTCTATTTCTTGTTTTCCTGATCGTTAACATACTTTCCTGGACTTCATAAACAGCACCCTAATTTTTGTTTGCCTGCCCGACTACTTCAAAAACAGTGGGAGGAAAAAGAATAATTGCAGGTAGAAAAAAAGGAGAAAGTAGAGAAACCATTCGAGAAAGAGCCAATGACATCAAGAATCCATGCAAATAAAGTAAACAAAAAAATTGGGGGAAATGAAGAAAAATATGTTGTCACATGAATCATGAAATAATTATCAAAAATTTGAAGGTTACATGCCAAAAAGCTGATAGTGGTAGTAATAAGTAAGTCTAGTACTACTTGTGATTTATTAGGCTCAGGGGTAAGTTTATTAACCTTCTTGGGTAAGGAAGTAATATTATTATCCTCATTTAATGGGTAAAGAAACTGAGCCTCAAAGAAGTGATATAATTTGTCCAAGGCTATAGAGCTAAAGAGAGAGCTAGGATTCCAACTCAGATAATCTAACTGATTTTTCATATTCTTTTTAAAATACTTTCTGCACTTTACAAATTTTCTACAATGAGCACATATTACCTTTATTTTTCAATCCTGTAGCATTCATCGTGTATAGAAATAATTTTGTCATTACATCATTAACTGTAGTTAATTACTATTTCTATTCATCATTTGTATGTCACCTCAATTAGACTGTTAAGAGCCTGTGTCTCAGAGAGTGTCATGTTTTAATGCATATTATAGCTGCTCTGTGAATACTTCTTAAATGAATGGACAATACGGAGAAAACTGCGGGAGTGCAAAGCAAAACAATCACAAAAAAAGGTTTAGGGGAGTGATGAAAGAGATAAATGAGGAGCAGAAAAAGGAGCATACATAGAGTAATCAAGAACAGGAGATATGCTTGGAACTCAGGCAGCCAGATAAAGATATAACTAAACCAAGGCAAATAAGGCAGCAAGCTAGCTGTGTAGAACCCATTTTGATGAACTAGAAAACTAGAATTGGACTTAAATTGCACTAACAAAGAATAGTCACAGTGAGAACGGGGATGTTGGAAGATATGGTACCTTGAAATTTAAATGGAAAATTGTTTCAAAGTACCTTGTGAGAGAGGGAAGTCCTGAAATGGCTTCTCTGGCAAAGCCTTTCCCTTCATCCAACAATTATCCTGAGATACTTGAGATCTCATCTCCATAAATTCAATAGGCAATTGGGGCCACTTTCTCTTTTGAGGCCAGATGCAGAAACAGAAATTACAGTCATTTCCTATATTGCAGAAATTAGCTGGCCAGTTTAAAGCCACCTGCACACATTAATTCACATCATCAAAGGTTGGCATCTAGAAGGATCCCTGTCACATACTTCACTGACATAGAGGCCAAGTTCAGATCACTGAAGATGACATCTAAGTTGAAGTTGCACCATGCTGAGTTGATGGTCTTTTTGTGGTTTCTATTCCCTTGGTAGTTAAAGAATGGCAAATATTTTATCTTATACTATTACACATACAAACATAAAATAATACCAAAATATCACTAGTAACAAATAACAATAGTTCCCTGTCCCACCAGTATCCGTCACCCTTCTAAGAAGTAATCATTTTTCTGTAATTTTAGCTGTTTCTTCTGATTTCTACATTATATTATGCATCTAAAATATGCCCAAATATATATTTACTTTAAAATCTTAGGTATTGCATGGCTACTGACTTAACCAAGAATCGTGATAGACTCAGAAGTGAAAGGTCTATAGTGAAAAGAGGCCTAAGAAAGTGAAATTTTTGGCTACTGTAAAAATCCCTCTATCATAATCCTTGGTCAGTTCAGTAGGCAGGTTTGCCTGATTATGACCAGGATTACAATAGTGGTACATCTTGATTAGCAAGTCAGTGTGGTAGCGTGCAGGGGTCAGTGCTGGGTGAGACCATTGATGTCTTTTCTCTATAGTAATCTAGTAGTATGACAGCTATCCAGCAGGTAGAAAATGTCCTACTCAGTTAGAAACTGATTTCTTTATGTGCTACATCTAAAGAATATAGTGTCTTCAGTTACAGAGTATTACCTTGTATTTAGGATGGGTAACCAAGGGCAATGGCATTAGCTTTTGTTGCTTTGTAGGCCTTTGGGGTCTTTCTCACCAATAACAGGAACATATCCAATGCCTTACATCATGATTTTCATTTAATAACTCATGTCTTCTAGAAGAAGCATTGTCTACCCATAAAGGGTAGTACCTCTTTTAAAAAAAAAAACAAAAAAACATTTGTTTAAGATAGAGCAGAGATCGACAAAATGTCCAACCAATTCCTATCCCAACCCAAGACCCACCCCATAGGAAAGAGCCAACCCCTGACACTATTAATGATACTCTGCTATGCTTGTAGACCAGAGTCAAGCAGAGTTGTCCCCAGAGAGGCTCCACCCAGCAGTGCTTTGAAACAGATGCTGATACTCACAGACAAATATTGGGCCATGTGTAGGAAGTCTTCTAGAAAAGTGTAGGGAAGGAGGAAAGAACCTGGAGGTGACTGGAGCTTCACAAGAAGACCAACAGAGCCCCAGAGGGGCTTATGTAAGCTGAAGCACCAACCAAGGACCATGCATGGACTGGACCTGGGCTCCCTACACAGATGTAGCCAATGGGCAGCTCAGACTTGATGTGGGTCCCCTAGTAAGTGGAGCAGGGGCTGTCTCAGACATGGACTCAGTTGCCTGCTTTTTGATCACTTCCACCTAGCAGGACCGCCTAGCCAGGCCACAGTGGAAGAGGCTATGCTCAGTCTTGATGTGACTTGATGAGCAGGAGTGAATGGGAAGGGGGATCAATCCCCTTTTCTGAGGAATAGAGGAGGATTGGGGGGGGGGAGAGTGGAACGGAGAGGAGAGGAGGGAGGGGACTACAACCAGGCAGTAAAATGAATAAAAATTAATTAGTTAATTAAAAATTGTTACACAGTGAAAAAATATTTATTACGTATAGTGTTTGCCTGCATGTGCTCTGCCTTCACACCAGAAGAGGGCGCCAGATCACATTATAGATGGCTATGAGCCACCATGTGGCGTCTGGGAATTGAACTCAGGACCTTTGGAAAAGCAGCCAGTGCTCTTAACCTCTGAGCCATCTCTCCAGTCCAGTAGTATTTCTTTTTAAAGTTATATTTTGAGATTATCTTACTAAGTAATGCATTTCCACAAGGTTTTTCAATACATGCTTAGTTTTCATTAACACACCAGACTGCAGAATCAGTATTATCCTGCATAGCAACCTCCTCGGAGGGAGATATTATTTTTTTCCTCTTGTGCTGCAGGGTTAATTCCCTCAGGTTGGAGTAGAGAAGGCATGAGAACCAATACTACTAGACGTGGGAAGATGACTTCATCTGGTCAAAAAGAGAAAGAGAAAAAAAATGAGGAGCAAAAAGGCTTATCCAATTTAGAGACCCAGTGTCCTTATCTAATACCGTTTGATCTGAGAAGCTAAGCAGGGTCCAGGCTGGTTAGTACTTGGATGGGAGACTCAGTGTCCTCAGCTTTTTTTGGTGTATTACTCACACATGTCTTCATTCCAAATTAAAAGATCTGATTTTTTCCAAATCAATACAGTCATTTTAACAATAGATACTTTATGAGGCCAGGAGTCCAGTTTGTATCCCACTTCTTCTAGTTACAAGATAAGAGTCTACATTTCGTTTTCAGCAATCTTATTCTTGTGGGTATAGGAAATAAGGCTCTTCTTCAGGGCACACAGAAACTTTTAGGTCATTATTGGCACTTCAGCTCAGAATCCAAATCCTTGCAGTTTTTGTTAACTATCACCATTTTGTCCAAAAACATTAAGAGCAACGGACTAGCCTCAATATAATCATTAAAGTACCAAAAGTATTCAAAAATATCTCCACACCTAATCAACTAACTCTTTCCTTCCCTACTGATTTTTGGCTTTTTGCAATGGGATGTCTCTATGTAGACGTGTATGGCCTAAAACTTACCAGGAAGTCCATGCTGGCCTTTAACTAAACTCTATCCCTCCTGCCTTAGTTTTCTAAGTACTGAGATCACAGGTGGGAAGCTCTTTTTGTCTTTTATAAGTGAGGGGTTTTTTTGGTTGGTTTGGTTGGTTGGTTTCTTTGATCAGGTGCCAAGATTGAATACAGAGCGCCATACCTGCTAAACTGGCACTCTGTCACTAAGCTGCTTCCTCTAGACCCAGCAGCTTTAAACTTAACAAGGGTAAAGAGCCAAGGCCAGAAACCAAGCCCATTTATAAAGCCCATCCTTAAAATGTTATTATTCAAGGTACTGCTGTGAGACCTGAAAATAAAAGGCATCACTGGGCCTGCTGGGGCAGGAATAAGGGAGGGTCAGTGGCTGAGTATCCTCAACCTATCTAACTGGCAGTCCCAAGATGACCAATGCAAAAACCTCTTCCCCAAAAGGTCCATCTAAGTAAAACAGAGTTCAAAGTTATGGCACAAGATAAGTTAATTCTGAGATGGAGACAACAGGAAATATATGTTCCAAGGAAAGGCCACAGATGATGTCCACTCAAATGATGTGACAGGCTTAAAGGAATATGAAGAAAAACTAAAACTGCAAGATCAGGTGTCTATACATAGGGGAAACATTCTTGTTGTGTGACTAGCAACTAAGTAACAGGAGATGCAAGAGTGTACTTCTCAAATCCAGTACCTCAAGCAAGTCCAACAGCCAAGTGTGGCCCAACTGAGACCAACAGGGGTAGGCCCGATAGTCAACTTGTTTTTCCTAAAAATGAAAGGTGAACTGGAACCGACTAACAACAAACTGGAAGTTTTTTTACACCTGATAGATAAACAAATCATATTCCCCATTCCAGACTTCCTTGATAGTCGCACCTTGAGAAACACTGTGTTGGGACAGCGGAATGCTTGTTTCCACATCAAAAAAAAAAATAGTCGCACTCTAATAATGCCTGCTTATAATGGTTAATGTGAAACTTACCAGATGAACTTTGTGTTTCAGCTTCTTTCTCTTCCAATGCCACCAGACTATTCCAAAGAAGAGGCCACCTCTGAACATTTCTCCTTCGAGGACATGTAGAGACTAGGAATGTTTCTGTTTGAAGAAAATAGAGGTAGAAACAGAAGTAGTAAGTCTGTAGCACACTGTGTTTTCAGACAGTTTGAAGGACTAAAAACTTAGAGATTTTAAATCATGAATCAAACTTTTAAAATTCCAATAAAATGTAATATTAGAATGTGCATTGCTCTTAACCCAGAGCATAGTGACTTAGAGACACTGCACACCAGTTGTGCCAATAAAACCGTGGACTTTATGATTGTTGAACTACTGGGTCAAAACCCAAATGAGGTGAATTTTGCTTTTAAATGACTTACCAACTTCTAACAGCTGTGAGACAAGTTATTAGCTACCAAAATAAGTAATGCATATGTTTATCTGTTTGGCTCTGAGCTCTATACTACATATTGGAGCCTTTAATCTATGTGTTTTTATCTATGGTTTTATTCTTTGAATGGTTGTAGTAATGTGCTAATGTGAAGGTGTGGTCTTAAACTCCAGGTTTAAACTGTTTGGGGCATCATAAGCCATCTCACAACTGCATTGTATAACGTATTGGCTATGATGAGACTCACCCCATTATTTAGCAAACGGTCATCTCCTTCTGCAGGCACATGTTAAATAGCTGTGTCATTGGTGTTAAATGAGGGAATGGGTTCTTCCATTGTTTGAGGGCTTTTTGTATTAAATTCTTCATGTTAAATTAAATGTGCCTTGAAACAGTTGTTCTTTTTTTTTCCTTTTTTGAATTTTATTTTATTTTTTACATTGAAAACACATTTTCTTTCATACAATATGTTTTGATTATGATTGCTCCTCTCCCAACTCTTTTCAGACCCTCTACATCTCCCCATCTCTCCAAACCCACATTCTTTCTTGCTTTCTCATTAGAAAACAGGCATCAGGAAGGAAGAAAGGAAGGAAGAAGAGAGGGAAGGAAGCAGAGAGGGAAAAAAGAAAGGTAGGAAAAAATAAAATAAGATTAAATAAATATAAATAAACCTAAATAGGACAAAACAAGCAAATGAACATCAAAACAAAGAGCCGAAGAAAAAGTACAAAAATCCCCACAGATATGGAGACACATGCATTGGTATATGGAGACACATAGAAATTCCCTAAAAGCAGGGCATGGTGCTGTATGCATGTAATCTCAGCACTCAGGAAGGCAGAGGCAAGTGAACTCTGTGAGTTCGAGGCCATCCTGGTCTACAAAGGGAAGCCAGCCTGGTCTACAGCGTGAGGCCAGGACAGCCAAGGCTACACAGAGAAACCCTGTCTCAAAAAACAAAAGAAAAAGAAACAGAAGGAGGAAGAGAACTAGAAGAAAAAGAAGGAGGAAGAGGAAGAGGAAAATTAAAAAAAGAAAGAAATCCCCTAAAAGCACAAAATCAGAAACAAAAATCTATAAGCAAAAGACCTGTAAGGTAAGCAAAAACTCCAAAAATACCATTAAGTTCATTTTGTGTCAGACAAAATGACATTAGGGCCTACCCTTAACAGTGGTTTGTTTCCCTTGGAGAAGTATAAATTTCCATTTGTGAGTGATTATCTATTGGAGACAGCTTCTAGGTTAGGGATGGGGGCTTCTGTTCACTTTCCCTCACAGAGCAGGGGACCCCCCCCCAGGCATATTGCCATGGTCTCTGAGTTCATATGTGCATTGATTCTTCTGTGTTTAGAAAGGCTTGTTTCCTTTTTCTTCTCCAACTGCCTCCTCTTCCACAGCATTCCCCGAGCCCCTGAGGTGGGGGATTTGGTAGAGACATCCCATTTAGGACTGACTGATAGGTCTCTCACACCCTGAACCTTGGCCAGCTGTGAGTCTCTGCATTTTTTCCCATTTACAGAGGACACTTCTCTGATGATAGCTTAGCAAAACACTGAACTAGAAGTATAGCAGAATGCTTTTAGGAGTCATTTTGTTGCTCTGTTCCTTTAACAGAAGAGTAAGATTTGATTTTCTGAGGTGATCAAACCACTGACTTGAAGTCTTTCCTCTTTTGTATTTTAAGTATCTGAGGCTATATAGTTCCCTCTCAGGAACATCTCTGTAAAGTCATTTTTGTTGTTCATTTTGTGACAGTATGTATTCTTCAAGATTCCTACTTTAATGGCGCCCTCTTCTGTCAGCACAGGAAAGTCCAGATACCTAGTCTCCTTTTACCTTTTCAAGCTGGAAGTTAATAAAATGTATTCATATTTATCCATTGTTTCATTATTTTATATTTTGTTTCTCTTAATTATTTCCTTTCTTCTATTTGATTTGCATTTATTTTCATTCTCCTTAATATTCTCTTGATTCTTGTGTTCTCTTGAATTGTGTTCCTCTTTCCTTTCTTCTCTTTCTCTCTCCCCAAAGCATTGAGGGAATACTCTGCCACAGAGCTAGGTGCCCAAACCTTATGGTTCTCTTCTCTCTATTTGGACACAACTTTTCCCTCTCCTCCTACCTCATCATTCATTTGCTTTAAGGATGGGAAATTGTTTTGGTGTTTGGTCTTCAACTTTCTCCATGGCTACATTTAGCATTAAGTGGTTTAGACTGGAACAATTTTAAGCAACTCCCTTCCTTATCCATGTGTAATGAAAGAAACATCTAACTGAAATTTAGCATGTTAGAATTATCTGCTGGAATTACATCTTGTCTATTTCCCAACTTAAGTGCTATCTTCTCAATATGTGCCCACATATTGCTTTTATAATGGCAGTATTAATATAAGTAAAGATAATAGCCTAACTTTGGTATGTTTTCTAGTTGAGAAACCACATTCTATAGTGGTTAAGTATACACATAAACTATATTTCAGACATACCGAAAATGATTAAATGTAACTACCTATAATCATACCTCCTAGTTAACTGTTTGTTAATATTTCTGCCATGTGCTTTAATTTTCTTTTTCTCTTTAATAATAAGTTAAAGGGGCTAGCAGAGGATATAACTCAAGGGAAGAACTCTTATCTAATATACATAAAGTTCTAGTTTTATGACCACAAAAGAAAGAGATACAAACAGACAAGGACAGAGAGATAAGAATCAATAAAACGCATAAAAATGCAATTATGAAACACATTATTTTGCAAGCTAATTAAAAGAGAGAAATTAAAAAAGATAAGAGCTGGGGTGATGGCTCAGGCAGTCACATGTTGCTATGGAATCATGAGGACTTGCGTTTGAACCCCAGCACCTATGTAAAAAAGCAAGCATAGTGGCCTATGTCTGCAGTCCCAGCATGGTGGCCTATGTCTGCAGTCCCAGCATGGTGGCCTATGTCTGCAGTCCCAGCATGGTGGCCTATGTCTGCAGTCCCAGGATGGTGGCCTGTGTCTGCAGTCCCAGCATGGTGGCCTGTGTCTGCAGTCCCAGCATGGTGGCCTGTGTCTGCAGTCCCTGCATGGTGGCCTGTGTCTGCAGTCCCAGCATGGTGGCCTATGACTACGGTCCCAGCATGGTGGCCTATGTCTGCAGTCCCAGCATGGTGGCCTATGTCTGCAGTCCCAGGATGGTGGCCTATTTCTGCAGTCCCAGCACGGTGGCCTGTGTCTGCAGTCCCACACGGTGGTCTGTGTCTGCAATCCCAGCATGGTGGCCTGTGTCTTCAGTCCCTGCATGGTGACCTATGTCTGCAGTCCCAGCATGGTGGCCTGTGTCTGCAGTCCCAGCATGGTGGCCTATGTCTGCAGTCCCAGCATAGTGGCCTATGTCTGCGGTCCCAGCATGGTGGCCTGTGTCTGCAGTCCCAGCATGGTGGCTTCTGTCTGTAATCCCAGTATGGTGGCCTATGTCTGCAGTCCCAGCATGGTGGCCTGTGTCTGCAGTCCCAGCATGGTGGCCTATGTCTGCAGTCCCAGCATGGTGGCCTATGTCTGCAGTCCCAGCATGGTGGCCTATGTCTGCAGTCCCAGCATGGTGGCCTATGTCTGCAGTCCCAGCATGGTGGCCTATGTCTGCAGTCCCAGCATGGTGGCCTGTGTCTGCAGTCCCAGCATGGTGGCCTACGTCTGCAGTCCAAGCATGGTGACCTATCTCTGCAGTCCCAGTATGGTGGCCTATGTCTGCAGTCCCAGCATGGTGGCCTATTATGTCAGTCCCAGCATGGTGGCCTATGTCTGCAGTCCTAGCATGGTGGCCTGTGCCTGCAGTCCCAGCACGGTGGCCTGTGTCTGCAGTCCCAGCATGGTGGCCTGTGTCTGCAGTCCCAGCATAGTGTCCTATGTCTCCAGTACCAGCATGGTGTCCTGTGTCTGCAGTCCCCGAATGGTGGCCAATTATGGCAGTCCCAGCACGGTGGCCTATTATGGCAGTCCCAGCATGGTGGCCTATGTCTGCTGTCCGAGCACGGTGGCCTATGTCTGCAGTCCAGGCACGGTGGCCTGTGTCTGCAGTCCCAGCATGGTGGCCTATGTCTGCAGTCTCAGCATGGTGGCCTACGTCTGCAGCCCCAGCATGGTGGCCTGTGTCTGCAGTCCCAGCATGGTGGCCTATGTCTGCAGTCCAAGCATAGTGACCTATCTCTGCAGTCCCAGTATGGTGGCCTATGTCTGCAGTCCCAGCATGGTGGCCTATTATGTCAGTCCCAGCATGGTGGCCTATGTCTGCAGTCCCAGCATGGTGGCCTGTGTCTTCAGTCCCAGCATTGTGGCCTGTGTCTGCAGTCCCAGCATGGTGGCCAGTGTCTGCAGCCCCAGCATGGTGGCCTGTGTCTCCAGTCCCAGCATGGTGGCCTATGTCTGCAGTCCCACCATGGTGACCTATGTCTGCAGTCCCAGCATGGTGGCCTGTGTCTGCAGTACCAGCATGGTGGCCTGTGTCTGCAGTCCCAGCATGGTGACCTATGTCTGCTGTCCCACCATGGTGACCTATGTCTGCATTCCCAGCATAATGGCCTGTGTCTGCAGTCCCAGCATGGTGGCCTATTATGGCAGTCCCAGCATGGTGGCCTACATCTGCAGTCCCAGCATGGTGGCCTGTGACTGCAGTCCCAGCAAGGTGGCCTATTATGGCCGTCCCAGCATAGTGGCCTATGTCTGCAGTCCCAGCATGGTGACCTATGTCTGCAGTCCCAGCAGGGTGGCCTGTGTCTGCAGTCCCAGCATGGTGGCCTGTGTCTGCAGTCCCAGCATGGTGACCTATGTCTGCAGTCGCAACATGGTGGGCTGTGTCTGCATTCCCAGCATAATGGCCTGTGTCTGCAGTCCCAGCATGGTGACCTATGTCTGCAGTCCCAGCAGGGTGGCCTGTGTCTGCAGTACCAGCATGGTGGCCTGTGTCTGCAGTCCCAGCATGGTGACCTATGTCTGCTGTCCCACCATGGTGACCTATGTCTGCATTCCCAGCATAATGGCCTGTGTCTGCAGTCCCAGCATGGTGGCCTATTATGGCAGTCCCAGCATGGTGGCCTACATCTGCAGTCCCAGCATGGTGGCCTGTGACTGCAGTCCCAGCAAGGTGGCCTATTATGGCCGTCCCAGCATAGTGGCCTATGTCTGCAGTCCCAGCATGGTGACCTATGTCTGCAGTCCCAGCAGGGTGGCCTGTGTCTGCAGTCCCAGCATGGTGGCCTGTGTCTGCAGTCCCAGCATGGTGACCTATGTCTGCAGTCGCAACATGGTGGGCTGTGTCTGCATTCCCAGCATAATGGCCTGTGTCTGCAGTCCCAGCATGGTGACCTATGTCTGCAGTCCCAGCAGGGTGGCCTGTGTCTGCAGTACCAGCATGGTGGCCTGTGTCTGCAGTCCCAGCATGGTGACCTATGTCTGCTGTCCCACCATGGTGACCTATGTCTGCATTCCCAGCATAATGGCCTGTGTCTGCAGTCCCAGCATGGTGGCCTATTATGGCAGTCCCAGCATGGTGGCCTACATCTGCAGTCCCAGCATGGTGGCCTGTGACTGCAGTCCCAGCAAGGTGGCCTATTATGGCCGTCCCAGCATGGTGACCTATGTCTGCAGTCCCAGCATGGTGGCCTGTGTCTGCAGTCCCAGCATGGTGACCTATGTCTGCTGTCCCACCATGGTGACCTATGTCTGCATTCCCAGCATAATGGCCTGTGTCTGCAGTCCCAGCATGGTGGCCTATTATGGCAGTCCCAGCATGGTGGCCTACGTCTGCAGTCCCAGCATGGTGGCCTGTGATTGCAGTCCCAGCAAGGTGGCCTATTATGGCCGTCCCAGCATAGTGGCCTATGTCTGCAGTCCCAGCATGGTGACCTATGTCTGCAGTCCCAGCATGGTGGCCTGTGTCTGCAGTCCCAGCATGGTGGCCTTTGACTGCAGTCCCAGCATGGTGGCCTATTATGGCAGACCAAGCATGGTGGCCTATGTCTGCAGTCCCAGCATGGTGACCTATGTCTGCAGTCCCAGCAGGGTGGCCTGTGTCTGCAGTCCCAGCATGGTGGCCTGTGTCTGCAGTCCCAGCATGGTGACCTATGTCTGCAGTCCCAACATGGTGGGCTGTGTTTGCAGTCCCAGCATGGTGGCCTATTATGGCAGTCCCAGCATGGTGGCCTATGTCTGCAGCCCCAGCACGGTGGCCTGTTTCTGCAGTCGCAGCATGGTGGCCTATAATGGCAGTCCCAGCATGGTGGCCTATGTCTGCAGTCCCACCATGGTGGCCTGTGTCTGCAGTCCCAGCACGGTGGCCTGTGTCTGCAGTCCCAGCATGGTCGCCTATGTCTGCAAACCCAGCATGGTGGCCTGTGTCTGCAATCCCAGCATGGTGGCCTATGTCTGCAGTCCCAGCATGGTTGCCTATGTCTGCAGTCTAAGCATGGTGGCCTATGTCTGCAATCCCAGCATGGTGGCCTGTGTCTGTGGTCCCAGCATGGTGGTCTGTGTCTGCAGTCCAAGCATGGTGGCCTATGTCTGCATTCCCAGCATGGTGGCCTGTGTCTGCAGTCCCAGCATGGTGGCCTGTGTCTGCAGTCCCAGCATGGTGGCCTATTATGGCAGTCACAGCATGGTGGCCTACGTCTGCAGCCACAGCATGGTGGCCTGTGTCTGCAGTCCCAGCATGGTGGCCTATGTCTTCAGTCCCAGCATGGTGGCCTGTGTCTGCAGTTTCTGCGTGGTGGCCTGTGTCTGCAGTACCAGCATGGTCGCCTTTGTCTGCAGTCCAAGCATGGTGGCCTGTGTCTGCAGTCCCAGCACGGTGGCCTGTTTCTGCAGTCCCAGCATGGTGGCCTGTGTCTGCAGTCCCAGCATGGTGGCCTATGTCTGCAGTCACAGCATGGTGGCCTATGTCTGCAGTCCCAGCATGGTGGCCTGTGTCTGCAGTCCCAGCATAGTGTCCTATTTCTGCAGTCCCAGCATGGTGTCCTGTGTCTGCAGTCCCCGCATGGTGGCCTATTATGGCAGTCCGAGCATGGTGGCAAATGTCTGCAGTCCCAGCACGGTGGCCTATGTCTGCAGTCCAGGCACGGTGGCCTGTGTCTGTAGTCCCACCATGGTGGCCTATGTCTGCAGTCCCAGCATGGCGGCCTACGTCTGCAGCCCCAGCATGGTGGCCTGTGTCTGCAGTCCCAGCATGGTGGCCTATGTCTGCAGTCCAAGCATGGTGACCTATCTCTGCAGTCCCAATATGATGGCCTATGTCTGCAGTCCCAGCATGATGGCCTATTTTGTCAGTCCCAGCATGGTGGCCTATGTCTGCAGTCCCAGAATGGTGGCCTGTGTCTGCAGTCCCAGCATTGTGGCCTGTGTCTGCAGTCCCAGCATGGTGGCCTATCTCTGCAGTCCCAGCATGATGGCCTGTGTCTGCAGTCCCAGCATGGTGGCCTATTATGGCAGTCCCAGCATGGTGGCCTGTGTCTGCAGTCCCAGCATGGTGGCCTGTGACTGCAGTCCCAGCAAGGTGGCCTATTATGGCCGTCCCAGCATAGTGGCCTATGTCTGCAGTCCCAGCATGGTGACCTATGTCTGAAGTCCCAGCATGGTGGCCTGTGTCTGCAGTCCTAGAATGGTGGCCTGTGACTGCAGTCCCAGCATGGTGGCCTATTATGGCAGACCAAGCATGGTGGCCTATGTCTGCAGTCCCAGCATGGTGACCTATGTCTGCAGTCCCAGCAGGGTGGCCTGTGTCTGCAGTCCCAGCATGGTAGCCTATTACGGCAGTCCCAGCATTGTGGCCTTTGACTGCAGTCCCAGCATGGTGGCCTGTGTCTGCAGTCCCAGCATGGTGGCCTGTGTCTGCAGTCCCAGCATCGTGGCCTGTGTCTGCAGTCCCAGCATGGTGGCCTGTGTCTGCAGTCCCAGCATGGTGGCCTGTGTCTTCAGGCCCAGCATGGTGGCCTGTGTCTGCAGTCCCTGCGTGGTGGCCTGTGTCTGCAGTACCAGCATGGTGGCCTATGTCTGCAGTCCAAGCATGGTGGCCTGTGTCTGCAGCCCCAGCACGGTGGCCTATTTCTGCAGTCCCAGCATGGTGGCCTGTGTCTGCAGTCCCTGCATGGTGAACTATGTCTGCAGTCCCAGCATGGTGGCCTGTGTCTGCAGTCCCAGCATGGTGGCATATGTCTGCAGTCCCAGCATGGTGGCCTGTGTCTGCAGTCCCAGCATGGGGGCCTGTGTCTGCAGTCCCACCATGGTGGCCTATGTCTGCAGTCCCAGCATGGTGGCCTATGTCTGCAGTCCCAGCATGGTGGCCTGTGTCTGCAGTCCCAGCATGGTGGCCTGTGTCTGCAGTCCCTGCACGGTGGCCTGTGTCTGCAGTCCCAGCATGGTGGCCTGTGTCTGCAGTCCCAGCATAGTGTCCTATTTCTGCAATCCCAGCATGATGTCCTGTGTCTGCAGTCCCCGCATGGTGGCCTATTATAACAGTCGCAGCACGGTGGCCTATTATGGCAGTCCCAGCATGGTGGCCTATGTCTGCAGTCCCAGCACGGTGGCCTATGTCTGCAGTCCAGGCACGGTGGCCTGTGTCTGCAGTCCCAGCATGGTGGCCTATGTCTGCAGTCCCAGCCTGGTGGCCTACGTCTGCAGCCCCAGCATGGTGGCCTGTGTCTGCAGTCCCAGCATGGTGGCCTATGTCTGCAGTCCAAGCATGGTGACCTATCTCTGCAGTCCCAGTATGGTGGCCTATGTCTGCAGTCCCAGCCTGGTGGCCTATTATGTCAGTCCCAGCATGGTGGCCTATGTCTGCAGTCCCAGCATGGTGGCCTGTGTCTGCAGTCCCAGCATTGTGGCCTGTGTCTGCAGTCCCAGCATGGTGGCCAGTGTCTGCAGCCCCAGCATGGTGGCCTATGTCTCCAGTCCCAGCATGGTGGCCTATGTCTGCAGTCCCACCATGGTGACCTATGTCTGCAGTCCCAGCATGGTGGCCTGTGTCTACAGTACCAGCATGGTGGCCTGTGTCTGCAGTCCCAGCATGGTGACCTATGTCTGCTGTCCCACCATGGTGACCTATGTCTGCAGTCCCAGCATGATGGCCCGTGTCTGCAATCCCAGCATGTTGGCCTATGTCTGCAGTCCCAGCATGGTGGCCTATGTCTGCAGTCCCAGCATAGTGGCCTATGTCTGCGGTCCCAGCATGGTGGCCTGTGTCTGCAGTCCCAGCATGGTGGCTTCTGTCTGTAATCCCAGTATGGTGGCCTATGTCTGCAATCCCAGCATGGTGGCCTGTGTCTGCAGTCCCAGCATGGTGGCCTATGTCTGCAGTCCCAGCATGGTGGCCTATGTCTGCAGTCCCACCATGGTGGCCTATGTCTGCAGTCCCAGGATGGTGGCCTGTGTCTGCAGTCCCAGCATGGTGGCCTATGTCTGCAGTACAAGCATGGTGACCTATCTCTGCAGTCCCAGTATGGTGGCCTATGTCTGCAGTCCCAGCATGGTGGCCTATTATGTCAGTCCCAGCATGGTGGCCTATGTCTGCAGTCCTAGCATGGTGGCCTGTGTCTGCAGTCCCAGCACGGTGGCCTGTGTCTGCAGTCCCAGCATGGTGGCCTGTGTCTGCAGTCCCAGCATAGTGTCCTATGTCTGCAGTCCCAGCATGGTGTCCTGTGTCTGCAGTCCCCGCATGGTGGCCAATTATGGCAGTCCCAGCACGGTGGCCTATTATGGCAGTCCCAGCATGGTGGCCTATGTCTGCTGTCCCAGCACGGTGGCCTATGTCTGCATTCCAGGCACGGTGGCCTGTGTCTGCAGTCCCAGCATGGTGGCCTACTATGTCAGTCCCAGCATGGTGGCCTATGTCTGCAGTCCCAGCATGGTGGCCAGTGTCTGCAGTCCCAGCATTGTGGCCTGAGTCTGCAGTCCCAGCATGGTGGCCAGTGTCTGCAGCCCCAGCATGGTGGCCTGTGTCTCCAGTCCCAGCATGGTGGCCTATGTCTGCATTCCCACCATGGTGACCTATGTCTGCAGTCCCAGCATCGTGGCCTATGTCTGCAGTCCCAGCATGGTGGCCTGTGTCTGCAGTCCCAGCATGGTGGCCTGTGACTGCAGACCCAGCATGGTGGCCTATGTCTGCAGTCCCAGCATGGTGACCTATGTCTGCAGTCCCAGCAGGGTGGCCTGTGTCTGCAGTCCCAGCATGGTAGCCTATTATGGCAGTCCCAGCATTGTGGCCTTTGACTGCAGTCCCAGCATGGTGGCCTGTGTCTGCAGTCCCAGCATGGTGGCCTGTGTCTGCAGTCCCACCATCGTGGCCTATGTCTGCAGTCCCAGCATGGTGGCCTGTGTCTGCAGTCCCAGCATGGTGGCCTCTGTCTGCAGTCCCAGCATGGTGGCCTGTGTCTGCAATCCCAACATGGTGCACTATGTCTGCAGCCCCAGCATGGTGGCCTGTGTCTGCAGTCCCAGCATGGTGGCCTCTGTCTGCCGTCCCAGCATGGTGACCTATGTCTGCAGTCCCAACATGGTGGGCTGTGTTTGCAGTCCCAGCATGGTGGCCTATTATGGCAGTCCCAGCATTGTGGCCTATGTCTGCAGTCCCACCATGGTGGCCTCTGTCTGCAGTCCCAGTACGGTGGCCTGTGTCTGCAGTCCCAGCATGGTCGCCTATGTCTGCAAACCCAGCATGGTGGCCTAAGTCTGCAATCCCAGCATGGTGGCCTGTGTCTGTGGTCCCAGCATGGTGGTCTGTGTCTGCAGTCCAAGCATGGTGGCCTATGTCTGCATTCCCAGCATGGTGGCCTGTGTCTGCAGTCCCAGCATGGTTGCCTGTGTCTGCAGTCCCAGCATGGTGGCCTATTATGGCAGTCCCAGCATGGTGGCCTACGTCTGCAGCCCCAGCATGGTGGCCTGTGTCTGCAGTCCCAGCATGGTGGCCTATGTCTTCAGTCCCAGCATGGTGGCCTGTGTCTGCAGTCCCTGCGTTGTGGCCTTGTCTGCAGTAAAAGCATGGTGGCCTCTGTCTGCAATCCCAGTATGGTGGCCTGTGTCTGCAGTCCCAGCGCGGGGGCCTGTTTCTGCAGTCCCAGCATGGTGGCCTGTGTCTGCAGTCCCTGCATGGTGACCTATGTCTGCAGTCCCAGCATGGTGGCCTGTGTCTGCAGTCCCAGCATGGTGGCCTGTGTCTGCAGTCCCAGCATGGTGGCCTCTGTCTGCAATCCCAGTATGGTGGCCTATGTCTGCAGTCCCAGAATGGTGGCCTGTGTCTGCAGTCCAAGCATGGTGACCTATGTCTACAGTCCCAGCATGGCGGCCTGTGTCGGCAGTCCCAGCATATTGGCCTATGTCTGCAGTCCCAGCATGGTGGCCTATGTCTGCAGTCCCAGCATGGTGGCCTATGTCTGCAGTCCCAGCATGGTGGCCTATGTCTGCAGTCCCAGCATGGTGGCCTGTGTCTGCAGTCCCAGGATGGTGGCCTGTGTCTGCATTCCCAGCACGGTGGCCTGTGTCTGCAGTCCCCGCATGGTGGCCTGTGTCTGCAGTCCCAGCATAGTGTCCTATTTCTGCAGTCCCAGCATGGTGTCCTGTGTCTGCAGTCCCCGCATGGTGGCCTATTATGGCAGTCGCAGCACGGTGGCCTATTATGGCAGTCCCAGCATGGTGGCCTATGTCTGCAGTCCCAACACGGTGGCCTATGTCTGCAGTCCAGGCACGGTGGCCTGTGTCTGCAGTCCCAGCATGGTGGCCTATGTCTGCAGTCCCAGCATGGTGGCCTACGTCTGCAGCCCCAGCATGGTGGCCTGTGTCTGCAGTCCCAGCATGGTGGCCTATGTCTGCTGTCCAAGCATGATGACCTATCTCTGCAGTCCCAGTATGGTGGCCTATGTCTGCAATCCCAGCATGGTGGCCTATTATGTCAGTCCCAGCATGGTGGCCTATGTCTGCAGTCCCACCATGGTGGCCTGTGTCTGCAGTCCAAGCATGGTGGCCAGTGTCTGCAGCCCCAGCATGGTGGCCTGTGTCTCCAGTCCCAGCATGGTGGCCTATGTCTGCAGTCCCACCATGGTGACCTATGTCTGCAGTCCAAGCACGGTGGCCTGTGTCTACAGTACCAGTATGGTGGCCTGTGTCTGCAGTCCCAGCATGGTGACCTATGACTGCTGTCCCACCATGGTGACCTATGTCTGCAGTCCAAGCATGATGGCCTGTGTCTGCAATCCCAGCATGTTGGCCTATGTCTGCAGTCCCAGCATGGTGGCCTGTGTCTGCAGTCACAGCATAGTGTCCTATGTCTGCAGTCCCAGCACGGTGGCCTGTGTCTGCAGTCCCACACGGTGGTCTGAGTCTGCAATCCCAGCATGGTGGCCTGTGTCTGCAGTCCCTGCGTGGTGACCTATGTCTGCAGTCCTAGCATGGTGGCCTGTGTCTGCAGTCCCAGCATGGTGGCCTATGTCTGCAGTCCCAGCATAGTGGCCTATGTCTCCGGTCCCAGCATGGTGGCCTGTGTCTGCAGTCCCAGCATGGTGGCTTCTGTCTGTAATCCCAGTATGGTGGCCTATGTCTGCAATCCCAGCATGGTGGCCTGTGTCTACAGTCCCAGCATGGTGGCCTATGTCTGCCGTCCCAGCATGGTGGCCTATGTCTGCAGTCCCAGCATGGTGGCCTATGTCTGCAGTCCCAGCATGGTGGCCTGTGTCTGCAGTCCCACCATGGTGGCCTATGTCTGCAGTCCCAGCATGGTGGCCTGTGTCTGCAGTCCCAGCCTGGTGGCCTATGTCTGCAGTCCAAACATGGTGACCTATCTCTGCAGTCCCAGTATGGTGGCCTATGTCTGCAGTCCCAGCATGGTGGCCTATTATGTCAATTCCAGCATGGTGGCCTATGTCTCCAGTCCTAGCATGGTGGCCTGTGTCTGCAGTCCCAGCACGGTGGCCTGTGTCTGCAGTCCCAGCATGGTGGCCTGTGTCTGCAGTCCCAGCATAGTGTCCTATGTCTGCAGTCCCAGCATGGTGTCCTGTGACTGCAGTCCCCGGATGGTGGCCAATTATGGCAGTCCCAGCACGGTGGCCTATTATGGCAGTCCCACCATGGTGGCCTATGTCTGCTGTCCCAGCACGGTGGCCTATGTCTGCAGTCCAGGCACGGTGGCCTGTGTCTGCAGTCCCAGCATGGTGGCCTATGTCTGCAGTCCCAGCATGGTGGCCTACGTCTGCAGCCCCAGCATGGTGGCCTGTGTCTGCAGTCCCAGCATGGTGGCCTATGTCTGCAGTCCAAGCATAGTGACCTATCTCTGCAGTCCCAGTATGGTGGCCTATGTCTGCAGTCCCAGCATGGTGGCCTACTATGTCAGTCCCAGCATGGTGGCCTATGTCTGCAGTCCCAGCATGGTGGACTGTGTCTGCAGTCCCAGCATTGTGGCCTGTGTCTACACTCCCAGCATGGTGGCCAGTGCCTGCAGCCCCAGCATGGTGGCCTGTGTCTCCTGTCCCAGCATTTTGGCCTATGTCTGCAGTCCCACCATGGTGACCTATGTCTGCAGTCCCAGCATGGTGGCCTGTGTCTGCAGTCCCAGCATGGTGGCCTGTGACTGCAGTCCCAGCAAGGTGGCCTATTATGGCCGTCCCAGCATAGTGGCCTGTGTCTGCAGTCCCAGCATGGTGGCCTGTGTCTGCAGTCCCAGCATGGTGGCCTGTGACTGCAGTCCCAGCATGGTGGCCTATTATGGCAGACCCAGCATGGTGGCCTATGTCTGCAGTCCCAGCATGGTGACCTATGTCTGCAGTCCCAGCAGGGTGGCCTCTGTCTGTAGTCCCAGCATGGTAGCCTATTATGGCAGTCCCAGCATTGTGGCCTTTGACTGCAGTCCCAGCATGGTGGCCTGTGTCTGCAGTCCCAGCATGGTGGCCTGTGTCTGCAGTCCCCGCATGGTGGCCTATGTCTGCAGTCCAAGCATGGTGACCTATCTCTGCAGTCCCAGTATGGTGGCCTATATCTGCAGTCCCAGCATGGTGGCCTATTATGTCAGTCCCTGCATGGTGGCCTATGTCTGCAGTCCCAGCATGGTGGCCTGTGTCTGCAGTCCCAGCATTGTGGCCTGTGTCTGCAGTCCCAGCATGGTGGCCAGTGTCTGCAGCCCCAGCATGGTGGCCTGTGTCTCCAGTCCCAGCATGGTGGCCTATGTCTGCAGTCCCACCATGGTGACCTATGTCTGCAGTCCCAGCATGGTGGCCTGTTTCTGCAGTACCAGCATGGTGGCCTGTGTCTGCAGTCCCAGCATGGTGACCTATGTCTGCTGTCCCACCATGGTGACCTATGTCTGCAGTCCCAGCATGATGGCCTGTGTCTGCAATCCCAGCATGTTGGCCTATGTCTGCAGTCCCAGCATGGTGGCCTGTGTCTGCAGCCCCACTATAGTGTCCTATGTCTGCAGTCACAGCATGGTGGCCTGTGTCTGCAGTCCCAGCACGGTGGCCTATAATGGCTGTCCCAGCATGGTGGCCTACGTCTGCAGTCCCAGCATGGTGGCCTGTGACTGCAGTCCCAGCATGGTGGCCTATTATGGCAGTCCCAGCATGGTGGCCTATGTCTGCAGTCCCAGCATGGTGACCTATGTCTGCATTCCCAGCATGGTGGCCTGTGTCTGCAGTCCCAGCATGGTGGCCTGTGACTGCAGTCCCAGCATGGTGGCCACTGTCTGCAATCCCAGTATGGTGGCCTATGTCTGCACTCCCAGCATGGTGGCCTATTATGGCAGTCCCAGCATGGTGGCCTATGTCTGCAGCCCCAGCACGGTGGGCTATTTCTGCAGTCCCAGCATGGTGGCCTGTGTCTGCAGTCCCTGCATGGTGATCTATGTCTGCAGTCCCAGCATGGTGGCCTGTGTATTCAGTCCCAGCATGGTGTCCTATGTCTGCAGTCCCAGCATGGTGGCCTGTGTCTGCAGTCCCAGCATGGTGGCCTGTGTCTACAGTCCCAGCATGGTGGCCTCTGTCTGCAATCCCAGTATGGTGGCCTATGTCTGTAGTCCCAGCATGGTGGCCTACTATGTCAGTCCCAGCATGGTGGCCTATGTCTGCAGTCCCAGCATGGTGGCCTGTGTCTGCAGTCCCAGCATTGTGGCCTGTGTCTACAGTCCCAGCATGGTGGCCAGTGCCTGCAGCCCCAGCATGGTGTCCTGTGTCTCCTGTCCCAGCATGGTGGCCTATGTCTGCAGTCCCACCATGGTGACCTATGTCTGCAGTCCCAGCATGGTGGCCTGTGTCTGCAGTCCCAGCATGGTGGCCTGTGACTGCAGTCCCAGCAAGGTGGCCTATTATGGCCGTCCCAGCATAGTGGCCTATGTTTGCAGTCCCAGCGTGGTGGCCTGTGTCTGCAGTCCCAGCATGGTGGCCTGTGTCTGCAGTCCCAGCAAGGTGGCCTGTGACTGCAGTCCCAGCATGGTGGCCTATTATGGCAGACCCAGCATGGTGGCCTGTGTCTGCAGTCCCAGCATGGTGACCTATGTCTGCAGTCCCAGCAGGGTGGCCTGTGTCTGCAGTCCCAGCATGGTAGCCTATTATGGCAGTCCCAGCATTGTGGCCTTTGACTGCAGTCCCAGCATGGTGGCCTGTGTCTGCAGTCCCAGCATGGTGGCCTGTGTCTGCAGTCCCCGCATGGTGGCCTATGTCTGCAGTCCAAGCATGGTGACCTATCTCTGCAGTCCCAGTATGGTGGCCTATGTCTGCAGTCCCAGCATGGTGGCCTATTATGTCAGTCCCAGCATGGTGGCCTATGTCTGCAGTCCCAGCATGGTGGCCTGTGTCTGCAGTCCCAGCATTGTGGCCTGTGTCTGCAGTCCCAGCATGGTGGCCAGTGTCTGCTGCCTTAGCATGGTGGCCTGTGTCTCCAGTCCCAGCATGGTGGCCTATGTCTGCAGTCCCACCATGGTGACCTATGTCTGCAGTCCCAGCATGGTGGCCTGTGTCTGCAGTACCAGCATGGTGGCCTGTGTCTGCAGTCCCAGCATGGTGACCTATGTCTGCTGTCCCACCATGGTGACCTATGTCTGCAGTCCCAGCATGATGGCCTGTGTCTGCAATCCCAGCATGTTGGCCTATGTCTGCAGTCCCAGCATGGTGGCCTGTGTCTGCAGTCCCACTATAGTGTCCTATGTCTGCAGTCACAGCATGGTGGCCTGTGTCTGCAGTCCCAGCATGGTGGCCTATAATGGCAGTCCCAGCATGGTGGCCTACGTCTGCAGTCCCAGCATGGTGGCCTGTGACTGCAGTCCCAGCATGGTGGCCTATTATGGCAGTCCCAGCATGGTGGCCTATGTCTGCAGTCCCAGCATGGTGACCTATGTCTGCATTCCCAGCATGGTGGCCTGTGTCTGCAGTCCCAGCATGGTGGCCTGTGACTGCAGTCCCAGCATGGTGGCCACTGTCTGCAATCCCAGTATGGTGGCCTATGTCTGCAGTCCCAGCATGGTGGCCTATTATGGCAGTCCCAGCATGGTGGCCTATGTCTGCAGCCCCAGCACGGTGGGCTATTTCTGCAGTCCCAGCATGGTGGCCTGTGTCTGCAGTCCCTGCATGGTGATCTATGTCTGCAGTCCCAGCATGGTGGCCTGTGTATTCACTCCCAGCATGGTGGCCTATGTCTGCAGTCCCAGCATGGTGGCCTGTGTCTGCAGTCCCAGCATGGTGGCCTGTGTCTACAGTCCCAGCATGGTGGCCTCTGTCTGCAATCCCAGTATGGTGGCCTATGTCTGCAGTCCCAGCATGGTGGCCTGTGTCTGCAGTCCCAGCATGGTGACCTATATATACAATCCCAGCATGGTGGCCTATGTCTGCAGTCCCAGCATCGTGGCCTATGTCTGCAGTCCCAGCATGGTGGCCTATGTCTGCAGTCCCAGCATTGTGGCCTATTATGACAGTCCCAGCATGGTGGCCTATGTCTGCAGTCCCAGCATGGTGGCTTATGTCTGCAGTCCCAGCATGGTGGCCTGTGTCTGCAGTCACAGCTCGGTGGCCTATGTCTGCAGTCCCAGCATGGTGTCCTGCGTCTGCAGTCCCAGCATAGTGACCTATGTCTGCAGTCCCAACATGGTGGCCTGTGTCTGCAGTCCCAACATGGTGGCCTATTATGGCAGTCCCAGCATGGTGGCCTATCATGGCCGACCCAGCATGGTGGCCTATGTCTGCAGTCCCAGCACGGTGGCCTATATCTGCCGTCCAGGCACGGTGGCCTATGTCTGCAGTCCCAGCATGGTGGCCTATGTCTGCAGTCCCAGCATGGAGACCTATGTCAGCCGTCCCAGCATGGTGGCTTGTGTCTGCAGTCTCAGCATGGTGGCCTATTATGGCAGTCTGAGCATGGTGGCCTATGTCTGCAGTCCCACCATGGTGAACTATGTCTGCAGTCCCACCATGGTGGCCTGTGTCTGCAATCCCATCATGGTGGCCTATGTCTACAATCCCAGGATGGTGGCCTATGTCTGCAGTCCCAGCATGGTGGCCTATGTTTGCAGTCCCAGCATGGTGGCCTGTGTCTGCAGTCCCAGCATGGTGGCCTATTATGGCAGTCCCAGCATGGGGGCCTATGTGTGCAGCCCCAGCATGGTGGCCTTGTCTGCAGTCCCAGCATGGTGGCCTATTATGGAAATCCCAGCATGGTCGCCTATGTCTGCAGTCCCACCATGGTGATCTATGTCTGCAGTCCCAGCATGTTGGCCTGTGTCTGCAGTCCCAGCATGGTGGCCTTTGTCTGCAGTCCCAGCATGGTGACCTATATCTGCAGTCCCAGCAGGGTGGCCTGTGTCTGCAGTCCCAGCATGGTGGCCTATTATGGCAGTCCCAGCATGGTGGCCTGTGTCTGCAGTCCCAACATCTTGGCCTGTGTCTGCAGTCCCAGCATGGTGGGCTGTGTCTGCAGTCCCAGCATGGTGGCCTCTTTCTGCAATCCCAATATGGTGGCCTATGTCTGCAGTCCCAGCATGGTGGCCTGTGTCTGCAGTCCCAGCATGGTGACCTATATCTACAGTCCCAGCATGGTGGCCTATGTCTGCTGTCCCAGCATCGTGGCCTATGTCTGAATTCCCAGCATGGTGGCCTATGTCTGCAGTCCCAGCATGGTGGCCTATTATGACAGTCCCAGCATGGTGGCTTATGTCTGCAGTCCCAGCATGGTGGCCTGTGTCTGCAATCCCAGCATGGTGGCCTGTGTCTGCAGTCACAGCTCGGTGGCCTATGTCTGCAGTCACAGCATGGAGACCTATGTCTGCCGTCCCAGCATGGTGGCTTGTGTCTGCAGTCTCAGCATGGTGGCCTATTATGGCAGTCCCATCATGGTGGCCTATGTCTGCAGTCCCACCATGGTGAACTATGTCTGCAGTCCTAGCATGGTAGCCTGTGTCTGCAATCCCATCATGGTGGCCTATGTCTGCAATCCCATGATGGTGGCTTATGTCTGCAGTCCCAGCATGGTGGCCTATGTTTGCAGTCCCAGCATGGTGACCTATGTCTGCAGTCACAGCATGGTGTCCTGTGTCTGCAGTCCCAGCATGGTGGCCTGTGACTGCAGTCCCAGCATGGTGGCCACTGTCTGCAATTCCAGTATGGTGGCCTATGTCTGCAGTCCCAGCATGGTGGCCTATTATGGCAGTCCCAGCATGGTGGCCTATGTCTGCAGCCCCAGCACGGTGGCCTGTTTCTGCAGTCCCAGCATGATGGCCTGTGTCTGCAGTCCCTGCATGGTGATCTATGTCTGCAGTCCCGGCATGGTGGCCTGTGTCTGCAGTCCCAGCATGGTGGCCTATGTCTGCAGTCCCAGCATGGTGGCCTGTGTCTGCAGTCCCAGCATGGTGGCCTGTGTCTACAGTCCCAGCATGGTGGCCTCTCTCTGCAATCCCAGTATGGTGGCCTATGTCTGCAGTCCCAGCATGGTGGCCTATGTCTGCAGCCCCAGCACGGTGGCCTGTTTCTGCAGTCCCAGCATGATGGCCTGTGTCTGCAGTCCCTGCATGGTGATCTATGTCTGCAGTCCCGGCATGGTGGCCTGTGTCTGCAGTCCCAGCATGGTGGCCTATGTCTGCAGTCCCAGCATGGTGGCCTGTGTCTGCAGTCCCAGCATGGTGGCCTGTGTCTACAGTCCCAGCATGGTGGCCTCTCTCTGCAATCCCAGTATGGTGGCCTATGTCTGCAGTCCCAGCATGGTGGCCTGTGTCTGCAGTCCCAGCATGGTGACCTATATCTACACTCCCAACATGGTGGCCTATGTCTGCAGTCCCAGCATCGTGGCCTATGTCTGCAGTCCCAGCATGGTGGCCTATGTCGGCAGTCCCAGCATGGTGGCCTGTGTCTGAAGTCCCAGCATGGTGGACTATGTCTGCAGTCCCAACATGGTGGCCTGTGTCTGCAGTCCCAGCATGGTGGCCTGTGTCTGCAGTCACAGCTCGGTGGCCTATGTCTGCAGTCCCAGCATGGTGTCTTGCGTCTGCAGTCCCAGCATAGTGACCTATGTCTGCAGTCCCAACATGGTGGCCTGTGTCTGCAGTCCCAACATGGTGGCCTATTATGGCAGTCGCAGCATGGTGGCCTATTATGGCCGACCCAGCATGGTGGCTTATGTCTGCAGTCACAGCACGGTGGCCTATATCTGCAGTCCAGGCACGGTGGCCTATGTCTGCATTCCCAGCATGGTGGCCTATGTCTGCAGTCTCAGCATGGAGACCTATGTCTGCCGTCCCAGCATAGTGGCTTGTGTCTGCAGTCTCAGCATGGTGGCCTATTATGGCAGTCTGAGCATGGTGGCCTACGTCTGCAGTCCCACCATGGTGAACTATGTCTGCAGTCCCATCATTGTGGCCTGTGTCTGCAATCCCATCATGGTGGCCTATGTCTGCAATCCCAGGATGGTGGCCTATGTCTGCAGTCCCAGCATGGTGGCCTATGTTTGCAGTCCCAGCATGGAGACCTATGTCTGCAGTCCAAGCATGGTGGCCTGTGTCTGCAGTCCCAGCATGGTGGCCTGTGACTGCAGTCCCAGCATGGTGGCCACTGTCTGCAATCCCAGTATGGTGGCCTATGTCTGCAGTCCCAGCATGGTGGCCTATTATGGCAGTCCCAGCATGGTGGCCTATTATGGCAGTCACAGCTCGGTGGCCTATGTCTGCAATCCCAGCATGGTGTCCTGTGTCTGCAGTCCCAGCATAGTGACCTATGTCTGCAGTCCCAACATGGTGGCCTGTGTCTGCAGTCCCAACATGGTGGCCTATTATGGCAGTCCCAGCATGGTGGCCTATTATGGCCGACCCAGCATGGTGGCCTATGTCTGCACTCCCAGCACGGTGGCCTATATCTGCAGTCCAGGCACGGTGGCCTATGTCTGCAGTCCCAGCATGGTGGCCTGTGTCTGCAGTCCCAGCATGGAGACCTATGTCTGCCATCCCAGCATGGTGGCTTGTGTCTGCAGTCTCAGCATGGTGGCCTATTATGGCAGTCTGAGCATGGTGGCCTATGTATGCAGTCCCACCATGGTGAACTATGTCTGCAGTCCCAGCATGGTGGCCTGTGTCTGCAGCCCCTGCATGGTGATCTATGTCTGCAGTCCCAGCATGGTGGCCTGTGTCTGCAGTCCCAGCATGGTGGCCTATGTCTGCAGTCCCAGCATGGTGGCCTGTGTCTGCAGTCCCAGCATGGTGGCCTGTGTCTACAGTCCCAGCATGGTGGCCTCTGTCTGCAATCCCAGTATGGTGGCCTATGTCTGCAGTCCCAGCATGGTGGCCTGTGTCTGCAGTCCCAGCATGGTGACCTATATCTACAATCCCAGCATGGTGGCCTATGTCTGCAGTCCCAGCATCGTGGCCTATGTCTGCAGTCCCAGCATGGTGGCCTATGTCTGCAGTCCCAGCATGGTGGCCTGTGTCTGCAGTCCCAGCATGGTGGCCTATATCTGCAGTCCCAGCATGGTGGCCTGTGTCTGCAGTCCCAGCATGGTGGCCTGTGTCTGCAGTCACAGCTCGGTGGCCTATGTCTGCAATCCCAGCATGGTGTCCTGTGTCTGCAGTCCCAGCATAGTGACCTATGTCTGCAGTCCCAACATGGTGGCCTGTGTCTGCAGTCCCAACATGGTGGCCTATTATGGCAGTCCCAGCATGGTGGCCTATTATGGCCGACCCAGCATGGTGGCCTATGTCTGCACTCCCAGCACGGTGGCCTGTGTCTGCAGTCCCAGCATGGTGGCCTGTGTCTGCAGTCCCAGCATGGAGACCTATGTCTGCCGTCCCAGCATGGTGGCTTGTGTCTGCAGTCCCAGCATGGTGGCCTATTATGACAGTCCCAGCATGGTGGCCTATGTCTGCAGTCCCAGCATGGTGGCCTGTGTCTGCAGTCCCAGCATGGTGGCATGTGTCTGCAGTCACAGCTCGGTGGCCTATGTCTGCAGTCCCAGCATGGTGTCCTGCGTCTGCAGTCCCAGCATAGTGACCTATGTCTGCAGTCCCAACATGGTGGCCTGTGTCTGCAGTCCCAACATGGTGGCCTATTATGGCAGTCCCAGCATGGTGGCCTATTTTGGCAGACCCAGCATGGTGGCCTATGTCTGCAGTCCCAGCACGGTGGCCTATATCTGCAGTCCAGGCACGGTGGCCTATGTCTGCAGGCCCAGCATGGTGGCCTATGTCTGCAGTCCCAGCATGGAGACCTATATCTGCCGTCCCAGCATGGTGGATTGTGTCTGCAGTCTCAGCATGGTGGCCTATTATGGCAGTCCCAGCATGGTGGCCTATGTCTGCAGTCCCACCATGGTGAACTATGTCTGCAGTCCCAGCATGGTGGCCTGTGTCTGCAATCCCATCATGGTGGCCTATGTCTGCAATCCCAGGATGGTGGCCTATGTCTGCAGGCCCAGCATGGTGGCCTATGTTTGCAGTCCCAGCATGGTGACCTATGTCTGCAGTCCCAGCATGGTGGCCTGTGTCTGAAGTCCCAGCATGGTGGCCTATTATGGCAGTCCCAGCATGGGGGCCTACGTCTGCAGCCCCAGCATGGTGGCCTTGTCTGCAGTCCCAGCATGGTGGCCTATTATGGCAATCCCAGCATGGTCGCCTATATCTGCAGTCCCACCATGTTGACCGATGTCTGCAGTCCCAGCATGGTGGCCTGTGTCTGCAGTCCCAGCATGGTGGCCTATGTCTGCAGTCCCAGCATGGTGACCTATATCTGCAGTCCCAGGAGGGGGGCCTGTGTCTGCAGCCCCAGCATGGTAGCCTATTATGGCAGTCCCAGCATGGTGGCCTATGACTGCAGTCCCAGCATCGTGGCCTGTGTCTGCAGTCCCAGTATGATGGCATATTATGGCAGTCCCAGCATGGTGGCCTATGTCTGCATTCCCAGCATGGTGGCCTATGTCTGCAGTCCCAGCACGTTGGACTACGTCTGCAGCCCCAGAATGGAGGCCTCTGTCTCCAATCCAAACATGGTGGCCTATGTCTGCAGTCCCAGCATGGTGGCCTATTACGGCAGTCCCAGCATGGTGGCCTACATCTGCAGCCCCAGCATGGTGGCCTGCGACTATAGTCCCAGCATGGTGGCCTATGTCTGCAGTCCCAGCATGGTGGGCTATGTCTGCAGTCCCTGCATGGTGACCTATGTCTGCAGTCCCAGCATGGTGGCCTGTGTCTGCAGTCCCAGCATAATGGCATATGTCTGCAGTCCCAACATGGTGGCCTGTGTCTGCAATCCCAGCATGTTGGCCTATTATGGAAGTGCCAGCATGGTGACCTAGGTCTGCAGTCTCAGCATGGTGGCCTATGTCTGTAGTCCCAGCATGGTGGCCTGTGTCTGCAGTCCCAAAATGGTGGCCTATGTCTGCAGTCCCAGCATGGTGTCCTATGTCTGCGGTCCCACCATGGTGGCCTGTGTCTGCAGTCCCAGCATGGTGGCCTATGTCTGCAGTCCCAGCATGGTGGCCTATGTCTGCTGTCCCAGCATGGTGGCCTGTGTCTGCTGTCCCAGCATGGTGGCCTGTATCTGCAGTCCCAGCAAGGTGTCCTCTGTCTGCATTCCCAGCGTGGCCACCTATGTCTGCAGTCCCAGCATGGTGGCCTGTGTCTGCATTCCCAGCATGGTGGCCAGTGTCTGCAGTCCGAGCATGGTGGCCTATGTCTGCAATCCCAACATCGTGGCCTATGTCTGAAATCCCAGCATGGTGGGCTATGTCTGCAGTCCCAGCATGATGGCCTGTGTATGCATTCCCAGCATGGTTGCATATTATGGCAGTCCCAGCATGGAGGCCTACGTCTGCAGCCGCAGCATGGTGGCCTGTGTCTGCAGTCCTGCATGGTGGCCTATTATGGCAGTCCCAGCATGGTGGCCTATGTCTGCAGTCCCAGCATGGTGGCCTGTGTCTGCAGTCACAGCTCGGTGGCCTATGTCTGCAGTCCCAGCATGGTGTCTTGCGTCTGCAGTCCCAGCATAGTGACCTATGTCTGCAGTCCCAACATGGTGGCCTGTGTCTGCAGTCCCAACATGGTGGCCTATTATGGCAGTCGCAGCATGGTGGCCTATTATGGCCGACCCAGCATGGTGGCTTATGTCTGCAGTCACAGCACGGTGGCCTATATCTGCAGTCCAGGCACGGTGGCCTATGTCTGCATTCCCAGCATGGTGGCCTATGTCTGCAGTCTCAGCATGGAGACCTATGTCTGTCGTCCCAGCATAGTGGCTTGTGTCTGCAGTCTCAGCATGGTGGCCTATTATGGCAGTCTGAGCATGGTGGCCTATGTCTGCAGTCCCACCATGGTGAACTATGTCTGCAGTCCCATCATTGTGGCCTGTGTCTGCAATCCCATCATGGTGGCCTATGTCTGCAATCCCAGGATGGTGGCCTATGTCTGCAGTCCCAGCATGGTGGCCTATGTTTGCAGTCCCAGCATGGAGACCTATGTCTGCAGTCCCAGCATGGTGGCCTGTGTCTGCAGTCCCAGCATGGTGGCCTGTGACTGCAGTCCCAGCATGGTGGCCACTGTCTGCAATCCCAGTATGGTGGCCTATGTCTGCAGTCCCAGCATGGTGGCCTATTATGGCAGTCCCAGCATGGTGGCCTATTATGGCAGTCACAGCTCGGTGGCCTATGTCTGCAATCCCAGCATGGTGTCCTGTGTCTGCAGTCCCAGCATAGTGACCTATGTCTGCAGTCCCAACATGGTGGCCTGTGTCTGCAGTCCCAACATGGTGGCCTATTATGGCAGTCCCAGCATGGTGGCCTATTATGGCCGACCCAGCATGGTGGCCTATGTCTGCACTCCCAGCACGGTGGCCTATATCTGCAGTCCAGGCACGGTGGCCTATGTCTGCAGTCCCAGCATGGTGGCCTAGGTCTGCATTCCCAGCATGGAGACCTATGTCTGCCGTCCCAGCATGGTGGCTTGTGTCTGCAGTCTCAGCATGGTGGCCTATTATGGCAGTCTGAGCATGGTGGCCTATGTATGCAGTCCCACCATGGTAAACTATGTCTGCAGTCCCAGCATGGTGGCCTGTGTCTGCAGTCCCTGCATGGTGATCTATGTCTGCAGTCCCAGCATGGTGGCCTGTGTCTGCAGTCCCAGCATGGTGGCCTATGTCTGCAGTCCCAGCATGGTGGCCTGTGTCTGCAGTCCCAGCATGGTGGCCTGTGTCTACAGTCCCAGCATGGTGGCCTCTGTCTGCAATCCCAGTATGGTGGCCTATGTCTGCAGTCCCAGCATGGTGGCCTGTGTCTGCAGTCCCAGCATGGTGACCTATATCTACAATCCCAGCATGGTGGCCTATGTCTGCAGTCCCAGCATCGTGGCCTATGTCTGCAGTCCCAGCATGGTGGCCTATGTCTGCAGTCCCAGCATGGTGGCCTGTGTCTGCAGTCCCAGCATGGTGGCCTATATCTGCAGTCCCAGCATGGTGGCCTGTGTCTGCAGTCCCAGCATGGTGGCCTGTGTCTGCAGTCACAGCTCGGTGGCCTATGTCTGCAATCCCAGCATGGTGTCCTGTGTCTGCAGTCCCAGCATAGTGACCTATGTCTGCAGTCCCAACATGGTGGCCTGTGTCTGCAGTCCCAACATGGTGGCCTATTATGGCAGTCCCAGCATGGTGGCCTATTATGGCCGACCCAGCATGGTGGCCTATGTCTGCACTCCCAGCACGGTGGCCTATATCTGCAGTCCAGGCACGGTGGCCTATGTCTGCAGTCCCAGCATGGTGGCCTAGGTCTGCTGTCCCAGCATGGAGACCTATGTCTGCCGTCCCAGCATGGTGGCTTGTGTCTGCAGTCTCAGCATGGTGGCCTATTATGGCAGTCTGAGCATGGTGGCCTATGTATGCAGTCCCACCATGGTGAACTATATCTGCAGTCCCAGCATGGTGGCCTGTGTCTGCAGTCCCTGCATGGTGATCTATGTCTGCAGTCCCAGCATGGTGGCCTGTGTCTGCAGTCCCAGCATGGTGGCCTATGTCTGCAGTCCCAGCATGGTGGCCTGTGTCTGCAGTCCCAGCATGGTGGCCTGTGTCTACAGTCCCAGCATGGTGGCCTCTGTCTGCAGTCCCAGTATCGTGGCCTATGTCTGCAGTCCCAGCATGGTGGCCTGTGTCTGCAGTCCCAGCATGGTGACCTATATCTACAATCCCAGCATGGTGGCCTATGTCTGCAGTCCCAGCATCGTGGCCTATGTCTGCAGTCCCAGCATGGTGGCCTATGTCTGCAGTCTCAGCATGGTGGCCTGTGTCTGCAGTCCCAGCATGGTGGCCTATGTCTGCAGTCCCAGCATGGTGGCCTGTGTCTGCAGTCCCAGCATGGTGGCCTGTGTCTGCAGTCACAGCTCGGTGGCCTATGTCTGCAATCCCAGCATGGTGTCCTGCGTCTGCAGTCCCAGCATAGTGACCTATGTCTGCAGTCCCAACATGGTGGCCTGTGTCTGCAGTCCCAACATGGTGGCCTATTATGGCAGTCCCAGCATGGTGGCCTATTATGGCCGACCCAGCATGGTGGCCTATGTCTGCACTCCCAGCACGGTGGCCTATATCTGCAGTCCAGGCACGGTGGCCTATGTCTGCAGTCCCAGCATGGTGGCCTAGGTCTGCAGTCCCAGCATGGAGACCTATGTCTGCCGTCCCAGCATGGTGGCTTGTGTCTGCAGTCTCAGCATGGTGGCCTATTATGGCAGTCTGAGCATGGTGGCCTATGTATGCAGTCCCACCATGGTGAACTATGTCTGCAGTCCCAGCATGGTGGCCTGTGTCTGCAATCCCATCATGGTGGCCTATGTCTGCAATCCGAGGATGGTGACCTATGTCTGCAGTCCCAGCATGGTGGCCTGTGTCTGCAGTCCCAGCATGGTGGCCTATGTCTGCAGTCCCAGCATGGTGGCCTGTGTCTGCAGTCCCAGCAGGGTGGCCTGTGTCTGCAGTCCCAGCATGGTGGCCTATTATGGCAGTCCCAGCATGGTGGCCTATGACTGCAGGCCCAGCATGGTGGCCTGTGTCTGCAGTCCCAGCATGGTGGCCTGTGTCTGCAGTCCCAACATCTTGGCCTGTGTCTGCAGTCCCAGCATGGTGGCCTGTGTCTGCAGTCCCAGCATGGTGGCCTCTGTCTGGAATCCCAGTATGGTGGCCTATGTCTCCAGTCACAGCATGGTGGCCTATTATGGCAGTCCCAGCATGGTGGCCTATGTCTGCAGCCCCAGCACGGTGGCCTGTTTCTGCAGTGCAAGCATGGTGGCCTGTGTCTGCAGTGCCTGCATGGTGACCTAGGTCGCAGTCCCAGCATGGTGGCCTATGTCTGCAGTCCCAGCATTGTGACCAGTGTCTGCAGTCCTTGCATGGTGGCCTGTGTCTGCAGTCCCAGCATGGTGGCCTCTTTCTGCAATCCCAGTATGGTGGCCTATGTCTGCAGTCCCAGCATGGTGGCCTGTGTCTGCAGTCCCAGGATGGTGACCTATATCTACAGCCCCAGCATGGTGGTTTATGTCTGCAGTCCCAGTATCGTGGCCTATGTCTGCAGTCCCAGCATGGTTGCCTATGTCTGCAGTCCCAGCATGGTGGCCTATTATGACAGTCCCAGCATGGTGGCCTATGTCTGCAGTCCCAGCATGGTGGCCTGTGTCTGCAGTCCCAGCATGGTGGCATGTGTCTGCAGTCACAGCTCGGTGGCCTATGTCTGCAGTCCCAGCATGGTGTCCTGCGTCTGCAGTCCCAGCATAGTGACCTATGTCTGCAGTCCCAACATGGTGGCCTGTGTCTGCAGTCCCAACATGGTGGCCTATTATGGCAGTCCCAGCATGGTGGCCTATTTTGGCAGACCCAGCATGGTGGCCTATGTCTGCAGTCCCAGCACGGTGGCCTATATCTGCAGTCCAGGCACGGTGGCCTATGTCTGCAGGCCCAGCATGGTGGCCTATGTCTGCAGTCCCAGCATGGAGACCTATATCTGCCGTCCCAGCATGGTGGATTGTGTCTGCAGTCTCAGCATGGTGGCCTATTATGGCAGTCCCAGCATGGTGGCCTATGTCTTCGGCCCCAGCATCGTGGCCTGTTTCTGCAGTCCCAGCATGGTGGACTGTGCCTGCAGTCCCAGCATGGTGACATATGTCTGCAGTCCCAGCATGGTGGCATATTATGGCAGTCCCAGCATGGTGGCCTATTATGGCAGTCTCAGCATGGTGGACTGTATCTGCAGCCCCAGCATGGTGGCCTGTGTCTGGAGTCCCAGCATGGTGGCCTGTGTCTGCAGTTTCAACATGATGACCTATGTCTGCAGTACCAGCAGGGTGGCCTGTGTCTGCAGTCCCAGCTTGGTGGCCTATTACGGCAATCCTAGCATGGTGGCCTCTGTCTGCAGTCTCAGCATGGTGGCCTATGTCTGCAGTCCCAGAATGGTGGCCTGTGTCTGCAGTCCCAGCATGGTGGGCTGTGTCTGCAGTCCCAGCATGGTGGCCTATGTCTGTAGTCAAAGCACGGTGGCCTATGTCTGCAGTCCCAGCATAGTGGCCTATTATGGAAGTCCCAGCATGGTTGCCTACGACTGCAGCCACAGCATGGTGGCCTGTGTCTGCAGTCACAGCATAGTTGGCTATGTCTGCAGTCCCACCATGGTGACCTATGTCTGCAGTCCCAGCATGGTGGCCTGTGTCTGCACTCCCAGCATGGTGGCCTATTATGGCAGTCCCAGCATGGTGGCCTATGTCTGCAGCCCCAGCATGGTGACCTGTGTCTGTAGTCCCAGCATGGTGGCCTATTATGGCCGTCCCAGCATGTTGGCCTATGTCTGCAGTCGCAGCATGGTGGCCTTTGTCTTCAGTCCCAACTCGGTGGCCTGTGTCTGCAGTCCCAGCATGGTGGCCTATGTCTGCAGTACCAGCATGGTGGCCTGTGTCTTCAGTCCCAGCATGGTGGCCGATGTCTGAAGACCCAGCATGGTGGCCTATGTCTGCAGTCCCAGCATGGTGGCCTGTGTCTACAATCCCAGTATGGTAGCCTGTGTCTGCAGTCCCAGCATGGTGACCTATGTCTGCATTCCCAGCATGGTGGCCTATGTCTGCAGTCCTAGCATGGTGGCCTGTGTCTGCAGTCCCAGAATGGTGGCCTATGTCTGCAGTCCCAGCATGGTGTCCTATGTCTGCTGTCCCAGCATGGTGGCCTGTGTCTGCAGTCCCAGCATGGTGGCCTGTGTCTGCACTCCCAGCATGGTGGCCTATTATGGCAGTCCCAGCATGGTGGCCTATGTCTGCAGCCCCAGCATGGTGACCTGTGTCTGTAGTCCCAGCATGGTGGCCTATTATGGCCGTCCCAGCATGTTGGCCTATGTCTGCAGTCGCAGCATGGTGGCCTTTGTCTTCAGTCCCAACTCGGTGGCCTGTGTCTGCAGTCCCAGCATGGTGGCCTATGTCTGCAGTACCAGCATGGTGGCCTGTGTCTTCAGTCCCAGCATGGTGGCCGATGTCTGAAGACCCAGCATGGTGGCCTATGTCTGCAGTCCCAGCATGGTGGCCTGTGTCTACAATCCCAGTATGGTAGCCTGTGTCTGCAGTCCCAGCATGGTGACCTATGTCTGCATTCCCAGCATGGTGGCCTATGTCTGCAGTCCTAGCATGGTGGCATGTGTCTGCAGTCCCAGAATGGTGGCCTATGTCTGCAGTCCCAGCATGGTGTCCTATGTCTGCTGTCCCAGCATGGTGGCCTGTGTCTGCAGTCCCAGCATGGTGGCCTATGTCTGCAGTCCCAGATTGGTGGCCTATGTCTGCTGTCCCAGCATGGTGGCCTGTATCTGCAGTCCCAGCATGGTGACCTATTATGGCAGTCCCAGCATGTTGGCCTACGTCTGCAGCCCCAGCATGGTGACCTGTGTCTGCAGTCCCAGCATGGTGGCCTATTATGGCCGTCCCAGCATGGTGGCCTATGTCTGCAGTCCCAGCATGGAGGCCTGTGTCTTCAGTCCCATCTCCGTAGCCTGTGTCTGCAGTCCCAGCATGGTGGCCTATGTCTGCAGTCCCAGCATGGTGGCCTATGTCTGCTGTCCCAGCATAGTGGCCCGTATCTGCAGTCCCATCGTGGTGGCCAGTGTCTGCAGGCCCAGCATGGTGGCCTATGTATGCAATCCCAGCATGGTGGCCTATGTCTGCAATCCCAGCATGGTTGCCTATGTCTGCAGTCCCAGCAAGGTGGCCTGTGTCTGCAGTCCCAGCATGGTTGCCTATTATGGCAGTCCCAGCATGGTGGCCTACGTCTACAGCACCAGCATGGTGGCCTGTGTCTGCAGTCCCACATGGTGGCCTATTATGGCAGTCCCAGCATGGTGGCCTATGTCTGAGGCCCCAGCATGGTGGCCTGTGTCTTCAGTCCTAGCACGTTGGCCTATGTCTGCAGTCCCAGCATAGTGGCCTTTGTCTTCAGTCCCAACTCGGTGGCCTGTGTCTGCAGTCCCTGCATGGTGGCCTATGTCTGCAGTACCAGCATGGTGGCCTATGTCTGCAGTCCCAGCATGGTGGCCGATGTCTGCAGACCCAGCATGGTGGCCTATGTCTGCAGTCCCAGCATGGTGGCCTATGTCTGCAATCCCAGCATGGTGGCCTATGTCTGCAGTCTAAGCATGGTGGCCTATGTCTGCATTCCCAGCATGGTGACCTATGTCTGCAGTCCCAGCATGGTGGCCTGTGCCTGCAGTCCCAGCATGGTGGCCTATTATGGCAGTCCCAGCATGGTGGCCTATGTCTGCAGCCCCAGCATGGTGGCCTGTGTCTGAAGTCCCAGCATGGTAGCCTATTATGGCAGTCCCAACATGGTGGCCTATGTCTGCAGTCCCAGCATGGTGGTCTGTGCCTGCAGTCCCAGCATGGTGACTTATGTCTACAGTCCCAGCATGGTAGCATATTATGGCAGTCCCAGCGTAGTGGCCAGTGTCTGCAGTCCCACCATGCTTGCCTGTGTCTGCAGTCCCGGCACCGTGGCCTATGTCCACGTTCTCAGCATGGTGGCCTATGTCTGCAGTCTCAGCATGGTGGCCTATGTCTGCAATTCTAGCATGGTGGCCCTTGTCTGTAGCCCCAGCATGGTGGGCTGTGTCTGCAGTCCCTGCATGGTGGCCTATGTCTGCATTCCCAGCATGGTGACCTATGTCTGCAGTCCCAGCATGGTGGCCTGTGTCTGCAGTCCCAGGATGGGGGCCTGTGTCTGCAGTCCCAGCATGGTGACCTATGTCTGCAGTACCAGCAGGGTGGCCTGTGTCTGCAGTCCCAGCTTGGTGGCCTATTACGGCAATCCTAGCATGGTGGCCTGTGTCTGCAGTCTCAGCATGGTGGCCTATGTCTGATTCCCAGCATGGTGGCCTGTGTCTGCAGTCCCAGCATGGTGGCCTGTGTCTGCAGTCCCAGCATGGTGGCCTATGTCTGTAGTCCAAGCACGGTGGCCTATGTCTGCAGTCCCAGCATGGTGGCCTATTATGGAAGTCCCAGCATGGTGGCCTACGACTGCAGCCACAGCATGGTGGCCTGTGTCTTCAGTCACAGCATGGTGGCCGATGTCTGAAGACCCAGCATGGTGGCCTATGTCTGCAGTCCCAGCATGGTGGCCTGTGTCTACAATCCCAGTATGGTAGCCTGTGTCTGCAGTCCCAGCATGGTGACCTATGTCTGCAGTCCCAGCATGGTGGCCTATGTCTGCAGTCCTAGCATGGTGGCCTTTGTCTGCAGTCCCAGAATGGTGGACTATGTCTGCAGTCCCATCATGGTGTCCTATGTCTGCGGTCCCAGCATGGTGGCCTGTGTCTGCACTCCCAGCATGGTGGCCTATGTCTGCAGTCCCAGCATGGTGGCCTGTGTCTGCACTCCCAGCATGGTGACCTATTATGGCAGTCCCAGCATGGTGGCCTACGTCTGCAGCCCAGCATGGTGACCTGTGTCTGCAATCCCAGCATGGTGGCCTATTATGGCCGTCCCAGCATGGTGGCCTATGTCTGCAGTCCCAGCATGGAGGCCTGTGTCTTCAGTCCCATCTCCGTAGCCTGTGTCTGCAGTCCCAGCATGGTGGCCTATGTCTGCAGTCCCAGCATGGTGGCCTATGTCTGCTGTCCCAGCATGGTGGCCTGTGTCTGCAGTCCCATCATGGTGGCCAGTGTCTGCAGTCCCAGCATGGTGGCCTATGTATGCAATCCCTGCATGGTGGCCTATGTCTGCAATCCCAGCATGGTTGCCTATGTCTGCAGTCCCAGCATGGTGGCCTGTGTCTGCAGTCCCAGCATGGTTGCCTATTATGGCAGTCCCAGCATGGTGGCCTACGTCTGCAGCACCAGCATGGTGGCCTGTGTCTGCAGTCCCACATGGTGGCCTATTATGGCAGTCCCAGCATGGTGGCCTATGTCTGAGGCCCCAGAATGGTGGCGTGTCTTCAGTCCCAGCATGGGGGCCTGTGTCTGCAGTCCCAGCATGGTGACCTATGTCTGCAGTACCAGCAGAGTGGCCTGTGTCTGCAGTCCCAGCTTGGTGGCCTATTACAGCAATCCTAGCATGGTGGCCTGTGTCTGCAGTCTCAGCATGGTGGCCTATGTCTTCAGTCCCAGCATGGTGTCCTGTGTCTGCAGTCCCAGCATGGTGGCCTGTGTCTGCAGTCCCAGCATGGTGGCCTATGTCTGTAGTCCAAGCACGGTGGCCTATGTCTGCAGTCCCAGCAAGGTGGCCTATGTCTGCAGTCCCAGCATGGTGGCCTGTGTCTGCAGTCCCAGCATGGTGGCCTATGTCTGCAGTCCCAGCATGGTGGCCTGTGTCTGCAGACCCAGCATGGTGGCCTATGTCTGCATTCCCAGCATGGTGACCTATGTCTGCAGTCCAGCATGGTGGCCTGTGTCTGCAGTCCCAGCATGGTGGCCTATTATGGTAGTCCCAGCATGGTGGCCTATGAATGCAGCCACAGCATGGTGGCCTGTGTCTGCAGTCACAGCATAGTGGGCTATGTCTGCAGTCCCACCATGGTGACCTATGTCTGCAGTCCCAGCATGGTGGCCTGTGTCTGCGGTCCCAGCATGTTTGCCTATGTCTGCAGTCCCAGCATAGTAGCCTTTGTCTTCAGTCCCAACTCGGTGGCCTGTGTCTGCAGTCCCAGCATGGTGGCCTATGTCTGCAGTACCAGCATGGTGGCCTGTGTCTGCAGTCCCAGCATGGTGGCCGATGTCTGCAGACCCAGCATGGTGGCCTATGTCTGCAGTCCCAGCATGGTGGCCTATGTCTGCAATCCCAGCATGGTGGCCTATGTCTGCAGTCTAAGCATGGTGGCCTATGTCTGCATTCCCAGCATGGTGACCTATGTCTGCAGTCCCAGCATGGTGGCCTGTGCCTGCAGTCCCAGCATGGTGGCCTATTATGGCAGTCCCAGCATGGTGGCCTATGTCTGCAGCCCCAGCATGGTGGCCTGTGTCTGAAGTCCCAGCATGGTAGCCTATTATGGCAGTCCCAGCATGGTGGCCTTTTTCTGCAGTCCCAGCATGGTGACCTTTGTCTGCAGTCCCAGCATGGTGGCCTGTGCCTGCAGTCCCAGCATGGTGGCCTATTATGGCAGTCCCAGCATGGTGGCCTTTGTCTGCAGTCCCAGCATGGTGGCCTGTGCCTGCAGTCCCAGCATGGTGGCCTATTATGGCAGTCCCAGCATGGTGGCCTATGTCTGCAGCCCCAGCATGCTGGCCTGTGTCTGAAGTCCCAGCATGGTAGCCTATTATGGCAGTCCCAGCATGGTGGCCTATGTCTGCAGTCCCAGCATGGTGGCCTACGTCTGCAGCCCCAGCATGGTTACCTGTTTCTACAGTCCCAGCATGGTGGCCTATTATGGCTGTCCCAGCATGGTGGCCTATGTCTGCACTCCCAGCTTGGAGGCCTGTGTCTTCAGTCCCATCTCCGTAGCCTGTGTCGGCAGTCCCAGCATGGTGGCCTGTGTCGGCAGTCCCAGCATGGTGGCCTATGTCTGCAGTCCCAGCATGGTGGCCTATGTCTGCTGTCCCAGCATGGTGGCCTGTGTCTGCAGTCCCATCATGGTGGTCAGTGTCTGCAGTCCCAGCATGGTGGCCTATGTATGCAATCCCTGCATGGTGGCCTATGTCTGCAATCCCAGCATGGTTGCCTATGTCTGCAGTCCCAGCATGGTGGCCTGTGTCTGCAGTCCCAGCATGGTTGCCTATTATGGCAGTCCCAGCATGGTGGCCTACGTCTGCAGCACCAGCATGGTGGCCTGTGTCTGCAGTCCCACATGGTGGCCTATTATGGCAGTCCCAGCATGGTGGCCTATGTCTGAGGCCCCAGAATGGTGGCGTGTCTTCAGTCCCAGCATGGGGGCCTGTGTCTGCAGTCCCAGCATGGTGACCTATGTCTGCAGTACCAGCAGAGTGGCCTGTGTCTGCAGTCCCAGCTTGGTGGCCATTACAGCAATCCTAGCATGGTGGCCTGTGTCTGCAGTCTCAGCATTGTGGCCTATGTCTTCAGTCCCAGCATGGTGGCCTGTGTCTGCAGTCCCAGCATGGTGGCCTGTGTCTGCAGTCCCAGCAGGGTGGCCTATGTCTGTAGTCCAAGCACGGTGGCCTATGTCTGCAGTCCCAGCAAGGTGGCCTATGTCTGCAGTCCCAGCATGGTGGCCTGTGTCTGCAGTCCCAGCATGGTGGCCTATGTCTGCAGTCCCAGCATGGTGGCCTGTGTCTGCAGACCCAGCATGGTGGCCTATGTCTGCATTCCCAGCATGGTGACCTATGTCTGCAGTCCAGCATGGTGGCCTGTGTCTGCAGTCCCAGCATGGTGGCCTATTATGGTAGTCCCAGCATGGTGGCCTATGAATGCAGCCACAGCATGGTGGCCTGTGTCTGCAGTCACAGCATAGTGGGCTATGTCTGCAGTCCCACCATGGTGACCTATGTCTGCAGTCCCAGCATGGTGGCCTGTGTCTGCGGTCCCAGCATGTTTGCCTATGTCTGCAGTCCCAGCATAGTAGCCTTTGTCTTCAGTCCCAACTCGGTGGCCTGTGTCTGCAGTCCCAGCATGGTGGCCTATGTCTGCAGTACCAGCATGGTGGCCTGTGTCTGCAGTCCCAGCATGGTGGCCGATGTCTGCAGACCCAGCATGGTGGCCTATGTCTGCAGTCCCAGCATGGTGGCCTATGTCTGCAATCCCAGCATGGTGGCCTATGTCTGCAGTCTAAGCATGGTGGCCTATGTCTGCATTCCCAGCATGGTGACCTATGTCTGCAGTCCCAGCATGGTGGCCTGTGCCTGCAGTCCCAGCATGGTGGCCTATTATGGCAGTCCCAGCATGGTGGCCTATGTCTTCAGCCCCAGCATGGTGGCCTGTGTCTGAAGTCCCAGCATGGTAGCCTATTATGGCAGTCCCAGCATGGTGGCCTTTGTCTGCAGTCCCAGCATGGTGACCTTTGTCTGCAGTCCCAGCATGGTGGCCTGTGCCTGCAGTCCCAGCATGGTGGCCTATTATGGCAGTCCCAGCATGGTGGCCTTTGTCTGCAGTCCCAGCATGGTGGCCTGTGCCTGCAGTCCCAGCATGGTGGCCTATTATGGCAGTCCCAGCATGGTGGCCTATGTCTGCAGCCCCAGCATGCTGGCCTGTGTCTGAAGTCCCAGCATGGTAGCCTATTATGGCAGTCCCAGCATGGTGGCCTATGTCTGCAGTCCCAGCATGGTGGCCTACGTCTGCAGCCCCAGCATGGTTACCTGTGTCTACAGTCCCAGCATGGTGGCCTATTATGGCTGTCCCAGCATGGTGGCCTATGTCTGCACTCCCAGCATGGAGGCCTGTGTCTTCAGTACCATCTCCGTAGCCTGTGTCGGCAGTCCCAGCATGGTGGCCTGTGTCGGCAGTCCCAGCATGGTGGCCTATGTCTGCAGTCCCAGCATGGTGGCCTATGTCTGCTGTCCCAGCATGGTGGCCTGTGTCTGCAGTCCCATCATGGTGGTCAGTGTCTGCAGTCCCAGCATGGTGGCCTATGTATGCAATCCCTGCATGGTGGCCTATGTCTGCAATCCCAGCATGGTTGCCTATGTCTGCAGTCCCAGCATGGTGACCTATGTCTGCAGTCCCAGCATGGTTGCCTGTGTCTGCAGTCCCAGCATGGTTGCCTATTATGGCAGTCCCAGCATGGTGGCCTACGTCTTCAGCACCAGCATGGTGGCCTGTGTCTGCAGTCCCACATGGTGGCCTATTATGGCAGTCCCAGCATGGTGGCCTATGTCTGAGGCCCCAGCATTGTGACCTGTGTCTTCAGTCCCAGCATGGGGGCCTGTGTCTGCAGTCCCAGCATGGTGACCTATGTCTGCAGTACCAGCAGAGTGGCCTGTGTCTGCAGTCCCAGCTTGGTGGCCTATTACGGCAATCCTAGCATGGTGGCCTGTGTCTGCAGTCTCAGCATGGTGGCCTATGTCTGCAGTCCCAGCATGGTGGCCTGTGTCTGCAGTCCCAGCATGGTGGCCTGTGTCTGCAGTCCCAGCATGGTGGCCTATGTCTGTAGTCCAAGCACGGTGGCCTATGTCTGCAGTCCCAGCAAGGTGGCCTATGTCTGCAGTCCCAGCATGGTGGCCTGTGTCTGCAGTCCCAGCATGGTGGCCTATGTCTGCAGTCCCAGCATGGTGGCCTGTGTCTGCAGACCCAGCATGGTGGCCTATGTCTGCATTCCCAGCATGGTGACCTATGTCTGCAGTCCAGCATGGTGGCCTGTGTCTGCAGTCCCAGCATGGTGGCCTATTATGGTAGTCCCAGCATGGTGGCCTATGACTGCAGCCACAGCATGGTGGCCTGTGTCTGCAGTCACAGCATAGTGGGCTATGTCTGCAGTCCCACCATGGTGACCTATGTCTGTAGTCCCAGCATGGTGGCCTGTGTCTGCAGTCCCACATGGTGGCCTATTATGGCAGTCCCAGCATGGTGGCCTATGTCTGAGGCCCCAGCATGGTGGCCTGTGTCTTCAGTCCCAGCATGGGGGCCTGTGTCTGCAGTCCCAGCATGGTGACCTATGTCTGCAGTACCAGCAGAGTGGCCTGTGTCTGCAGTCCCAGCTTGGTGGCCTATTACGGAAATCCTAGCATGGTGGCCTGTGTCTGCAGTCTCAGCATGGTGGCCTATGTCTGCAATCCCAGCATGGTGGCCTGTGTCTGCAGTCCCAGCATGGTGGCCTGTGTCTGCAGTCCCAGCATGGTGGCCTATGTCTGTAGTCCAAGCACGGTGGCCTATGTCTGCAGTCCCAGCAAGGTGGCCTATGTCTGCAGTCCCAGCATGGTGGCCTGTGTCTGCAGTCCCAGCATGGTGGCCTATGTCTGCAGTCCCAGCATGGTGGCCTGTGTCTGCAGACCCAGCATGGTGGCCTATGTCTGCATTCCCAGCATGGTGACCTATGTCTGCAGTCCAGCATGGTGGCCTGTGTCTGCAGTCCCAGCATGGTGGCCTATTATGGTAGTCCCAGAATGGTGGCCTATGACTGCAGCCACAGCATGGTGGCCTGTGTCTGCAGTCACAGCATAGTGGGCTATGTCTGCAGTCCCACCATGGTGACCTATGTCTGCAGTCCCAGCATGGTGGCCTGTGTCTGCAGTCCCAGCATGGTGGCCTATTATGGCAGTCCCAGCATGGTGGCCTACGTCTGCAGCCCCAGCATGGTGACTGGTATCTGGAGTCCCAGCATGGTGACCTATTATGGCCGTCCCAGCATGTTTGCCTATGTCTGCAGTCCCAGCATAGTGGCCTTTGTCTTCAGTCCCAACTCGGTGGCCTGTGCCTGCAGTCCCAGCATGGTGGCCTATGTCTGCAGTCCCAGCATGGTGGCCGATGTCTGCAGACCCAGCATGGTGGCCTATGTCTGCATTCCCAGCATGGTGACCTATGTCTGCAGTCCCAGCATGGTGGCCTGTGCCTGCAGTCCCAGCATGGTGGCCTATTATGGCAGTCCCAGCATGGTGGCCTATGTCTACAGCCCCAGCATGGTGGCCTGTGTCTGAAGTCCCAGCATGGTAGCCTATTATGGCAATCCCAGCATGGTGGCCTATGTCTGCAGTCCCAGCATGGTGGTCTGTGCCTGCAGTCCCAGCATGGTGACCTATGTCTACAGTCCCAGCATGGTAGCATATTATGGCAGTCCCAGCATAGTGGCCAGTGTCTGCAGTCCCACCATGGTTGCCTGTGTCTGCAGTCCCGGCACCGTGGCCTATGTCTACATTCTCAGCATGGTGGCCTATGTCTGCACTCTCAGCATGGTAGCCTATGTCTGCAATTCTAGCATGGTGGCCTGTGTCTGTAGTCCCAGAATGGTGGGCTGTGTCTGCAGTCCCAGCATGGTGGCCTATGTCTGCATTCCCAGCATGGTGACCTATGTCTGCAGTCCCAGCATGGTGGCCTGTGTCTGCAGTCCCAGGATGGGTGCCTGTGTCTGCAGTCCCAGCATGGTGACCTATGTCTGCAGTACCAGCAGGGTGGCCTGTGTCTGCAGTCCCAGCTGGTGGCCTATAACGGCAATCCTAGCATGGTGGCCTGTGTCTGCAGTCTCAGCATGGTGGCCTATGTCTGCAGTCCCAGAATGGTGGCCTGTGTCTGCAGTCCCAGCATGGTGGGCTGTGTCTGCAGTCCCAGCATGGTGGCCTATGTCTGTATTCAAAGCACGGTGGCCTATGTCTGCAGTCCCAGCATAGTGGCCTATTATGGAAGTCCCAGCATGGTGGCCTGTGTCTGCAGTCCCAGCATGGTGGCCTATGTCTGCAGTCCCAGCATGGTGGCATGTGTCTGCAGACCCAGCATGGTGGCCTATGTCTGCATTCCCAGCATGGTGACCTATGTCTGCAATCCAGCATGGTGGCCTGTGTCAGCAGTCCCAGCATGGTGGCCTATTATGGTAATCCCAGCATGGTGGCCTACGACTGCAGCCACAGCATGGTGGCCTGTGTCTGCAGTCACAGCATAGTGGGCTATGTCTGCAGTCCCACCATGGTGACCTATGTCTGCAGTCCCAGCATGGTGGCCTGTGTCTGCAGTCCCAGCATGGTGGCCTACGTGTGCAGCCCCAGCATGGTGACCTGTGTCTGCAGTCCCAGCATGGTGGCCTATTATGGCCGTCCCAGCATGTTGGCCTATGTCTGCAGTCCCAGCATGGTGGCCTTTGTCTTCAGTCCCAACTCGGTGGCCTGTGTCTGCAGTCCCAGCATGGTGGCCTATGTCTGCAGTACCAGCATGGTGGCCTGTGTTTGCAGTCCCAGCATGGTGGCCGATGTCTGCAGACCCAGCATGTTGGCCTATGTCTGCAGTCGCAGCATGGTGGCCTATGTCTGCAATCCCAGAATGGTGGCCTATGTCTGCAATCCAAGCATGGTGGCCTATGTCTGCAGTCCCAGCATGGTGGCCTGTGTCTGCAGTCCCAGCATGGTGACCTATGTCTACAGTCCCAGCATGGTGGGACGTGTTGCAGTCCCAGCATGGTGGCCTATTATGGCAGTCCCAGCATGGTGGCCTATGTCTGCAGTCCCAGCATGGTGGCCTGTGTCTGCAGTCCCAACATTGTGGCCTGTGTCTGCAGTCCCAGCGTGGTGGCCTGTGTCTGCAGTCCCAGCATGGTGACCTATGTCTGCTGTCCCAGCATGGTGGGCTGTGTTTGCAGTCCCAGCATGGTGGCCTATTATGGCAGTCCCAGCATGGTGGCCTATGTCTGCAGCCCCAGTACGGTGGCCTGTTTCTACAGTCCCAGCATGGTGGCCTATTATGGCAGTCCCATCATGGTGGCCTATGTCTGCAGTCCCACCATGGTGGCCTGTGTCTGAAGTCTCAGCCCGGTGGCCTGTGTCTGCAATCCCAGCATGGTCGCCTATGTCTGCAAACCCAGCATGGTGGCTTATGTCTGCAATCCCAGCATGGTTGCCTATGTCTGCAGTCTAAGCATGGTGGCCTATGTCTGCAATCCCAGCATGGTGGCCTGTGTCTGTAGTCCCAGCATGGTGGCCTGTGTCTGCAGTCCCAGCATGGTGGCCTATGTCTGCATTCCCAGCATGGTGACCTATGTCTGCAGTCCCAGCATGGTGGCCTGTGTCTGCAGTCCCAGCATGGTGGCCTATGGCTGCAGTACCAGCATGGTGGCCTGTGTCTGCAGTCCCAGCATGGTGACCTATGTCTGCAGTTCCAGCATGGTGGCCTGTGTCTGCAATCCCAACATGGTGGCCTATTATGGAAGTCCCAGCATGGTGGCCTGTGTCTGCAATCCCAGTATGGTAGCCTGTGTCTGCAGTCCCAGCATGGTGACTTATGTCTGCAGTCCCAGCTTGGTGGCCTATGTCTGTAGTCCCAGCATAGTGGCCTGTGTCTGCAGTCCCAGAATGGTGGCCTATGTCTGCAGTCCTAGCATGGTGTCCTATGTCTGCGGTCCCAGCATGGTGGCCTGTGTCTGCAGTCCCAGCATGGTGGCCTATGTCGGCAGTCCCAGCATGGTGGCCTATGTCTGCTGTCCCAGCATGGTGGCCTGTGTCTGCTATCCCAGCATGGTGGCCTGTGTCTGCAGTCCCAGCACAGTGTCCTATGTCAGCATTCCCAGCATGGCCGCCTATGTCTGCAGTTTCAGCATGGTGGCCTGTGTCTGCAGTCGTAGCATGGTGGCCATTGTCTGCAGTCCGAGCATGGTGGCCTATGTCTGCAATCCCAGCATGGTGGCCTATATCTGCAGTCCCAGCATGGAGGCCTGTGTCTGCAGTCCCAGTATGGTGGCCTATTATGGCAGTCTCAGCATAGAGGCCTACGTCTGCAGCCCCAGCATGGTGGCCTGTGTCTGCAGTCCCGCATGGTGGCCTATTATGGCAGTCCCAGCATGGTGACCTATGTCTGTGGCTCCAGCATGTTGGCCTGTGTCTGCAGTCCCAGCATGGGGGCCTGTGTCTGCAGTCCCAGCATGGTGACCTATGTCTGCAGTACCAGCAGGGTGGCCTGTGTCTGCAGTCCCAGCATGGTGGCCTATTACGGCAATCCTGGCAATGTGGCCTGTGTCTGCAGTCCCAGCATGGTTGCCTATGTCTGCAGTCCCACCATGGTTGCCTGTGTCTGCAGTCCCGGCACCGTGGCCTATGTCTACGTTCTCAGCATGGTGGCCTATGTCTGCAGTCTCAGCATGGTGGCCTATGTCTGCAATTCTAGCATGGTGGCCTGTGTCTGTAGTCCCACCATGGTTGCCTGTGTCTGCAGTCCCGGCACCGTGGCCTATGTCTACGTTCTCAGCATGGTGGCCTATGTCTGCATTCCCAGCATGGTGACCTATGTCTGCAGTCCCAGCATGGTGGCCTGTGTCTGCAGTCCCAGGATGGGGGCCTGTGTCTGCAGTCCCAGCATGGTGACCTATGTTTGCAGTACCAGCAGGGTGGCCTGTGTCTGCAGTCCCAGCATGGTGGCCTATTACGGCAATCCTAGCATGGTGGCCTGTGTCTGCAGTCTCAGCATGGTGGCCTATGTCTGCAGTCCCAGCATGGTGGCCTGTGTCTGCAGTCCGAGCATGGTGGGCTGTGTCTGCAGTCCCAGCATGGTGGCCTATGTCTGTAGTCCAAGCACGGTGGCCTATGTCTGCAGTCCCAGCATAGTGGCCTATTATGGAAGTCCCAGCATGGTGGCCTGTGTCTGCAGTCCCAGCATGGTGGCCTATGTCTGCATTCCCAGCATGGTGACCTATGTCTGCAGTCCAGCATGGTGGCCTGTGTCTGCAGTCCCAGGATGGGGGCCTGTGTCTGCAGTCCCAGAATGGTGACCTATGTTTGCAGTACCAGCAGGGTGGCCTGTGTCTGCAGTCCCAGCTTGGTGGCCTATTACGGCAATCCTAGCATGGTGGCCTGTGTCTGCAGTCTCAGCATGGTGGCCTATGTCTGCAGTCCCAGCATGGTGGCCTGTGTCTGCAGTCCCAGCATGGTGGGCTGTGTCTGCAGTCCCAGCATGGTGGCCTATGTCTGTAGTCCAAGCACGGTGGCCTATGTCTGCAGTCCCAGCATAGTGGCCTATTATGGAAGTCCCAGCATGGTGGCCTGTGTCTGCAGTCCCAGCATGGTGGCCTATGTCTGCAGTCCCAGCATGGTGGCCTGTGTCTGCAGACCCAGCATGGTGGCCTATGTCTGCATTCCCAGCATGGTGACCTATGTCTGCAGTCCAGCATGGTGGCCTGTGTCTGCAGTCCCAGCATGGTGGCCTATTATGGTAGTCCCAGCATGGTGGCCTACGACTGCAGCCACAGCATGGTGGCCTGTGTCTGCAGTCACAGCATAGTGGGCTATGTCTGCAGTCCCACCATGGTGACCTATGTCTGCAGTCCCAGCATGGTGGCCTGTGTCTGCAGTCCCAGCATGGCGGCCTACGTGTGCAGCCCCAGCATGGTGACCTGTGTCTGCAGTCCCAGCATGGTGGCCTATTATGGCCGTCCCAGCATGTTGGCCTATGTCTGTAGTCCCAGCATGGTGGCTTTGTCTGCAGTCCCAACTCGGTGGCCTGTGTCTGCAGTCCCAGCATGGTGGCCTATGTCTGCACTACCAGCATGGTGGCCTGTATCTGCAGTCCCAGCATGGTGGCCGATGTCTGCAGACCCAGCATGGTGGCCTATGTCTGCAGTCGCAGCATGGTGGCCTCTGTCTGCAGTCCCAGCATGGTGGCCTATGTCTGCAATCCCAGCATGGTGGCCTATGTCTGCAGTCCCAGCATGGTGGCCTGTGTCTGCAGTCCCAGCATGGTGACCTATGTCTGCAGTCCCAGAATGGTGGGCTGTGTTTGCAGTCCCAGCATGGTGGCCTATTATGGCAGTCCCAGCATGGTGGCCTATGTCTGCAGCCCCAGCACGGTGGCCTGTTTCTGCAGTCCCAGAATGGTGGCCTATTATGGCAGTCCCAGCATGGTGGCCGATGTCTGCAGTCCCAGCATGGTGGCCTGTGTCTGCAGTCCCAACATCGTGGCCTGTGTCTGCAGTCCCAGCGTGGTGGCCTGTGTCTGCAGTCCCAGCATGGTGACCTATGTCTGCAGTCCCAGCATGGTGGGCTGTGTCTGCAGTCCCAGCATGGTGGCCTATGTCTGTAGTCCAAGCACGGTGGCCTATGTCTGCAGTCCCAGCATAGTGGCCTATTATGGAAGTCCCAGCATGGTGGCCTGTGTCTGCAGTCCCAGCATGGTGGCCTATGTCTGCAGTCCCAGCATGGTGGCCTGTGTCTGCAGACCCAGCATGGTGGCCTATGTCTGCATTCCCAGCATGGTGACCTATGTCTGCAGTCCAGCATGGTGGCCTGTGTCTGCAGTCCCAGCATGGTGGCCTATTATGGTAGTCCCAGCATGGTGGCCTACGACTGCAGCCACAGCATGGTGGCCTGTGTCTGCAGTCACAGCATAGTGGGCTATGTCTGCAGTCCCACCATGGTGACCTTTGTCTGCAGTCCCAGCATGGTGGCCTGTGTCTGCAGTCGCAGCATGGTGGCCTGTGTCTGCAGTCCCAGCATGGTGGCCTATGTCTGCAATCCCAGCATGGTGGCCTATGTCTGCAGTCCCAGCATGGTGGCCTGTGTCTGCAGTCCCAGCATGGTGACCTATGTCTGCAGTCCCAGAATGGTGGGCTGTGTTTGCAGTCCCAGCATGGTGGCCTATTATGGCAGTCCCAGCATGGTGGCCTATGTCTGCAGCCCCAGCACGGTGGCCTGTTTCTGCAGTCCCAGAATGGTGGTCTATTATGGCAGTCCCAGCATGGTGGCCGATGTCTGCAGTCCCAGCATGGTGGCCTGTGTCTGCAGTCCCAACATCGTGGCCTGTGTCTGCAGTCCCAGCGTGGTGGCCTGTGTCTGCAGTCCCAGCATGGTGACCTATGTCTGCTGTCCCAGCATGGTGGGCTGTGTTTGCAGTCCCAGCATGGTGGCCTATTATGGCAGTCCCAGCATGGTGGCCTATGTCTGCAGCCCCAGCACGGTGGCCTGTTTCTACAGTCCCAGCATGGTGGCCTATTATGGCAGTCCCATCATGGTGGCCTATGTTGCAGTCTCACAATGGTGGCCTGTGTCTGCAGTCTCAGCCCGGTGGCCGGTGTCTGCAGTCCCAGCATGGTCGCCTATGTCTGCAAACCCAGCATGGTGGCTTATGTCTGCAATCCCAGCATGGTTGCCTATGTCTGCAGTCTTAGCATGGTGGCCTATGTCTGCAATCCCAGCATGGTGGCCTGTGTCTGTAGTCCCAGCATGGTGGCCTGTGTCTGCAGTCCCAGCATGGTGGCCTATGTCTGCATTCCCAGCATGGTGACCTATGTCTGCAGTCCCAGCATGGTGGCCTGTGTCTTCAGTCCCAGCATGGTGGCCTATGGCTGCAGTACCAGCATGGTGGCCTGTGTCTGCAGTCCCAGCATGATGACCTATGTCTGCAGTCCCAGCATGGTGGACTGTGTCTGCAATCCCAACATGGTGGCCTATTATGGAAGTCCCAGCATGGTGGCCTGTGTCTGCAATCCCAGTATGGTAGCCTGTGGCTGCAGTCCCAGCATGGTGGCCTATTATGGCAGTCCAAGCATGGTGGCCTATGTCTGTAATCCCAGCATGGTGGCCTATGTCTGCAATCCCAGCAAAGTGGCCTATGTCTGCAGTCCCAGCATGGAGGCCTGTGTCTGCAGTCCCAGCAAGGTGGCCTATGTCTGCAGTCCCAGCATGGAGGCCTATGTCTGCAGTCACAGCATGGTGGCCTGTGTCTGCAGTCCCAGCATGGTGGCCTATTATGGCAGTCCAAGCATGGTGGCCTATGTCTGTAATCCCAGCATGGTGGCCTATGTCTGCAATCCCAGCAAAGTGGCCTATGTCTGCAGTCCCAGCATGGAGGCCTGTGTCTGCAGTCCCAGCATGGTGGCCTATTATGGCAGTACCAGCATGGTGACCTATGTCTGCGGCTCCAGCATGGTGGCCTGTGTCTGCAGTCCCAGCATGGGGGCCTGTGTCTGCAGTCCCAGCATGGTGACCTATGTCTGCAGTACCAGCAGGGTGGCCTGTGTCTGCAGTCCCAGCATGGTGGCCTATTACGGCAATCCTAGCATGGTGGCCTGTGTCTGCAGTCCCAGCATGGTTGCCTATGTCTGCAGTCCCATCATGGTGGCCGGTGTCTGCAGTCCCAGCATGGTGACCTATTATGGCAGTCCAAGCATGGTAGCCTATGTCTGCAATCCCAGCATGGTGGCCTATGTCTGCAATCCCAGCATGGTGGTCTGTGTCTGCAGTCCCAGCATGGTGACCTATGTCTGCAGTCCCTGCATGGTGGGCTGTGTTTGCAGTCCCAGCATGGTGGCCTATGTCTGCAGTCCCAGCATGGTGGCCCTTTATGGCAGTCCAAGCATGGTGGCCTATGTCTGCAATCCCAGCATGGTGGCCTGTGTCTGCAGTCCCAGAATTGTGGCCTATGTCTGCAGTCCCAGCATGGTGTCCTATGTCTGCGGTCCCAGCATGGTGGCCTGTGTCTGCTACCCCAGCATGGTGGCCTGTGTCTGCAGTCCCAGCACGGTGTCCTCTGTCTGCATTCCCAGCATGGCCGCCTATGTCTGCAGTTTCAGCATGGTGGCCTGTGTCTGCAGTCGTAGCATGGTGGCCATTGTCTGCAGTCCGAGCATGGTGGCCTATGTCTGCAATCCCAGCATGGTGGCCTATGTCTGCAATCCCAGCAAGGTGGCCTATGTCTGCAGTCCCAGCATGGAGGCCTGTGTCTGCAGTCCCAGCAAGGTGGCCTATGTCTGCAGTCCCAGCATGGAGGCCTATGTCTGCAGTCACAGCATGGTGGCCTGTGTCTGCAGTCCCAGCATGGTGGCCTATTATGGCAGTCCAAGCATGGTGGCCTATGTCTGTAATCCCAGCATGGTGGCCTATGTCTGCAATCCCAGCAAGGTGGCCTATGTCTGCAGTCCCAGCATGGAGGCCTGTGTCTGCTGTCCCAGCATGGTGGCCTATTATGGCAGTCCCAGCATGGTGACCTATGTCTGCGGCTCCAGCATGGTGGCCTGTGTCTGCAGTCCCAGCATGGGGGCCTGTGTCTGCAGTCCCAGCATGGTGACCTATGTCTGCAGTACCAGCAGGGTGGCCTGTGTCTGCAGTCCCAGCATGGTGGCCTATTACGGCAATCCTAGCATGGTAGCCTGTGTCTGCAGTCCCAGCATGGTTGCCTATGTCTGCAGTCCCATCATGGTGGCCGGTGTCTGCAGTCCCAGCATGGTGACCTATTATGGCAGTCCAAGCATGGTAGCCTATGTCTGCAATCCCAGCATGGTGGCCTATGTCTGCAATCCCAGCATGGTGGTCTGTGTCTGCAGTCCCAGCATGGTGACCTATGTCTGCAGTCCCTGCATGGTGGGCTGTGTTTGCAGTCCCAGCATGGTGGCCTATGTCTGCAGTCCCAGCATGGTGGCAATTTATGGCAGTCCAAGCATGGTGGCCTATGTCTGCAATCCCAGCATGGTGGCCTATGTCTGCATTCCCAGCATGGTGGCCTATGTCTGCAGTCGCAGCATGGAGGCCTCTGTCTGCAGTCCCAGCATGGTGGCCTATTATGGCAGTCCCAGCATAGAGGCCTACGTCTGCAGCCCCAGCATGGTGGCCTGTGTCTGCAGTCCCGCATGGTGGCCTATTATGGCAGTCCCAGCATGGTGACCTATGTCTGCGGCTCCAGCATGGTGGCCTGTGTCTGCAGTCCCAGCATGGTGGCCTGTGTCTGCAGTCCCTCCATGGTGACCTATGTCTGTAGTCCCAGCATGGTGTCCTCTGTCTGCAATCCCAGCATGGTGGCCTGTATCTGCAGTCCCAGCATGGTGGTCTGTGTCTGCAGTCCCAGCATGGTGACCTATGTCTGCAGTCCCAGCATGGTGGGCTGTGTTTGCAGTCCCAGCATGGTGGCCTATGTCTGCAGTCCAAGCATGGTGGCCTATGTCTGTAGCCCCAGCACAGTGGCCTGTTTCTGCAGTCCCAGCATGGTGACCTATTATGGCAGTCCCAGCATGGTGGACTATCCCTGCAGTCCCAGCATGGTGGCCTGTGTCTGCAGTCCCAACATCGTGGCGTGTGTCTGCAGTCCCAGCATGGTGGACTATGTCTGCAGCCCAGCATGGTGGCCTGTGTCTGCAGTCCCAGCATGGTGGCCTTTGTCTGCAGTCCCAGCATGGTGACCTATGTCTGCTGTCCCAGCATGGTGGGCTGTGTCTGCATTCACAGCATGGTGGCCTATTATGGCAGTCCCAACATGGTGGCCTATGTCTGCAGTCCCAACATGGTGGCCAGTGTCTTCAGTCCCAGCATGGTCGCCTATGTCTGCAAACCCAGCATGGTGGCTTATGTCTGCAATCCCAGCATGGTGGCCTATGTCTGCAGTCCCAGCATGGTTGCCTATGTCTGTAGTCTAAGCATGGTGGCCTATGTCTGCAATCCCAGCATGGTGGCCTGTGTCTGCAATCCCAGCATGGTGGCCTATGTCTGCAGTCCCAGCATGGTTGCCTATGTCTGCAGTCTAAGCATGGTGACCTATGTTTGCAGTCCCAGCATGGTGGCCTGTGTCTGCAATCCCAGCATGGTGGCCTATTATGGAAGTCCCAGCATGGTGGCCTGTGTCTGCAATCCCAGTATGGTAGCCTGTGTCTGCAGTCCCAGCATGGTGACCTATGTCTGCAGTCCCAGCATGGTGGCCTAGTCTGTAGTCCCAGCATGGTGGCCTGTGTCTGCAGTCACAGAATGGTGGCCTATGTCTGCAGTCCCAGCATGGTGTCCTATGTCTGCGGTCCCAACATGGTGGCCTGTGTCTGCAGTCCCAGCATGGTGGCCTATGTCTGCAGTCCCAGCATGGTGGCCTATGTCTGCTGTCCCAGCGTGGTTGCCTGTGTCTGCTGTCCCAGCATGGTAGCCTGTGTCTGCAGTCCCAGCACGGTGTCCTCTGTCTGCATTCTCAGCATGGCCGCCTATGTCTGAAGTCCCAGCATGGTGGCCTTTGTCTGCAGTCCCAGCATGGTGGCCAGTGTCTGCAGTCCCAGCATGGTGGCCTATGTCAGCAGTCCCAGCATGGTGGCCTATTATAGCAGTCCAAGCATGGTGGCCTATGTCTGCAATCCCAGCATGGTGGCCTATGTCTGCAATCCAAGCATGGTGGCCTATGTCTGCAGTCCCAGCATGGTGGCCTGTGTCTGCAGTCCAAGCATGGTGGCCTATTTTGGCAGTCCCAGCATGGTGGCCTACGACTGCAGCCCCAGCATGGTGGCCTGTGTCTGCAGTCCCGCATGGTGGCCTATTATGGCAGTCCTAGCATGGTGACCTATGTCTGCGGCTCCAGCATGGTGTCCTGTGTCTGCAGTCCCAGCATGGGGGCCTGTGTCTACAATCCCAGCATGGTGACCTATGTCTGCAGTACCAGCATGGTGGCCTGTGTCTGCAGTCCCGGCATGGTGGCCCATTACGGCAATCCTAGCATGGTGGCCTGTGTCTGCAGTCCCACCATGTTGGCCTATGTCTGAAATCCCAGCATGGTGGCCTGTGTCTGCAGTCCCAGCATGGTGGCCTATGTCTGTAGTCCAAGCACGGTGGCCTATGTCTGCAGTCCCAGCATGTTGGCCTATGTCTGCAGTTCCATCATGGTGGCCTGTGTCTGCAATCCCAGCATGGTGGCCTATGTCTGCAGTCCCAGCATGGTAGCCTATGTCTGAAGTCCCAGCATGGTGGCCTGTGTCTGCATTCCAAGCACCGTGGCCTATTTCTGCAGTCCCAGCATGGTGGCCTATGTCTGCAGTCCCAGCATGGTGGCCTGTGTCTGCATTCCCAGCATGGTGACCTGTGTCTGCAGTCCCAGCATGGTGGCCTACGTCTGCAGTCCCACCATGGTGACCTATGTGTGCAGTCCCAGCATGGTGGCCTGTGTCTGCAGTCCCAGCATGGTGGCCTATGTCTGTAGTCCAAGCACGGTGGCCTATTTCTGCAGTCCCAGCATGTTGGCCTATGTCTGCAGTCCCATCATGGTGGCCTGTGTCTGCAGTCCCAGCACGGTGTCCTGTATCTGCATTCCCAGCATGGTCGCCTATTTCTGCAGTCCCAGCATGGTGGCCTGTGTCTGCAGTCCCAGGATGGTGGCCAGTGTCTGCAATCCCAGCATGGTGGCCTATGTCTGCAATCCCAGCTTGGTGGCCTATGTCTGCAATCCCAGCATGGTTGCCTATGTCCCCAGTCCCAGCAGGGTGGCCTGTGTCTGCAGTCCCAGCATGGTGGCCTATTATGGCAGTCCCAGCATGGTGGCCTACGTCTTTAGCCCAAGCATGGTGGCCTGTGTCTGCTGTCCCGCATGGTGGCCTATTATGGCAGTCCCAGCATGGTGGCCTATGTCTGCGGCCCCATCATGGTGGCCTGTGTCTGCAGTCCCAGCATGGGGGCCTGTGTCTGCAGTCCCAGCATGGTGACCTATGTCTGCAGTACCAGCAGGGTGGCCTGTGTCTGCAGTCCCAGCTTGGTGGCCTATTTCGGCCATCCAACATGGTGGCCTGTGTCTGCAGTCCCAGCATGGTGGCCTATGTCTGTAGTCCTAGCACGGTGGCCTATGTCTGCAGTCCCAGCATGGGGGCCTATGTCTACAGTCCCAGCATGGTGTCCTATTATGGTAGTCCCTGCATGTTGGCCTACGACTGCAGCAACAGCATGGTGGCCTGTGTCTGCAGTCCCAGCATGGTGGCCTATTATGGCAGTCCCAGCATGGTGGCCACGTCTGCAGCCCCAGCTTGGTGACCTGTGTCTGCAGTCCCAGCATGGTGGCCTAATATGGCCGTCCCAGCATGTTGGCCTACTTCTGCAGTCCCAGCATGGTGGCCTATGTCTTCAGTCCCAGCTCGGTGGCCTGTGTCTGCAGTCCCAGCATGGTGGCCTATGTCTGCAATACCAGCATGGTGGCCTGTGTCTGTATTCCCAGCATGGTGGCAGATGTCTGCAGACCCAGCATGGTGGCCTATGTCTGCATTCCCAGCATTTTGGCCTATGTCTGCAATCTGAGCTTGGTGGCCTATGTCTGCAGTCCCAGCATGGTGGCCTATGTTTGCATTCCCAGCATGGTGACCTATGTCTGCAGTCCCAGCATGGTGGCCTGTGCCTGCAGTCCCAGCATGGTGGCCTATTATGGCAGTCCCAGCATGGTTGCCTATGTCTGCAGCCCCAGCATGGTGGCCTGTGTCTGAAGTCCCAGCTTGGTGGCCTATTATGGCAGTCCCAGCATGGTGGCCTATGTCTGCGGCCCCAGCATGGTGGCCTGTGTCTGCAGTCCCAGCATGGTGGCCTATTATGGAAGTCCCAGCATGGTGGCCTATTACGGCAGTCCCAGCATGGTGTACTGTGTCTGCAGCCCCAGCAGGGTGGCCTGTGTCTGGAGTCCCAGCATGGTGGCCTGTGTCTGCAGTCCCAGCATGGTGACCTATGTCTGTAGTCCCAGCTGGTGGGCTGAGTCTGTAGTCCCAGCAAGGTGGCCTATTATGGCAGTCCCAGCATGGTGGCCTATGTCTACGTTCTCAGCGTGGTGGCCTATGTCTGCAGTCTCAGAATGGTGGCCTATGTCTGCAATTGCAGCATGGTGGCCTGTGTCTGTAGTCCCAGCATGGTGGGCTGAGTCTGCAGTCCCAGCATGGTGGCCTATGTCTGCATTCCCAGCATTGTGACCTATGTCTGAAATCCCAGCATGGTGGCCAGTGTCTGCAGTCCCAGCATGGGGGCCTATTATGGCAGTCCCAGTATGGTGGCCTATGTCTGCAGCCCCAGCATGGTGGCCTGTGTCTGCAGTCCCAGCATGGTGGCCTATTATGGCAGTCCCAGCATGGTGGCCTGTGTCTGCAGTCCCAGCATGGTGTCTATGTCTGCAGCCCCAGCATGGTGGCCTGTGTCGGTAGTCCCAGCATGGTTGCCTATTATGGCAGTCCCAGCGTGGTGACCTATGTCTGCACTCCGAGCATGGTGGCCTGTGTCTGCAGTCTCAGCATGGTGGCCTATTATGGCAGTCCCAGCATGGTGGTCTGTGTATGCAGTCCCAGCTTGGTGGCCTATGTCTGCAGCCCCAGCATGGTGGCCTGTGTCTGCAGTCAAAGCATGGTGACCTATGTCTGCAATCCCAGCATGGTGTCCTATGTCTCCAGTCCCAGCATGGTGGCCTATGTCTGCATTCCCAGCATGGTGACCTATGTCAGCAGTCCCAGCATGGTGGCCTGTGCCTGCTGTCCCAGCATGGTGGCCTATTATGGCAGTCCCAGCATGGTGGCCTATGTCTGCAGCCCCAGCATGGTGGCCTGTGTCTGAAGTCCCAGCATGGTAGCCTATTATGGCAGTCCCAGCATGGTGGCCTATGTCTGCGGCCCCAGCATGGTGGCCTGTGTCTGCAGTCCCAGCATGGTGGCCTGTGCCTGCAGTCCCAGCATGGTGACCTATGTCTGCAGTCCCAGCATGGTGGCCTGTGCCTGCAGTCCCAGCATGGTGACCTATGTCTACAGTCCCAGCATGGTAGCATATTATGGCAGTCCCAGCATAGTGGCCAGTGTCTGCAGTCCAACCATGGTTGCCTGTGTCTGCAGTCCCGGCACCGTGGCCTATGTCTACGTTCTCAGCATGGTGGCCTATGTCTGCAGTCTCAGCATGGTGGCCTATGTCTGCAATTCCAGCATGGTGTCCTGTGTCTGTAGTCCCAGCATGGTGGGCTGTGTCTGCAGTCCCAGCATGGTGGCCTATGTCTGCATTCCCAGCATGGTGACCTATGTCTGAAATCCCAGCATGGTGGCCAGTGTCTGCAGTCCCAGCATGGGGGCCTATTATGGCAGTCCCAGTATGGTGGCCTATGTCTGCAGCCCCAGCATGGTGGCCTGTGTCTGCAGTCCCAGCATGGTGGCCTATTATGGCAGTCCCAGCATGGTGGCCTGTGTCTGCAGTCCCAGCATGGTGTCTATGTCTGCAGCCCCAGCATGGTGGCCTGTGTCGGTAGTCCCAGCATGGTGGCCTATTATGGCAGTCCCAGCGTGGTGACCTATGTCTGCACTCCGAGCATGGTGGCCTGTGTCTGCAGTCTCAGCATGGTGGCCTATTATGGCAGTCCCAGCATGGTGGTCTGTGTATGCAGTCCCAGCATGGTGGCCTATGTCAGCAGCCCCAGCATGGTGGCCTGTGTCTGCAGTCAAAGCATGGTGACCTATGTCTGCAATCCCAGCATTGTGTCCTATGTCTCCAGTCCCAGCATGGTGGCCTATGTCTGCATTCCCAGCATGGTGACCTATGTCAGCAGTCCCAGCATGGTGGCCTGTGCCTGCTGTCCCAGCATGGTGGCCTATTATGGCAGTCCCAGCATGGTGGCCTATGTCTGCAGCCCCAGCATGGTGGCCTGTGTCTGAAGTCCCAGCATGGTAGCCTATTATGGCAGTCCCAGCATGGTGGCCTATGTCTGCGGCCCCAGCATGGTGGCCTGTGTCTGCAGTCCCAGCATGGTGGCCTGTGCCTGCAGTCCCAGCATGGTGACCTATGTCTGCAGTCCCAGCATGGTGGCCTGTGCCTGCAGTCCCAGCATGGTGACCTATGTCTACAGTCCCAGCATGGTAGCATATTATGGCAGTCCCAGCATAGTGGCCAGTGTCTGCAGTCCAACCATGGTTGCCTGTGTCTGCAGTCCCGGCACCGTGGCCTATGTCTACGTTCTCAGCATGGTGGCCTATGTCTGCAGTCTCAGCATGGTGGCCTATGTCTGCAATTCCAGCATGGTGTCCTGTGTCTGTAGCCCCAGCATGGTGGGCTGTGTCTGCAGTCCCAGCATGGTGGCCTATGTCTGCATTCCCAGCATGGTGACCTATGTCTGCAGTCCCAGCATGGTGGCCTGTGTCTGCCGTCCCAGCATGGGGGCCTGTGTCTGCAGTCCCAGCATGGTGACCTATGTCTGCAGTACCAGCAGGGTGGCCTGTGTCTGCAGTCCCAGCTTGGTGGCCTATTACGGCAATCCTAGCATGATGGCCTGTGTCTGCAGTCCCGGCACCGTGGCCTATGTCTACGTTCTCAGCATGGTGGCCTATGTCTGCAGTCCCAGCATGGCGGCCTATGTCTGCAGTCCCAGCATGGTGGCCTATGTCTGCAGTTCCAGCATGGTGGCCTGTGTCTGCAGACACAGCATGGTGGCCTATTATGGTAGTCCCAGCATGGTGGCCTACGACTGCAGCCACAGCATGGTGGCCTGTTTCTGAGGTCACAGCATAGTGGGCTATGTCTGCAGTCCCACCATGGTGACCTATGTCTGCAGTCCCAGCATGGTGGCCTGTGTCTGCAGTCCAAGCATGGTGGCCTATTATGGCAGTCCCAGCATGGTGGCCTATGTCTGCAGCCCCAGCATGGTGACCTGTGTCTGTAGTCCCAGCATGGTGGCCTATTATGGCCGTCCCAGGATGTTGGCCTATATCTGCAGTTGCAGCATGGTGGCCTTTGTCTTCAGTCCCAACTCGGTGGCCTGTGTCTGCAGTCCCAGCATGGTGGCCTGTGCCTGCAGTCCCAGCATGGTGACCTATGTCTGCAGTCCCAGCATGGTGGCCTGTGCCTGCAGTCCCAGCATGGTGACCTATGTCTACAGTCCCAGCATGGTAGCATATTATGGCAGTCCCAGCATAGTGGCCAGTGTCTGCAGTCCAACCATGGTTGCCTGTGTCTGCAGTCCCGGCACCGTGGCCTATGTCTACGTTCTCAGCATGGTGGCCTATGTCTGCAGTCTCAGCATGGTGGCCTATGTCTGCAATTCCAGCATGGTGTCCTGTGTCTGTAGTCCCAGCATGGTGGGCTGTGTCTGCAGTCCCAGCATGGTGGCCTATGTCTGCATTCCCAGCATGGTGACCTATGTCTGCAGTCCCAGCATGGTGGCCTGTGTCTGCCGTCCCAGCATGGGGGCCTGTGTCTGCAGTCCCAGCATGGTGACCTATGTCTGCAGTACCAGCAGGGTGGCCTGTGTCTGCAGTCCCAGCTTGGTGGCCTATTACGGCAATCCTAGCATGATGGCCTGTGTCTGCAGTCCCGGCACCGTGGCCTATATCTACGTTCTCAGCATGGTGGCCTATGTCTGCAGTCCCTGCATGGCGGCCTATGTCTGCAGTCCCAGCATGGTGGCCTATATCTGCAGTTCCAGCATGGTGGCCTGTGTCTGCAGACACAGCATGGTGGCCTATTATGGTAGTCCCAGCATGGTGGCCTACGACTGCAGCCACAGCATGGTGGCCTGTTTCTGAGGTCACAGCATAGTGGGCTATGTCTGCAGTCCCACCGTGGTGACCTATGTCTGCAGTCCCAGCATGGTGGCCTGTGTCTGCAGTCCAAGCATGGTGGCCTATTATGGCAGTCCCAGCATGGTGGCCTATGTCTGCAGCCCCAGCATGGTGACCTGTGTCTGTAGTCCCAGCATGGTGGCCTATTATGGCCGTCCCAGGATGTTGGCCTATATCTGCAGTTGCAGCATGGTGGCCTTTGTCTTCAGTCCCAACTCGGTGGCCTGTGTCTGCAGTCCCAGCATGGTGGCCTATGTCTGCAGTACCAGCATGGTGGCCTGTGTCTGCAGTCCCAGCATGGTGGCCGATGTCTGAAGACCCAGCATGGTGGCCTATGTCTGCAGTCCCAGCATGGTTGCCTGTGTCTACAATCCCAGTATGGTAGCCTGTTTCTGCAGTCCCAGCATGGTGACCTATGTCTGCAGTCCCAGCATGGTGGCCTATTTCTGCAGTCCCAGCATGGTGGCCTGTGTCTGCAGTCCCAGAATGGTGGCCTATGTCTGCAGTCCCAGCATGGTGTCCTATGTCTGCGGTCCCAGCATGGTGGCCTGTGTCTGTAGTCCCAGCATGGTGGCCTATGTCTGCAGTCCTAGCATGGTGGCCTATGTCTGCTGTCCCAGCATGGTGGCCTGTGTCTGCAGTCCCAGCATGGTGACCTATTATGGTAGTCCCAGCATGGTGGCCTACGTCTGCAGCCCCAGCATGGTGACCTGTGTCTGCAGTCCCAGCATGGTGGCCTATTATGGCCGTCCCAGCATGGTGGCCTATGTCTGCAGTCCCAGCATGGAGGCCTGTGTCTTCATTCCCATCTCCGTAGCCTGTGTCTGCAGTCCCAGCATGGTGGCCTATGTCTGCAGTCCCAGCGTGGTGGCCTATGTCTGCTGTCCCAGCATGGTGGCCTGTGTCTGCAGTCCCATCATGGTGGCCAGTGTCTGCAGTCCCAGCATGGTGGCCTATGTATACAATCCCAGCATGGTGGCCTATGTCTGCAATCCCAGCATGGTTGCCTATGTCTGCAGTCCCAGCATGGTGGCCTGTGTCTGCAGTCCCAGCATGGTGGCCTATTATGGCAGTCCCAGCATGGTGGCCTATGCCTGCAGTCCAAGCATGGTGGCCGGTGTCTGCAGTCCCAACATCGTGGCCAGTGTCTGCAGTCCCAGCGTGGTGGCCTGTGTCTGCAGTCCCAGCATGGTGACCTATGTCTGCTGTCCCAGCATGGTGGGCTGTGTCTGCAGTCCCAGCATGGTGGCCTATTATGACAGTCCCATCATGGTGGCCTATGTCTGCAGTCCCACCATGGTGTCCTGTGTCTTCAGTCTCAGAATGGTCGCCTATGTCTGCAAACCCAGCATGGTGGCTTATGTCTGCAATCCCAGCATGTTTGCCTATGTCTGCAGTTAAAGCATGGTGGCCTATGTCTGCAATCCCAGCATGGTGGCCTGTGTCTGTAGTCCCAGCATGGTGGCCTGTGTCTGCAGTCCCAGCATGGTGGCCTATGTCTGCATTCCCAGCATGGTGACCTATGTCTGCAGTCCCAGCATGGTGGCCTGTGACTGCAGTCCCAGCATGGTGGCCTATGTCTGCAGTACCGGCATGGTGGCCTGTGTCTGCAGTCCCAGCATGGTGACCAATGTCTGCAGTCCCAGCATGGTGGCCTGTGTCTGCAATCCCAACATGGTGGCCTATTATGGAAGTCCCAGCATGGTGGCCTGTGTCTGCAATCCCAGTATAGTAGCCTGTGTCTGCAGTCCCAGCATGGTGACCTATTTCTTCAGTCCCAGCTCGGTGGCCTGTGTCAGCAGTCCCAGCATGGTGGCCTATGTCTGCAATACCAGCATGGTGGCCTATGTCTGCAGTCCCAGCATGGTGTCCTATGTATGCGGTCCCAGCATCGTGGCCTGTGTCTGCAGTCCCAGCATGGTTGCCTATGTCTGCAGTCCCAGCATGGTGGCCTATGTCTGCTGTCCCAGCATGGTGGCCTGTGTCTGCTGTCCCAGCATGGTGGCCTGTTTCTGCAGTCCCAGCACGGTGTCCTCTGTCTGCATTCCCAGCATGGCCGCCTATGTCTGCAGTTTCAGCATGGTGGCCTGTGTCTGCAGTCGTAGCATGGTGGCCATTGTCTGCAGTCCGAGCATGGTGGACTATGTCTGCAATCCCAGCATGGTGGCCTATGTCTGCAATCCCAGCATGTTGGCCTATGTCTGCAGTACCAGCATGGTGGCCTGTGTCTGCAGTCCCAGCATGGTGGCCTATTATGGCAGTCCAAGCATGGTGGCCTATGTCTGCAATCCCAGCATGGTTGCCTATGTCTGCAATCCCAGCATGGTGGCCTATGTCTGCAGTCCCAGCATGGAGGCCTGTGTCTGCAGACCCAGCATGGTGGCCTATTATGGCAGTCCCAGCATAGAGGCCTACGTCTGCAGCCCCAGCATGGTGGACTATGTCTGCAGTCCCGCATGGTGGCCTATTATGGCAGTCCCAGCATGGTGACCTATGTCTGCAGCTCCAGCATGGTGGCCTGTGTCTGCAGTCCCAGCATGGGGGCCTGTGTCTGCAGTCCCAGCATGGTAACCTATGTCTGCAGTACCAGCAGGGTGGCCTGTGTCTGCAGTCCCAGCATGGTGGCCTGTGTCTGCAGTCCAAGCATGGTGGCCTATTTTGGCAGTCCCAGCATGGTGGCCTACGTCTGCAGCCCCAGCATGGTGGCCTGTGTCTGCAGTCCCGCATGGTGGCCTATTATGGCAGTCCCAGCATGGTGGCCTATGTCTGCGGCTCCAGCATGGTGGCCTGTGTCTGCAGTCCCAGCAAGGGAGCCTGTGTCTACAATCCCAGCATGGTGACCTATGTCTGCAGTACCAGCATGGTGGCCTGTGTCTGCAGTCCCGGCATGGTGGCCCATTACGGCAATCTTAGCATGGTGGCCTGTGTCTGCAGTCCCAGCATGGTGGCCTATGTCTGAAGTCCCAGCATGGTGGCCTGTGTCTGCAGTCCCAGCATGGTGGCCTATGTCTGTAGTCCAAGCACGGTGGCCAATTTCTGCAGTCCCAGCATGTTGGCCTATGTCTGCAGTCCCATCATGGTGGCCTGTGTCTGCAGTCCCAGCATGGTGGCCTATGTCTGCAGTCCCAGCATGGTAGCCTATGTCTGCAGTCCCAGCATGGTGGCCTGTGTCTGCAGTCCCAGCATGGTGGCCTGTGTCTGCAGTCCCAGCATGGTGGCCTATGTCTGCAGTCCCAGCATGGTGGCCTATGTCTGCAGTCCCAGCATGGTGGCCTATGTCTGCAGCCCCAGCATGGTGGCCTGTGTCTACAGTCCCAGCATGGTAGCCTATTATGGCAGTCCTAGCATGGTGGCCAGTGTCTGCAGTCCCACTATGGTGGCCTGTGTCTGCAGTCCCAGCACGGTGGCCTGTGTCAGCAGTCCCAGCATTGTGGCCTATGTCTACAGTCCCAGCATGGTGGCCTGTGTCTGCAGTCCAAGCACGGTGGCCTATGTCTGCAGTCCAAGCGTGGTGGCCTATTACGGCAATCCTAGCATGGTGGCTTGTGTCTGCAGTTCTAGCATGGTGGCCTATGTCTGCAGTCCCAGCATGGTGGCCTATGTCTGCAGTCCCAGCATGCTTGCCTGTGTCTGCAGTCCAAGCACGGTGGCCTATGTCTGCAGTCCCAGCATGGTGGCCTCTGTCTGCAGTCCCAGCATGGTGGCCTCTTTCTGCAGTCCCAGCATGGTGGCCTGTGTGTGCACTCCCAGCATGGTGGGCTGTGTCTGCAGTCCCAGCATGGTAGCCTGTGTCTGTAGTCCAAGCATGGTGGCCTATGTCTGCAGTCCCAGCATGGTGGCCTATGTCTGCAGTCTCAGCATGGTGGCCTATGTCTGCAATTCCAGCATGGTGGCTTGTGTCTGTAGTCCCAGCATGGTGGCCTGTGTCTGCAGTCCCAGCATGGTGGCCTATATCTGCATTCCCAGCATGGTGACCTGTGTCTGCACTCCCAGCATGGTGGCCTGTTTCTGCAGTCCCAGCATGGTAGCCTGTGTCTGCAGTCCCACCATGGTGGCCTGTGTCTGCAGTCCCAGCATGGTGGCCTATGTCTGCAGTCCCAGCATGGGGGCCTATGTCTACAGCCCCAGCATGGTGGCCTGTGTCTGCAGTCCCAGCATGGTGGCCTATTATGGAAGTCCCAGCGTGGTGACCTGTGTCTGCAGTCCCAGCATGGTGGCCTGTGTCTGCAGTCCCAGCATGGTGGCCTATGTCTGCAGTCCCAGCATGGTGGCCTGTGTCTGCAGTCCCAGCATGGTGGCTTATGTCTGCACTCCCAGCATGGTGGCCTCTGTCTGCAGCCCCAGCATGGTGGCCTGTGTCTGCAGTCCCAGCACGGGGTCATGTGTCTGCAGTCCCAGCATGGTGGCCTATGTCTGCAGTCCCAGCATGGTGACCTATGTCTGCAGTCCAGCATGGTGGCCTGTGTCTGCAATCCCAGCATGGTGGCCTATTATGGTAGTCCCAGCATGGTTGCCTACGACTGTAGCCACAGAATGGTGGTCTGTGTCTTCAGTCCCAGCATTGTGGCCTATGTCTGCAGTCCCACCATCGTAACCTATGTCTGCAGTCCCAGCATGGTGACCTGTGTCTTCAGTCCCAGCATGGTGGCCTATTATGGTAGTCCCAGCATGGTGGCCTACGTCTGCAGCCCCAGCATGGTGACCTGTGTCTGCAGTCCCAGCATGGTGGCCTATTATGGCCGTCCCAGCATGGTGGCCTATGTCTGCAGCCCCAGCATGGTGGCCTGTGTCTTCAGTCCCACCTCGGTGGCCTGTGTCTGCAGTCCCAACATGGTGGCCTATGTCTGCAGTCCCAGCATTGTGGCCTGTGTCTGCAGTCCCAGCATGGTGGCCGATGTCTGCAGACCCAGCATGGTCGCCTATATCTGCAATCCCAACATGGTGGCCTATGTGTGCAATCCCACCATGGTGGCCTATGTCTGCAGTCCCACCATGGTGGCCTATGTCTGCATTCCCAGAATGGTGAACTATGTCTGCAGTCCCATCATGTTTGCCTGTGCCTGCAGTCCCAGCATGGTGGCCTATTATGGCAGTCCCAGCATGGTGGCCTATGACTGCAGCCCCAGCATGGTGGCCTGTGTCTGAAGTCCCAGCATGGTGGCCTATTATGGCATTCCTAGCATGGTGGCCTGTGTAGTCGGCCCCAGCATGGTGGCCTGTGTCTGCAGTCCCAGCATGGTGGCCTGTGTCTACAGTCCCAGCATGGTGGCCTGTGTCTGCAGTCCCAGCATGGTGGCCTATTATGGAAGTCCCAGCATGGTGGCCTGTGTCTGCAGTCCCAGCATGGTAGCCTGTGTCTGCAGTCCCAGCATGGTGGCCTGTGTCTGCAGTCCCAGCATGGTGGCCTATGTCTGCAGTCCCAGCATGGGGGACTATGTCTGCAGCCCCAGCATGGTGGCCTGTTTCTGCAGTCCCAGCATGGTGGCCTATTATGGAAGTCCCAGCATGGTGATCTGTGTCTGCAGTCCCAGCATGGTGGCCTGTGTCTGCAGTCCCAGCATGGTGGCCTCTGTCTGCAGCCCCAGGGTGGTGGCCTGTGTCTGCACTCCCAGCATGGTGGCCTGTGTCTGCAGTCCCAGCATGGTGGCCTGTGTCTGCAGTCCCAGCATGGTGGCCTATGTCTACAGTCCCACCATGGTGGCCTGTGTCTGCAGTCCAAGCACGGTGGCCTATGTCTGCAGTCCCAGCATGGTTGCGTATTACGGCAATCCTAGCATGGTGGCCTGTGTCTGCAGTCCCAGCATGGTGGCCTATGTCTGCAGCCCCAGCATGGTGGCCTATGTCTGCAGTCCCAGCATGGTGACCTATGTCTGCAGTCCAGCATGGTGGCCTGTGTCTGCAGTAACAGCATGGTGGCCTATTATAATAGTCCCAGCATGGTGCCCTACGACTGTAGCCACAGCATGGTGGCCTGTGTCTTCAGTCCCAGCATGGTGGCCTATGTCTGCAGTCCCACCATCGTAACCTATGTCTGCAGTCCCAGCATGGTGACCTGTGTCTTCAGTCCCAGCATGGTGGCCTATTATGGTAGTCCCAGCATGGTGGCCTACGTCTGCAGCCCCAGCATGGTGACCTGTGTCTGCAATCCCAGCATGGTGGCCTATTATGGCCGTCCCAGCATGGTGGCCTATGTGTGCAGCCCCAGCATGGTGGCCTGTGTCTTCAGTCCCAGCTCAGTGGCCTGTGTCTGCAGTCCCAGCATGGTGGCCTGTGTCTGCAGTCCCAGCATGGTGGCCAATGTCTGCAGTCCCAGCATCGTGGCCTGTGTCTGCAGACCCAGCATGGTGGTCTTTATCTGCAGACCCAGCCTGGTGGCCTGTGTCTGTAGTCAAAGCACGGTGGCCAATGTCTGCAGTCCCAGCATGGTGACCTGTGTCTGCAGTCCCAGTATGGTGGCCTGTGTCTGCAGTCCAAGCATGGTGGCCTATGTCTGCAGTCTCAGCATGGTGGCCTATATCTGCAGTCCCAGCATGGTGGCCTATGTCTGCAGTCCCAGCATGGTTGCCTGTGTCTGCAGTCCAAGCACGGTGGCTTATGTCTGCAGTCCAAGCATGGTGGCCTATGTCTGCAGTCCCAGCATTGTGGCCTCTTTCTGCAGTCCCAGCATGGTGGCCTGTGTCTGCACTCCAAGCATTGGGGCCTCTGTCTTCAGTCCCAGCATGGTGGCCTATGTCTGCACTCCTAGCATGGTGGCCTATGTCTGCAATCCCAGCATGGTGGCCTATGTATGCAGTCACAGCATGGTGACCTATGTCTGCAGTTCCAGCATGGTTGCCTATGTCTGCAGTCCCAGCATGGTGGCCTGTGTCTGCAGACCCAGCATGGTGGCCTGTGTCTACAGTCCTAGCATGGTGGCCTGTGTCTGCAGTCCCAGCATGGTGGCCTGTGTCTGCAGTCCCAGCATGGTGGCCTGTGTCTGCAGTCCCAGCATGGTGGCCTGTGTCTGCAGTCCCAGCATGGTGGCCTGTGTCTGCAGTCCAAGCACGGTTGCCTATGTCCCAGTCACTGCTTGGTGACCTATGTCTGCAGTCTCAGCATGGTGGCCAGTGTCTCTAGTCCAAGCACGGTGGCCTATGTCTGCAGTCTCAGCATGGTGGCCTATTTCTGCTGTCTCAGCATGGTGGCCTGTGTCTGCAGTCCCAGCATGGTGGCCTATTATGGCAGTCCCAGCATGGTGACCTATGTTTGCAGTCCGAGCATGGTGGCCTGTGTCTGCAGTCTCAGCATGGTTGCCTATTATGGCAGTCCCAGCATGGTGGCCTGTGTCTGCATCCCAGCATGGTGCCCTATGTCTGCCGCTCCAGTATGGTGGCCTGTGTCTGCAGTCCCAGCATGGTGGCCTGTGTCTGCAGTCCCAGCATGGTGGACTATGTCTACAGTCCCAGCATGGTGGCCTATGTCTGCAGTCCCAGCATGGTTGCCTGTGTCTGCAGTCCAAGCACGGTGGCTTATGTCTGCAGTCCAAGCATGGTGGCCTATGTCTGCAGTCCCAGCATTGTGGCCTCTTTCTGCAGTCCCAGCATGGTGGCCTGTGTCTGCAGTCCAAGCATTGGGGCCTCTGTCTTCAGTCCCAGCATGGTGGCCTATGTCTGCACTCCTAGCATGGTGGCCTATGTCTGCAATCCCAGCATGGTGGCCTATGTATGCAGTCTCAGCATGGTGACCTATGTCTGCAGTTCCAGCATGGTTGCCTATGTCGGCAGTCCCAGCATGGTGGCCTGTGTCTGCAGACCCAGCATGGTGGCCTGTGTCTACAGTCCCAGCATGGTGGCCTGTGTCTGCAGTCCCAGCATGGTGGCCTGTGTCTGCAGTCCCAGCATGGTGGCCTGTGTCTGCAGTCCCAGCATGGTGGCCTGTGTCTGCAGTCCCAGCATGGTGGCCTGTGTCTGCAGTACCAGCATGGTGGCCTGTGTCTGCAGTCCAAGCACGGTGGCCTATGTCCCAGTCACTGCTTGGTGACCTATGTCTGCAGTCTCAGCATGGTGGCCAGTGTCTATAGTCCAAGCACGGTGGCCTATGTCTGCAGTCTCAGCATGGTGGCCTATTTCTGCTGTCTCAGCATGGTGGCCTGTGTCTGCAGTCCCAGCATGGTGGCCTATTATGGCAGTCCCAGCATGGTGACCTATGTCTGCAGTCCGAGCATGGTGGCCTGTGTCTGCAGTCTCAGCATGGTTGCCTATTATGGCAGTCCCAGCATGGTGGCCTGTGTCTGCATCCCAGCATGGTGCCCTATGTCTGCCGCCCCAGTATGGTGGCCTGTGTCTGCACTCCCAGCATGGTGGCCTGTGTCTGCACTCCCAGCATGGTGGACTATGTCTACAGTCCCAGCATGGTGGCCTGTGTCTGCAGTCCCGGCATGGTGGCCTGTGTCTGCAGTCCAAGCACGGTGGCCTATGTCTGCAGTGCCAGCATGTTGGCCTGTCCCTGCAGTCCCAGCATGGTGGCCTATTATGGCAGTCCCAGCATGGTGGCCTATGACTGCAGCCCCAGCATGGTGGCCTGTGTCTGAAGTCCCAGCATGGTGGCTTATTATGGCAGTCCTAGCATGGTGGCCTATGTAGGCGGCCCCAGCATTGTGGCCTGTGTCTGCAGTCCCAGCATGGTGGCCTGTGTCTACAGTCCCAGCATGGTGGCCTGTGTCTGCAGTCCCAGCATGGTGGCCTATTATGGCAATCCCAGCATTGTGGAATGTGACTGCAGCCCCAGCATGGTGGCCTGTGTATGGAGTCCCAGCATGGTGACCTATGTCTGCAGTCCCAGCATTGTGGGCTGTGTCTGCAGTCCCAGCAAGGTGGCCTATTATGGGTAGTCCCAGAGTGGTGGCCTATGTCTGCAGCCCCAGCATGGTGGCCTGTGTCTACAGTCCCAGCATGGTAGCCTATTATGGCAGTCCCAGCATGGTGGCCAGTGTCTGCACTCCCACCATGGTGGCCTGTGTCTGCAGTCCCAGCACGGTGGCCTGTGTCTGCAGTCCCAGCATTGTGGCCTATGTCTACAGTCCCAGCATTGTGGCCTGTGTCTGCAGTCCAAGCAAGGTGGCCTATGTCTGCAGTCCAAGCATGGTGGCCTATTATGGCAATCCTAGCATGGTGGCCTGTGTCTGTAGTTCTAGCATGGTAGCCTATGTCTGCAGTCCCAGCATGGTGGCCTGTATCTGCAGTCCCGCCATGGTGCCTGTGTCTGCAGTCCAAGCACGGTGGCCTATGTCTGCAGTCCCAGCATGGTGGCCTATCTCGGCAGTCCCAGCATGGTGGCCTGTGTCTGCAGTCCCAGCATGGTGGCCTATGTCTGCAGTCCCAGCATGGTGGCCTGTGTCTGCAGACCCAGCATGGTGGCCTGTGTCTGCAGTCCAAGCACGATGGCCTATGTCTGCAGTCCCAGCATGGTGACCTGTGTCTGCAGTCCCAGCATGGTGGCCTGTGTCTGCAGGAAAAGCATGGTGGCCTATGTCTGCAGACTCAGCATGGTGGCCTATGTCTGCAGTCCCAGCATGGTGGCCTATATCTGCAGTCCCAGCATGGTGGCCTGTGTCTGCAGTCCAAACACGGTGGCCTATGTCTGCAGTCCTAGCATGGTGGCCTATGTCTGCAGTCCCAGCATGGTGGTCTGTGTCTGCAGACCCAGCATGGTGGCCTGTGTCTGCAGTCCAAGCACGGTGGCCCATGTCTGCAGTCCCAGCATGGTGACCTGTGTCTGCAGTCCTGGCATGGTGGCCTTTGTCTGCAGTCCATGCATGGTGGCCTATGTCTGCAGTCTCAGCATGGTGGCCTATGTCTGCAGTCCCAGCATGGTGGCCTATGTTTGCAGTCCCAGCATGGTTGCCTTTGTCTGCAGTCCAAGCACGGTGGCCTATGTCTGCAGTCCAAGCATTGTGGCCTATGTCTGCAGTCCCAGCATGGTGGCCTCTTTCTGCAGTCCCAGCATGGTGGCCTGTGTGTGCAGTCCCAGCATGGTGGCCTGTGTCTACGATCCCAGCATGGTGGCCTGTGTCTGCAATACCAGCATGGTGGCCTATGTCTGCAGTCCCAGCATGGTGGCCTATGTCTGCAGTCTCAGCATGGTGGCCTATGTCTGCAATTCCAGCATGGTGGCTTGTGTCTGTAGTCCCAGCATGTTGGCCTGTGTCTGCAGTCCCAGCATGGTGGCCTATGTCTGCATTCCCAGCATGGTGACCTATGTCTGCAGTTCCAGCATGGTGGCCTGTGTCTGCAGTCCCAGCATGGTAGCCTGTTTCTGCAGTACCAGCATGGTGGCCTGTGTCTGCAGTCCCAGCATGGTGGCCTATGTCTGCAGTCCCAGCTTGGGGGCCTATGTCTGCAGTCCCAGCATGGTGGCCTGTATCTGCAGTCCGCCATGGTGGCCTGTGTCTGCAGTCCAAGCACGGTGGCCTATGTCTGCAGTCCCAGCATGGTGGCCTATGTCTGCAGTCCCAGCATGGTGGCCTGTGTCTGCAGACCCAGCATGGTGGCCTGTGTCTGCAGTCCAAGCACGATGGCCTATGTCTGCAGTCCCAGCATGGTGTCCTGTGTCTGCAGTCCCAGCATGGTGGCCTGTGTCTGCAGTAAAAGCATGGTGGCCTATGTCTGCAGTCTCAGCATGGTGGCCTATGTCTGCAGTCCCAGCATGGTGGCCTATGTCTGCAGTCCCTGCATGGTGGCCTGTGTCTGCAGTCCAAACACGGTGGCCTATTTCTGCAGTCCTAGCATGGTGGCCTATGTCTGCAGTCCCAGCATGGTGGTCTGTGTCTGCAGACCCAGCATGGTGGCCTGTGTCTGCAGTCCAAGCACGGTGGACCATGTCTGCAGTCCCAGCATGGTGACCTGTGTCTGCAGTCCCGGCATGGTGGCCTGTGTCTGCAGTCCATGCATGGTGGCCTATGTCTGCAGTCTCAGCATGGTGGCCTATGTCTGCAGTCCCAGCATGGTGGCCTATGTTTGCAGTCCCAGCATGGTTGCCTCTGTCTGAAGTCCTAGCACGGTGGCCTATGTCTGCAGTCCAAGCATGGTGGCCTATATCTGCAGTCCCAGCATGGTGGCCTCTTTCTGCAGTCCCAGCATGGTGGCCTGTGTGTGCAGTCCCAGCATGGTGGCCTGTGTCTACGATCCCAGCATGGTGGCCTGTGTCTGCAATCCCAGCATGGTGGCCTATGTCTGCAGTCCCAGCATGGTGGCCTATGTCTGCAGTCTCAGCATGGTGGCCTATGTCTGCAATTCCAGCATGGTGGCTTGTGTCTGTAGTCCCAGCATGGTGGCCTGTGACTGCAATCCCAGCATGGTAACCTATGTCTGCAGTCCCAGCATGGTGGCCTATGTCTGCAGTCTCAGCATGGTGGCCTATGTCTGCATTCCCAGCATGGTGAACTATGTCTGCAGTCCCAGCATGGTGGCCTGTGTCTGCAGTCCCAGCATGGTGGCCTGAGTCTGCAGTCCAAGCACGGTGGTCTATGTCTGCAGTCACTGCTTGGTGACCTATGTCTGCAGTTTCAGCATGATGGCCAGTGTCTGCAGTCCAAGCACAGTGGCCTATGTCTGCAGTGCCAGCATGGTGGCCTATGTCTGCAGACCCATCATGGTGGCCTATGTCTGCATTCCCAGCATGGTGGCCTATGTCTGCAGTCCAAGCATGGTGGCCTGTGTCTGCAGTCCAAGCACGGTGGCCTATGTCTGCAGTCCCAGCATGGTGGCCTGTGTCTGCTCTCCCAGCACGGTGGCCTATATCTGCAGTCCCAACATGGTGGACTATGTCTGCAGTCCCAGCATGGTGGCCTGTGTCTGCAGTCCCAGCACGGTGGCTTACGTCTGCAATCCCAGTATGGTGGCCTATGTCTGCAGTCCCAGCACGGTGGCCTGTGTCTGCAGTCCCAGCGTGGTGGCCTGTGTCTGGAGTCCCAGCCCGGTGGCCTATGTCTGCAGTCCCAACATGGTTGCCTGTGTCTCCAGTCCCAGCATGGTGGCCTGTGTCTGCAGTCCATGCATGGTCGCCTGATTTGCAGTCCCAGCATGGTGGCCTGTGTCTACAGTCCCAGCATGGTGGCCTGTGTCTGCAGTCTAAGCACGGTGACCTATGTCTGCAGTCCCTGCATGGTGACCTATGTCTGTAGTTTCAGCATGGTGGCCTGTGTCTGCAGTCCAAGCACGGTGGCCTATGTCTGCAGTCCCAGCATGGTGGCCTATGTCTGCAGTCCCAGCATGGTGGCCTATGTCTGCAGTCCCAGCATGGTGGCCTATGTCTGCAGTCCCAGCATGGTGGCCTATGTCTGCAGTCCCAGCATGGTGGCGTATTACGGCAATCCTAGCATGGTGGCCTGTGTCTGCAGTCCCAGCATGGTGGCCTATGTCTGCAGCCCCAGCATGGTGGCCGGTGTCTGCAGTCCCAGCATGGTGGCCTGTGTCTGCAGTCCAAGCACGGTGGCCTAGGTCTGCAGTCCCAGGATGGTGGCCTATGTCTAGAGTCCCAGCATGGGGGCCATTGTCTGCAGTCCCAGCCTTGTGGCCTATGTCTGCAGTCCCAGCATGGTGACCTATGTCTGCAGACTCAGCATGGTGGCCTGTGTCAGCAGTCCAAGCCCGGTGGCCCATGTCTGCAGTCCCAGCATGGTGACCTATGTCTGCAGTCCCAGCTTGATGGCCTGTGTCTGCAGTCCAAGCATGGTGGCCTATGTCTGCTGTCTCAGCATGGTGGCCTATGTCTGAAGTCCCAGCATGGTGGCCTATGTTTGTAGTCGCAGCATGGTGGCCTGTGTCTGCAGTCCAAGCACGGTGGCCTATGTCTGCAGTCCCAGCATGGTGGCCTATGTCTGCAGTCCCAGCATGGTGGCCTCTTTCTGCAGTCCCAGCATGGTGGCCTGTGTCTGCAGTTCCTGCATGGGGGCCTGTGTCTGCAGTCCCAGCATGGTGGCCTATGTCTGCACTCCCAGCATGGTGGCCTATGTCTGCAATCCCAGCATGGTGGCCTATGTGTGCAGTCTCAGCATGGTGACCTATGTCTGCAGTTCCAGCTTGGTTGCCTATGTCTGCAGTCCCAGCATGGTGGCCTGTTTCTGCAGTCCCAGCATGGTGGCTTATATCTGCAGTCCCGGCATGGTGGCCTATGTCTACAGTCCCAGCGTGGTGGCCTGTGTCTGCAGTCCCAGCATGGTGGCCTGTGTCTGCAGTCCAAACACGGTGGCCTATGTCTGCAGTCCCAGCATCGTGGCCTGTGTCTGCAGTCCGGGCATGGTGGCCTGTGTCTGCAGACCCAGCATGGGGCCCTGTGTCTGCAGTCCCAGAATGGTGGCCTATGTCTGCACTCCCAGCATGGTGGCCTATGTCTGCAATCCCAGCATGGTGGCCTATGTGTGCAGTCTCAGCATGGTGATCTATGTCCGCAGTTCCAGCATGGTTGCCTATGTCTGCAGTCCCAGCATGGTGGCCTGTATCTGCAGTCCCAGCACGGTGGCCTATGTCTGCAGTCCAAACATGGTGGCCTATGTCTGCAGTCCCAGCATGGTGGCCTGTGTCTGCAGTCCCAGCATGGTGGCCTATTATGGCAGTCCCAGCATGGTGGCCTATGTCTGCAGTCCCAGCATGGTGGCCTATGTCTGCAGCCCCAGCATGGTGGCCTGTGTCTGCAGTCCCAGCATGGTGTCCTATTATGGCAGTCCCAGCATGGTGACCTATGTCTGCATTACGAGCATGGTGGCCTGTGTCTGCAGTCTCAGCATGGTGGCCTATTATGGCAGTCCCAGCATGGTGGCCTATGTCTGCAGCCCCAGCATGGTGGCCTGTGTCTGCAGTCCCGGCATGGTGGCCTGTGTCTGCAGTCCAAGCACGGTGGTCTATGTCTTCAGTCCCAGCATGGTGGCCTATGTCTGCAGTCTCAGCATAAGGGCCTGTGTCTGCAGTCCCAGCATGGTGGCCTATGTCTGCAGTCCCAGCATGGTGGCCTGTGTCTGCAGTCCAAGCACGGTGGCCTATGTCTGCAGTCCCAGCATGGTGGTCAATGTCTGCAGTCCCAGCATGGTGGCCTGTGTCTGCAGTCCCAGCATGGGGGCCTATGTCTGCAGTCCCAGCATGGTGGCCTGTGTCTGCAGACCCAGCATGTTGGCCTGTGTCTGCAGTCCAAGCACGGAGCCCATGTCTGCAGTCCCAGCATGGTGACCTGTGTCTGCAGTCCCAGCATGGTGGCCTGTGTCTGCAGTCCAACCATGGTGGCCTTTATCTGCAGTCTCAGCATGGTGGCCTATGTGTGCAGTCCCAGCATGGTGGCCTATGTCCGCAGTCCCAGCATGGTGGCCTGTGTCTGCAGTCCAAGCACGGTGGCCTATGTCTGCAGTCCCAGCATGTTGGGCTATGTCTGCCGTCCCAGTATGGTGGCCTGTTTCTGCAGTCCCAGCATGGTGGCCTGTGTCTGCTGTCCCAGCATGGGGGCCTGTGTCTGCAGTCCCAGCATGGTGGCCTATGTCTGCACTCCCAGCATGGTGGCCTATGTCTGCAATCCCAGCATGGTGGCCTATGTGTGCAGTCTCAGCATGGTGATCTATGTCCGCAGTTCCAGCATGGTTGCCTATGTCTGCAGTCCCAGCATGGTGGCCTGTATCTGCAGTCCCAGCACGGTGGCCTATGTCTGCAGTCCAAACATGGTGGCCTATGTCTGCAGTCCCAGCATGGTGGCATGTGTCTGGAGTCCCAGCATGGTGGCCTATTATGGCAGTCCCAGCATAGTGGCCTATGTCTGCAGTCCCAGCATGGTGGCCTATGTCTGCAGCCCCAGCATCGTGGCCTGTGTCTGCAGTCCCAGCATGGTGTCCTATTATGGCAGTCCCAGCATGGTGACCTATGTCTGCATTACGAGCATGGTGGCCTGTGTCTGCAGTCTCAGCATGGTGGCCTATTATGGCAGTTCCAGCATGGTGGCCTATGTCTGCAGCCCCAGCATGGGGGCCTGTGTCTGCAGTCCCGGCATGGTGGCCTGTGTCTGCAGTCCAAGCACGGTGGTCTATGTCTTCAGTCCCAGCATGGTGGCCTATGTCTGCAGTCTCAGCATAGGGGCCTGTGTCTGCAGTCCCAGCATGGTGGCCTATGTCTGCAGTCCCAGCATTGTGGCCTGTGTCTGCAGTCCCTGCATGGGGGCCTGTGTCTGCAGTCCCAGCATGGTGGCCTCCTTCTGTAGTCACTACTTGGTGACCTATGTCTGCAGTCCCAGCATGTTGGGCTATGTCTGCCGTCCCAGTATGGTGGCCTGTTTCTGCAGTCCCAGCATGGTGGCCTGTGTCTGCAGTCCCGGCATGGTGGCCTATGTCTGCAGTGACTACTTGGTGACCTATGTCTACAGTCTCAGCATGGTGGCCAGTGTCTGCAGTCCAAACACGCTGGCCTATGTCTGCAGCCCCAGCATGGTGGCCTGTGTCTGCAGTCCCAGCATGGTGGCCTATTATGGCACTCCCAGCATGGTGACCTATGTCTGCATTCCGAGCATGGTGGCCTGTGTCTGCACTGTCAGCATGGTGGCCTATTATGGCAGTCCCAGCATGGTGGCCTGTGTCTGCAGTCCCAGCATGGTGCCCTATGTCTTCAGGCCCAGAATGGTGGCCTGTGTCTGCAGTCAATCCATGGTGACCTATGTCTGCAGTCCCAGCATGGTGACCTAGGTCTTCAGTCCCAGCATGGTGGCCTGTGTCTGTAGTCCCAGCATGGTGGCCTGTGTCTGCAGCCCCACCATGGTGGCCTGTGTCTGCAGTCCCACCATGGTGTCCTGTGTCTGCAGTCCCAGCATGGGGGCCTATGTCTGCAGTCCCAGCATGGTGGCCTGTGTCTGAGGTCCAAGCACGGTGGCCTATGTCTGCAGTCCCAGCATGGTGGCGAATTACCGCAATCCTAGCATGGTGGCCTGTGTCTTCAGTCCCAGCATGGTGGCCTATGTCTGCAGTCCCAGCATCGTGGCCTGTGTCTGCAGTCCGGGCATGGTGGCCTGTGTCTGCAGTCCAAGCACGGTGGCCTATGTGCAGTCCCAGCATGGTGGTCTATGTCTGCAGTCCCAGCATGGTGGCCTGTGTCTGCAGTCCCAGCATGGGGGCCTATGTCTGCAGTCCCAGCATGGTGGCCTGTGTCTGCAGACACAGCATGTTGGCCTGTGTCTGCAGTCCAAGCACGGATCCCATGTCTGCCGTCCCAGCATGGTGACCTGTGTCTGCAGTCCCAGCATGGTGGCCTGTGTCTGCAGTCCAAGCATGGTGGCCTTTATCTGCAGTCTCAGCATGGTGGCCTATGTGTGCAGTCCCAGCATGGTGGCCTATGTCCGCAGTCCCAGCATGGTGGCCTGTGTCTGCAGTCCAAGCACGGTGGCCTATGTCTGCAGTCCCAGCATGTTGGGCTATGTCTGCCGTCCCAGTATGGTGGCCTGTTTCTGCAGTCCCAGCATGGTGGCCTGTGTCTGCAGTCCCAGCATGGGGGCCTGTGTCTGCAGTCCCAGCATGGTGGCCTATGTCTGCACTCCCATCATGGTGGCCTATGTCTGCAATCCCAGCATGGTGGCCTATGTGTGCAGTCTCAGCATGGTGATCTATGTCCGCAGTTCCAGCATGGTTGCCTATGTCTGCAGTCCCAGCATGGTGGCCTGTATCTGCAGTCCCAGCACGGTGGCCAATGTCTGCAGTCCAAACATGGTGGCCTATGTCTGCAGTCCCAGCATGGTGGCCTGTATCTGCAGTCCCAGCATGGTGGCCTATTATGGCAGTCCCAGCATGGTGGCCTATGTCTGCAGTCCCAGCATGGTGGCCTATGTCTGCAGCCCCAGCATGGTGGCCTGTGTCTGCAGTCCCAGCATGGTGTCCTATTATGGCAGTCCCAGCATGGTGACCTATGTCTGCATTACGAGCATGGTGGCCTGTGTCTGCAGTCTCAGCATGGTGGCCTATTATGGCAGTCCCAGCATGGTGGCCTATGTCTGCAGCCCCAGCATGGTGGCCTGTGTCTGCTGTCCCGGCATGGTGGCCTGTGTCTGCAGTCCAAGCACGGTGGTCTATGTCTTCAGTCCCAGCATGGTGGCCTATGTCTGCAGTCTCAGCATAAGGGCCTGTGTCTGCAGTCCCAGCATGGTGGCCTATGTCTGCAGTCCCAGCATTGTGGCTTGTGTCTGCAGTCCCTGCATGGGGGCCTGTGTCTGCAGTCCCAGCATGGTGGCCTCCTTCTGCAGTCCCTGCATGGGGGCCTGTGTCTGCAGTCCCTGCATGGCGGCCTGTGTCTGCAGTCCCAACATGGTGGCCTATATCTGCACTACCAGCATGGTGGTGTATGTCTGCAATCCCAGCATGGTGGCCTATGTGTTCAGTCTCAGCATGGTGACCTATGTCTGCAGTTCCAGGATGGTGGCGTATGTCTGCAATCCCAGCATGGTGGCCTATGTCTGCAGTCACTACTTGGTGACCTATGTCTGCAGTCTCAGCATGGTGGCCAGTGTCTGCAGTCCAAGCACGGTGGCCTATCCTACAGCCTCAACATGGTGGCCTCTGTCTGCAGTCCCAGCAAGGTGGACTATTATGGCAGTCCCAGCATGGTGACCTATGTCTGCATTCCGAGCATGGTGGCCTGTGTCTGCAGTCTCAGCATGGTGGCCTATTATGGCAATCCCAGCATGGTGGCCTGTGTCTGCAGTCCCAGCATGGTGGCCTATGTCTTCAGCCCCAGAATGGTGGTCTGTGTCTGTAGTCACTGCTTGGTGACCTATGTCTGCAGTCTCAGCATGGTGGCCAGTGTCTGCAGTCCAAGCACGGTGACATATGTCTGCCATCCCAGCATGGTGGCCTATGTCTGCAATCCCAGCATGGTGGCCTATGTCTGCAGCCCCAGCATGGTGGCCTGTGTCTGCAGCCCCAGCATGGTGGCCTGTGTCTGCAGTCCCAGAATGGTGGCCTATTATGGCAGTCCCAGCATGGTGACCTATGTCTGCAGTCCCAGCATGGTGGCCTATGTCTGCAGCCCCAGCATGGTGGTCTGTGTCTGCAGTCCCAGCATAGTGGCCTATGTCTGCAGTCTCAGCATGGTGGCTTGTGTCTGCAGTCCCAGCATGGTGGCCTATGTCTGCAGCCCCAGCATGGTGGCCGGTGTCTGCAGTCCAAGCACGGTGGCCTATGTATGCAGTACCGGCATGGTGGCATATTAAGGCAATCCTAGCATGGTGGCCTGTGTCTGCAGTCCCAGCATGGTGGCCTGTGTCAGCAGTCCCAGCATGGTGGCCTATGTCTGCAGTCCCAGCATGGTGGCCTATGTCTGCAGCCCCAGCATGGTGGCTTGTATCTGCAGTCCCAGCATGGTGGCCTATTATGGCAGTCCCAGCATGGTGACCTATGTCTGCAGTCCAAGCATGGTGGCCTGTATCTGCAGTCTCAGCATGGTGGCCTATTATGGCAGTCCCAGCATGGTGGCCTGTGTCTGCAGTCCCAGCATGGTGGCCTGTGTCTGCAGACAAAGCATGGTGACCTATGTCTGCAGTCCCAGCATGGTGGCTTATGTCTGCAGTTCCAGCATGGTGACCCTTGTCTGCAGTCCCAGCATGGTGTCCTGTGTCTGCAACCCCCGCATGGTGACCTGTGTCTGCAGTCCCAGCATGGTGGCCTATGTCTGCAGCCCCAGCATGGTGGTCTTTGTCTGCAGTCCCAGCATGGTCGCCTGGGTCTGCAGTCCCAGCATGATGGCCTGTGTCTGCAGTCCCAGCATGGTGGCCTGTGTCTGCTGTCCCAGCACGGTGGCCTATGTCTGCAGTCCCAACATGGTGGCCTATGTCTGCAGTCCCAGCATGGTGGCATGTGTCTGCAGTCCCAGCACGGTGGCCTATGTCTGCAGTCCCAGCATTGTGGCCTGTGTCTGCAGTCCCTGCATGGGGGCCTGTGTCTGCAGTCCCAGCATGGTGGCCTCCTTCTGCAGTCCCTGCATGGGGGCCTGTGTCTGCAGTCCCTGCATGGGGGCCTATGTCGGCAGTCCCAGCATGGTGGCCTATATCTGCACTACCAGCATGGTGGCGTATGTCTGCAATCCCAGCATGGTGGCCTATTTGTTCATTCTCAGCATGGTGACCTATGTCTGCAGTTCCAGGATGGTTGCCTATGTCTGCAGTCCCAGCAGGGTGGCCTGTGTCTGCAGTCCCAGCATGGTGGCTTATGTCTGCAGTCCCGGCATGGTGGCCTGTGTCTCCAGTCCCAGCATGGTGGCCTGTGTCTGCAGTCCCAACATGGTGGCCTGTGACCGCAGTCCAAACACGGTGGCCTATGTCTGCAGTCACTACTTGGTGACCTATGTCTGCAGTCTCAGCATGGTTGCCAGTGTCTGCAGTCCAAGCACGGTGGCCTATCCTGCAGCCCCAACATGGTGGCCTGTGTCTGCAGTCCCAGCAAGGTGGACTATTATGGCAGTCCCAGCATGGTGACCTATGTCTGCATTCCGAGCATGGTGGCCTGTGTCTGCAGTCAAAGCATGGTGGCCTATTATGGCAGTCCCAGCATGGTGGCCTGTGTCTGCAGTCCCAGCATGGTGGCCTGTGTCTGCAGTCAAAGCATGGTGACCTATGTCTTCAGTCCCAGCATGGTGGCTTATGTCTGCAGTTCCAGCATGGTGACCCTTGTCTGCAGTCCCAGCATGGTGTCCTGTGTCTGCAGCCCCAGCAGGGTGACCTGGGTCTGCAGTCCCAGCATGGTGGCCTATGTCTGCAGCCCCAGCATGGTGGTCTTTGTCTGCAGTCCCAGCATGGTGGCCTGGGTCTGCAGTCCCAGCATGATGGCCTGTGTCTGCAGTCCCAGCATGGTGGCCTATGTCTGCAGTCTCTGCATGGTGGCTTATGTCTGCAGTCCCAGCATGGTGGCCTATGTCTGCAGTCCCAGCATGGTGGCCTATGTCTGCACTCCCAGCATGGTGGCCTATGTCTGCAATCCCAGCATAGTGGCCTATGTGTGCAGTCTCAGCATAGTGACCTATGTCTGCAGTTCCAGCATGGTTGCCTATGTCTGCAGTCCCAGCATGGTGGCCTGTGTCTGCAGTCCCAGCATGGTGGCCTGTGTCTGCTGTCCCAGCACGGTGGCCTGTGTCTGCAGTCCCAACATGGTGGCCTATGTCTGCAGTCCCAGCATGGTGGCCTGTGTCTGCAGTCCCAGCACGGTGGCCTATGTCTGCAATCCCAGTATGGTGGCCTGTGTCTGCAGTCCAAGCACGGTGGCCTATGTCTACAGTCCCAGCATGGTGGCCTGTGTCTGCACTCCCAGCACAGTGTCCTATGTCTGCAGTCCCAACATGGTGGCCTATGTCTGCAGTCCCAGCATGGTGGCCTGTGTCTGCAGTCCCAGCACGGTGACATATGTCTGCCATCCCAGCATGGTGGCCTATGTCTGCAATCCCAGCATGGTGGCCTATGTCTGCAGTTTTAGCATGGTGGCCTATGTCTGCAGTCCCAGCATGGTGGCCTATGTCTGCAGTCCCAGCCTGGTGGCCTATGACTGCAGTCTCAGCATGGTGGCCTATGTCTGCAGTCCCAGCGTGGTGGCCTATGTCTGCAATCCCAGCATGGTGGCCTATGTCTGCAGTCTCAGCATGGTGGCCTGTGTCTGCAGTCCAAGCACGGTGGCCTATATCTACAGTCCCAGCATGGTGGCCTGTGTCTGCACTCCCAGCACCGTGTCCTATGTCTGCAGTCCCAACATGGTGGCCTATGTCTGCAGTCCCAGCATGGTGGCCTGTGTCTGCAGTCCCAGCACGGTGACATATGTCTGCAATCCCAGCATGGTGGCCTATGTCTGCAATCCCAGCATGGTGGCCTATGTCTGCAGTCTCAGCATGGTGGTCTATGTCTGCAATCCCAGCATGGTGGCCTTTGTCTGCAGTCCCAGCTTGGTGGCCTTTGTCTGCGGTCCCAGAATGGTGACCTATGTCTGCAGTCCCAGCATGGTGGCCTGTGTCTGCAGTCCCAGCATGGTGGCCTGTGTCTGCAGTCCCAGCACGGTGGCCTATGTCTGCAATCCCAGTATGGTGGCCTATGTCTGCAGTCCCAGCATGGTGGCCTATGTCTGCAGCTCAGCATGGTGGCCTGTGTCTTCAGTCCTAGCATGGTGGCCTGTGTCTGCAGTCCCAGCACGGTGGCCTATGTCTGCAGTCCCAACATGGTGGCCTGTGTCTACAGTCCCAACATGGTGGCCTGTGTCTGCAGTCCCTGCATGGTGGCCTATGTCTGCAGTCCCAGCATGGTGGCCTGTGTCTGCAGTCCGGGCATGGTGGCCTGTGTCTGCAGTCCAAGCATGGTGGCCTATGTCTGCAGTCCCTGCATGGTGACCTATGTCTGCATTGTGTCAGCATGGTGGCCTGTGTCTGCAGTCCAAGCACGGTGGCCTATGTCTGCAGTCCCAGCATGGTGGCCTATGTCTGCACTCCCAGCATGGTGGCCTATGTCTGCAGTCCCAGCATGGTGGCTTAAGTCTGCAGTCCCATCATGGTGGCCTATGTCTGCAGTGCCGGCATGGTGGCCTGTGTCTGCAGTCCCAGCATGGTGGCCTGTGTCTGCAGTCCAAGCACGGTGGCCTATGTCTGCAGTCACGGCTTGGTGACCTATGTCTGCAGTCTCAGCATGGTGGGCAGTGTCTGCAGTCCAAGCACGGTGGCCTGTGTCTGCAGTCCCAGCCCTGTGGTTTATGTCTGCAGTCCCAACATGGTGGCCTGTGTCTGCAGTCCCAGCATGGTGGCCTTGTCTGCAGTCCCTGCATGGTGACCTGTGTCTGCAGTCCCAGCATGGTGGCCTGTGTCTGCCGTCCCAGCATGGTGGCCTGTGTCTGCAGTCCAAGCACAGTGGCCTATGTCTGCAGTCCCTGCATGGTGACCTATGTCAGCAGTCTCAGCATGGTGGCCTGTGTCTGCAATCCAAGCACGGTGGCCTATGTCTGCAGTCCCAGTATGGTAGCCTATGTCTGCAGTCCCAGCATGGTGGCCTATGTCTGCAGTCCTAGCATGGTGGCCTATGTCTGCAGTCCCAGTATGGTGGCCTATGTCTGCAGTCCCAGCATGGTGGCCTATGACTGCAGTCTCAGCATGGTGGCCTATGTCTGCAGTCCCAGCGTGGTGGCCTATGTCTGCAATCCCAGCATGGTGGCCTATGTCTGCAGTCTCAGCATGGTGGCCTGTGTCTGCACTCCCAGCACAGTGGCCTATGTCTGCAGTCCCAACATGGTGGCCTATGTCTGCAGTCCCAGCATGGTGGCCTGTGTCTGCAGTCCCAGCACGGTGACATATGTCTGCCATCCCAGCATGGTGGCCTATGTCTGCAATCCCAGCATGGTGGCCTATGTCTGCAGTTTTAGCATGGTGGCCTATGTCTGCAGTCCCAGCATGGTGGCCTATGTCTGCAGTCCCAGCCTGGTGGCCTATGACTGCAGTCTCAGCATGGTGGCCTATGTCTGCAGTCCCAGCGTGGTGGCCTATGTCTGCAATCCCAGCATGGTGGCCTATGTCTGCAGTCTCAGCATGGTGGCCTGTGTCTGCAGTCCAAGCACGGTGGCCTATATCTACAGTCCCAGCATGGTGGCCTGTGTCTGCACTCCCAGCACCGTGTCCTATGTCTGCAGTCCCAACATGGTGGCCTATGTCTGCAGTCCCAGCATGGTGGCCTGTGTCTGCAGTCCCAGCACGGTGACATATGTCTGCAATCCCAGCATGGTGGCCTATGTCTGCAATCCCAGCATGGTGGCCTATGTCTGCAGTCTCAGCATGGTGGTCTATGTCTGCAATCCCAGCATGGTGGCCTTTGTCTGCAGTCCCAGCTTGGTGGCCTTTGTCTGCGGTCCCAGAATGGTGACCTATGTCTGCAGTCCCAGCATGGTGGCCTGTGTCTGCAGTCCCAGCATGGTGGCCTGTGTCTGCAGTCCCAGCACGGTGGCCTATGTCTGCAATCCCAGTATGGTGGCCTATGTCTGCAGTCCCAGCATGGTGGCCTATGTCTGCAGCTCAGCATGGTGGCCTGTGTCTTCAGTCCTAGCATGGTGGCCTGTGTCTGCAGTCCCAGCACGGTGGCCTATGTCTGCAGTCCCAACATGGTGGCCTGTGTCTACAGTCCCAACATGGTGGCCTGTGTCTGCAGTCCCTGCATGGTGGCCTATGTCTGCAGTCCCAGCATGGTGGCCTGTGTCTGCAGTCCGGGCATGGTGGCCTGTGTCTGCAGTCCAAGCATGGTGGCCTATGTCTGCAGTCCCTGCATGGTGACCTATGTCTGCATTGTGTCAGCATGGTGGCCTGTGTCTGCAGTCCAAGCACGGTGGCCTATGTCTGCAGTCCCAGCATGGTGGCCTATGTCTGCACTCCCAGCATGGTGGCCTATGTCTGCAGTCCCAGCATGGTGGCTTAAGTCTGCAGTCCCATCATGGTGGCCTATGTCTGCAGTGCCGGCATGGTGGCCTGTGTCTGCAGTCCCAGCATGGTGGCCTGTGTCTGCAGTCCAAGCACGGTGGCCTATGTCTGCAGTCACGGCTTGGTGACCTATGTCTGCAGTCTCAGCATGGTGGGCAGTGTCTGCAGTCCAAGCACGGTGGCCTGTGTCTGCAGTCCCAGCCCTGTGGTTTATGTCTGCAGTCCCAACATGGTGGCCTGTGTCTGCAGTCCCAGCATGGTGGCCTTGTCTGCAGTCCCTGCATGGTGACCTGTGTCTGCAGTCCCAGCATGGTGGCCTGTGTCTGCCGTCCCAGCATGGTGGCCTGTGTCTGCAGTCCAAGCACAGTGGCCTATGTCTGCAGTCCCTGCATGGTGACCTATGTCAGCAGTCTCAGCATGGTGGCCTGTGTCTGCAATCCAAGCACGGTGGCCTATGTCTGCAGTCCCAGTATGGTAGCCTATGTCTGCAGTCCCAGCATGGTGGCCTATGTCTGCAGTCCTAGCATGGTGGCCTATGTCTGCAGTCCCAGTATGGTGGCCTATGTCTGCAGTCCCAGCATGGTGGCCTATGACTGCAGTCTCAGCATGGTGGCCTATGTCTGCAGTCCCAGCGTGGTGGCCTATGTCTGCAATCCCAGCATGGTGGCCTATGTCTGCAGTCTCAGCATGGTGGCCTGTGTCTGCAGTCCAAGCACGGTGGCCTATGTCTACAGTCTCAGCATGGTGGCCTGTGTCTGCACTCCCAGCACAGTGGCCTATGTCTGCAGTCCCAACATGGTGGCCTATGTCTGCAGTCCCAGCATGGTGGCCTGTGTCTGCAGTCCCAGCACGGTGACATATGTCTGCAATCCCAGCATGGTGGCCTATGTCTGCAATCCCAGCATGGTGGCCTATGTCTGCAGTTTTAGCATGGTGGCCTATGTCTGCAGTCCCAGCATGGTGGCCTATGTCTGCAGTCCCAGCCTGGTGGCCTATGACTGCAGTCTCAGCATGGTGGCCTATGTCTGCAGTCCCAGCGTGGTGGCCTATGTCTGCAATCCCAGCATGGTGGCCTATGTCTGCAGTCTCAGCATGGTGGCCTGTGTCTGCAGTACAAGCACGGTGGCCTATATCTACAGTCCCAGCATGGTGGCCTGTGTCTGCACTCCCAGCACCGTGTCCTATGTCTGCAGTCCCAACATGGTGGCCTATGTCTGCAGTCCCAGCATGGTGGCCTGTGTCTGCAGTCCCAGCACGGTGACATATGTCTGCAATCCCAGCATGGTGGCCTATGTCTGCAATCCCAGCATGGTGGCCTATGTCTGCAGTCCCAGCGTGGTGGCCTATGTCTGCAATCCCAGCATGGTGGCCTATGTCTGCAGTCTCAGCATGGTGGCCTGTGTCTGCAGTCCAAGCACGGTGGCCTATGTCTACAGTCTCAGCATGGTGGCCTGTGTCTGCACTCCCAGCACAGTGGCCTATGTCTGCAGTCCCAACATGGTGGCCTATGTCTGCAGTCCCAGCATGGTGGCCTGTGTCTGCAGTCCCAGCACGGTGACATATGTCTGCAATCCCAGCATGGTGGCCTATGTCTGCAATCCCAGCATGGTGGCCTATGTCTGCAGTTTTAGCATGGTGGCCTATGTCTGCAGTCCCAGCATGGTGGCCTATGTCTGCAGTCCCAGCCTGGTGGCCTATGACTGCAGTCTCAGCATGGTGGCCTATGTCTGCAGTCCCAGCGTGGTGGCCTATGTCTGCAATCCCAGCATGGTGGCCTATGTCTGCAGTCTCAGCATGGTGGCCTGTGTCTGCAGTACAAGCACGGTGGCCTATATCTACAGTCCCAGCATGGTGGCCTGTGTCTGCACTCCCAGCACCGTGTCCTATGTCTGCAGTCCCAACATGGTGGCCTATGTCTGCAGTCCCAGCATGGTGGCCTGTGTCTGCAGTCCCAGCACGGTGACATATGTCTGCAATCCCAGCATGGTGGCCTATGTCTGCAATCCCAGCATGGTGGCCTATGTCTGCAGTCTCAGCATGGTGGTCTATGTCTGCAATCCCAGCATGGTGGCCTTTGTCTGCAGTCCCAGCTTGGTTGCCTTTGTCAGCGGTCCCAGAATGGTGACCTATGTCTGCAGTCCCAGCATGATGGCCTGTGTCTGCAGTCCCAGCATGGTGGCCTGTGTCTGCAGTCCCAGCATGGTTGCCTATGTCTGCAGTCCCAGCATGGTGACCTGTGTCTGCGGTCCCAACATGGTGGCCTGTGTCTGCAGTCCCAGCATGGTTGCCTATGTCTGCAGTCCCAGCATGGTGACCTGTGTCTGCGGTCCCAACATGGTGGCCTGTGACTACAGTCCCAGCATGGTGGCCTGTGTCTGCAGTCCCAGCATGGTGGCCTATGTCTGCAGTCCCAGCATGGTGGCCTATGTCTGCATTCCCAGCATGGTGGCCTATATCTTCAGTCTCAGCATGGTGGCCTGTGTCTGCAGTCCCAGCATGGTGGCTGTGTCTGCCGTCCCACCATGGTGACCTATGTCTGCAGTCCCAGCATGGTGGCCTCTGTCTGCAATCGCAGCATGGTGGCCTGTGTCTACAGTCCCAGCATGGTGGCCTATGTCTGCAGTCCCTCCATGGTGACCTATGTCTGCAGTCCCACCATGGTGACCTATGTCTGCAGTCCCACCATGGTGACCTATGTCTGCAGTCCCAGCATGCTGGCCTGTGTCTGCAGTCCCAGCATGGTGGCCTGTGTCTGCAGTCCCAGCATGGTGGCCTGTGTCTGCAGGCCAAGCACGGTGGCCTCTGTCTGCAGTCACTGCTTGGTGACCTATGTCTGCAGTCTCAGCATGGTGGGCAGTGTGTGCAGTCCAAGCACGGTGGCCTGTGTCTGCAGTCCCAGCCCTGTGGTTTATGTCTGCAGTCCCAAAATGGTGGCCTGTGTCTGCAGTCCCAGCATGGTGGCCTTGTCTGCAGTCCCTGCATGGTGACCTGTGTCTGCAGTCCCAGCATGTTGGCCTGTGTCTGCCGTCCCAGCATGGTGGCCTGTGTCTGCAATCCAAGCACAGTGGCCTATGTCTGCAGTCCCTGCATGGTGACCTATGTCTGCAGTCTCAGCATGGTGGCCTGTGTCTGCAATCCAAGCACGGTGGCCTATGTCTGCAGTCCCAGCATGGTAGCCTATGTCTGCAGTCCCAGCATGGTGGCCTATGTCTGCAGTCCTAGCATGGTGGCCTATGTCTCCAGTCCCAGCATGGTGGCCTATGTCTGCAGTCCCAGCATGGTGGCCTATGACTGCAGTCTCAGCATGGTGGCCTATGTCTGCAGTCTCAGCGTGGTGGCCTATGTCTGCAATCCCAGCATGGTGGCCTATGTCTGCAGTCTCAGCATGGTGGCCTGTGTCTGCAGTCCAAGCACGGTGGCCTATGTCTACAATCTCAGCATGGTGGCCTGTGTCTGCACTCCCAGCACCGTGTCCTATGTCTGCAGTCCCAACATGGTGGCCTATGTCTGCAGTCCCAGCATGGAGGCCTGTGTCTGCAGTCCCAGCACGGTGACATATGTCTGCAATCCCAGCATGGTGGCCTATGTCTGCAATCCTAGCATGGTGGCCTATGTCTGCAGTCCTAGCATGGTGGCCTATGTCTGCTGTCCCAGCATGGTGGCCTATGACTGCAGTCTCAGCATGGTGGCCTATGTCTGCAGTCCCAGCGTGGTGGCCTATGTCTGCAATTCCAGCATGGTGGCCTATGTCTGCAGTCTCAGCATGGTGGCCTTTGTCTGCAGTCCAAGCACGGTGGCCTATGTCTACAGTCCCAGCATGGTGGCCTGTGTCTGCACTCCCAGCACCGTGTCCTATGTCTGCAGTCCCAACATGGTGGCCTATGTCCAAAGGCCCAGCATGGTGGCCTGTGTCTGCAGTCCCAGCACGGTGACATATGTCTGCAATTCCAGCATGGTGGCCTATGTCTGCAATCCCAGCATGGTGGCCTATGTCTGCAGTCTCAGCATGGTGGTCTATGTCTGCAATCCCAGCATGGTGGCCTGTGTCTGCAGTCCCAGCTTGGTGGCCTTTGTCTGCAGTCCCAGAATGGTGACCTATGTCTGCAGTCCCAGCATGGTGGCCTGTGTCTGCAGTCCCAGCAAGGTGGCCAGTGTCTGCAGTCCCAGCATGGTTGCCTATGTCTGCAGTCCCAGGATGGTGACCTGTGTCTGCGGTCCCAACATGGTGGCCTGTGTCTGCAGTCCCAGCATGGTGGCCTGTGTCTGCAGTCCCAGCATGGTGGCCTGTGTCTGCAGTCCCTCCATGGTGACCTAAGTCTGGAGTCCCAGCATGGTGGCCTCTGTCTGCAATCCCAGCATGGTGGCCTGTATCTGCAGTCCCAGCATGGTGGTCTATGTCTGCAGTCCCACCATGGTGACCTATGTCTGCAGTCCCAGCATGGTGGCCTGTGTCTGCAGTCCCAGCACGGTGGCCTGTGTCTGCAGTCCCACCATGGTGGCCTGTGTCTGCAGTCCCACCATGGTGACCTATGTCTGCAGTTCCAGCACGGTGGCCGATGTCTACAGTCCCAGCATGGTGGTCTGTGTCTGCAGTCCCAGCTTGGTTGCCTATGTCTGCAGTCCCAGCATGGTGACCTGTGTCTGCGGTCCCAACATGGTGGCCTGAGTCTGCAGTCCCAGCATGGTGGCCTATGTCTGCAGTCCCACCATGGTGGCCTATGTCTGCAGTCCCAGCACTGTGGCCTATGTCTGCAGTCCCAGCATGGTGGCCTATGTCTGCAGTCCCAGCATGGTGGCCTGTGTCTGCCGTCCCAGCATGGTGGCCTGTGTCTGCAGTCCAAGCACGGTGGCCTATGTCTGCAGTCACTGCTTGGTGACCTATGTCTGCAGTCTCAGCATGTTGGCCAGTGTCTGCAGTCCAAGCACGGTGGCCTGTGTCTGCAGTCCCAGCATGGTGACCTGTGTCTGCAGTCCCTGCATGGTGCCCTGTGTCTGCAGTCCCAGCATGGTGGCCTGTTTCTGCAGTCCCAGCATGGTGGCCTGTGTCTGCAGTCGAAGCACAATGGCCTATGTCTGCAGTCCCTGCATGGTGACCTATGTCTGCAGTCTCAGCATGGTGGCCTGTGTCTGCAGTCCAAGCACGGTGGCCTATGTCTGCAGTCCCAGCATGGTAGCCTATGTCTGCAGTCCCAGCGTGGTGGCCTATGTCTGCAGTCCCAGCATGGTTGCCTATGTCTGCAGTCCCAGCATGGTGACCTGTGTCTGCGGTCCCAACATGGTGGCCTGTGTCTGCAGTCCCAGCATGGTGGCCTATGTCTGCGGTTCCAGCATGGTGTCCTATGTCTGTGGTCCCAGCATGGTGGCCTGTGTCTGCAGTCCCACCATGGTGACCTATGTCTGCAGTCCCAGCGTGGTGGCCTGTGTCTGCAGTCCCAGCATGGTGGCCTATGTCTGCACTCCCAGCATGGTGGCCTATGTCTGCAATCCCAGCATGGTGGCCTATGTGTGCAGTCTCAGCATGGTGACCTATGTCTGCAGTTCCAGCATGGTTGCCTATGTCTGCAGTCCCAGCATGGTGGCCTATGTGTGCAGTCTCAGCATGGTGGCCTGTGTTTGCAGTCCCTGAATGGTGGCCTGTGTCTGCAGTCCCAGCATGGTGGCCTGTGTCTGCAGTCTGGGCATGGTGGCCTGTGTCTGCAGTCCAAGCACGGTGGCCTATGTCTGCAGTCCCTGCATGGTGACCTATGTCAGCAGTGTCAGCATGGTGGCCTGTGTCTGCAGTCCAAGCACGGTGGCCTATGTCTGCAGTCCCAACAGGGTGGCCTATGTGTGCAGTCCCAGCATGGTAGCCTATGTCTGCAGTCCCAGCACGGTCGCCTATGTCTGCAGTCCCAGCATGGTGGCCTATGTCTGCAGTCCCAGCATGGTGGCCTGTGTCTGCCATCCCAGCATGGTGGCCTGTGTCTGCAGTCCAAGCACGGTGGCCTATGTCTGCAGTCACTGCTTGGTGACCTATGTCTGCAGTCTAAACATGTTGGCCAGTGTCTGCAGTCCAAGCACGGTGGCCTGTGTCTGCAGTCCCAGCATGGTGGCCTGTTTCTGCCGTCCCTGCATGGTGACCTGTGTCTTCAGTCCCAGCAGGGTGGCCTATGTGTGCAGTCTCAGCATGGTGGCCTGTGTCTGCAGTCCAAGCACGGTGACCTATGTCTGCAGCCCCAGCATGGTGGCCTATGGCTGCAGTCCCAGCATGGTGGCCTGTGTCTGCAGTCCCAGCATGGTGGCCTATGTCTGCAGTACCAGCATGGTGGCCTGTGTCTGCAGTCCCAGCATGGTGGCCTGTGTCTGCAGTCCCAGCATGGTGGCCTATGTCTGCAGTCCCAGCATGGTGGCCTATGTCTGCATTCCCAGCATGGTGGCCTATGTCTGCAGTCTCAGCATGGTGGCCTGTGTCTGCATTTTCAGCATGGTGGCCTGTGTCTGCAGTCCCACCATGGTGACCTATGTCTACCATCCCAGCATGGTGGCCTCTGTCTGCAATCCCAGCATGGTGGCCTGTGTCTGCAGTCCCAGCATGTTGGCCTATGTCTGCAGTCCCACCATGGTGACCTATGTCTGCAGTCCAAGCACGGTGGCCTATGTCTGCAGTCACTGCTTGGTGACCTATGTCTGCAGTCTAAGCATGTTGGCCAGTGTCTGCAGTCCAAGCACGGTGGCCTGTGTCTGCAGTCCCAGCATGGTGTCCTGTTTCTGCCGTGCCTGCATGGTGACCTGTGTCTTCAGTCCCAGCAGGGTGGCCTATGTGTGCAGTCTCAGCATGGTGGCCTGTGTCTGCAGTCCAAGCACGGTGACCTATGTCTGCAGCCCCAGCATGGTGGCCTATGTCTGCAGTCCCAGCATGGTGGCCTGTGTCTGCAGTCCCAGCATGGTGGCCTATGCCTGCAGTTCCAGCATGGTGGCCTGTGTCTGCAGTCCCAGCATGGTGGCCTGTGTCTGCAGTCCCAGCATGGTGGCCTATGTCTGCAGTCCCAGCATGGTGGCCTATGTCTGCATTCCCAGCATGGTGGCCTATGTCTGCAGTCTCAGCATGGTGGCCTGTGTCTGCATTCCCAGCATGGTGGCCTGTGTCTGCAGTCCCACCATGGTGACTTATGTCTGCAGTCCCAGCATGGTGGCCTGTGTCTGCAGTCCCAGCACGGTGGCCTGTGTCTGCAGTCCCAGCATGTTGGCCTATGTCTGCAGTCCCACCATGGTGACCTATGTCTGCAGTCCCAGCATGGTGGCCTGTGTCTGCAGTCCCAGCACGGTGGCCTGTGTCTGCAGTCACTGCTTGGTGACCTAGGTCTGCAGTCTCAGCATGGTGGGCAGTGTCTGCAGTCCCAACCCTGTGGTTTATGTCTGCAGTCCCAACATTGTGGCCTGTGTCTGCAGTCCCAGCATGGTGGCCTTGTCTGCAGTCCCTGCATGGTGACCTGTGTCTGCAGTCCCAGCATGGTGGCCTGTGTCTGCCGTCCCAGCATGGTGGCCTGTGTCTGCAATCCAAGCACAGTGGCCTATGTCTGCAGTCCCTGCATGGTGACCTATGTCTGCAGTCTCTGCATGGTGGCCATTGTCTGCAATCAAAGCACGGTGGCCTATGTCTGCAGTCCCAGCATGGTAGCCTATGTCTGCAGTCCCAGCATGGTGGCCTATGTCTGCAGTCCTAGCATGGTGGCCTATGTCTGCAGTCCCAGCATGGTGGCCTATGTCTGCAGTCCCAGCATGGTGGCCTATGACTGCAGTCTCAGCATGGTGGCCTATGTCTGCAGTCCCAGCGTGGTGGCCTATGTCTGCAATCCCAGCATGGTGGCCTATGTCTGCAGTCTCAGCATGGTGGCCTGTGTCTGCAGTCCAAGCACGGTGGCCTATGTCTACAGTCCCAGCATGGTGGCCTGTGTCTGCACTCCCAGCACCGTGTCCTATGTCTGCAGTCCCAACATGGTGGCCTCTTTCTGCAGTCCCAGCATGGTGGCCTGTGTCTGCAGTCCCAGCACGGTGACATATGTCTGCAATCCCAGCATGGTGGCCTATGTCTGCAATCCCATCATGGTGGCCTATGTCTGCAGTCCTAGCATGGTGGCCTATGTCTGCAGTCCCAGCACGGTGGCCTATGACTGCAGTCTCAGCATGGTGGCCTATGTCTGCAGTCCCAGCGTGGTGGCCTATGTCTGCAATCCCAGCATGGTGGCCAATGTCTGCAGTCTCAGCATGGTGGCCTGTGTCTGCAGTCCAAGCACGGTGGCCTATGTCGACAGTCCCAGCATGGTGGCCTGTGTCTGCACTCCCAGCACCGTGTCCTATGTCTGCAGTCCCAGAATGGTGGCCTATGTCTGCAGTCCCAGCATGGTGGCCTGTGTCTGTAGTCCCAGCACGGTGACATATGTCTGCAATCCCAGCATTGTGGCCTATGTCTGCAATCCCAACATGGTGGCCTATGTCTGCAGTCTCAGCATGGTGGTCTATGTCTGCAATCCCAGCATCGTGGCCTGTGTCTGCAGTCCCAGCTTGGTGGCCTTTGTCTGCAGTCCCAGAATGGTGACCTATGTCTGCAGTCCCAGCATGATGGCCTGTGTCTGCAGTCCCAGCATGGTGGCCTGTGTCTGCAGTCCCAGCATGGTTGCCTATGTCTGCAGTCCCAGCATGGTGACCTGTGTCTGCGGTCCCAACATGGTGGCCTGTGTCTGCAGTCCCAGCATGGTGGCCTGTGTCTGCAGTCCCAGCATGGTGGCCTGTGTCTGCAGTCCCTCCATGGTGACCTAAGTCTGGAGTCCCAGCATGGTGGACTCTGTCTGCAATCCCAGCATGGTGGCCTGTATCTGCAGTCCCAGCACGGTGGCCTGTGTCTGCAGTCCCACCATGGTGGCCTGTGTCTGCAGTCCCACCATGGTGACCTATGTCTGCACTTCCAGCACGGTGGCCGATGTCTACAGTCCCAGCATGGTGGTCTGTGTCTGCAGTCCCAGCATGGTTGCCTATGTCTGCAGTCCCAGCATGGTGACCTGTGTCTGCGGTCCCAACATGGTGGCCTGAGTCTGCAGTCCCAGCATGGTGGCCTATGTCTGCAGTCCCAGCATGGTGTTCTATGTCTGCGGTCCCAGCATGGTGGCCTGTGTCTGCAGTCCCAGCATGGTGGCTTGTGTCTGCAGTCCCTCCATGGTGACCTATGTCTGCAGTCCCAGCATGGTGGCCTCTGTCTGTAATCCCAGCATGGTGGCCTGTATCTGCAGTCTCAGCATGGTGGCCTATGTCTGCAAGTCCCACCATGGTGACCTATGTCTGCAGTCCCAGCATGGTGGCCTGTGTCTGCAGTCCCAGCACGGTGGCCTGTGTCTGCAGTCCCAGCATGGTGGCCTGTGTCTGCAGCCCCACCATGGTGACCTATGTCTGCAGTCCCAGCACGGTGGCCTATGTCTACAGTCCCAGCATGGGGGCCTGTGTCTGAAGTCCCAGCATGGTTGCCTATGTCTGCAGTCCCAGCATGGTGTCCTGTGTCTGCGGTCCCAACATGGTGGCCTGTGTCTGCAGTCCCAGCATGGTGGCCTATGTCTGCAGTCCCAGCATGGTGGCCTATGTCTGCCGTCCCAGCATGGTGGCCTATGTCTGCAGTCCCAGCATGGTGGCCTGTGTCTGCAGTCCCAGCATGGTGGCCTGTGTCTGCAGTCCCACCATGGTGCCCTATGTCTGCAGTCCCAGCATGGTGGCCTGTGTCTGCAGCCCCAGAATGGTGGCTCATGTCTGCAGTCCCAGCATGGTGGCCTTTGTCTGCCGTCCCAGCATGGTGGCCTATGTCTGCAGTCCCAGCATGGTGGCCTGTGTCTGCAGTCCCAGCATGGTGGCCTGTGTCTGCAGTCCCAGCATGGTGGCCTATGTCTGCAGTTCCAGCATGGTGTCCTATGTCTGCATTCCCAGCATGGTGGCCTATGTCTGCAGTCCCAGCATGGTGGCCTGTGTCTGCAGTCCCAGCATGGTGGCCTGTGTCTGCAGTCCCACCATGGTGCCCTATGTCTGCAGTCCCAGCATGGTGGCCTCTGTCTGCAATCCCAGCATGGTGGCCTGTGTCTGCAGTCCCAGCATGGTGAATATGTCTGCAGTCCCACCATGGTGACCTATGTCTGCAGTCCCAGCATGCTGGCCTATGTCTGCACTCCCAGCATGGTGGCCTATGTCTGCAATACCAGCATGGTGGCCTATGTGTGCAGTCTCACCATGGTGACCTATGTCTGCAGTTCCAGCATGGTGGCCTATGTGTGCAGTCCAAGCATGGTGGCCTGTGTCTGCAGACCCTGCATGGTGGCCTGTGTCTGCAGTCCCAGCCTGGTGGCCTGTGTCTGCAGTCCGGGCATGGTGGCCTGTGTCTACAGTCCAAGCACGGTTGCCTATGTCTGCAGTCCCAGCAGGGTGGCCTATGACTGCAGTCCCAGCATGGTGGCCTATGTCTGCAGTCCGAGCACTGTGGCCTATGTCTGCAGTCCCAGCATGGTGGCCTATGTCTGTAGTCCCAGCATGGTGGCCTGTGTCTGCCGTCCCAGCATGGTGGCCTGTGTCTGCAGTCCAAGCACGGTGGCCTATGTCTGCAGTCACTGCTTGGTGACCTATGTCTGCAGTCTCAGCATGGTGGCCTGTGTCTGCAGTCCAAGCACGGTGACCTATGTCTGCAGCCCCAGCATGGTGGCCTATGTCTGCAGTCCCAGCATGGTGGCCTGTGTCTTCAGTCCCAGCATGGTGGCCTATGTCTGCAATCCCAGCATGGTGGCCTGTGTCTGCAGTCCCAGCATGGTGGCCTGTGTCTGCAGTTCCAGCATGGTGGCCTATGTCTGCAGTCCCAGCATGGTGGCCTATGTCTGCATTCCCAGCATGGTGGCCTATGTCTGCAGTCTCAGTATGGTGGCCTGTGTCTGCATTCCCAGCATGGTGGCCTGTGTCTGCAGTCCCACCATGGTGACCTATGTCTACACTCCCAGCATGGTGGCCTCTGTCTGCAATCCCAGCATGGTGGCCTGTGTATGCAGTCCCAGCATGTTGGCCTATGTCTGCAGTCCCACCATGGTGACCTATGTCTGCAGTCCCAGCATGGTGGCCTGTGTCTGCAGTCCCGGCACGGTGGCCTGTGTCTGCAACCCCAGTAGGTGGCCTGTGTCTGCAGTCCCACCATGGTGACCTATGTCTGCAGTCCCAGCACCGTGGCCTATGTCTACAGTCCCAGCATGGTGGCCTGTGTCTGCAGTCCCAGCATGGTGTCCTATGTCTGCAGTCCCAGCATGGTGGCCTGTGTCTGCCGTCCCAGCATGGTGGCCTGTGTCTGCAGTCCAAGCACGGTGGCCTATGTCTGCAGTCACTGCTTGGTGACCTGTGTCTGCAGTCTCAGCATGTTGGCCAGTGTCTGCAATCCCAGCATGGTGGCCTGTGTCTGCAGTCCCAGCATGGTGAATATGTCTGCAGTCCCACCATGGTGACCTATGTCTGCAGTCCCAGCATGCTGGCCTATGTCTGCACTCCCAGCATGGTGGCCTATGTCTGCAATCCCAGCATGGTGGCCTATGTGTGCAGTCTCAGCATGGTGACCTATGTCTGCAGTCGCAGCATGGTGGCCTATGTGTGCAGTCTAAGCATGGTGGCCTGTGTCTGCAGTCCCTGCATGGTGGCCTGTGTCTGCAGTCCCAGCCTGGTGGCCTGTGTCTGCAGTCCGGGCATGGTGGCCTGTGTCTGCAGTCCAAGCACGGTGGCCTGTGTCTGCAGTCCCAGCAGGGTGGCCTATGACTGCAGTCCCAGCATGGTGGCCTATGTCTGCAGTCCCAGCACTGTGGCCTATGTCTGCAGTCCCTGCATGGTGGCCTATGTCTGCAGTCCCATCATGGTGGCCTGTGTCTGCCGTCCCAGCATGGTGGCCTGTGTCTGCAGTCCAAGCACGGTGGCCTGTGTCTGCAGTCACTGCTTGGTGACCTATGTCTGCAGTCTCAGCATGTTGGCCAGTGTCTGCAGTCCAAGCACGGTGGCCTGTGTCTGCAGTCCCAGCATGGTGACCTGTGTCTGTAGTCCCTGCATGGTGACCTGTGTCTGCAGTTTCAGCATGGTGACCTGTTTCTGCAGTCCCAGCATGGTGGCCTCTGTCTGCAGTCCAAGCACAATGGCCTATGTCTGCAGTCCCAGCATGGTTGCCTATGTCTGCAGTCCCAGCATGGTGACCTGTGTCAGCAGTCCCAACATGGTGGCCTGTGTCTGCAGTCCCAGCATGGTGGCCTATGTCTGCGGTTCCAGCATGGTGTCCTATGTCTCTGGTCCCAGCATGGTGGCCTGTGTCTGCAGTCCCACCATGGTGACCTATGTCTGCAGTCCCAGCACGGTGGCCTGTGTCTGCAGTCCCAGCATGGTGGCCTATGTCTGCACTCCCAGCATGGTGGCCTATTTCTTCAATCCCAGCATGGTGGCCTATGTGTGCTGTCTCAGCATGGTGACCTATGTCTGCAGTTCCAGCATGGTTGCCTATGTCTGCAGTCCCAGCATGGTGGCCTATGTGTGCAGTCTCAGCATGGTGGCCTGTGTTTGCAGTCCCTGAATGGTGGCCAGTGTCTGCAGTCCCAGCATGGTGGCCTGTGTCTGCAGTACCAGCATGGTGGCCTGTGTCTACAGTCCAAGCACGGTGGCCTATGTCTGCAGTCCCTCCATGGTGACCTATGTCAGCAGTGTCAGCATGGTGGCCTGTGTCTGCAGTCCAAGCACGGTGGCCTATGTCTGCAGTCCCAGCAGGGTGGCCTATGTGTGCAGTCCCAGCATGGTAGCCTATGTCTGCAGTCCCAGCACGGTGGCCTATGTCTGCAGTCCCAGCATGGTGGCCTATGTCTGCAGTCCCAGCATGGTGGCCTGTGTCTGCCATCCCAGCATGGTGGCCTGTGTCTGCAGTCCAAGCACGGTGGCCTATGTCTGCAGTCACTGCTTGGTGAGCTATGTCTGCAGTCTAAGCATGTTGGCCACTGTCTGCAGTCCAAGCACGGTGGCCTGTGTCTGCAGTCCCAGCATGGTGGCCTTTTTCTGCCGTCCCTGCATGGTGACCTGTGTCTGCAGTCCCAGCAGGGTGGCCTATGTGTGCAGTCTCAGCATGGTGGCCTGTGTCTACAGTCCCAGCATGGTGGCCTATGTCTGCAGTCCCAGCATGGTGGCCTATGTCTGCAGTCCGAGCATGGTGGCCTGTGTCTGCAGTCCCAGCATGGTGGCCTATATCTGCAGTCCCAGCATGGTGGCCTGTATCTGCAGTCCCAGCATGGTGGCCTGTGTCTGCAGTCCCAGCATGGTGGCCTATGTCTGCAGTCCCAGCATGGTGGCCTATGTCTGCATTCCCAGCATGGTGGCCTATGTCTGCAGTCTCAGCATGGTGGCCTGTGTCTGCAGTCCCACCATGGTGACCTATGTCTACAATCCCAGCATGGTGGCCTCTGTCTCCAATCCCAGCATGCTGGTCTGTGTCTGCAGTCCCAGCATGGTGTCCTGTGTCTGCAGTCCCAGCATGGTGGCCTGTGTCTGCAGTCCCAGCATGGTTGCCTATGTCTGCAGTCCCAGCATGGTGACCTGTGTCTGCGGTCCCAACATGGTGGCCTGTGTCTGCAGTCCCAGCATGGTGGCCTATGTCTGCAGTCCCAGCATGGTGTCCTATGTCTGCGGTCCCAGCATGGTGTCCTATGTCTGCAGTCCCAGCATGGTGGCCTATGTCTGCAGTCCCAGCATGATGGACTATGTCTGCGGTCCCAGCATGGTGGCCTGTGTCTGCAGTCCCAGCATGGTGGCCTATGTCTGCAGTCCCAGCATGGTGGCCTATGTCTGCAGGCCCAGCACTGTGGCCTGTGTCTTCAGTCCCAGAATGGTGACCTATGTTTGCAGCCCCAGCATGGTGGCCTATGTCTGACTTCCCAGCATGGTGGCTTGTGTCTGCAGTCCCAGCATGGTGGCCTGTGTCTGCAGTCCCAGCATGGTGGCCTGTGTCTGCAGTCCCAGCATGGTGGCCTATGTCTGCATTCCCAGCCTGGTGGCCTTTGTCTTCAGTCCCAGCATGGTGGACTGTGTCTGCAGTCCCAGCATGGTGGCCTGTGTCTGCAGTCCCAGCATGGTGGCCTGTGTCTGCAGTCCCAGCATGGTGACCTATGTCTGCAGTCCCACCATGGTGACCTATGTCTGCAGTCCCAGCATGGTGGCCTCTGTCTGCAATCCCAGCATGGTGGCCTGTGTCTGCAGTCCCAGCATGGTGACCTATGTCTGCAGTCCCAGCATGCTGGCCTGTGTCTGCAGTCCCAGCATGGTGGCCTGTGTCTGCAGTCCCAGCATGGTGGCCTGTGTCTGCTGGCCCTCCATGGTGACCTATGTCTGCAGTCCCAGCATGGTGTCCTCTGTCTGGAATCCCAGCATGGTGGCCTGTATCTGTAGTCCCAGCATGGTGGCCTATGTCTGCAGTCCTACCATGGTGACCTATGTCTGCAGTCCCAGCATGGTGTCCTGTGTCTGCAGTCCCAGCACGGTGGCCTTTGTCTGCAGTCCCAGCATGGTGGCCTGTGTCTGCAGTCCCACCTTGGTGACCTATGTCTGCAGTCCCAGCACGGTGGCCTATGTCTACAGTCCCAGCATGGTGGCCTGTGTCTGCAGTCCCACCATGGTGACCTATGTCTGCATTCCCAGCACGGTGGCCTATGTCTAAAGTCCCAGCCTGGTGGCCTGTGTCTGCAGTCCCAGCATGGTTGCCTATGTCTGCAGTCCCAGCATAGTGACCTGTGTCTGCGGTCCCAACATGGTGGCCTATGTCTGCAGTCCCAGCATGGTGGCCTATGTCTGCAGTCCCAACATGGTGTCCTTTGTCTGCGGTCTGAGCATTGTGGCCTGTGTCTGCAGTCCCAGCATGGTGGCCTGTGTCTGCAGTCCCTCCATGGTGACCTATGTCTGCAGTCCCAGCATGGTGGCCTCTGTCTGCAATCCCAGCATGGTGGCCTGTATCTGCAGTCTCAGCATGGTGGCCTATGTCTGCAGTCCCACGATGGTGACCTATGTCTGCAGTCCCAGCATGGTGGCCTGTGTCTGCAGTCCCAGCACGGTGGCCTGTGTCTGCAGTCCCAGCATGGTGGCCTGTGTCTGCAGTCCCACCATGGTGACCTATGTCTGCAGTCCCAGCACGGTGGCCTATGTCTACAGTCCCTGCATGGTGGCCTGTGTCTGCAGTCCCAGCATGGTTGCCTATGTCTGCAGTCCCAGCATGGTGACCTGTGTCTGCGGTCGCATCGTGGTGGCCTGTGTCTGCAGTCCCAGCATGGTGGCCTATGTCTGCAGTCCCAGCATGGTGTCCTATGTCTGCGGTCCCAGCATGGTGTCCTGTGTCTGCAGTCCCAGCATGGTGGCCTATGTCTGCAGTCCCAGCATGGTGGCCTGTGTCTGCAGTCCCTCCATGGTGACCTATGTCTGCAGTCCCAGCATGGTGGCCTCTGTCTGCAATCCCAGCATGGTGGCCTGTGTCTGCAGTCCCAGCACGGTGGCCTGTGTCTGCAGTCCCAGCATGGTGGCCTCTGTCTGGAATCCCAGCATGGTGGCCTATGTCTGCATTCCCAGCATGGTGGCCTATGTCTGCAGTCTCAGCATGGTGGCCTGTGTCTGCATTCCCAGCATGGTGGCCTGTGTCTGCAGTCCCACCATGGTGACCTATGTCTACAATCCCAGCATGGTGGCCTCTGTCTGCAATCCCAGCATGATGGTCTGTGTCTGCAGTCCCAACATGGTGGCCTGTGTCTGCAGTCCCAGCATGGTGGCCTGTGTCTGCAGTCCCAGCATGGTTGCCTATGTCTGCAGTCCCAGCATGGTGACCTGTGTCTGCGGTCCCAACATGGTGGCCTGTGTCTGCAGTCCCAGCATGGTGGCCTATGTCTGCAGACACAGCATGGTGTCCTATGTCTGCGGTCCCAGCATGGTGTCCTATGTCTGCAGTCCCAGCATGGTGGCCTATGTCTGCAGTCCCAGCATGATGGCCTATGTCTGCGGTCCAAGCATGGTGGCCTGTGTCTGTAGTCCCAGCATGGTAGCCTATGTCTGCAGTCCCAGCATGGTGGCCTATGTCTGCAGTCCCAGCATGGTGGCCTGTGTCTTCAGTCCCAGAATAATGACCTATGTTTGCAGCCCCAGCATGGTGGCCTATATCTGCAGTCCCAGCATGGTGGCCTGTGTCTGCAGTCCCAGCATGGTGGCCTATGTCTGAAGTCCCAGCATGGTGGCCTGTGTCTGCAGTCCCAGCATGGTGGCCTGTGTCTGCAGTCCCAGCATGGTGGCCTATGTCTGCAGTCCCAGCATGGTGGCCTATGTCTGCATTCCCAGCATGGTGGCCTTTGTCTTCAGTCCCAGCATGGTGGACTGTGTCTGCAGTCCCAGCATGGTGGCCTGTGTTTGCAGTCCCACCATAGTTACCTATGTCTGCAGTCCCAGCACGGTGGCCTATGTCTACAGTCCCAGCATGGTGGCCTGTGTCTGCAGTCCCAGCATGGTTGCCTATGTCTGCAGTCCCAGAATGGTGACCTTTGTCTGCGGTCCCAACATGGTGGCCTGTGTCTGCAGTCCCAGCATGATGGCCTATGTCTGCAGTCCCAGCATGGTGTCCTATGTCTGCGGTCCCAGCATGGTGTCCTTTGTCTGCAGTCCCAGCATGGTGGCCTATGTCTGCAGTCCCAGCATGGTGGCCTGTGTCTGCAGTCCCTCCATGGTGACCTATGTCTGCAGTCCCAGCATGGTGGCCTCTGTCTGCAATCCCAGCATGGTGGCCTGTGTCTGCAGTCCCAGCGCGGTGGCCTGTGTCTGCAGTCCCAGAATGGTGACCTATGTCTGCAGCCCCAGCATGGTGGCCTATGTCTGCAGTCCCAGCATGGTGGCCTGTGTCTGAAGTCCCAGCATGGTGGCCTATGTCTGAAGTCCCAGGATGGTGGCCTGTGTCTGCAGTCCCAGCATGGTGGCCTGTGTCTGCAGTCCCAGCATGGTGGCCTATGTCTGCAGTCCCAGCATGGTGGCCTATATCTACATTCCCAACATGGTGGCCTATGTCTTCAGTCCCAGCATGGTGGTCTGTGTCTGCAGTCCCTGCATGGTGACCTATGTCTGCAGTCTCAGCATGGTGACCTGTGTCTGCAGTCCAAGCACTGTGGCCTATGTCTGCAGTCCCAGCATGGTAGCCTATGTCTGCAGTCCCAGCGTGGTGGCCTATGTCTGCAGTCCCAGCATGGTTGCCTATATCTGCAGTCCCAGCATGCTGACCTGTGTCTGCGGTCCCAACATGGTGGCCTGTGTCTGCAGTCCCAGCATGATGGACTATGTCTGCTGTCCCACCATGGTGACCTATGTCTGCAATCCCAGCATGGTGGCCTGTGTCTGCAGTCCCAGCATGGTGGCCTATGTCTGCACTACCAGCATGGTGGCCTATGTGTGCAGTCTCAGCATGGTGGCCTGTGTCTGCAGTCCCTGCATGGTGGCCTGTGTCTGCAGTCCCAGCATGGTGGCCTGTGTCTGCAGTCCCAGCATGGTGGCCTGTGTCTGCAGTCCCAGCATGGTGGCCTATGTCTGCAGTCCCAGCATGGTGGCCTGTGTCTGCTGTCCCAGCATGGTGGCCTGTGTCTGCAGTCCCAGCATGGTGGCCTATGTCTGCAGTCCCAGCATGGTGGCCTATGTCTGCATTCCCAGCATGGTGGCCTATGTCTGCAGTCTCAGCATGGTGGCCTGTGTCTGCATTCCCAGCATGGTGGCATGTGTCTGCAGTCCCACCATGGTGACCTATGTCTACAATCCCAGCATGGTGGCCTCTGTCTGCAATCCCAGCATGCTGGTCTGTGTCTGCAGTCCCAGCATGGTGGCCTGTGTCTGCAGTCCCAGCATGGTGGCCTGTGTCTGCAGTCCCAGCATGGTGACCTGTGTCTGCGGTCCCAGCATGGTGTCCTATGTCTGCAGCCCCAGCATGGTGGCCTATGTCTGCAGTCCCAGCATGATGGCCTATGTCTGCGGTCCCAGCATGGTGGCCTGTGTCTGCAGCCCCAGCATGGTGGCCTGTGTCTGCAGTCCCAGCATGGTGGCCTATGTCTGCAGTCCCAGCATGGTGGCCTATGTCTGCAGTCCCAGCACGGTGGCCTGTGTCTTCAGTCCCAGAATGGTGACCTATTTTTGCAGCCCCAGCATGGTGGCCTATATCTGCAGTCCCAGCATGGTGGCCTGTGTCTGCAGTCCCAGCATGGTGGCCTGTGTCTGAAGTCCCAGCATGGTGGCCTGTGTCTGCAGTCCCAGCATGGTGGCCTGTGTCTGCAGTCCCAGCATGGTGGCCTATGTCTGCAGTCCCAGCATGGTGGCCTATGTCTGCATTCCCAGCATGGTGGCCTTTGTCTTCAGTCCCAGCATGGTGGCCTGTGTCTGCAGTCCCTGCATGGTGGCCTGTGTCTGCAGTCCCAGCATGGTGGACTGTGTCTGCAGTCCCAGCATGGTGACCTATGTCTGCAGTCCCACCATGGTGACCTATGTCTGCAGTCCCAGCATTAGGGCCTCTGTCTGCAATCCCAGCATGGTGGCCTGTGTCTGCAGTCCCAGCATGGTGACCTATGTCTGCAGTCCCAGCATGCTGGCCTGTGTCTGCTGTCCCAGCATGGTGGCCTGTGTCTGCAGTCCCAGCATGGTAGCCTGTGTCTTCAGTCCCTCCATGGTGACCTATGTCTGCAGTCCCAGCATGGTGGCCTCTGTCTGCAATCCCAGCATGGTGGCCTGTATCTGTAGTCCCAGCATGGTGGCCTATGTCTGCAGTCCCACCATGGTGACCTATGTCTGCAGTCCCAGCATGTTGGCCTGTGTCTGCAGTCCCAGCACGGTGGCCTTTGTCTGCAGTCCCAGCATGGTGGCCTGTGTCTGCAGTCCCACCTTGGTGACCTATGTCTGCAGTCCCAGCACGGTGGCCTATGACTACAGTCCCAGCATCGTGGCCTGTGTCTGCAGTCCCACCATGGTGACCTATGTCTGCACTCCCAGCACGGTGGCCTATGTCTACAGTCCCAGCCTGGTGGCCTGTGTCTGCAGTCCCAGCATGGTTGCCTATGTCTGCAGTCCCAGCATGGTGACCTGTGTCTGCGGTCCCAACATGGTGGCCTATGTCTGCAGTCCCAGCATGGTGGCCTATGTCTGCAGTCCCAGCATGGTGTCCTCTGTCTGCGGTCTGAGTATTGTGGCCTGTGTCTGCAGTCCCAGCATGGTGGCCTGTGTCTGCAGTCCCTCCATGGTGACCTATGTCTGCAGTCCCAGCATGGTGGCCTCTGTCTGCAATCCCAGCATGGTGGCCTGTATCTGCAGTCTCAGCATGGTGGCCTATGTCTGCAGTCCCACCATGGTGACCTATGTCTGCAGTCCCAGCATGGTGGCCTCTGTCTGCAGTCCCAGCACGGTGGCCTGTGTCTGCAGTCCCAGCATGGTGGCCTGTGTCTGCAGTCCCACCATGGTGACCTATGTCTGCAGTCTCAGCACGGTGGCCTATGTCTACAGTCCCAGCATGGTGGCCTCTGTCTGCAGTCCCAGCATGGTTGCCTATGTCTGCAGTCCCAGCATGGTGACCTGTGTCTGCGGTCCCAACATGGTGGCCTGTGTCTGCAGTCCCAGCATGGTGGCCTATGTCTGCAGTCCCAGCATGGTGTCCTATGTCTGCGGTCCCAGCATGGTGTCCTGTGTCTGCAGTCCCAGCATGGTGGCCTATGTCTGCAGTCCCAGCATGGTGGCCTGTGTCTGCAGTCCCTCCATGGTGACCTATGTCTGCAGTCCCAGCATGGTGGCCTCTGTCTGCAATCCCAGCATGGTGGCCTGTGTCTGCAGTCCCAGCACGGTGGCCTGTGTCTGCAGTCCCAGAATGGTGACCTATGTCTGCAGCCCCAGCATGGTGGCCTATGTCTGCAGTCCCAGCATGGTGGCCTGTGTCTGAAGTCCCAGCATGGTGGCCTATGTCTGAAGTCCCAGGATGGTGGCCTGTGTCTGCAGTCCCAACATGGTGGCCTGTGTCTGCAGTCCCAGAATGGTGACCTATGTCTGCAGCCCCAGCATGGTGGCCTATGTCTGCAGTCCCAGCATGGTGGCCTGTGTCTGAAGTCCCAGCATGGTGGCCTTTGTCTGAAGTCCCAGGATGGTGGCCTGTGTCTGCAGTCCCAGCATGGTGACCTATGTCTGCAGTCCCAGCATGCTGGCCTGTGTCTGCTGTCCCAGCATGGTGGCCTGTGTCTGCAGTCCCAGCATGGTAGCCTGTGTCTTCAGTCCCTCCATGATGACCTATGTCTGCAGTCCCAGCATGGTGGCCTCTGTCTGCAATCCCAGCATGGTGGCCTGTATCTGTAGTCCCAGCATGGTGGCCTATGTCTGCAGTCCCACCATGGTGACCTATGTCTGCAGTCCCAGCATGGTGGCCTGTGTCTGCAGTCCCAGCACGGTGGCCTTTGTCTGCAGTCCCAGCATGGTGGCCTGTGTCTGCAGTCCCACCTTGGTGACCTATGTCTGCAGTCCCAGCACGGTGGCCTATGTCTACAGTCCCAGCATGGTGGCCTGTGTCTGCAGTCCCACCATGGTGACCTATGTCTGCAGTCCCAGCACGGTGGCCTATGTCTACAGTCCCAGCCTGGTGGCCTGTGTCTGCAGTCCCAGCATGGTTGCCTATGTCTGCAGTCCCAGCATGGTGACCTGTGTCTGCGGTCCCAACATGGTGGCCTATGTCTGCAGTCCCAGCATGGTGGCCTATGTCTGCAGTCCCAGGATGGTGTCCTCTGTCTGCGGTCTGAGTATTGTGGCCTGTGTCTGCAGTCCCAGCATGGTGGCCTGTGTCTGCAGTCCCTCCATGGTGACCTATGTCTGCAGTCCCAGCATGGTGGCCTCTGTCTGCAATCCCAGCATGGTGGCCTGTATCTGCAGTCTCAGCATGGTGGCCTATGTCTGCAGTCCCACCATGGTGACCTATGTCTGCAGTCCCAGCATGGTGGCCTGTGTCTGCAGTCCCAGCACGGTGGCCTGTGTCTGCAGTCCCAGCATGGTGGCCTGTGTCTGCAGTCCCACCATGGTGACCTATGTCTGCAGTCCCAGCACGGTGGCCTATGTCTACAGTCCCAGCATGGTGGCCTGTGTCTGCAGTCCCAGCATGGTTGCCTATGTCTGCAGTCCCAGCATGGTGACCTGTGTCTGCGGTCCCAACATGGTGGCCTGTGTCTGCAGTCCCAGCATGGTGGCCTATGTCTGCAGTCCCAGCATGGTGTCCTATGTCTGCGGTCCCAGCATGGTGTCCTGTGTCTGCAGTCCCAGCATGGTGGCCTATGTCTGCAGTCCCAGCATGGTGGCCTGTGTCTGCAGTTCCTCCATGGTGACCTATGTCTGCAGTCCCAGCATGGTGGCCTCTGTCTGCAATCCCAGCATGGTGGCCTGTGTCTGCAGTCCCAGCACGGTGGCCTGTGTCTGCAGTCCCAGAATGGTGACCTATGTCTGCAGCCCCAGCATGGTGGACTATTTCTGCAGTCCCAGCATGGTGGCCTGTGTCTGAAGTCCCAGCATGGTGGCCTATGTCTGAGGTCCCAGGATGGTGGCCTTTGTCTGCAGTCCCAGCATGGTGGCCTGTGTCTGCAGTCCCAGCATGGTGGCCTATGTCTGCAGTCCCAGCATGGTGGCCTATGTCTACATTCCCAGCATGGTGGCCTATATCTTCAGTCCCAGCATGGTGGTCTGTGTCTGCAGTCCCTGCATGGTAACCTATGTCTGCAGTCTCAGCATGGTGGCCTGTGTCTGCAGTCCAAGCACGGTGGCCTATGTCTGCAGTCCCAGCATGGTAGCCTATGTTTGCAGTCCCAGCGTGGTGGCCTATGTCTGCAGTCCCAGCATGGTTGCCTATATCTGCAGTCCAAGCATGCTGACCTGTGTCTGCGGTCCCAACATGGTGGCCTGTGTCTGCAGTCCCAGCATGATGGATTATGTCTGCAGTCCCAGCATGGTGGCCTGTGTCTGCAGTTCCAGCATGGTGGCCTCTGTCTGCAGTCCCACCATGGTGACCTATGTCTGCAATCCCAGCATGGTGGCCTGTGTCTGCAGTCCCAGCATGGTGGCCTATGTCTGCACTCCCAGCATGGTGGCCTATGTCTGCAATCCCAGCATGGTGGCCTATGTGTGCAGTCTCAGCATGGTGGCCTGTGTCTGCAGTCCCTGCATGGTGGCCTATGTCTGCACTCACTGCTTGGTGACCTATGTCTGCAGTCTCAACATGTTGGCCAGTGTCTGCAGTCCAAGCACGGTGGCCTGTGTCTGCAGTCCCAGCATGGTGGCCTGTGTCTGCAGTCCCTGCATGGTGACCTGTGTCTGCAGTCCCAGCATGGTGGCCTGTTTCTGCAGTCCCAGCATGGTGGCCTGTGTCTGCAGTCCAAGCACAATGGCCTATGTCTGCAGTCCCTGCATGGTGACCTATGTCTGCAGTCTCAGCATGGTGGCCTGTGTCTGCAGTCCAAGCACTGTGGCCTATGTCTGCAGTCCCAGCATGGTAGCCTATGTCTGCAGTCCCAGCGTGGTGGCCTATGTCTGCAGTCCCAGCATGGTTGCCTATGTCTGCAGTCCCAGCATGGTGACCTGTGTCTGCGGTTCCAACATGGTGGCCTGTGTCTGCAATCCCAGCATGGTGGCCTATGTCTGCAGTTCCAGCATGGTGTCCTATGTCTGCGGTCCCAGCATGGTGGCCTGTGTCTGCAGTCCCAGCATGATGGCCTATGTCTGCGGTCCCAGCATTGTGGCCTGTCTCTCCAGTCCCAGCATGGTGGCCTGTGTCTGCAGTCCCAGCATGTTGGCCTGTGTCTGCAGTCCCAGAATGGTGACCTATGTCTGCAGTCCCAGAATGGTGACCTATGTCTGCAGCCCCAACACGGTGGCGTATGTCTGCAGTCCCAGCATGGTGGCCTGTGTCTGCAGTCCCTCCATGGTGACCTATGTCTGCAGTCCCAGCATGGTGGCCTCTGTCTGCAATCCCAGCATGGTGGCCTGTATCTGCAGTCTCAGCATGGTGGCCTATGTCTGCAGTCCCACCATGGTGACCTATGTCTGCAGTCCTAGCATGGTGGCCTGTGTCTGCAGTCCCAGCACGGTGGCCTGTGTCTGCAGTCCCAGCATGGTGGCCTGTGTCTGCAGTCCCACCCTGGTGACCTACGTCTGCAGTCCCAGCACGGTGGCCTATGTCTACAGTCCCAGCATGGTGGCCTGTGTCTGCAGTCCCAGCATGGTTGCCTATGTCTGCAGTCCCAGCATGGTGACCTGTGTCTGCGGTCCCAACATGGTGGCCTGTGTCTGCAGTCCCAGCATGGTGGCCTATGTCTGCAGTCCCAGCATGGTGTCCTATGTCTGCGGTCCCAGCATGGTGTCCTGTGTCTGCAGTCCCAGCATGGTGGCCTATGTCTGCAGTCCCAGCATGGTGGCCTGTGTCTGCAGTCCCTCCATGGTGACCTATGTCTGCAGTCCCAGCATGGTGGCCTCTGTCTGCAATCCCAGCATGGTGGCCTGTGTCTGCAGTCCCAGCACGGTGGCCTGTGTCTGCAGTCCCAGAATGGTGACCTATGTCTGCAGCCCCAGCATGGTGGCCTATGTCTGCAGTCCCAGCATGGTGGCCTGTGTCTGAAGTCCCAGCAGTGTGGCCTATGTCTGAAGTCCCAGGATGGTGGCCTGTGTCTGCAGTCCCAGCATGGTGGCCTGTGTCTGCAGTCCCAGCATGGTGGCCTATATCTGCAGTCCCAGCATGGTGGCCTATGTCTACATTCCCAACATGGTGGCCTATGTCTTCAGTCCCAGCATGGTGGTCTGTGTCTGCAGTCCCTGCATGGTGACCTATGTCTGCAGTCTCAGCATGGTGGCCTGTGTCTGCAGTCCAAGCACGGTGGCCTATGTCTGCAGTCCCAGCATGGTAGCCTATGTCTGCAGTCCCAGCGTGGTGGCCTATGTGCAGTCCCAGCATGGTTGCCTATATCTGCAGTCCCAGCATGCTGACCTGTGTCTGCGGTCCCAACATGGTGGCCTGTGTCTGCAGTCCCAGCATGATGGACTATGTCTGCAGTCCCAGCATGGTGGCCTGTGTCTGCAGTCCCAGCATGGTGGCCTCTGTCTGCAGTCCCACCATGGTGACCTATGTCTGCAATCCCAGCATGGTGGCCTGTGTCTGCAGTCCCAGCATGGTGGCCTATGTCTGCAGTCCCAGCATGGTGGCCTATGTCTGCAATCCCAGCATGGTGGCCTATGTGTGCAGTCTCAGCATGGTGGCCTGTGTCTGCAGTCCCTGCATGGTGGCCTGTGTCTGCAGTCCCAGCATGGTGGCCTGTGTCTGCAGTCCCATCATGGTGGCCTGTGTCTGCAGTCCCAGCATGGTGGCCTATGTCTGCAGTCCCAGCATGGTGGCCTGTGTCTGCAGTCCCAGCATGGTGGCCTGTGTCTGCAGGCCCAGCATGGTGGCCTATGTCTGCAGTCCCAGCATGGTGGCCTATGTCTGCATTCCCAGCATGGTGGCCTATGTCTGCAGTCTCAGCATGGTGGCCTGTGTCTGAATTCCCAGCATGGTGGCCTGTGTCTGCAGTCCCACCATGGTGACCTATGTCTACAATCCCAGCATGGTGGCTTCTGTCTGCAATCCCAGCATGCTGGTCTGTGTCTGCAGTCTCAGCATGGTGGCCTGTGTCTGCAGTCCCAGCATGGTGGCCTGTGTCTGCAGTCCCAGCATGGTTGCCTATGTCTGCAGTCCCAGCATGGTGACCTGTGTCTGCGGTCCCAACATGGTGGCCTGTGTCTGCAGTCCCAGCATGGTGGCCTATGTCTGCAGTCCCAGCATGGTGTCCTATGTCTGCGGTCCCAGCATGGTGTCCTATGTCTGCATTCCCAGCATGGTGGCCTATGTCTGCAGTCCCAGCATGATGGCCTATGTTTGCGGTCCCAGCATGGTGGCCTGTGTCTGCAGTCCCAGCATGGTGGCCTATGTCTGCAGTCCCAGCATGGTGGCCTATGTCTGCAGTCCCAGCACGGTGGCCTGTGTCTTCAGTCCCAGAATGGTGACCTATGTTTGCAGCCCCAGCATGGTGGCCTATATCTGCAGTCCCAGCATGGTGGCCTGTGTCTGCAGTCACAGCATGGTGGCCTATGTCTGAAGTCCCAGCTTGGTGGCCTGTGTCTGCAGTCCCAGCATGGTGGCCTGTGTCTGCAGTCCCAGCATGGTGGCCTATGTCTGCAGTCCCAGCATGGTGGCCTATGTCTGCATTCCCAGCATGGTGGCCTTTGTCTTCAGTCCCAGCATGGTGGCCTGTGTCTGCAGTCCCAGCATGGTGGCCTATGTCTGCAGTCCCAGCATGGTGGCCTGTGTCTGCAGTCCCAGCATGGTGACCTATGTCTGCAGTCCCACCATGGTGACCTATGTCTGCAGTCCCAGCATGGTGGCCTCTGTCTGCAATCCCAGCATGGTGGCCTGTGTCTGCAGTCCCAACATGGTGACCTATGTCTGCAGTCCCAGCATGCTGGCCTGTGTCTGCAGTCCCAGCATGGTGGCCTGTGTCTGCAGTCCCAGCATGGTGGCCTGTGTCTGCAGTCCCTCCATGGTGACCTATGTCTGCAGTCCCAGCATGGTGGCCTCTGTCTGCAATCCCAGCATGGTGGCCTGTATCTGTAGTCCCAGCATGGTGGCCTAGGTCTGCAGTCCCACCATGGTCACCTATGTCTGCAGTCCCAGCATGGTGGCCTGTGTCTGCAGTCCCAGCACGGTGGCCTTTGTCTGCAGTCCCAGCATGGTGGCCTGTGTCTGCAGTCCCACCTTGGTGACCTATGTCTGCAGTCCCAGCACGGTGGCCTATGTCTACAGTCCCAGCATGGTGGCCTGTGTCTGCAGTCCCACCATGGTGACCTATGTCTGCAGTCCCAGCACGGTCGCCTATGTCTACAGTCCCAGCCTGGTGGCCTGTGTCTGCAGTCCCAGCATGGTTGCCTATGTCTGCAGTCCCAGCATGGTGACCTGTGTCTGCGGTCCCAACATGGTGGCCTATGTCTGCAGTCCCAGCATTGTGGCCTATGTCTGCAGTCCCAGCATGGTGTCCTTTGTCTGCGGTCTGAGCATTGTGGCCTGTGTCTGCAGTCCCAGCATGGTGGCCTGTGTCTGCAGTCCCTCCATGGTGACCTATGTCTGCAGTCCCAGCATGGTGGCCTCTGTCTGCAATCCCAGCATGGTGGCCTGTATCTGCAGTCTCAGCATGGTGGCCTATGTCTGCAGTCCCACCATGGTGACCTATGTATGCAGTCCCAGCATGGTGGCCTGTGTCTGCAGTCCCAGCACGGCGGCCTGTGTCTGCAGTCCCAGCATGGTGGCCTGTGTCTGCAGTCCCACCATGGTGACCTATGTCTGCAGTCCCAGCACGGTGGCCTATGTCTACAGTCCCAGAATGGTGGCCTGTGTCTGCAGTCCCAGCATGGTTGCCTATGTCTGCAGTCCCAGCATGGTGACCTGTGTCTGCGGTCCCTAAATGGTGGCCTGTGTCTGCAGTCCCAGCATGGTGGCCTATGTCTGCAGTCCCAGCATGGTGTCCTATGTCTGCGGTCCCAGCATGGTGTCCTGTGTCTGCAGTCCCAGCATGGTGGCCTATGTCTGCAGTCCCAGCATGGTGGCCTGTGTCTGCAGTCCCTCCATGGTGACCTATGTCTGCAGTCCCAGCATGGTGGCCTCTGTCTGCAATCCCAGCATGGTGGCCTGTGTCTGCAGTCCCAGCACGGTAGCCTGTGTCTGCAGTCCCAGAATGGTGACCTATGTCTGCAGCCCCAGCATGGTGGCCTATGTCTGCAGTCCCAGCATGGTGGCCTGTGTCTGTAGTCCCAGCATGGTGGCCTATGTCTGCAGTCCCAGGATGGTGGCCTGTGTCTGCGGTCCCAACATGGTGGCCTGTGTCTGCAGTCCCAGCATGATGGACAATGTCTGCAGTCCCAGCATGGTGGCCTTTGTCTGCAGTCCCAGCATGGTGGCCTCTGTCTGCAGTCCCACCATGGTGACCTATGTCTGCAATCCCAGCATGGTGGCCTGTGTCTGCAGTCCCAGCATGGTGGCCTATGTCTGCACTCCCAGCATGGTGGCCTATGTCTGCATTCCCAGCATGGTGGCCTATGTCTACAATCCCAGCATGGTGGCTTCTGTCTGCAATCCCAGCATGCTGGTCTGTGTCTGCAGTCTCAGCATGGTGGCCTGTGTCTGCAGTCCCAGCATGGTGGCCTGTGTCTGCAGTCCCAGCATGGTTGCCTATGTCTGCAGTCCCAGCATGGTGACCTGTGTCTGCGGTCCCAACATGGTGGCCTGTGTCTGCAGTCCCAGCATGGTGGCCTATGTCTGCAGTCCCAGCATGGTGTCCTATGTCTGCGGTCCCAGCATGGTGTCCTATGTCTGCATTCCCAGCATGGTGGCCTATGTCTGCAGTCCCAGCATGATGGCCTATGTTTGCGGTCCCAGCATGGTGGCCTGTGTCTGCAGTCCCAGCATGGTGGCCTATGTCTGCAGTCCCAGCATGGTGGCCTATGTCTGCAGTCCCAGCACGGTGGCCTGTGTCTTCAGTCCCAGAATGGTGACCTATGTTTGCAGCCCCAGCATGGTGGCCTATATCTGCAGTCCCAGCATGGTGGCCTGTGTCTGCAGTCACAGCATGGTGGCCTATGTCTGAAGTCCCAGCATGGTGGCCTGTGTCTGCAGTCCCAGCATGGTGGCCTGTGTCTGCAGTCCCAGCATGGTGGCCTATGTCTGCAGTCCCAGCATGGTGGCCTATGTCTGCATTCCCAGCATGGTGGCCTTTGTCTTCAGTCCCAGCATGGTGGCCTGTGTCTGCAGTCCCAGCATGGTGGCCTGTGTCTGCAGTCCCAGCATGGTGGCCTGTGTCTGCAGTCCCAGCATGGTGACCTATGTCTGCAGTCCCACCATGGTGACCTATGTCTGCAGTCCCAGCATGGTGGCCTCTGTCTGCAATCCCAGCATGGTGGCCTGTGTCTGCAGTCCCAACATGGTGACCTATGTCTGCAGTCCCAGCATGCTGGCCTGTGTCTGCAGTCCCAGCATGGTGGCCTGTGTCTGCAGTCCCAGCATGGTGGCCTGTGTCTGCAGTCCCTCCATGGTGACCTATGTCTGCAGTCCCAGCATGGTGGCCTCTGTCTGCAATCCCAGCATGGTGGCCTGTATCTGTAGTCCCAGCATGGTGGCCTAGGTCTGCAGTCCCACCATGGTGACCTATGTCTGCAGTCCCAGCATGGTGGCCTGTGTCTGCAGTCCCAGCACGGTGGCCTTTGTCTGCAGTCCCAGCATGGTGGCCTGTGTCTGCAGTCCCACCTTGGTGACCTATGTCTGCAGTCCCAGCACGGTGGCCTATGTCTACAGTCCCAGCATGGTGGCCTGTGTCTGCAGTCCCACCATGGTGACCTATGTCTGCAGTCCCAGCACGGTCGCCTATGTCTACAGTCCCAGCCTGGTGGCCTGTGTCTGCAGTCCCAGCATGGTTGCCTATGTCTGCAGTCCCAGCATGGTGACCTGTGTCTGCGGTCCCAACATGGTGGCCTATGTCTGCAGTTTCAGCATTGTGGCCTATGTCTGCAGTCCCAGCATGGTGTCCTTTGTCTGCGGTCTGAGCATTGTGGCCTGTGTCTGCAGTCCCAGCATGGTGGCCTGTGTCTGCAGTCCCTCCATGGTGACCTATGTCTGCAGTCCCAGCATGGTGGCCTCTGTCTGCAATCCCAGCATGGTGGCCTGTATCTGCAGTCTCAGCATGGTGGCCTATGTCTGCAGTCCCACCATGGTGACCTATGTATGCAGTCCCAGCATGGTGGCCTGTGTCTGCAGTCCCAGCACGGCGGCCTGTGTCTGCAGTCCCAGCATGGTGGCCTGTGTCTGCAGTCCCACCATGGTGACCTATGTCTGCAGTCCCAGCACGGTGGCCTATGTATACAGTCCCAGAATGGTGGCCTGTGTCTGCAGTCCCAGCATGGTTGCCTATGTCTGCAGTCCCAGCTTGGTGACCTGTGTCTGCGGTCCCTAAATGGTGGCCTGTGTCTGCAGTCCCAGCATGGTGGCCTATGTCTGCAGTCCCAGCATGGTGTCCTATGTCTGCGGTCCCAGCATGGTGTCCTGTGTCTGCAGTCCCAGCATGGTGGCCTATGTCTGCAGTCCCAGCATGGTGGCCTGTGTCTGCAGTCCCTCCATGGTGACCTATGTCTGCAGTCCCAGCATGGTGGCCTCTGTCTGCAATCCCAGCATGGTGGCCTGTGTCTGCAGTCCCAGCACGGTAGCCTGTGTCTGCAGTCCCAGAATGGTGACCTATGTCTGCAGCCCCAGCATGGTGGCCTATGTCTGCAGTCCCAGCATGGTGGCCTGTGTCTGTAGTCCCAGCATGGTGGCCTATGTCTGCAGTCCCAGAATGGTGGCCTGTGTCTGCGGTCCCAACATGGTGGCCTGTGTCTGCAGTCCCAGCATGATGGACAATGTCTGCAGTCCCAGCATGGTGGCCTTTGTCTGCAGTCCCAGCATGGTGGCCTCTGTCTGCAGTCCCACCATGGTGACCTATGTCTGCAATCCCAGCATGGTGGCCTGTGTCTGCAGTCCCAGCATGGTGGCCTATGTCTGCACTCCCAGCATGGTGGCCTATGTCTGCAATCCCAGCATGGTGGCCTATGTGTGCAGTCTCAGCATGGTGGCCTGTGTCTGCAGTCCCTGCATGGTGGCCTGTGTCTGCAGTCCCAGCATGGTGGCCTGTGTCTGCAGTCCGGGCATGGTGGCCTGTGTCTGCAGTCCAAGCACGGTGGCCTATGTCTGCAGTAGCTGCATGGTGACCTATGTCAGCAGTGTCAGCATGGTGGCCTGTGTCTGCAGTCCAAGCACGGTGGCCTATGTCTGCAGTCCCAGCAGAGTGGCCTGTGTTTGCAGTCCCAGCATGGTTGCCTATGTCTGCAGTCCCAGCATGGTGTCATGTGTCTGCGGTCCCAACATGGTGGCCTGTGTCTGCAGTCCCAGCATGGTGGCCTATGTCTACAGTCCCTGCATGGTGGCCTGTGTTTGCAGTCCCAGCATGGTTGCCTATGTCTGCAGTCCCAGCATGGTGTCCTGTGTCTGCGGTCCCAACATGGTGGCCTGTGTCTGCAGTCCCAGCATCGTGGCCTATGTCTGGAGTCCCAGCATGGTGTCCTATGTCTGCGGTCCCAGCATGGTGTCCTGTGTCTGCAGTCCCAGCATGGTGGCCTATGTCTGCAGTCCCAGCATGGTGGCCTGTGTCTGCAGTCCCAGCATGGTGGCCTATGTCTGCAGTCCCAGCAGGGTGGCCTGTGTCTGCAGTCCCAGCATGGTGGCCTCTGTCTGCAGTCCCAGCATGGTGGCCTATGTCTGCAGTCCCAGCATGGTGTCCTATGTCTGCATTCCCAGCATGGTGGCCTATGTCTGCAGTCCCAGCATGGTGGCCTGTGTCTGCAGTCCCAGCCAGGTGGCCTGTGTCTGCAGTCCCACCATAGTGACCTATGTCTGCAGTCCCAGTATGGTGGCCTCTGTCTGCAATCCCAGCATGGTGCCCTGTGTCTGCAGTCCCAGCATGGTGGCCTATGTCTGCAGTCCCAGCATGGTGGCCTATGTCTGCAGTCCCAGCACGCTGGCCTGTGTCTGCAGTCCCAGCATGGTGGCCTGTGTTTGCAGTCCCAGCATGGTGGCCTGTGTCTGCAGTCCCTCCATGGTGACCTATGTCTGTAGTCCCAGCATGGTGGCCTCTGTCTGCAATCCCAGCATGGTGGCCTATGTCTGCAGTCCCACCATCGTGACCTATGTCTGCAGTCCCAGCATGGTGGCCAGTTTCTGCAGTCCAAGCATGGTGGCCTGTGTCTGCAGTCCCAGCACGGTGGCCTGTGTCTGCAGTCCCAGCATGGTGGCCTGTGTCTGCAGTCCCAGCATGGTGGCCTGTGTCTGCAGTCCCACGATGGTGACCTATGTCTGCAGTCCCAGCACGGTGGCCTATGTCTGCAGTCCCAGCATGGTGGCCTGTGTCTGCAGTCCCAGCTTTGTTGCCTATGTCTGCATTCCCAGCATGGTGACCTGTGTCTGCGGTCCCAACATGGTGGCCTGTGTCTGCATTCCCAGCATGGTGGCCTATGTCTGCAGTCCCAGCATGGTGGCCTGTGTCTGCAGTCCCACCATGGTGGCCTGTGTTTGCAGTCCCACCATAGTGACCTATGTCTGCAGTCCCAGCATGGTGGCCTCTGTCTGCAATCCCAGCATGGTGGCCTGTGTCTGCAGTCCCAGCATGGTGGCCTATGTCTGCAGTCCCACCATGGTGACCTATGTCTGCAGTCCCAGCATGCTGGCCTGTGTCTGCAGTCCCAGCATGGTGGCCTGTTTTTGCAGTCCCAGCATGGTGGCCTGTGTCGCAGTCCCTCCATGGTGACCTATGTCTGTAGTCCCAGCATGGTGGCCTCTGTCTGCAATCCCAGCATGGTGGCCTGTGTCTGCACTCCCAGCATGGTGGCCTATGTCTGCAGTCCCACCATGGTGACCTATGTCTGCAGTCCCAGCATGGTGGCCTGTTTCTGCAGTCCCAGCATGGTGGCCTGTTTCTGCAGTCCCAGCATGGTGGCCTGTGTCTGCAGTCCCAGCATGGTGGCCTGTGTCTGCAGTCCCAGCATGGTGGCCTGTGTCTGCAGTCCCACGATGGTGACCTATGTCTGCAGTCCCAGCATGGTGGCCTATGTCTACAGTCCCAGCATGGTGGCCTGTGTCTGCGGTCCCAGCTTTGTTGCCTATGTCTGCAGTCCCAGCATGGTGACATGTGTCTGCGGTCCCAACATGGTGGCCTGTGTCTGCAGTCCCAGCATGGTGGCCTATGTCTGCAGTCCCAGCATGGTGTCCTATGTCTGCGGTCCCAGCATGGTGGCCTGTGTCTGCAGTCCCAGCATGGTGGCCTGTGTCTGCAGTCCCTCCATGGTGACCTATGTCTGCAGTCCCAGCATGGTGGCCTCTGTCTGCAATCCCAGCATGGTGGCCTGTATCTGCAGTCCTAGCATGCTGGCCTGTGTCTGCAGTCCCAGCATGGTGGCCTATGTCTGCAGTCCCAGCATGGTGGCCTGTGTCTGCAGTCCCTCCTTGGTGACATATGTCTGTAGTCCCACATGGTGGCCTCTGTCTGCCATCCCAGCATGGTGGCCTGTATCTGCAGTCCCAGCATGGTGGCCTATGTCTGCAGTCCCACCATGGTGACTTTTGTCTGCAGTCCCAGCATGGTGGCCTGTGTCTTCAGTCCCAGCATGGTGGCCTGTGTCTGCAGTCCCACCATGGTGGCCTGTGTCTGCAGTCCCACCATGGTGACCTATGTCTGCAGTCCCAGCACGGTGGCCTATGTCTACAGTCCCAGCATGGTGGCCTGTGTCTGCAGTCCCAGCATGGTTGCCTGTGTCGGCAGTCCCAGCATGGTGACCTGTGTCTGCGGTCCCAACATGGTGGCCTGTGTCTGCAGTCCCAACATGGTGGCCTATATCCGCAGTCCCAGCATGGTGTCCTATGTCTGCGGTCCCAGCATGGTGTCCTGTGTCTGCAGTCCCACCTTGGTGACCTATGTCTGCAGTCCCAGCACGGTGGCCTATGTCTACAGTCCCAGCATGGCGGCCTATGTCTGCAGTCCCAGCATGATGGCCTATGTCTGCGGTCCCAGCATGGTGGCCGGTGTCTGCAGTCCCAGCATGGTGGCCTATGTCTTCAGTCCCAGCATGGTGGCCTATGTCTGCAGTCCCAGCATGGTGGCCTGTATCTGCAGTCCCAGCACGGTGGCCTGTGTCTGCAGTCCCAGCATGGTGGCCTGTGTCTGCAGTCCCAGCATGGTGGCCTATGTCTGCAGTCCCAGCATGGTGGCCTATGTCTGCAGTCCCAGCATGGTGGCCTTTGTCTTCAGTCCCAGCATGGTGGCCTGTGTCTGCAGTCCGAGCATGGTGGCCTGTGTCTGCAGTCCCACCATGGTGGCCTGTGTCTGCAGTCCCATCATGGTGACCTATGTCTGCAGTCCCACCATGGTGACCTATGTCTGCATTCCCAGCATGGTGGCCTCTGTCTGCAATCCAAGCATGGTGGCCTGTGTCTGCAGTCCCAGCATGGTGACCTCTGTCTGCAATCCCACCATGGTGACCTATGTCTGCAGTCCCAGCATGCTGGCCTGTGTCTGCAGTCCCAGCATGGTGGCCTGTGTCTGCAGTCCCAGCATGGTGGCCTGTGTCTGCAGTCCCTCCATGGTGACCTATGTCTGCAGTCCCAGCATGGTGGCCTCTGTCTGCAATCCCAGCATGGTGGCCTGTATCTGCAGTCCCAGCATGGTGGCCTATGTCTGCAGTCCCACCATGGTGACCTATGTCTGCAGTCCCAGCATGGTGGCCTGTGTCTGCAGTCCCAGCACGGTGGCCTGTGTCTGCAGTCCCAGCATGGTGGCCTGTGTCTGCAGTCCCACCATGGTGACCTATGTCTGCAGTCCCAGCACGGTGGCCTATGTCTACAGTCCCAGCATGGTGGCCTGTGTCTGCAGTCCCAGCATGGTGGCCTCTCTCTGCAATCCCAGCATGGTGGCCTGTGTCTGCAGTCCCAGCATGGTGGCCTATGTCTGCAGTCCCAGCATGGTGGCCTCTCTCTGCAATCCCAGCATGGTGGCCTGTGTCTGCAGTCCCAGCATGGTGACCTATGTCTGCAGTCCCACCATGGTGACCTATGTCTGCAGTCCCAGCATGGTGGCCTGTGTCTGCAGTCCCAGCCGGTGGCCTGTGTCTGCAGTCCCAGCATGGTGGCCTGTGTCTGCAGTCCCACCATGGTGACCTATGTCTGTAGTCCCAGCACGGTGGCCTATGTCTACAGTCCCAGCATGGTGGCCTGTGTTTGCAGTCCCAGCATGGTTGCCTATGTCTGCAGTCCCAGCATGGTGTCCTGTGTCTGCGGTCCCAACATGGTGGCCTGTGTCTGCAGTCCCAGCATGGTGGCCTATTTCTGCAGTCCCAGCATGCTGTCCTATGTCTGTGGTCCCAGCATGGTGTCCTGTGTCTGCAGTCCCAGCATGGTGGCCTATGTCTGCAGTCCCAGCATGATGGCCTATGTCTGCGATCCCAGCATGGTGGCCTGTGTCTGCAGTCCCAGCATGGTGGCCTATGTCTGCAGTCCCAGCATGGTGGCCTGTGTCTGCAGTCCCAGCATGGTGGCCTGTGTCTGCAGTCCCAGCATGGTGGCCTGTGTCTGCAGTCCCAGAATGGTGACCTGTGTCTGCAGCCCCAGCATGGTGGCCTATGTCTGCAGTCCCAGCATGGTGGCCTGTGTCTGCAGTCCCAGCATGGTGGCCTATGTCTGCAGTCCCAGCATGGTGGCCTGTGTCTGCAGTCCCAGGATGGTGGCCTGTGTCTGCAGTCCCAGCATGGTGGCCTATGTCTGCAGTCCCAGCATGGTGTCCTATGTCTGCATTCCCAGCATGGTGGCCTATGTCTGCAGTCCCAGCATGGTGGCCTGTGTCTGCAGTCCCAGCATGGTGGCCTATGTCTGCAGTCCCACCATGGTGACCTATGTCTGCAGTTCCAGCATGCTGGCCTGTGTCTGCAGTCCCAGCATGGTGGCCTATGTCTGCAGTCCCAGCATGGTGGCCTGTGTCTGCAGTCCCTCCTTGGTGACCTATGTCTGTAGTCCCATATGGTGGCCTCTGTCTGCAATCCCAGCATGGTGGCCTGTATCTGCAGTCCCAGCATGGTGGCCTATGTCTGCAGTCCCACCATGGTGACCTATGTCTGCAGTCCCATCATGGTGGCCTGTGTCTGCAGTCCCAGCACGGTGGCCTGTGTCTGCAGTCCCAGCATGGTGGCCTGTGTCTGCAGTCCCACCATGGTGACCTATGTCTGCAATCCCAGCACGGTGGCCTATGTCTACATTCCCAGCATGGTGGCCTGTGTCTGCAGTCCCAGCATGGTTGCCTATGTCTGCAGTCCCAGCATGGTGACCTGTGTCTGCGGTCCCAACATGGTGGCCTGTGTCTGCAGTCCCAGCATGGTGGCCTATATCCGCAGTCCCAGCATGGTGTCCTATGTCTGCGGTCCCAGCATGGTGTCCTGTGTCTGCAGTCCCACCTTGGTGACCTATGTCTGCAGTCCCAGCACGGTGGCCTATGTCTACAGTCCCAGCATGGTGGCCTATGTCTGCAGTCCCAGCATGATGGCCTATGTCTGCGGTCCCAGCATGGTGGCCTGTGTCTGCAGTCCCAGCATGGTGACCTATGTCTGCAGTCCCACCATGGTGACCTATGTCTGCAGTCCCAGCATGGTGGCCTCTGTCTGCAATCCCAGCATGGTGGCCTGTGTCTGCAGTCCCAGCATGGTGACCTATGTCTGCAGTCCCACCATGGTGACCTATGTCTGCAGTCCCAGCATGCTGGCCTGTGTCTGCAGTCCCAGCATGGTGGCCTGTGTCTGCAGTCCCAGCATGGTGGCCTGTGTCTGCAGTCCCAGCATGGTGGCCTGTGTCTGCAGTCCCAGCATGGTGGCCTGTATCTGCAGTCCCACGATGGTGACCTATGTCTGCAGTCCCAGCACGGTGGCCTATGTCTACAGTCCTAGCATGGTGGCCTGTTTCTGCAGTCCCAGCTTTGTTGCCTATGTCTGCAGTCCCAGCATGGTGACCTGTGTCTGCGGTCCCAACATGGTGGCCTGTGTCTGCAGTCCCAGCATGGTGGCCTATGTCTGCAGTCCCAGCATGGTGTCCTATGTCTGCGGTCCCAGCATGGTGGCCTGTGTCTGCAGTCCCAGCATGGTGGCCTGTGTCTGCAGTCCCTCCATGGTGACCTATGTCTTCAGTCCCAGCATGGTGGCCTCTGTCTGCAATCCCAGCATGGTGGCCTGTATCTGCAGTCCCAGCATGCTGGCCTGTGTCTGCAGTCCCAGCATGGTGGCCTATGTCTGCAGTCCCAGCATGGTGGCCTGTGTCTGCAGTCCCTCCTTGGTGACCTATGTCTGTAGTCCCACATGGTGGCCTCTGTCTGCAATCCCAGCATGGTGGCCTGTATCTGCAGTCCCAGCATGGTGGCCTATGTCTGCAGTCCCACCATGGTGACCTATGTCTGCAGTCCCATCATGGTGGCCTGTGTCTGCAGTCCCAGCACGGTGGCCTGTGTCTGCAGTCCCAGCATGGTGGCCTGTGTCTGCAGTCCCACCATGGTGACCTATGTCTGCAATCCCAGCACGGTGGCCTATGTCTACATTCCCAGCATGGTGGCCTGTGTCTGCAGTCCCAGCATGGTTGCCTATGTCTGCAGTCCCAGCATGGTGACCTGTGTCTGCGGTCCCAACATGGTGGCCTGTGTCTGCAGTCCCAGCATGGTGGCCTATATCCGCAGTCCCAGCATGGTGTCCTATGTCTGCGGTCCCAGCATGGTGTCCTGTGTCTGCAGTCCCACCTTGGTGACCTATGTCTGCAGTCCCAGCACGGTGGCCTATGTCTACAGTGCCAGCATGGTGGCCTATGTCTGCAGTCCCAGCATGATGGCCTATGTCTGCGGTCCCAGCATGGTGGCCTGTGTCTGCAGTCCCAGCATGGTGACCTATGTCTGCAGTCCCACCATGGTGACCTATGTCTGCAGTCCCAGCATGGTGGCCTCTGTCTGCAATCCCAGCATGGTGGCCTGTGTCTGCAGTCCCAGCATGGTGACCTATGTCTGCAGTCCCACCATGGTGACCTATGTCTGCAGTCCCAGCATGCTGGACTGTGTCTGCAGTCCCAGCATGGTGGCCTGTGTCTGCAGTCCCAGCATGGTGGCCTGTGTCTGCAGTCCCTCCATGGTGACCTATGTCTGCAGTCCCAGCATGGTGGCCTCTGTCTGCAATCCCAGCATGGTGGCCTGTATCTGCAGTCCCAGCCTGGTGGCCTATGTCTGCAGTCCCACCATGGTGACCTATGTCTGCAGTCCCAGCATGGTGGCCTGTGTCTGCAGTCCCAGCACGGTGGCCTGTGTCTGCAGTCCCAGCATGGTGGCCTGTGTCTGCAGTCCCACCATGGTGACCTATGTCTGCAGTCCCAGCACGGTGGCCTGTGTCTACAGTCCCAGCATGGTGGCCTGTGTCTGCAGTCCCAGCATGGTTGCCTATGTCTGCAGTCCCAGCATGGTGACCTGTGTCTGCGGTCCCAACATGGTGGCCTGTGTCTGCAGTCCCAGCATGGTGGCCTATATCCGCAGTCCCAGCATGGTGTCCTATGTCTGCGGTCCCAGCATGGTGTCCTGTGTCTGCAGTCCCACCTTGGTGACCTATGTCTGCAGTCCCAGCACAGTGGCCTATGTCTACAGTCCCAGCATGGTGGCCTATGGCTGGAGTCCCAGCATGATGGCCTATGTCTGCGGTCCCAGCATGGTGGCCTGTGTCTGCAGTACCAGCATGGTGACCTATGTCTGCAGTCCCACCATGGTGACCTATATCTGCAGTCCCAGCATGGTGGCCTCTGTCTGCAATCCCAGCATGGTGGCCTGTGTCTGCAGTCCCAGCATGGTGACCTATGTCTGCAGTCCCACCATGGTGACCTATGTCTGCAGTCCCAGCATGCTGGCCTGTGTCTGCAGTCCCAGCATGGTGGCCTGTGTCTGCAGGCCCAGCATGGTGGCCTGCGTCTGCAGTCCCTCCATGGTGACCGATGTCTGCAGTCCCAGCATGGTGGCCTCTGTCTGCAGTCCCAGCATGGTGGCCTGTATCTGCAGTCCCAGCATGGTGGCCTATGTCTGCAGTCCCACCATGGTGACCTATGTCTGCAGTCCCAGCATGGTGGCCTGTGTCTGCAGTCCCAGCACGGTGGCCTGTGTCTGCAGTCCCAGCATGGTGGCCTGTGTCTGCAGTCCCACCATGGTGACCTATGTCTGCAGTCCCAGCACGGTGGCCTATGTCTACAATCCCAGCATGGTGGCCTGTGTCTGCAGTCCCAGCATGGTTGCCTATGTCTGCAGTCCCAGCATGGTGACCTGTGATGCGGTCCCAACATGGTGGCCTGTGTCTGCAGTCCCAGCATGGTGGCCTATATCCGCAGTCCCAGCATGGTGTCCTATGTCTGCGGTCCCAGCATGGTGTCCTGTGTCTGCAGTCCCACCTTGGTGACCTATGTCTGCAGTCCCAGCACGGTGGCCTATGTCTACAGTCCCAGCATGGTGGCCTATGTCTGCAGTCCAAGCATGATGGCCTATGTCTGCGGTCCCAGCATGGTGGCCTGTGTCTGCAGTCCCAGCATGGTGGCCTATGTCTGCAGTCCCAGCATGGTGGCCTATGTCTGCGGTCCCAGCATGGTGGCCTGTGTCTGCAGTCCCAGCATGGTGACCTATGTCTGCAGTCCCACCATGGTGACCTATGTCTGCAGTCCCAGGAAGGTGGCCTCTGTCTGCAATCCCAGCATGGTGGCCTGTGTCTGCAGTCCCAGCATGGTGACCTATGTCTGCAGTCCCACCATGGTGACCTATGTCTGCAGTCCCAGCATGCTGGCCTGTGTCTGCAGTCCCAGCATGGTGGCCTGTGTCTGCAGTCCCAGCATGGTGGCCTGTGTCTGCAGTCCCTCCATGGTGACCTATGTCTGCAGTCCCAGCTTGCTGGCCTGTGTCTGCAGTCCCAGCATGGTAGCCTGTGTCTGCAATCCCAGCATGGTGGCCTATGTCTGCAGTCCCAGCATGATGGCCTATGTCTGCGGTCCCAGCATGGTGGCCTGTGTCTGCAGTCCCAGCATGGTGACCTATGTCTGCAGTCCCACCATGGTGACCTATGTCTGCAGTCCCAGCATGGTGGCCTCTGTCTGCAATCCCAGCATGGTGACCTATGTCTGCAGTCCCACAATGGTGACCTATGTCTGCAGTCACAGCATGGTGGCCTGTGTCTGCAGTCCCAGCACGGTGGCCTGTGTCTGCAGTCCCAGCATGGTGGCCTGTGTCTGCAGTCCCACCATGGTGACCTATGTCTGTAGTCCCAGCACGGTGGCCTATGTCTACAGTCCCAGAATGGTGGCCTGTGTTTGCAGTCCCAGCATGGTTGCCTATGTCTGCAGTCCCAGCATGGTGTCCTGTGTCTGCGGTCCCAACATGGTGGCCTGTGTCTGCAGTCCCAGCATGGTGGCCTATGTCTGCAGTCCCAGCATGGTGTCCTATGTCTGCGGTCCCAGCATGGTGTCCTGTGTCTGCAGTCCCAGCATGGTGGCCTATGTCGGCAGTCCCAGCATGATGGCCTATGTCTGCGGTCCCAGCATGGTGGCCTGTGTCTGCAGTCCAAGCATGGTGGCCTATGTCTGCTGTCCCAGCATGGTGGCCTATGTCTGCAGTCCCAGCATGGTGGCCTGTGTCTGCAGTCCCAGCATGGTGGCCTGTGTCTGCAGTCCAAGAATGGTGACCTATGTCTGCAGCCCCAGCATGGTGGCCTATGTCTGCAGTCCCAGCATGGTGGCCTGTGTCTGCAGTCCCAGCATGGTGGCCTATGTCTGCAGTCCCAGCATGGTGGCCTGTGTCTGCAGTCCCAGCATGGTGGCCTGTGTCTGCAGTCCCAGCATGGTGGCCTATGTCTGCAGTCCCAGCATGGTGTCCTATGTCTGCATTCCCAGCATGGTGGCCTATGTCCGCAGTCCCAGCATGGTGGCCTGTGTCTGCAGTCCCAGCATGGTGGCCTGTGTCTGCAGTCCCACCATAGTGACCTATGTCTGCAGTCCCAGCATGGTGGCCTCTGTCTGCAATCCCAGCATGGTGGCCTGTGTCTGCAGTCCCAGCATGGTGGCCTATGTCTGCAGTCCCACCATGGTGACCTATGTCTGCAGTCCCAGCATGCTGGCCTGTGTCTGCAGTCCCAGCATGGTGGCCTGTGTCTGCAGTCCCAGCATGGTGGCCTGTGTCTGCAGTCCCTCCATGGTGACCTATGTCTGTAGTCCCAGCATGGTGGCCTCTGTCTGCAATCCCAGCATGGTGGCCTGTGTCTGCACTCCCAGCATGGTGGCCTATGTCTGCAGTCCCACCATGGTGACCTATGTCTGCAGTCCCAGCATGATGGCTTGTTTCTGCAGTCCCAGCATGGTGGCCTGTGTCTGCAGTCCCAGCATGGTGGCCTGTGTCTGCAGTCCCAGCATGGTGGCCTGTGTCTGCAGTCCCACGATGGTGACCTATGTCTGCAGTCCCAGCACGGTGGCCTATGTCTACAGTCCAAGCATGGTGGCCTGTGTCTGCAGTCCCAGCTTTGTTGCCTATGTCTGCAGTCCCAGCATGGTGACCTGTGTCTGCGGTCCCAACATGGTGGCCTGTGTCTGCAGTCCCAGCATGGTGGCCTATGTCTGCAGTCCCAGCATGGTGTCCTATGTCTGCGGTCCCAGCATGGTGGCCTGTGTCTGCAGTCCCAGCATGGTGGCCTGTGTCTGCAGTCCCTCCATGGTGACCTATGTCTGCAGTCCCAGCATGGTGGCCTCTGTCTGCAATCCCAGCATGGTGGCCTGTATCTGCAGTCCCAGCATGCTGGCCTGTGTCTGCAGTCCCAGCATGGTGGCCTATGTCTGCAGTCCCAGCATGGTGGCCTCTGTCTGCAGTCCCTCCTTGGTGACCTATGTCTGTAGTCCCACATGGTGGCCTCTGTCTGCAATCCCAGCATGGTGGCCTGTATCTGCAGTCCCAGCATGGTGGCCTATGTCTGCAGTCCCACCATGGTGACCTATGTCTGCAGTCCCAGCATGGTGGCCTGTGTCTGCAGTCCCAGCATGGTTGCCTATGTCTGCAGTCCCAGCATGGTGACCTGTGTCTGCGGTCCCAACATGGTGGCCTGTGTCTGCAGTCCCAGCATGGTGGCCTATATCCGCAGTCCCAGCATGGTGTCCTATGTCTGCGGTCCCAGCATGGTGTCCTGTGTCTGCAGTCCCACCTTGGTGACCTATGTCTGCAGTCCCAGCACGGTGGCCTATGTCTACAGTCCCAGCATGGTGGCCTATGTCTGCAGTCCCAGCATGATGGCCTATGTCTGCGGTCCCAGCATGGTGGCCTGTGTCTGCAGTCCCAGCATGGTGACCTATGTCTGCAGTCCCACCATGGTGACCTATGTCTGCAGTCCCAGCATGTTGGCCTCTGTCTGCAATCCCAGCATGGTGGCCTGTGTCTGCAGTCCCAGCATGGTGACCTATATCTGCAGTCCCACCATGGTGACCTATGTCTGCAGTCCCAGCATGCTGGCCTGTGTCTGCAGTCCCAGCATGGTGGCCTGTGTCTGCAGTCCCAGCGTGGTGGCCTGTGTCTGCAGTCCCTCCATGGTGACCTATGTCTGCAGTCCCAGCATGGTGGCCTCTGTCTGCAATCCCAGCATGGTGGCCTGTATCTGCAGTCCCAGCCTGGTGGCCTATGTCTGCATTCCCACCATGGTGACCTATGTCTGCAGTCCCAGCATGGTGGCCTGTGTCTGCAGTCCCAGCACGGTGGCCTGTGTCTGCAGTCCCAGCATGGTGGCCTGTGTCTGCAGTCCCACCATGGTGACCTATGTCTGCAGTCCCAGCACGGTGGCCTATGTCTACAGTCCCAGCATGGTGGCCTGTGTCTGCAGTCCCAGCATGGTTGCCTATGTCTGCAGTCCCAGCATGGTGACCTGTGTCTGCGGTCCCAACATGGTGGCCTGTGTCTGCAGTCCCAGCATGGTGGCCTATATCCGCAGTCCCAGCATGGTGTCCTATGTCTGCGGTCCCAGCATGGTGTCCTGTGTCTGCAGTCCCACCTTGGTGACCTATGTCTGCAGTCCCATCACGGTGGCCTATGTCTACAGTCCCAGCATGGTGGCCTATGTCTGCAGTCCCAGCATGATGGCCTATGTCTGCGGTCCCTGAATGGTGGCCTGCGTCTGCAGTCCCAGCATGGTGACCTAGGTCTGCAGTCCCACCATGGTGACCTATGTCTGCAGTCCCAGCATGGTGGCCTCTGTCTGCAATCCCATCATGGTGGCCTGTGTCTGCAGTCCCTGCATGGTGACCTGTGACTGCGGTCCCAACATGGTGGCCTGTGTCTGCAGTCCCAGCATGGTGGCCTATATCCGCAATCCCAGCATGGTGTCCTATGTCTGCGATCCCAGCATGGTGTCCTGTGTCTGCAGTCCCACCTTGGTGACCTATGTCTGCAGTCCCAGCACGGTGGCCTATGTCTACAGTCCCAGCATGGTGGCCTATGTCTGCAGTCCCAGCATGATGGCCTATGACTGCGGTCCCAGCATGGTGGCCTGTGTCTGCAGTCCCAGCATGGTGACCTATGTCTGCAGTCCCACCATGGTGACCCTTGTCTGCAGTCCCAGGACGGTGGCCTCTGTCTGCAATCCCAGCATGGTGGCCTGTGTCTGCAGTCCCAGCATGGTGACCTATGTCTGCAGTCCCACCATGGTGACCTATGTCTGCAGTCCCAGCATGCTGGCCTGTGTCTGCAGTCCCAGCATGGTGGCCTGTGTCTGCAGTCCCAGCATGGTGGCCTGTTTCTGCAGTCCCTCCATGGTGACCTATGTCTGCAGTCCCAGCTTGCTGGCCTGTGTCTGCAGTCCCAGCATGGTGGCCTGTGTCTGCAGTCCCAGCATGCTGGCCTATGTCTGCAGTCCCAGCATGATGGCCTATGTCTGCGGTCCCAGCATGGTGGCCTGTGTCTGCAGTCCCAGCATGGTGACCTATGTCTGCAGTCCCACCATGGTGACCTATGTCTGCAGTCCCAGCATGGTGGCCTCTGTCTGCAATCCCAGCATGGTGGCCTGTGTCTGCAGTCCCAGCATGGTGACCTATGTCTGCAGTCCCACCATGGTGACCTATGTCTGCAGTCCCAGCATGGTTGCCTATGTCTGCAGTCCCAGCATGGTGTCCTGTGTCTGCGGTCCCAACATGGTGGCCTGTGTCTGCAGTCCCAGCATGGTGGCCTATGTCTGCAGTCCCAGCATGGTGTCCTATGTCTGCGGTCCCAGCATGGTGTCCTGTGTCTGCAGTCCCAGCATGGTGGCCTATGTCTGCAGTCCCAGCATGATGGCCTATGTCTGCGGTCCCAGCATGGTGGCCTGTGTCTGCAGTCCCAGCATGGTGGCCTATGTCTGCTGTCCCAGCATGGTGGCCTATGTCTGCAGTCCCAGCATGGTGGCCTGTGTCTGCAGTCCCAGCATGGTGGCCTGTGTCTGCAGTCCAAGAATGGTGACCTATGTCTGCAGCCCCAGCATGGTGGCCTATGTCTGCAGTCCCAGCATGGTGGCCTGTGTCTGCAGTCCCAGCATGGTGGCCTATGTCTGCAGTCCCAGCATGGTGGCCTGTGTCTGCAGTCCCAGCATGGTGGCCTGTGTCTGCAGTCCCAGCATGGTGCCCTTGTCTGCAGTCCCAGCATGGTGTCCTATGTCTGCATTCCCAGCATGGTGGCCTATGTCTGCAGTCCCAGCATGGTGGCCTGTGTCTGCAGTCCCAGCATGGTGGCCTGTGTCTGCAGTCCCACCATAGTGACCTATGTCTGCAGTCCCAGCATGGTGGCCTCTGTCTGCAATCCCAGCATGGTGGCCTGTGTCTGCAGTCCCAGCATGGTGGCCTATGTCTGCAGTCCCACCATGGTGACCTATGTCTGCAGTCCCAGCATGCTGGCCTGTGTCTTCAGTCCCAGCATGGTGGCCTGTGTCTGCAGTCCCAGCATGGTGGCCTGTGTCTGCAGTCCCTCCATGGTGACCTATGTCTGTAGTCCCAGCATGGTGGCCTCTGTCTGCAATCCCAGCATGGTGGCCTGTGTCTGCACTCCCAGCATGGTGGCCTATGTCTGCAGTCCCACCATGGTGACCTATGTCTGCAGTCCCAGCATGATGGCCTGTTTCTGCAGTCCCAGCATGGTGGCCTGTGTCTGCAGTCTCAGCATGGTGGCCTGTGTCTGCATTCCCAGCATGGTGGCCTGTGTCTGCAGTCCCAGCATGGTGGCCTGTGTCTGCAGTCCCACGATGGTGACCTATGTCTGCAGTCCCAGCACGGTGGCCTATGTCTACAGTCCCAGCATGGTGGCCTGTGTCTGCAGTCCCAGCTTTGTTGCCTATGTCTGCAGTCCCAGCATGATGACCTGTGTCTGCGGTCCCAACATGGTGGCCTGTGTCTGCAGTCCCAGCATGGTGGCCTATGTCTGCAGTCCCAGCATGGTGTCCTATGTCTGCGGTCCCAGCATGGTGGCCTGTGTCTGCAGTTTCAGCATGGTGGCCTGTGTCTGCAGTCCCTCCATGGTGACCTATGTCTGCTGTCCCAGCATGGTGGCCTCTGTCTGCAATCCCAGCATGGTGGCCTGTATCTGCAGTCCCAGCATGCTGGCCTGTGTCTGCAGTCCCAGCATGGTGGCCTATGTCTGCAGTCCCAGCATGGTGGCCTGTGTCTGCAGTCCCTCCTTGGTGACCTATGTCTGTAGTCCCACATGGTAGCCTCTGTCTGCAATCCCAGCATGGTGGCCTGTATCTGCAGTCCCAGCATGGTGGCCTATGTCTGCAGTCCCACCATGGTGACCTATGTCTGCAGTCCCATCATGGTGGCCTGTGTCTGCAGTCCCAGCACGGTGGCCTGTGTCTGCAGTCCCAGCATGGTGGCCTGTGTCTGCAGTCCCACCATGGTGACCTATGTCTGCAGTCCCAGCACGGTGGCCTATGTCTACAGTCCCAGCATGGTGGCCTGTGTCTGCAGTCCCAGCATGGTTGCCTATGTCTGCAGTCCCAGCATGGTGACCTGTGTCTGCGGTCCCAACATGGTGGCCTGTGTCTGCAGTCCCAGCATGGTGGCCTATATCCGCAGTCCCAGCATGGTGTCCTATGTCTGCGGTCCCAGCATGGTGTCCCGTGTCTGCAGTCCCACCTTGGTGACCTATGTCTGCAGTCCCAGCACGGTGGCCTATGTCTACAGTCCCAGCATGGTGGCCTATGTCTGCAGTCCCAGCATGATGGCCTATGTCTGCGGTCCCAGCATGGTGGCCTGTGTCTGCAGGCCCAGCATGGTGACCTATGTCTGCAGTCCCACCATGGTGACCTATGTCTGCAGTCCCAGCATGGTGGCCTCTGTCTGCAATCCCAGCATGGTGGCCTGTGTCTGCAGTCCCAGCATGGTGACCTATGTCTGCAGTCCCACCATGGTGACCTATGTCTGCAGTCCCAGCATGCTGGCCTGTGTCTGCAGTCCCAGCATGGTGGCCTGTGTCTGCAGTCCCAGCATGGTGGCCTGTGTCTGCAGTCCCTCCATGGTGACCTATGTCTGCAGTCCCAGCATGGTGGCCTCTGTCTGCAATCCCAGCATGGTGGCCTGTATCTGCAGTCCCAGCCTGGTGGCCTATGTCTGCAGTCCCACCATGGTGACCTATGTCTGCAGTCCCAGCATGGTGGCCTGTGTCTGCAGTCCCAGCACGGTGGCCTGTGTCTGCAGTCCCAGCATGGTGGCCTGTGTCTGCAGTCCCACCATGGTGACCTATGTCTGCAGTCCCAGCACGGTGGCCTATGTCTACAGTCCCAGCATGGTGGCCTGTGTCTGCAGTCCCAGCATGGTTGCCTATGTCTGCAGTCCCAGCATGGTGACCTGTGTCTGCGGTCCCAACATGGTGGCCTGTGTCTGCAGTCCCAGCATGGTGGCCTATATCTGCAGTCCCAGCATGGTGTCCTATGTCTGCGGTCCCAGCATGGTGTCCTGTGTCTGCAGTCCCACCTTGGTGACCTATGTCTGCAGTCCCAGCACGGTGGCCTATGTCTACAGTCCCAGCATGGTGGCCTATGTCTGCAGTCCCAGCATGATGGCCTATGTCTGCGGTCCCAGCATGGTGGCCTGTGTCTGCAGTCCCAGCATGGTGACCTATGTCTGCAGTCCCACCATGTTGACCTATGTCTGCAGTCCCAGCATGGTGGCCTCTGTCTGCAATCCCAGCATGGTGGCCTGTGTCTGCAGTCCCAGCATGGTGACCTATGTCTGCAGTCCCACCATGGTGACCTATGTCTGCAGTCCCAGCATGCTGGCCTGTGTCTGCAGTCCCAGCATGGTGGCCTGTGTCTGCAGTCCCAGCATGGTGGCCTGCGTCTGCAGTCCCTCCATGGTGACCTATGTCTGCAGTCCCAGCATGGTGGCCTGTGTCTGCAGTCCCAGCACGGTGGCCTGTGTCTGCAGTTCCAGCATGATGGCCTGTGTCTGCAGTACCAGCATGGTGGCCTATGTCTGCAGTCCCAGCATGGTGGCCTATGTCTGCATTCCCAGCATGGTGGCCTTTGTCTTCAGTCCCAGCATGGTGGCCTGTGTCTGCAGTCCCAGCATGGTGGCCTGTGTCTGCAGTCCCACCATGGTGGCCTGTGTCTGCAGTCCCAGCATGGTAGCCTATGTCTGCATTCCCAGCATGGTGACCTATGTCTGCAGTCCCACCATGGTGACCTATGTCTGCAGTCCCAGCATGGTGGCCTGTGTCTGCAGTCCCACCATGGTGGCCTGTGTCTGCAGTCCCAGCATGGTGACCTATGTCTGCAGTCCCACCATGGTGACCTATGTCTGCAGTCCCAGCATGGTGGCCTCTGTCTGCAATCCCAGCATGGTGGCCTGTGTCTGCAGTCCCAGCATGGTGACCTATGTCTGCAGTCCCACCATGGTGACCTATGTCTGCAGTCCCAGCATGCTGGCCTGTGTCTGCAGTCCCAGCATGGTGGCCTGTGTCTGCAGTCCCAGCATGGTGGCCTGTGTCTGCAGTCCCTCCATGTTGACCTATGTCTGCAGTCCCAGCATGGTGGCCTCTGTCTGCAATCCCAGCATGGTGGCCTTTATCTGCAGTCCCAGCATGGTGGCCTATGTCTGCAGTCCCACCATGGTGACCTATGTCTGCAGTCCCAGCATGGTGGCCTGTGTCTACAGTCCCAGCATGGTGGCCTATGTCTGCAGTCCCAGCATGATGGCCTATGTCTGCGGTCCCAGCATGGTGGCCTGTGTCTGCAGTCCCAGCATGGTGACCTATGTCTGCAGTCCCACCATGGTGACCCTTGTCTGCAGTCCCAGGACGGTGGCCTCTGTCTGCAATCCCAGCATGGTGGCCTGTGTCTGCAGTCCCAGCATGGTGACCTATGTCTGCAGTCCCACCATGGTGACCTATGTCTGCAGTCCCAGCATGCTGGCCTGTGTCTGCAGTCCCAGCATGGTGGCCTGTGTCTGCAGTCCCAGCATGGTGGCCTGTGTCTGCAGTCCCTCCATGGTGACCTATGTCTGCAGTCCCAGCTTGCTGGCCTGTGTCTGCAGTCCCAGCATGGTGGCCTGTGTCTGCAGTCCCAGCATGCTGGCCTATGTCTGCAGTCCCAGCATGATGGCCTATGTCTGCGGTCCCAGCATGGTGGCCTGTGTCTGCAGTCCCAGCATGGTGACCTATGTCTGCAGTCCCACCATGGTGACCTATGTCTGCAGTCCCAGCATGGTGGCCTCTGTCTGCAATCCCAGCATGGTGGCCTGTGTCTGCAGTCCCAGCATGGTGACCTATGTCTGCAGTCCCACCATGGTGACCTATGTCTGCAGTCCCAGCATGGTTGCCTATGTCTGCAGTCCCAGCATGGTGTCCTGTGTCTGCGGTCCCAACATGGTGGCCTGTGTCTGCAGTCCCAGCATGGTGGCCTATGTCTGCAGTCCCAGCATGGTGTCCTATGTCTGCGGTCCCAGCATGGTGTCCTGTGTCTGCAGTCCCAGCATGGTGGCCTATGTCTGCAGTCCCAGCATGATGGCCTATGTCTGCGGTCCCAGCATGGTGGCCTGTGTCTGCAGTCCCAGCATGGTGGCCTATGTCTGCTGTCCCAGCATGGTGGCCTATGTCTGCAGTCCCAGCATGGTGGCCTGTGTCTGCAGTCCCAGCATGGTGGCCTGTGTCTGCAGTCCAAGAATGGTGACCTATGTCTGCAGCCCCAGCATGGTGGCCTATGTCTGCAGTCCCAGCATGGTGGCCTGTGTCTGCAGTCCCAGCATGGTGGCCTATGTCTGCAGTCCCAGCATGGTGGCCTGTGTCTGCAGTCCCAGCATGGTGGCCTGTGTCTGCAGTCCCAGCATGGTGCCCTTGTCTGCAGTCCCAGCATGGTGTCCTATGTCTGCATTCCCAGCATGGTGGCCTATGTCTGCAGTCCCAGCATGGTGGCCTGTGTCTGCAGTCCCAGCATGGTGGCCTGTGTCTGCAGTCCCACCATAGTGACCTATGTCTGCAGTCCCAGCATGGTGGCCTCTGTCTGCAATCCCAGCATGGTGGCCTGTGTCTGCAGTCCCAGCATGGTGGCCTATGTCTGCAGTCCCACCATGGTGACCTATGTCTGCAGTCCCAGCATGCTGGCCTGTGTCTTCAGTCCCAGCATGGTGGCCTGTGTCTGCAGTCCCAGCATGGTGGCCTGTGTCTGCAGTCCCTCCATGGTGACCTATGTCTGTAGTCCCAGCATGGTGGCCTCTGTCTGCAATCCCAGCATGGTGGCCTGTGTCTGCACTCCCAGCATGGTGGCCTATGTCTGCAGTCCCACCATGGTGACCTATGTCTGCAGTCCCAGCATGATGGCCTGTTTCTGCAGTCCCAGCATGGTGGCCTGTGTCTGCAGTCTCAGCATGGTGGCCTGTGTCTGCATTCCCAGCATGGTGGCCTGTGTCTGCAGTCCCAGCATGGTGGCCTGTGTCTGCAGTCCCACGATGGTGACCTATGTCTGCAGTCCCAGCACGGTGGCCTATGTCTACAGTCCCAGCATGGTGGCCTGTGTCTGCAGTCCCAGCTTTGTTGCCTATGTCTGCAGTCCCAGCATGATGACCTGTGTCTGCGGTCCCAACATGGTGGCCTGTGTCTGCAGTCCCAGCATGGTGGCCTATGTCTGCAGTCCCAGCATGGTGTCCTATGTCTGCGGTCCCAGCATGGTGGCCTGTGTCTGCAGTTTCAGCATGGTGGCTGTGTCTGCAGTCCCTCCATGGTGACCTATGTCTGCTGTCCCAGCATGGTGGCCTCTGTCTGCAATCCCAGCATGGTGGCCTGTATCTGCAGTCCCAGCATGCTGGCCTGTGTCTGCAGTCCCAGCATGGTGGCCTATGTCTGCAGTCCCAGCATGGTGGCCTGTGTCTGCAGACCCTCCTTGGTGACCTATGTCTGTAGTCCCACATGGTAGCCTCTGTCTGCAATCCCAGCATGGTGGCCTGTATCTGCAGTCCCAGCATGGTGGCCTATGTCTGCAGTCCCACCATGGTGACCTATGTCTGCAGTCCCATCATGGTGGCCTGTGTCTGCAGTCCCAGCACGGTGGCCTGTGTCTGCAGTCCCAGCATGGTGGCCTGTGTCTGCAGTCCCACCATGGTGACCTATGTCTGCAGTCCCAGCACGGTGGCCTATGTCTACAGTCCCAGCATGGTGGCCTGTGTCTGCAGTCCCAGCATGGTTGCCTATGTCTGCAGTCCCAGCATGGTGACCTGTGTCTGCGGTCCCAACATGGTGGCCTGTGTCTGCAGTCCCAGCATGGTGGCCTATATCCGCAGTCCCAGCATGGTGTCCTATGTCTGCGGTCCCAGCATGGTGTCCCGTGTCTGCAGTCCCACCTTGGTGACCTATGTCTGCAGTCCCAGCACGGTGGCCTATGTCTACAGTCCCAGCATGGTGGCCTATGTCTGCAGTCCCAGCATGATGGCCTATGTCTGCGGTCCCAGCATGGTGGCCTGTGTCTGCAGTCCCAGCATGGTGACCTATGTCTGCAGTCCCACCATGGTGACCTATGTCTGCAGTCCCAGCATGGTGGCCTCTGTCTGCAATCCCAGCATGGTGGCCTGTGTCTGCAGTCCCAGCATGGTGACCTATGTCTGCAGTCCCACCATGGTGACCTATGTCTGCAGTCCCAGCATGCTGGCCTGTGTCTGCAGTCCCAGCATGGTGGCCTGTGTCTGCAGTCCCAGCATGGTGGCCTGTGTCTGCAGTCCCTCCATGGTGACCTATGTCTGCAGTCCCAGCATGGTGGCCTCTGTCTGCAATCCCAGCATGGTGGCCTGTATCTGCAGTCCCAGCCTGGTGGCCTATGTCTGCAGTCCCACCATGGTGACCTATGTCTGCAGTCCCAGCATGGTGGCCTGTGTCTGCAGTCCCAGCACGGTGGCCTGTGTCTGCAGTCCCAGCATGGTGGCCTGTGTCTGCAGTCCCACCATGGTGACCTATGTCTGCAGTCCCAGCACGGTGGCCTATGTCTACAGTCCCAGCATGGTGGCCTGTGTCTGCAGTCCCAGCATGGTTGCCTATGTCTGCAGTCCCAGCATGGTGACCTGTGTCTGCGGTCCCAACATGGTGGCCTGTGTCTGCAGTCCCAGCATGGTGGCCTTTATCTGCAGTCCCAGCATGGTGGCCTATGTCTGCAGTCCCACCATGGTGACCTATGTCTGCAGTCCCAGCATGGTGGCCTGTGTCTACAGTCCCAGCATGGTGGCCTATGTCTGCAGTCCCAGCATGATGGCCTATGTCTGCGGTCCCAGCATGGTGGCCTGTGTCTGCAGTCCCAGCATGGTGACCTATGTCTGCAGTCCCACCATGGTGACCCTTGTCTGCAGTCCCAGGACGGTGGCCTCTGTCTGCAATCCCAGCATGGTGGCCTGTGTCTGCAGTCCCAGCATGGTGACCTATGTCTGCAGTCCCACCATGGTGACCTATGTCTGCAGTCCCAGCATGCTGGCCTGTGTCTGCAGTCCCAGCATGGTGGCCTGTGTCTGCAGTCCCAGCATGGTGGCCTGTGTCTGCAGTCCCTCCATGGTGACCTATGTCTGCAGTCCCAGCTTGCTGGCCTGTGTCTGCAGTCCCAGCATGGTGGCCTGTGTCTGCAGTCCCAGCATGCTGGCCTATGTCTGCAGTCCCAGCATGATGGCCTATGTCTGCGGTCCCAGCATGGTGGCCTGTGTCTGCAGTCCCAGCATGGTGACCTATGTCTGCAGTCCCACCATGGTGACCTATGTCTGCAGTCCCAGCATGGTGGCCTCTGTCTGCAATCCCAGCATGGTGGCCTGTGTCTGCAGTCCCAGCATGGTGACCTATGTCTGCAGTCCCACCATGGTGACCTATGTCTGCAGTCCCAGCATGGTTGCCTATGTCTGCAGTCCCAGCATGGTGTCCTGTGTCTGCGGTCCCAACATGGTGGCCTGTGTCTGCAGTCCCAGCATGGTGGCCTATGTCTGCAGTCCCAGCATGGTGTCCTATGTCTGCGGTCCCAGCATGGTGTCCTGTGTCTGCAGTCCCAGCATGGTGGCCTATGTCTGCAGTCCCAGCATGATGGCCTATGTCTGCGGTCCCAGCATGGTGGCCTGTGTCTGCAGTCCCAGCATGGTGGCCTATGTCTGCTGTCCCAGCATGGTGGCCTATGTCTGCAGTCCCAGCATGGTGGCCTGTGTCTGCAGTCCCAGCATGGTGGCCTGTGTCTGCAGTCCAAGAATGGTGACCTATGTCTGCAGCCCCAGCATGGTGGCCTATGTCTGCAGTCCCAGCATGGTGGCCTGTGTCTGCAGTCCCAGCATGGTGGCCTATGTCTGCAGTCCCAGCATGGTGGCCTGTGTCTGCAGTCCCAGCATGGTGGCCTGTGTCTGCAGTCCCAGCATGGTGCCCTTGTCTGCAGTCCCAGCATGGTGTCCTATGTCTGCATTCCCAGCATGGTGGCCTATGTCTGCAGTCCCAGCATGGTGGCCTGTGTCTGCAGTCCCAGCATGGTGGCCTGTGTCTGCAGTCCCACCATAGTGACCTATGTCTGCAGTCCCAGCATGGTGGCCTCTGTCTGCAATCCCAGCATGGTGGCCTGTGTCTGCAGTCCCAGCATGGTGGCCTATGTCTGCAGTCCCACCATGGTGACCTATGTCTGCAGTCCCAGCATGCTGGCCTGTGTCTTCAGTCCCAGCATGGTGGCCTGTGTCTGCAGTCCCAGCATGGTGGCCTGTGTCTGCAGTCCCTCCATGGTGACCTATGTCTGTAGTCCCAGCATGGTGGCCTCTGTCTGCAATCCCAGCATGGTGGCCTGTGTCTGCACTCCCAGCATGGTGGCCTATGTCTGCAGTCCCACCATGGTGACCTATGTCTGCAGTCCCAGCATGATGGCCTGTTTCTGCAGTCCCAGCATGGTGGCCTGTGTCTGCAGTCTCAGCATGGTGGCCTGTGTCTGCATTCCCAGCATGGTGGCCTGTGTCTGCAGTCCCAGCATGGTGGCCTGTGTCTGCAGTCCCACGATGGTGACCTATGTCTGCAGTCCCAGCACGGTGGCCTATGTCTACAGTCCCAGCATGGTGGCCTGTGTCTGCAGTCCCAGCTTTGTTGCCTATGTCTGCAGTCCCAGCATGATGACCTGTGTCTGCGGTCCCAACATGGTGGCCTGTGTCTGCAGTCCCAGCATGGTGGCCTATGTCTGCAGTCCCAGCATGGTGTCCTATGTCTGCGGTCCCAGCATGGTGGCCTGTGTCTGCAGTTTCAGCATGGTGGCTGTGTCTGCAGTCCCTCCATGGTGACCTATGTCTGCTGTCCCAGCATGGTGGCCTCTGTCTGCAATCCCAGCATGGTGGCCTGTATCTGCAGTCCCAGCATGCTGGCCTGTGTCTGCAGTCCCAGCATGGTGGCCTATGTCTGCAGTCCCAGCATGGTGGCCTGTGTCTGCAGACCCTCCTTGGTGACCTATGTCTGTAGTCCCACATGGTAGCCTCTGTCTGCAATCCCAGCATGGTGGCCTGTATCTGCAGTCCCAGCATGGTGGCCTATGTCTGCAGTCCCACCATGGTGACCTATGTCTGCAGTCCCATCATGGTGGCCTGTGTCTGCAGTCCCAGCACGGTGGCCTGTGTCTGCAGTCCCAGCATGGTGGCCTGTGTCTGCAGTCCCACCATGGTGACCTATGTCTGCAGTCCCAGCACGGTGGCCTATGTCTACAGTCCCAGCATGGTGGCCTGTGTCTGCAGTCCCAGCATGGTTGCCTATGTCTGCAGTCCCAGCATGGTGACCTGTGTCTGCGGTCCCAACATGGTGGCCTGTGTCTGCAGTCCCAGCATGGTGGCCTATATCCGCAGTCCCAGCATGGTGTCCTATGTCTGCGGTCCCAGCATGGTGTCCCGTGTCTGCAGTCCCACCTTGGTGACCTATGTCTGCAGTCCCAGCACGGTGGCCTATGTCTACAGTCCCAGCATGGTGGCCTATGTCTGCAGTCCCAGCATGATGGCCTATGTCTGCGGTCCCAGCATGGTGGCCTGTGTCTGCAGTCCCAGCATGGTGACCTATGTCTGCAGTCCCACCATGGTGACCTATGTCTGCAGTCCCAGCATGGTGGCCTCTGTCTGCAATCCCAGCATGGTGGCCTGTGTCTGCAGTCCCAGCATGGTGACCTATGTCTGCAGTCCCACCATGGTGACCTATGTCTGCAGTCCCAGCATGCTGGCCTGTGTCTGCAGTCCCAGCATGGTGGCCTGTGTCTGCAGTCCCAGCATGGTGGCCTGTGTCTGCAGTCCCTCCATGGTGACCTATGTCTGCAGTCCCAGCATGGTGGCCTCTGTCTGCAATCCCAGCATGGTGGCCTGTATCTGCAGTCCCAGCCTGGTGGCCTATGTCTGCAGTCCCACCATGGTGACCTATGTCTGCAGTCCCAGCATGGTGGCCTGTGTCTGCAGTCCCAGCACGGTGGCCTGTGTCTGCAGTCCCAGCATGGTGGCCTGTGTCTGCAGTCCCACCATGGTGACCTATGTCTGCAGTCCCAGCACGGTGGCCTATGTCTACAGTCCCAGCATGGTGGCCTGTGTCTGCAGTCCCAGCATGGTTGCCTATGTCTGCAGTCCCAGCATGGTGACCTGTGTCTGCGGTCCCAACATGGTGGCCTGTGTCTGCAGTCCCAGCATGGTGGCCTATATCTGCAGTCCCAGCATGGTGTCCTATGTCTGCGGTCCCAGCATGGTGTCCTGTGTCTGCAGTCCCACCTTGGTGACCTATGTCTGCAGTCCCAGCACGGTGGCCTATGTCTACAGTCCCAGCATGGTGGCCTATGTCTGCAGTCCCAGCATGATGGCCTATGTCTGCGGTCCCAGCATGGTGGCCTGTGTCTGCAGTCCCAGCATGGTGACCTATGTCTGCAGTCCCACCATGGTGACCTATGTCTGCAGTCCCAGCATGGTGGCCTCTGTCTGCAATCCCAGCATGGTGGCCTGTGTCTGCAGTCCCAGCATGGTGACCTATGTCTGCAGTCCCACCATGGTGACCTATGTCTGCAGTCCCAGCATGCTGGCCTGTGTCTGCAGTCCCAGCATGGTGGCCTGTGTCTGCAGTCCCAGCATGGTGGCCTGCGTCTGCAGTCCCTCCATGGTGACCTATGTCTGCAGTCCCAGCATGGTGGCCTGTGTCTGCAGTCCCAGCACGGTGGCCTGTGTCTGCAGTTCCAGCATGATGGCCTGTGTCTGCAGTACCAGCATGGTGGCCTATGTCTGCAGTCCCAGCATGGTGGCCTATGTCTGCATTCCCAGCATGGTGGCCTTTGTCTTCAGTCCCAGCATGGTGGCCTGTGTCTGCAGTCCCAGCATGGTGGCCTGTGTCTGCAGTCCCACCATGGTGGCCTGTGTCTGCAGTCCCAGCATGGTAGCCTATGTCTGCATTCCCAGCATGGTGACCTATGTCTGCAGTCCCACCATGGTGACCTATGTCTGCAGTCCCAGCATGCTGGCCTGTGTCTGCAGTCCCAGCATGGTGGCCTGTGTCTGCAGTCCCAGCATGGTGGCCTGTGTCTGCAGTCCCTCCATGGTGACCTATGTCTGCAGTCCCAGCATGGTGGCCTCTGTCTGCAATCCCAGCATGGTGGCCTTTATCTGCAGTCCCAGCATGGTGGCCTATGTCTGCAGTCCCACCATGGTGACCTATGTCTGCAGTCCCAGCATGGTGGCCTGTGTCTGCAGTCCCAGCACGGTGGCCTGTGTCTGCAGTCCCACCATGGTGGCCTGTGTCTGCAGTCCCACCATGGTGACCTATGTCTGCAGTCCCAGCACGGTGGCCTATGTCTACAGTCCCAGCATTGTGGCCTGTGTCTGCAGTCCCATCATGGTGGCCTGTGTCTGCAGTCCCTGCATGGTGACCTATGTCTGCAGTCCCAGCATGGTGGCCTATAGCACTGGGGAGGTTTTAGCAGGAGAATCCATGGTGCTCAGTAATCTTGCCAAATTAGTGAGTTTCACATTATGTAAAGGACTCTGTCTGCAAAAAATAATGTTGAGTGTGATATAGGAAGATACCCAACACTAACCTCTAGTATCCACATACACACTCGCACACCTGTGTGCACCCACACATGAACAGTTACAACACAAAAAATGTTTTTAAAAATAAAATATATGCGTGATCCAAGTGGTGGTGATGCATGCCTTTAATCTCAGCACTCAGAAGGCAAAGTCAGATAGTTTTCTAAGTTTGATGCCAGCCTGGTTTGCAGAGTAAATTCCAGGATAGCCCATAGCCAGGGCTACACAGAGAAACCATGTATTTAAAAAACAAAAACCAACCAACAAACAAAAAACAAGAGAGGGAGGGAAGGAGAGAGAATATATGTGTGTATTACATGCATTATATAATATAAATTATATATCAGTTATATAAAATTGTATATATATGATTATATACGTACATATATTGGCCTTAAGCACAATTTTCTCGCTACGCATCCACATGTTGCCTTTATAATGGCAGTTTTATATAAGAGAGAGAGAGAGAGAGAGAGAGAGAGAGAGAGAGAGAGAGAGAGAGAGGCCCTCACAGTCTGGGATCTCAATGAGTTCACATCCTACTGACAAGAAGGGCTCCTTTCATATAGTTCATATGGAACAACACACAGGCTTTCCACCTGCCCCCACCCACACTTAGGAGAGAGGGGATGAGATGCTAGCAGGAGTATGGAACAGCTATGTGGGGTCCTAGCCTGCCAAGCATGGGTTCTGAGCTCACAGAGGGGGTGAGGGGTGGGGGTGGGGGGCAGGGGACAACACATCTAGATGTATGGTCTGAGGGGGCCCAAGCTAACATATTCTACTTAAAATTTCTGTCCACACTTTTGTTATCCCAAGACCATAAGACTTAGGATCACTTGGCAGTTGGAGCCTATAACCATCAGACAGTACAGCCCTCTACCTCCTTGTGTCCTTGCCAGGCCTCCAGGTCCAGGATGAATGACATTCATACCCAGGTCAGGGGAGAGAGAATGTCATGGAGAGCAGAGCGGGCCTGCTTTACTTGCGCATGGTAACAAAGCTGAGGCCATTTATAAGCATTAACTCTGATACTTTTCCCCAACTTCTGACACTACTTTTTCAAAGGACTTATGCAGACATGTAGTCATGAATGTACATATATCCACATTAAAGATGTATACCCTAACAATATGCAGCTAATCAGGCCCACAGCCAAAACCAATCATGCATACAAAGCCACTCACTTTTGTAATTTTGCACTAGGTTGTAGTGACAGATAAGAGATGACCTGCTGGAACACATGAAGGGACCAGACCTGCAGAATGAAACATTTAAGAATCTCCCTGACACACAGCAACAACGGGATATCTGACAACAGTCCCAGTGAGGATGCAGTAACGATAGTGTAGGCCTCCAACCAGACCCGTGACTCGTAGCAATGAACATTTGAAAGTAAACATATGTGGACAAAAGGCTATACTGCGTGATACACTACAGCTTCTGTGACAAGATTTTTTGTTTGTCTGTTTGTTGTATTTTACTGGGGGATAGGTGGAGAGGGATTTTTGTGCATGACGTGTAAACCATAGACATTCAATAAGAGAGAGAAAGCGAGAGAGAGAGAGAGAGAGAGAGAGAGAGAGAGACAGAGAGAGACAGACAGAGACAGACAGAGACAGAGACAGAGACAGAGAGAGACAGAGAGACAGAGACAGAGAGACAGAGAGATGCTGTTGAGCCCGGTGCTGTGGTGCTGTGAGGCACGCTGTGAGTTCAAAGGCAGCTTTGGTCTACAGGGAAACTCTGTCTCACAAAACCAAATAGAGGGAGGGGGCGGGGGAAAGGGAGGCTGTTGAACTCATTGGGTTTTCTTGAGCTCTTCAGAGCAGGCAGAAGCAGTGTCTGTAAGTAGGTGACCAGAAGGGGAAACAAGTGAGAAAAGAGCCAGGGGTCCAGAGTGAATGTTGGAGTGGAAATGGGTGGAGAAGGGGAGCCTAGAGGGGTGCAGGAAAGGTCTATGAGAAGGCAAGGAAGAAGCAGTATGGAGGGGGCTGTGTGTGGTGACACAGAAAATGTGGGCATAGCTTTGGATCTTATTGCTGAACTGCTGCTACTGTAATACGGCATCGTTGTGAAGCCGGAGTCTTGCTGTGGGCGGGTCTGGAAAAGGTCCTAGGTCCTAAGATTAAGCACTGAAGGGGCGGGGCTCAGGAAGAGCCTAGTTGCGCTGTAAGTAGCTAGTAAGAGCTGGTGCAATCCAGAGTCTACTGGGCAGCAGGGCAGGGCTGTGAGTGACTAACCTAGGTGGTCGGGCCACTGGCATACTAGGATAGGCTAGCGCACAGGGGTGGTCCTGAGCAGTGAGGAAGAGTTGGAGGTGCAGTATAGATCCTGACCGGGTGGCTGAGAACAGGGGAATTCTGGAGTGCCACTGAGTTGTGACGTTTGTCATGTGGGCGGAGCTTTGGATCCTGACTTGTGATCTGCAATACTGTAGGAGGAAGAAGGCAAGGAAAGTTGCAGGTGCAGAGGTAGGAATGGTCCGCAGGGCTGAGCACTGAAACGAGCGAGCGGGGCTATGGGCAGAGTCAGAGGGGATACAAGTGGGCAGGGCCACTGAATATCAGGGTGGGATTGTGAGTGGTGAGGTATAAAGCAAAGAAAGAGCTTTTAATTCTGCCATTTTGTGAGTATTTTGTTAGCTGTAAATATAAGCACTATTAATGTTTAATTCAGAAGCACAGTGCTTGCTTAACATGAGCGAGGCCCTGGGTTAGAATTCAAGCACTGAGAATAAGTCCACAATAAAACAGTAGCAAACTGAATTCAATAACTTATTAAAAGGATTTTACATGATGACCAGCTGAGTTTTGCTCCTGGTATGTAACAATATTTCAATATATGAAAATCATTCAATGCAATACAACACATCAACAGAATAAAGGAGAAATATATAATTCTAATTTATGCTAAGAAGATATATGAAAACCATTTTACCATGTCCCCTTGATGGAGGTGGCCCGGTGGCACTCAGAGGAAGGATGGCAGGAGGCTACCAAGCAGAGACTTGATACCGTAGGATCATATGCAGGGGGAGGAGGTCCTCCTAGGTCACAGTCATGGGGGAGGGGAGTGGGGGGAGGGCGGGAGGGAGGGAGGAATGGGAGGATACAAGGGATGGGATAACAATTGAAATGTAATATGAATATTATCAATAAAAAAAGAAAATGGTCCACATACCCCCACAGGGAGTGGCACTATTAGGAGGTGTGGCCTTGTTGGAGTAGGTGGGGCTTTGTTGGAGGAACTGCATCACTGGGGTTAGGCGTTAGGTCTCAGATGGTCAAGTCAGGCCTGGTATATTTCTCTTCTTACTGCCTGCCAATTTGAATGTGAAACTCCCAGCTACCTCTCCAGCAACATGTCTGCCTATGTGTTACCATGCTTCCTACCATGACAATAATAGACTAAACTTCTGAACTGTAAGCCAGTCCTAATTAAATGCTTTCTTATAAGAGTTGCCATGTTTGGGGGCTGGAGAGATGGTTCAGAGGTTAAGAGCACTGCCTGCTCTTCCAGAGGTCCTGAGTTCAGTTCCCAGAAACCACTTGGTGGCTCACAACCATCTATAATGTCACCTAATGCCCTCTTCTGGCCTGCATTAATATGTACATGCATTAATAAATAAATCCTTTTTTAAAAAAAAGAGTTGCCATGTTCATGGTGACTCTTCACAACAATACAAACTAAGACAATGGGTATTGTCATTATTTCTTTAATTTTGCCATTTAAGCAGGTATGTGGAATATAGCACACCAACTTCCATTTGAACACCCTCACTAACTACTATTGAACATCTTTGACATACTTATCTGGAAATCATATTTTTAATAAAGTATCTCTCAACTTACATTAAAAAGAAGATATATGAAAACATTCATCCTTTTATAATAAAACAAAATAGAAATAGAAGGGAATGCAACCTAAGGATATATATGAGAAAGTAATGATGTGGAAATTTCCACCTAATATCTTACTCTATAGTTGTGTGTTCATAGCTTTTCTCATTATTATGACAAATTGACAGAAGCAATTTAAGAGAGAAAAGGCTTATTTGAGCCCATGGTTTTAGAGAGATTTTCAGTCCATGAGGGTGGGAAACACATGGCAACAGGACAACCCATCTATGGTAGATGAACAATACAGCTTGTTCTCATGCCAACAAACAGCAAGTAGAAAATATAGCTGGAACCAAGGGGGCATATGACTTTCAAGGATCTGCTTCTAGGACCTACTTTCACAAATCAGGCCCACCTACTAAAGTCTTCCGACTCTCAACCAGCACTGAGCATTGAGCATCCAGAACTTACGCCTATCAAAAGCATTTTAGATTAAAATCATAACATTAATGAAAGTAGAAAGACTTTTGTAACAGTCTGAGTGAAAGTGATTCCCATAGGCTCATGTCTTTGAATAATTTTTCCCAGCTGTTTGGAAAGAACTAGGAACCTTGAGGTTTCAAAAGACTCATACCATTCCTCACTGTTCGTATTCTCTCTTTCTCCCTCTCTTCTTCTTCTTCTTCTTCTTCTTCTTCTTCTTCTTCTTCTTCTTCTTCTTCTTCTTCTTCTTCCAGATAAAAGTGTGAGCTCTCAGCTATTGCTACCACTATGTCTTTGCTCCACCATCATGGGCTCAATGCTCAGAAATCATAAGCCAAATTAAATGCTTTCCTACTTAAGTTACTTTGATCATGGTGTTTTGTCACAGCAGTAGAAAATAACTAAAACAAATTTTTTTTTTGGTTTTTTGAGACAGGGTCTCTCTGTGTAGCCTTGGCTGTCCTAGACTCGCTTTGTAATCCAGGCTGGCCTCGAACTCAGTGATCCGCTGGCCTCGAACTCAGCGATCCGCCTGCCTCTGCCTCCCGAGTGCTGGGATTAAAGGCATGTGCCACCATGCCCGGCTGAAAAATTTTTATCTAAGATAGGGAATAAGTGTTCATTTTCACCATCTATATTCAACCTTTTACTAGAAGTCTCAGCCAAAGCAATCAGACAATAAAAAAGAAATAAAAATTTCCCAAATTCGAGAGGAAAGAGTAAGATCATTATGTTCACAGGTGAAATAATAAAACACCTAAATCTTTCATACATATACACACACATAAAGCACCACAACCATACTGATTAGATGTGACCATGGTGGCATGTGCTTATGTTCCCAGTTGCTCAAAAAGCTGAAGCAAGATTACTTCTGTCCAGGAGTTCGAAACCAGGATAAACAACTAGAAAACCCTACTTTTAAAAAAAGCTATTAGAAGTGTGTTTCTAAGGGCTGGGGCTGGTTGTAGCCATGGCATCTCCAATTGCACTGCATGCCAGAGTAACTGAAGAGACTTTGACAGCCCAGGTCAGCACAGTGCCTGCAGCTGCCACTCAGTTTCCTGTATATACTGGGCCTGGACTTCTGCTGGAATACTCTTAGTTCCAACCCTCGGTATTCACACTAAAGCTTCTTTCTGCAGGTTACATTCAAGGTTCTTGGAAGTGCCTGAGAAGCTAGTTTGTCTGCCTCTGTTCATGAAACTAAGGGCCATGTAACCAGAGAAAGAGCCATCTTTTACGATTTGGTCTACAGTTAAGGAAACATTCAGCAAGACGGCTGACCTGGAAGTAATCAGAAGTCTTTGGCTTATAACTTAGCCAGGAAACACTTGAAGGTAGAGGCAGGTGCATCTCAAAGCCAGTCTGGTATACAAAGAGAAACGTTGAAAAACAAAAAAGTAAAATGACTTAATATGTAGTTGTGTCAATAAAGACTTTGGAAAGTATTAAAAAAAGTTATTAAAGCTAAGAAAATAATTCAATTAAATTACAGGATATAAAATCAACATAGCAAAATCAGTCACATTTTTTAGCTATCATCAATGAGCACGTCAAAAAGAAAATTGAGAAACCCACCTCTACTAGCACTGAAAACAATAAACTAATGTGGGTGTGGTGGTGCATGCCTGTAATCCCAGCACTCAGGGAGGCTCAGACAGGTGGATCTCTGAGAGTTTGAGGCCAGCCTGGTCTTCAGAGTGAGTCCAGGACAGCTAAGGCTACACATAGAAACCTTTGTCTTGTGTCTTGAAAAACAAACAAAAAATAAAAAGACTAAACTACTTGGTAATAAGTCAAAAAAAGAAGTAAAAGGCCTATTTACTGAAAATTATATAACATCTTTGAAATACATTAGAGAAGACAAGTGAAAAGACAGCTCATGCCCATGTATCGAAATACACAAGATTATCAAATGACTATCCAAAGGAATTTAAAGATTCAAAGCAAATCCTATCAAACTCCCAATGGTCTTTTTTCATAAATAAAAATTCATTAAAATTTTTCATAAGATATCTCTAAGGACCCTGAATAACCAACAACCAATACAATCTTGTTAAAAAAAAAAAAAAGAAAGAAACAAACAAAAAAAGAACAAAGTTCCAGGACTCACATTTCCTCCTTTTAATACGTCAAAGCTGTAATAATCCAAAAACTATATTGCTGTCATACATATACATATAAAGACCAATCAAATAAAAGAAAGATCTGAGAAATAAGCTCATGCATATATGGTCAATTAATTTTCTACAAATGTGCCATGACCATGTTTAGTATAACTCATTCTTCCAGGTTAAACATAGCTGCCGCCATCTTGAATTAGAGTGGATGTAATGACCCATATGAGATCCTCACAATACACAGACTATAACTGTTCCCTCAATGATTATTTTCTTATAGAGGGAAAGGGGGTGTCATGAAGTTCACAAAACTCACTAAGCTCACAAGACCTTGATAAGACCTCTGAAAGATACTGAAAATGCCCCCTCCATTCCACGAGATTACATATAATCAGTGTGGTGGTTTGAACGAGAAATGTTTCCCGTAAACTCAGGTATTCAGACACTTGATCATTGGTTAGCAGCGCTGTTTAGGAAACTATGAGATCTCTAGGTGATAGAGCCTTACTGGAGGAAATACATCTACCTCACTAGAGATGGGCTTTAGGAGTTGGTAGCCTTGCCTCATTTCTAGTTCACTCACTGTGCTTCCTGCATGTGGATAAAGATGTGGTATCTCAGCTTTCTACTCTAATAGCTTGCTACTATGCCTCTTCCATCACTACGGTTTCTTCCTCTGGAACCATAAGCTAAATCAAATTCTTATTTCCTAAGTTGCTTTTGGTCATGGTGGTTTATCACACCCTCAGAAAAGTAATTAATACAGAAGTTGGTAGCATAGAGTGGGTCATTGCTATGAAGTACCTGACCATGCTGTTTATTGTTTTTTGGGGTTTTTTTTGTTTTTTGTTTGTTTGTTTGTTTTGTTTGTTTGGATTTGTTTTGTTTTTTTTTTTTAGAGGAATCTGGAAGACTTTGCAATTTCAGACTAGAAAAGCAGTTGAATGATGTAAAGCAGGGCATAAAGGGCTATTCTAGCAGGAACCTGGGGGACAGTACTGCCAAGGGTACAGAGGCCTGGCTCCTGAGATTTCAGAGAGAAACAAGAACTTCAACAGCAACTTGCTAGATGCTATTTGTGTGACAGTTTGGCAAATAATCTGGCTGCCTTCTGCCCATTCCCTAAGGACTTGCCTGAGGATAAGTTAAAAAGTTATGAACTTGGAGCACGCCTTTAGTCCCAGCACTCAGAAGGCAGAGGCAGGTAGATCGCTGTGAGTTTGAGGCCAGCCTGGCCTACAAAGTGAGTCCATGACAGCCAGGGCTACACAGAGAGACCCTGTCTCAAAAAAAAGTTATGAACTATTTTCTCTAGTGAGAGGAATTTCAAAACAGCTTAACATGGAGTTTGTGGACTATTTATTTTTGATAACTTTTATACAGATATATGATGAAAAAGAGGAAGTAATTGCAGAAAAAATACAAAATGTATCATCTGGAGAGAAAAACAATATTCTAAAGCTTAAAGTTACAGCTAAACATATGCTAAAATGAAACATGTGTTAAGGAGATTAGTGTCCTTGAGGAGAGGTCTCCCATTCAACATTGGAACAATAAGAAAGGTGCCCTTAGTGCTCTGCTCCTGCCATGTCATCCACAGCCAGGTAGATCCTGAGAGGGAGAGTAAGGTGGGAAAGGCCAGGAGGTAGAGAACTCAGGTGGTGGTGAACAGTGTGAGAAAGACTTCTTGAGAAACAGCTTCAGTGAGACAGCTCCTTTAATTGGGGGCAGCAAAGGATTTTTTTAAACCTTTGGAGGATGAGTAAGTATACATCATTGGCCAGGGTCACAGTGCTGATAATGCTTCATTTGCATAAGGGGGAATACCAGGTGCTGCTGGGCATTACCTTATAAGGTAAAAGGAAGTTTAGCCTGGCTGCTGGACTATGTTACCACCTAGGGGAGCAAGAGTGGGAGCACAGGGCACTGGGGCGTGAAGTCCTGGGGAAGGGGGAGAGCAATCTTACTCCTGCCAATCTCAGGACAAGGTTTCTGAGCTGGCTCCCTTGGTCCCATGGTTACAAAATACTCTCACAACAGACCACAGGTCAAATCATAATCTCCTAGACAGGAATGTTAGTCTACTTCTTCCCTCTTATAAAAATTTGTTCAGATACTTCAAGGATTAAGGAGGACAAATTAGACCTTTGATATATACCACTGGGGAAGGAATAAAATGGTTCTATTAAAATGTATATTCCTTAAAATAGCTAAACACAGGGCATGGTGCTGCACGTCTGCAATCCCAGCACTTGAGAGGCAGAGGCAGACCGATCTCTATGAGTTCAAGGCCAACCTGGTCCACAAAGTAAGTGCCAGACATCCAAGGCTACACAGAGAAACCCTGTTTCAAAAAACAAAACCCAACAAAATACATAAAATAGCTAAATACTCATTACTTTAAGCAAACAAATAAAAAGTTAAACCTATAGAATGGTACTTTTGATGGATTTTGAGTTGCAAAGCATAGAAGTTTCACATACTTCACGATGCATAGGGAAAAAGTTAATTCACTATACAGGGTACATGGTGGTTTGAATAAGGTTCCCATAGCCTCATATTATTTTTTTATTTTTTTATTATTAATTTATTCTTGTTACATCTCAATGGTTATCCCATCCCTTGTAACCTCCCATTCTTCCCTCCCTCCCATTTTCCCCTTATTTCCCTTCCCTATGACTGTGCCTGAGGGGGACTTCCTCCCCCTGTATATGCTCATAGAGTATCAACTACGGCACCAGCCAAGGACAATACAGGCCGTAAACTTCAAACCCTTACACAGATCTAGCCAATGGACAGAACAATTCTCCACAGTTGAGTGGAGAGTGGGGTCTGACTTTCACATGAACTCTGGTGTCTCATATTTGACCATGTCCCCTGGATTGGGAGACCTGGTAGCACTCAGAGGAAGGATAGCAGGCTACCAAGAAGAGACCTGATACCATAGCCTCATATTATTTGGATGCTTAGTTATCAGGGAAATGGCATTACTTGAGAAGGATTAGGAGTTGTGGCCTTGTTGGAGACAGTGTGTCACTGTAGGTGGGCTTTGAGGTTTCAGATGCTCAAGGCAGACCAGTGGCTTGTTTTTCCGGTTGTCTGCAGATATGGATGTAGAACTCCTCCCATCTCCCAAGTTTGCTTGCATGCCACCGTGGTCCCTGCCATGATGATAATGCACTAAACTCCTGAAACTGTAAGCCAGGCCCCAAGTAAATGCTGTCCTTCTTTAAGAACTTTTGGGGAAGAACCACTCAATTTTTGTATACAGGGTTCAGTTAAGAAATTTCCATTTTCTGGCTCAGTGGTTAAGAGCACTGGCTGTTCCTCTAGAGGTTCAATTCCTAGCGCCCACACGGCAGCTCACAACTGTATGTAACTCTAGTCCAGAGGATTGGACACCCTCACACATACATATATGCAGGCAAAATACCAATGCACATAAAATAAAAATAAATGATTTACAAAGACATTTAAGAAATTCCCATTTTTTCTCAATTTTCAGCCTTATTTTGGAGTATCCGTTTAAGAGTCTGCTTTACTTCCTTTGCTAATTTACTAGCTATGTCTGTGTTTTAGCAATTAGTTGAGTTTATTTGATACATCTTCATCTTATCAGATTGTTATAATGACATTTTACATATACTGTAAGATAAATGTGGGCTGGGCGTGGTGGCGCATGCCTTTAATCCCAGCACTCGGGAAGCAGAGGCAGGCAGATTGCTGTGAGTTCGAAGCCAACCTGGTCCACAAAGCTAGTCCAAGACAACCAGGGCTATACAGAGAAACTCTTTCTCGAGAAATCAAAAAAAAAAAAAAGGCTTCATAGTGTAGAGGTTATCATCTCTGCTTTACAAGCAGAAAGCCTTCATTTCAAACTTCAGTACAACCATGGTTCACTAGTGGGCGTACTCTCTTATAACTACCCTAGATAAAGAAAAAAATTGAGACTTTAGCTGGCCATGTTGGTGCACGCCTTTAATCCCAACACTCAGGAGGCAGAGGTAGGCAGATCACTGCGAGTTAGAGGCCAGCCTGGTCCACAAAGCTAGTCCAGGTCAGCCAAGGATACACAGAGAAACTCTTGTCTCGAAAAACAAAAACAAAAACACAAAAATATGTAATAACTTTTTGTTTTACCTTTCCCATAGAAAATCTGCCTGTCTCTACCTGGGTTATTCCTACACATGCTGTGGCATAAAAGCTCACTCTCAAGAGCAATCATACACAGTGTAGTATTCATCTTGTTTATTTTCTATCTCCCAGGTCACTGCCCCTGGTTTCCTGATGCGTTGCACCTTGAAATTGCTGTTTCCATATTTTATGTGCTATTTGACATACTTTAACATAAAATAGTAAATGTATATGGGTCCCCTCCACCTTACTTAGAAGCTGAAGTCCAGAAGAAAGCATGTGTATGTTTACCATATGTATGGTGGGATGGACCCCTCACTCAAACTAGCATTCACTCCCCCATTGGACCATGCCTTCAGTCCCTACTGTGCACTTTATGTTATTTATGAAACCCTTGGACTTAGGATAGGCTTTTAGAGTCCGAATGGAGAGCTGGCTTTGTGGCAGACCAAAGTTGTAATTGTAGAGTTCCTTGATGTTTGTCAAATATCAAAAATTGCCGGTGGCGGGGAGGGGTGACCCCAAAGCAGCCACATGCAAACTTTTCACCCAGCGTGCATAATGGTTTCCCTGTAGCTGCATAGTTGAAGCCCCCTTTCCATTCACCTTCCCCAGTACTTCCTGAGACCCCCTAGGCCACAAACGATTTGGTCAAAATTGCACACCAAATGGCTAGGAGGAGTGGCTGGAAAGTCAGGTGACAATCCAATGACAGTCCCTATGCCTTCCTCCTCTGAGGCAATGTCAGTACTCCACTAGCCCTATCATAACACGCTCTTTTTTTTTTAAGATTTAGTTTTTTATTATTGTGTATACAGTGCTCTGCCCTCATGTACATCTGCAGGCCAGAGGAAGGCATCATATCACATTATAGATGGGTGTGAGCCACCATGTGGTTGCTGGGAATTGAACTCAGGACCTCTGAAGGAGCAATCAGTGCTCTTAACCAGTGAGCCATCTCTCCAGCCCTTGTAAGCAGACACAGCTGATCTTATAAAGATAGCGTCTGTTTGGCTTAGAAGACTGTGTTTTACAACAGGCTTTGTGGCTTTGAAGTACTGAATATGTTCATCTCCATAACATGCTTTCGAAGGAGATAAATCCATTTGCCCAATTTGACAAGTTAAAGCTTCAAATGATTAAATTACCTACCACAGTTCATACTGCTAACAAGAAAAAGAGCAGAAATTTGACCTGAGAGCAGCGAGATGTAGAGAGAAGTGAGCGGACTGAAGCAGGATGGGGCTTTTCTCTGTGTCACACATGCACTAACCTCTGTCCTGACTCAGAATCCTTTCCAACCTACTGTTCATCCCACCTGGAATTCTCTCCCGGAGCCCTATCAAAGGATGTGACATACAGCCACTAAATTCGACAAACTCCTGGAAAACTACAATGGTCACAATGCCATTTTACAGCCATTAGTTTGATCAAAATGTAAAGGTCTGGTAATTTTTAAAGAAGATAAGGACGGGATCCAGTAGCAAATTGTATAGTCTGGAAGAGTATAAGCTGGTACAACCACTTTGGGAAAGGATACTAATTTTTTCTTCTAAAACTGAGACGTGTACTCCTTGTAATGTATCCATTCTCTTCCAGGGAGAAATTCCCCAGAGAAGCTTTTATACTCACCTACCACAAGTCATGTACATGGACAGTAACAGCAGCACTATATGAAACAGTGCAAATCCAGAAGCAGGCTGGTGTCCACCTGTAGAAGAAATGGTTAGTACATTTATGTCATAGCATCCTGTGTGTCCGTGAGAAGAATTACATCATAGGCAAGGATAAATAAAGCAAGGAGAAAAAAAAATAAAGCAAGGAGAAACATAAAAGTATATTCCCTTTCCCTTGTCCCTTTTTCCATCCTACAGCTGGGACCCAGGGCCTCACACATGGTAAACCTAGTGATCTGCCAGTTGCTATGCTTCCAGCTCCCCCCCCCCAATCCTTACATTGTTCAGCATCAAAGAAAACTAGAGATACCTGCTTCAGAGACAAAACCTTAATAAAACAAAAGGAATTAGTCATGTATCACGGCATACACCCATAATCCTTGCCTCCAGGAGGTTGAATAGGAAAGATGAGTTCAAATCCAGCCTGAACTACAAGAGAGAAGCTAGAGAGAGAGATGGAGAGAAAGGGGGAGAGAGAAGAGGACAAGGAGGAAGAAGAGGAGGAAGAGAGAGAGGAGGAGGAGGAAAGGAGAGGCATGGAGAGGGAGGGGGAAGAAGGGAAAAGGAGAGAGGAGGTGAAGGAATCAAGTGAATAAGAAAGCAAGTCAAAAGAGGAGTTAACTCAGGCCAAGGAAAAGGGAGTGTAGGGTCCAGAGCACACAGGGAAATTCCATGGCATTAGTGGTATTGTTGAGTTAGTTGAAGGATTCACAAACATTCATTTTATTATTCACCTTCAAAAGTTTTGTGTATATGCACATACATCACTTATATTCTTTCATATATAATTTACTAATGAAATGTTTATTTTATATTTCTAGTTTATAGTCCTAGTTTATTTTACCATCTCCTATCTCTGCCACTTATAAGCAGTATGAACTTGGGCGAGACCTGAGAGAATATCCTGTCTGGCATCTACTGGTGCTAAATACATGCTGGCTTCACTGCTGTGCAGTGCATTTTGATTAAGGGATCCTGCAGCATGAATTGATTCGAAAAGCCATGAACTGGTTGAGAAAACTCTGTCATTCTTTGTTGTTGTTAAAGTGTTTGTTTGTTTTGAGACAAGGTTTGTTATAGTTCAGGCTGTCCCTGACCTTAAATTATTTTTCCTTCTTGTCCTACATGAGTGCTAGGATTGGATTACAGTTCTACACAATCAAGCTCACTTTATAGGGTCCTGGGGTCACTGAACTCAGGGTTTTGTCTGTACTAGGCCAACATTCTTACCAACTGAGCTACATGCCGAGCCTCTAGTCTACCATTCTTGATTTAATTAAGACGCAAATTTTCTCTGTGTCCTTCCAACTTCTCCATCCCTCCCTTGAAACAGGGTCTCTCTATGTGACCCTGACTGTCCTAGAAGTCACTAAGCAGAGAAGGCTGGCCTCAAACTCACAGGGATCCACCTGGCTCTCTTGGGATTAAAGGCATGCACCACCACTACTCGAGGCTCTAAACCTTATTTATTTATTTATTTATTTATTTATTTATTTATTTCGAGACATGGTTTTCCTGTTGTAGCTTTGGCTGTCCTGGACTCGCTTTATAGACCAGGCTGGCCTTAAACTCACAGAGATCCACCCTGCCTCTGCCTCCCTTAGCACTGGGATCAAAGGCGTGAGCCACCAGACTCAACTTCTAAATCCTTTTTAAATGAAACTTTCACAATTATTTCCTTGGTGTTTATACTCCTTGTCCACATGATGGCAGAATAGGCAAAGAGTTATGAAATGGATACTGGCCTGTCAAGAGCTCCTTTATAGAAACCAACCTATTACCCTTTCATTAATGCAGCCACTGAATAAATTGAGACTGAACCAAAAATTCACATCAAATCTGCTTCTCACCATTTACATAATAACAACTAGAACACATTAGCAGGTACATAATAATTTTTAGCACTAGAGATACTTCCTCTAGTTTTTCACACCTGAAATAAAGTGTGGTGGGGGGAGGAGGGAGCGAGTGGATCCTTGAGAGTAAGCACATGAGCATGCTAACTGAGGGGCTGTTTCCCTTCTCTTTCTTTCTTTCTTTCTTTCTTTCTTTCTTTCTTTCTTTCTTTCTTTCTTTTTTTTTGAGACACAGTTTCTCTGTGTCAACTTGGCTGTCCTGGAACTTGCTCTTTAGACCAGGCTGGCCTCAATCTCACACAGATCCACGTCTCTGCCTTGAGTTCTGGGATCAAAGGTTTGCACCACCATGCCCAGCAGACAGAGGACTTTAGAGGAAAGAAAGAGAAACCGTAGAGGTGGACAGAAAGAGGAAAGCCTAACCTGTAATCCCAGCAGTCAGTAAATAGAGGTGGGAAATGTGGGAGTTCGAAGACAGCCTGAGTTACATGAGACTTTGTCTCAAAACACAAAACATCAATGACAAAGTGAAATTGCTGGGGCTAGAGAGATGACACGGAGGTTAAAAACATTGCCTGTCTTCCAGAGAGGCCACGTGGTAGCCCACAGACAAGTCCAGTTCAAGGCATCTGGGGTGTTTTGGAGAGGCGTGGCTCCCATAGAATTATGTATTAGAATGCTTGGCCACAGGGAGTGGCAACATTGGAGTAGGTAAGAGGAAGTGAGTCACTGTAGGAGTGGGCTTTGAGGTCTTAAATGCTCAAGCTAAGCCTAGTGTGAAACAGGTTCCAGTCCCCCTTTGCTCTCTGCTGATCCAGATGTAGAACTCTCAGCTCCTCTAGCACCATGTCTGCCTGAATGAACGCTGCCATGTTTCCCACCGTGATGACAATGGACTAAACCTCTGAACCTGTAAGTCAGTCCCAGTTAATGTTTTCTTTTATAAGAATTGCCTTGGCCGTGGTGTCTCTTCACAGCAATAGAAACCCTATCTAAGACAGCATCTTTTTGTTTTATTTTTTTACATATACATTTATATTATTACACGTATATACAATAAACTACCTACAGCAAGAAGAACCATGACACAATCAGGAATTATATGAATGTTACATTCATAGTATTTTGGCTATTTGTATTTGACAGTCTTGAAGAAAACATCTTTCCTATCTTGGTGCATCTAAAATTTTGAATGTAAATCAGTATCTATCATATCTTGTCATTATCAACTTAAAACCTCTACCTAGACCTAAAAATGTCTTAACCCCGAAACAACTAAGCTTAATTGTAAAACTAAACTATCTGGTCTTCCCCCCCTCAGGGACTTGCGAAGGAATAAAATTAATTATCTGAATAGGTAGTGCAGGTAAGGAAGTGCAGGTAAGCAGCTTCTACAATGAGAAAATGATAGGGACAGCTCAATGCCTGAACAGTCACCCAAATCACTCTATAACGTTGGAGCATAAGACAGCATCTTAGTAGCTTGCTTTTTATCCAATAACATGAATTTATGGCTTGGGGACTCCTGTGGTATAATCCAGTTGTCTGCATACCACACCAATTTGCATTAGGCAGGATAACTAAGTACAGGAACTTAATTCCAATGACTGAAACAACAAGGAATATATTGATACATACAATGAAATCACAAAGAGAGGCAGCAATGCAAATGGTCATAGGAACAAAAACAACTGCAACTCTCCTCGGGGACTTTGATGTTTACCTTTATGTTTCTCTTTATGCCAGTTTTCTTCCAATTTCGTTTATTCCTGAGAACAAGGATTATCCCATAGGCAGCTTTGGTTACCCAGTCTTTCTAGACTTAGTACCACCCGAATTAAAGAAACTTCTTAGCCTGGATGGTTTGAAGTTTTGGGAGAAGGGCTTTCATTGTTCTCTTCTGAGTTGCATACTGAACTATGGACCAATCATTAAGTACCAAGATAAGAAACAACTATTAGTGACCTAGTCTAAACCACCTGCTCACCCTTGTGGCCAAAAAGGGAGTTCACTATAATTGTTTGTTCTTTTCAGAACTACTTGATTGGAATAAAAAGAAGTCATTTTTCCTTCTTTTGCCTGCTCTTGGGTCTCTTTGCCTCCTACTGAATTGCCTTGTCTAGCCTCATTGTAACTTGTTATGCCATGTTTGGTTGAGACCACTGGGAGACTTGCTTCTTTCTGAGGGGAAACAGAGGACTGGATCTGAGGAAGAGGGGAGGTGGGGGAGAGGACTGGGAGGAGAGGAAGGAGGGGAAACTATGAGAGAAAATAAATAAGCCAATAAATAACGTTTTTAAAGAAGTCATATTTGAAAATAATAGATGCCCTGTTCTAAGCAGATAAAAATAGCTCATCATGTCCCTGAAAGGGAGATGGCATAAAGTTCCACATATAAATATATGTATGATCATATCATTGATTATGTTGTTTTTACTCTCTGTAATCTTAATAATTTTGTGTCAGTTCTATTTGTACGTCACTGAACATTAAACCAAACTCTGCCATGCTTTCCCTGGCATCAGGGACCAACTTAACTGGCATGTTAGAGAATGAAGAAATGACAGAAACATGGACTCAGGAAAGCCAGCAGGAGGTGGCCTAGGCTCTCTGATGGAGAGACACACTGCAACTCCTTGGAAGCTCTGTGTGTTTATTACTAGAGTTGAAAAGGAAGGTGTAGTTATTACATTTAGCTAAACAAGGAGGCCGGGTTTTTTTTTTACATACATATAAACAAGGATGCGGAGTTATTATATACAACTAAACAGGGAGGCAGGTTTAGCTATTCTTAGCAGGAGCAGTCTCTGTAGAGGAGCAGTCCCTAGGCCATAAACATTTGGGGGTAGAAAGCTACAGTGGATTTTTTTTCTTTGTATTTGCATCCATTGTCAGTATTCACACTCACACCCTAGGAAGGCTTTACCATCCCTCTGAGCCTCACTGAGGGAAGGCTTTGCTACTCCCATGGGGATGAGACATTGGTCCTTGATATGGCCATGCCCATGTCAACAGCACACGTGTACTCAGGACTTCACTCGCTCCCTACAGCTGTGCATCTATAGGTTCCTCAATCTCTACTAGATTTTATTAGCCACCACTGACTTTATTTCTTGGGCTCTTTTGTCATCTTTTCTGGTCCCCATCTTCAAGTTCCCTTCAGTCTCTGATTCCCGCTTTTATTGTCATAGGTGATGTCTGCTGGTTATATTTCCTTATACAGAGTCAGAAATTGCTATTTGAAGGCCTACTTCACCATCCCATCTTGCTGTTGTCCTTTCTAAAGTATGACTCTTAAAAAGTCTGGAGTGTGTCACTGATTCTCTTAGATGAGCACTACACCCAACAGCAGCTATTTTGGGGAGGTATAGGATCTTGTGCATACTACATAAACGCTCTGTCTCTGACCCACATTCCTACCCCAAAGCTAACATTTCTTTGTCGTTTTTATATGATGGGTGCCATACATGAATTTTTATTATTGAATTTTTTCAAGACAGGGTTTCTCTATGTAGCCTTGGCTGTCCTGGACTCACTTTGTAGACCAGGCTGGCCTCGAACTCACAGAGATACACCTGCCTCTGCCTCCCTGAGTGCTGGGATTAAAAGTGTTTGCCACCACTTCCAGTTCATACATGAATTATTCAACTTAGTCTTATGTTTTTATTTAGAAGCTTCTATTATTTTCCATTCTGAAAAATGACAAGATAAAATAAAGAAATATTAACTTCCCCAAAGTCACCTAACTCATAAATGTTGTCACGCAACTGTCACAATATTCATGATCAGAAGATGTCCATGATCTCAAACTAAAATTATGTCCTCATTCAAAAATAATTTATTTTCCACACTACCAAATCTTTAGCTCTCAGCATTCTGCTTTCTGTCTCTGTGAATTTGATCATTGTAAGTACATGATATAAGTGGAGTCGCAGCATATGATTTTTCTGTTAGCATAATGTCTTTAAGGTTCATCAACATTATAAGCTGTATTGAAATTTCATTCCTCTTTTAAGAATGGATGATGTTCTATTGAATGAATGTAACCTATTTCATTTATCCATCTAAGCACTGATGAACATTTATTTGATTTCTTTCTACCTTTTGGCTATTATAAAAAGTACTATTATGAACATCAGAGTATGAATAATTATGTGTAAAAAATACTGAAAATAATACTACACAAAGACTCAATTTATATACAGCATGTAAGTGTTTTTATCATGTCCATAGATATGCAAGTTAGAGTGCCAAAAGTGATTTGAGGTGGCTGCAGATATGGCACAGTTGTTCAGAGCACATGCTTTTATGGCAGATGTCCTAAATTTGGTTTCCAGAAGCTATGCTGGGTAGCTCACAACCACCTGAAACTCCAGCTCCAAGGTATTTGATTCCTCTGACCTCCACGGGCACCCACACTCACATACACATGCCCACACACGCTCATATACATGACTTAAAATAGATATCTTTAAAAGTGACCTAAGAGATGTACATCAAGCATTTGAGTTATTGTCTCTAGAGTGAGAATAGGATGGGGGTGGAAAATGAGTCTATAATTTTTACTATCCCTATGTTTTTGTATTTTTCCAGAAAAGCATACATTGGTATATATCTTAAGGAACTTTAAAATACAATAAAAATAATGATGTGTTCTGGCACCTGTCAGGCTGAGAGTAAAACATATTTACAGAAATTTTCAAGAGGTCAGAAGAACACAAAGGACACAGGAGACTGGATATGACTCTATGTGAGTTGAAATTTTCATAAGACACATGTATTATTTTCGATTAAAAGCACCTAATTGGAAGCCAGTAGCCAGATGTTGTGGCTCATGCCTGTCATCACAATACTAAGCAATCTGGAGGAAGAAGATTGCAAGTTAGAGACCACTCTAGGATACACAGTGTGTTCAAAGTCAACCTGGACTAACTAATGAGACCCTGTTTCAAACAAATACAGTAAGCCTCAAGTGGTAGCTCATAGCAAGTTCCAGGAAAACAGCAAAATTTTGTTTCAGACAACAAAAATCTAATTGGAAAAGTTTGAAAGCTCTAGCTAACATTGTAATGTCAACTAATGACCAGAGGGAGGCAGTAGAGAGCCATGAGGCTGCAATGGCAGAAAAGTGATTAGTAAAACTTCAGATTCTTAGGTTAGAGGCACTGTTATTTTCAGTAAAGATACTGGCAAGACACTGGGGACAAGACCGTCGAATATGACAGAAGAAATTAGACCATTACCAAGTGCTCAACTCTCAAGAAACAAGAGAGTGAAATCTGTATCAGGCATTCTTTGCTAAGAATCATGCAACAGTGACCCAGGGTGCAATACTCTGGACCAAATGACCTTGAAAGATTCTTAGGTGTCTGTGGGTGATGGGCCTATTTGGAAACAGCCAGCTGAGTCATTGAAGCCTGTGCCTTTACTTGTTATACTAAAAATAACCTTGCAGACTGAAGATGTATGGCTGGGATTCCAGCAAGTGCAGGCTCAAGTCCATCTTTAAAATGTGTGATATGGTGCTGGAGAAGTGGCTCTGCAGTTAAGAATGTTAGTCAATTAGAGTTTGCTTTCCAATACTTACATGGTGGCTCACAAATGCATATAACTCAAGCCCTAGGGGATCCTATGCCCTCTTCTAGACTCATGAATGCACACACACACACACACACACACACACACACACACACACACACACACACACGATATGCCTGGAGTTGTCAGTGCCAACTTTTGTATTTTACAATACTGCATTAAAATATCATTTATCAGGCCGGGCGTGGTGGCGCACGCCTTTAATCCCAGCACTCAGGAGGCAGAGGCGGGCGGATCGCTGTGAGTTCGAGGCCAGCCTGGTCTACAAAGCGAGTTCAGGACAGCCAAGGCTACACAGAGAAACCCTGTCTCGAAAAACCAAAAAAAAAAAAAAATATATATATATATATATATATATATATATATATATACATACATACATACATACATACATATATATATATCATTTATCTTCATCAGTTTGTAGGCATCCCTTAAATTATGTCAACAGTTAAGCATCTCCTGGTAACAATAAACTAATAACAACAGGCAATGTTAAACCAAAACTTGGAGCTATAAAATTTATCTATTAGCAGATTTGGTGTGCTCATGCAAGTAATTCTAGCAATCAGGGCTGAGACAGGAGGATCATTGTGAATTTGAGGCCAGTTTGTGCTACAGAATCATATCTCAAAAAGGGGGAGAGAGAGAATAAATTAATAAAATATATTTAAAAATAAAAAAGAAATGTGATTTTAAAAAATGAGAAATGTGAACCTGCAGATGAAATAAAACTATATAAATCTGTATTAAAGCAAAAAAACTAAATAGTCTCTGTATCCCTTGTGATTGTGAAGTGTTAGGGTTCCAACTAATTCAGAAAATATTTCTGAAAAGCTGTCTTGAATTTTAAAAATGAGCAGGGCATGGGGGGCACATGCCTTTAAACCCAGCACTCAGGAAGCAGAAGCTGGCAGATCTCTATGATTTCAAGGCCATCTTGGTCTATGTACTGAGTTCCAGAGTAGCCAGGGCTACCCAGTGAGACTCTGTCTCAATGAATAAAATGAATGGATGAGTGCATAAATGATTAATTAATTAATTAATTAATTAACAGTTGTCAGGTACATTCTTTTACTCTATAGTCACCAGTAAAGATTAAAAGCAGGTTCCATTTTCCAATGGATATTTAGTTTTCTCTTTCATTTTCTCATAGACTATCCTTTTCCAGAATTCAGCTCCAGTACTGTTTGCACAATATAACAGGCTCTAGACTTCCTTAATAAAATCAAACTTAGCCGGGTGTGGTGGCGCACTCCTTTAATTCCAGCACTCAGGAGGCAGAGGCAAGCAGATTGCTGTGAGTTCAAGGCTAGCCTGGTCTACAAAGCAAGTCCAGGACAGCCTAGGCTACACAGAGAAACCCTGTCTCAAAAAATAAAAATAAAAAATAAAATAAAATTTGTTATTCTCAGCTCCACTAGCACCCTTACCACACAAACATTTTTCTTTAATGTTTCCCCTGACACAACTCTATCACTGAAGCCTCCATAACACAGAAGAAGCCATATTTGTGAATTGAATACTACTAATTCAAGATGATACAACACAAAATTACAAGAGCAAATCTATTTGAGTGACTGCGGTTTGCTTTCCCTATTGTCATATCCATAATGCATATATACTTCTCCAGGAGAGATGTTTTACATATAGACCTCCCTTGTCTATATGCTGATACAGAAACCAGGGCAGGCAAAAAAAAAAAAAATAGGTTAAACAAAGACAGACCAGGACATGTGCTAAACGAGGCATCTCCTGATGCCTCTGTTTTAGAAGCCTAGGCTCAGAGCCCTGAGATGAGTCAGCTTTTTGAATACTATATGCTGGTCCATTAGTCATATACTGACAGAATGTGGTTGTCAGGGAAAACTCCTCAGCAACTAGAACATTCTCTTATATAGCAGTTCTAATTAACACCTAACTGACCCATGAATATCTGCATTTGGATATCTCATGGGAATCTCAGAAAGAACTTCAGATTGAATTTAGCACTTCTTCCAACCTCATTCTCTTCCAACCTCATTCTCCTGGATCCTCTATTTCACGAGAGGGATAAATAATCACCCAGTTGCCGACATCCAAATCCTGAGCACTTCTGACTACTCCTTTCCATCATTCCATCAATAATTTGGAGGAAACTCACATGGCTTTAATCTCTTCAACATTTCTCAAATTTATCCATTTCACTTCATCCCCAACACCTCAATTTTGGTATTCATGTTGTCTTTCTTCCTAAATAGTCTATACAAAAGAGTGGCTTCCTTCCTAATTCTTTCTTTCTGTCTTTCTTTCTTTCTGTCTGTCTGTCTTTCTTTCTTTCTTTCCTTTATAACCTGATCCCAGCCACCTTTCCTGTAGTTCCAGCTCCAGAGAAATCTGATGCCTCTAGCCTCCAAAAGTCATCTTCTTCTAACACAATTTAAGAAGCATTGAGATATAAACAAATGTAAGTGTATATGCATATAAAACATGTATGTAAATCAAACAGTTACTGATAATAAATTATAGTGAATTTTACTTTGAAAATGTCTTCCTATATATATAAAATATTTTATTCTAAACCAAATATGAATGATCATGGCCCAAGAAACATTATTTTAGTTATTCAGAATGGCATGTTCCACCATGTAACAGGTTATATTAACTTTTATTCTCACAAAAAATATATGGTTAGAAAGACAAAATATAGCATTTTTTCTCTCAACTATGTAATATAAATTTAAACTATGTGTGTGTGTAGGTATTCTGATTAGTTTTTGTCAACTTTATAAAAAACCTAGACATATCTGGGAACAGGGAATATTAATTGAGAATATGCCTCTATAAGACTGGACTGTAGAGCCGGGCAGTGGTGGCGCACGCCTTTAATTCCAGCACTCGGGAGGCAGAGGCAGGTGGATCACTGTGAGTTCAAGGCCAGCCTGGTCTACAAAGTGAGTCCAGGATATCCAAGGCTACACAGAGAAACCCTGTCTTGAAAAACAAATGGCTTACAGGTTGTGGTCTAGCTAGTCCAACAATAGCTGTCTACCAATGAAAGGTCAAGAATCCAATAGTTTGTTTAGTCCAAAAGGTTGGATGTCTCATCTAGTTTTCAGTATATGCTGGAATCCTGAAGAAGTGGGCTCTAATGCCAGTGAAGAAATGGACTTGACAATGAGAGCAAACAGGCAAAGATAGCTAGCTTCCTTCTCTCATGTCCTTTATATGGGCTGTTAGCAGATGTGTCCCAGATTAATGGTATGTCTCCCCAGCTCCAAAGATCTGGATTGGAAGTGTGTCTTCATACCTCAAATTATTTAAGAAAATAAATCCCTCACAAGTGTATCTAGCTGCTTGTATTTTAGTTCATTCCCGATGTAGTCAAGTTGACAGCCAAGTATATCCATCACTGCTGGTTTTAGGATTGGCGGAGCTAGAGTTTTGTCAAATTTAGCAATATAGTCCAATGGTTTTTAGAAGTCAGGTGTGTGTGTGTGTGTGTGTGTGTGTGTGTGTGTGTGTGTGTGTGTGTCTGATACAGAATGAGATATTAAATGGTTTTTAGAAACGGTTCAAGGTAACCCAAGGTAATTTTACTCCTCATCCACAATCCTCAGTCTCTCTGCCATCATACAGCTCTACATAGCCAAGGTCAAGAAGACTGAAGAATTAATAAAGATGAAGCTTCTTCAGAGAACTTCAATTTATAGCTCCATAATCTATTCTATAGGACTACTATCATACACACTTCTGGATCCACCAGAGTGGCAGTCCCTCCTCTATAGCTGTATCAGATGAATAATCTACTCCCAGGGTCTGTCTATGATGGAGCCAACTCACTATCCATTTGGTAATCCCCGCCTCACCCCTTTTGCTGTGGATCTTCTGATTCGTTGAAAAGAAGGTGATGACTTTGATTATTATTTGGATGTGAAATAACCCCTATAGTTTTATATTTCTGAACACTTGGTTCCCAGATTCTAGTGGTGATTGAGAAGTTGGAACATTTATAGGAAATGCAGTCTAGCTGGCAAAAGTGGATCACTGTGGAACAGGCTTTGAAATATATAGCTGTTCCTGCTTCCTGGTTGGTTCATGTATCAATTCGCTCTGCATTCTAGTTGAGTTATTATTAAGTCGCTCCTTCAGGATACCCCATACATGAGACCAACTACTTCAGCTGTCATGTTTTCCACACTATGGTAGTTACCCTTCAAGTTGGTTCTGTCAGATACTCCATTACAGCCATGGTAATAGTAATTTATATCATCTGCTTTTTAAAAATAACACTGATGGTCCCTGAATCTCTTTCTGAACCATTCTTCTCTTGTCTTGAAGAGTACAATATGTTCACATCATTCTTTATGTTCCAGTTGGCAGTTCTCTTGATAGGATCATCTGATTAAAACTTTGCTTCACCAGATGGGCATGGTGGCACACACCTTTAATCCCAGCACTCAAAAAAAAAAAGAGTTAGAGACAGGCAGATCTCTATGAGTTCAACACCATCCTGGTCAATGTAATGACATCCAGGACAGCTGGGGCTATGTAGAGAGACCCTGTCTCAAACAAGAAAAATTCTGTTTCATGACTGTCTTAGTTTCTTTTTCCTATTACTTTGATAAACTATTCTAACAAAACAAATAGAAGGGAGAAAGAGCTTATGGTAGCTCACAGTTCAAAATCACAATCCATCATGGCAGGGAAGTCAAAGCAGCAGGGATTTAGGCAGGTGTTCACACCACGTCTACAGCCAAGAAACAGAGAGTGATAAATATATGCATGGTAATGCTCAGAACACTTTCTCTACATGACAAAACACTATGACCAAGGCAACTAATATAAGAAAGCATTCACTCCAAGACAACCAAGTCCAAGTCCACACAGAGAAACCCTGTCTTGAAAAAAGGAAGGAAAAAAAAAGAAAAGAAACCATTCAATTTGAAGCTCCTGGTTCCAGATGGTTAGAGTCCAAGACCATCATGGCAAAAAACACAGCAACAGTCAGGCAGGTATGACAAACAGCAAGAGCTGAGAGTTCATATCTGATCCTCAAGCCAAGAGACAGAGACAGAGGAGGCAGAGAGAGAGACAGACAGACACAGAGGAGACAGAGACAGAGAGAGAGAAAGAGAGAGAGAGAGACAGAGAGAGAGGGTGAGAGAGACAGAGAGACAGACAGAGAGACAGAGACACAGAGAGAGAAACAGAGAGAGACAGACTGAGAGAAAGAGAGACAGAGAGAGAGGGTGAGAGAGACAGAGAGACAGACAGAGAGAGACAGGGAGACAGAGACAGAGAGAGAGAGAGAGAGATTTTGAAAGCTCAAAGCCTGTGCCCAGCGACACAACTCCTCTGTCAAAGCCATACCTCCCAATGATTGTACCAACTGAGGACCAAGTATTCAAGCATATGAGCCTGAAGTAGCCATTCTCATTTAAACCAGCACACTATCTGCAATTAACAGTCCTTTAATCTGCCTGAAGGTTAAATCCCAGCACTCAGGAGGCAGAGGCAGAGGCAGAGGCAGGTGAATATCTGAGTTCAAGGCCAGCCTGGTGTACATAGTGAGTTTCAGGAGAGCCACGGCTACAAAGAGAAACTCCGTCTCAAGAGAAAAAAAAATCATTTAATCTTGTTTTCAATTAGACAGAATATTTTATCAAAAAATAAATGATTAACAGTTGCTTAAATAGGGCCAGGCGTGGTGGCACACGCCTGTAATGAGTGAGCTTTGTGAGTTCGAGGCCAGCCTGGTCTACAAAGTAAGTCCAGGACAGCCAAGGCTACACAGAGAAACCCTGTCTCAGGAGAAAATAAATTGGCTTGAAGGACTGGAGGGGTGACTATTAAGGTTGAGAGCACTGGCTGCTTTTGTAGGGAACATAGATTCCATCTGCAGCACCAATATGGTGGCTAACAACTGCTACCCCAGTTCCAGGGGATCTGACACCTTCTTCTTGTCCCTGTGTGTATGACACAAATGTGGTACACAGACACTCGTGCAGGTAAAACATTCATAAATATAAAATAAAAATGTAAACTTTGAAAAGTCACTTGGTATGGTCTGTGCACCTAATTTGGTGCTTTTCCACAGTGAGATTATGCTGTCAGAATGTGATGCAAAATGACAATGATGTCACAAACCCCAAGAGCAGCCTGCGACCTCAGCCAAAGACACAGTTCAGCCACACTTTGACATGAAGATTCATATTTATGTCCTGTTCTTGTCCATTTGGGCAATTAGTTGTTTCAATGGAAACAAAACTGATGAATCATCTACTACCACTACAACAGGTATGTGTTTAAGCTTAAAGTTTAGAAAGTATTATCTGTTATCTTATTAATTTGTTGCGTTATTAGGAATGCCAGATTAATAAATATGCTGTTAAGTGAAGACTTTCCCTTTTGGGCTAGTGTCCAATTATAAGTGAGTATATACCATGTGAGCCTTCACTTACCAGGAGATCAAGATAGATGCAGGGACTTCCTATTGGGACTCTAGTTGAGGGAAATATGGAAGAATGGGGAAATAGACAGATCCAGAGGATCCTAGAAACCCACAAGAAAAACATGGTGGGAAGATCTGAACTGAGGAGGGTCTTCTTAACCTACTGCACTAAACAAGGACAATACATGCAGTAAACATGGAACCCCTATTCAGATCTAGCCAATGGACAGGATGGTCTCCACAGTTGAGTGGAGAGCAGGGACTGACTCTAACATGAACTCTGGTGCCCCCTATTTGATCACTAACCCTTGGTGAGGAGGCCTTGTAGCACTCAGAGAAAGGATAAGAAGGCTACCAGAATGAGACCTGATAGACTGTGACCGTATGGTGGGGAAGGAGGTCCCCTTCTGTCACAGACCTAGGGGAGGGAAAAAGGGTGAAAGAGGGAGGGAGGAACAGGAAGATAAAAGTGAGGGGATAACAATTGAGATGTAATCTGAAAAAAAATAATTAAAAAAGAAAGAAAAAAGAAACATGCTGTTATAATGGTGCTACTATTATGAGGTCTTTAAGAATTCTGAGAAGAGACTCGATACCCTATGAGCATATACAGGGGGAGGAGGTCACCCTCAGCCACAGTCATAGGGGAGGGGAGTAAGGGGAAAATGGGAGGGAGGGAGGAATAGGAGGATACAAGGGATGGGATAACCATTGAGATGTAATAAGAATAAATTAATAAAAATAAAATAAAATAAAAAAGAATTCTTAGGACCATTCCTGCCACAAATAGAATGTGCTTAAAAATGGGCAACGTAGGTGCAGGTAGAGTCGATGGCCACACTCTGCCAAGTCAGAGTAAGCAAGTCCTCAATAGTTCCTGCCCTGCGAACAAGTCTAGCAGAGATATTAGGCCAGAAAGATGAAGATGAGGCTCCAACATTATAAAGTGTATTGGGTGACTGGTCAGGTAGTAAACTGTCTTAAGTCAATTTGTACAATTTGGAAGCTGCTAATCTGCACTGTTGGTTCACTCAGGAACTTAAGTTTTATTCCTTCTCAAGTCTCTGAGGGGCACTGAAGACAAGATAGTATAGTTTTACAGCTATACTAAGCTTAGTTGGTAAGTGGACAAGATCATTTTAGATCAAGATAAAGAATTTAAGCTATTAGAGTTGAGATAGGATAAATATTGGATCTCATTCGGAAATTTAGACCCAACAAGACAGGAAAGACACTTGCTTCAAAGTGGACGAATGCAGATGGCCAAGTCACTATGAATGTAACATGTATAGAACTCATTATTTTCATGATCGCCACATGGTTCTCCCTGATGTATGTAGTTTGTTTTACACATGCATAATAAAATAAAAGTATATAAAAAAGAATTCTGAGGGCACTAGCTGATATTTTAAATTTGATATGAAAACTCTAGACAAGGAATACAGAGTTATAGTCCCCCTGGTTTCCCCATACCAAGTCTGCCAACCAAACTAGACCATCCCAGATGACTAAATCTACTGTAGGACTCAAGTAGCAGGGGTCTGTTTGGATTTGGGTTGGTTGTCCAGGCTTGTTATTTCAAGTTTCTGGCCTGAAATGACTCTTCATGCTTAGCCTCTAACGTGGTTATTCCTAATATACCATTAATATGACCATGGATTGTTCTTATTCTGTGCTGTTTCCTATCACATACACTCACCTGGTAACACTCAAACATACTCACCCATGCGCAGCCTATGCTCAACATTTTAGTTCTTGCACTAACCACCCATGACTCAGAGGTAATGCAGATAATGATACAGACTAGTTAAAAAATACTGCTCATGTTTGACATTTATAGCCAGGACCTGATCAAGGGAAAAATTATACTAGAGGGCTGAGAGAGTAAAGTGCTTATTTCCCAAATGTGATGACTTGAATTCAGGTCCCCAGAACCCACATAAAGTTGGACACAGTGACAAGCATCTATAATGCCCGCTTTCCTAAAGTGAGATAGCTTGCAGACAGGAGAATCCTTGCAAACATGGATCAGCTAGCTTGAGTATTCAGTGCACCAATAAACAACAGAAGAGACCTTGTATCAAGGTCGAAGACAGGGACTGATGCCCTAAGTTGTCCTCTGCCCTGGACACGTACATTGTGACATGCACCTGCTCACACACAGACAAATCCATACATACACAAATGTTACTCACACATACACACAGAGACCGAGACTGTGAGGGTGGTGGAGGGAGAGAGAGGTTTAAAAATAAGAGAACGATAGAGGAAAATACCTAAAGTCATTCTCTAACTTCCACATGCACATGCATGGGCAAGCACATGTACATACTCACATGTCCACATGCACATACATGCATACACACACACACACACACACACACACACACACACATGAAAATTATAATGGAAACTTTCTTTTTTTAATGTAAACTTTCTTAAGCTTTAAAAAAAAATCACTGGCTTAGCAGTTGGTGGCACACGCCTTTAATCCCAGCAGTCAGGAGGCAGGCTGATCTCTGTGAGTTCAAAGTTGTCTGGTCTACAGAGAAAATTCCAGGACAGCCAAGGCCATACAGAGAAACTCAGTCTCAAAAACATAAAAATAAAAATACATAAATCACTGAAGGGCTGGACTCAGTAGTTAGGAGCACTAGCTGCTCTTACAGAGGATCTGGTTTAATTCCTGCACTCATGTGGTGGTTTACAAGCAATTGTAACTCCACTTTCAGAACATGTCTTCTAACTTTTGCCAGGCTGCCAGCATGCATGTATATGTTGAACATAAATACATACAAGCAAACACCCATACACACAGACAAACACTCAAACACATAGGCAAACACTCATATACATATATACTTTTTTTGTTTTTTCGTGACAAAGTTTCTCTGTGTAAAATAAATACATTTTAAAAATCATTAAAAAGAGATTTCACTTCAATGTACTGTGAGAAACTAGGTCACCTAACACATTTTCTGATGGTACAATCTTTTTGCAGTTGATAAAACCACCAAATCAACAGGAATAAAACTGGATGATTTTAGAAAATGCTTACTTGGTTTCATAGTTGGAATTATGATCATAGCCTTCGCCTTTACCTGTTTTTGCCTACTCCATTATAATTGTATGATAGAGGAGGCCCCGTCACCAGGAAGGTAAGTTTTTACACATGTAAGAACCAAAAGCATGTGTATGTATGTATGTGCATGTATGTGTGTGGGGTGGTGGAGGTGGTACACAGATATATGCTCACATGTAGAAACCAGAGGAGGATGTCAGGTGTACCCCATTCTATTACTCTCTGCTTTATTGCATTGAAACAAGGTACTTCACTAAACCTAGAGGTAGACTCACAGGCAGGAAGCCCTAGCGATCTTCCTGTCTCTACTTCTCCGCCAGCCATGCAGAATACAGGCAAGTGCTACCATACAGTTTTTTACATGGGTTTTAAGGGAAAGGTCCATTAGAAAGAAGGACCATACAAAGGCACAAGCAATTCAAAGATAGTCCAAGCTTTTTAAAACTATTTATTGTTATTGTATATGTATGAATATTTGTCTGCACATACATATGTGCATCATTTGCATACACTACCCACAGGGGCTAAAACAGGGCATCAATTCCCTTGGAATTGGAGTTACAGCTTGGTTGTGAGACACGATGTGGGTGCTATTAACCAAATCCAGGTTCTCTGCAAGAACTGCAAATACTCTTAATCACAAAACAATGTCTCCAGCCCTAATACTACAGGCTTTTATGTGGAGGGGAAGAGGAGTCTTCAGAAGAAGTCTCTGTTGTAAGAATAAGAGACCACAGGCTGAAGAGATGGTTCCCCAGCTAAAAGCACAGGCTGCTCTACAAGAAGTCCTGGCTTTGAATCTCAGCACCTACACAGCACCTCCTAACCGTCTATAACTCCAAATCTAGAGGACTCATTGCCCTCTTCCGGCCACCACAAGCACCAAGTACACACATGACTCAAAGACATACTTGCAACCAAAACTCCCATATGCATACAATTAAAATTTTAATTAAAAGAGTAAGAGCTCATGAATTTACTTATAATCTGGGGTATTTATTGGACAGAAAATAGGAGAGGGAGTGATTGGTTGATTTTTTTTTTAAGTCAGGCACAATAGCACACATGTTTAATCCCAGCACTTGGGAGTCAGAGGTAGGTAGATCTCTATGAGTTTGAGGTCAGGTAGATCTACATTGTGAGTTCCAGGCTGGTCAAGGCTACAAAGTGAGCCTGTCTCAGAACAACAATATCACCAATAACTTTTTACAACTCACAGTTGGTCATACCCATGTCAACCAGTGAGCTAGTTAAAGGATGTTCGGTGATTGTTAAACATCTTTCATGTCTGATCCTTTACTAGAGATTGATAGAGAGAGAAAGGTAGGAATCTAGAGAAAAAAGTTCCTTTCTTTTTTTTTTTTTTAAATCAGATTGCCGGCCATGGTGGCACACGCCTTTAATCCCAGCACTGGGGAGGCAGAGGCAGGCTAATCGCTGTGAGTTCGAGGCCAGCCTGGTCTACAAAGCGAGTCCAGGACAGCCAAGGCTACATAGAGAGACCCTGTCTCGAAAAAGAAAAAAAAATCAGATTATATTAGTTTCCAAATTTGTCACAGTTCAGTCAAAATGTAAGAGCTTTACAAAATGGCATGGTTATGGGTAACATTTCCTGATTTGTTTTGATTATACATGTGAAAAACAAAAACTAGTTGTCATTTTTCTAAATATCCTTTCCTGGACAGGGGATGGTTCTTCACCAGAGGGGTCATGGAGAAGTCTTCAGTGTAGGAAATTTTGGAGGAAAAAGATGATGAATAGGGTTGTTTTTATTGCACTCCAAGCCCACTGGTATCTATTTAATTGCCTAACATTTTCACCTTAAGAGTTGAGGCCCTCAACTCATTTACAAGATGGATATCAAGTCCACTCTGGGTACTTTTGGATGAAATTAGTGGTGTATTAGGGCTGAAGCTCTCCACTTTTGCTGACTTGAATCCACGGGAGATCAACCAAGGGAACCCAGATAGATGGAGACAGTTTCAGAATCACCTGAGTGTGGACGAACAAGGAGACAGGTAGTGTTTGGCATGGGCTCGGTGCAGTTTCACTACAGTTGCTATGAGTTAATAATTAGAGTAGTTGCATCCAGTCTAGGGAATGGCCTTTCATCTTAGCCCTTTGCCTTATCTTCCAGTTCTTACATACTTCAGGCTACCTTTTCCACCACATCCCCTGATTTTTTGGAGGGGTGGTATACGTATCATACACGGGGCTAGACTCACACACATCACTTATTTTCTGCATTCTCCACTGTTTATTCTAAGGAGGGGCTTCTTTGATTAAGACTGGAGCTGCCTTTGTCTATGGGTATACATATAGGTGTTTAGAAAGCAGTTTGCTGCTGTGTCAGTTTAGTTAACAATCAGAAGTACATCCTCCTGTGGGTCTACTACCTCCTCCTACTTGGGCCCTACTGGTCCCCTTCCCATCCCCCATACTGAGAATCTAGAATCCAGTCAGAGAACAGTTAGGCCCTGCTCCCCCAACAGTCAAGCTGCTATTGCATAGGTGAATATATCTAGCTTTCAAAAAATGGTTTCTTTATACTCCCTTTATTCCAGTTAAATCTCTCCCCATCCCTCACATTCATCTCCCCAATTCCCCGTCCTCCTGAGTCCCTCTCTTGACTCAACATTTCCACTCAGAGTATTGCCCACCATTACTTTCTTTTTACCTATATTCTACTACTCTCCCTCCCTAAGGTACACACACACACACACACACACACACTTGACTTTTTGGTTCCTGGCTTGCATAGGTACTCCACTAGATATAAAGTAATAAAACTAGGATTCTCATATGAGAGAGAACAAATGGCATTTGTCCTTTTTATCCTGGGTCACTCATATAGAAATACATCTATTTCCCCAGCAAATTTTATTTTTTACATGTAAGTAATATACTATTATATATATATGCATATATATGTACCACATCTTTATTATTATTGGCAACTTTGTGTCATTTCATACATGGACTATAAGTTATCTATTGCCTTATAAATAGTAAAAAATATTCTTTAAAAAAGTTATTTATCATGAATTCATATGTGTAACATGAGTTACAGCTCTCGGCACACTATAATTGCTAACTGTTTTACTTTTCCTGTGGAAAAAACATCCATACTCAAAGCTAGCAATGTATTTTATGATGACAGTAATAGTTATTTTTGTTTTAAATTATGACACCCTAAGTTTTCTGCATTTCAGGCTCAACAAAGAAAATATGGCAGCTATATTATCCTGGGTATCCCAAGTATCAGCTTGTCAACCTGATATGATAACTGAGGACATTCTAGAAATTCAACCTCTATTAAATTCAGACCAGAAATCTGGACTCCCATGTCAAGAACAACTACCCAGACCAAACAGTGCAGTAAAACCAGTTGATCCTTCAAGTCTAGAAAAGCCATGCATACCATCTAATGCACAAAAACTGAGATACTCAAATACAGAAAACTCATCCATATTATGGAATGTAAAGAAGTCAAATAGACAATTAGATTCAAACAGATCAACCAAGCCATCAATGCCCCAAAGTTTGCATAAGTCATCTTACCAGCACAAGTCATATAAAAAAAGTAGCCTTAAAAGTTCATGTAAGCTCACCCATGCCTGTAAATTAGCTAGTCGAGTCAGTTCATCTAGTTTAAAGGATATCATCCAACCTTGGCTAGCTACGGTGCAATATTCAGCTCCGCTACCCATGCAATCTTGTTCATCATTCTCACAAAATCCAGATGTGCCCATCAAACCATCTGGTATAAAGAAATCAAGCCATTCACGTGGACGACATGATAGAAAAAAGTCAGTGAGTAGGGGAAAGTCTCCGTTACACAAGCGTACAAAAGCCAAACTTTGCCGACCATATAAGGAAAAATGCCTTACTTGTAATCCTTCTGAATCTCTCAGTGATTTTTCAGAGACAAAGAAGGCGCATGTTGAAATTCTTAATCTTTCAAGGAAAATGAAGCCATCGTATGAGTCTTATTGTGAGACAGAATACAACTACAATGAAACAAGGCACACGTACAATGTTTATCATGACAAGCGTACTGATGCTACGAAAACATATGATAGTGAAGACAGTAATGAAGAAGTCATCCTCATTTATGACACAAGTCATGATAAGGATACAACAGATAAAGACATCTTATATCATTAAGGACTTAAAATTGAGCCACATATACGGTATCCACATGTAATCATTGCCAAGAATAGATCGATCTATCTCGAAAGCAATTAAATGCATGGCATAACAAATTACTGTTGTCTTCATCATTGCTTCTCAGTGGAACAAGATTCATCTGGTGTATCTTTTGCTTTCATCATTTGGTGTATCTTATTTATTTAAATGTGGTCACTTAAATTGGAGTCACACTTGAACATGCACTTACAAATTTAGAAAGGAAAACTTAAAAAGAATTTTTTTCCAGACAGGGTTTCTCTGTGTAGCCCTGGCTGTTCTGGACTCACTTTGTAGACCAGGCTGACCTCAAACTCACATAAATTCACCGTCTGCCTCCCAAGTGCTGGGATCACAGGTGTGTGCTACCATGCCTGCCTAAGAAATTTTAAGATGGATATCCTGAACTGTTCTTTCCCCTGAATTAGCTCTCAGTGAAAAGCCCACTTTGACAGTATTCACTTACCTATTTTTTCAGTGCTGAGGATTAAACCCAGAGTATCATGTGTGCTGTATAAGTGGTTATCCAATGAGCTGTGTCACAGATAAAAAAAAATCTATCATTTTTAAATTTATTATTAGGTTATGTGTATGGGTATTTGGTATCCATATAATGCCTGTGTACCTCTTGTGTGCCTGGTGTCCAAGGATGCCAGAAGAGAGCATCAGATTCCCTGGAACTTTAGTTATGAGCTGCTATGTGGATGCTGAGGATAGAACTTGGGTCCTCTGGAGTGCTCTTTCCACTAAGCCATCTCTTCAGCCTCTGGAAACATATTTTTAAATTTTTATTTTCAGAGTTGGGATCAAACCCAGGACTGTGCAGACTAGGCAAATGTTTCACCATAGAACTATGCTCCTAGTTCTTGAAGTAATTTTATTTGGGGGAGTGGGGAGAGGTGTGGTGCTGGTAATAGAACCAAGAGTGTTGTACATATTACGGTAGCACCCTACTACTGAGCAACATCTGTATGTTATCTTTCTATGTATGACATGGTGCCTGTTGGAAAGACTTCTGTTTTATTGACTGAATGCTTATATTTTCCCCCTAATTGATGTGGTTGAAACTTAATGCTGTAGAGAATGATTTGGGGACATAGAGTCCTTAGGTGATAATGCAGTCATGGAAAGAGAGTCATCACAAATAGATTACGGAACTGAAGAGCTTACCTCTGCCCTAAGAGACGAAGCAAACAAACAAACAAACAAACAAACAAAACCTTCCATCCACCAATTACAGAACTGGCCCTCACTAGACATCTGCTGTTGCCTTAAGTTTGGGCTTCCTAGGCTGCAGAACTCTGGGAAGTAAGTTTTCAGCTTACAGGCTGCTCCGTTTATGGCATTTTGTTATCGAGTTCAAGCCAACTATGAGTCCCAAAACTGCTTCTTTCTGTATGATTTAGAGAAATTCCTACCTACCTGTTCTAACCACACTTCCTCTCCCAGAGATTGCCACCTAAACAGAGGGCCCAACCCACAGTACACACTCCTTAGGCTCTGATATCAGTCCCAGTGTTGCAATTAAATCAGCAGCCAACTTAGTAGATAGTAAGGGCAAGGGGCCTACACGTTGATTATAAGTATTACAACGAGAACACGTTGGGGTCCTAAGGAAAGCTAGAGCTAAAACAGTAAAGTTGGAGGCTGTAGAAGTGGCTCTGCAGTTAAGAGCACTTAACTACTTTAGCAGAAGATCCATTTCATCTCACAGCACCCACATGGCTACTCACAGTGCCCTTTAACTTCAGTTCCAGGGGATGCAACTCCCTCTTCTGGAATTTGCAGGCTTCTGTGCATACCTGGCATACATAAACTCATGCAGGTAAACACATATACACATAAATTAAATACGAAAAAACAGTAAAATTGGAAACAGTAAGAAAAAAAAAGATGATGGCTAGATATGAGACAACCAACCAGACAGGAAGAAAGAAGGTTCTGAGCCAGTGTCAGTAGGCCACATGGTTCCCCTAAATCCTATTCCCTCGGTGCTCTTTTGCCCTTTGACATATTCTTGATCCTAATGCAAATTAATTGTAACAGAATAGATTATGAGTGAAAAGCATCCATACATTTCCGAAAAGAGACTCCTAGATTGCTCTGTGACCATGTTCTTTAATAGTAAATAACCAAGAACAACTACAGCTACAACGTGGTAGCTGGGATTAGGGTTAGCTCTATGGTGAGGCTAAGAGCTGACCACACAAGTGTGAGGACAAAGAGAGCACACTAACAACTATCGAGGGGCCTGAAACAATGATGCCTAGTGGGCCAATGGCTAGCACACAAGGCTGGCAGCTAATGAATCCGGAGACAGAGATGAGCAATTCAAGGCTCTGGCCACCCCTAAGTGGGTAGACAGTGTGTGAGCAGAGCACGGTCATCTTCCTTGTGGAGCTAGTAGAATGCACAGAGTATACTTACTCTAAGTTAGCCAACTAATAAAATTAACCCTAGTTTTGTTTAGTTTTTGTCTTAAATCCTATTTAAAAACAAAAACCAAAGCCTAGACTGAGGTTCAATGGGTTTTTCCTCTTTGCAGAACCCTTATTACTCTCAGGAGTTTCTTTCACTTTTGCTTCATTTTTCTCAATAAAGCTTGCTTCTCCTTCACTTCTACAAGCGTCTGCATCTGTAATTTTCACTGTAGTGAGTGAGACAATGAAGTCAAGAGCCACTATCTCTGGTGTATTCGATGACTATTGAATTTCTGGCACCTTAAGTTCCTGGGTCAAGGACAAATGGGCCAAGTAAGGAGATGGAAGAAGGACAGGAAGTAGGAGAAAGAAACAAGAAGGATGAAGTGGGGGTGACTACTAAAACCTTGCCCAAGCTAATAATTTTGAAAAAGTAAGGCTTACCTTTGTGTTTTGAACCTCTTTGAAATGCCCTGAGACAGGGTAAGCAAGTCCTCAATAGTCCTTGCCTCACAAATGTCTGTCAGATATATTGGGACAGAAGGCTGAAGATGATGCTCCAGTAATATAGAGTTTTGGGTGACGTTCAGGCAACAAACTGTCTCTGTCATCTTCTCATTTGGAAAGCTACTAACCTGCTCTCCCGGGATACTCAGATAATCAAATTTATTCCTTCTCAAGTCTCTGATGGGGTTGAAGACCAGGTAGCTTAGTTTTATAATGAAGCTTAGTTGCTTAGAGATTAAGATGTTTTTAGGTCTAGATAGATGTTTTTAAGTTGATAATGACAAGATGTGATGGAGATTGATTTGTATTCAGAAATTTAGATGCACCAAGATAGGAAAGATGTTGTCTTCAAGCTTGTCAATACAAATAGCTAAAATACTGAGAATGTAACATTTATATAATTCCTGATTGTGTTATGGTTCTTCTTGCTGTAAGTAGTTTATTGTATATATGTGTAATAATATAAATGTATATGTAAAAACAGAAAAAAATAATAATAAAAAAGAGTACCTGCTGCTCTTCCAGAAGACCAGAGTTCAGTTCCCAACACCCACATTAAGTGACTCACAACCCTCTGTAATTCCAGCTCCAGGGGACATAATACCTCTGAGGGCATTTGCTCTCACACGCACATTGCTACATGCAAACAAGCACACATACAGATAACGTAAACTGATAACGATAAATATTTTAAAATTCTGAAAAACAAAACACAATAGCCCAATAGACTCATAGTGAGGAGCACTATGAGAGGTGTGACCTTGGTGAAGGGAGTGTGTTGTGTCACTGGGATGGGCTTAAAGGTTTCAAATGCTCAAGCTAGGCCCAGTGTTCTTCTCTCTGCCTGCTGCCTGCTGATCCAGATGTAGAACTCTCAGTTTCTTCTCTAGCACCATGTCTGCCTGCATACCTCATCAAGATAATGGAAGGAAATTCTGAAACAGCCCCAATTGAATGTTTTCCTCATTGAGAGTTGCTATGAGCTGGGTGTGGTGGTACACGCCTTTAATCCAGGCGAGGCAGAGGCAGGCAGATCTTTTTGAGTTCGAGGCCAGCCTGGTCTACCAACTGGGGACTAAAAATTCAAACATCCGAGCCTATGGGAAACATTCTCATTTAAAGCACCACAGACTGTACAAGATCATGTTAATCATAGCTCCATCAAGGATGGGGGAGGAGCTAATGGCAGTTAGTGGCTGCTGTGGGACGGAGAGTTAGTTTTCTTCAGAAATGTCCATGTCCTCAGTGGTTGCTCACAGCTCTGAAGCCCAGGATGTGGCTCTGCAGCCATGAACATATAGATAGCACACAGAGGACTCGGTTAAAAAAGTAGGATATGAATTTAGAAAGGGGGACACAGTATAGTAAAGTCTGGAAGAAGCTGGAGGTTAGGGAGGGAGAATGGATGTGATAAAAATACATTGTATTTCTGTGTGAAATTATCAAGGTATGTGTGTTTATTGGTTTTGGGTTTTCGAGACAGGGCTTCTGGCTGTCCTGGACTCACTCTGTACTTGAACTCACAGAGATGCTTCTGACTTTGCCTCCTGAGTTCTGCGGTTAAAGGCATACACCACCACATTCAGACTAAAGAGTATTAATGAAGATAAACAAATCTCAGAGATACTACAATGGGTATATGATTTAAATTTAATGGAAGACCTTGGTTTATAGGTTGAATTGTGTTCCCTAAACCCAATTCATATGTTGAAATTCTCTCTCTCTGTCTCTCTCTCTCTGTCTCTCTCTCCTTTTCAGTTTTATGAAACATGGTTTCACTTTAGGCCAGGTTAGCATTGAGCTCATTTCACAATCTTCCTGCCTGATCCTTTGGGACATTGGCAGTACAGTAGTATGCTACTGCCATACCAGGATTATTGTAAAATACTAATACAGTGGCTCCAGACTGTGGCCTTATATTTGTCCTTATAAACTTATTCAGTATCATTGAGGCTATACTGAAGTAGGGTGAACCCCTAATCCTGTATTGGTAGTGTCATTAAAAGTCGATAGCTGAGGGCTGGAGAGGTAGCTCAGAGGTTAAGAGCCCTGACTGCTCTTCCAGAGGTCCTGAGTTCAATTCCCAGCAACCACATGGTGGCTCACAACCATCTATAATGTGATCTGGTGCCCAATTCTGGCCTGCAGGTGTGCAAACAGGCAAAGTGCTGTATACATAATAAATAAATAAATCTATAAAAAAGGATTTATTAAAAACTGGATAGTTGGATATAGTCATGCACATGAGAATGCCATGTAACTACTGCAGTTCTGTTCCCATTGAACCAAGGAACTACAGTAAGAATTTAAGAGAAAGGCCTTGGACTGGAATGCTGTGGTATCTTCTGAGGAAGCGTAGCCCTCCTGATACCTTGTTCTCAGATTTCCAGCCTCCAAAAATGTATGACAAATTTTAATTGCATAAGGCACTTCATTTTTATAATGTTGTGCTACAGCACCTCAGAGGGGAAAATACACTCAGTGAAGTTTATTATTGTCTTAAAAGTAGTTCAAATAATAGAAAGGCAATGGAGTAATAATAGGGAAAACTGTCCTTTCATACTCTATCCCTGGCACCAAGGCCTCCTCACAGGAAAAGGAGTTATTGATTTGATTGTATAGCTTTTGAGTGTGTGTGTGTGTGTGTGTGTGTGTGTGTGTGTGTGGTGCCTGGCATCAAGCCCAGGATTTTGTGTATTATAACGCAAATACATCTCCATACTACACTGCCATTCTTGGGTTTTTGAGCCAGAATCTTCCTGTATAGTTCAGGCTGGCCTTGAACTTCTGATTCTCCTACCATAGCCTACCAACTACTGCTAGGATTACAACTATATGTCAAGATGCCCAGCTTGACAGTATAGCCTTTAATGTGCATTATGTGATACATCATGCTCCTTAGGGCCAGGCATGTTTTTCATAGTCTCTAGACCATATATGACGACTTATGTGAAAGAATCCTAGGAGACCCCGACCCACTCTGTTGGGTTAGGTGAGAGGGCTAGAATGTGTTTGAAAATGTCATTTTTTGCTGCTCTTTGCTTTAGAACTACAAATGAACATCCGTTTTGTTCTCAAGATTTCAATTTGAAAAGAAAGTAGGGAGTACACCTCTTAAGTCTCAAATTTAAGCTGCATCTACAACTTACTTCTGTTTTTACTTTTGAGATAAATTCTCAATATATTGCCTAGTCTAATCATGAATTCCAGGATTAAAATAATCCTTTTGAGTCAGCTTCCTAAGTGGCTAAGTCAGCAGGCATGCATCACTGCACCCAAGTAATATGATTTACCTCTTTTTCAGTGGAGGAAAGTTCACCAATGTCTTGCTATATAGGGCAAACTTGCCCACACTTGCTTTCCTTCTTCTTCAGCTTTCCGAGCAATGCTGGAATTACAGACCTAATTTGCATGTTTGTCATTTGTTTGCTTTTCTTGGTTCTTTAAAAAATGATTATTATATTTTTATCATTTAAAACAATTTTTAAATTTAAGCATATTTTGATCATATTCTTCCACATTCTGAAATACTTCCAGATCTTCTCCTGGCCCCTAACTACCCAGCTTTTATCTATTTCTCAAAAAAAAAACAAAAAACAAAAAAACAAAAAAAAACCCAACACAACAACAAAATCCCCCCAAACCACAAACAAGATAAAACATCACCCCCCACAAAAAGAAAAGAACAAAAAGAAAACACTAAATAGTAGTCAAATAAACACACACACACACACACACACACACACACACACACACACACACAAACTGTGGAGTGCATTAAATGCTGGCCAACTATTCCTGAGAACATGAGGCCTGCTCTCAAATGGTTGATAACTGATTGTCCTTCTCCCAGCTGGTATAAGTGACAGTTCAGTTGTTAACCTTTACCCTAGTGGCTAGGCTTTCATCCATCCATCCATCCATCCATCCATCCATCCATCTATCCATCCATTCATCCATCCATCCATCCATCCATCCATCCATCCATCCATCCATTTAAAACATATAACAAAATATAACAAGATAAAACAAAACCCATCACGTTGAAGTTAAACAAGGCAAACCAAGAGAAGGAAAATAGCCCAAAAGAAGGTGCAAGAATCAGAGACCCAGCTGGGCAGTGGTATCACACACCTTTAATTCCAGCACTAGGGAGGCAGAGGCAGTTGAATATCTGTGAGTTCCTGCCAGCCTGGTCTACAGATTGAGTGACAAGACATCCAAGGCTACCAGAAAAACCCTGTCTCAAAAACAAAAACAACTAACCAAACAAGAGCCCCCTCTCCCCCACCCAAGAAAACCAAGAACCAGACACTCACTTGTTCATACACTCAGGATTCCCATAAAAACCCCAAACCAGAAGCTGTATTCTATTTTTAGAGGACCTGGTGCAAACATGTGCTGACCCTGTGCAAGTTGCTTCATTCTCTGCAAGTTCTTATTGAGACAAGTTCTCGGTATGTACTAAGGACTGGCCACTAACTCACCATAAATCTCAGGCTGAGTTTGAACTTTCAATCTTTTTGTCTTAGCCTCCTGAGTGGTGGGAATACACTATGCTATCATAGCCATGACATCTTTATAGTACCTCTGTGTTGGCTTGTTGGATCTCAGACAGGCATTTCTGTATAAGCCAATTATTTGTGACCAATACCTTTTAATTTAGTACCTTGGAAAAGGATGAGTGTTTCCAAAAACCTTCAAGGTAGAATTTCTATGGAAAAGCCACAGTCTCTGGCCAATACTTCTTCAATAGGTTTTGAAGTAACTCTGCTAAGATGGTAAATTATATTATATAACCATAGAACTCCAAACACTTTATTAAATCAAGTAAAGAAAATTAGCACTAGTCAGAGACAACACACAAACAGCTTTTAGTTTGTAGAAGAAAGACAAACATTAATACAAAAGAAAACAACAATACCCTTAGCTAAAATCAGTCAGAAATGAAAAAGTTATGACTCCACAAATAGAAACAATGGTAAAAGACATAAGCTTGCATTATTACTGTAACCACAAGAAATCTCTACAACTCAGAGATTTATTTTATTTTATATTTTTAACTCAGAGATATTTTAGTTTAGGATGCTTATCTATACTCTGAGGGTAACAGTTACTCAATATCTCAATACTCAATATAGAAAAATTGACTACAGCAGATCAAGAAATGAGTTTAAGACAATGCTCAGGAAGACCTTGGCCAGATTTAACTAATAGAACAGCATCATGAGTGAAATCTGGATTAACTTTTGGTATATGCATGTCAAATATTATTCATATTTTATCCAAAACACAAACAACTGGACATCCTGCCTATTATCTGGCAACAATAATCAGGCGAACAAATAGGATAAATTGTCTAAGCAGATTAAATATTTGGTTTGCCTACCCATAACTCAATTTCTTCAGGCTTAGCCTGGCATAGTCCAAGCTCTAGGAAGAACAGCCTTCTATCACTGTGACTCCAGTCCCCAAATTGGAGCTAACTGAAACAAAAGCAGACACTTGACTTCTAAAAGCCCACTAATAAATTAGCTGTCAGATTTGTCTTTTTAAGATTTCAATAAGAGACACGGAGTTTCAGGAAAAAAGAGCCTGAGAAATGTGAGTGCTCGTATTGTCAAATTGACAGATGCGGAATTACCTAGGAGTCAATGCTCTGAGTCTATGAGGAAGTTTCTAGACTGGGTTAACTGAGGTGCAAAGCCCACCACAAATGTGGGTGTTACCCATTCCATGGGCTGAACTGAGTAACACTGAGAAACAGCAGAGTTTCTGCATTCATGTCTCATTGATTCCCATCTAAGAATGCAAGGTGACCAGCCTTGCATTTGTATCACCACGTCTTCCCTGTCGTGAGCCAAAAGGAACCCTTCCTATTTTCAATTGCTTTTGGCAGATGTGGTGGTCTGAAAAGAATGGCCCCCAGCAACCAAAGAACATGCATGGGCTGGACCCAGCCCCCCTATACATATGTAGCAGATGTGCAGCTTGGTCATCATGTGAGTCCCCTAACAATGGGAGTAGGGACTGTGTGTGACTCTGTTGTCTGCCTTTGGATCCCTCTCCCCTTGCTAGGCTGCCTTGTCTGGCCTCAGTAGAAGAAGGATTAGTTCTTCTTTGACTTGATGTGCCAGGGTGGGTTGGTACCCACCAGGGGCCTCCTCTTCTCTGAGGACAGAGGAAGGGGGTGTGAGGGTAGGACTGGGAAGAGAGGAGGGAGGGGGACTGCAGTTAGGAATAAATAAAGTGAATAAATTAATTAATGGAGAAAAATGCTCAAGTGTACATTTAAATGATGTACATCGAATGTACTTCATTATTAAATTTGAATTTTTAGGGAAGAAAAGGAATGGCCTCCAGAGGCTCACATATTTGAATGTTCAGTCATCAGGAAGTGTGACTCTTTGACAGGATTTGGAGGTGCAACCTTATTGGAGGAAGGGTCTCTGGGGGTGGGTAGGCTTTGAGGCTTCAAAATCCCATGCCAGACCCAGGTTGTCTTTCTGTCTTTTTGCCTATGAATCAAGATGTGGCTCTCAGTATCTACTCCAGGGTCTGCCTGCATGCCACCATGCTCCTTGCCATGACGATAATGGGCTAAACCTCTGAAACTTTAAGCCAGCCCCAATTAAATGGTTTCCTTTATAAGAGTTGCCTTGATCATGGCGTCTCTTCACAGCCATAGAACAGTGACTAAGACAGCAGGTATTTTGCCATAGCAAGGAGAAAAGTAAAAAAAAAATGCAAAAACTAGGTGAATATTTGAACTAAATATACAGAATTGTGTTGCAGGATTTCTGATCCCATTGTGATCCCTAAGATTGTGACCTGTAAACATCTTTTGTTTGGTGCAGCTGAGCCCTAACACACACCTTTAATCCAAGAGCTTTCTGTACACCAGGTTTAATAAAGTTAACCATAGGTCAAGAAGCAGAGCAAGAAACCAGCTGATAGGGATTAAAGAGTAGGGGGCACTTTGAGTTGAGGGGTATTTAAGACAGCATGGAGAAGTAGAAGGGGATTTTAGCTTTTAGTTTTTTAGCTTTTGAGCTCTTCAGCTCCTTGGCCTTTGGCACTTTAGGCTTTTTGAGCTTTGAGCTAGCAAGCCCTTGGCCTAGGGTTATTTGGCCTTTTCTTCCTGGGCTGTCAGCTGAGCCTTTTGGGCATTTTCCACTGGGATGTGAACTGAGTGGGAAGGTCAGCTGGGTGCTTTCTCTGCCTCTCTGAGCTAGCAGGTTTTCACCCCAGGATCTGGATCCTGAGTCTTTAGTGGTAAAATAGAATATTTGGGATTTTTATTTAAAACAACAGAATGAGGTCAAGATGGTGAGGTAAGTTAAAAGCAGAAGATAGTGGTTGAAAGTAAAAGGAGACAGAAGCACATAAAAAGACAGACTACATGATTATACTAGCTAATTTTATATATCAACTTGACTAGGTCAAGGGTTGCCTGAATAATTGTGGATGGGCATCATCCAATCTGTTGAGGGACTGACAAAACAGAATACAGAGGAAGAGCAAATTCTCTCCTCAGAGCTACTGATACCCAACTGGTTCTCAGGCCTCTAGCCTTTGAGTGGGAATACTTTTAATCCCCTGATTCTCAGATCTTCTGAACACCAGCACAGAGACAACAGTTGGCTAATCATGGGACTTGTCTCTATATAATTGCATGTACCCAGTTTCCCTAATATTTTCTTTCTGTTTGATACAGATGTTCTATTTGTCTTATTGGTTCTGCTTCTCTGGAGAACCCTGACTCATACAGGAGAGTTTGAAATAAAAATTAAGTCATTTTAACTTTTGATTGCTAATTGTCATTTCAACTACTCTGTGGCCTGGCTGTACTTCATAGTCCAGACATCAGCCTTAATATTGTCTGCTGTACTTTGTACCCCAGTTTGGCATTCCTCTTATAGCAATCCTTCTGATTTAGCATTGCAAGTGTTGAAATTACAGGCATGAGGTTCTGGAGCGATGGCTCAGAGGTTAAGAGCACTTGGCTGTTCTTCCAAAGGTCCTGAGTTCAATTCCCAGCAACCACATGGTGGCTCATAACCATCTATAATGAGATCTGGTGCCTGCTTCTGGCCTGCTGGCATACATGCAGGCAAAACACTGTATAAAAAAAAATAAATCTCTAAAAAGAAAGGAGAAAAAAAAGAAAGAAAGAAAGAAAGAAAGAAAGAAATTACAAGCATGAGTCACCATACCCAACTGTGTTGCTAATCTTTTCTTGAGCCAGTTTGAATCAATTTCTACTTTTTCTTTTATTTATTTATTTACTTATTTATTTATTTATTGGATTTTAGAGACATGGTTTATCTGTGTAGCCTTGGCTGTCCTGGACTAACTTTGTAGACCAGGCTGGTCTTGAACTCATAGAGATACATCTGCCTCTGCTTCCCTGAGTGCTGGGATTATAGGTATGGGTCACCTCGCTAGACCAGTTTTCTACACTTCACTGTCCCTGCTCACTAATTAAAACAATGTACCATATGACTTCATATCAGTTACTTGCAATCTAAAGAAGTAAGGGTTTGTTTGGGCTCACAGTTCAAAGGAATATAATCCATCATGGCAAGAGAGGCATGGTAGTGGAGTGGGTTGGTCCTTGGTGCCTATGACAGAGATAATGGGGAATGCCAGTGCTTCTGAAGGTCTATCCTTTTTCTCCTTTATTTAGTTAGGGCACCCAGTACATGGGATATACCCACCACATTCAGGGTGTGTCTTCTCTCCTTAGTAACACTTCTCTGGAAATACCTTTACAAACATGCCCAAAGGTGTTTCCTAGGTGATTCTAAATCCAGTCATCTTTTATGTTGAGAGGATAATGACGAATATGCTTCAGCTCAAGCAACTCTCATATGGTGACATGGCATATATAGGGCCAGATTAGAAAAGACATAGAGTGACTTTCAAATTGAGAGACAAAAATTCCCATGATTAAACTAAGAACTGGAAGTATAGGTGTATATAAGTATAAATGTACCATACCTATACTTACCATCTCTGTAATCAAAGTAGAAATGGAAATATATACATGTATATTACATATGTTTATATATATATATATATATATATATATATATATATATATATATATATATATATAATTGCAAAGGTCACTGTGTGACTATATTATGGAAACTTGTGCCAAGTCAAAGACTCAAAATACACACTAGCTCATGACCTATAATCACAGCAGTTTGCTCAGCAGCTTTGCCTGATCTTATCCATTCTTTAAATATGTAATCCTTAGCTTATTAATAGAAATAAACACGAATCCATTATTTTCCTGTAAGGCTTTTCTTTTGACTATGCTGGTATTTAAACAGTCCATGGAAAATATGCCACAGCTATAAATAGGCTCTCTGTACATTTGAGATCATGAAAATTGTCTAAAACCAGTGCCTAAAGTCAACTGAGGAAATTATCAAATATTCTTGAAACAAACAGTAAGTAAAACCAAATAAGAGATGGATTTTTCTCACTACATTATAGTAAGAAGTTAACAATCAATTTTGATCTGGACATGATAGTGTGCAACTGTAACCCAAGCGTTTGGGAGGGAGAAGCAGGCAGTGTCACATCACAGATGCCATCCCTGTGGAGATGAGCTGTGTCTTATAGTCCGTCTACTACCTTCCCTAAGCAACTAAACTCCTGTCAGACAATGTAGAGTGGGGTAAGAGGACTAGCTTCCTGAATTTCAATTTTATATCCTACTTACTATATTCAATAAACTGCTTAACTCAGAGTTGTCTCCCCTTTACATTTTTTAAAAAATATTTAAAAATAATGGATTTCCTTTGTCTGTGGGCTGCTGTTGGGTCTCCTCTCCTAGCTTCTCCCACTGAGAGTGTCCAGCCCTACTAAAGGATCTTTCATCTGGAATTGCCTCAGTGCATCTTTATGGAACCTGGAAAGAATACTTATTATTGAAAACTTATTGTCAGGCTTAGTGACGCCTTTAATCTCAGCACTCAAAGGCAGAGGCAGGCCAAGCTCTGCGAGTTCCAAGCCACCCTTGTCTACACAGTGAGTTCCAGAACAGCCAGAACTACATAGTGAGATGCTGTCTCAAAAAACAAAAAACAACCAAAAAAGAAAGAAAGGAAAAGGAAAAGAAAACATATTGATGAAGTCTAGCCTAGTCTACATAGCTAGATCTTGTCTCAAAAAATCATAAATAAGCAATATGGCAAAAATCAAAATCCAAAGCAAGAAATAATAATGGCCAGGTATGACATACAGGCCTATAATCCCATGAGTCTGGAAGCTGAAGCAAGATGCTTGCTATGAGTTCAAAGCTGGTCTGGACTTTGTGGTAAGAGTTAGTCTCAAAATGACAGTAACAACAAACCCCTATATCAGTATGGTACTTTACAGACTATCAAAAACTGAATAAGAGAGGGTAGAGGCAGCTCAGAAGTTAAGAGTATTTGTTGCTGATGCAGAGAACCTAGGTTCAGTTCCCAGTACCCACACGGTGGCTTATGTAACTCTAATTCCAGAGGATCTGGTGCCCTCTTCTGAACTCCATAGGCTCCTTCAATGCATTGGGTGCACGTGCATACTCAAGGAACTCACATGTAAAAGAAATAATCAATAATATCACTTTCAAAATGTGAAACAGGCACCACGCATGATGGTGCACGCCTTTAATCTCAGCATTTGGGCAGGCAGGCAGATTGCTGGTGAGTTTAACGCCAGCCTGGTCTACACTGCGAGTCCAGGACTTGAAAAACAAACAAACAAAAAGAAAAGTGAAACAGGCTGGGGACATAATTTAGTTGGTAGCATATACATTTAATTGCCTGGCACACAAGGCCCCAGGCTAGATCCCAGGCACCTCACAACCTGGATGCAGTAGCACACATGTGATTTATCTCTCAGGAGATAAAGGCAGGAGGACCAAGAATTCAAAGTCCGGCTGAAAGATGGCTCAGCAGTTAAGAGCACTGGTTACTCTTCAAGAGGACCCGGGTTCGATTCCCATCACCCACATGACAACTGTCTGTAACACTTGTTCCAGAGGACCCAACACCCTCACAGAGACATACGTGCAATCAAGGCACCCTTGTACATAAAATAAAAATAATGAATTACAAAAAGAATTAAAAGTCATCTTCAACTGTATATAGTGACTTTGAGGCCAGCCTGGGATAAATGAGACCCTGTCTAATAAACAAATGCATGACTGAATTAATGCATAAATGGCAAAAAAAATAACATAAAATTAAAAATTGAACACAAACTACCACCTGGATGCACCAATCCTAGAGTAGATAAATCAGAGCCTTTATTAAGAGTTGTGTACTTTTGTCCATCAACCCAGGTGTTCATGGACTAAGACAACTAGGAAAGGCTCTCCTGAAAGAGATACAGAACCTAATGACAGCACATACCCACAAATGGGCTGCAGGATCCATTTCCACCATGTTGTGACTGTTACATCCTTTTCAGCTAATTTTATTTGGATAACAAAGTTGAAATCACAATGGGATGGGTTGGCCAGAGGCAATGATAACAGTGTGTTAAACTTCTTGTGGATGCCTGGGGTCATTTGAAAAACTAGCTCATATCACAGTAAAGTATAACAGGTATTAATGACAGGAGATTGCTCAGCAGTGAGGGATGACAGTTACTAAAGAAATCACTGAATTATTAATTATGAATTATGCTGGGAAAAGTTGAGACATTACCAATTACAGTCTTAGTAGTGTTCTGTAGGAGAAGAGCTAATTAGGTTTTTATGAAGAATGACAAGACCATTGTGTCTTTGAAGTCCAATATTCTATCTGGTTGCCTGAGTGACTCTGGGAAATCTATATGGATACACATGGTGAAGGATACAGCTGGCCTCTGAATTTTAATGAAATGTATCATGTAAGTACTTATTTGATGGGTTTCTAAGTTTTCTTTTGTCCCTGAATGTACTAGAATAGGTTAGAAAGATTTTCATAAAACATTGATTACAGCAGTGTAGTACACAGAGGCTAGAATAAAAAGGAGGTATTGACAAATGACAGGCAGGTCAATTGGCGCAGAAGAAATTGCAGTGCTTCCCAGATGAATATGGTTTGTGTCAAGTTGACAAAAACATACTAAACAGTATAGTATGGTTCATGGAACTCCTAATACATTAGAACATGGTGATTGGGGTAACCTGAGTCTGTGTTCCCAAGCCACTGCTCACTAATTTTTGGCACCAGAATAAGCTTTTGTTTCCTTTGAAGTAAGAGTTGTGGTGTACATCAACAAGTAAATACTTCTAGAAACCTTCATATTCTTAGATGAAGAGGTCAGATCTGGTTCTCCTTTTCATAAGGAGAGGACTGTAGAAGAGCCCTGAGCACTTCAGGAAGGGTTTATAGAAAGGTTGTCCTTAGATGAAGGCAGGTGATTTTTCAAGAAAATTTAGTAGACACCTGTTGTGATAGCTGCCTGTTCACCCAAATTCCTTTTTTTTTTTTTCTTCTTGTGTGCTGTCTTTTAAAAATGAACCTCCTGTTTCACTAAAGGGTACTAGGAAGAGACTAAATGCCTTTCAGGCAAGGATATGACATAGCCTGCCCATAACAAAAGCCAATATTATTTCATCTGTCGAAATAAAATCTGGAATGCCTAACAGTATTCTATCAATATATTGCCATGTTCTGTGTGGCCTGGGTCTCAGAAAGGTGGCTATGGGCAACGTGGGGCATGAAGAAAGAAGAGACACACAGACACATGTACAATGAAGGTAGGATCAAGTGCAGCTCTCTAACCAAATTGTGAAGCAACCCAGAACTTCAGTGTGTTTATTAGGTGTAGCACAGAGGGAGGGTGGGCTAATCTCAGCAGAAGATCTCTGTGGCAAGAGCAGTATCAGGCTGCAAACATCCTAGAGGAGGAAACTGCTGTTGCTAGTCTTTGCCCACACTGATCAATCACTTAGACCCCTGATGAAAGCTTGCCATCCCTCTTGAGCCTGACCCATATGGGTAATTGTCGTCTGAGTTAGTTGTCAATTTACCACTGAGCAGTTAGTTGGTCTTGGAGTTCATGACAGGCCTTACTCACGTATAAACACACGGTTCTCCCAGGACTTCATTCACTGTGCGATTCCTCTGCTCCCTAGAGTATACATGCGGGAGAGGGTCTGGTTGGGATCTAAGGATGTGCTAGCTTGATGAAACACTCTTCTCATACCGTTGTCCTTCCCGCCGTCCATACCTGCGGCCTCTTGAGTTACTTATAACCAAATGACTGAAAAGAAACAAGAAACCAAATGCATGTGTATGGAATTTGCATGGTCTGAAAGTAGGTGGATGGCTGCAGCACCACAGAATACCCTTAAGCAACAAGTGGGAAGGGACATAGCTGAGTAGCCTATCGAGATTTCTAGCATTCTTAGGAAATATAGCCGGGGGGGGGGGGCACGCGGGGGGGGGGGCAGACTTACTCATTCCTCTGTCATTATGTTGCACCCAGGGATTCACTACAAGTTTCTACAACAGTAGGTAAGTCTTTTTTTTTTCAGTGATGCAGTAAGAAACTGGGGTTTTTTTGGATGCTAAGCAGTCTAATGCTGAGTTACTAGCCAGCTCCAGCACAAGATTGTCATAGCAATCAAAATAGAACTACTGGAAAACTGACATTATATTTGCTTTAAAATAGCATGCAAAATTAATTAAAATTCAATCCAGGTGTGATAGCATATGCTTGTGATCCCAGCACTAGGCAGGTAAATCAGGGGGAATGACAAGTTGAAGACCAGTTTGGTTTTACACTTGGTTTTGGCTAAAAGGCAGAGAAGTAATCGCTTTGGGCTACAAAGTATATTTGGGCCCTATCTCAACCAAACTCATAATATTTATTTTTTTGCCACAAGCAATTTAAATAAGTCACCCAACGCTCTCATCTCCACAAGGGACAAAGTCCAGAATGCAAGTGGCTTGCATAAGAAGCAATTAGTCTACAGCCAGAATTTTTACCTCTTAGATAGTTTAGGGTCTTTCCTCAGCAGCATATTTCCTGAGCTTTACCAGTGTGCCATGCTCTTCCCTGGAAAACAGGCACTAAGATAACTAAGAAATATATGATCGTGGTTTACATATAACTTTCCACAGCCCATACCTTCAAAGAGTTTATATGTTTGTTCTACTTTGTGCATGCTATTGTTGTTGTTGTTGTTGTTTTTCGACATAGGGTTTCTTTATGTAACCTTGGCTGTCGTGGACTCACTCTTTAGACCAGGCTGGCCTCGAACTCACAGAGATCCGCCTGTGTCTGCCTCCCGAGCATGTTATTGTTTTTGTGAATGTTGGTGTTTTCACATTTATATTCTGTGACAAGAAATAGAGTTAAAATGGCAAATACTTTAGCAAGTAGGGAAACTAAATACTTGCTTAAGAATGCCAAATGGAATTACAAACGATAGAAATTGAGCCAGTAAGAACTATACAGCTTAAAATAAAACAGACACCAGCAGCGATATTAATTAATTCAAGGTTGGATTTGATTGTTAAGGGGAGTTTGCATCTCTATCACTGCTGGGAAGAGAGCCATTTTAAATGGAGGTTTGATGGCATCCTGCCTGAATCTTAGTACTTCAGTGATGACTTGGATGAGATAAAATTTGAATTAATTGATCAAGAACACTAGATGTGCAATTCGCTATTATGTTAAAGCAATGGAAAGTGGTAGAAATAGAACTGTAGAGTATCCACACGGTTTGTTAGCTTTTGGGTCTGCACCTCAATTTATATTCCATTTCTTATAAAGGCTCATCATTTTTCCCAACTGCCTGTCTTCTCGCAAATTAAGCACTCTCAGAAGAGCAAGATCACACATCCTCATGCATCCTCTTCACCCCAAAACACAAGATTCTTCTCTTCTTTGACAGTGTTCTTTCCTATCTCCAGAAAGAATGCTCACCCCTCTCTTCTCAAATCTGTGTCCTGCATTCTCCACTTCCTCAAATATCCTTTCTTTCTAAAATATTTAGCTTTTCTACAGAATTCTTCTCTCTTTCTCTCTCTCTCTCTCTCTGCTTTATTGGGTGCTTTGCCTTCTTGTATTTTTCTAGTCTCACCATGCAGTCAAGGCTAGCCTTGAAATCACTATGGTGTTCAGGATGGCTTTAGACTGTCCTCCTGCCTCATCCTCCCCAGTGGTGGAATTAAAAATGTGTGCCAGCATGGCTGGTGTCTTTTTCTACATCTAAACATGTACATGTACCCTTAGTTTGGAACATAGCTTCATTCTAGTGGCTCTCATAAACTACTGCACAACATTGTATTTCCTTCTTCTCCATCAGACTTTGCAAATGAACAGTTTATACCTATAAACTCCTGAAATCTGGCTTCTCATCCACCCATTATTGAAACTGTACTCTCATGTATGATTTCTGACGTACTGAATGACATCACATTTCTCAACTCTTATTTTCTGTGGCCAGGAATAAAAAATCTTGAAATTTACAGCATAATATATACCAAACTCTAATACCATGTATTTCCATGCATACCTGTCATTTTATTTGAATATTGTTGCTATTTTAATACAGTTAAAGTGAATTCATAAATTTCTTCACTGATGTCTCCTCTGGATGACTTTCTCATATATGGATATTCATAGCTGTTTTCATCTCATTACTTTGGTGTAGTCAATACTTAATAACTAGTTGAAATAAGTAATAAATGATCGTTCTACCACTAAGGAACCCTTAACTTCCTAGGATAATTTTGAATTCACTCCTTTTCTTTGACATGTATATTAGATCAATGATCAAATCTCATCAATTATGCCTTCAAAATGTTAGCATTATGGATTTTAGTTTTTTCATCTATAAAATGCAGGATGATAGTTGCACTTACCTTTATCAGATTAATAAGTACAAGTGAGATAATGTGTATAATGCATGCAACAGCATGACATATAGCAAGTATTCAAGAAATGATAGCTATTAAAATTGTCTCATTACTCCTTAGGGAAGGCTCACAGATCCCCAGGGAAAGATTTACTTAGTACTTCCTGTCTTTTCTTTAAATAGTCTCTATTTCTTTCTGTTCACTCAAAAAGCTACATATTTTTTAATTAATTTTTATGTTTGAAAGTAATAGATGTTTATACTTAAAAGCTGAACTGACTTCAAAGGCCTTCCAATAAAAGATCATACACTTTTTCCAACTTCTGATCTGCGTTCTAGAGTAATAACTTATAGTAATCTTAGGTGCTTTAGTTACATATTTCCACAAAAAGTCCTTGTATCAATACCTTCTTGTTATGCTGTTGTGAACAAATGATTTGAGAAAAACAACTTTAAGGGGGGAATATTTATCTTGACTCATGATTTTGTAAGACTCATGTCAGGAGCGTTTTTTTCTGGGAAGCAACAATGGGAGACAAAGTCCGAGATCAATGCAAACACAAGAGGCTTTTATTGACTCGTCGCTAGGGGTCTACCTGCCAATTTTCATTTGTTCTGGTTACTGTGACCTGTAGCTCTAATTGGTTGGCCCCAGGTGCAAGCTCCTAGGAACAATTGCTAGCTGTGTGCTTGTGGCTCTTCCTGGAAACTCCGGGGGCGGGGGGGGGGGGGCGGGGGCATCGGCGTCAGGTGCTCAGGCCCTGAACACAAAATGGTGTTGATTTGGTCTCTACAGTTTCAGAGGTTTCTGCCCCTGATTAGTACAGTCCGCTATCCTGGGCCCGAAGACATTGTGGCTAGAAGACCATTGAAGGAGGATGTGATGGAACACAGTGGCTTACTTCATGTTGTGGAAGAGGAAGAGCAGGGGCATCATACCCTCAATGGAGCCCGTATCCCCCAGTGACTTACATCCCTTCTTGACTTACTTCCCTAAACCAGGTGCCACCACTCACTACCTCCTAACAATGATGTTGGTGTATTTTCTAAAAATAAATTTTATTAATGTATTCTTGTTACATCTCAATGGTTATCCCATCCCTTGTATCCTCCCATTCCTCCCTCGCTCCCATTTTCCCCTTACTCCCCCCCCCCCATGACTGTGACTGAGGGGGACCTCTTCCCCCTGTATATGCTCATAGGGTATCAAGTCTCTTCTTGGTAGCCTGCTATCCTTCCTCTGAGTGCCACCAGGCCTCTGTTGGTATATTTTTAAGGTCCATTTTTATTTTGGATTCTTTTAGTCTCTTTTTCCTTACTCCACCCCAATCCCTTCCAACATCCCACACCAGGTAGAAAAGAAAGAAGGTTAGTGCAGAGAGGGGGTGTAGTTTTCCTTAGCCCTTTAGGGTCCTTGGGTTCTTTGGGGGCAAATCCAATCTCCATTTCAAGATATCTCCAACTTCTCAAACTGCATCAACAGCAACCAGGAGCAGCAGGGTAGAACACCAACAACCTCCTTCTTTCTCAAAGCCTCCTCCCCCATCCCCAGTCATTCTCTTGGTCTGGCTTTTATCCTGACTGACAAAGACCACGCCCCCACACAAGGTACTTCACAGCTGAGAAAGATCACTCACCCCTCCCCCATGAGTCAGTTATCAGCTGTGGACAAACTGAAGCAGCCCCCACACCCTACACCTGGGATTAAAACACAACCATGTTTACATATAAACCAAAACTACCCAACAGAACACAATCAACATGAGTCCCTCAGCAGACTAATCCTCTGAAGTGAAGGGCCTGATGTTTCTATCACCTCTCGATACCTAGATGTACCAGCTTGGGACCATGTCATCAATACATACATCTTTTGGAAGATATTTTATATCTAAGCCAAAACCATCAATATTTCTTGATCACTCAACTATCAGATAGTATTACTTTTTAGTATGGAAGACAAAGATTTAGATTGAACACAATACAGCTCTCTTCTAATTGTTCTGCCATCATCCTGTCAATAACCTCAGAAGCAAGCACTTTAACACTGTGCTACATCCCCATTTCTGACATTAGATTTAAATAGTTTTAGCTATGTAAATTTCTATCACTGTGGAGCCAAGTCAAGTTGTATTATAAGTGATTTATTTTCTTGAGCAAATTTCTGTTTTCCTTTGGACTTAAAAATTAGTTTTTTTAAAGCTGGGCATGGTGGTGCATGCCTTTAATCCCAGTACTTAGGAGGCAGAGGCAGGTGGATCATTGTGAGTTCGAGGCCAGCCTGGTCTACAAAGCAGGTCCAGAACAGGCAAGGCTAACACTGAGAGACCCTGTTTCTAAAAACCAAAAAGAAAAAAAAAAGTGAGTTTGTGTTACTTCCAGTAGTGGTTGTCTATCATTAATTTCTTGTTAGTTTTTCATCAGGCTGTAAATCCTTTCTTTTTAATACTATTTCCTATATAGGCAAACACATTCCTCCTAGATCTTCTATCTTTTGTTCTTTCCTTTAGTCTCTTTAGATGTCCAACAGAACGGCTTGCCTTGCATTTCCAGTCATTATCACCCTGAGAATTCTCTTTTTCTTTTATGTTTATACCTGTTTTCTGGGCCCCATATCTTCTTTCTCGATTTATATTCTTATTTGACGAAATGTATACAATAGTAGCTTCCTAAAAATGGAGGTTCAAACTTTATATCATTAGGATGTAACTGGGATAGTGGGCTAATTTAGTGGCACAGCACTTGTGTAGTCTGAATGATGCCTGGGATTTGATCACTAGCAAAACACACAGACACACAGGGACAGACAAACACACACACACACACACACACACACACACACACACACACTCACACACACACACCATTTACTAATTACTACTGCTCAGTGTACAGTCACTGTTCCTCCATACATGTCTATTTATATTACTTCGTGAAGCATTTTTACTTCTGAATCTTTGCTGTTTCTCTGAGTTGGGACACTTTCTTGCTTCCTGACCCCATCCTTTTAATGGGAAATTCTAGAATGTTGCTTGCCTTTCAAAGCATGAATACTTGCTAGAATACATCTGCTTCTCCCTTTTGAAAGCAAAACTGTATGAGATCATCCTCAGTCCCCTTGGACTTGTGCCATTCTCTATGTTTATGAACCTCATCTGTCAGTATCCTAGGATACTGTAATCAATATAGGCTATTTAGAGCACAATAATAGGGAGCCCTGATCTCATCTGAAGAAGTAACATTTAAGCTAAGACATGAAGTATGAATATCTAGGACAAGCAAAAGCATTCCAGCAGAGAAGTTTGTCTATGCAAATGCTATTGGAAGAGAGCTTGGGAAACTCAAGTTATTCCACCGAGCCGGGTATGTCGGAGGGACAGTTGCCTATTTGACGCTAGAGAGAATTCAAGATCTTATAGGTGATATTTGGGAGGGTTCTTGCTTTGCTAAAAAGCAAAGGGAAGCCCCTGAAAAATCATAAGAAAAAAAGTGAGTTTATAGTATTTTGAGACAGGGTCTCTACCAAGCTGGCATGAACCAAAGGCAATTTCCCTGCCTCATCCTCCCAAAAACTAGGATTACAGGCATGAAACAACCACCATTCCACTATGAGGGACTGATATGATCCATATTCCAAAAATTTGGGGGGGTTATTATGTGAACAGTGATTTGGAAAGGATCAACAGGAAGGGTAATATGGACAAAATTGTTCTTAAACATCAAGGTCAGCCTTGCAACAAAGAACATTTTGCATATGCAAAAATTGTCTTAGGAGATGGGTCTGAAAGCTCAGTATACAGAGCAGCTGAATTTCTTCAACTTGCTAATAATGGGCTATTTAGATTCTAAAGTAACAGTTTGCCTGTTTTTTTTTTTTTTTAATTATAGGACTGAGTGGAAGATGTAATTCTTCCTCACTATTCACTTCAGGCCGGATTTACTGTATTCCCATTTGATCTCCCTCACAAGGTGGCGGGCCTGCTGTAGTGTAGCATTTGTTCTGCATTCCTTCTAGAAATCTTCCAAAGTAGAAAGTGGGAAGGTGCAGAAGACATGGGATGGGAGTCCGGACAGAGAAGGGCTCCTGGGGGCTTTGCCTGGAAGTAAGGCAACTGGATCGCTGGCTTCAAGCTTTATCTCTAGTCCAGTTGAGAAGAGGTCAGACTCCTTCCTGAATTCTCTGGAAACTGTGGCTTCTGCTGCAGTCAGCTGACATTCCGGAAAAGTTGTCATTATGTACCATTACTGGCTCTGACAGTTTCAGCAGGCAGAAGTTAGTTTCTGTAGCTCTCTTTATGGAGTTTGTTGAATAGAAATGCTAGCTGATGGTTTGCTTTTCAGAGTTATCCACAACACCTAGGTTTTCTTTGGAAATTGTGAAGAGGCACTGAAAGAACAAAAATATTTTCTTCTTGTATTAAAAAATATCACAAAGGAGTTTGACTTTGTGGGATGTTTCTGAGAGTAACTCTAATCTCAGGTTGAGCTTGAGATAGGGAAAATTGCTTTTGCATAAATCTTATGTTTTGGTATGCACAGTTTGTTTTTGTTTTTGTTTTTGTTTTTCGAGATAGGGTTTCTCTGTGTAGCCTGACTTTCCTGGATTCTCTCTGTAGATCAGGCTGGCCTCAAACTCACAATGATCCACATGCCTTTGCCTCTCAAGTGCTGGAATTAAAGGCATGTTCCACTATGCCTGGCTGGAATTGCATTTTTATAGTGAAGCAAATTAGTCAGGACTCATGAGTATAGGTGTTGTGCTGAAATAAATTAAAAGAGCAAAGAGACAGTGGAATTCTAATCAGAAATGAAATTGAGCAACAATTTTACTATGTCCCGAGGGATCTTAAAATCACTGCTTTTAAACCATCAGTAAACAAACAAAAAAACAAACAAACAAAAAAACAAAAAACAAGTGTTAGAGAAGATTGAAAAGATAATTTTGAGTGTCCAATTTTTAAAGTTTATCTGCACTAATCTATAAGCAGAATACATTTTCCTCCTTCTGTTTAACAAAACTAGATGTGGGAAAATTATTCACCAGTAAAAACTTCCACCCCAAACTGTCTGAATTAGTTTCCTACTCCTTATTTTGTTGAAAAGTTTATATTTTATTGATAAAGATTCTAGACTTCTACTTGGATTGTTATCAGACTTGGGGGTTACAACCTGTGACTCAAGGCAGATCTGGCCACCTTAATGAGGCAGTTAACAGAGCCAAATTAAAAGTGGAAAGCAGAAAAGGATTTATTCAAGCTCAGCATGGGCATGGTGGCACACAACTTTAATCCCAGCACTCAGGAGGCAGAGGTAGGTGGATCTCTGTGAGTTCAAGGCCAGCCTGGTCTACAAATCCAGTCTAGCACAGTCAGGGCTGTTACACAGAGAAACCCTGCGGCGCCCCCAAAAGATTTATTAAATGTAGTCACATTGATAAAGGACAAATAAATCCAATACCTCTCCCTGCAAAGGCCATCCACCTCATAGCAGTCTCAGTCAAAGTGTGGTCCCACCTAACACTGCCTTATTAGCCCACTACATCTGCACTTCAGTATCATATAGTAAGGTGCTCTGATAAATTGTTAGAAGTGTGTAAAATCTCTTCTCTGGACAAGTTCTCTCTCTGGCAGGGGGCTTTTCCTTCACTAAGTATGGGATTCCTGGGCAAATTCCCATTTCATTGAAAACCACAGTTTCAAAAATGTGATATAGTTGGGCTGAAAGACACAAGTGTCTCTTTTTAATATCTTCATTCCTCCCAGGCACATTACAGAAAGAGTGCTGATAACTTCCTTCACTTCCCCATTCCAGTATTCAGAATAGTGTCCCTCTCATAAAAGTTATTCAACAAATAATTAGCTAATGAAGTTAATTCCTATGTTCAATGAAAGCAAAGCCAGGAAAGAACAACTCTACTTAAAAGCAATTCTTTGGAGGTAGTAGACAGCAAAATCTTAGTTCTGTGTAACAACAGATTTTAAGGATTAAAACAAATTAAGCATCCTAATATCTAATTAACACAAATTTAGGATTTCTTTAAAAAGCTGATTGTGGTGGCCACATGCCTTTAATCCCAGCACTTGGGGAGGCAGAGGCCGGTAGATCCATGTGAGTTCCAGGCCAACCTGATCTACAGAGTTCATCCCAGGACAGGCAAGGCTACACAGGAAAACCCTTTCTCGAAAAACAACAACGACAACAAAAGATTTCTTAAAAATCATTAGACATATCCTTAAGGAAACAGAGGAGTCATAGCAGCGGAAGTAAAAGTGGATTTAACCTCTAGGCAGTTAGGACCAGTTAGGAATGAATTTTAACCTCCCACATTGGCAGTTGTGGTTGGGCTCCTCTCTCATCTCAGGAACCAGATCAGACTTCATAGCTTGTTTCTAAGGATGCTTTGGGATTTTAGCTTTCATTTGTAATGCCCTGCCTGCATGTGCCCTGGTTCCTGCCTTGACAGACTGGCCGCTGCATTCTTTTTCTTTGGTTGCCTTGTACTTTCCAACAGACCTCTCCCTCTTTACCTAGGACTTTGTCCCCTGGCCTCCTCCAAAGCCTTCCCACATTCCAAGGCCTAGGCTAATCTCCAGGAGCCCCGTTTATGGCCTTGGCCCAGTGAACATTTCATGGTTTCCAGGAAAGCTTTTTCAGACCTTTTGTAAAAATATTAACCTCTTCTTTTTCCTTTGGCATTAGAAATCATTGTAGTTTTCACGTGTTTGGACTTTGTAATGTCACTGTGGCCAGCCTGCTGGGGAGGTTTCTTTTTAACACATTGTTGTTTCCAGCTTCTAGGAAGCAAACAGCTAGTAAATGTTTGTTGAAATCTAACCTCAGGGGGTAAAGTGGGAAGTGCTCTAAAGCTCTTCAGGACTTCACTTAGGTCAAGGGAGTGCCTGGTAGGGGAACAGACTCTAGTACAGAATCCCCTTTTCCCACTTGTTTAATACTTTACTATGTTTATAGAAGAATTTAAAGTTCTCAGCTGACAGCCTAGGGCCCCACCTCAGAGGGCAGTGGAAAAAAAAAAAGGAGGGAGGGGGTGAGTGGGAGCCCAGAGAAACTGTCCAGGCTCAAGGGAATTCCTGCCTAAGCTTTCATTTTACTTTCTCAACTTTTGTATATTTCAATTGTAAGTTAGCAAGTTAAGGGCGAGCAGAATTTCATGCTGCATAAATAAATGTTGAGTTCTGGGGAAGGCGTTCAGCATGCGGGGCTTTATGTAGTTTATCGTTTTCATCACATTTCCCACAGCTAAGAATCCACCCAGTGTTTCTGATTTCCGCACGCAGCTTGTAAGAACCTTGGTTCAGCTCTATAGTCCCCACAGTTTCCTTCTACAACTGTGTGAGCAAACCCTAAGCGGGCATGTGGGGGAGCTCCCAGCCCATAGTAGCAGGCTGATAGAACCGTTGGACTACAATCCCCAGGGTGCACTGGGAGCATTGAAAAGGGCGGGTGATCTAGGAGAGGGTGGCAGGGAAATCCCGCCCCGCTGCGCAGCAGCCACGACACAAAGCCCGACTTTACAACCTCCCTGAGAAAGTGGAAGTAAGAGGGTTTAGGTGGGGTAGCTGGAAGAAAGAAAACCCAAACGAGGGGGGAAAACCCAAACGAAACCCCAAATACGAGAAGGTGAAGACGCTTAGTTGGGAGCCTAGAGGGGTACCTCTCACATTTGTAGCCTAGGAGGGGGCGGCTTTTGTAACTACTCCCGCCGCCCGCGCCGCGCCCCGCCCCGCCCGCGCTAGGGGGCTCCTCAGTCTCCCGTTAGCCCGAGTCTTCCCTCCTCAGAGAACCGCCACTGAGTCAGGAAGCGGGGGCGTCCGGCGGCCTCGAGGCGGGCCGCACCGAGATTCTTCTCAGCCAGAAGTGCTGTGCAAAAGCGCGGGGCCGAAGGACTACGAGTGAAGCGGCGCAGCGGACGAGTTAGGGCCGGGGTGAGGGAAACCGTGGCTCCTCACAAGACACCTGGGAGCAGTGTCAGGCGAGGCGCGGGGGCGCTCAGGAGGGGCGTCCATTGAAGGTAGCAAGCGGGGAGTCGGGCGGGGGGCTTAGCGCCAGGAAGAGTGTGAGGAGCGGGGTGCTGAGGCGGGCGCTGACTGGGGCGGGGAGGGGAGGGGGGAACTGGAGTGCCCCCTCCATCAGGGAGAGCCTAACGCTAGGCTACCATCCCTCCCCCGCGCGCGCGCCGGGCTCGCTTCAAGGCGGGCTGCAGCGGGAGCGCCTGGGCGGTGCTGGGGCCAGATAAGGGGAGCGACGGGGCCGCCGCCCCCGGGCCGGGCGGGCCAGGGCTGGGGGCGGGCCACGGGGGAAGGCGGGGCGGCGAGCGCGCGGGCGGCCGGGGGCGGGGGCGCGCAGAGGAGAGGAGGGCAGGCAGCGGGTTGGTGGCGGCGGCGGCGGCGGTGGGGCAGCGAAGCTAGCTGTCCGCTTTGCGCCGCGGGCCCACGCCGCAGTGTGGTTTGTGGACCGCGCCTTCCCAGACAGCCCAGTGGAGCCCAGCTTGACACCCCGCAGCCTTGGACGCGATGTTCCGCTGGACCCTCAATCGTTTGGTGAGTAGTACACTTGGCTGCAGTTCCAGGCGTAACGGGGGTGGCTGGCTTACTGGTCCCCTTAGCTCCTTCCTAGTCGATGTGTGAGGGGACAAGTGGGACGATCCCCCCCTTTCCCCCCTCCCCATTTCCATTTTAACGGAAGCAAGCTGCTCCGGGTGGTCTGGGTGAGAAGGCAGGTGGGGTTGTCGGTGTCCCACCCCAGCGCCAGGACCTTTCAGCTTAGGCTTCCCGGGGCTCTGAGGAACTCTGCCTCTAGACTGGGGATCGCCTTGGAGCAGCAGACTCAGGGAACTCGGGGCGGAGGTGGGGGGGGTGCTCTTCAGGGATCCCTCAGTTTCCCAATTAGTGGAAGATGGCGTTTGATTATCTGGGAGGAAGCTTTCTTTTGTTTCCTCTGCCACGAGCACATGGAGGTAAACCTAGACCTGTCACTGTGGCCCAAAAGAAGAGCTAGGGGGCCAAGAGAGCCAGAGGCTAAAACGGGATTCAGCCTCGCCCCGGCTTCTGCCAGGCGGGCTGACCAGAGGCCAGGCAAACTTTGAGGACTCAGCCCCCCACCCCCCCAGCTCACCTTGAGGGCCAGATCAAAATCGAGGACCAAAGCCAGGGTGGGCTGGGGCCAGCAGCGACAGTGGGGAGGCTGCGCCAGCGTTGCGGAGCCTGGATCTGAAGTCTCGCATAGGACCTTCTGCTCTAGCCTTGGAATCTAAATGGCAGCTGACCTCCTCTGACCACCTTCTCTCCCCTCCCAAGCCCGCAGGAAAGGGCTTGAATTTCTTTGGGGAGTTTGGCATGGGGGACAGGCAGTGATTTCTGGCTGCTATTGACTTTTTGGATTAACCTGTTTACTCAGAGGGTATGTTAAGAACGGAGCAAAGTAGAGCAGTTTACTTATACGGGGCTGTTTGTAGCAACTTCCCTAATTTCCAGAGGAGGTGGCGGGACTAAGGTTTTATTTCTGCCAGGGATGTTAAAGAGAGCATTCATCCTAAAAATTTGATTTCCTCCCTAAAGTTATTGGAAAAAATTCTTTCCCTTTCCATCTTAGGATAGACTTAAGAACTTGACAATTTGGTAACTTTTGTGCAATTATTTTTAATTAAATAATTGCTAACCTATTTTTATTAGGTCGGATAAATTTGCTGTCATCCAAACCCCCCTACATTTGAAACTTTCACAAATGCCCCGTGCTTAATAAATATACTTAGTGCATTCCCTTTTAGGATATCATCAGCATAATAATACTCCGTTAAGATTTTGCTGAATGTTTATTTTACTCAGGCAAAGAAGGTGGAGGCGATGATTACCTGTGGCACTGAGCAGTCAAGGTTGTGCACATCAGGGCTCTCAAGAGCCATGGGGAAATGGATTGTGCTAGATGCTTTGCTGAAGCAAGTGACTACCATTTGTTCTCACATTTAGCCTGAGACTGTAAAAGAGCATTATACCTCTGAGTTCTGTTTCACATAGGTTCTCGTGATTTTGAAGTGTTGTTTTGGGGTGATAAAAAGGGAAAGGTGACAAAAAAGCTAATTGTAATGCCTAGCAAAAAGGGTAATCTTTTCACATGGCACTCATATGTTAGAAAATAACTGGCCTCCAGGTCATATTAAATTCATTAGTATAAAATTAAGATGCTGACATCCTCATTTTTTTAAGGCTTTGGACAGTTGAAATTAAACAGCCAATGTTGATCCAAAAGCACTTCCTATTCGGTTTTCTTTTGCTAAGAGTGATCTGCATTGTAGCTGTAAAAATTAAGCAGTGCTGGCCCATAAAGCTAGGGCATGCAGTAGAATTTGCAGCAGCTGTTGAGGTGCCAGCTTGCTGGTACTTTGCATCTCTTCCAGGATTTCTGCAGAGGCTCACTTTTTGCTTATACTAAAGAGAGCTTTGACCTTATTGTTTCAACTCAGATGTCCAACTGCACACATTTTACCTCACAACTCTGTCTGGATAAGTCTGCGAATTGGTTCCAGTGTCATAAGCTGGAAGGTTCTTAGGAGTTCTGAATGAGCCCTAGGCCCAGAGCAAGGAATTGAACTGCAAAATCTCACTGCTAAAAATGGCTTTAAATTTAGGGGATGGGGTGGGCCAATTTTAAATCCCTTAGATTAGTAAAGCATGTGCTATTGTCATCTACAGGGAGCGTATTCTTTTAGTAGTACACACATTTAAATCACTAGATCAGTAAATTAAAGATTTAATTGGAACTTTCAGACTTACACAGCCCAATAGATGTAGCCCAAGTTGTATGTTATCCTTAGAATTATTTTAATATTTTTGAGATATGGCCATGCCTTCTTTCAAAATCAGTTATGCTTTTTTGGCAGGCATATGCATCTGAAATTGACTTTGAATGTTACATAACTTATAGTAGTTTTAGTTGTAGTTGTTGGTCATTGAAAATACATGTTAAATCAAGGCTTTTTTTGTATCTTAAACCTGGTATAGGAGGTAAGAATCACTTAGAAATCACATCATCTTCCATATCAGTTGTTTGTTGAGTCATTTTTGAAATGTCATTCCGTTTCCGAGCTCCTCTTTTTTGAGCTAAAAGAAATAGTGATTAGTTGTACATTTTAAAGACTATAACATGACATAGTTGCCACTAATAATTGTCCTAAATCTCATGTATTACAACTTAAAAAAAAAAACTTGAGACGGGGTCTCATATAGTACAGATGACCTTGAATTCCCCATCTTGCTTCTGTCTTCAAAGTGCTGGGTTGTAGGTGTTTTTCTACACTTTCCAGTAACCGTTTCCTTTTGACAGCCTTTGGCGGGGTTTTGCTTGTTTGTTTTATTTTTGGTTTTTGAGATAGGATCTCTTATATAGTTCTGGCTGTCCTGGAACTTACTGTATAGACCAAGCTGGCCTTGAATTCAGAAAACCACCAGCCTCTGGAGTCCTGGGATCAAAGGCATGTACCGTGACACCTAGCTTCTCATTTCTTTTTGTGGATATTGTTGCTCCGTGGTCTAGGCTGGCTTGGAAATCTCTCCAACCCACTGCTTTAGCTTTTTTAGTGCTAGGATTACAGATATGCACTACTTTGCCCAGGTTTTGACAGTTTTGAATAAAAGGAGAATAGTGGATTTGGTGTACAGCATTTTGGGATTTAGGCCTGTGGGGTATCTTAACAGCACTTCTTGTTCCTAGTCAACATATCCATAAAAACAACAAATAGGTAATAATAGCTTTTCCTGTTCAATTATTTTGCTTCAAAGGTACATATTTTATTAGAAGTCTGGACTAGGTGAAATTTAAGATGAAATTTAAATTTAGGAGTCATGGACTTTGATGTCATCTGTCTTTTAATAAAATCTGTAGTGATTATAGGAATTTTATAGTCTTGTATAAAGTTTTATAATCCATAGGCTTAAAGGCTTACTGACAGTCTGTCATAAATTTTTCCTTTTTAGATTATTAAATTATTTCTTGGTAAAGATTCAAATAATATATCTTGATAAAATAGACAAAGTGATTATGTTGAGTGGGTGTTATCAATTTGTTGAAGGGATATTTGACAGTAGAAATCATTGATAATAAAGCTTAACGGTAGTGGGGAAATGAGGATAAATTTGTATCACTGATTCTAGAAGTATTCAAACTGCATTGGTTCTATACAGATAATAGCTTATCAAAGAAAATGGGAAAATAGGCTGCATCAAGAAGAATGTAAATTTTAAATAAGGCTAAAAATGCAAAATAAAAATTAATGAAATAGGTAGGTAATTTATTACTTTGAGTCCAGGGTAAGGCCACTTTAATTAAACAGTACGAATAGAGGCAATTAACAAAATAATTCACATAATTGCTTTTTGTTCCAGGAGCAGGAAGGTTCTTAGCTTCCTTGTGAAATTATAAGGGTAATTAGAATTTTTTTCTGTTTCATTTCCTTAATAAACTTGTCCTGACATTGCCAAGTGTCAAACATACTGATCTTATTTTGCTGTGTTTTGAAATATGCCTGTAGGTGTGGGGTGCAATAATTTTGTATTTGCGTAACTAACAAAGATCTATACATTTTGGCATCTACCAGATAGTTCTGGCACTTGTGAGTTTGACAGTTGAACTTGTCCCTACCTAAAAGCAACCATTTTACCACATCACATTTGTTATAATTGCTTTTTAATTTATATAGCTTTCTAAACTAGTCTTTCTCCAATAGGAAAAGATTAAGCCCCAATCCCTAGGGCACATATTGTATGTAATAGATTAAAATTTCCTAGATAGTTTGAGGAGAATCTCCAATAGACAAAGGCTGTTCTAGACTGAAATTGTGGGTAGCTTTTAATGCTATACTTGGTACTTAGTAATGTAGTTTTTTTTCCTTAGACAGGATTTCTCTGTGCAGCCTTGGCTGTCCTGGACTTGCTTTGTAGACCAGGTTGGCCTTGATCTGCCTGCCTCTGCCTCCCTGAGTGCTAGGATTACAGGCGTGCACCACTGTGCCTGACCTTAATGTTTAATGAATTGATGATTTTGATGTTTAATGAATAGCTTGAGAATACAGCTTTTAAATGTTTCAAATAGATAATAATCTTTACTATGAGCAGTGATTTATATTAAACCCCTTTCTTGTTCAGAATGATTGAAGAGTGGGGAGTTCCAGTTTATAAGTATTGGGGATAAATCATGTACCAATTAGCTGTTTCTAAGAATTACAGTATAAAGCCTGGCTGTGGTGACGCACACCTTTAATCCCAGGCCTCTGAGGCATTGGTTGGCACATCTCTGAGTTGTAGGCCAGCCTAGTCTGCAGAGTTCTAGGACAGTCAGGGCTACAAAGAGAGACCCTGTCTGGAAAAAATTACAGCATATACATCAAATGCTGAAGCTATACTGACCATAATATATTTTTTGTAGGTGATTAAGGCATTTTATGGTATTGGACATAGTGTTTCATTCAACAAATACTAAGCACCTACTACTAGGTGGGTACTGTGGTAGGTTCTGGGTGATATATTGTAAGCAATGCAGATAAGATGCCTATCCTGAGTGTTTTATTGTATTCATAATATAGCATAATATATAATATATAATATAGCATAATATATACAGAAAGCATGATGACTGTACTTTTTAAATGTGTGGTATCCCACAAAATTTGATCCTTATGAATGAGCTAATGTTATGTACTTACTATTTGTATTAATACTAAAAATAGATTATATGATTTATTATTTTCTAGTGGTTTTGATGCCAGATAAAAATTTGGCTGCAACTAATACCTTTGATATGCTTAGGAAATTGTTCTTTTGAAAATAGTTTTTAGGCTGATCCTTATGCAAAATGAGAAACTTATTTAGGAATGATCCACTGCAACTTGACAAAAAAGATAAATCAATATCTTTTCTCCCATTCCCCTCCTCTCCCCTCCCCTCCCCTCCCCTCCCCTCCCCCCACTTCCTTTCTCTTCCTTCACTACCTTGAAAGAGTCTTGCCAGGTAACCCTGGTACTTCTAGGCTTTTATGATGGGAAAACAGTTTTATGTGTAACTCTTTTATCCCAGAGCTTCCATCCTGCTTGCAAAAAAGATACCTGTAGGCATGTTTCCAAATCAGGTACCACTCTTAAAGCTAAGCTTTCTCTTCGTGCCTCTGGTCTTTTTCTTTTCATTCCCTTCATTTTTTTTTAAAGAAAGGGTCTCACTGTGTAGCCCTGGGTGGCCTTGAAACTACTTAAGTAGACCAGGCTGGCTTCTAAATCATACAGATCTACCTGTGTTTTGAGTGGCAGCATTAAAAGTGTATGCCAGAACAACTATTTTCTAATATTTTTTAAAGTTAGTTTTTATGGGTATGGGTGTTTTGCCTGCATGTGTTTCTGTGTACCACCCATGTGCCTGGTGCCTGTGGCAGACAGAAGGGTTAGTGGACCACCTCTCTGAGGCAGTATGACCAGTGACCTCTGGAAGAAACACTTTGTCTTTATGATGTTCAATGAATTAGCTTGTTTTGCGAATTCTAATACTGAGTGGAAAAACTCAAGGCTGGTTGCGTATCAATTTTGGTTGATCAGTTCTTTCAAAGAGGGCAGACATATAGGATGCAAAATACAAACACATTTTTTTTCTCCCTGATGTTGAGTTTCCTATATATCTGTAGTGCTTTATTGTCTGAAATCCCTGAGATGGGGCGCTTTCTCCTGTTGGATAGAAGAAGGTTCTGACTTTTCCAAGTGAATTTGGTATGCTTCACAAGTTTATTTCTTCTCACTTAAGGTTTATTTTCTCACCTGAAGTAAGTGAAGATCAGCAGTAATCATGAAGCAAACATATTAGTGGAATTGCGGCATATGTTAATAGTACTGCAGATTAATGATGAATGAGTGTTCAGCACTGCAGATATGGGCACAGGATGCCCTTATCCATATTGGCAGACAGTCCCTCAATTCCTGCAGTGTACAGATGGATTGCTGGTTTGGCTGTCTTCTTGATTATAAAAGATGCAGTGTTTAGATGGTATTAGACTACTAATATCTGGTTTAGGAAGTTGATTGTAATTTTTTTTTCCAGACCGGGTTTCTCTGTGTCACCCTGGCTGTCCCAGACTCACTCTGTAGACCAGGCTGGCCTGAACTCACAGAGATCCACCTGCCTCTGCCTCCCTGCGTGCTGGGATTATAGGTGTGCACCACTGTGCCTAACAGTTGATTGTATTTTTAATGTACAGACTATCACTGATATCATTCTCTATACTTAATAGGATCTACCTGGTTCAAGCTGGTATCATTTCTTAGGCTCCTCTTATAGCATTAATGTGACAGTACTTTTCCTAGTCCAGTATTCTTCACCAATATTCTTGGAACAATCAAAACTACCACCACCTCCTTCCCCTCCCCCTCCTCCTCCCCCTCCTCCTCCTTTTTGGTTTTTTGAGATAGGGTTTCTCTGTGTCACCCTGGCTGTCCTGGACTCACTTTGTAGACTTGCCTGGCCTCGACCTCACAGCAATCCACCTATCTCTGCCTCCCAAATGCTGGGATTAAAGGTGTGTGCCACCACACCGAGTGAAAGAGAACCTTTAAATCATTCTCTTTTCTTGGCATTTTATAGAACAGTAATTAATATGCTATCATTAGCTTTAAAACATTTTAAGTACATTTGTATGCCTTTTGTTAAGTAGGCTTGATAACACCTATTCTAATATCACTAACACATCAAATCTACTTTGAAAACTGAAGATGCAATGTTAACTCCAGAAGACCTTTGTATTACTTTTGTTTGTTTTTGAGATAGGATTGTGTCTATAGCTTAGATTGACCTGGACTCATTATTTAGCCCAAGCTGACCTCAAACTCTGAATCCTGCTTTAGCTTCTCAAGTGATAGGAATATAGGCATGCCTATCTGCTTTATGTCATTTTACTCATTGTGGCTAAGTATAATTTATTTGAATTCAGGATGGCCCTTAGTATTTAATGCAAAGACTATAGCAAAAAGGCAGAACAGTTCAGGTATGGTGGTACATGCCTACAAACCCATTGATGGGAGGATAATAAGCCCAATTTCAGCTATATGTTGAGTTCTAGAGACCCTGTCTCAAATATCCCAAACTAGGAGTGTGGGGCAGAGTGCAGACCATGAAGGATTTGCACTTAACCTTGTTTGTAGGGTGCTATGAAATATTGACAGTGAAAGAAAGTTACTTCCCCAAGGTCAGTAAGCTAATGAGCATTAGAGTTGAGTCTGTATTTGATACTAATAGAAATCATACCTTTTCCCTGCTTCCACAACTATGGTTCCCAATTATAAGTCATTTCTTTTCATATTGTTGTCAGCATTCCCTGTTTGTCACTTTCAGCAGAAGAGCAACCTGCCAGGTAGTAAATTGATGCACTCAGTGGGGGAGCCAGGAAGTATTGATGTTTCTGCCAGTTTAGCATCAACACTTGCTGGTTTCCTCTCTGGAGTATCACCAAGTTCGTGGATTTCCATTTGAACTTTTATAACTGTCCAGATCTCTCCTTGCTCCATATATTTGTCCATGTTCCCAAAATTCATTTGCACATTTCTCACATCTCATACGTATCTTAGTTCATAGGCAGTAAATATAAAGATCCTTTTAGGAAATATAATTCCACATAGCAAGCACACTGATGAATATTTTTATTGTACTTGTACACACACACACACACACACACACACACACACAGGGAGAGAGAAATATTCTTGGGCTAATAAATTTAAAGCAATATTTATAAATGTTTTATTTCAGGACGAGTTTGTGTTGCATAATCAGGGAAATCCTCAGAAATATATTTCTGGTTAGTCTCAAGTTTCAGGCTGTTTGTTGTTACAAAGGAAAAGTAACAATTCTACAGCAATCCTGTAGATCATCAGGGAGTGGAGACCAGTAGAGAACTGTCACAAATAAATGACAGCTGGATAGAAAAGATTATGTAAGGCATACCTGTGTGTAAGCGGTGGGGATGCCCTTTAAGCTTCACAATTAATCTACTTGTGGCAATGTGGATTAAGGTGTCTGTAGTATAGTTCACAACTTAATTTACTCCAGTTCCTTTTCCTTTCATTTTAAAGAAAACATAGGCTGGGAAGATGGCTCACTGGGTAAAAGCACTTGATAAGTGCTTGAATTCAGATTCCCCAGAATCCACACAAAAGCCAGGTGCAGTAAGTAGTTCAAGAGTCTGCAATCCCAGTACAACCATACTGGGAGATTAGAGGCAGAGACAGGAGAATCTCCAGAAGCCCACTTACCAAAGCAGCGGTTCTTGGATTGAACAAGGTGAGGATTGAAAGTTTCTTTCTCCCTCTCCCCGCTCTTCCTCCCTCCCTCCCTCTCCCTCCCCCCTCTCTCTTACTGTCCCCCTCCTTGCCTCCCCACACACACGGTGGGGGTGGGCAAGGGGGTTTGGTTCTAGCTTGTCAAGTAACAAGGATAGTGTAGGTATGTGCCACTGTGCTTAGCTTGGGCTTCTTTTCTGAAAATGTTACATGAATCATAAGCTGTTACCTGAATACTCATGTCCTGTTAAGGGCTATAGAGGAATATAAGGTAGAAGCTCTGTTCTTGAGACAGAAGATATACATATACAATCAATCTTCATATGAAGCCAATAGGTCATCACTATCTGATTGATTAATTGACTAATTGATTAAGTCAGGGATACATACAGCCCAGACTGGTCTCAAACTCTTAATTCTGCTTCTTTCCACCTTCGCAGTGTTGGGATCACAGACATGCATCAACATGCCTGCCTGCGGCCTCTTGAATAGTATATGAAGTAGACATTTGGAATGAGGCATTGGCTCTTACTTTAGATTAAGAATACTAATACAGTTTGCTGTAGTTCTACCCATATTACGTAGTTAATCCCTTCAAAGTCTCTTCCTAATATCACAATGAGGGCTAAGACTCCAGTGTGTAAATTTGGGAGGGAAAGGACACGAACATCTAGTCTATAACATAGTATGAAGAGTACACCCTTGCTTTTCACTGCTTGGTTTATAAAAGGTGATAATAAAACTGGATATCAGGAAGCTTTAGATCTCTACAACTGTACAAATTTTCTCATAAACTTGTTTCTGAAATCCATGACTCCATTGTTCTACTCTTTTGATTTGAAACAGTAAAATGAAGACTGGAATGGAATTCATATTTGAGGTAAAAAAAATCACTACTTCACAGAAAACTATGTGATTGGTTACCTCATTTGTGTGGCCTAAATAATGGGTAGATATCTTCAGAAATTTTATAGGTCCAGGGTATTGATTTATTATCTTTACTGCTGATGGTCATTTGTTCTTTTTATTTACTTATTTAATGTGCATGGGTGTTTTGCCTCTGTGTGTGTGTGTGTGTGTGTGTGTGTGTGCGCGCGCGCGCCCTCAAGAGGGCAGAAGAGGGTGTTGGATTTCATGGAGTTAGAGATGGTTATGAGCCACCACGTGGGTACTGGGAATCGAACTCAGGTCCTCTGGAAGAGGAACAAGCTCTCTTGAATGCTGTGCCATCTCTTTAGTCCTGGTGTTCATTTGTTTTTGAAACTGGGAATCAAACTTTTGTTTAAGATCACATTCTTTAACACTTCTATTTCAGGTCCATTAGATAACATGACTATGAATAGGTATTCAAGACTATGTCATTCTAAGAATAGAGCATGAATTGTGATTTCTTTTTATGACCAATGTATCACTACACCAAACTGGTGTTACTTTCTCAAAATTGGCATTCTAGTCCAAGTCATTTTTGCCTCTTTCATATTTGTTGATTTTCTACTTTTCTTTGACTTAATAAATAGTACTATTCCCTGTGGTACTAGTAATAAATGGAGTAGCCATCTTTTTACAAAAGGTTTATTTATTATGTACACGGTGTTTTGCTTGCATGTACACCAGAAGAGGGTACCAGATCTCATTATAGATGGTTGTGAGCTACCATGTCGTTGCTGGGAATTGAACTCAGGACTTTGGGAAGAGCAAGCAGTGCTCTTAACCTCTGAGCCATCTCTCCAGCCCCAGAGTAGCAATCTTTTATACTGTTATTTCTTTCCCTTTCTTTTTCTGTTATATCTGAACCTATGTGTGTATGTCGGGGTGGGGGGAGTGGGGTACACATAAGTGTGCAGATGCATATGTAGGTGAAGGACAGAGGATAGCTTAGGAACTACTCACATTATTTTAGAGCCAGGGTCTGTCACTAGGACCTAGGGCTCACCAATATATTAGGCTGACAGGCTGGGTGGCTGTCTGATGAGTTTCTGGGATCCACCAGTCCCCATTTCCTCATCACTGAAATTACAGGAATATGTTACTACACCTGGCTTTTCACTTGGGTTCTGAGAATCAAAGTTCTAGTGCCTGAATGGCAAGCAGTTTACTGACTGGGCTATCTCTTCAACCCCTCCCTTTTCATCCTCTTCATTTACTCTATCAGCAAACACAATAATTTCTATATCTGAAGGTGCCTTTAATAGCTGCCCATTTCTTTTTCATGACCAGTACCTTCCAAGTCCAAGCCAGTGCTCTTAAATTTATCTGTACCATTGCAATAGATGATCTTACCCATTTCTGTACTCCTCTGTACAGCAGTAGAGGGATAGTTTACAAATAAATACCTCAAGACCTTCGATGACTTTCCACTGCTTTCTGGATTTGCTCATACTGTTCTCTCTGTCCCTTGTATTTGTCATTTTCTTGTAAAAATTGAAATAAAGATAATTCATATAAAAATCCATCATCTTAGAGTATACATTTAACTGGTTTTCAGCTGTTACTTCCAGTTTGTTTCCCATACCCACCTGATAGTCCGAGATCTACTTTTCTCTACCAGATTTGCCAAATTACATTTCACATAATTGAAATAATACAACTGAGTTTTGTGTCCATACATGTAATCCTGATAGGCTGCGGCAGGTTAGGATGTTTGAACAAGTCGAGCTTCTATAATGGGCCCACAATATATGCTCTAATGTAACTTTTTAAAAGCATATTTTCAGTGTTCTATTATATCCTTATATCAGTACTTTATTCTTTTAAGGATGAATAATATTTTATCATATGGATATACCACATTTTATGTATCTGTTCCTCAGCTACTTTTTCTTGGTTGTGAATAATGCTGCTTTGAATTTCTTCGTATTTGTATTGATATGTTTTCAATTCTCATGAGTATATATTCAAACCTTCTTTCTGTTTGACTGCACTCTGCACCAAATTCTGTTTTTTCACCAGTAGTAATGAATTTGAATTTTGAACGAGAATATTGACAATTTTTGAAAAAATCTGTTCATTGGCTTTTTTATTTTTTATTTTTACTTTTTTGGTTTTTGGAAACAGGGTTTCTCTGTTCTGTGTAGCCTTAATTATCCTGGACTCGCTTTGTAGTCCAGGCTGGCCTCAAACTCACAGCGATCCGCCTGCCTCTGCCTCCCAAGTGCTGGAATTAAAGGCGTGCACCACCATGCCTGGCTGATAGTTACACTTTTTTAGTTTTACACTGGCCTGAATGTTTGGAAATGAATGTAGACCCATGTCTTTGTTAGTTCTCTGTTCTAGTGTTAAACTCAGCCCTATTATATTACTTGCTTGGCTAACAATAAACGAAAAGGACTATTTTGGTGTTAGGCTATTGAGGACAGGCTTTCTAGAGAGGAAGACTACTGCAATTATTTCTAAAGAGATACTCATCTCTTTGTGCATGCAAAATGGTGGTTAAAGACAGGCAGTTCTTGTATTGGCTAGCTGAGTAGCAGCTGCTAGGAAACAGTAGGCCTAAGTAGCCAATGGGAAGTAAATGGATGTTTTATGCATGTATGTACTTGAGAACCAATAATTTAATGGAAAACTGGATTCCTTGATTATTGTAGTCTAATTCATCCGAAATGATGGCAGCCATAAACAAGGGTCTCACTTCATGAAATAGATGCTGTAAATGCCTTCTATTTGCTGTTGGAGCTTGCCATGGTGACGCATGCCTTTAATTCCAGTACTTGGGCGGCAGAGGCAGGTGGAGCTCATGAGTTCGAGGCTAGCCTGGTCTACAAAGCAAGCCCAAACAAGCAAACAGAAAGTTGTAGTTGAGGCTGGAGAAATGGCTCAGCAGTTAAAAGCATTGGCCACTCTTCAGAGAACTTGGGCTTAGTTTCCAGAACCCATATGGCACATCACAGCTGTCTGAAACTCTGTTTCAGGGAATCTAACACCAATGCACATAAAATAAAAATAAATACTTATTTTTAAAAAGTCATTGTCATTTGTAAAACTAGGTTATACTATTGACCTTGATGAAAAATTACTAGAATAGCTGTAAAGGAGTGTAATTAAATATTCTTGTATAAATTTACATTGGGTTACTTTTCAAAGATATTAATGAGGCAGTGTAATCAAAATAAAATCAAATGTAATCAAATCAGAAGACATAATTGATTTTTAGAATTCATGTGTGGAATTAATAATTTGAGGTAATTATGAAATTTTCGTTGCATTAATAAGTATCTGCTTAGTTTCTAATATCTACCTATTATTATGTAAGCTTTTTCAGGTAAGGGACAGGACATGTTTTTAATGGTACACAAACTACCAATATAAATTGGGGAAAAATCACTTTCATTTAAAAAATAGAATCTTTAAATTTTTTAACTTTTATTTTTAATTTATGTATATGAGTATTTTGCCTGCATTGCCTGTGTACCACATAATGTGCAGTGCCTACAGATGCCAGAAGAGGATGTTGGATCATCTGGGAGTGGAGTTACAGATTTTTGAGAGCTGCTATGTGGGTGCTGGGAATTGAACCCGAGTCCTCTAGAAGCGCAGCTGGTGTTCTTAATCACTGAACCTTTTCTTCTTCCCCAGACATTATCTTTTTTCATTTTATTTTATTTTTATTTTTTATAGGCTCAGAGAAGAGTTTTTTGTTTGTTTTTTTTATTATTATTTAATTAATTTATTCAGATTACGTCTCAATTGTTTTCCCAGACATTATCTTTTAAAATCTGTAATATTTGGTACATATAAAGCAGATAAAAATAAAATGCATAATGATGAATATTTAAATAAGTGCCTAACTTGAGAAATTACAGTGTGCTTACTTACAATACTACTGTCACATCCCACCTACTTATCTACTATTAGAAAGCTTTCAGCTTTTGTTTTGTCCTGTGTTGTTTTTTGAGACAGAGTTTCTCTGTGTAGCCCTGGCTATATAGATCTGCTGGCTGGCCTTGAACTCAGAGATTTGTCTGCTTCTGTCTTCCAGGTGCTGGGATTAAAGACCTTCATCATCACTCCCAGTGAAGTTTTCTCACTATTTTTCAAACCACTACTTGTTTTAAGCCAGATGTGCTGATACACACCCATAATCCCAGCATTCAGCAGAAAGCAGGAGGACTTTGAGTTTAACATTAGCCTGGGTCACATGGTAAATCTGAGGCCATTTTGGGCTACATATTGAGACCATGTTTATGAGCAAGCCTGCATAAAACATTATTTAGTTTTCATATTTAGGGAAAGTGTAATACAATTTTTAAACTTATATATTTTAACAAGATTTTGTTTTATTTATGTATGTGTGCATTTGTGTCTATATATAGTAGTGTATGTACAGTGCGTGTGTTATTGTCTATGGAGGCCAGAAGGAGGACATTGGGACCCCTTGGTGCTGCTGTTACAGGTGTGTTTGAGCTTTTCAGTTTGGGTTGGTATTGGAATCTGAACTCTGGTCCTCGTGACTGAGTAATAGATTCTCTTTATCTCCTGCACTATCTCTGAAGCTCTTATAAAGTTCTGTGGGGGTTTGTTTGGGTTTTGTTTAACATATAGGTATAATTTACTCATGTTGAGTAATAATCCCCTTTGGGAAGTATACTAGTTAACTTGTCTAATCGATGCAAGAAATTACCTGACAAAAGCAATTTAAGAAGGGTAGATTTTGGCCTAACAGTTCCAGGAGATAGTAGTCTATCTTAGCAGGGAAGGCTTAGCTGCAGAAGCAGGAAGAGGCTGATCACATATTCATAGTTAGGAATTACAAAGCCTATTCAGTGTGCTTTTTGGTTTTTGTTGTTGTTATTGTTGTTTGGTTTTCCAAGACGGGGTTTCTCTGTGTAGCCTTGGCCGGTTGTATTGAACTCTTTTTGTAGAATTACAGGCATGTGCCACTGCCCCGGCTTGCTTTCTGTTTTTTGTTTGTTTGTTTTTCTTTCTTTCTTTCTTTCTTTTTTTTTTTGTTTGTTTGTTTTTCAAGACAGGGTTTCTCTGTGTAGCCTTGGCTGTCCTGGACTTACTTTGTAGACCAGGCTGGCCTTAAACTCACAGTGATCAGCCTGCCACTGCCTCCCGAGTGCTGGAATCAAAGGTGTCCACCACCATGCCCAGATTGCTTTCTGTTTTTTTATACTGTCTGGGACCCCAGTCTATAGGATGGAACAACACACAGTTAGGGTGGCTCTTCCTACTTCAACCAAATCTAGGAATCTTTCAGACACATCGCAGAACTTATTTCCATACTGATTATAAACCCCATGTTAGGGATCAAACTCAGGTCCTCATGCTGTCAGGGATGGAAAGCACTATGTAGACCAAGTTGGCCTCAAATTCACAGAAATCCAACTGCCTCTGTCTTCCACATCTGGCATTTTTCACACTTGTTTGTTTTTTTTTTTATATCTTTGGCAGACCTGTTTTATGAAATGTTATTTCCCTCTGTCTGGCCTGGTAGCACACACCTTTAATCCCAACACTCAGGCTGCAGAATCAGTCAGATCATTTCAAATATAATGCTAGCCTGGTCTTCACAGTTTCAGGGCAGCCAGAGCTACATAGTAAGACCTTGTCTCAAAGAAATTTTTCCCTCTGATTTTAATACATGTTTCTCATATTACTATTGAAATTAATCGTCTCTGTTCATGTTTGTGGACCTTTTGATGTTTCAGTGTTTCTGTGTGAGTGTGTGTGTGTGAGAACGAGAGAGAGAGAGAGGGAGAGGGAGAGGGAGAGGGAGAGGGAGAGGGAGAGGGAGAGCACTGATACTGAGTTATAGGGGTTGCCTGGTGGGGGTGTTAGTAATCAAACCCAGGTCCTAGGCAAGAACAGGAAGCACCCTTAAACACCTGAGCCATCTCTCCATCCTTTTGTTTTTGGTTTCAGACAGGGTCATGCTGGTCTTGAACTTGCTAGGTAGCCAATGATGGCCTTGGGCTCCTGATCCTTTTGCCTCTACCTTCTGATTGTTTGGGATTGCAGGCAAGCCCCACCACCACACATGGCTCCTTTTGTTTCCTAGGACATATTTTTTTCTGATGCTGATTTATGAGACATTGTTATGCTCAAAACATCATTCCTTTTTTGTTTGTATATGTTACACATATCTTATTTTAGTTTGTGGCTTTTTTGTGTTCTTCTACCCCTTTTGTTGATGCTGAAGCAATCACACTCTACAATTGAGCTATGCAGATCGCTAGCTCTTACTGTTTTTTTCAAAGCCTTTTCATAAACAAATGCATTAGTTACTTGTTGCTTTGATAGGATATCTGACAAAACCATCTTAAGGAGAAATTTACTTTGACAAGGAAACTATTAGTAACAGAAATATGAGGTGACTGGTCATTGGATTCACAGCTAGGAATCAGGAAGATGGATGCTTTCTCCTTTATTCAGTAGAGATAATGGGAAGTCCATTGAATATTGTCTTATTTTCAGGATGGGTCTTCCCTGCTTAAACATTTCAGGAAGTACCCTCTTAAGCACATTTAGACTTGGAGTTTCTCTTTGTAACATATCTGGCTTTAACTAGCTCTATAGACCAGGCTGGCCTAGAACTCACAGAGATCTGCCTGCCTGCCTCTGCCTCCCTGTGCCACCACACCACCCGGCTTGAGTTGTAGTTTCTTGATGATTCTAAATCCATTCAAGTTGATATTGAAGAATAGCTATTACAGCAAGTTTCTATTTTTTTTTAGATTTGTTTATTTCTTGTGTGTGAACATGGGTGAAGGATTGCCACAGTACAGGTGTAGAGCTCAGAGGACAACTTCTGGGAGTCAGTTATTTCACCATGTGAGTTGTGCGGATCAGACTCAGATTCTGAGGTTTCATAGCAAACACCTTTTGAGCTATCTTTACACCCACTCCCCCTTTTAACAACAACTTCTTCTTCTTCTTCTTCTTCTTCTTCTTCTTCTTCTTCTTCTTCTTCTTCTTCTTCTTTCTTCTTCTTTGTTCTTCTTTGTTCTTCTTTTACTTTTTTGTCTTTGTTTTTGGGGGCCTTTTTTGGAGCGAAGGATTAAATTGTTTTATGTTATCCAGGCTAATATCAAATTGCCTCAGCTTTTCTAGTGGTGAGCTGCAGGTATGTACTACTATGAGTTTTGTGTGTAGTGGTGGTGGGGAAGTCCTGTACCACCTCTGCACATGTGCATTGGCTAGAGGTGGTCTCCTTTCCTCTGCCCCTAGAATGTGGAATTATAGGTATCTACCACCGCATTTGTCAGATGTTTAGTTTATTTTATGTTTTTAGATGGTTATCTCATGTAGCTGATCCTATTGTGCTTTGTATCTGTTCTTCCTGAACCTGGAGCTAGGCTGGCTGCTAGCAGGCCCTAGCAATCTTCCTGTCTCCTCCCCCAATACTGACTCAGTCACAGGTGTGCATGAGCACCTAGTTTTTTTGTGTGTGTGTGTGTGTGTGTGTGTGTGTGTGTGTGTGTGTAGGTGCTGGGGATTTCGACTCAGGTTCTTTTGTTTGCTGACCAAGTAAGTGCTCCTGCCTACTGAGCCATCTCCCCAGCCTGAGTTTCTAATTTTAATGTAATTTTTGGGGCCTCTTTCTCTGTACTTATTTAAAACAAAACATTTATTTATTTGCTGCATTTTTGAGAACTGGTAATAAATTCAGTCTCTTCTAACCTTGGAGGGAGATCTGAAGCAACTGTAATGGGTAGGAGCAATAGTCATACTCATGTCAACCTTTTAGGATGAATTTATCTTAACACAAATCTTTTTTCTGTCAATCTATAGATGTTTTGTTTTCTTCTGCATAAGCATGAGTTGTAGTGGATACATGCTGAGTAATTGATATCCATTAAGTCTCTTGTCCCAGTACCAAAACTTTTTTGAGACTTTTTTTTTTGAAAATAGCAAATTGTAGCAAATTTTCTCTGTGGTTTATCCCCATGGTTAAGATTTGCCATGATGGACCAGGCATGGTGGCACATGCCTTTAATCCCAGCACTCGGGAGGCAGAGGCAGGCAGATTGCTGTGAGTTCAAGGCCAGCCTGGTCTACAAAGTGAGTCCAGGACAGCCAAGGCTACAGAGAAAAACCCTGTCTTGAAAAACAAACAAACAAAATATTTGTCATGATGTTAGGCCAGTTTATGACTATTGACAAAACATGAGAGTTCCAACTTCCTGGTCTGAGGAAGGGGTAAGGATAGGTTTTCATAAATAAACAACAGTCTGCACATTTAAGAAACTTTTTGATGAAGTCAGTGAGTCCTTGGATGGGATGCTTTTGTTATATAGCTCATTCCTATGCTTTTATATGGGGCTATCTATCTCCCGTATCCTTTAGAAGGATGTCCTCCACCACCTCCCCTTGGTGTTACTAGAAGGTTCCTCTGACCACAACAAGGCTGCAGCTGAAGATGAGGCTGTGGACAGGGGAAATGTTGAGTGCCTGTTTTAAAGAGTCTTCTGAAAGGTCTTTGCTGTCAACCACAGTTCCTGATCTCAGATCCCCAAGCTGAAATGGCAAGCTTTTTGCCTGCCAAGTCATATTCCAAGCTCTAGGAACTGAGTTGTTTGTTTGTCTTGTTTTTTTGAGACAGGGTCTCTCTACATAGCCCTGGCTGTCCCGGGACTCACTATATAGACCAGGCTGGCATGGAACTCACAGAGGTCTGTCTGCCTTTGCCCCCCAAGTGCTGGGATTAAAGGTATGTGCCACTATGACCAGCTCTAGAATCTGTTTGTGACCAGATGTCTAGGAAAATTGTAAGATGACATTGAAATACATAGGGCAGTGAATGAGATACACCAGTTTAATGTAGCACTATCTTGAGAGCAATTGGGATCTATTTGTTTGGTTTTTAAATTAATTAATTTATTCACTTTACATCCTGGTGAGATCTATTTGTTTTTGACAGGGTTTTACTTTGTAGCCCAGGTTGGCCTCTAACTTGCACTCCTCAGTCTTAGGATCCAAAATGCAGGGATTAAATGTGTGTGCAGCCTTATCTGTGTACAATTTGGATTTCATGAACTTAACTTCTTGAAGTAAAGAATGAGGTTTGATAATGTTGTTAAGATAAAAGAAATTGTATGTTTATTCAGTTCACACATTTGTGGAGTTCCTTACCATATGTTACATATCTTCTACTTGCTAGAGATGTATTGGTGAGCAAATCAGAAAAAAGTTTTTCCTCATTTACCTTATATTATAATTTGAGAGAAGATACCAGGTTAAAGGGTAAACTGATGTAGCAACAAATTCTAAAATAGTTGCCAAAAATAAAAAAATGTGTTTGTTTCTCTGTTATGTAAGAGCATAGGGCAAGTTGACAACCTTTAGACCATGAGGCCATCTGGGGTTCTAGACTAAGTAGGTTATTTCTGCTTTCTTCAGCATTTTGTTTTCAGGTTCTAGATGGCAGGATGAGTGTCTAGGCCAAGTAAATTTCTTCAGAAAGGTGACTAAGAAGTTTCCAAGAAGAGACTTGATACTCTGAACATATACAGGGGGAGGAAGTCCCCCTCAGGAACAGTCATAGCAGAGGGGAATAAGGGGAAAATGGGAGGGAGGGAAAAATGGGAGGATACAAGGGATGGGATAACCATTGAGATGTAACAAGAATAAATTAATAAAAAAAAAGAAGTTTCATATATCACTACTGTGTATATAACCTGGAAACATCTTAGTTGTATGGCCCACCCTAGTCATAAACGAGATGACTTCTATCTGGGAATCCCAATTTCCAGATAAAAGCAAAAACAAATTCGGAGAGACAATTAGTAGACAGGAGATCAGACAGTAAACAAAATAATTGTAATGCAAATTCAGTAATCTGAAAGTGATAGTAATATGTGAAATTGTTGCTGATGAAATGATAAATGGAAATTAAAGCAGAAAATGAAGACGGAAATGCCTGGTTGGGGTTAATCATTGAGTGACAAAAGAAGACCTCTTGAAAAAGTATCATTTGAGCTGGGTGTAGTGGTGCCTGCCTTTAACCCTAGCCATTGATAGGCCAAGGGAGGAGAAGCTCCATGAATTTTAAGCCAGTTTGGGTTTCATAGTGAGTTTCTGACCAGCCTGAGCCACAGTGAGACCCTGTCTTTAAAAAAGGTATCATTTAGAGAAAATTGTAGTCTTGTGAGCAAACAACTGTTCTGTTTTATTATACCACAATGTAGGATTACTTTTAACAGTCTGGAATCTCAGATCTCATCTGAAAGTGTTTAGTTAGTATAAAATCATGACTATGTCATAGTTTTACTCACAGTAAGCTGTTCAAAAAGGCTTTAAATAATGAATGGTATATTAGTGAATTATATTGTGAGGATCAAGGGTGAGGTATTTATATAAGATTTTGGACTGATTTTTTTTTTCTCGATGATGCCTTAATAGGTAAGATTAGCCCCTAAATAGGGAATAACTTAAAATCTTGGCCTAGCACATGATTCAGATTGTTAGATTATATGCTTTCTTGTAAGTATAGAAATTATTTGTCATCAGAATCTGCTACAGAATTCTAGTTGATGTTAATCTGTCATTGCCAGTGCAATTTTAAGGATTTGGTGACATAAAGCAGTGAAAATATTTTCATCTTTGCGAATAATTCTCCATCTCTTCCTCAGTCCTTCCAATTAGAGAAGGTAGTATTTTTCAATCCTTTATTAAGATTTATTTTTATTATTAATTATGTGTATATATATGCAAATTTGTAGAATTTGAACATGTGAGTGTAAGTGCTTGAAAGAGTCTAAAAAAGTATATCTGATCCCATGGAGCTGGAGTCATACAACTGCGAGCCACATGATATGGGTGCTAGAGACTGAGTGCAGGGGCTCTGCAAGAACAGTACACACACTTAACCTCTGTATCATCTCTACAGTCCCTACAATTTTCTTTAATTATAGTTGAGTGTTCCTTTAAATCTAAATGTAATAAACAAGCACTTTATTCCTTCTCTACTAGTTTTTTTTCTCTAAGGATAAAGAATTTGTCTAATGGGACGTAATTTTCTGCCTGTTCTTTTAAATGCCATTTCTAGCTTCAGCACATCTATGTTGAAGTACACAGCTTTAGGTTTTCTTATTTTTGTTAAACCATAAAGTTTCATTAGGAAACAAGAGCTTAGAGAAAGAAGATATATAGGTGTATAATGAAAATGTATGACAGTAAGTAATAAATGCCATTAGAAAGCTAAAAATAAGGTACTTTAAAGCAGTGGAATGAGATGAATTACTGTCAGTTTTTGCTTCCATGGCTATGAAGAGACAATGCCTTTGAGCTTAAATATAATGTTCTAAAAAATATTTTCTATTCTTAGAAAGGAGAGGCCTTTGATCCACCATCCTACTTTTTAAGTATTTTTATAAGCCCAACCTTTTCCTAGGTACAAATAAAATCCATTTTGGTCTCATGCTGTTCCATAGGGAAAAGGTAAGTCAGTCTAGAAAAGGCTAATAATAATCCATTCTCAGCATGTCATAGCTGCACGAAAGTTAGTCTTATATCTTTTCTCCTTTCATTTTGTCTTAGCCTGTCCATTACTAAATTCTGTTCATAATCTGTCTTTGCAAAGTAACTAAGCTGATGCATCTTAAAACACACATTAAGTTATTCTAAGATTCTTTAGTAGTTTCCTTTACACTTACCGTGTACCTGTCAGGCCTCCCTACCCACATGACATCTGACTTTTCTATACTGTATTCTTGCCATCCTACTCTTGGGATGTACTCCTGTCCTGCATTCCATTTTCATTGTACATGCAACTGATAACTATATATAATGCTTTGCCTTGGGACCCTGTTTCTACTCTTTCAGAACTGAACTTGAGCACTGCTTCCTTAAGGAAGTCATCCCTGACCATATATGAGGTCAGTCTCACAGGCTCTTAAAGTACCTTATACTTTTCTTATGCAGTTTTTCTAGGAGTTGTAGTTAATAATGAATCACGTAGAACCAGTTGTTAGCTGTCTCTCTACAGAAAATTTTAAAAGGATATATGTTTTTATTTATTCACTACACATCTAATACCAATGTCTATTACAGTGCTTAGAACTGGAGGAAGATCTCAAAGTTATTTGCTGTAAAAGAAAAAGAAGAAGAATCTTCAAATCACAAACTTGGTTTGGGCCTTAAAATTTAATTCCTTACATTTGATCATATCTTTTTTTTTTTTTTTTTGGATTTTCGAGACAGGGTTTCTCTATTTAGCCTTGATCATATCTTTTTAAATGTTAAATGATTACAGAAGACAAAAGGATCATCATCACCTAGAGGCACTGGAATTTTGACTCTCAAGCATATGATTTAGACCTACTGTATCAGAAACTCTGGGAATTAGGCCTAACTGTGTTTTCCAACAAATTTACCAAATTACAGAATGTCAGATTAGGTGATTTAAATAACATTTGTTTACTTCTCTCTCTCTTTAAGAGTGTAGAAGTTCAAGATCAGGGATCTGGTAGATGTGGTGTCCAGTAAGAACAAGACAGCAAAAGGAGGGGAGCACTAAACTCTCTAGCCTCTGGTCCCATTATCAATAGAGCCACTGCTTTTTTTCAGAGTAGGAACAGTGGCTATTTTTCTCCTTCATTGAAAATAGTTATTTTCCTCTCACATAATACACACTGCTTATGGTTTCCCCTCCTTCTAGTTCCCCCAGTTTCTCCTCATCTCCCATCCCATCCAGATCTCTTTCTGTTTCTCACTAGAAAACAAATTGGCTTCTAAGTGAAAATAATAAAAATAAAATATGATGAGATAAAGCAGCAACATATCAGAATAGGGCAAAACAAACAGAAGGAAAAGAACCCAAGAAAAGGCACAAGAAACTTACTGACACAGAAACACACTTTTTGGCACATTCTGTGATCCCATGAAAACGTAAAACTGGAAGTCATATTAAATATACCTAAAGGATTTGTAAGATTAAAAAGAGAGGAAAATATATATTAAAAATAAGATTTAGGGGGCTGGAGAGATGGCTCAGTGGTTAAGAGCACCAACTGTTCTTCTAGAGAACCTAAGTTCAAATCCCAGCAGCTGACAATGGTCTGTAACTCCAGAATCTGACACCCTCGCACAAACATTCATTCAAGCAAACCACCAATGCACATCAAATAAAAATAAATAAAAATATACAAGGTTTTAAAAAAGCCTTTACATGACATTATGAATGGATGAATGTCATCGATGCCACTGAGTTCATTTTCTGTTGGCCATCTATTGCTGGACATGGAGCCTGCCCTTAAAAGTAGTTTTTTTCCCCCAAGGAGACTCCCTTGGAGAAAAAAAAAATTTCATTTGCAAGTGATTATCCATTGGAGATAGCTTCTGGGTTAGGGATGGGGACATGTGTCCACTTCTTTCAGAGCTAGGAGGCCATCTGTGTAGTCTCATGGAGAGCCTGTGTATGCTGCCTCAGCCTGAGTTCAGTTGTACATCAAACATGTTGATTTAGAGGGCCTTGTTTTCTTGGGTCCTCCATCCCCTCAAGCTGCTACGTTCTCTCTGACTCCTCTTCCACAGGGTTCCCTGAGCTCTGAGGGGAGTAGTCTTTTTCTGAAAAGAAGAGCAGAAAGATACCGCCATTGTCATTATATCATGTCCATGCTGCATAGTGTCAATGTGACTTGTTACTGATAAACTTCATCTTGATTACCTGTGTGGAGTAGTGTTTGTTACATTTTTCCCATGTAAATTTACCATTTTCTTAGAATAGAAATTTGTGATTATTTTACCTCTGATTCTGGAAAGAGGTTTCATTTACTTATTCAATAGAATGTATTATAAGATAAAGAAAATGTGAGCTTCTTAGGTAAATTTTATTTTTTTCCTTCAAAGTCTATTTTATTAATTAAGGTAATAAGTCATATTTAATGAATACCCTATACATTATAGGCAATAAACATTGATCAAATATCTGGTATACAGTATGTATTTGTTTAGTTGCTATGAATATACTGAAATGTTCAATAAAAGTATTTACTGCAGAAAAATATCAATCAGTAATTAAAATACATTTGCATAGTTTTGCTAACTCAATTATTCATGGCTTATTAGTTATTTAGACTTTAATGTCCTCTGCTTTTTAGTTACTTAAAATATAAATTATTTTCCTAAATAAAAGCATTTCTGTCTTCATATCTTTAATATACGGTAAATACAAAAGACTATAAACAGAGGTTGAGCAACCTCCTGCTTATTACATTTCATCAAATAATAGTCACAGTAACAGATGAAGATCGAAAAGTACTGGGAGTAAACGTTGCAAGCACATCTTGTGTTGAAATTTCTTAGGGAGTTTTCAACATCGAGGAATAGTGTGTCACACCACAGATGAGCTTGTAGGATGAATCTGATTAATTTTCTTCAGCAGCAAATCTCACAATCAGATGGTATTTCTTGGTGCTTTTTCTTGCTTTGGAGTTGGATAATCTAAGTTGTGTAAGCTCTGTTGAATTTCTATTCTGTCATGTATAAAGGACTGTGAGGATGGAAAGAGAATATTTTTCTTTGAGTTGTACTTGAGCTCAGTGGGAAGAGTTAAGAATTACAAGTGAATGCATTTAACTGGATTTTGTTTTCCTAATGATAGGCATCTTTACCAGATTTAGCAACACTGCAAACATAAGAGGAACAGAGGCCATCTGGATTTCTTTGCTGGGTCTGTTGCTAGTTTGTTGTGTAATATTTTTTTTTGTAGTTTATCTCTTCAATGGTCATTAGATTTTCCTGTGCAGAGTAAGAATACATATAGGACAGAGAATTGTTTAAACGTTTAAAACTGTGTGAGTCTGTGGTTCAGAATGGGAAATAAAAGTAGCAGAATATCATGTTATAATCACAGTGAAATACATAAGGCAAAACTGTTGAAGTATCTGAATTTTCCACAAGACAGTTTGTATGTAGTTGGAGCCATAGCTGCACCAGTGACCTGATGAGATACTAGTATTTTTAATATGGGCCATAAATACAAAGAGGAATTAATTTGGGGCAATGCCTTTGGGCTCTAGAACTTCTTATAAATATTCCAAATTAGTGAAGTGTAGTGGTAGGTAGAAAACATGTAGAGAGATGCCTGGACTTCATTCTTTTTCCTCTGTTCTCCTCATGTGACACATTCTCTTTTTGTTGTTGTTTGTTTCACTTGGGCTCTAGTTTGTTGTTGTTTTGAGACAGAGTTTCACTATGTTGCCTAGGCTGACCTGAAACTCATATTGAGCCTCCTATCTTAGAGTGCTGGGATTAATTACAGATGTGAGCCACCACACCTGGCTGCGTTCTCTGTTTCATTATTTTTTAGCAATTCTTTATGGGCTTGCTTCATACTGTCAATGTCATAAAGATTGCAATGGCATGTTTATTTCTGTCTTTACATGGCTTTCCTGTGCATAGAGCTCAGGCAGGTCAGCTTTGAATAGAGCTTTGGGCTCTGTTCCTTCTTAAGTTGAAAACTATTTTGGGAACCTGAGACTGCTAGCTCAGCAGTTCAGTATCCTTCTGATTTTTTGTGTTTTACCAAGACTGCTCTTGACTACTTCCTTGTTATTATGACTAGCTTTGTATTTTTCTGCCAGTAGTGTGGCCTTGGTTTGATCTAGCTTTGTAAATTACTGGTTTGTATAAGGTTATTGTACCAGTTTTTTCCAAAGGTAGAAATATACTTTCATTCAGCCAGTTCTCTCAGAACTTGAGTTCTACCTAGACCATGCCTATGATTGGCTCTCTTCCACTGTTCAGTCCTCACACTGTTGATGCTCACCAACTAATTGCCTGTCACAACTTTCCCACTAAGTTCTGTCTGCTTTCTCTCTGCTCATTATCTTCATGCTTGCTGCTTACCTATTTGTGCCTCTAGTTCTTTCTGCTTTATTTTTTCCTAATTATGCATGTTTTGCCTATTTGGGATTTCTTCCTAGGCACCACTCTTGGGTTTACCTACAACCGCCTGATGCTCCATCCATCCAGAGTCTTGTCAGTAATCCAGACTTTATGCAGTTTTTCAGCTGTGCCTTGCTTACCTACATTTGTAGTGCTGCCTAGAATGGCTGCCACATTTGTCTGTCTAGTAAATTCCAGGGCACTGAAAACATGATGGAAAATGATATGCAACAAGGAATTAAATCACTATAGTTTTCTTGTTCCATTAAGTACTCTGGCCTGTTGCCTGCTATTCATGGCACACACCTTCCTCCATTGCCTGCCAAAAGATTGCAGACAACTCTAAACCAGGTTATCACTAAGTCTTCATCTTAACATAGAGCCTGACTCATAGTGAGCAGTCAATAAAGAGTTATTGGATGAATAAATGAAGACTCAATAGTGTACTTCTCAGTTTAGAGTTTGGGGAGGGGGATTCTGAGTGTGCTAGTTAAAAGACTCTTACTACTTTACTGCAGCACTCTTGCAAACCCATAATCATATATACTGGCTTACCCAGGATTACACACCAGCTTTCAATGGTCCATAAATACCTCGCTAGCCAGGAAGGCCTCTCAGGGATTTTGGACAATTACCTTTTCCCACCTCATAGCATCTGTTGACAAGGTAAGTGAGTATCTGTTGGGTTCTTTCAGAACTTCAATCAAGAGAAAGAAATTGCACAGAATAAAATCTTTTCTTCTTGCACTTCTAAATGAGAATACTTAAAAGTAAGGCAAATTTGTGTTTGAATAGATTGTTATTAGGCATAGCTATGAATAAGTCTTGTATAAGCACAGCAATTGTTAAAGATGGTGGGTATTTATTTGGGCTATTTTGATTATATACCTAATGAAGGCTATTAGGTTCCCTGGAACTAGAGGTTTCAGATGGTTGTGATCTGCTCTGGGGGGTGCTGGAAACTAAACCCAGGTCCTCTGAACCTCTGAGCCACCTCTCCAGCCCTGCCAATAAACTTTTATTGGTAGAAAATGGTTTCCATTTTAAATTTTATTCTGCATTTCCCCTGTAACTAATATTTTATTACATTCACGTGTGTGTGTGTGTGTGTGTGTGTGTGTCTGTGTGTCTGTGTGTGTGTGTGTACACGTGCAAACATGTGTAAGTCAATGGACCACGTGTGAGACTTAGTTTTCTTCCCTTATGTGGGTCCTTTGATGGCAGGCAACTTTACCTGCTTATAAAAAGCAGCTTTTATTCTCCTGACTCAACTGTTGTCTACTGACTCAACAGTAAGCCTCCTTCTGCTGGCCTAGGCCTAGTCCGGGAAGCTTCTAGCCTCCACACAATCTAATCTAGGCCTAGAATGTTTTCAGCCTCTGAGACTTACTGCTTGTTCTTTCTGAGCTCTGGGCTGGCTGGTTCAACTCAGCTGTTCTGGCTCAAACTCTTCTCCCAGCTGATTTATTCAATCTGGCTTTTCTCTCACTCTCTGAATTGCTCTGCTTGGCCTCAAACTAACTCAGTAATCTGCTCTAATCTTCTGGCTCTTTCTTAATCTCTGGCTCATTCAGTCTTCACCTGAGTTATCTCTGCAATCTGTCTCTCTGTTACTGTTCTGGTAAAACTGCCTCCTCTCTGCAAAACTGCCTCTTAAGTAAGTAGCTTCCCTTTCCTCTCTCTTCTCCTGAGACTTGGGCATATCCTATTCTGTGAAATCTCTGATTCGTCACCTTTTCTGCCAGTTAGACATCACTTTGAAACATGGGTGCTTTCTTCTACAATCTAACCTTACCCACATTGTTTGTTGTCTTACTAATATCACACTGCCGTGGATATTATAAAGTCATTTTTGTTGTTTGTTTTTTTTTTCTTTTCTTTTTTTTTTTTTTAAGGCAAGGTTTCTCTGTGGATTTTCTTTGTAGACCAGACCAGGCTGGCCTTGAACTCAGAGAGATCCACCTGCCTTTACCTCCTGAGTGCTGGGATTACAGGTGTGCACCACCGTGCCCAGCTGGTTTTTTGATTTTTTGTTTTTAAGACAGGATTTCCCTGTGTAGCTTTGGCTGTCTTGGACTCTTTTCTTGGACTTTGTAGACCAGGCTGGCCTCGAACTCACAGCGATCCACTTGTCTCTGCCTCCCCTAGTGCAGGGATTAAAGGCGTGCATCACCATTCCTTGCTATAAAATATTTTTTAATCAATTGATATGAGTAGATCAACTTTTATTTTTCATAATTATTTAAGTTGGGCTAGGAATATACTTGCTGGTAGAGTGCTTGCCTAGCATATATGAAGTCTTTGGTTCAATACCCAGTACCACACAAACAATTGTTTGGGCTATCTTAGATACTTGTTTTCAGTATAAGTTTAGAATCACGCTGTAAATTTCTGAGAGGGGGAAGAGAGAATGAACATTTTTCATTGTGATCTGTAAATCTTGGCTTTGCGTGTCTCTTAAATGAAATTTCAGCTCTGCCATTTACTTAAAAAATTATGGCACATTCATCTCTCAAGACCAGATTAAAATGCATTATAAACTGGTAACGTCTTTTTTCTTTTTAAGAACAGAGTCTTACATTACAGACCAGATTGGCCTAGAACTAACTATGGAGCCGGAACTAACTACTTCCAGCATCACAGGGTTATTAGGATAAATATGGATAATATTGTAAATATTTAATATATCATAGGTATTAAATATTTAATATAAATATATAAATAATTTCACACATGGAATGTTTTCAGTATAGTGGCATCCAGTAATCAGATTGGTTTTCTTTCCTACAATGAAACGTATTTCACAACTGAAAATAAAGTTATAAAGATTTCCAAATGAAACGTGTAGAATGATTTTGTAGCTCTTTTATGTGCAAAAATGGCCTTGAACAGATTGAATAAGGTTTCTTTTACCTCTCTCAAAACAATGTCACACACACACACACACACACACACACACACACACACACACACGAAAGATTGATTGTTATTTGAGATAGGGTTTCTCTATGTAGTCCTGGCTGACCTGGAACTCACTGCTATGTAAATCAGGCTTGCCTCAAACTAGAACTCACAGAGATCCACTTGCCCCTGACTGCTGAGTGCTGAGATTAAAGGCATTTAGCACCATGCCTGACCCAATTTGGAAGATTTTTTTAAAGTACAATTAAGTGCTTTGGGTTTTTCTACTGATAGGAAGTAGTTATTTCAACTCAAAGGACTGGAAATGACATTTCATTTCTTGAGTAGTGTAGGTCTTCTGATTATGTATGACTCCTGAGACCCTTTTTCAACGGACACAGACTACTTCAAGCTGACTGGAGGTAATGATTACTTTTCCAGGAAGGTTATTTTGGTTATCACAAGTAGAGTCCAGAAACTTTCTGTTTCCTTAGCCAGTTTGAGAAAATTTTGTTCATTTGATTTGTTCAGAAATCCAAAATGTTTTTGTTTTAAGGTAATATTTACCTTTTGTGTGCTTTTGATTTCCATTATTCCCAACTGGTAAATTTATTTTATGAAAAATTCATTTTCCTTTTTTGGAAGCAGGGCATAGCATCTCTGGGGGGGGGGGAGGCTCAAACTTTCTATGGAGCTGTGGATGATCTTGAACTTCTGATTTTATTGTGTCTACATATGAAGAATTTGGATTACAAGCATAGGCCACCTTGCTTTGTTCATGTGGTACTAGATAGCAAATTCAGGATTTTATGCATGTTCAACAAGTATTCTACCAATTAAGCTATCCCCAGACCTAAAATTCATTTTTAGTGAATTGAAAGCATGTGGACCATACCTTTTCATTTAATTATTTCCTTTTTATAGCCATTGAAAATAAATATGGCTTCTATTTCTTGCTTTTGTTTTGAAATAGGTTTTCATGTATTCCATCCTCACCTGAAGCTCCCTATGTAGCCAAGATTGGCTTTGAACTCAGTTCTCCTGACTCCACTTCCCAGTTCCACTTTAGATACTAAGGAGAATTTTTCCCCCAGTGATTATTGTTGACTATTTAGTTGTGATCCAGGACCTCATTGTGATTTTTGTTTCTTGTTCTTTGGATAAGTTCTTTGAGCCATGAAAATGTTCTGTCTCTTTTAACCTCATTGATGTTGTAGATATTAAAAAAACTAATGTCTGTTGTTTACCTTTGTTCTCAGAATTATGATAAATAAATATGACTAGCTGTTCATCTCTTGAGGCGTTCACAAAATTAGCAAGTTAGTAAAAGAGATGAAGTATTGTGGATTACAGATTTAGCTAGACCTCAGTAGATGCTACTTTGTGTTCAACACAGTTTTAAACATTATAAAGGAATCGATTTTTTGTTGTTTGTTTTTGTTTTTTTAGACAAAGTCTCTCTGTGTTAGCCTTGGCTGTCCTGGGCTAGCTTTGTAGACCAGGCTGGCCTTGAACTCACAGCGATCCACCTGCCTCTGCCTCCTGAGTGCTGGGATTAAAGGCGTATGCCACCACACCCAGCAGGAATAGATTTTTTAAATGAAAAAATATAATTCTGCTATTAAGGATTTTACAAACTAGAAGACAGAGTAAAAGTGTATATAGAAATTGTTGTTTTCTGCCACATCCAGTCTATCCTCCATAATGCAACAGTTTTTTTGGGGGGTTGTTGTTGTTGTTTTATAATTATATCCCATCCCTACTTAGGTGTGATTTCATCACAAATGCCAGCACGATTTTTTTTTTTTTTTGTGGGGCATGGGGTGGTAGAGTCCTTGGCCAGTTATGCTTCTTATAGTCAAAAGCCTTCGATTTGTCCCTACTTGACTGCCATAAATGCCTTTTCTCTTCCTGCTCCTCCTCCTCCTCCTTCTCCTCCTCCCTCCTTCTTCTTTTTCTTTTTTAACATGTCATTAAAACAGCCACTTTAAATGTTTCTTTCAGTAACCATTTCCCTGAAAGTCTCAGTGTTCACAGTAATCACACCCTTACAGTGATTACCCTTAATATGTACCTGATCAATTCTATTTGTGTCCTTACCACCTGTTATAGAATCAAATATCTGGTACCTACTTGGTAAATATTGAGGGAATGCAGTTTTAGGGCACAGGCCCATATAAGGTGATGATAATTGAGACAGAGTGAACTACTTAAGCAGAACTATGCATAGAAAGGAATAAAGGATTTAACTTCTTCCCCTTGTTCCTTCCCCTTTTCCTTTCCTCCTCCTTACCAAGTAAGTATATATTATCCCAAATCTGTCATTTTAGGGAAAGTATATTATGATGTAAAACAGTGAGAGAAAGAAGTGTCTTCCTGATCGTTGAAAATGATTTGTGTTTGAGAACTTTGTTGAAAACAGTGAGAGGAAAACTTTTTTCTTGAGAGGAAGCACTGTTGATGGAAATGGAATTTTATTGTTGCCAAGAAAAGTGTGATAAGATCAAGTCTCATATAACAGATTACTCCCAGAATGGAAATTTCCATAGAGCAAAGAGATTTTAAAATCTTAGCTAATGGCTCATATATATACACATACATGTATGTATGTATGTATATATATACATATGTGTATATATATATATATGGTATTCAGTGTAGAAGACTTGTAATTCTCTAATAAAATTTGATAAATTTTGACAATCCGGTTTGTGATGTATGAATTAATGGAGGCCCGTTCATCTTGGCATTTGGTGACTATGCCAGATGTTGGTCATATTTTTGATGGAAAAGAACTAACGTTTGGACAGAAGCCCATATCTTCAGTATGAGCTCTCTATGACTGCTACATAATGCCAAAGGACATAAATATGGTGGATGCAAGGTTTGAGGAAACACTCTTACCAGTAACTAGAGATTTGGCTCCTGGTCATTATGAAATGTTCTACTGTAGTGTGATGTGAAGAATAGGTGCTCCCCCTTTATGTAGACTTGATTCAGTCCTGTGCAGTGTGTGTCTATGTCGTTTCCCCAGTTGTCCCTTGAACAGAATCAGTTTCCTTCATATGTAGTATGGAAGTGAATAAAACTGCACCTATCTCATGGGATTGGTGTAAGGATTTATTAGAGTATGTATGCTGAGGGTCTCAACTGTGCTCAATAAATGGTATCAGTTTTATTACATAGTAGAAGCAGGGGGCTGAAAGTAAACTTAATGTTTCTAGATGAATATTATAATCAGTTGCTCATCCATTCTGTGATAATTCAGCACAGTACTCTTAAAGACTCTGGTTGTAAAAGCCTATATGGCAATTTATTTAACATGTATTTGTTGATGCCAATCTCTTCTTTTAACTGAGGACAATTTGTTTTGACTTACAGGATAAAAAAACCCATTCCTTCACTGTGTTCTAACCTCCATCAGAATACCCTTTCCCCCCTTCTTACTCATTGGATCATGACTCTCATGTTTATATTTCATGTTCAAATTAGTAGCATCTTCAAATTTCACTTCTTTAGATTTCATGCACCTAACTCCAGAAACTGTCAGGCATGTGAAAATAAGATAAATGCATGATCCCTGAGTTTTGCTGTTTAGGTCAGGAAATACTTTGACCTACTAGTTCTTCTGTATCCTCTTTTCTTGTACTGACTGGCATTGTTCATACAGGATTATCTTTTACTTTTATATTTTAAAATATGTGTATATTTATGTGTTTATTTATACATCTAATCATTGTCCTCTTTTCTGCTTTGTACTGTTAATTTTAAAAATCTTTTTACTTTTCAATCCATTTAAAATCCAAAAACATGATTTGAAGCATACCTAATAGGGAATGTAACACTTCTATTTATACACATGTGTATCAAGGTAAAGGGGAGCCATAAATTAAGAAATTGGGAAGGTAATATTTGAATTTCCAAAAGTGTCTTTTATTCAGAATTTCTAGAGCTGATATTGCTCCTTAAATCTTTTACTCTAAACTATCTCCTATGGGAGCCTGTCTAGAAGTTTGTAGTAGTCAACTCTAAATATGCTTCTGAAGCTGGTTTAGTCTCACAGGGTTTCTCTGTGTAGCCTTGGCTGTCCTAGACTGGCTTTGTAGACCAGGCTGGCCTCGAACTCACAGCGATCTCCCTTCCAAGTGCTGGGATTAAAGGCGTGCGCCACCATGCCCGGCCAGTCTCACCTTCTAACTCACCCTGTCCTTGCCTGAGTCTGGTCCTCAACCTCACAGAGATCTGCCTGCTTCTGTCTCCTAAGAGCTTGAGTTAAAGGCATGTGCTGCCACTCTGTCCCCTGCCCCTTTCAATGAGGTGGTGACCTGAAAATACACCACCAACATTTACCACCTCATTGATGGTGGAACAGCCCTTCTTCTTACCACCCGGGCCCAAGCTGGAAAGCCTTAATTTGTTTTTTTTAAAAGAACATTACATTACCTCTTGTTAAGAAAGGTAATAGTTCTTAGTAGTAAGTAGTATGATTTTACAACATACATATGCAAAGTGGGCCCTCTGTTCAAGTGTGGACTATAGTCCGTTTTATTCTTAATTTCTTCTTCCTAAAATACTCTTGTATAAATCTCTGTCCAGCTCTACTAACACTAGGTGTGTGGATCTTTTGACAAATGGATGGCAACATGGTTGATAACTGTTGTGAGTCACAAATTATGTAGAATAAAATGAAGTTTAAGGCATCAATACTTGCAAACTCAGTTGTTTGAGGATTTATTAGGTAGGTAGATTAGTAGTAGGTAGATGCTGAGTAACATGGTGATGGTGTCTAATCTTACATATATGTATATGGCAATGGCAGTAGCTGTCCTATTTCTTCTTTAGTGTATCAGCTTTTTTCTTTTTTTTTTTTCAGACAGTTTCTCTGTGTGTAGCCCTGGCTGTCCAGGAACTTACTTTGTAGACCAGGCTGGTCTCAAACTCAAGGAGATCTACCTGCCTCTGTGAGTTTGGGATTACAGACGTGCATCACCACGCCTGGCTCTAGTCTGTCAGCGCTCCCCCCCCCTCTCTCTGTCTCCCCTCCCCTTCTATCCCTTCCCCTTCTCTCCCCTGTCTTTTGTCTTTCTAAAACTATTTATTTATTTATTTAGCATTCCACCTGCATATGAGCTATCAGGCCAGAATAGGGCACCAGATCTCATTATAGATGCTTATGAGCCACTGTGTGGTAGCTGGGAATTGAACTCAGGATCTTTGGAAGAACAACCAAGTAAGGGCATATATTGTAGTCTAGTTGAATCCTTTGCCTGTTAGAGCTACCAGGCTTTACATATGACATAGACATGGCAGTGCTTTTCTGCTATTCTTTTTTCCTAGTTATAAATAAGGAAACAAGGCGCAGGGATATTAAGAGATTTGCCTGAATCACATAGCTATTGTGGAGTACAGAAGAAAGCTTATCTAAATAATTTAGTCCGGTGTCAACTCTCTTCATATTGGGCCTTAGGTGCCTGCATTTAGAATGACTGACTATTGTCCCACACTGTCTTTGAAGCCAGCTAGGTTTTAACTTAGTTTTAGAATGGCAGGAGAGATGGCTCAGTGATCGAGGGGGATCCAAGTTCAATTCCCAGCACCTATGTCAGGTGGCTCACAATCATCTGTAACTCTAGGTCCTGGATATCCACCGCTTTCTGGTCTCTACACACACATGGTATATATTCACAGAGACATGTGCATAAATAAAAATAAAATAAATCTTGAAATATAAACATATTTTTGAATTGGCAATTTGTAAAATGAATTAAATATTTTGTATATATTAATTAAATGCAGGAAATTGTTATGGCAGCAGTTATTGCTTAACCTGCTATTTTATAAATAGAAATTTTTTAGATTTATAATAAGCCTTTGAGCTATATATGTTGTCTGCTTCCCTTCCAAAATCCCCATAAATACTTGCACATGTTCTACTTAGACTGCTTATGCTCCATCAGGCCAATTCTCAGGGCAGCTCCTCTTGGCTACATGTTCCTGGTTATACTAAAGCTTGGCAGCCTGCTCCTTTCTTCCTCCTTATTCTCTCCTCCTTGTGGTCGTTCTGAGACGCCACAAGCCTATGAACCTTTGCTCTTGCCTACCTCTCATCTGTCTAGCCAGGTTGTAGACAACTTTTATTAGTCAATTAAGGATAATTTGGGAGGCAGGCTCATGTAACATCGTTTTAGATATGTGAGAATTTGCTCATAGGACAGTAAGGATCTTGGGGAGAGAGCAATCAATTAACATTTGAATACAGAGTACTCCAGATCAGCCCCAACAGCGATTTATTTTTAATTTTCATTCATTCATTCATTCATCCATCCATCCATCCATCCATCCATCCATCCATCTATATTTTTTTAGAAAAGTCTCATGGAACCCAGGCTGGCCTCTTAATTTGCTATGTAATTGATACTGACTTTTGAAACTCCTGATTAGTCTTCTACTTCCACCTCTGATGTACTGGGATTATAGATTTATAGAACAATGCTCAACCTCAAGTTATTTTAAGTTGTGATAAAATAGACATTTTTTTAAATTTACCATCTTGTTTGATTGTTTGTTTTGGTTTTTCGAGACAGGGTTTCTCTGTGTAATAGCCCTGGCTGTCCTGGACTCGCTTCATAGATCAGGCTGGCCTCAAACTCACAGCAATTCCACCTGCTTCTGCCTCCCAAGTGCTGAGATTAAAGGCATGCACCACCACACCCAGCTAAGAACTCAAGTTTTATCCTTCACTAAACAACTAGACTTGTTTTTAGTAATATACACAGGATAACTGCAGTGAAAAGAAATTAAAGCCCTATTTTAAGGGTCTGCCTTTATTCAAGATAGAGGTTTCCCTACTCTGATCTACCAAATGGACAGGACATTCTCCACAGTTATGTGGAGAGCAGGGACTGACTTTGACATGAGCTCTGGTGCTCCATATTTGACCACCTCCCTTTGGTGTAGAGGCCTGGTAGCACTCAAAGAACGAATAAGCAGGCTACCGAGATGAGACTTGACAGCCTATGACCATATAGTGGGGGAGGAGGTCCCCCTCAGTAATACACCTAGGGGAGGGGAATAGGGTGAAGGAGAGAGGGAGGAATGGGAGAATACAAGTAATGGGATAACAATTGAGTTGTAATCTGAGTAAATTAATACAATTTTTAAAAAGGCAGAGATTTCTTTGAAAAATAAACATAAGTTTGGTCATATGAGTTAATGCACATTTCTGTATCAGGCTAAAAATATCCATTTTATTCAGTAACTTTAAATAATGACATTATATACTTGGGAATGCTTTAGACAGCAGAATGTTTTCAAATGATGAATATGAAAGCTTAAAGGCTCTGCTTTTTAGTTTTTCTTCCCACTATTTTTAAAGTGAATTCTCTTCAGGTTATTAATATTTAGAAAACTGAGCCAGCATGGTGACTCACACATGTAGACCCATCACTGAGAAGGCTGAAAGGAGGAAGATCATGAGTTTGAGACCAACCTGAACTACACAGTGAGTAGCCGTCCAGCTTTGGTTACATAGAGTAAGACACTGTCTCAAACAAACAAACAAATAAACAAAGAAAAAAGAAAAAGAAAAAGGGCTTGTATAGTTAGAGATGTAGCTCAGTTGGTAGAATGCTTGCTTGAACTTCAGGGAGCCCTGAATTCAGTTACCAGTACCAGATAAAACTTGATACAATGGTTAATACTTCTAATTGCAGCATTTCCAGCACTCCAGAGGTGGAGACAGAATTAGTAGTTTAAGGTGACCCTTGGGTTTGAGGCTAGTGTAGGCTTCATGAGACTTTCTCAGAAAAAAAAAGAGAGAGAGAGGACTGGTATGGTGGCCCATATTTTAATCTCAGCACTCGGGAGGCAGAGGCAGGCAGATCACTGTGAGTTCGAGGCCAGCCTGGTCTACAAAGCGAGTTCCAGGACAGCCAAAGCTACACAGAGAAACCCTGTCTCGAAAACAAACAAGAAAGAAAGAAGGGAGGAAGGAAGAGAAGAAAGGAGAAAATGAGCATGTGTTGTTACATAGTAAGTGTTTTTATTTTTTTTATATGAGCAATTGATTTCTTTCCTCTGCCCTGCTCCTTTTTCTTGTGTTTCAACCTAGAATCCTCAGCCTAGAAGCCACCCTGCCCTGCCCTACCCTGCACTCTTCTCCTGTCTCCTCCTCTTTTTTCCCTGTAGCTTTCCCTTCTCTTTCCCCCTGTGGTATTTTTTGGTGGTATTGGGGGTATGGGTATTGATGTGGGACACTTGTGCTATAGTGCCTATATGGAGGTCAGAGGCAACTTTGTACAGATGGCTCTTTCCTACCTTGATGTGGGTTCTGGGGTTCAAACACAGGTTGTCAGCCTTGTACTGGCAATCATCTTTTTTTTTCATTTCTTTACCTACTGAGCCATCTTGCTACAATCTACTCTCTTTTTATACAAAAGGTCTCAATGTGTAGCCCAGGCTGGCCTAAAATTTGGAGTAATCTTTTCTCTTAGTCTCTGTAGTGCTGGAGATATAGGCACGAGGCACCATCCCTGACTAGAAACTTCTTTACAAACTTTGCTATATAGCAGATAATTAGATGAAAGAAAACTGAACCATAGATTACAGACACATTTGGAAGTACTTATATTTAGTAGATTATAGGAACAATTGTTGTAATGCTTGGTTTTTGTTATTCATTCATTCATTTTGTTATTCATTCATCCATCCATCCATCCATCCATCCATCCACTCACTTACCCACTCATTTACTTGTTTGTTTATTTGTTTACTGTTGGGGGTTGGTCTGGTTGCTACTCAAATGAGCAGATTCATGTACCCCAAAATGATGTTTGTAACCTTGCCTAAAAACGTATTCCTCTTTGACCAATAAAAAACCAATACATTGGGGAAGGGCAAATAGGATGGGTGTGGTTAAGGTTCTCAGGCTTGGAGGACAGATAGGAGACAGCAGAGGAAGAGAAGGAAGGAGGCCACTGATGTGGGTTAGGTGGAGTGAGAAACACATGGCTGGCGTGGATGGAGAACAGTAACAAGTACTTGGGATGATGGATGGAAGGTAGCTTGATAGATGGCATGGGATAGAGGCAGGGAGAAAATAGAAGGTAGTTTAGGGGGTAAGTATCTGTCCTGTCCTGTCCCAGGTGAAGCAAAACTATTTTAAAATATAACAGGTGTCTATGTTTTTATTGATTGACAGTGGGTTAGAAAATACCACTGTAATAATTACAGGGCTAATAATAAGCATTTATTAGGCTATACCTAACAGCAACAGATTACTTGTTTGTTTATTTATTTATCAGGCTGGCCTTCAACTCACAAAGATCCACCTCCCTTTGCCTCCCGAGTGCTGATGGGGTTTTAATTTTTATCATGGTAAATTTTACTAAAATTAAGCTTATTTGAAATGGTATTTTTACTCTGAAAATTAAGTTATTGTAATCAAAATCAAATCATTGTTTACTTTTTTTGAGACAAGGTTTCTCTGTGTAGCCTTGGCTGCCTGGACTCCCTTTGTAGACCAGGCTGGCCTCGAACTCACAGAGATCAGCCTGCCTCTGCCTCCCAAGTGCTGGGATTAAAGGTGTACACCACCATACCTGGCTCATTTTTGACTTCTTAAATATAACATCCTTGTGTTTTCATATCCTCCATACCAGGATAAGACCCCATTTTTGTTTGTTCTTTTATTTTTATATATTTTAATTAAAATTTAGTTATATCATTTCCCCTTATCTTCTTCCAGTCTCTATTCCCCATTATTATTGTTGCACACACAGATAAATATCTACATACAGCCTGTTTAATCCGTTTTTGTTTGTGTGTAAATGGTTTGAAGGCTGACCACTTGTGTTGGAATCAGGGGGTTCATTCCTAAGATCATTAACATGAGATGTAGGTTCTTAATGGTTTTTTTGTTGTTGCTTTTTAAGATAAGATTTTACTGTATGGGCCAATCACTCCTGGAATTCTTCTTGATTAAGCCTCCTGAGTGCTGGGATCACTATGCTCAGCTCCTCTTAAACTTTTTAAGAATGAATACCTATCAGTACTCTGTTGTGCATCCTACCTTTAGACCATATTCATATTGTAGAAGTTAAATGCTAACCATTGGAAACAGTTTCTCATTTCTCCTTTCTTCCATTTCTTAGCAATCACCATTTTATTCTTTTCTCTGATTCTCTGTATTTGCCAAGTTAAAATGTTTCATATAAATGAAATCAGGTGGTATTTTTCTTTTAAGGCTAGCCTCATACTCACAGCGATCCATCTGCCTTTGCTTCCCTAGTACTGTAATAAAGTGTGTCACAATGACCAGTGGAAGACTTCATTCTACGAGCAGACATCCGACATCTTCTCTTCCTTCCCTTTCTTTTGAGAAGGCCTCAGTCTGTAGCCCAGGCTGGCTTTGAATTCGAGATCTTCCTGTCTCCTTAGTCTCCAAGTGCTGGGATTATAGGTGTATGTCACTGTATTTGAACACATTTTTTGTGTTTATTTATTTAATGGACATTTGCATTTTCTAACCTGAGCTTATTACGAATAATGATTCAGTGAATTAGGGAACTACAGATACCCTTCAAGACCCTCATTTTAGTTTTTTGGTTGTATAATCTGAAGCAGAATAGCTGAATCATGATTTTTCAATGTGTAAATTTAAGAGGACACATTCATACTGTGTCATTGACTATAGAATTCTCCCTTGATAACCGTTTATGTGTGGTCTGGTTCAGTGTCATTGCCACAGCTGCTAAATTTAGATTGATGTGGAACAAATCTCTCCTCTTGTACAATCTTTTCTGCTGAGCTCTAGAACTGTATTTGGAGCTGAACACTAAAGAGGCCTTTTATGTTTTCCTGTGCCCCTCATATATAACAGTGTGGCCAAAGCAGCTTTTTAACTTTTTAAAAATTTCAATTTCAATTTATTATTTTTTAAAGTGTATTCACTTTACATCCCAATTCTAGCCCCTTCCCTTGCCTCCTCCTGGCCCCACCCTCCTTCCCTCCCTTTTGCCCACATGCCCCTCCCCTAGTCCTCAGAGAAGGGGAGCCCTTCTCCCCTACCAACTGACCCCAGCCTATCAAGTCTCATCAGAACTGCCTGCATCCTCTACCTCTGGGGGCTGGTAAGGCCTCCCCACCAGGAAGAAGTGATCAAAGAGCAGGTGAGAGAGTCCATGGCAGGTACAGCCCCTGCTTCTGTTACTAGGGGACCCATATGAAGACTGAGCTTCCTATTGACTACCTCTGAGCAGGGAGCCTAAGTCCTCTCCATGGATGGTCCTTGTTTGGAGCATCAGTCTTCACAGGCCCCTCTGGGCACAGATTTTTTGGTTCTGTTGGTCTTCTTGTGGAGCTCCTATTCCCTCCAGGTCCTTCTATCTTCCACAAAGCTTTCTGCGTTCTGTGTGAATCTCTGTCTGTTTCCATTGGTTGCTGAGTAGGGCCTTTCAGAGGACAGCTATGCTAGTCTCCTGCCTGTCTTCCCCAGGTAGCTGCTGAAGGCCTCCAGGGATGGGGCACTGGATCTGGAATGGGATGCACAGTGGACGGGGCGGGTCTCCTGTTAGGTTTTCTGGTGGTCCTTGGTGCCTCCAGGAATGCAGGTAAGGGTGAGGGCCAACAGATGGAGGGTGTAGGGAGCCGGGAGTAGCTGACCACTGCTGTGTTTGCCCAGTGGCCTGGTGCAAGCAGGGGACTGGCGCCTGGAGATCTTACCTGTCTTCCCCAGGTAGCTGCCATGGGCCTCCAGAAATGAGGCACTGCACCCAGAATCTTAATTTTTATGTGCATTGGTGTTTTGCTTGCATATATGTCTATGTGACAGTGTCAGATCTTGGAGTTACAGACAGTTGTGAGCTGCCATGTGGGGTTCTGGGAATTGAACCCTGGTCCTCTGGAAGAACAGTCATTGCTCTTAACCACTGAGGCATGTCTTCAGCCCCCAGAATCTTAATTTTTAATTACAATGTTGTTTTTGGTGTGTTAAGTATCTTGACATTGTATCTTATTTCTATTCTAAACATTTTGGACAGCTAATATTTTGTTCTTTAAAAGTGGATAATTTTTTTATGGCTTCAATATTTTATTTGAATTTTCCAGTAATGAAGCTTTGCTGGTTTCTAGTCTATTCTAATCTAGTCTGAGCAAAATTTGTGTGTCATTAACTCTTTATCTTTGAATTAAGCATCTTAGAAATAGTATACCACTAGTTTGCATTCCCACCAGCAATGAAGGAGTGTTCCTCTCTCCCCACATCCTCGCCAGCATGTGGTGTCGCTTGAATTTTTGATCTTAGCCATCCTGATGGGTGTAAGATGGAATCTCAGCGTTGTTTTGATTTGCATTTCCCTGATGATTAAGGAGGTTGAACATTTCTTTAAGTGTTTCTCAGCCATTTGATATTCCTCTGTTGAGAATTCTCTGTTTAGTTCCATGCCCCATTTCTCGATTGGGTTATTTGGTTTGGTGGTATTTAATTTCTTGAGTTCTTTATATATTTTGGATATTAGACCTTTGTCAGATGTGGGGTTGGTGAAGATCTTTTCCCAGTCTGTAGACTGTCGCTTTGTTCTCTTTACCGTGTCACCTGCCTTACAGAAGCTTCTTAGCCTCATGAGGTCCCATTTATTAATTATTGACATTAATGCCTAGGCTGTTGGTGTTCTGTTCAGGAAGTTGTCTCCTGTGCCTATGAGTTCCAGACTCTTCCCCACTTTTTCTTCTAAGTGATTTAGTGTCTCTGGTTTTATGTTGAGGTCTTTAATCCACTTGGATTTGAGTTTTGTACAAGGTGACAAATACTCTAGATGAGAGAATCATGGGAGAAAGGCAAAATAGAAGGACCCAGAGGGTCCTAGAAGCCTACAAGTAGAACATTATGATAGGCAGATTTGGGCACAGGGGTCCCGCTCAAACTAAGGCACCAGCCAAGGACAATACAGGCGGTAAACCTTAAGCCCCTACCCAGATCTAGCCAATGGACAGAACACTCTCCACAGTAGAGTGGAGAGTGGGATATTACTCTCTCACATACTCTGGTGCCTCACCTTTAACCATGTCCCCTGGACGGGGAGACCTGGTGGTAATCAGAGGAAGGACAGCAGGTTACCAAGAAGAGACTTGATACCCTATGATCATATAGAGGGGGAGGTAATCCCCCTCAGGAACAGTCATAGGGGAGGGGAATAAGGGGAAATTGGGAGGGAGGGAAGAATGGGAGGATACAAGGGATGGGATAACCATTGAGATGTAACAAGAATAAATTAATAAAGGAGGAAAAAAAAAGAAATAGTATACCACTTTGGCTACTGTGTGATCCTATGGAAGTCTTATACAGTTTTCAGGAAAGTTAAAAACAAATGTGTTTTTCTAAATGGTAGAATTAATAAATAAAATCATTTTAAAATTGATATTCATAGATAATAGTTGTACCTGAACAAGTCATGTATAGTATATATTGTAATTAGGGCAGGCCCAAGTATATTACCAACAAAACTGTAAAGTAATTTCTATGGACTTTTTGTTTTCTTTACAGTGATTCTTTTTCTTGAAAACAAATCACAAAATAGTATGTTTTGCTAGTCTTCTATAGAAAATAGTATAGTTATAATGTTATGTGTTACTTACACACATGCATTACCAGTTACTTACTAAGGTACCAAGTTCCTAAGCCATTATTAAAAACTACTATTTCTTGATCTGCTACTTCTACTCTGGAAGGACTATATACAAAATTTCTGTAACTGACCTTTCTTTTTGAACCAGGGTCATGTGTCCCAGGCTGGCTTCAGACTCTCTGTATAGTCAAGAATGACAAATTTTTGCTCTTCCTGTCTCTACTTTTTAATTCTGAATACAAGCTTATGCTAGCATTATGTGCTATGTGTTATATGGTGCTAGTGATTAAACTAGGACTTTGTGCATTCTAGCTAAGCCAATTAAGCTACATCTCCAACCCCAAGAGTTGATATTTGTAGTATAGAGATTATTGAAGCTGTTTTGAACTTGCATTCTGATTCTAGTACTTAGGTGGAATACTTGGATCAAATTGGTTATTTTTCTCTGTGCCCTAGTTTTCCTTACTCTCAGTTGCAGATTAAAAACCTACTTTGTAGGGGCCGGGGATATGGCTTAAGGGGCTGGAAAGATAGCTCAGCCATTCAGAGCACTGGCTGCTCTTCCACAGGTCCTGAGTTCAGTTCCCAGCATCCACATGGTGGCTTACAACCATCTGTAATAGAATCTGATGCCCTACTCTAGTGTGCATGATGACAGAACACTCATATACATACAATAAATAAGTAAGTAAATAATCTTTTTTTTTTTAAAAACCCTACATTTTAACCAAGTGTAGGGTCACATCCTTTAATCCCAGCACTTGGGATGCTGAGGGAGGAGAATCTCTGAGACTGAGCCAGCCTGGTCTACATAGTGAATTCCAGAACAGCAAAAGCTTCATAGTGAGACACTTTTTCTTTCTTTCTTCTTTTTTATTTAAGTAATTCAGATTACATTCAATTGTTATCCCCTCACTTGTATCTTCCTATTCCCCCTCCCTCCCTCTTTCACCCTATTCCCCTCTCCTAGGTCTGTGACAGAAGGGGACCTCCTCCCCCCACCATATGATCACAGCCTATCAGGTCTCATCCTGGTAGCCTGCTTCCCCTTTCTCTGAGTGCCATCAGGTCTCCCCACCAAGGGGAAATAGTCAAATAGGGGGCACCAGAGTTCATGTCAAAAGTCAATCCCCGCTCTCCACACAACTGTGGAGAATGCTCTGTCCATTGGCTAGATGTAAATAGGGGTTCTAGGTTTACCGTATGCATTGTCTTTGGTTGGTATAGTACTTTGAGCAGACCCTCCTGGGTCCAGATCCACCAGCCTTGATGTTCTTCTTATAGGTTGAGACCCTGTTTTTAAAAAAACCAAGTAAAACTTACCTGCATCTTTCTTTTTCTATGAATATCCAGAATCATAAAACTGGATTTATACTTTTACTTGAGACAGGATAATCTTGCGATTAATGATGCAGACTTGAGAGTTGGTCTATTTAAAATGTAAATCTTGGCTCTGTTTCTTTCTAGCCACTTATTTAGGTCAAGCCAAATAACTCCTTTTTGCTTCAGTTTCTTCATCTATAAAATGGGGAAACTCATAGAGTTGTTATAAGGATTAAATGAGTGAATATATACAAAATGCTTTAATGCTTACCATGTTAGTCTTAAGTAGACTTTAACCATTATTGCTGTTATCAATCTTTCTACTTGTCAGAATACAGTATCAGTGTCCACTTACTAGCTCACTAAACTGAGATTTCTTTGAGAGCTTGTCCAGAATTGCAGTCTTCTTTTTATCTTCTGAACCTAGCATAATACTACTAATTTTAAATGTTTGTGTGTAAATGTTTTTTATTTCCCCAGAGATAAGAGCCATACTCAAGCTTTACTAATTCATGACTAGGGCTGAGCCCAGAGCGTTTCTATCTAACTATCCCTAGGCCTGGAAGCTTCTAGCCTCCATCTAAACTAATCTTCTTCCAGCCTCCATCTGCTAACCTAGGCCTAGAATGTTATTAGCTTCGAGACTCACTGCAGACTAAGCTCACCCTTTCTAGTTCTTTCTGAATTCTGGCTGGCTGGTTCAACTCAGTTGTCCTGGCTCAAAATTCCTCTCCCAGCTGACTGATTCAAACTGGCTTCTCTCGGCTTCTCACTGAATTCTTCTGTTTGGAAAAACTGCCTCTGAATTCCACTAACTGGACTGCAGGAATTCAACTGCACTCAAGTGAACCATACCAAACTGCATCGAACTGTATTGTGTTCCTGAACTCTACTGTACTGTTTAGGGGAACTCTCCTTGCTTGCTCTTCCCGCTCCCCTCTGCACTGCTCTTAGTAGCTTCTCTTTCCTATCTATTCTGAGAGTTGGGCTTATCCTATCTATGATTCATTCTGTCAAATCTTTCTTTGATTCCTTCCCATTTCTTTTAAAAACTAATCTTGCCGGGCGGTGGTGGCCCACGCCTTTAATCCCAGCCCTCGGGAGGCCGAGGCAGGTGGATTACTGTGAGTTCGAGGCCAGCCTGGTCTACAAAGTGAGTCCAGGACAGCCAAGATAACACAGAGAAACCCTGTCTCAAAAACAAAACAAAAAACAAAAACAAAAAACCCAAAAACAACAAAAAGCTAATAGTTTTTTTTTTCATATCTCAGTGTTTACAGCTATACTAGCCATGTTTTCTAAAACAAAACTTGAGGACACTTTGTATAAAAATAGAACAAGCTTGTTAAGTTCAGGTTGTACTAATTAACACAATCACATTAGATGTATGTTTCCTCTCTTTAGCTGTCAACCAAGAGATGATCATTTAATTTATTCTACTCTGGTTAGTCTCTAGCATGCAGGTAGTCTGGCTATAGCAGTGTTTAGTGTATGATTGTTTATTGCCTAGCACTGAATTGCACTTCATTCCCAACTCTTCCATTCTTCCCCTTTCCCTCCTCCCATGACCTTTCCCCAAATTTATTAATAATTATTGTAACATGTGTGTATTATTATAACGTGTTTATATACACATTTACATAAAACCTACTGAGTCTATTTTAGCTTTGCTCATATGTACATGTGTCCAAGGTTGACCACTTTGGATTAGACAATGTATGTGGGAGTTCATCTCTAGAGGAGAGTGATTCTCCTCTCAGCAGTCATTGGTCACTTGTAGTTCTTCATCTAGGAACTGCATGGAATTTACCCTATTCATGTTGGCATGCCAAATGATGTTGTCGTTATGCTCTTCTTTCTTATTCATGCAACTGAATAAGTAATTCATAGGTAAACTTTTCCTATTGAAGACACCATCGCAGAAAAGATACCATGGTTTTCTAGCTTATATAATCTTTCTGTCTCCATTTCTACAATTTTCCCTAAGCCTGAAGTATAAATGTTGCATTGGAGATGTATCAGTAGGGTTGAACACTTCACAGTCATTTACATTGTACATTTTGACCAGTTGTGGATTTCTGTAGACTACTAGGTATAAATTTTCTCCTGTTGAGGGGCATTAAGAACCCAAATTGAGAGGCTAGAAGATGGCTCATTGGTTAGTCACTGGCTGCTCTCTTTCAGATTTGTGGTGGTTTGAATAGGTATAGTCCCCATAGATTCATGTGTTTGAATGCTTGACCATAGGGAATTCCATTACTAGGAGGTATGGCCTCATTGGTGTTGGCCTTCTTAGAGGAAGTATGTCCCTGTTGAGGCAGGGCTTTGGGGTCTTAAATGCTCAAGCTGTACCCAGTGTGAAACATATCTAGTTTTCTTCCTGCCTGTGGATCACGATGTAGAATTCTAAGCTCTTTTTCCAGCACCCTGTCTACCTGGATGCTGCTATGCTTCCCACCATGATGACAATGGACTAAACCTCTGAAATTGTAAGCCAGCCCCAATTAAATGTTTTTCTGTATAAGAGTTGCCATGGTCATGGTGTCTCTTCATAGTAATGAAACCCTAACTACAGTCCCAGAGGATCCAAGAGTGTACTAGGCACCCATGTGGTGCACAGACACACATGGAGACAAAACACCCATATACCTTAAATGAATAAATAAAAAAAATAAGCCTAGTACATATGAGAGGGAAGAACTGGAAATAAGACATTTGAAAAATTATTTTGTTCATTGGGGGTGGATACTTTTAAGTGATTATTCTTTTACTTCTTCAAACTTATGTGTACATCTGTTTTTTTATTTCTTCCTTTGTCTCTAAAGATAAATTAGATTTGAAATAACTCATTAGTGGTTTGCAATTACTGGGCAAAGACAGCTGGAATCAGTGGTGGAGTTTTATTCTTGCCTTATCCCATTGGGCATGGCATTAAAAAACTAATGAACTCTTCTGTTTTATAAAATCTTCTATTTCCCTTTGCTAACCACCTTCTTTTATTCATATTACGTTGCTACTTCTGGTTGCCGTTTATATCATTCTGAATTCAAATATTTGTTTCCTTCCTCCATGAAACTAGAGACATATACATTGTAGAGAATCCTGGTTCACACCCTCCCTTAACTCCAGCTCCAGGGGAACCAAAGCCTTCTTCTGACCTCTATGGACATCAGGCATATACATAGAAACAAAATCCTCATGTGCATAATATAAATCTAAGAAAGGAAAATTATGCTTCTCAGGAAAGGTCATTTTGTATTCAGTTCCATTGAGATTTTCTCTTTACTAGTGTTTTTCACATCAATGTTGATTGCATCTACATTCTGGTAACATTTTTATGATTGCAATATTTGTCTAGTTATAGGAATATATTTATATATTATTGAGATTTGACACAGCAATTGAATAAATTTAATCCTGTGAAATACTCTTTTAAACACATAATACTATTTTGCCTTGTTAAACTATTATGTGTTCAACTGTAGAAAATAGGACATTATGTGATTTTTTTTGTTTTGTTTTGTTTTTAGAGACAGGGTCTCTCTGTGTTAGCCTTGGCTGTCCTGGACTTGCTTTGTAGACCAGGCTGGCCTTGAACTCACAGCGATCCACCTGCCTCTGCCTCCTGAGTGCTGGGATTAAAGGCATGCGCTACCACGCCCAGCCATTATGTGAATTTTAAAAATTATTGACATTTGTTACCCATACTAGTGAATTCAGTGTGATATTTACATATACATTTATATACTGACCACATTCAACCTCCCCTTTTTACCTTACCACTTTCTCAATCTCTACTAATCAATATTCTATTTTCACATTAGCCTTTTTAAAGATTCCTTGTGTAAGTGAAAACATACTTGTCTGTGTAGCTTATTTCACTTATTATCAATCCACTTTGCTCTAAAAGAAAAGATTTCTTTTTTTTTTTTTTGGTCTGGCAACAGTCTAGTGTGTATATGTACATGTTACATTTTCTTTATACATTAATCTGTTGAGGATTACCTAGGCTGATTCAATATCTTAGCTGTTATTGATACTACTGTAATAAATAATATTTTGATATCTTTTTTTCCCAATTTTATTCAAATCCAATATTCAAGTGTATTTTCGCCAACCACTTTGCTAACAGAAGAGCATCAATTTTTCGTGACTAAATTCAAGTTTGCTTTCTATGCTAAAAGAATTTACTAAAGCATTATAACATAGTACATGGAATAGTAATTGTCATTGAAAATTTAAAAAGGACCACTGAAGTAAAAATCTCGCCCTTTAAGATAATTGTACTTTGAGAGAATTGAGATTTGAACTGTAGTGTGAGTATATTCAACACTAATATAAAAAAGTTAAAAATGGAGATAAACATTTCATCATAAATTACAGACTTACAATCTGTGCATGTGTGTCTAATAAAATAATTTGCCTTACTTTATTTGATGGTGCTTCAAGCCAATTCATAAGTATTACACATGGAAGCTGCTAACCTGCACTTCTTATTCACTTAGGTATTTAAGTTTTATTTCTTCTCAAATCTCTGATGGGGTTGAAGACCAGATAGTTTAGTCTTTTAATTAAGTTTAGTAGGTTAGGCGTTAAGATGTTTTTAGATCAAGATAAATGTTTTAAGTTAATAGAGATGAGATATGAAAGATACTGTTTTCTTTCAGAAATTTAGACCTAACAAAATAGGAAAGATGTTTACTTCAAGTTTGCCAAATACAAATAGCCAAATCACTATGAATGTAACATTTATACAATTCCTGATTGTCTTGTGGTTCTTCCCGCTGTATGTAGTTTATTTTATTAATGTGTAATAATATAAATATATAAGTTCAATAAAGAAACATAATAAAAAATAAAAATATCCCCCTTGGTCACAGACCTAGGGGAGGGGAATAGGGTGAAAGTGGGAGGGAAAGAGGAATGGGTGGATACAAGTGAGGGGAAAATAATTTAGATGTAATCTGAATAAATTAATTAAATAAAAAAAAATTTAAAAACCCCACAAGGAGCGATCAACCAATGTCTTAGGAGCTCTTTATAACTTATGTTTAAATTGGAAGAATAACCATCTGGATATTTCTTATAATAAATAATCGTAATAATTCAATTTCTTCTTTTTTTGTTTTTTTCAAGACAAGGTTTCTCTGTGTACCCTGGCTGTCCTGGACTTGCTTTGTAGACCAGACTGCCCTTGAACTCACAGAGATCCACCTGCCTCCTCTGCCTCTTAGAATGCTGGGATTACAGGCGGGTGCCACCATGCCCAGCAATAGTTCAATTTCTAAACTCAAAGTTTAAAAGTTTCCAATGTAAATGATTGCCAAAGGGTATTGCATTTAAAATTGCATGTGCTAATAGTTGCATAATGCTTTGGATATATTATTTCACAATACATGAGTAGGTTTGTGACATGTCAATAAAGCTGTTTGAAGGGATACTCAAATTATCATAACTACTCTCCAATATAGTAGTTGGCTGTGTATCCTTTGACAAATTGCTTTCCTTGCTGTATCCTGGCTTCTTCAAATGTATAGTGAGAATAGTACTGTTAAAATCTTCTGTATCAGCTGGTTAGAGCTCAGAAGCAAAGGCTGGGAGGTTAGATGAACTCAATTTCAATGGATGGGTAATGAAAGCCAGATAGGGGATTTGGTTATTCACGAAGAATATGTAGATTGGGGGGAAAGATAGAGAGGCTAGGGAAACATTAGCATTTATTATGCAGACAGCTAGGGTTGGCATGGTAATAGAATACTTACCTAGCATGAATTATAATGCTCTGTATTTGTTTGTAGAATGCTGTAAAACAGAAAAACAAAATCAGAAGAAAATTTTAAACTATAAATTTCCATTGGATTTGGCAAATCTGTATTGTGGGAATATAAGGCTAGGCATTAACCGGATTACAGAGAAAGAAGGTTGAGAGAAAGCATGAAGAAATCTTGAGTGTATCTTTGTTAGAAAGGTCATTATTTCTTTAGCATTTATTTGTTGAGTTCCTACTGCATATTAGTTATTCTCTAAGTAATTGTGATATACAAATGAACAAAGCAAAATGATCTGTCTTAAAGGCTGTTTCTTCATACTAGTCCTGGTAGAAAGAAGAGGCTGGGAGGATGTTTTGCCAAGAATAACTTTTTTAAATGAAATGACATGCTTACCATATTTGAGGCAAGGAATAATGGGGGCTAGAATAGAAATGAAGTGTCTTGATAACACAGAGGCAATATAATATTGGCGCACAAAGATAGGGAGTTGGAGATCAGAAAAGGAAGTAGCTTGCCTTGGTGATGGCACACATCTTTAATCCCAGCCCTTGGGAGGCAGAGACAAGTAGATCTCTGAGTTTCAGACCACTCTGATGTACATAGTAAGATCCTGTCTTAAAAATAAAATTTAAAAAAGACAAAGAAAAAGAAAAGAAAGTAGATGAAGGCTCTTTATTAGTCTTGAATAGAGGAGACATCTTTTTCTCAAACTAAAACAAAGAGCTGTAAATGGGAGAGGCTTCTTGGAACTAGATGACATTGACTGAGGGATGCAAGAGCAAGGTCTCACGGGGCTAGAAGTATGGAAGGCAACTTAAGAGGGTTATAAAACTTTGAAATGTTTACTTAGATGGAAAGTGAGATTTTAGAAAAGGAGTTCTAAGGCTATTCTAGGTTTTTGGATTAGCGTGTGTGGATGGGCAGCGTGTCTTGTGTGGATGATGGACTTTCCAAGAACTGTAGCAAGAGTTAGTGTAGAGAGCAAGACTGAAAGCCAAGTTTCAAAGTCTTCATTAAGAGTCAATAAGTGACCAAAGATCTGTTTTTGATGGAGATGATGAGATGGATGTTAAAGGTCACTGGAAATAAAGACATCAAAGAACGATGGAGTGGATTGACTGCACATTAACATGACAATTGCATCAGATGCTGGAAGGAGATGAAATGGAGTTGCTAATGACCCAAGTAAAGGAGGTCAAATGTTCTTGCGGTAGATATTTGGCCATATGAGATTAAAAGGTGGTGTCTCTTTTCACCTGCTATGAGCCTAAAGGTATGAGGTGATGAGGCCGAATTGGTACACTATATAAGCAATGCAGGGGCTAAAGGAAACGCTGGGTGGTAGAAGCTAGAGGTATGTCAAGAGTATATTCATAATTACTTTACAGGGAAGAATTTCCAATTTAAGATTGAAGAGAAAATGGTTAATAGGGCTAGGCTAGCAGGTTCTGCAGGGCATAGTATAGTCATGAAAGTGGAGAGGGAGAAGGGACAGTAAGGTCATGAATGTGGGGTAGAAGAGCTGAACATCATGGCCCATGCCTGTAATTCCAGCATTTGGGAAACTGAAACCAGAGAATTGCCATGAGTTTGAGACCAGCATGGGCTACATAGTATATTCCAGGCCTCCATAAGCTACAGTCTCAACAAAGAAAAGAAAATAGGGTAGGAAGAAATACAGAATAATATGTAGATAGGCAGCAGGATCACAGTCATGGGTAGTTATAATGGCTTTTAGGTCTTAATGTTTTTTTTTCCTTTATTCATTCTCATTCATTCATTCAATTTGTTCTTCCATTTTGCCCCCAACTTGCCTGTCCTGCTCTTTCTCTCCTTGGCCCCCTCCCCTTTCTTCCCTCTAAATGAGCAGTTCAGGGTTTCATAAAATACCCTGTAATTTCTTTATCAATCTTTTTTTCTCTGCAGAAAACTGTCTAAGCTTCTCTACAGTTCTAAGTTAAATGCTTCCTAATATGAGTCTGCTTTGCACAACATACAACTATAACAGTGTACATGGTATTTTAGTAATGTGTCCAGAAACCTTAGCTGTGATACTTTTTTTTGGATTAGTTTAAAAATTAAAATGTGTGATCCTGGGAGTAAATGAGAACATTACTTTGTAGTATTTAATGATCATTGTTAGAGCTCAGTTTCTGTTTTTAGTATAGCAGTTAGATGATTAGGTATTTATTCATCTATTTATCTACTTATTTATTAAGAAAAGGGAGAAAAGAACAGTGGCATAAATAATGTAGGTCCAAGAGTTAAACAGTAAAACAGTAGATTATATGCCTTTGTTGAGAAGTTGCTTAGCCTAGTCTTATTTAAACATTTCCAAAACTGTTTTTTATCAGTTCTTTAATTCTGATTATCAGACTCTAGTATATGAATCCAGGTCCAGAGGTGACTTTTACTAAGAGTTATAGCCACCAATACCACAAAGCTATATAACTTATTTAGAAATTTATTCATCCCACAGGGTGGGGGTATTTAAGAAGGAAATGTAATGTTTTAACAGCTAAGAAAAAGCTAGATGTTCGTAAAATTGGAACTCCTTAAGAAATATTAGTTCATTTTGTTACACAACATCCTGGGTAAAAATAAAATATTACTTGGGTTCATACAAGAAATCCTTCCTTCCTTCCTTCCTTCCTTCCTTCCTTCCTTCCTTCCTTCCTTCCTTCCTTCCTTTCCTCTGTAGTCCTGTCTGTCCTGGAACTAACTCTGTAGACCAGGCTAGCCTCAAACTTCAGACATTTCCCTGCCTCTGCTTCCCATGTTCGGGGATTAAACGCATATACCACTGCCACCTGTCTGGAAGTATTTCTTAAAGTCAAGTGAGACATCATGCTCTATCATAAATGTAAATATATATTTGTCATACAAACTTTATTTTAGAGGATCACAGTAAACCCAGATAATTCATAAATGTAGTTTAATAAGAGAGAGAGAGAGAGAGAGAGAGAGAGAGAGAGAGAGAGAGAGAGAGAGAGAGCACGCCCTACACAACAGTCTGAGCAATTTTTAAAGTGGTCTATTGTTTTCCTCTTGCTGTGATAGTTTCATAAACTTAATTATTCTCAAAGCAATTTTATTCAGTTATCACAAAGAAATGGAGACAATAAGCATACACAATTTAAAAGTAATTGTAAAGATTGTTCTTAAGGTTTAGATTGTAATACTGATTCAATACATGTATGGGGCTCATTGTCCATATTTTTCTGCTCACCTAAATAGGTGAACTATGCTCAGATTCCTTCCATTTCTGCTCCTCCTTTGACATACTCATACTTTTCTCTGAAGTATCCCTGATTAACCTTGGTCCTAAAAACTAAATTGCTTTAAACATTTAATATTAATAAATGCATTAATGGAAAAGCTGGAATACTTGCAGTAATTTCTCTAAATTTATTATAACCACATGTTCTGGAGGAGTTCTTGGTTTAGTTTTGTTGCTCTGGGTATTAAAATCAAGCACAAGAACCATTGTTCTTACAGAAGTGGAACTCCCGCAGGGCTTGATGCTGAACTACCAGGTGAGGCTTTGTTTTGACCTCAGTGACTAAAGGACATGGGCTCACAAAAGACATTCATTCTCATTCATTCATTCATTCATTCATTCATTCATTCATTTTCTCTCTCCTCTCCTCTCCTCCCCTCCCCTCCCCTCCCCTCTCCTCTCCTCCCCCTCCTTCTCTAACAGCACATGTTTTCTCTGATGTGTCTCTCTTCAAAGTACCATTAAGAAAGTCCACATACAAACAGCCACTGGACAAAATGTCCTCATTTTTGCCACAGACAGAATTCTGCCTAAAAATGGGCAAGCTTGGATGCAGGCAGAGTTGTTGACCAAACTCTGCCTAGGCAGGGTAAGCAAGTCCTCAATAGTTCTTGCCTCACAGATATGTCTGTGTGATATATTGGGCCAGAAGGCTGAAGATGATGCTCCAGTGTTAGAGAGTTTTGGGTGACTGTTCAGGCAGCAAACTGTCTTTGTCATTTTTTTTTTTCATTTTAGAACCTGCTAACTTGCACTTCTTGTTTACTCAGGTAATCAAGTTTATTCCTTTTCAAGTCTCTGATGGAGTTGAAGACCAGATAGTTTAGTCTTATGATTAAGCTTAGCTGTTTAGGGGTTAAGATGTTTTTAGGTCTAGATAGATGATTTTAAGTTGATAGAGATGAGATATGATAGATAGTGATTTTCATTCAGAAATTTAGACACACCAAGATAGGAAAGATGTTTTCTTCAAGGCTGTCAAATAAAAATAGCCAAAACACTAAGAATGTAGCATTTATATAATTCCTGATTGTTTTTATTGTATTTATATGTAATAATATAAATGTATATGTAAAAAAGAAATACAATAAAAAATTACAAAAAAGAGAAACTGCACATAGTCCTATTAACTGAGACATGCTGGTAAAATTAAAATACTGTGTCATCTTACTTCAGTTTCTCCCTATCCCTCTGTATAATACATGAACTGAAAGGCCTATTCTTCAAACATACTGAGCAAAATGCCATCCTCCCGTAGTCACTGCTAAAGAGCATTATAGAAGGCAGGTATCTCCCCACATATGAGTTCATAGAAGTTGGTATGTAGTTATCGTCAGTGCTGGTCCCTGACATGGTAGTACCCTTGATCAAATCCTTTCAAGCTGAATTGGTGTTCAGAGTTTAGATTGAAGTTATTCACACTTTAACTATATACCAGTGGCACTCAGAGGAAGGACAGCAGGTTACCAAGAAGAGACTTGATACCCTATGAGCATATACAGGGGGAGGTAATCCCCCTCAGGAACAGTCATAGGGGAGGGGAATAAGGGGAAAATGGGAGGGAGGGAAGAAGGGGAGGATACAAGGGATGGGATAACCATTGAGATGTAACAAGAATAAATTAATAAAGAAAAAAAAAGAAAGTTCTTTCTTTCTTTTTTTATTTTTTGGTTTTGGTTTTTCAAGATAAGGTCTCTCTGTGTAGCCTTGGCTGTCCCAGACTCACTCTGTAGACCAGGCTGGCCTCGAACTGTGATCCACCTGCCTCTGCCTCCTGAGTGCTGGGATTAAAGGCGTGTGCTACCACGCCTGGCTCTATTTTTTTAATTTCTTTACTTACTGAATGGTTAATCTGATTTACCCAAGTCTCTGTGAAAACATTTGCTTCTCTACATAAAAAAGTAACTTCCTTAAAGGAATAAAATTGTTGTTGGAGAGATGGATACATGGTTACCTGCATTGGCTGCTTTTACAGAGGACCAGGTTCCATTCCTAAACCTACATGATAGCTCACAACTGTCAGTAACCCCGGTTTCAGGGTATCTGACATTCTCTTTTGATTTCCATCAATAGCAAGCATCCGCATGATGCACAGACATAGATAAAGTCAAAGAATATATACACATATAAAAATTTTTAAATTAAAGAACATGTATAAATTCATAGTCATCAATCTCAATGTGGTGACACACTACTGTAATCTGAGCACATGGGAAAGTGAGGTAGCAGATAGAAAGTTTGCCTGGATAGAAAAAGTAAAGCCTTGTGATTAATGAAATAAAATAATCATACTCTAGAAAGAGAAATACAAAGTAATACTTCAAATATAAAAAAAAAAAAGATGTGAGCCAAATAGTGTTCCATTAACTAAGATGGCTTAGAAATTCCATAACATTTCCCAGTGAAATGGACCTATGCATGCTATGAAAATATCAGTTGGGAACTGAAGTATATTTATATGACAATAAAGAATGGGTAATAAGCATCATAAAAGAGCATGTCACAACCTTCAGGAATCTCACTGTGTACTTCACAAAATTCAAGAATCTCAAATACTACTTGTCTACTGTACATTGATTTTGTTATCCTTCTTGCTCTCTTGTTTGCTCTTTTATTTTTCTTTGAGCCTCTCTTAAAATGGGGCTTATCAGCTCGGTGTGGTGGTGCACGCCTTTAATCCCAGGCAGAGGCAGGCAGATCTCTGTGAGTTTGAGTCCAGCCTGGTCTACAAAGCAAATCCAGGACAGCCAAGTCTACACAGAGAAACACTGTCTCAAAACAAAACAAAATAAAACAAAACAACAACAAAAGACTGGGACTTATCATCAATAGTGAGGACAGAATAGATGGGGAGGTTTAAGCATAGTGAAGAAACTGATGAGAGGCAGACAAGTGTATCTTCCAGGACTTAGCATCGGTCATAATCTCAATCTTTTCTTTTAAACATTTACATTCCTTTAAGTATGTAACTGCTTATGTTCATTAAAACATTTTAAATACTCCTTCTCCAGGATTCTACCATGTTTTTTTTTTATATAGCTGAATAATTGATACCCATGGGGACCTCCTCATTTGAATCCTACATTTTATGCAGAGGAAAACTGAGGTTCAAAAGAGAGGAATGGAGATTCAAAGTTGATTTTTTTTTTCCTGGTAAAGTAAGCTTCTTCCTAATTTAGCAAGAGAATGGTGCTCATCATTTTGCCTTATATATGCCATGTTCTTTAAATTTTGGTTTTAATAGAGAGGAGCCTTTGGTTTGTAGGATTTTACAAATACATGTCTAAATATACAGATTATTTGATATGATTTGAAAAGGATCATAGGGGAAGGTGAATGTCTAAGGCTAATTATTTCTAGTTCTAAACCTGGGCCGTCAGCAGAGCAATTGACTACTGTAACTGCCTTCTTCCTGTTAGTTAGGGTGTTACCAGCACAGGATGGGAGGTTTCTTCCTATCGCCTGCCTGTATGGATACTTACTTCCCTCTTATACCCAGCACTCAACCTTCCCTGAATAGCAAGCATTGTGACATTCCAGACTGTGTTCATTTGATTGTGCTTGCTGTTTATTTCTGCTCCTGGTGTTCTGTTGCCTACCAAGAGCCTTCCAGTTTGCTACTGCACACAAACATGGGTGGAGTCCTTTATTATATCCTCTGAGGAGCATGATAAGTTTGTTTTCCTTCTTTTGAAAGTGTTTTGAATGTTTTGCTGCTGTCCAGTGAGGTCACAATATATCATTCTGCCTTTGTTTAAATGTTAATGAAAAACATTGTAGAGAGGGCTCAGTAAGTAAAGTACTTATCTGGCAAGCATGAGGAAGGACATAAGTTCCATTTTTACTGATATAAAAAGCCGAGTTTGATGACATGTGCTTGTAATTCCAGTTTTTAGGAAGGTTTGGACACGTAGAATCCCTGGAGCTTGCCAGCCAGACTTGCTTAATGAGAAAGCCCCAGTTCCCAGGGAGAGATCCTGTTTCAAAAAGCAAGGTAGATGGTTCCTGAGGAATGGCATTTGAGATTGACCTCTGGTTTCCACAGAGGTATACACATATGTACATGCTTTTCCGTACACACACATACATACACAAAATTGATAAGTTGTCATCTGATTAGTATAGAATAACAAAATACTTGGTCATTTTGATCTTATAGCCTTACTATTTTCTCTTATAGTCCACAAGAATGTTTTGTTAGAACACTCTTTTGTTAGAAAAATATCCATATTCGTTTCATTTGTACCCACTGAGTTTAAAGCATATTAGCCCTGCAGTTGTATTTCATTTATTTGTATTAGGATTACATTTTACTTGGAGATTAATTTTTAAAATCTGTATTGTGAACAACTGGTGATGGTAAGCAAAGAATGTTTCCATTGTGATGTATAACAATACTTATCTTTTTCTTAGTGTTTACTATATGAAGAGAGACAGCATTTTGTGCTCATTGAAAGTCACCACCATTTCCATTTAAATTTAAATTTTATATATGTGAGTATTTGTCTGCATGTATGTTAATGTACTATGTATATGCAGTGCTTGTGGAGGTCAGAAGACAGTGTGGAGATCCTAAAACTGAAGTTATAGGTAGTTTGTGAGCTGCCATGTGGATTCTGGGAACCAAATCCAAGACTTCTGCAAGAGAAGCAAGTGCTCTTCACCACATCTCTCTAGCCCCACCATTTCCATTTAGATGGTGAGGGAACTGAGACATGATGGGGTCAGTGAACTTGATGTAGGTCTCATAGCTAGTAAGTGGCAAACTCACTCTGCTTGAACGCAGACATCTGGCTCAAGAAATCTATATACTTAGCCTGCATGCTCCTTTACTTTACCATATCTTACATGTCTACTCTGAAACATCATGATAATTGCCATGCCCTCTGCAAGAAGGTCATTATCATAAATATCAGAGTACCTCTGATATTTGAACATTGAACATTGAGGGTTATGCCCATTAAATAATAGGAGACAGGGCTGGAGAGAGGTGGCTCAGTTGGTAAAGTGCTTGTCATGCAAGCTTGAGGCCTTGAATTTGGATCTACAGGACCTTTGTAAGTCAGGTGTATGTCATTCTTTTGTAATCCCAGCACTGCAAAGATGCAAAGAAGACCTCTGGGACTTGTTGGCTAAGTCTAGACAGAGTTTCAACTCCAACTAGACAGTCTAGAGTTTCAGGTTCAGTGAGACTGTCTCAAATAATAAGGTGAAGAAGCAATTGAAGACAGCCAACATTGACTTCTGACCTCCACATGAGTGCACAGCACAGCCTTGATCAAAATGCGTTTTCTTCTCAATAATAGAACTCGAGTGGTCACAGATTGACTCCAAATGATGCTATGATTTATTTAGTAAAACAAGTGTGCCATATTTGACTATAGTATTTCCATCCCTCTATCCTTCCATTAATATATCCACATTTTTTATCTGCTCATAACATATTTAGATGCTGCAGATTCCAGTTGTGTGCTGAGAGTATAAGGCAACAGATCTCCAAGAATCACTGGTTGTGATGTCCTTGGGGGAAGCTACTCTGAGCAAAGGTTCCCCCATTTTGCATATTTATAGTTCCCATTTGTTACCAGGGCTTTTAAATGAGTTGCTGGATTTGGCAGTAGTTGACCTCACATGGAGACTAATCCAGGTAATTCTGTCTAATAAAACAGCAGTTAAACATAAGTTGAGATACTGGTAGAGAAAAAAAAAAGGCAGAAGACCATTTTGGTGATATCAGGGCCCTTTTAATAGGGACTTCCAGTGGCGAGAATAGTTAGAATGGATGGTACAGGTCAGGTATATTTAGATTAGTACTGACCCAAGCACAATATATGGCCGAAGCTGAAATCCCCTTGTCATAGATGTACATCTAGCTGTGTAGCATGACATGTGAGGACTACATTGTTCAGAATTCATTTCATAAAGTTCTAGATAAGATGCCATAATTACCTAAGACTTGGATATGCATTCATTAGTTTCCTGGAAATTTTAAGCTAAACCTGACCCTAGTCAGCTCCTTCCTTTCAGCAGTCCTTTTTCCCTTCTTTCTCTGTTTATTTAGCAGTATGCTGCAAATATGTTTATATTTATATGATTATTTCATTTAAGTCCTGCTTGGATATTTAGTCTACTCATAGTGTTAAAAACTCCTGCATGGCAGGAACTGATATAGTCCTAAATAAAGTGAGTCTAGAGAATATGCAGAAATAATGAAGGGGTCAAGCCTTGCCTCAGATTTGCTCTTATTTGCCGGTTGATAACCTTCAGAATGACTAAAGGTGAATGAGTAAAAAACGATAAGAATTCCTAGATAGCTGAGTATCCCCAGGAACTGTAGGTAACCGCAGAGTGCTTGTAGAAGTCATAGAATTCAAAACCTGCTCATGTACTCTGAGAAGGACTGAAGCAAGGTGAGAGCCTAAAGAACAACGGGGACATGTCGTCCTTGAGTTATAACCTGGAATTTTCTTAGTAATGATAATATGGTTAGTTAAGGACACTAAAACGACTTTGCTAAGAAAGTCACCACTTCATTAAAAAATAATCTTTTAAAAAATCTTTATAGGGTCTATTTGCATCCCTAAAGCAAGAAAGTATGTCTTTATTAATGTGTGTGTGTAAGGAGATTGGCAATTTTATAAACTTTCATTGTAACCTCTTTCACTTAAAACAGATTGTTTAAAAATTAATGATAGACATTTTGTGATTTAAGTGTACTAGTTAAGTGTCTGAGTAGTTTTTCACGCAAGATCTTAGGAATATCAAGAGATAAGGGGGAAAATAACTAATTTCTTTTGAGATTATCAATGAAAAGTTTTTCTTATAGCCAAATATCCTTTCTATGTTTAATTTTAGGATTTTACTCATCATTCATTTTTTTTTCCTGTGTGTGTATCTGTCTGTCTCTGGTTATGCATGTGTATATGTGAACAACCTTGGGTATCATCCTCAGCAATGCTATCCACCATGTTTGATACAGGCTGTCTTATTCTGAAGCTCACCAGTTCGGCAAGACTGGCTGGCCAGTATACCTCAGGGATCTTTTTATGACTTTTCAGCACTGGGATGACAAGCAAATGTTCCCATGCTTGGCACTTTCTGGGAGTCAAGCTCAGATCTGCATGCTTGTGAGGCAAACATTACTGGCTGAACCTTCAAATTGGTCTTGAATTTACGTGACTTCTTGCCTTAGCCTCCTGAGAGTTAGGATACTAGATGGGGTGGAGCAGCATACAAAATCTGAATTCTAACATTATTATTTAGAAGGTTCTTTACTATGTTTCTAAAAGTGATTTTGAGAGAAGGGCTTGCATATTACAGGGTGTTGCCTCTTGTTTTTTTACCTTCTTTATTCTTTCCCACACATTGTTGTTCTGACATGGGAATTTACTAACCGTCTCTCAGGGTCTTAGGTACATAGTGTCTGTCCAGGTAGCTACATACAATAGGCCTTTTCTGACAGGCCCAAACAGGAGCCAAAAAGCTCAGCAGAAGAGTGGGAGAAGGGACCGGCTTAGCGTTTAAAAGTACTTCTTTTTGCAGAGGGCCTGAGTTTAATTCCCAGCACCTTCAAGGGGGCTCACGGTGATCCATAACTCACAACAACCCATAACTCTTAATTCCAGGGCATCTGATGCCATCTTCTGACCTCCTCTAGTCACTGAACACATACATCATGCACATAAGCAAAAGACTTGCACATATAATAAAGTGAATAAATCTTTAAAAAAAACAGTTAAAAAAAGAATGGAAGAAAATGGCAGGTGTTAGATGTAAAAAAATATGGCAGAAGAACAGAAATCTTTGTGCAGTGCTTCAGTAAAGTGACCAGTTTTATGGTCATGCTAGCCTCTGCCTTATTTAGAATGTTATGTGAACAGATAGCCATCTTTCCTGGCCCACTATAGTAGTCATTTCAGTTTACTGTCTTTCTTCCCTATCCTGTACCATCCTGTGTAGTATCATAGGAGCAAATAATTGCTGTGACCAAATAGAAATAATACTTGAATTTTAGTTAGGCTTGACATACATCACGAGCAAATATTTTGTATTTATAAGCATTCAGGATTTAGGATAAAAACCACTAAAACAAACATACTGGTCTTGTTTTCCATTTCCTATAAGTCTAAGTAATACAAACCTAATCTGATTTTCTTCATAAAAATAGCATTATATTAAGGATTATTTCTAGCTTAATTCTTGGCTTTCTAAATAGAAACAGACTTAGCTGCCATTTTTAATCAGCTGTTTAATCAGCTGGATATGATTAATCTGAACACTGCTCAGGATAAAATTGTTTAAAATTTATGTAAATCAAATAACAATAACCAACCATGTGAAAATATGTTTAAAGCACTAAAAATGACTATACTATGTTGCCATTGTCATAATCACTGTCTTGTTTTTCTGAAATGAACCAAAATGGGTGTCTTTTAATGTTTTTTACTGTGCATGTCAGTGCAGGTGCCCACAGAGGCTAGAGGTATTGAATTCCCCTGAAGTTAGACTTAGAGGTAGTTGTGAGCTCCCTGGTGGTAGTTCTGGGAACTGAACTCAGGCCCTGCAAGAGCTGTATGCTCTCTTAAAGTCTGAGCCGTCTCTGGCTCTTTAATCAAAACTTTGTTTGTTTTGTTTTTCGAGACAGGGGTTCTCTGTGTCACCCTGGCTGTACTGGACTCACTTTGTAGACCAGGCTGGCTTTGAACTCACCGAGATCCTCCTGCCTCTGCCTCCTGAGTGCTGAGATTAAAGGCATGGGTCACCATGGCCAGCATAAAGGGTTTAAAAAGAAAAAAAGACTTCAGGAGAAATTTGCTGAGTCTTGATACTTGGCTTTGTTCATTGTAAATTCTCTGTAGGGAAGATTTTATAGAACAAAGCTAGGCATTCCCAGGCAAAGGCAGGTGGATCTCTGAGTTCAAGGTATACATAGTGAGTTCCAGGATGGCCAGGACTATACAGAGAAATCCTGTCTCAACCCCTACAATCACCCCCCCCCGCCCCCCGCCCCCCCACAAAGTTTTATAGAACAGGTAATTAGTCTTGGCTTCATTTGTCCTTAGAGAAAGTAATGGTGAGCTGAGTATGGTGGCACATACCTGTAACCTCACCACTTCAAAAGTGCAATCAGGAGGATCAGGAGGAACTCAATGCCATTCTCTGCTTCCTAGCAAGTTCAAGGCCAACCTGGCTTACATAAGGCTCTTATAAAAGAATAAAAAAAAAAAGTGATGGCTGGTGAGATCTGAAGAATGATTATAGGTAGGTAAACACTGTGAGTGTAACATTTATATAATTTCTGATTGTTTTGTGGTTCTTCTTCCTGTATTTAGTTTATTGTGTGTGTAATAATATAAATGTATATGTAAAAAAGAATTTATTAAAGTAAATAAAAATTTAAAAGGGGGAAAATAAGTAGGTAAAGAAGTGAAAGGAATATTCTATGCTGAGAGAAGCAATGAAACAGAAGCTCTGGGGCAGGAAAAAGCTTAAGGCTCACTTGAAATGGAAAGAAGGCTAATGGGTTGTAACAGAGAAATAAAAAGGTGAGGTCGGTAAGTATAGGGTAAGATATGAAATTAGACAAGGAGAGAACTAGGCTGTGTGTGTAAGAACTTGCAGGATAGACCAGGTGTTTTCAGAGCAGCATGAAACCATTATTAAAGTAGGATTGGAGGACTGGTGGAATCAGGCTTTTATTATGTGACTATTGTCTTGTACTAGCTGTGTCACTTTTCACTGTTAACATTTACCTAATTTTTTTGTGTGACCATTTGATTAATGTTCAGTCTCTCCCAGAATGATAAGCTGTATGAAGTCAGACACTGTGTAAAATCCATTGCTTTGTGTCCAGTGTCCTGTATATAGTAGGAAATCAATACAGGTTAATGAATTTATTAGCAACATTAGTAAATTTATCTTGTTAGTTGGGGATATATATATATATCCCCAGTAATAGAATGGGTGCCTACTACACATGAGTTCTTGAATTCAATTCTCAGCTAATAGACAAAATGATTACTTTTTTAAAAATTGAGGTGGAATTTACACAATACAGAATTAACCATTTTTGTTACATTTGCTTGTATGTGTAAGCCACAGTACATGTGGAGGTCAGAGGACAATTTGTGGGAGTCTGTTCTCTCCTACCATGTGGGTTCTGGGAACTGAACTTAGATCGTCAGCTTGGCATCAATCCCTTTATATGATAAGCCATCTCACCAGCCCAGAATTAACTATTTTAAGGCAAACACTTTATTTAGTAGTACGAGGTTAGGGTATATGTCTTTTGGGTTTTTTTTCCTTCATGTTTCCTGACTTTTTCTCTCCGAAGCAAGTAAGAGAAATTAATCTTCCCCCACCTTTATGTCTTGGAGATAGCACTAAAGAAATTCTCTTAGATCCCAATTTCAGAGGTGATCCTGTTATATCATAGAGGAAAAATGCTGCACAGAGAATCAAAGCAGAGTCAAAAACTGAGACACAATAAAAGAGAAAGTTAGAACTTAGCAATTGAAAGAAACCCCTCACCCCAGAGTCTGTTGAAGACCCTTGCTGTCTGGGAATCAAGAAATCCAGCATATTGGGTCTTAGAGCTAAAAGGAAACGCTGAAAGGAATCATGGACTCGTGCTCCCGCCCCTAACCCAGAAGCAATTTCCAATTAATAACCCCTTGAAATAGTTTTCTCCAACAGAGTCTCAGTGGCGAAACCCAACTACTCTTAAAGGCAGGCTGCATTTTCAGCAGTAGATGGCCAACAGAAAATGAACTCAGTAACATCTTTGGAGGGTCTTTGTCTCATAATGTCAAATGGCTCCTTTTGTTTTTAACCTTACAGGTCCTTTATTATATATTAGAGCTTCTGGCTTTGTTTTTATGGGATTCCCCCTCCCTCCCCCCCTCTCTCTGTCCGTCCATCTATATGTTTTTCTTGTGCTTTTTCTTTGGCTCTTTTCCTTCTATTTGTTTTATCCTATTCTGATTGGCTTTTGTTTTTTCTTATTTATATTATGTTACATTTTATTATTATCCCTTAGATGCCTGTTTGTTGTCTAAGGAGACGGGGTGGATCCAGATGAGAGAGAAGGTAGAGAAGAACAGAGGTAGATGGCAAGGGAGGAGAAACTAATTAAAATATATTGTATGGAAAAAAATCTGTTTTCTAGGCACTTGTCTACAGGTATAGCAGATCATCGTTAGAAATAATTTCATTGACTATTAAATTTTCTTTTTTTATATTCTTTTATGTGCCTGTAGTTCCTGGTTTCTGATTCCTATCCCCCAGGCAGTGTCCGACATGTGCTCCCTCTTGTGGCACAGGTCTCAAGTTGGACTAGTCTTTGGTTGGCCACTCCTGCAAGTTCTGTGCCACCATTACTCCAGCACATCTTGCAGGCCGGACACATTGTAGGTCTAAGGTTTTGTGGCAGTTGGTCTACCAATCCCTCTACTGGAAGCCTTGCTTGGTTACAGAAGCTGCCCGGCTCAGGCTCTATTCTCCCCATTACTAGGATCACTTTCATAGGTTCTTAGGAGTTTTTATTGCACTATGTTTCTACCTTGCCTCTAAAATGCCCCCCCATTGCAGTTGCTTAATCCAGCAACTAATGGGGGCACATTAGAGACCCACAACTAAACATAAGGCAGAGATCAGGGAATCCTGAGGAAGAGAGGGAGGAGGAAGGATTGTAGGACCCAGGGCGTAGAGGACACCATATATACACAGCCCATAGAAACAGCTCATAGATTCTCACAGAGACTGGAGTGACCATCATGGAGCCTGTATGGGTCTGATATGTAAGGTCCTTTGTGTGTGTGTGTATATATATATATATATATATATATATATTTTTTTTTTTTATTATGATTGCGTAGCTTGGTATTCTTATGGGACTCCTGACAGTGGGAGCAGGGGCTGCCTCTTTTGCATGCTTTTGGGACCCTTTTGCTCCTATTGGGTTACCTTTTCCAGCCTTAATATGAGGTCTAGTCTCATTGCAATGTGATGTTCCATGTTTGGTTGCTATCCCTGAGAGGTCTGCTCTTTTCTGAAGGGAAAATATCTGGGGGGCAGGCAGGGGATGAAGAGGAGTGAGGGGAGGGGAAATTGTGGTAGGGATATAATATATGAGGGAAGAATAAAAAAATTTTAGAGGATATAGTCAAAATGTATGACTTCTCCCTCCTCTCAAAATACCACTGTGTTTTTGGTGTCCTCTACCCATCTTGGTCCTACAATCCTTCCTCCTCCCTCTCTTCTGCAGGATTCTCTGAGCTCTGCCTAATGTTTGGCTGTGGGTCTCTGCATCTACTCCCATCAGTTGTTAGAGGACACCTCTCTGATGATGATTGATTGGACTAGGCTCCAGTCTATGAGTATAGCAGAATATCATTAGGAATCATTTCATCCTCTAGTTTAAAAAAAATCTTTTAGGCCTGGCATGTGGGTGCATGCCTTTAATCCCAGGGGCAGGCAGATCTCTGTGATTTGGTGGCCAGCTTGGTCTACAAAGGAAGTCCAGGACAGCTAGGGCTTGTTGTTGGTCCAGGTGTGGTGGGACGTACTTGTAATCCCAAACAGTGTATGTAGGTAAGGTTACATTGTAGAAGGAAGTACCCATGTTTCAAAGTGACATCTAATTTAGTGCCAGAAAAGGTGACAAATCAGAGAAGATTTGACAGAATAGGATATGCCCAACACTCGCAAGAAGAGAGAGGAAAAGGAAGCTACTTAAGAGGCAGTTTTACAGAGAGAGCCACTGAACTATTTCCTCACTCAGGAGCATTACATCTAACTTGTTTAAAAATAGTGATAATAGAGCAGGTTGTTTTATTTTGTTAATTACATTTATAAACTACTTTTTTTCTAGCTGATTTGCTTTTTGAATATTTAGCAGCTGAACACAAAATATCTCAATATGGTTTATTAGAAACGTTCATATATATGTGTATATACACACATATATATATATGTACATATATACACACACATATATATCATATATATCATTAGACCTTTCTAGGAAATTTTGTACCACTTTTGCGATAATGACACTGCCCCTGAAATAGAAAATAAAACACTGCTCATGCCATCATATACCTCTTCATTCTTTGTTTTTCCATGCTTTCACCAGAACTTTTCTTATACTGTAATACTTTTTCTTTTGTAATCTAGAAAGTGTTTGAGAATTTATCTCTTCTGGGTAATAATATTGGTTGAAGGAAGATGCTTCCCATACCTGGTGGTTGTTTTTGCTGGCTATTGCTATTTGCTACTGACATATAAGATTTTCATACCTATGAGATCTCTAATTAATGAGGGGAATTTTCAAATGCTAAATAAGCTTTCCACAGAAAGCATTTTCTTACGTCTTACATGTGTTTTGTATAAAGTTTGAAAGTGTAGAAATTTAGAATTACAGTAATTTACTTGAGGAGAAACCCAGTGATTCATAATAAATGCCTAGATTGAATCTCTTAAGCTATTCAAAGATCTAAAACTAAAATTTCAGTTAAGCAGGGCAGAAGGCTGAAGCAGGTGTATCTCGGTGTGAGTTTTAGGCCACCCTGGTTCAGGGTCAGCCAGTGCTACATAGTGAGACCAAGTTTCAAAACATTAAATATATATATTTAAGTGTAGTGAATTGTCATAAGAAGTGTTAACTGCCATCTTGATTTGCTTATTGTAGATAGGAATTAGAAGAAGAGGAAAAAAAAGAAAGAAACTTTCCAAGATGAGGAAATAATACAGTGCTGTGCCAGGCTCTTGCTATTTGGGGGGCAGAAAGGTGCTTGAATTGACATTGATGAGACAAATTTGAATCTTTAGAAAATAATAGCAGACAGATGTGAAGTGGCACAGTTACAGAGGCCAGGCCGCCAGAGTGCTGCTTCTAAACCAACTCTTTTAGGTTCTCTAGTGTTTCCTTTGCCACCTCCCACTGAGGTACATAAACTCCTCAAACTGAAGTTGGCTTTCATCCTAAATTCCAGAAAACTTTGCAAGGATCACAGGGATTGGTACAATTTCTTGATGATTTGCAGTCTTCTCTCGGCATTGTAGCTGTTTTTGTGTTAGAAAATTTCATGTCAGTATGCAGATGGCCCCATCTTTTTCTGATGCTTCTGAGGTTTGTAATCTGTATGTTATTTTATTTTATTGTTATCCAGGTTTGCTTTGTCCAGGAGCCTTCTTACTTTCTCTTTGTAAGTGTGTTTGTCCATTTCCTGAGGGTACTCCTCAGTGCTTAGCTGAATTGCCAGCCTCTCTTTCTCTGATTTTTAGAACTTAACTACCTTTCTGTTTAGTGTATAAAGGGTTTTTAAATGTTTGGAATGAAGGGCAGTATACAGATATGAGTAGCCACTTTGTAAAGATATATTAATCTCTAGTTATGTATGAGTTTTGTAAGGCTATATGCAGGTTATGAAATATACTACTAATAAAGTTAAGTTGCTGTGTACCCTTAGAAACTTTGGGAGACTCAGATTACATTCTTTAAATAAAGCAACTTCTAAATTATTTTTAATTGCCTGATAAAATTGTGAGTCACAAATTGCTTACTGTATTAAGCTCTGAGTTACGTAGGGTGAGGACCTGGTGTGTATGGTGTAGGAACACTTAAGATTTGGTGTTTCTGGTGAAATTAAACTGTTCAGTAAATCACATTGTTATAGTGAAAGTACAACTGAAAGCTTCCAACAAGGTTTTCTTATCTAGGTTCTCAGGTCAGCTTTTTCTTAAGTATTGTGCTTGCATATTTTGATCTGTTTGTGTAGAGATAAATATTATTACCTATAGCAGTTTTTATTTGGGTACATATGCTGCCAGTAGGTAATACCTAAGTTTGTGTCTATAGAAGAATTTCACGCACTTGATTGTGTTTTGATCAGATGTTTACAAATTTCAGTAAATGTGACCATAATTAAGCTCTAAAGGCAAAGCCAAACAAAATTTCCTCTTTGCTTTACTTCCTCTGTTAAAGGCGGAAGAAACAACTTGATCACTTAAATAGTTCCAGTAAAAGCAAAATATGAAACGTACATTCTTAAGATTCATTTCTGTGCTATGATGGTAAATTAATATCAGGATTATCCACCTTGGTTTGTTACAACAGAATGAGTTTGGAAACCTCAGATAATTAACCACTGAACACATTGTAGTAATTTCTCCGGGTACTGTACTGTTCTCTTCCCTGTACTGCTCCCCACAAATCCTGGGATAGTAATCTGACTTTGGAAGGGGGCACTTTAAAATAGGCATCGGAAGTTTTAATCAAATGTTGTTTTTTTTTTTCAGCTTTGTGGTAATTTTTCCATTTTCAGCCTGATTGTGCAGTTAAAAAATACTAATATTTCAAAAGAAGACAATAGCTTTGTGTTGGGGTGTGAATAATTTAAAATTATTTCTAGGTCTTCAGTTTTTTAATTTATAAATATTTATTATATTTGAGTATGGGTGTTTTGGCTGCCTATATGTCTGTACATCCAGTGCCAGGGGAAGTCAAAAGAGGATGTCAGATTTCCTGAAAGGAGTTATAAACAGTTGTGAGCTGCCCTGTGGGTATTGAAGCCAAACCTAAGTCCTCTGGAAGAGCAGCCAGTGTTTTCTTAACTACTAAGCCATCTCTCCAGCTCCTTTTAAGTTTTAGTATTTTTATTAGCATTTTTTACTATAGGAACTCAAAGAGAAGAGTCTGATCAATCAAAACAATAAAGTAATTATCAGGGATAACATCTGCTAAGATTGCTGATTATACAGATAGCTTTGTGTTATATCATAAACTTCATCATTAATGATTTAAATGGAAGACTAGACACATACAGAATGAAGTATCTTTCATTTTTGAGCAGATTAAAATTGTATGAAGAGGCATTACTTGATGATGATTTTTTGGGGGTTTTCCATGTAAAAGCAAATTGCTCAAAGTATAACCTGAGGGAAAATATAGGCAGGATTATGACTACTATGATGAAATTTTATAGGATAATAATAGTTGACAATAAATATAATTTCAATATAGTCTGTTAGTACTAATTTTCAGACCTGTTTGTGTATTTTGTTTTTCACTTGTAATGCATCCAAATTAAACAATAGGCTCATGTATCACTGTGAATGTAAAGGTGATACATGGTCAAGATTAATAATCACAAATATATATGGCTAGGTGATGCATTTAAGTTTGCTAACTGTGAACAGGATGGAGAGGCAGGCTTTGCCTCCACTCCACTGTTAGTGTTTACAGTGACAGTTTGTATTGAAGTTCTTAGTTATTGTCTAATCAAAGGTCTGGATGTAATGAAGAAATCAATTATACTCCCAACAGATTTCCTTTTTTAAAATGAGTATCAAATCCATGGGCCAAAGATGGTCATCATTAAGAATAGCATTTTGCTCTGGATTTCATTGAGTGATTATTTTTGGTATAAAATGTGTGTGAGGGGTGTGTGTGTGTGTGTGTGTGTGTGTGTGTGTGTGTGTGTGTGTGTGTGTGTGTGTGTAGGTGTGTGTGGGTGTGTAGGTGTGTGTGGGTGTGTAGGTGTGTGTTGGTGTGGGTGTGTGTGTGTTTAAAAAAATATTTAGACACAGGAAAGTGATTTTGTTATTTGTTGAAATGGGGTTTCTGTGTTGCCTACCTGGCCTAGACTTCCTAGTCCTTTTCCCTCCCAAGTGCTGGCTCAGGCAGCGGTGATTTAAGCTTAATTCTCTGTTCTACATATGTTTTAAGTTTAATTTTAATGTTTTAACAATTATAAGAATACATTTTCAATGGTATGTGATGTGTCAGTAAAATAGAGTTGGTGCTAACCTATTTCAGGTTAAAAAAATAATGTTCCTAGGGCTACTTGGATGGAACTCAGTGCTACACAGATGGACTCTTGATGAACTTAAAGGCATTGTCAGTGACAGGAATTACATACTCCTACACCAAAACGACACTGTCTATCATCTGAATAGAACTGGTTTTTTTAACATTCTCCTTGGATTTCTCTGCTTTGGCAAAAGCACCTATATTATTCAAAATCAGAGGAAGTAACACTACTGTTTTAACACTCTACATTGGCAGCAGGTGTGAAGTTACAGTGAATGTACACAAATTCAGAGGTGTTATTTTATGTGGACTAAACTGCATTGCACAGTTGCAGGAAATGCCACCAGTGATTCTAGTTTCATCAGAATTAGGGTAAAACAAGAATGGAAAAGACGCCTGCTTCATATCACCCCATTTCCAATCCTCGGGCAGCTTCAAATCTAAACCTTCCCTACGTTAAAGACCTACTTTGAAAAAATTGGGAAATGGATGTTATACAGCTTCTCTCATGCTCTATATTGCCATCTAACAGCCACTTTTAGGATTGTATGTAAACACACACCTACTTGCACATAATTTCAGTCGATTTTTTCAAATTTATGAAGATAGAAATCACTTAAGCCTCATTTGAAAGAGATCAGAGAGGTAAAATTGTAAATGTTATTTAGCTGTAGAGGATTCATAAAAACATGTGTCGGAAATTATTTTTCCCTAGGACCAAAAAGACAATTTAAAATTGGGAAAGTGCTAGTTCATTTTTATTTTCATCTTAAGCTAATTAGTAGCCACTGTAATTGAGAGGAGAAGCTATATTGGCAGTACAAGAAACATCCTGCTCCACTGGCGCTTTCCTGTTTCTTATCTCTCTTTCTACTTTAAATACTTTTGATTTATTATTATTTTCCTTGTATGGGTGTACTGTCTGCATGTATATCTGCACACCATGTGCACAATCTGGAGCAACAGGGCAGGGAATGAAGAAACAACAGCTACACATACAGAAACACTGGGAGTAGGAGGTGAAGGCACACCAGCAGCCACTGGGAAACCCATCACATTTTTTAATACATCTGAATTGAGCAGGTGGGTTTATTGTATATAGCTGACTGAGGAAGCAGGTATACTATAGGGAAGCAGTCTTGAATTGCAAGCAACCAGGAGGAAGAAGCTACAGTAGAATTTTCTGCCCAAACTATCAACATCCACACATGAAGCAAGGGAAGGCGTTACAGTTTCCCTGAACCTGATCTAGGGAAGGCTATGGCCAGTCCTGTTGGTCTGAGGCATTGAGGCACTTAACATTCATGCTCACTTAAACAACACACGTTCACCCAGGGCTTCTTCTATTTCCCACAATTAATATTTACTTAACTTTTTAAAAATGGGCTTATATTTGTGGTGGTGGAGATCAAAGCCAGGGCTTTGTATGTGATAGGCTAGCACTCAACAAGCTAAACAGGGAGATAAACGCTAAACCTCAATTTCTCTGTTAGTGTTTTCCAGTTGTGTTTGGATGATTCTGTACAAATTTTTAGTGCAGTGAGTTATTATTTCATAAGCTTGTTAAAAATAGCAAAACAGATGATTTATACTTGATGTGGTTGTTACTTTTAAAGTATATTTACAAATAATATCTTCACAAGGTACACACAAATGCAGACATTAATATATAAAAAAAGACATTGGGGAAACTGAAAAATTTAAGGAGTCTTGCTTTTAACATTATTTTAAAGACTTACATTTTGGACATCTGAATAACTCACCAAAAGTCTTTGTGGCTAGTATGTCAAAATACTGCAATTGAGGAATTGTTATTGAAAAATAAGAATGAGGATCTCTAAATACTGGTTAGAAACTGTTTATAACAAAGATTCTCTTGAATATATGTGAAAAGGTTTTCTATTTTAAGCAGAGAAGACCGGGGAGATGGTTCATTGGTTAAGAGCACTGCTCATCTTCTGGAAGGCCCATGTCTGCTTTCTAGCACTGGCATGGCAGCTCCCTCATCCATAGTTCTAGTTACAGTGGCCCCTGTCCTGTTCTGGCCTCCTTGGGCACAGACAACGCATGCACACAGAACACCCATAGCACAGAAAATAAACGATTTAATTTTTAATAGAACAATGAAGTCCCAGCAAGTTTTACATAGAGCATTACTTTGGGTCTTCTAGATTCAGTGACTCTACTTTTAAAAAATTTAAAAGAAACATTAGAAATATATTGGCTGAAGTGTGACTTTAAAACATTAGACTCTAGGAGATCACAAGGAAACTTTCCTATAAAGGCAAAGACTCATACAGTGTCTTTGTAGAAAAAGGTGATCATCCTATTAAGATTTCTGCTTATGGTTATAAGTAATTATTTCATGTTTAGAAATACTTTGCATTGTGCTTTCTGTTCTATGTTAATTGACGAAATGGTCCTCAGAAGTTGTATAATAAATAAAATATTCCCAGACTAACTTTTTCTAAGTTAGTATGTTGTTGTAAAGCTAATAGTTGAACTACATTTGGACTAATAATATGGCTGGGAATAAAAAAATGTAGTGTTGTTTCTATAAGATGTTCTCCAAAATTTTATTAAAACGAATTGACAGTAGATTGGTTAATTTTACCATGTATTTCAGGAGATCCAAAGAATTGCAATTACTAGCTTAACTAATCAAATGGGATCCAGAAATCTAAAAACCCTTTTTATGTGTGTGGTTGGTTTTGTTTTAAGGTGTTTTGAGATCAGGCTGGCCTTAAACTCCTACAAACTTATGTACAAGTGTGAGCTACCATTCAGCCTATTACAAACCTACTTTATAGAGGATGAGAAGATGAAGAATGTGACAATTTGAGGAGTAACAAATACGTTTAGATAGATGGATAGGTCTAGAGCTTACATAGTGATCAGTAAATTGTTTTGGTAATTGAATGGGCCCGAGTAAGTGATAGACAAAAATGTATCAGAATCTGTCTAGGGATAGTTCTTTATTCAGTTTTCCTTCCAGAAGATATGAGATTAGTTAAAGAAAAAGAGTAAATGCAATTACTTTCTTCTTTGCTGTTTCCAGCACAGGATCAAGAGTAATACTATTACATCTTTCCAAGAAGCTTCATTATTAAATTATCAGCATATTAGGGTGCCATATTTTGAGGTGAAGCTCTCTTGATTCCTTTAGATACTTTCTTTAATTATTTTAGAATTATACTTTTGGCTTTAGGCCAGTTCATTCAAACAACAGTTTTGCTAAGTCAACAACTAAGAGATTTGTGGATTTCAATTTCTTGACAAGACTTTCACCTTTCCTTGCTACTCTGATTCGCCAGAATTCTAAGCTTTGTAAAAACATGGAGAAATATGGCGAAAAGCTGACCTTTTCCTTCTTTCTCTTGGTTTAGTGCGCTGGAGAGGAGAAACGAGTTGGTACACGCACAGTATTTGTTGGCAACCATCCCATTTCAGGAACAGAAGCTTACATCGCACAAAGATTTTGTGATAATAGAATAGTCTCATCTAAGGTAAGTTGTGTTGTGTGTGGTTTTTTTTTTTAACTCACCAGATGTTTAGATAAAGCTGGGTGTTTTTATTTATGCTTCTAATGAAGCTGATGCACTTATATATGTATAGACACATGGTCATATACTTATACAAATCATAATACTAACTATGGTAATTATTACTCTGAAAGGTAGTTTACTTTCTGGTTACAACTTTCACTTGCTTTCCATTATGATTCACAGTACTGATGATTCTGTATATTGCTTCAGGCCTTAAGATGTGCTAAAAGTAATAGTTATTGTGCTGTGGAGGGGTGTTTCTCAGTAGTAGAACATTTGCCAACATTTTGCAGGTTTGTGGGGACTTAGTAATTATTTACTTGTGTAAAGCTTTCTGAATTTCCCTGAATAGGCTGTACATGATTTACATTCTTTTGGAGGGTGCTTAGTGACTTTCATTTCATTTCTCCCCTATCTTGTTTCTGACTTGGGTTTCTGGGTCCTAAAGAGTACATTTTGACTGTATACTGCCAGACCAATGAACTGTAAAATTTAATCACAATAGCCATGTCACTTTTTGAATTAAAGGTATTACTTCAGTGTGGTATAAGCTAAGAGCAGTGGCCTGCAAGTTTGAACACCTGCATTTAAATATTGATAAGCTATTCGCTAGCTATATCACCTTTGTCAAATTAATGAATACAATTTATGAACTTGCTAACACTTCATATATGAAAACAGTTTTCACAGCTCCTAGTATCCAGTAGTCATCATTATGCTAGTGTTAATTTACTCATCTTTATTGCTGGCCAACCAGACAAGGTGCTGGGTAGTAGATGGCTGGTTTACTACCATTTCTCATAGCATGAACGATATTTTGATAATGTTCTTGACTTCCAAATGCAGCCTGGCAAGGAAAGCTAAAACATTAGTGACATTTAATTCAGTGTACTTTTGCAGCCACTTAGGACCTGAAATTCTTCCTACAATAGTATACCACAGTTTGGGTATTCAAATATTCCTTTGGTTTCTCCTTTAGGTTATAGTATAATGGAGATTTTGTTCAGGTCAAAGATTACTATGTAAAGTAGAGGCAGGAGCACACGGATCTCTGTGAGTTCCAAGACAGCCAGGATTGTGTTGTGGGAGACTTTGTGTCTACAAAAAAGAAATCAGGAAGAAAATAATTTTATGTAAAATATAAATGTGAAAACTGAGTAGCCCGCTGAACAAAAGGGTAATGTAGGCCTATAGAACATTGTGGCATATCAGATAAAATATTGTCTTTTACTCTTAGACTCTGTCACAGATATTTTATTCCCAGTCAGGGGCTTATGTACTTGTATCTGGGGTAGTAAATAGAAGAGATTTTTACTTTGTGCTACCCAACTAAGTAATCAGTTATAGACCTTTGGCTCAGAATCATAGAAACGTGGAAGTAAAAGGTCCTGTGAGGTTCATCTTGTTGACTTAGGGATAGAGAAACTAAACCCAGAGAAAGCCCCCAGCATGATAAGCAAGCACTTGTGTTAAAGCCAGGAGTAGAAATACTGTATAAAGCCCAATAACTTTGAAGAGCCCTTTTCACATTATGCTATTTGCACACCTTCCACATTTTTTCTCTTTTACATCAAAATGAGAGAATTACGATTTTCCATATATTGTCTCATATAAATAATAGGCTGACAGTGACTTTTCATTAAATTAGTGATATTCATTTTGTTGCTTATATATTTAATGAAATGCTTTTTCATATTTTATGTAACTCCCATTTTTGCCAGCATCTAAAACAGTACAATAGCACATTTTTCTGTTTTAAAGAGTGCTTGACACAACTAAAATTCTATTTTTAAACAAAACCTGCACATTTTTGTATAGATAAAGAATGAGCTACCTCCATCCCCCCTCCTCTGAATACCATGTTTATAGTTTTTCTAATTAGTTGATTGCTTTTTAATAAACACTGTTGAGCCAAACAAAGAGGAATTGACAATACAGCAATTTTAGAAAAAGAAGGAAATGTTTTTATGGTTTGTTCTCATTGAGACAGAATCTTAATATGTAGCCCAGGCTGACCTTGTACCTGCTTGTGTAGCTCAGGCTGGCCTCAAACTCGTGTGTGTGTGTGTGTGTGTGTGTGTGTGTGTGTGTGTGTGTGTGTGTGTGTTGCCACTACCTCTCAAGCTAATATTATATACATGAGTCACTATACCAGGTTTAGAAGGGAATGTTAATACCAGAACCGTAGTATAATAAATGATAATGATGGTGCATGTTTGTGTTTTCTCTACTTTGTCATAAAAATAAGTCTTGCTTTTTTTGGTGCTTTTTCTTTACAAATAACCAACTGTAAAGTCAGTGTATTAGGAAATGTATATTATAAGTGCAGGGAGCACTAAAGACAAACATGTTGACCTTTACATTTTACTTACTTAAAAATTAGTGTCCCTTTTGCTTCTAGGAGCACAAATACTTCCTTGGGGAAAAATGAGGTCTTAGAATTTTGTAGCAGGCACAAAATTGGAAATTCTTTTCCTTAACAAAAGGAGCATTAATTGCACAGTGCTATTATTTTTAAGTTCTTTAGTTTGTTTTACAAATTGTGAGCTCCAGTGTCTCTTCAGTGAAATACGAATCAGTGGGCTATACGTACTTCATTTATGTTAAACTGGTATCTTGGATTAGAATTTGGGTCTAAAATTGCACTACAATTTTCCATTAGTTAAAATAACTTGAATTGAGGCCTGTAAGATGGTTCTGTGGGTAAAGGCACCTATTACCAAACCTGACGATTTGGGTTCCTATATGGAATAAAGAAGAGTACTGATTCCCTGACCTCCACATGCGCACTGTGGCACACCTGTGCTCTTGCATACACACACAATCAACAAACAAACAAACAAACAAACAAAATGATTAAAACCAGTCATTAGTGGTGGAATTTATTAAAACTTACAGGACTTCTTTCAGTTTTGTCTAATTCATTAACAATAACCTTTAAATTTTACTAAGTTCTGATTCAGTTTTACTCAGTGACTGTTGCTTTTCAGAGACTAGAATTTACAGTGGCTAGAACAATGTGAAAAATGAGAGTTCTGTAATGAAAATAAAAGTAACTATGAAGCTCAAAATTCCATTTAATGTCTACATAAAAGAGAGTTGATAGTAAGTTGAATATATTACTTTTAAAAAGTGAACAGTTACCAATATAGAACTGACAGATAATTGATTTTACTTTATTATTCTATTGCATCCTGATGATTCTAGTAGTTAGAGAAGGTTGGTTCCTTTGTGCAGTTTAGTCTGCTGGTAACTTTATCAGTTACTTTTTAAATAGTTACTATTTCATTTTTAACCTATGACTCTGTAATTTTTTGTTTGTTTGTTTGTTTTAGACAAGGTTTTGTTATTTTGCCCATTTTGGCTTGCCTATGTAGTTCAGGCTCTCCTTGAACTCCTGGCAATCCTCCTATCTCATCTTTCCAAGTATTAAGATTGCAGACATGTGCTGCCACATCTGACTTTGTTTGCTTTTTGCTTGTGTGATACAGAAACACATCACCTAGAGCTTTATCCTCTCCATCAGCATTTTTAATGCTAAATGAGAACCTTGGTGGACTTAGATAATAACAGCCTTTTCCTTTCCCATCCCTGGTACATGGGATCAAACATGCTATGCCCTTTACTCCAGGCACAAATCAAATAAAGCTCAAAGCATTCACTCTTAGTTTATAGTAATTTCAACTTCTCTGCATTTGGAGATGTATATGATAGTTAGAAAAATGATTTTAATTATATTTAGATGGTAAATATTTGAGGCAGTAACACCACTTTTTCATATAGTATCAGTATCTACCAATTATTTAATAAATGAAAATACTCTAATAAATACTTGCAGTGCTAGTATTTTGTGTAGAAACAGTTTTAAACATGTTCTTAAATATTTGGACTGACTTTTAACTTTATAGTTTCATATTAACATACTATAAAGGGGGTGGGCTGGAGAAACAGCTCAATAGTTAAGAGCACTTGCTTTTCTTTTCTTTCTTCTTGTTTTGTTTTGTTTTGTTGAGACAGGGTTTCTCTGTGTAACCTTGGCTATCCTAGACTTGCTTTGTAGACCAGGCTGGCCTTGAACTCACAGTGATCCACCTGCCTCTGCCTCCCAAGTGCTGAGATTAAAGGCGTGCGCCACCACGCCCAGCCTGCACTTGCTTTTCTTAGCACCCACATGGAGGCTTGTAACTCCAGTTCCAGGGGCTTCAAAGGCCTCTGCTGGCCTCCACCAGCACCAGGCACACACATGGTATATAAACATACATGTGGGCAAAATACATAAAATATAATAAATTACTTTTTAAATAGCATAAAAATCCATTTACTCAGTCTTCTAGGCAAGAACTTAGGACAGAAAATTCATTTTATCACTATATTTAAAGCAACTGCTGAATACACTTTCTTCTTGTGTGTGGCATTAGTTTTGGCTTGTAGCAGCAGACCAAGTCTGAGAGTCCAGTTTTTAGATAAACAAGTGAACCTTAATAACTTTATATATGCCTATAGTTTCATTTTGCTTCTAATTAGAAAACTCCTTAAAAAGGTTTCTCTCAATCTGTGCTAAAATATGGGTTTTAGTATATAGAATAGATGATTGTATCTTAATTTACCTTTTAATTAAATCAGTGATTTAAGTGGCCAATGCACAAATTTTACTCAGGATGTTTTGCTTTAAATAACTCAGTGGTGGCTTAACAAGTGTAGTTCTAAGACTTGGTAGGCCAAAGCAGGATTGCCCTCAGATTAACCTGAGCTGTAGTATGAGACCCTTGCTCAAAACAAACATTCTCATGTTTCTTGCCAAATACCATGCCAAGCACTTATGGTAAGGGAAGTTATGATACCCCAAGGTCTTAGCTCATGGCCCATGGAGAAAATAGCAATAGTTTCCAATGAAAGGACTAACCAAAGTTCTTAAGGAAAGAAGTTAAACTGGTAAAGTAAAACAGTAGTAGGGCAAGGAGTGTATGTACTTTAGTGATACTATAGTGGTATATCATTGTAAAGCTCTGATTTGAGTCAGTAGTACTGCAAAACAGCAGTCTTAACAGGACAAGATCCAAAAAAGGGTTCCCCTGATCTGTTAGTACTACCTCTATTAAGGACTTCAAGTGGCCTTAATGCTTATTTGTTTAATTAAAAAAAATGTTCAGTTTGAGAACAGGTCAGTGTCCCAGAAGTTCAGCTGTTAGCAGTTTATTGGAGTTTATATTTTACTTATTTATATACTTGAAATTGATGGGGCAGTTAAATGCTGGTTTTGGATTATATTGGTTTTCAAAGTGACTATATCAGTGGTTTAAAGTGCTTATCCTCTTTTATCACCAGCCACTCTGAGAGTATCATGAAAAATATGTGGACTCTTTCTCCTAAATAATACATTTCCATACTCAGTCAGCACTTTAAGTTGGTTGGTTGGTTGGTGGCAGAGCCTCATTATGTAGTGCAAGCAGACTGGAAACGCATAGAAATCTGCCTGCCTCTGTCCCTCAGTGCTGGACTTTAAGGTGTTCCTGACATTTGTGCATTGCTTTTTAAAAATGATTTATTAATTTTATAAGTGAGCATCTCCCACCACTCTGATCTTTTCTGAGAGGTACCTATTTTGAACCTAAGAAATAATCTTCAGTTAATTATTATTTGTTATCTTAGTTTCTTTTTATTACTGTATTAAACCACCATCACCAAAGCAATTTGGGGAGGAAATAATTTACTTCACCTTGCAGTTTATCATCATGGATGGAAATCAAGGTAGAAACTCAAAACCTTGGAGGAGTACTGCTTACTGGCTTGTTACAACTGGCTTTACTCAGTTTGCTTTAGTATACATCACAGGACCACCTGCCCTGTTATGGCACTGCCTGTAGGCTCGATTAAAGGTTCCTTCTTACCAGGTGACTTTAGCTCTTGTGTCAATTCACACACACACACACAAAAACCTCTAAACCTTAGTTGTCCTGTAGCTATTTACTTCCATTTGTCTTTTTTCTCTTGCGGTTCTCTGAATCTTGAGAGCTCCTAAGCCTTTTTTAAAGGAGGTTTTGGGGCCAACAAAATGGCCCAGATATAAAGGGGCTTGCCATGTAAGTCTAACAACCCAAGTTTGATACCTGGGACCCACATGAAGATTTGGAAGGAGAATATTTATGCCACAAAATTATCATCTAACCTCCATATCCATACCATAGCACATTCACCCCTCCCACCCACAAAATAAATACATAAAATTGTTTAAAATAAAAATTTAAGTTTTAAAGCTGTTAGCACTAATTTTCCATTTACCCTGTTATGTTCTAAAACTTTGGCTTTCTAGTTGTTATATTAGTAGATATATTATCATGACATGCAAATGATTGGAATACAGACTTTCCAAGTATAATTTTAGCCTTCTGCCTTAAAAGATTAAAAAAAAAACCGATTTATTTATTATATATACAGTGTTCTGCCTGCATGTAACACCTGTAGGCCAGAAGAGGGCACCAGATCTCATATAGATGGTTGTGAGCCACCATGAGGTTGCTAGGAACTGAACTTAGGACCTTTGGATGAGCAGCTAGTGTTCTTAACCTCTGAACCATCTCTCCAGCCCCTTAAAAGAATTTTTTCATTGTGGTTTCAAGTCTTCTATATTATGATATGTCCTACTTCTGTTAACTTTTAAATGGTTCAGCCATTGAGCTTAAGGCATTAATAAAAAATTACATGTGTATATGCACTCAGATTATGTGTATGCCTTTTAACTATGTACACATTCTCAGATGTACATGAAGATAGGTGGTACTGATGGAGACAATGATTTGAACTCCAGGGATCAGCTCAAGGCAAGAGAACTAATATGCTCATTCATTCGTCCCCATAGTTTCTATAGATACTACCAAGAATTGTTAGGAAGAATATTAAGGAAGAAAATTAAACAAGCTACTTCCATAAAAGTAAGTGCCCATAGGTAGAACCCTTTTTTAAAACACAGACACATTTACAACTTATAGTAATTGTTAAAAATAAATTTAGGATCTTAAAAAAGAGACCATCACTATAAAGTGTCTTAACAAAGTAAAACCTTACTCTTGACCAGAAAGATAAGCTACTCACAAAAGTAGAAGAACAAGAACATAAGGACAGTAAGTTCACTTGGCTTTTCTTCTAATGCAGATGGTGCCTGTGTCTTTTTCCCATTGGTTGGGCTGGGCTCATTTAAATAAAGGGGTTACAGTTCTGCAAACAAGTTTAACCAAGTGAAGTTGAGAGATTAAAACAATTGTAGAAAGGTTTTACAAAGTGGAGAAGATGATTGGAACTCTTTATTGGTAAACAAAGGGTTTACAGTGTTTTTTAAAAAATGGTAATTAATGTTTTTATAGTAATGAATGCTGTCATATGTAGTATGATATGAGAGCCTATAGGAAAGAATCTGTTTTAGTTTAGGTTAGAAAAATGTAACATGTAGGACTAAATGGCCAGTGAAATTGTCAATGAAGCTTCACTTCTGAAAAAAATTTGTATTCTATACTTCTGAATATATGCTGGTATAATGTGTGGTGTATGTTTTGAATTGTTGGATATGCTAAGTACTAGTTTATATCATAAGTACAATTTTTCAAGTTTCTTTTTTAATAATGTTTTTGGTTCTGTCTTTTATAGTATACACTTTGGAATTTCCTCCCTAAGAATTTATTTGAACAGTTTAGAAGAATCGCAAATTTTTATTTTCTCATCATTTTTCTTGTACAGGTAAGAACTCCATGAACTACTACTTCAACATGGAGAAAATTGGTTGTTTAAAACAATTTGTAGTCTTAAGTTGTCCTGTGACTTTTTACACATTAAAATAATATTATCTTAGCACTTTCATAAATGTAATATAAATTAAGAAATTTGAGCTTGTTGTATAGATTTACTTGTTCAACAGTGAAAGTTTGCTTTTTAAGAGGATGCATGACAGTGTTAACTGAATTTTTGTGGAAAACTCAATAAAGTTTATCATTAGTGTTTTATATATCATGTGGTTCATTCATGCATTTGTTATTAATACATTTAGTGTTTGTTTATGAATGGTATTCTTTAACTGTTTGGCTTTATAGACAGGATGAGAAAGCTCAAGACTGGATCAATAACTCCTATTCTTGAAGCTCTACAACATTGACAACTTGAATTCATTGCATCTAGTCTCTGTGCATGTTAGCCTTAGCAGGATTTTTGTGTGGACTGGAGAGGCCAATTTTACTTGTAGGTAATTCTTTCAGGTTATATTGAACAAAAATCCATCTCTCTGTATTGCTAACCATCCCACTTCAATTCCATATCATGGAAAGTTGAAAATTTCTTAAAACTGAATTTTACCATGAGTTCAATTTCTGTTATTTTTGTAGCAACCTTGGTTTTGAAAGACAATCATATTTTTTTCTTCAATTCGTTGAGAATGAAAATACTTAAAAACAAGCAAAAATGTAATATGTGAATTCTAAATGTTAAATTAACATGGTATAATTCTTTCAAAAATAAAATATTAGATAGAACATAATATAAATATGTGCTTATGAGAATGTTAGGATTTATTAGTCAGATACGAATGAAATACATAAAACCGGATGCATAAATCCAGTGAATTTCATCCAATTGTTGTACTGTGCTGGGTAGAAAGTAGCACAAGACCAATACAGCAACCAAAAACTATGCCACTCTGACTTACCTCAAAAAGAAGTGTGTTCAAAAAGAACAACAGTATTTGCAACAGAAACAAGAAAATACACTCAGTTAAAAACTATAACTGTGATGGCCCCAGTTCCCATGATTCCTCTCTGTTTTTCGTTCTCATAACTGAAATAAACTGCTTTCTCTAATTATTAAAATAATACATATATATTTGATTATTATTTTTAAGTAGAAATATAATTGCACTTCAAAAATTGTATGATATAGGTTTCTAAAGGTATATTAGAAAACGTATTAAGATTCTATATTATTGGTACCTTAATTTTTTTACAGATTTTATATATTTGTCTTAGATTGTACATTGTATAATAAGCTAATGATTTGGTGTATATCAAAAATTAAAAATAGTCTAACAATTTTACTTTGTTAAACATGTTTTAGTTTACTTGAGTACTTATTCTTTTCTTCCTTATTACTCCTGACTCTGTGTCTTATATTCATTTACTTCCTGGAAGTTTGAAAGTTTAGTAAATCAATTTGCTTCTCATTGTTCTTTCTATTCTTTTATACTTTAAATTTTAGTCATTTTAAATCTTATCTTACATCTTTAATTTTTCCTTCACTTATTATTTTAATGATACTCATCTTTTTAAATGAAGCAGAAAAATGCCTATGAAATTACTCAAATGCTTTCTTGATATTGAATGCTTTTGTTTATATCCTCTGAGGCTTTGACTAAATGGTACTATAACTCAGTTTTAGGCCTTCTCCTTAAAAGCAATTTGGGACAGAATACAAAAAAGAGTCAGTGTCAGTAGTGAATGATGAAATGTTTAGAAAGCATTCTTCTGTACATGGTCAGATGTATTAGAAGCGTAAACTACACCATGAATTCTGTTTGCATCAGTCATTCAGCTTATTAAACTGTGTATTTAAGTTTATTTAAGCAAAAGTATATGCAGACTGCTTACTGTGTGTTGTGCACTAGATATCAAAACAAAATACCAAAATTTTCTCTGCCCTTAAGGAATTTATATTAAAGTTGTGAAGTCATGTGTTCACTTAGTTTGATATAGTAAAAGTCATTAAAGATTCAGCAAACTATTAAGACTATTCAGTGAAAGTTACAAAAAATTTTTAACACAAGAAGAGCTTGAAAAGGCTTTAAAAGTACATGATAGTTGAAGTGATCTTAGAAGGTTTGGAAGAAGCACTCTGCTACATAAATATCTCAGGGATAGAGATGAGGTTGCATAAAGAACATGTGCCTTGTAAAAGTCTTGTATGTATACATTGTGTCAAGGATAGGCCTGAGTGGAGTTTGGAGATGATAGTGAGATGTAAAAGAGAGATTGTAGCCACAACCACTGCCCCCCCCCCTCTCTCTCACACACACACACACACACAAATTTTACTTCTCCTTCCATGTTTCTTTTTTTTTTTTTAAGATTTATTTATTATATATACAGTGTTTTGCCTGCATATACAACTGCAGTCTAGAAGAGGGCACCAGATCTCATTATAGATGGTTGTGAGCCACCATGTGGTTGCTGGGAATTGAACTCAGGACCTTTGAAAGAACAGCCAGTGCTCTTAACCTCTGAGCCATCTCTCCAGCCCTATTTCTTATTTTTGTAAAGACACATTCACCCAGGCATGTTAACCAAACACTTGCAAGACATCTGCCATCAATAGTTAAAGCCCTGTCATTTTTTTTCCTGAATATCTTCAATACTTCCTTCCACAACTCCTGTTTCTACCCTGATCCAAGCCATCATCTTTCACTTGGATTAGAGCAGTAGCCTCCCGAGTAGACTCCTGGTTTCGATTCTTACTCTCTTCCAGTCCATCTTTCACAAACCATTGAGTGTAAAATTTCATGTTACCTTTCCTTGTGTAAAATCTTCAAAGATTTCCCACTGTGGAATGAATAAACAATAGCCAACAGCTTTCTCTGCAGAGTTTGACTCATGCCTGCCTTCCCAGCGCTATCTCACACCACATTTTTGGGGCACTGTTTTTCTTTATTTTCTTGAACACATGTCACTTTCCCTTTTAGAAGAGAGACTTTGTGTATATTGTCCACTGGAAAACTTCCTTTGAGCTAGTTAACTCCTAACTACCCCGTAGATCTTAGCATCTATACACTGGTTTTAATACCTTATTTTCCTTGTAAGCTTTCAGCTATGTCAAGGCAAGGACTTCTCTCTATCTTGTTTAAGCAAGATCTCTATAGAGTCTGGATGGTAACAGTACAGGGGCTGGCAGAATGCTTTTCAAGCATTAGCTGGCAAACCAATGTGTATATTGTTGTAAAGGGGATCATCAAAGCTGGGGTGAAAAGTAGTGCTGTTATGTAGGTTGTTTTTCTTATAATTAAAGTTAATATTCATCTCACTAGCAGAATGTATTTTGTCCAAAATATTTGCAACATGTAAATGCTACATATGAGTTAATAACTAATTTTATTTCAATTTAAATTTCTTTACCTAGGTCACAGTAGACACACCAACTAGCCCAGTTACCAGTGGACTTCCACTTTTCTTCGTTATAACTGTTACAGCAATTAAGCAGGTAAATTTCTTACTTAAACTATGCCTGTCCTTTAATGCAAGCTACTTTGAGTTTTCTTATAAATGCTCTTTTTCATATTTATATGTTATGGACAGTAACTTTGGTAGATTTAGTTTATGTCTGGTTCTCATTGAAAACCCATTATACTGCTAATGACATATTTAATTTATTTTTTTCTCCTCAATATCTGTTTGTATGTGATGTTGTAGTTAATTTACCAGTATGGCCTAATAATGTTTATTATTAGACCTATAATTATCATCACAGCAGTATTTTCTAACTCGCTAGCAATCAATCAAAGCACAGACACCTGTTATATTTTTAAGTATGCTTTAGTTAACCTGGGGCAGGGCAGATATTAATCCCCTAAACTACTTCCCATAGTGAGGCAAGTATGGTATACCTGTCCCAATCCCATGCCATCTGCTTCTAATAATTTGTGTCAAGCTACCTTCCATCCATAACCCAAATACTTGCTAATGTTTTTCATCTGGACCAAATCTCCATCCATGCCGGCCATGTGCTTCTCTTCCACCTAACCCATGATGGCACAGCCCCCTGATCTCCTCTCCTCCAGTTGCTCCTCCTCCCAAGATTCTCTCTATCTCCCCAAGCTCTGGAACCTTAGCCACACCTGTCCCATTTGCCCTGCCCAGGTGTGATAGCCTTTTATTGGTTAAATAGGTTAGGCTCTTAGGCAAGGTACAGGTGGGTCACAGAGACAGCAAGCAGTAATTAGCATCAAAATACATCAGACCAACCTCTGACAATGTGATGTGGTATAAATGTAATAGAAATGACAAGTAGAAAGTTCAGCTCAGTAGGGAAATGAGAAGTGGGTTTTTACTGTTCATTAAATTATTCTAATGTGATATGTCTTAAAATTTCTCATTCCAATGAATTTTAGTTGATTATTGCCTATAGCACAGAACTTAAGAACAAAAATAATTGGGACTGGAGAGATGGCCATACGTTAAGAACACTGGCTGCTCTTCCAAAGGACTGGGGTTCACTTCTCAGCACCTACATGGCAGCTCAAAATTGTTTGTAACTTCAGTTCCAGAGGACCTGGCACTCTCGTACAGACATACATGCAGTCAAACAAAGAAATAATTTTAGGTGAGCTGGCCTGAATGGAGAGAGCACAGGAGAGCTGGCCAAATGTTGGCAAAATGTTATTGTGCACTATGTATAGTTTACCCTTGTATTCAAATGCTGATTTCTTTATCCCACTGTCTGATTTCAATCCAAGACATTGATTTATCTTGTTTATTCTAATCTACTGTCTCAAGTTTGTGTTAACATGCTCACCATTTGTTTTCCACCTTGTCAATAAAAACCAACTAGCCAATAGAGAGAATAGGGTGGGACATCTGCATCCAGCGAGAGGAGGAGAAAGAGGGATTGAGCTACGAGGATAGGTTCAAGAAGCATCGGGAGAGGAGAATTGGGGCCACACAAGTAAAGGTCAAAATTGCAAATATGGGAATTTTGGCTGGGAGGAAGCTAAACTGTCTTGAGGGTTTAGGATAAAGTAATAATTGCTCAGTATTGTGTTCCAGGCTAATTAAATAAATCATAGTTTCCCTGTGTTATTTGGGTAAAGAGCTGGCTAAAGATAAACTGCTGCCACTGTAATTTTATGCATTTATATCCATATTAATTATCATTTTACACTTATTTGTCATGAGGTGTTGAAGGTGATGCTCTCCCCACCCACCCTTGCTACCTGGTGTAGTTGGTAGTCAGGACAGGTGGCCAGAGCCCTATCCCCTAATTGGCTGTAGCACTCAGGAGAGCAAGCCCTGCACCTCACTTGGGCAACACAGTGGAGCTGGCCCTGATGGTGAAAGCACAGGTGAAACAGCCCAGAGGGTGTGAGAGGAGGAGAGCTGGCCCAGCCTCTCCTAGGCTGCAACACTTGGGAGCTTACCCTCCTGGCATTTGGAAAAAAGAGAGCTAGAGCTAGTGCGGTGCTGGCCCACTCCAAAATCTGTATCAACCGAGAACAGTTGGTATGCATGAAAGGACCAGTCCTGCTGATGCAAAGCTGCAGGATCTCCATGACACAGGGAAGCAAGAGAATACCCAGGAGGGGTCCCAATGAGGATCCAATATTGATGGTGTCACAGAGCCAGAGATCTCAAAACAAACCAATCACTCTTTGCAGGAAACATTTACAAATGAAGATATGTGGACAGAGGAATAGACTGTGAGACACACTCTAACATACTATAGCTCCCATGATAAGATGCTTTGTTTTTGGTTGTTTGTGTGTTTTTATTTTGGGGGGAAGGTTGCCAGTGCAAAGGGTGGATGTGAGGGGACAGGGAGATGATCAGGATTGGGTTGCACGATGTGAATTTCATAAAGAATAAATAAAAAGTAAAAAAAACCCCACAAATTCTTGAACTTATCTAGTGTTAAAGAGGATAATGACTGGGGAGGCTTTATCTCTCTTTCATGTCAGAGCTGGTAAACTGCCACCAGATTATGATGTCATTGTCTTTGAAGTATTTTGAGCATTTTGTGTTTTAGTCCCTTTAAAATTGTCCAAATAAAATTGAAAACTTAAATAGAAAATCTTAAGTGACGGGTGTGTTAGCTATATAGGGACAAACCACAGGATCTGTTTATTTGCAAACACGTTTTTAGCTAGTACCTATTAACCAACATGCTTTCTGAAAGAACCTTAAAGGAAACTTGTAAACTGAGGGAACAGGGTTACCTTTCCTCCTGGGGTTATCTGATCTTCTCTCTTGTCTACCAGGAATTGAATAAATATTTTATCATATATTTCATTGCTAAATAAAGACTTGGAATGTTCTTTTCCTTTGACTGTTAAAATTATTTTTCTTATAATAAATTTTTAGTTCTAAGAGTAGCATGCATCATTTTATTTTATTTTTTAATGAGATTTAAACATTTATTGAGACCAAAATTTAAATGTCATATAACTAGCTCCATGATGTAAAGAAGAACTCATTTGCTTCTTTTCATTCTTATTCTTTATTTCTTCTGAATGTTTACAGATAATGTTTTCTTAAAGCAGATTACTCATGATTTCAGCTGCCTGAGAGACTTGTGTCATTGCATTTATGTATGTCTCACCAAAGACAACAATTCTGTGTCATGTCAAGACACAGAAGACAAAATATTGGATTTTCTATGTGTGTTGGTAGCCTTAAGTCAGCTAAAATAAGAGTCAGAGAGACTACACTTAGCTGACTTAAGGCATCATTTTATTTTTTAAGATTTATTTATTTATTATACAGTGTTTTGCCTGCATGTACACCTGCAGGCCAGAAGAGGGCACCAGATCTCATTATCGATGGTTGTGAGCCACCACGTGGTTGCTGGGAATTGAACTCAGGACCTTTGGAAGAGCAGCCAGTGCTCTTAACCTCTGAGCCATTTCTCCAGCCCTGCATGCATGATTTTCAAAGGGCTGTACGGATTCAGTCTATTACTCCCAGTACTAGTTCATGTTATATCATTCTTTTCTTATCAGTATCAGAGAATGTACCCAATAAAATGATAGCCTAGTATTTTCATAAAGAGGGACAGAATAGGAATGAGAAAAAGTGATGAATAGATTTTTTTCCTAAACAGATATATTTGAAAAGGAGCAGATATTATTACAATTAGGGAAAATGATTGGATATAAAAGAGAGGAAGTCATGTTCATATGAACATCCTGTTACCTTTGCTCTTTTAGCATAAATCTATTCCACATGAAAAGCCCAAAGGAAAGTGAACCATTAAATATTTCTGTGATTATTGTTTAATTCTGAAAACAAACACCACCATCTATTTTCTTTAATCAAGTCAGTGGAAAACTTTTTAAATTGTTATCTCTATAATACATAAATTCTCTGGCAAAACAATTTCAAAATTTCCTACTTTCTGCATAAGAAGATTTACATTTCTAAGTCATTAGGTTTATCAGAAAATAAGGCAGAACATTTATTTTTTTTTTTAATTAAAAGAAAGAGGTAGTGGAGACACGACTCCCAGGCACTGCACACATATGGTACATGAAGGCAAAAATCCGATACACATAAAATAAAAGTAAATTTCCAACAAAGTAGAAGTAATTATTATATTCTTTAATTCTTCACAGATATTGAGGACAACACAGGCATTCATTAGAGCACTACAGGAATAAATCATAGTTCTTCATAATGAAGAGTTATGGCTCTAATGCCTGTGTTATCCTTAATATATATCTGAAGAATTAAGGAACCTTACAGTACAAAAAAAGCTGTTTGCCAAAAGCGTAGATTTAAAATGTGCATCAACTTTTCTAATAATATGTTCATCGTTGTATCTGTGGCATTCTGTATTGAAATTAACATTATAAAGTTATATTCTTATCATTATAGGGTTATGAAGATTGGCTTAGACACAGAGCTGATAATGAAGTTAACAAAAGCACCGTTTATATTATTGAAAATGCAAAGCGAGTGAGAAAAGAAAGTGAAAAAATCAAGGTACTATTTTACTAGATCACTCTTTAAAATCACTCTTCTTACTGGTATGTGTGTGTGTGTGTGTGTGTTTATTTGTGTCTCTATCTGTGTCTATATGTGCGTCATAGCATGTGTGTAGTTCAGAGGACAACTTTCTGGAGTCAGTTCTCTCCTTTTGGCATGAGATCTGTGGTTCAGAATCAAGTCATTTCACTAGCCCCTGCTCAGGATAACTGCAGTCATGCATGGTAAAAATGTATACTTGAAAGTATACAAATCAGTGTCGTGGTGGTGGCGGCAGTGGCAGCAGCAACAGCAGCAGCAGCACATGCCTTTAATCCCAGTACTCTGGAGGCAGAGGCAAGAGGATCTCTGTGAGTTCGAAGTCAGCCAAGTCTATGTAGGGAGATCCAGAACAGCCAAGGCTTCACAGAGAAACTGTCTCAAACCGCTCCCCACCAAAGAAAGAAAGTATACAAATCAGTATCATGCATCGCTATTTATATCAACATAAAAGGAAACTCCATACTCATGGTATATTATTTCCTCAACTCAAGCCTTGTCAGCACTATTGTTTCTCAGTGAATTTACAGTTTTAATATTTTATATGAATGAAATAATACACTGCATGAGTTTCATGTTTGCTATCTTTTAGAATATTTTAAAATCTATTTGTGTTGTAGTGTGTGTCAATAATTCATTCCTTCTGATGTATATTCTATTTGTATACCACATTTTCTTTATTCAGTTGAGGCTGCTAAAGATATTGTGGCTAAGAACATTCAAGGACAAGTTTTTGTTTCAGTATCAGTTTTCAATTCTTTGGGGTTCATGCCTGGGTTCAGAATTACTAGTGTTATGATAATTTTTAATGAGCTACAAAACTGGTTTTGCCTAGAGGGTGTACTCTTTATATATTCAGGGCATGGTGCTATTCTTTTATTTTTTTTTCAAATTAATCATTGCTTACTTCTACTAAATGACATCTAGATTTAACCACATCAAACATTTTTCATTGCCAATAGTGTTTTTAAAGCAGTAAACCTTGCTGTTCAGAACAGGTTTTTGTTCCCAGCAAAGTTTAACAGAAAGTATAGCTATATAGTCAATGCTGTACCACACAAGCACCCTTTTCTATTATGAATGTCAATAAACCTCCTTTAGCACATAAATATTTGTTTATGTTAGCATTCACTCTTTAATGCTAGGCATTCTATGAGATTTGACATGTATTTAACATTATAACATGCAGGATAATTTCACTGTCCCTAACAGTCTGTGTTCGGCTTCGTTATTCCTCATATTCCCTTAGTCTCTGAGATCACTGGTCCTTTTACTACTACATGGTTTTTTGTTTGTTTGTTTGTTTGTTTGTTTTGGGGTTTTTTGCATTTTCCAGAATATTATATTGTGGAAACCATACCATATATAGCCATTTTTCAAAAGATTGACTTCTTTCATTTAGTACACATTTGAGTTTCCTCCATGTCTTTACATGGCTTGCTAGTTCATTTCTTTGTAGTGATGAATAATATTAATTTCTCTGAATATATAATTTTACTTGATTATCTACCTCCTACAGAGTGAATATATTTCACTGCTTCCAAATCTTGTCAATTTTGAATAAAGTTGCTACAAACATTTAAGTATAAGTTTTATGTAGATATAAGTTCTTAACTTCATTCTTTATCTGGTGATTAGTTAGTGTATGTTTTCTGAAAAGGGCTTCTGTTTCTGTCAGACCTTTAGTGTTAGGTATTTGGGTCAGTCTAGTCAGGAGTTAAATTGCAGCTATCCTGAATTTTATGCTGGGCCTAGGGTGCTGAAGTGTTTTTCCTAATGTAATTTTTCCACCATCTTCCTTTAACATATTCTAGATGCCTGACTAGCAGTAGATATCTCTTTCCCTTGCTTTCCTCTCATAGTATACTGCTGTTTTTACTTGTTAGTCATCATGAGATACAAGATAGGAACAGAATAATTTATTTGTCTTCCTGTACCAATCTCAATGTTAGCCAAGCCCTATGCACCTGAGCTATAGCATAGTTTTCAAGTTATCTTGTTCTATCTTTCGTGGTAGTCGGATCTTTGATATAAATGGACTTCCTATCTCATCTCATGCAGCACGTTGCATTTTTTTTCTTCTACCTCTTCTCCTGCCTTTGTGCTAGATGTAAACAAGCTTTTTGCTGTCTATGAGAGGAGTCCATGATACTGGAATGCCTTGTGCCTGTGAAGCCATAGCAGCTGATCACTCTTGTGGCTGTATCAATAAGAATGGTCCTTTTACATGTTCATGCTTTCTCATGAGCACAGTCGGAACCTGTGGAGAAGAGCTGAGAAGTGCTCCACTCTTAACCCTCAAGCTTGTAGAGATTCTAAACTGTCATTAGCTTATACCTAGTCCTTAAGGGAGGTAATCCCCCTCAGGAACAGTCATAGGGGAGGGGAATAAGGGGAAATGGGAGGGAGGGAAGAATGGGAGGATACAAGGGATGGGATAACCATTGAGATGTAACAAGAATAAATTAATAAAGGAGAAAAAAAAGTAAAAAAAAAAAAGAATTCCTTGAAGGGCCACTGAAATGACTCAGTGAGTAAAGACATCTGCTGCCAAGTTCATTGAGGACCTGCATGGTAAAAGAAGAGATCTGACTCCTACAAGTTTTTATCTGACCTCCAAATACTCACTGTGGCCAAATACTGTGGTCCATGTGCCCACACACATCACACATGCACAGTAAGTTAATTAAAATAAAAAAAATTTACTTAAAATTCTAATTGTTGCTGGTCCTAGTATAATCCAGCTTCTCAGGAGGCTGAGGCCTGCATACCCTACATGGAGCAAGTTCAAGGATAGCTTGGGTAACTTCGTGATCCCTTAATCTCTTGCTTATAGTTTATTTGGAGAGCACTTGCCTAGAATACATAAAGCCCTACTGAATATACAGTTTTTACTGTTCTACCTGGTTTGTTTGTTTGTTTTCTTATTAATCACTTTTATAAAAGTACCTTTTATTCACCTGATTTAATTATCTCTGAGGATTACTTTCTCCATCTGCTATTCTAGGCCTAGCTCTGGAAGCTTCTAGCCTCCATACAATTTAACCTGAGCCTAGAATGTTTTCAGCCTCTGAGACTTAACTGCTGAATAAGCTCACTCTTACTTGTTCTTACTGAATTCTGGGCTGGCTAGTTCAACTCACTTGTTCTGGCTCAAAATCTCCTCCCAGCTGACTGATTCAAACTGACTTCTCTTAGTTTCTGACCGAATTATTCTGGTAAAAATGTGTAGGGTTCTAGTCATGAACTGCTTAACTTGAAACCTATAGATTTTCTTGCTTTATTCTTGAAGTAGCAGTTGTAACTAACTATCTATCTATCTATCTATCTATCTATCTATCTATCTATCTATCTATCTATGGTAGGAATATCAGAGAACATAGAACACATGATCAGTAATAGTTTCATCCCTTTGCATGTGATCTAGGATGCTAAGATACTCTCAAAGCCCCAGGTCTGTAAATGTCTGTTAATACAGTTTTAGCTTTAATATGATGTATACTAAATGCTTTGTTTAGAATTTAAAGTATTTATTCTGCTATTTTAGGTTGGTGATGTAGTAGAAGTACAGGCAGATGAAACCTTTCCCTGTGATCTTATTCTTTTGTCATCCTGCACAACTGATGGAACCTGTTATGTCACTACAGCCAGTCTTGATGGTGAATCTAATTGCAAGGTAATGGAGATTAAACCTGACCTGAGCATTTTAGTCTCAGAATGGTTAATGAGACACTACTTTTCTCCTAACACTTTTTAGTCCCTTACCTCGTTTTATGTAATTTTTGTATTTGTACACAGCTGTTATATAATTATTATTTTTTAGCTTCTACGGAAATACTCACCTTGGAGAATAGGGTTGTATTGTGAGGAATTGAGAGAAGAGCCATGCCCATAAATTTTGGTTTATATATAAGAGAAAAATAAGCACTGGTTGCTCTCCCAGAGGCTCTGAGTTCAATTTCCAGCAACCACAGGGTTGTTCATAACCATCTAAATTGAGATCTGGTGCCCTCTTCTGGCTTGCAGGTGTACATGCAGGCAGAAGACTGTGTATGATAAATAAATATTTTAAAAACAATTTTTTCATGGGGATTTCAGTTAATTATATGCATGATACAAATGTAGTACCCCTAAGTTTCAGTGTCAAGAAAAGTTTTTAATAGTTTTTTTTAACCTTTGAAGTAATTTTGGGGCAAAGTTACCTGTCTAGTTATTTGTAATATAGTAATTTGTTTGGTAGGAAATGTCATCAACATTTGAAATATTCTGCTGAACCCTCTTGCTCTAAAGCATGCCATTCCTGGAATCAGTTGAGTATACTGTTATAAAAAAGGAATACTTTATATATTTGATTATCTTGTGCCTTCACATAGACACATTATGCAGTACGAGATACCATTGCACTGTGTACAGCAGAATCCATTGATAACCTCCGAGCAGCAATTGAATGTGAACAGCCTCAACCTGACCTCTACAAGTAAGAAGCACTTTTATTTCACTTTAATATATATTGTTTCTGCTCTTTTCTTTTTTCTTTTCTTTTCTTTCTTTCTTTTTTTCCCCCGCCAGTATAGCAAAGAAAATATCCATTGTTTATTTACCAGCCTAATCTTGTGTATGTTTTTATAAGCTGTTCTCCTTCCTAGAAGGGAAATGAATCAAATAAGCCTTGCCGCACTACCAGCCTAAGATAAATCATTATGGGCCCAGGCATCCTATGTTCTTTTCTTTTCTTTTTATTACTTGTAAATATGGCTATCTGTTTTTTTAAATGGTTACCCAAGCCTCTTCTATTAAACTAATGGAGTACTCAGAGTTAATTAAATAAATCTTTTGCATCTTATCGAAACAAAAACGTGGATATGGGACAATGAAATTAATTAGCACACTATCCTTTCCTGTTAAGGAGACTACAAAAGGGCTATTTGTTGTCCACCATAAGCCATTAAGTTCAAGGACCAGTAAAATAGTATGTTTTTTTCTGGCTCCTGGATGTAGGTTTTTTGATAATCATTCATTGTGGGTTGTCAAAATTTTTGTCATTAGAATCTAGGCAAGCCATCATGTTAATTCATGTTAGTGACCATAAAGGAAGACCAAATGGTTAGATTTGGTTTACTCTAATATGGAACAGTAGAGAAAAATATCCTACTATGAGAATGTTGCCTCCCTTTCTCTTTCATTCCTTTTTGACTCTTCCTATTTCTTTTTTATGTTCACCTTGATACTAAGAATTAGAGCCATAGCCGGGCAGTGTTGGTGCATGCCTGTAATACCAACACTCAGCAGATAGTGGCAGGTAGATCTCTGTGAGTTCAAGGCCAGCCTGATCTACAGAGTGAGTCCAGGACAACCAAGAATGTTACACAAAGAAACCCTCTCTTGAAAAACCAAAACCAAAACAAAAAAATTCTCTACCTTCAAAAAGCATCAAGTATTAAAGCTAAGCTTATAGTATAGCAATAGAGGTTTATGCAGTCAATGAAATCATAGAAAAGGGGTGGCTTATTCTACATGAGAATATATGTATATGCTTCACACATGTACTTGTGTATTTATGAGAGAAATCCACAAATTGTATGAAGGAGAATTTAAGGTAGGCAAGACTATCCTAATTTACCTAAGCTGAATCCCTTGCAGTATGACTTCAGAATACCAAGTATTTCTAACATTTTAGTAGCAATTACTTTTAGTGCATTTATAAATTCACTTATCTTTCTTAGGGCAAAGAATATGCCTTTTTAGTTTACTGTATCTTTAGCATCTATCTAGTACAGTACTCACACAGTTAGCATAGAATGGGTGAATGGATAGATCTTCAAATTTTATATATAAAAAGTATTTCATTCAAGACATTACAGAGGTAACTCAGTGGTTAAAACATGCAAAATATACTGCTCCTAATCAACTATAATTCCAGCTCCAGGAGATCTGATGCCTCTGTCTTCTTTGGACCCACGCATGCGTGCGCGTGCATACACACACACACAATCACACAATTAAAATGCGTTTTTAAAAGCATGTAATTTGGGTTGGTAGGGATGTGGATGTGAATCTAGAAGTTGCAGGGGTTAAATACGATCAAAATAGAATGCAATTTCTGAATTTCTCAAATAATTAAAAATATTTTGAAAATCAAAATGTTTTAAAAGTATTTAAACCATAGAATATATTACAGTGATAAAACTATTTTTATAAAGAAAATACTATAATGTAAATTACAAAGTGTAACAATCTCATTACAGAGGGGTTGGTTTTTTTTATCATATTTTATAGAAATCTAGGTTACTTTTATGTCTAGCCATATCAAATGCATGGATCAAATCAATTGCCAGATACAAACTCAGCATTTTCAAGGTAGTAGTCAAGTGCTCATTGTCTCTATGTCTCAAAAGTTGGATCTGGGCCAGTCATACCAGTATCACTTAAGAATTTGACATAGATGTTTAAGGATAGGACTCAGAAGTTTGTGGTTTAATAAACCTTCTTACACCCCATGTTATTCATATGCAGACTCATGTGTTAAAAACCACTGAAATACTCATTTTGAAAATTGTTTATAGTACTAGAAATGATTATTCTTCACATGAATCTAAAAAAAAGCCACATGATTTATAGAAAGGTATCATATAAGGTATTGAATATGTATAATACTGAACAGAACTTCAGCTAATTTAAAATCTTAGTTTATACTCTTATAATTTGTAATATTATTTTAAAAGTTAGATGTAAATATTATGTAACTTTAATGTAACTTTTTTCCAGAAGCCTAATAGAATTTTAATTTATTCAGAATTTTATTTTTTCATTATTTGTAATCTCATGAATTTCCAATTGCTGGTATTCTGATTTTGCAATTTCCTATTATGTTGTTTTGTTCTGTTTTAACAGGTTTGTTGGGCGAATCAGTATCTATAGTAATAGTATTGAGGCTGTTGCCAGGTTAGTTTGTTATTCCTTTTATCTATCCTTTTGAAGGAGGGATATTTTCTCTTTTAAACCCACTAAAATAATCAAATGCCTTTCCTTAAATACAGTGAAGATAATCAAGTAACCTTATGATCAGTAGGGTTGTGATGGTAGGGTCTCTTTGTGTTGGGTAGAAGATTATTATTGAATTAATGTATGGGTATCCAAAAGAACAGAGCTCCATGGGACCAGCCAAATGATTCAACCAATAAAGATACTTGCCACGAAAGCACAGCTACCTGAGTTCAATTTCCAGAACCCCCTTTAAAGGTGAAAGGAAAAAACTGACTACATAAAGTTATCTTCTGACCACTATACATGCATGTTCTGTGGCATCTACACAAACAAAATAATTATATTCAAAAAAGTTTTAATTCAAAAACTAAAAGAACAGAGCTCTGTACCTGTTGACTGCTTTTCCAAACCTGTTCTAGACATTGTGTATATTTTCCTTGGTTGTGTAGTTGCTGACAGGTTTGAAAATAAAGCTGGAGAACAGCGGTTTATAGGAGAGTAAGTGCTGGTCTAGGCAGTGAGCAAAGTGCTAGAAGAATTACTTGGATTTAAATGAAATATAAAGTTAATCATTTATGAGGTGATTCATACAAACAGGATGCTTTCTTTCCTCTTTTATCTTGTAATTAATTACCTTAGCTTTTCCACTTTGCCTTGATCTCCAAAAATCAGGTTTATTCTCTACAAAGATGTCATTGTGTGTTTGCAGCTTGGCATTTGCCTTCCCAGTCTTTTATCTGTGACCCTCTATTTCTCACTTGTTTGTAGCTCGTGTCTTGCTATCTATAAGTCATAATCTTTTGACCCTTCTGTGCATTTCTTTACCTCTGCGTGTTGCTGGCTACTCCTATACTGTGCTTCCATCTGTGCTGAACCCTCAAGTCACTCAGATGGAGGGAATCATTCTATTCTGCTCATCCTGGGGAGTAAGCATATGGTAGAAACAGATAAATTCTGAACCCCTTGGAGATAGATATGTGTCAGGGCAAAAATTTGTCCCCAGTGTTGATGACGTTTCACTAAAGTATGCTTTTTTTTTTTTTTAGGTCTTTGGGACCTGAAAATCTTTTGCTGAAAGGAGCTACACTTAAAAATACCAAGAAGATATATGGTGAACAACTTTAAAAATGTGTTTGATAAAGCCTATGAATAGATAGTGCATGTTTAAAAGTGAACATGGCAGATACCTGCCTTTTATTCTCAGTGTATATTTATGTGTTGAGAATTTACCAGATAATAAGCTAACATGAATATGATACTTTATACTTTTTGAATTTTAATATAAGTGACATCAGCTGATGAGTAGAAAGAAGACAGAATTCTCAGCATTGTAGACTCAAAAATTTACAGAACCAAGCAGGTAGGAGGTTGGCTAACATTTACCTATAACCAGGTTTTTGTTATATTCTGCTGTTTAGGAGTTGCTGTTTACACAGGAATGGAAACCAAAATGGCTTTGAACTACCAAGGGAAATCTCAGAAACGTTCTGCTGTTGAAAAGTTAGTATGTGACATAACTTCATTTTAGTCATTATTGATTGAAATAGTTACTTCTTCAGTAACTCTAAAGAAAAATAGCATAAATTCAGCACCCACAGTAATAAGAACTACCATTTTGACCACTTTTTGTTCCTTAAGTGGTCCTCAGTGAATTTTGTCTGATTTGATTCAATCCTGTGAAATAATTTATGTTAAACTCCAAGATAATAAATGAATAAATTAAGCTTGCATAGTTTTTAAATGGCACCGTTTACCTAAAATGTTAATTCATTTCCTTTTGTTGCTGGATTTGGGGTCTTTTAGTTGATGTGTACAAGTTGGTTCTACAGTATTGTTCAAGTAGACATAGGAGTGGTAAATCATTAAGATAGGTAGGTGCCCCTAGCAAAGGTTTCTCTCTTTTTTTAAAAAAGAGTTATTTATTTTATTTATTACATATGAGTGCTTTATCTATAGAAGAGGGCATCAGATCTCATTACAGATGGTTGTGAGCCACTATGTGGTAGCTGGGAATTGAACTCAGGACCTCTGGAAGAGCAGACAGTGCTCTTAACCACTGAGGCATCTCTCCAAGGTTTCTCTTTTTTAATTAAATCTTTTATTTCTTTATTTTTGTGTGTTTGACAGTCTCATGCAGCCCTATCTGGTTTTAAAATGGCTGCATAAACTGAGGATAACCTTGGTTTTGTAATCTTGCTTCTGCCTTCCAAGTACTGAGATTATATGCACCAACATGCCAGACACACTTCTCTCTTTGTAAGCATGGATATGATTCATTGTGCCTGATCCAGATTGCCATGCTAAAAGAATTTATACTGAGCTTGAGGTTCACATGCTATTCTACTTTCAGTTTGAAATATTTAACCTTTAACCTTTTGGGGAGGAGAGGCAAGCTACTCTTTCCATAGAGGCTAGGTAGGTACAAATACAAATAGATATGTCTGTTTCTAGTTATTTTACGGAAACCTTACTAAAGGTATGTTTGACTGGACAGACATTATACCTTGGGGAGCATAATCAATAAATAGTTGAGGGCTAGTTTTTTCATTTTACCACTTAACAGTGATTCTTCATCTGTGATAATTAAGGTTGTTACATAAAAATCTGGGCTATGATTATATAACATACACAGGAGAAGCTTTAGATTTGTTAAGACCACACTAAATTAAATTTGAAAATTTTAAACTTATGTTTTGTTTATGTCTTAAGTAATTAGACATACTATCTCATTTTTCAGATCCATTAATGCCTTCTTGATTGTTTATTTATTTATCTTACTGACCAAAGCTGCTGTATGCACAACTCTAAAGTATGTTTGGCCAAGTACCATTTCCAGTGATGAGCCTTGGTACAACCAAAAGACTCAAAAGGAACGGGAAACTTTTAAGGTAATTCATTTGCTATGAGAAGCATTACCATATTTTCCGGGGTATAAGACGACCCCCAAACTTTTCCAGTTAAAATACAGAATTTAGAATATATTTGACTTATAAGACTACCCCTCTTCCAACTCATACTCTGTGCAACAGACTTGGGCATGTGTCTATTTGTAGGCAGGGCACAGACAGCCAGGCACTTTATGAAATGCCAACAGACAGCCTATGCTAGCCTACACTGCCCATTTAAGGCATGCTCCACACTCAACCTGAAGATACAGTCCTCCAAGTCGAATGGGCAGGTTCTGGTGGAGAGCCAATATATGCTCATGTTGTCCTCCTCAAGGTCAGGAAGACATGTGCAGCTTGCTCCTCCCTGCTTCATACTCTCTGCACAGAGCCAGGGGAATCGGCTGCACCCTCCACCATCCCCACACTATATGTGCTGGACATATGAAGCAAGGGGAAGCAAGCTGCAGGTAAGTACCTGGTGTATAAGACAACCCCAAACTTTGGCACAGATTTTTTTGTAGTTAAAAAGTCATCTTATATGCCGAAAATATGGTAACTTTTTTGTGTGACTAGGCTACCTTTTACTGAAGCACTTCTTAGAAAAATGATAATTTCTGATTTAGTTTATTTTTTTTTAACTTTACATATATCTATGCTTGTTTTAACTCTTGTTAAGAGGTTGGAAAAATAATGAGCTTTCTGGCATTTTAATTCAATATTAATTTGTACAGTATCTACATGTCAGCTTTGAATGTCCCTGTCTGTGGGTAGGAGGAACTTAGGACTTAATGAGGTTAAAAAAAAATAAAGTAGAAAGTATATACATGGAAGAAAAAAGACAAAATTCAGAGTGTTCTAAAATGTTCTTTTAAAAAAAGATTTATTTATTTATTGTGTAGAGGGCATCAGCTCAAATTCTAGATGGTTGTGAACCACCATGTAGTTGCTGGGAATTGAACTCAGGACCTCTGAAAGAGCAGGCACTACTCTTAACCTCTGAGCCATCTCTCCAGCCCCCTAAAATGTTCTTAATACTAATAATTTTATGTATAATGATGATAGAGTGTTATTAGGAAGTTTCTTTATGTTAATAGTATGTTAAGCATTCAAATAGAAGGCTGCTACTTTATATTGTATATATCTAAAGAAGTTGTGAATCTAATTAACATGAATCATTTCTTATTTTAGGTTTTGAAAATGTTCACCGACTTTTTATCTTTCATGGTTCTATTCAACTTTATTATCCCTGTCTCCATGTATGTCACAGTAGAAATGCAGAAATTTTTAGGCTCATTCTTTATTTCATGGGATAAAGACTTTTTTGATGAAGAAATTAATGAAGGAGCCTTGGTTAACACATCAGACCTTAATGAAGAACTTGGTCAGGTGAGAACACAATTTTTGCTGAAATATATGTAACCATTACTTCTTTTGACAAGTAATTCAAAGAAAAATCTTTAATGCAGACACATAATTAAAGGTTTGTAATATTTTCACAATGTCACTTCAGATTTTTAGTATTTTTACAAAGTATAAAATTTATATATTAAACATGAGTTATAGAAATCCATATAAAAATTCACCAAGTAATGCTGTTAGATTATAAAGAGGAACTGTAGTTTTCGTTACTGCCTATAATTATTTATGAACAGAATACAGTGTAATAAAATATAGCCATTTTACACATGCATATTGTTAACCATAGTTATCCTATATTGATATTTTCTACGGTACTTTCTTAGGACACTGAACAAGAACTAGCATGCTATGTTTATTCTAGTATAAAAATTTAAATGAAAGGAAAAGATTAAAGTTATGTTCTTCATCCACAATACCATATCCTAGTATACTTATTTCATATAACAGTATAACCAAGACACTGCCCTTGTTTCTAACATAGGTGCGTTTATTTTCTAATGTAGTGTAACCTGTGATTCAAACAATGAATTTTTGTTTTGTTTTTGAGGTTTCTCTGTGTAGTCCTGGCTGTCCTGGAATCTCTGTAGATCAGGCTGGCCTTGAGCTCACGGAGATCCTCCTGTCTCTGCCCCCCAAATGCTGAGGTTAAAGACATGTGCTACCTCCACCCAGCTCAAACAATGACTTCTTAGATGCTTTTCTCATTAGTGTTTTGTTTTCATTCCTCTTGTAAACTGAACCTAAGATATCAAGAATGATAGGCAAATATTCTATCACTGGGTTATAATATACTCACCTGTGTTTTACTTTTAATTTTATACAGGGACTTGCTTAAATTGCACAGGTAGGCTTTGAACTCACCTTGTAGCCCAGGCAAGTCTTCAGTTTGTGATCTTCCTGCCTTAGCTTCCCAAGTCAATCCATACGGACTTGTGCCACATGACCTGGCTTTCTTATTAGTATTGAGAAAGATGTTCCCTTTGTCTAAATCTACTGTCTATTATGTAATGATGTTAATAGTTGAAGGAAAATTTTGGCTTTCAATTAATTCTCATGATAGTTATATTAGAGTGGTATAAATGTCATTTCTGTGACTAGAAAATGCAAATTCAGGCAGTGAAACTATGGCTAGAGCAATGCTTCTCACTTGTTTGAAATGGTGCTGACTTGTATCTTTACTTCAAAACTCTCCCTGAATTTAGCCCCTCTACTTTCTCATACTCTCTATATCGGCCCTTTTAAAAATTTCATTTTTTTAACCTTTATTTCTATTTTGTATGTATGAGTGTCCTGGATGCATGTATGTTTCTGGACTATGTGTATATAGTGCCTTGGGAAGCCAGAAGAGGGCATCAGATGCTCTAAAGATTAGAGATATAAATGGTTATAAGCTGCCACGTGGGTGCTGGGAATTTAACCTGTGTCCCCTGGAAGACCAACCAGTGTTCTTTACCACTGAGCCATCTCTCCAGTCCCCTTTTCTACTCTTGACACAACCTTTGCCTAAGCCAAAGTACCATTTCACAATTGGAATTGAAATGGCAAAAGGACTTTGCACATATTCTGTTTAGAACTGACTTCAGTAAAGTAGTGGCTTAGACCTTGGAGTCTACATTCCTCAGAAATTCTAGAACTGCTGACACAGTAGAAGAAATACGTGAACCAGTGGTATTTCCCTTAGATATTTCCAGAAGAGTCTTTCATTGATTAATTAAGCTGTTGATTAATTAAGTTGATACCGGCCCTTTTTAGGTTTTCAAGACAGAATTTCTCTCTGTGTAGCCTTGCCTGTCCTGGATTTGCATTGTAGACCAGGCTGGCCTTAAACTCACAGAGATCTACCTGCCTCTGCCTCCCTGAGTGCTGGGATTACAGGTGTGTACCACTGTGCCTGGCTGATACCAGCCTTTTTACACCTCATATTTACACATAGGGACCAAGTTTGTAGAGTTACTTTAATACCAATGAAAGGCACCATTCTATAGGCTTTTGGCGTAAGAAAACATTTGAATGCACAAGCTATCAGCTGAATGTCAAGTAAATGTGTGTCATGATTATTGCCTAATTATAGGGATTTACCTATCCAGAGGCAGAAGTCAAGTAAGCCTCAGCTACTACAGCAAATATAATAGCTACAGGATGTCTAGCACTGGTTCCGCTTGATAGGACCCCTACCTCATTCTTTCAGATTTTCCTCTTCACCAGTATCCATATTACCTGTAGTCTAGTCTGGCTCTTACTGTTTAGATTGAATTAAGACTATAGGAAGTAAAATAGAGGTTTGGGTAATGATCTGGTAAATTTGATCCATGGAAAGAAGCTACAGCTTTTATTTCAATTACCATCCAGTTCCCCAGCCAAATTCTGCATTTCTGGATGTGGTGGTCATCATTTCTTCAAATTACAAACTTAATGGCAGATCACTCCTTTAATTAATACAGAGTCTAAACAACTTAGAATCATTATTAGCTTGTATGTCTAGAAATTACTTGAATGAAAATGCAAAGTCTTGAAATAGTTTCTTTAGTCTATTTAGCATTCAATGGACTATTATACACAAAATTAAGTGTGACAAATTTCCTGTTTTATTAGTCATAATTCAAGCTGTAGAGCTTTTTATGTTACTGAAGGTAGTATTAGTTTATAGCCATCAAGGCCATAGTAAATATTTACTTTAGTAACCCATTGGTATTAAAAATGTATAGAAATATATTATTGGGACAGTGCTTGGTGTAAGAAACAAAAGAATACAGAGTACTTAATTCAATTAGAAGATTATAAGATGTTTTATGATAAGGCATCAGTATCTCATAAAGCTGAATGGTTTTAATGGGTCTTGAAAAGTTGTGGGACTAGCTTTCTCTTTTATATCCCTCCAATCTTGTGGCTATATTTAATTATATGACATTATCATTCTTAAGTTATAAATTAATTCCACTAATCAAATATAGTTGTTATTTTGAGGTCCTAACAATGTACCTGGGATATGTTCTATGTACAGAAGTTACTATTATCAAGTTAAAAAGAACTCAAATTATCCACTACCTCCTTGAGCAACCATAATAGACCTAACTATATTAGTATGGTTATAATTAATCAGAAAAATTAGGAGGTAAAGGACAATAAGAAGACTCTAAAGACTAATTTTAGTCAACTGAATCATAGTATTCATCAACACACATATAGTATATGTTGGATATATTTAGTGTTAAGCTTTATGTTTAGTCATTATGGTCAGTCTTACACATCAGGTATTTTACTTTAAAGAAAAAAAAATGAGATTTTCCTCAAAGAAATTATACACGTTAAAGTTTTTCAAGACAGGGTTTCTCTGTGGCAGTCCTGGATTTGCTTTGCAGACTGGGCTGGCCTTGAACCTGCCTCTGCCTCTCTGAGTGCTGGGATTACAGGCGTGCACTACTGTGCCTAGCTGATACCAGCCTTTTTACACCTCATATTTGCACATAGGGGCCAAGTTTGTAGAGTGACTTTAATACCAATGAAAGGCATTATTCTATAGGATCTCACCCATGCTGATCTTGAACTCACTCTATCTCAGACATACCTTGACTTTGGCAATACCCAACTATATCCTTTTTAGTAGCTGAGATCATAGGCCTGTACCACCAGGCACATCACTCAGTAGTTTCACCCTGGTCCTATAACCATGGCATCAGATTTTAAAAAGAAAGAAAAAAAGATGAGGCAATCTGGGAAAGGAGAACGGGGATATAGAAACATCTTGTGTTAGCAGGTATTGCAGAGTCCTCTATTTTCATCCACCTTTCTCGCTACATCCACCAGAAATACAAAGGAATATCTAGTCCTTTTGTCACAGCATGTTGAATATGAGCAGCATACTCAGTGACCTGTCATCTCAAAATGACATTCTTACCATTCTGGAAATCTCATGTGTGTTTGAAGTTATTTCAGAAAACAAAGAAGCAGATCAAATATATATTTTATAACTAATGTAGGCTTTCCATCAATAAAATGATAAACTTGCATTTGCTGGTATAAAGGAGCCTTTTATCCAGCTCAAAGCTACCATTAAAGAAGAATCTGTGAGGCAGAGCCAACAGTAGTCTCTCTTTTATCCCTGTCCTTTAAATATGAAAATACTTTGTAATATAAGTCACAACTAGCCCTCCATCCACTTTTCCTGAATGCATGACCTATGAGAATGGTTCTGTAAGTATTTTAATTCTAGGGCCAACAGAATCAACATTACCTAGGAATTTGAACTGAAAATAGCATGCGTGTTTTGGTTGATAGTTTGTTGGCCTATACCTATGAGATTTGATGTTTGTAGACCTCTACTCTCCCAACTATTTCCCTAGAGTCAAAGGAATTGTACATTTTATTTTGAAGTTACCACCTTTAACACTAATGCTAAGAGATTCTAAAAGGGGTCTTGGGAGATAGCTCAGTTAGTATAAAATGTTTCCCTTAGAAGCACAAGAACATAAGTTCTATCCATGGGAACAACCTACAAAAGGCCAGCATGGTGGCATGCACTATAACTCAAACTCCAGGGACATGAGGATAGGCAGATTCCTTAGGCTCAGTGACTGGCTAGCCTACCTTCCTTGGGGTCAGTAAGAGATCCTTAGCTAAAAAGAGAGAAGGACAGCTCCTGGAGAACCACATCCTAACTTCTCCTCTGGCCTTCACATACATGTACACACAAAAGAGATTCTGAATGGGTTAATTCTAATCTAAATGCATGATATAAAAAACAAAGCCAGGATTCATGGAAAAATGAAAGTGAACATTTTTGCAAAGCCCCAAAGAATTTTAGTTTATTTAGAAAGATCTAAATGATACATAAGTAATACCACTGGGATCAATTTAAAAAGAGAATTCAAACTTGGCTGCCTAAGAGGGAAAAAGAAAAGTAGAATGCTTTATTTTGTCAGCACTGCTGCCATGAAAAGCCTTGCAAAATAATTAGCAACTACTACTGGAGTTCATCTCTTTTTCCTTACATAATAAAAACCTTAATCTTGTGCTTACACTTGTTCCTGTCAGCCCATAATTTTAACTATTTAAGCATAAATTATCAAAAAGGAAGATAAAATTATGGGTTTCTAAAAGCCAGATGTTATAAATAGAGTAGATAAAGACTGAGATAAAATGGAAGTACTCAAAATGATTTATTATAATGGAAATTTTTATTTCATTAACATATTTTTAGATGTTACCTATTATATTTTAAGCTTTCAATTTGGAAACATTTTTAGGATATCTGAGAAATAGGCATGGGAAAAATTTCTTATCACCGTTTACCTGTTGTATCTCCTAACTAGTTAACTGTTAATATTTCTTTTTCATCTCTATTATATGTTCTATAGTTGTAATACTTTTTACTTCATTGCCGTATTTTTTTTTAAATTGTCCTGACAAAATTGTTTCCCAGATGAAGATGCTTATCAACAAGCTAAGATGGATCTTGGGACCTTACATGATGGAAGAAGACAGCTGTCTTCTCCAAGTTGTCCTCCACCCTCTTGTGTATTGGCTTACATGTTATGTGTATGGCATGTACACACATGCACACATACACACATACACCCAATGAATTTATAAAAATGAAATAAAATTTTAATTGTGCTTTTCAAGGAGGAAAATAATTTTATCAACTTTTATTTTATCATATTCCAGGTACATTTCTATTACATTTCTCCTCACCATTGGTTTATGGGCATGGCAGTTGGTGTGGTCACTATATTGTTTTCCTCCTTGGAAAATTGACTTTATTTTACCATTTAAAACCATTAAATGGTTAAACTAAAGGTACCTAACATAATTAAATAGTCATGGTTTTCTGTCTTCTATATTTAAGTAAGTTTCAGTGTCTTTGAAAATGCTCATAACTTTCTTATTCATTTGATACTACTGCACCAATAATTCTAACATTGGACACTTCTTAGAAGAGGTCATTTCCGTGGCTGTGTAAATAGGACTGCCTTCTTATAGCTGGCTAAAATTTAACAAATACTATAGAAAATGTTTATGTCTATGTCCTTGTTTTTAGGTGGAGTATGTATTTACAGATAAGACTGGAACACTTACTGAAAATAGCATGGAATTCATTGAATGCTGCATAGATGGGCACAAATATAAAGGCACAACTCAGGAAGTTGATGGATTATCTCAGACTGATGGGCCCTTAACCTATTTTGATAAAGCAGATAAGGTGACATTTTCCCTCTTAATATTTTGCCTCAGAAATTAATCTTTGTAGGCATGCTTTGTCCCTTTATAATTAAAATACAGAATTTTCCAATGGTTGCATGATACAGAGCTTTGAATATTCATTTTTTTCTTTTGACTTCCCCTTTCTTTTATTAACACCTTTAACATTTGTAAACAACTAGAACTTACAAGTAGAATTATGGTAAATGGCATTTGAACAAAATATTAACTTGGCTATGTGTGGATTCACTTTTTCTTTTTTTACTATTAGCTGCTTTAAGAAAGTTGTCTCTTCAAATCATTAAATTTCTAGTATTTACATGGTAAGTGAATCAAAGTCTCTCTACACATGAACAATTGCTACATTGTGACTTAGAAGCCTAGGTACATCTTAGGCAATGAAGAAGTCACTGCCTTAGGTATAGGAGGTACTACATCAACCTGAAAGAGTTAGTAAATATTCCAGGGATACTGACTAGGAACCACTAATTCTAGGAGTTATGATATAGTCATTTGAGTAGTAGAAATTTATAAATTTCCATTACTTGGTTTTCTAGATATGTTATTAATTAAGATAACATTCTGTTACCTTAATATTCTTTCTTAGTTCACTGGTTACCTAGTGATAGAAATAATAGTACTTTTTATGTTTTTGCTACACAGAACCGAGAAGAGCTATTTCTACGAGCCCTGTGCTTATGTCACACTGTAGAAATTAAAACAAATGATGCTGTTGATGGACCTACAGAAGAAGCTGAATTCACATATATCTCCTCCTCACCAGATGAAATAGCTTTGGTGAAAGGAGCTAAAAAGTAAGTATTTCTTGTATTTCTAAAAAAGTGGAAACCACAGAAGAGTAAGAGTTCATTTGGTGTTTTTCCATTCGCCTCAGTAACTCTATCATGTGCCTATCCTATAATGTAAGTTCAAAAAGAAAATTCTGAAGCATTGGTGTAGCTTGCCTTATTTATACATCCCAGTCACCAGTCCAAATTGTCATACTGTGTTTTGTAAATCATGAAGCCAGGCATGGTGGCACACACTTTTAATCTCAGCACTCAGGGAGGCAGAGACAGGCCTACTGCGGTGAGTTCGAGGCCAGCCTGGTCTACAAAGTGAATCCAAGACAGTCAAGGCTACACAGAGAAACTCTGTCTCAAGAAACAACAAAATAATGTCATATTATATTTTGTAAATCATGTAACAGTGACAACTTTTCTACAACATATATTATTTCTGAGTGCTGCCAGAAATTTTGATGCCATTTGGTAACTGACAATCCAGTTTACCAATGAAATTTAAGATGACTAAGTACCAAAAAACGACACATACTGTGTTTGCTACAAATTAGAATTATAAATTGTCTCCCTCTTGAATACAGTAGTAGCCAGTCATTGGCTTACTCTTTATTATCAACGCATATTGAAAAGGGAAATACAATTGGAGATTGAGATCATTTAAAAGAAGAAAAGAGTTTGTAAGGATAGATAATGCCATGACAAGAGAAAATTGTTTCTTGAAGACATATACATCTTTCTATTGTGTTTTGTAGGTTTGGGTTCACATTTTTGGGAAATTGGAATGGACATATAAGAGTAGAGAACCAAAGCCAAGAAATAGAAGAGTAAGTAGCCCTGTGTTTGGATGTTTGTCATTTGTAACCCAATGTGGACATTAAATAGAATCAGAAAGAAATAAAAACTTATGTACCTATAAATATTGAGCTATATTCTCCCATTTCAGAGTTTTAAATAAAGGTAGTTGGGTCAGGAAATGCTATTTTTCATAGAATGTCAAAAATAGGGATTTGAAGTAAAAGTTGTAGTTTGGTTTACATATTGTCCAATAGATAGAATGAGCCTTGGGTGAACTATTTGTGAAATGTAGATATGTTCATTCACAGGTCCCTTTTTTTTAAACTCTGCATGATTTAATCTAATTAATAGTTCATCTATACATAGACAGTTCTAAGATATCTCATAATGTCATTATACTTTCTGACTTCTCACTGTTTTAGGCTAAAATACCATGTTTCTGAAACAGCACCAAAGTCCCAGTTCTCAGCGGCTGCTTACATTGTGCACTTCATCTCTTGCTTTTCTCCTATTGTTGAGTTTTCCAGACATTGGAAATTTAAGCTCTCTTATGGACCATGTGCTGCCATGCGTGCTTTTATACATGTTCTCCCTTGTGCTCTAAAATCATAGCCCCCTTTCTTCACCATATTATTCTTTGTAGAATCCAGCATATAGTCTTTTCCAGGAAATATTCCTTCAATTGACTTTTTTCTCTGCTCTAGTCTCCTCCTTTTGAGTATGTTGGTTGAAGGAAGTAGTTAATGGACTCAGAGTGTAGTTATTTTCATTTTCCTTTGTCTCCTCTATAATATGGTTAAGTTCTTAGATGAAAGAGTGTTTGGTAGATTCATCTCAATTCCTCAATACCTAGCACAGTGTCTGACCCCCTAATAATTACTCCAAAATTGCAATCCCACTAGACCCCCTCTCTATCTGCCTTGGTGGGCCAGTTCTTTGTTTTCCATTGCTATGTAGACACTCTTTTTTAAGTTATACAGTAAGAAAATAAAATAACTTCTACTGTTATATCTTATTAGCATGTTTTACATGCAGAGAAATTTCAAACAAAATGGAAAGTACCAGTTGTACACAAAACTAGTTGTCCACATCCAAAGAGAAAAGTTTGTGTTAAGATGTCTCAATCATGTGCTTTTTCTTATTTCTTGAGGCATTGAACTTTTCATCTTTACGCCCCTAAAGGTATGAACTTCTCCACACCTTAAATTTTGATTCTGTCCGTCGACGTATGAGTGTTATTGTAAAGACCCAAGAAGGTATGCATCTTTAAAATTTTACTTATTATCTTTTTCTACTTGTAAGATTTGTTTATAACCTTTTTGAGGAAAGAAGTATTTTCTGTAGTATAAGTCTTGTAATTTTTACTGAAACAGGGCCTCTGTATCACAGAATGATTTGTAATTACTAATTATAGAAGCCTGGCATTCAGAGTTGCTGGCTTTCTATCCTTCTCTGACCTCTCTTATTCCCGTACTGTTTTACACTCCTTGGAAGCAAATAAAGTAGAGATGTATGATTAACCCTAGTTTCTGGGAAAGGACATTGTTGTTTCATTCCAGAGCTAAGGACTCTGAAAAAATAAAACATGCCTTTTCAGATAAATGAATACCATCATCTGTAGCCTCCTTCATATATTTGGAAGGCACTATGGCAGTTTGCCTTCTGTTCAATTTCTGAAAGAACCAGGGGAGAGTACTCCTACTTTATTCACAAGCTCTCAGAGGTATATATACGTGTGCACTTGTGTTTCTTTGGTCCAAGAAGTTTATTTTCAAAATATCCTTGATTTAATTTGGTATTAAATCTGCTGCCAATTCTTTAATGAGGAGAATATGAGAATGTGAAAAAAGCCATGGAGAACCATGGTTCACTTTACTCACCCTTTCTGGGATCAGTGCAAAGTCATGAGATTGATTTTCGTATATAACCATGAAATTTGTTTATGACTTTTAAACAGACTTCATCAGTGTATGATTAGAAATGAAACGCTTAGCATTTCAATACTACTTTAATGTATGTACATCTGCCTATATATTGTTCTGCAAGTGGTGAAATGCCTGAAAAAATGACATGCAAAAGTCACTGATCCCAAAACTTCACTTTTTTATTTGTTGAGCAGTTATTGGTCTCAAAAGGATAGTGTCTTTTAATGATCAACAGTGCATGATCTAAAACGTTACTTATAATATCATTATTCTACAAAGATATTTTAGAGTTCCCAGTATACCCCATCAAGCAAGTATTCTTCTAATTTGTTCGAAATGAATTTAGGCTGTTAGAGCTTGAGTTTGGTTTTTGGCTCTATGTCATGACTGGCTACAGTTTCAACAATAACTCACCTGGACTTTCTTGATACATCCAGCCTAGTACTCCATGATTTCCTGGGAGGAACTATAGCAGAGGTACATGTAGTAGATCTGGGTTATTTATTGTGTCTATAATGTTCTGGAGAGATGGTGGTTGTTCTGACAAACTAACTCTCTAGATATTTTATTCTATTTGTTTGAACATTGTAAGAGAGATTCAAAATATATAGCAGCTGCATAAGAGAGGCTATCTTAACAGTTACCTCTTCTGTATATCCTATTATCAGTCAAATTCTAAGTTGAGTACTTTGGTTCTTTATTTTAGGAGATATTCTACTTTTTTGTAAAGGAGCAGATTCATCAATTTTTCCCAGGGTGCCTAACCATGAAATTGAGTTAACCAAAACCCATGTGGAGCGTAATGCAATGGTAAGCCTTTGCCCTTCCTTTCAATAAGTAAGTGGAGATATGTCCATCAACAAAATTAAATAATGTTGAAGTTAATTTTAGCTTATTCTATTTGGTTATATTCCCATATTATTTATTTTAACATGAATTATTAACCCAGCCCAATCAATATTGTCGTTAGAACTAGTACTTGGTGAAGATGTTTCAAGTATCTTTTCAAACTAGCTATTAGTTGTTTTGAACTTGACTAAATGTTAACTTTTTAGTTGCATTCTGTTCATTTTAAAAAATTAAATGTTTCAAAATTTCTCTTTTGCACAGATGGGTAAAGCAAATACATTTCAAGAATATGACTGGGGTTAGGGAGATGGCTCAGCAGTTAAGAGCATGTACTGGTCTTAACAAAAGACCCAAGTTTTGTTCCCAGGACCCACATTGGAAAGCTCATAACTACTTGTAACTCTGCTCCAGGAGCTCTCATGCCCATAGCCTCCATAGTCATCTGCATTCATGTAAACCTAACCATACACAACACATACTGACACACAGTCCTCACATAATTAAAAATAAATCTTTAAAAGACTATGACATTCTTTCAGCTATTAAGGAGGTAACTATAGACCTTCTGCTTTGCTTCTAGGATGGGTATCGGACTCTCTGTGTAGCCTTCAAAGAAATTGCGCCAGATGATTTTGCAAGAATTAATACACAACTAACAGAGGCAAAAATGGCCCTACAAGATAGAGAAGAAAAGCTGGAAAAACTTTTTGATGAGATTGAGACAAATATGAATTTAATTGGAGCCACTGCTGTGGAAGACAAGTAACTAGATACTCGTTTTATTTTTTGAGATTATAATATAATTACATTATTTCCCCCTTCCCTTTCCTACCTCGAAAACCTCCCATGTCCAACCCCACTTTGTTCTCTTTCACATTCGTGGCCGTGTGTGTGTGTGTGTGTGTGTGTGTGTGTGTAATCAATCCTCAATATATAAATGCCTGTTAATTAGTTAATTATATGTTTGTTTTCAGGGCTGATCATTTAGTATTGGATAACCAATTTGTATTCACTTCCCCGGGAAGTGTTTCTCTTCCCTTAGCCATCGTTACTTAATTACCTGTAGTTCTTTATCTCTTCCTAAGCTTTCCCAGACCACATTAGCCTGGTATTATCTTTATTCAGAGCTACTCTTGCTATTTTAATGACCAGTCTGTAGGTATGCCCCAGAGTAGTAATTTATTCACATATTTTGAAATATTTCGTTTAGTGTTGTAAATCTAAAAATTGGTTTATTTTACCAAGTATGGAAAATATAGATTTTGAAACCTAGAAATAGTTTTAAATTAAATACATATAACTTAAAAATGAATCCATTATCAATGTAATCTTTTGAATATTTGCTAAATCATCTAATTGTTTATGTAACTTTTATGAAATAGCTTTATAGTATATAAGACAGGATTATAGAACCATTATTTGAACTGGTGCCTAGAAAAATGAATGGGTAAGATATTGGTAAATGAGCAGAAAGGAAATTCACAGTAAACAGTACAAAAATTTAATCTAACCTGTTTCCATAAGCTAGACTATATTTTTGAGTACTTTAAAATAAGAATAAGACTTAAATCTATAGGGTGAGCTCTTCTAGACATTATTGTAGGACTTGGTCAGTGATCTGCTTGAAATAATGTTTTGATTTTTAAATATTTTAAAGTTTTCAAAGAATTGTAAATTATGGCAAAGGGACTAGAGAGATGGATGCATGGTTTAGTATACTGGTTGTTCTTCCAGAGAACCTGGGATCAATTCTCAGCATCTACATGGTATCCACAATCATCTGTATCTCTAGCCCTGAGGGATCTCATGCCTTCTTCTCCTACTCTTTAATAGCAGGCATGCACATGGTACACAAATATATATGCTGGAAAAAACCACAAATATACAATAATAAATTAACTAAATTTTAATTGCTCAAAGTTATAAACATATATTCAACTAATTAAAAGTATTAAAGTTTTATTGTTTTTATGTTAATATTTATTAATTAGTCTTTGATATTTTCCTATATGTAACATGTATATAATTTAGTCACTTCATCCCCATTAACCTCTCTCATCCTAGTCCTGCTGCCATCGAACAACTTCTTACCAACAAAGTCCCCTCCTAGTTTCTTGTCTGTTTCTTTGTCTAACTGCTGTTCTGTTTATATTTTTGGTTTTGGTTTTGGCTTTGTTTTGATTTTTGCAACCCACTGAGTTCAATTAAGGTTGTTTGTATGAGCATGAATATTATGGTCATTTACCTGAGCATGGGCAACTTAGTGGTGATTGTGCCACTAAAGAAAATTATTATCCTACCTCAGCAACCATAATAGCCAATAGTTCCTCAGAGAGTAACTATGAGCTCCTTCTTCCTTCATAATAAAGGTCACTGGGGTCCCATCTTGTATAAGTAAATACATCTGCTATGGATTCATGAGTGTAGTGGCCATGCCAAGCCCAGAAGGTAACAGTTAAAAGCATTCCTCCCCTTGTTCCAGACCTTAAATTCTTTTCTACCCCCTCTTTCATGATGTTTCCTAAACCTTGTAAGAATAATATAAATTTCCCATTTAAGTCTGAGCTGTCCATGTATTCTCGTTACTTTAACCAGTTATGAAACACCAATTAGCTCTCACCCACTGCAGAAACAATGTTCTCTAATCAAGGTTGAGAGCAATGCTAATCTATGGGTTTAAGCAAACATATTTAGAACGCAATTTGATGCCATTTCCATTTAGTAAAAAACATAAACAAACAAACAAAAATAGTAGGTTACCTCTTAGGGCCTAGAACCTTACCGGCTACAGACTTTTGGCTAGTTTTCAGAGCAAGGCATGAGTTCCTTTCCATGGAATGGGCCTCAAGTATAAATTTTAAAAGAGACTTATGTGTTTTATATGTATGGGTGTTTTGCCTACATGCGTGCCTGTGAACTGTATGCATGTAGTGCCCTCAGACGCCATAAGAGGTTGTCTGATTCCCAGGAACTAGAATTACCAATAGGTGAAGGTTGCCATGTGTTACTGGTAATCAAACCCAGGTCCTCTGAAAGAGTAGTGAGTGGTTTTTTAGTCACTGGGCCAGTTTCTAGCCTCATCAAATACACCTTTGTAAAAGCAGTTGGCTACTCTTATCAATCACATTCACACTTTATTTACCAGTAGGCTTATCTTGTCTGGCATGTTGATATTGTAACTTAAAAGAATTCATAGGTAGATAAGACTCCTGATAGCTATTCTCTCCCAGCAGCCTACACAGCACCTTCAAGTACACTGAATGCTAGCAAGCAGGAAGGAAGCTTGTAACTCAGTTCTACCCTTGATTTCTCTGTCCTACAACCGTTGTATATGGTATCTTCACTGATAGTGTCTTACCAACTAGTCCTGGTGAGCAACCAAGAGCCATGGCAAGAGATTGTTTAGTTTAGGAGAATCTCTGGGACCTCATAGAGAGATGGCTCAGCAGTTAAGAGCACTGGCTGTTCCTCTATAGAGGACCTGAGTTCCAATTCCAGGGAATCCAGTGTCCTTTTCTGGTCTCCTTGGATCCGGCATACATGTGCTACACAGACATATATACAGGCAAAACACCCACATACATAGAGTAGAATAGAATAGAATAGCTTACAGGGAGGTATTCGACACTTAGATTACATACCCATTCAAACTTGTTTATAAAAATCACTTTTTAAAAATTGCAAATGCAAAACACCATGCAGCTATATTGAAGTACTTGAAAAGTACTTGTGAAGACCTAATATCTGTAGATCTCAATGAACTTCTATATGTTTTTCTTAAATTATATTTTATTACTTAGCTTACAAACTAGCAAGTTTCAATATATCCTTCCTTTGCTTACCCTCTTGCTCAATCTCCTCCTCTTTCCTGTTCATTTTAATCTCCACTTAAACCTTTCCATCTTCAATTGATTTTTTGTGCCTGTGCATGTGTGCATGTGTGTGTGTGTGTGTGTGTGTATGTGTATGTGTATGTGTGTGTGTTTTACGGAGGGTAGTGGGAGGAATAAGAATACCATGCATGTGAGCATGCCCCTGCAGGACAGAGATGTCTCATCTCTGAAGCTGGAGCCACAGGCTGCTTGGGGCCACTTGATATATATGCTGGAAATCAAACTAGGGTCCTGGAAGAGTAATACATGTTTTTAAGCCCTAACCATCTTTCCAGCCCCCCTCCTGAAATGTTCATTAACATGCATTATAAAATTAAGTTTCATTGTGGCATTCCCATATATGCATATATTTTAATTATATTCCCTGTTTTTAATACTCTTTCTTACCTACTATAGCTCCCCTTTTCCTTCTCCCTCTTAACAATTTTTTTTTGTCAAATTGTATTGATATTCTGGTGTCCGAAAGGAACCCAAAGAAATGTCATTCTTCTATTTTTTTTTTATTTTTTTTACCTTTCAGAATTATTCTTAAATTCTCATTGAAAATTATTGAGTGTAGCCAGGCGGTGGTGGCGCATGTCTTTAATTCCAGCATTTGAGAGATAAGGCAAGCAGATCTCTGAGTTCAAGGCCAGCCTGGTCTAGGTTCTAGTACAGCCAAGGCTGCACAGAGAAAGAAAGAAAGCTATAATTCCTTTACTTATTTATTTTTCTTTTTATGAGATAGGATATCAACTGTATAGCCCTGGCTTGCCTGGAACACAGTATAGAAACTGTTTTAGCTTCAAATTCACAGAGATCTGCTTGCAGCTACCTCCTATTAAAGACAAGCTACCACACTCAGCAGCTTTCCTAATCTTAAAATTTCCTCAAGGATAAGAATTTACTAATATCCCCCATATCTAATTAGAATGTTTTAGCTCTTTCCATTTAGGAACATGTTAAGATGTTACGTTGTTCACCAGGCATGGTGGCTCATGCCTTTAATGCCAACACTTGGTAAAGAGAGGCATTAACCTGGTCTACATAGTGAGTTCCAGGACTGCGAGGGCTACATAGACTATGTCTCAAAAAAATTGTGTGGTGAGATGTGGCATATAAAAAAATACACTAAAGTCACAGCGGATGCAAACATTTGGAGTTTCTGAAGACTTTTGCTTAATTTCAATTTTTATCCTACCACTGGTTACCAGTTACCTCAAGAGATAAGAAATTTTCTGAACTCCATTGTTTGAAATTCACTTCAGTAAGAAAAGCTTTGTCAGAGACAACACAACTCTGATAAGGAGTCAGGATTCTAGAACTGTATTGCTAATAAGCTGTAAGAATGCTTGCTTCAACAAAGTTTCTTTGTGTTTGTAGGCTGCAAGATCAGGCTGCAGAGACCATTGAAGCCTTGCATGCAGCTGGCTTGAAAGTGTGGGTACTTACTGGCGACAAGATGGAAACAGCTAAATCCACCTGCTATGCTTGTCGCCTTTTTCAAACCAATACTGAGCTCTTGGAATTGACCACAAAAACCATTGAAGAAAGTGAAAGGAAAGAAGATCGATTGCATGAATTGTTAATAGAATATCGTAAGAAGTTGCTGCATGACTTTCCTAAAAGCACTAGAAGCCTTAAAAAGTAAGAAAGTGCATCTATTTCTTATATTTATACATTGATACAAATGTAAATAACAGATGCTTTTGTAGAAGGCTCTATTTGCTGTAATTTATCATTCTCTGTTCTTTTATTCTTGTAAGTTAAAACCTTCCCTGAGGACTTAGTTAATGCTCCATTTGAGACCATTTGTCACTTTATATCTTTCTTAATGTAAAAGACAATTAGATTTCTCAAATTTAGTGTGAAAGCTCAATTGGGGGGGCAGTGCTGTGAATTGAACCTAGGCCCTTATACATTCTAGGCAAGCTCTCTACCACTGAGATATCTGCAGCTCTCAGTTCCTTTTTTTAGACAAATTTATAATTCACATGTATCCAAAAGCATAAATTCTACATACTAATAGGTTAACATGATATTTTGATGCACACATGCACTGTATAGTGTTTAAGTTGAAACTAAATGCATTTTCCCCAAAGCACTTTCATTTGTAAAAGATTTATTTATTTATTTATTTATTTATTTATTTATTATGTATACAATGCTCTATCTGCATGTACACCTGCAGGCCAGAAGAGGGCATCAGATCCTAGAATAGATGTGAGCCATCACGTAGTTGCTGGGAATTGAACTCAGGACCTCTAGGAAGAGCAGAAAGTGCTCTTCACCTCTGAGCCATCTCTCCAGACCTCCTCCAGCACTCTTCTTTAGAGTAAAAACTTCTAGAATCATTACTTCTAACATTTTGAAATTTATGGGAAATTATTTTTGCCTATAGTCACCCCATTGTACAGGTAATATACTAAAAATATCTTCATCCTGCCTAAATATTACTTAAGCTCATTGATCAATGTTTCCCCATTCTTATACCTGCATACTCTTCCAGACTTTGGTAACCACCCTTGTATTCTCAACTTCCATGAGATCAATGCTCTGAGATTCATATGAATAAAATCATATACTGTCTTTTTATACCTGGATTACTTCACTTCCTTATCATATATAATGTAAATGAGCTTCATTTCATCTATATAGTTGCAAATGACATAATTTCATTTCTGCAGCTAAATAGTACTTTTATGTTATGTATGCACCATATTTTTTCACCTATTCATTAGTTGAAAGACACTTAAGCTATTTCCATCTTTGGGCTATTGTGAATAGTGTGGAAGGAACAGTAGAGTGCATAACATCTCTATGCTACTCATTTTGCTCTTGTGTATACTCAATAGTGAGATTTCTGGATGATAACAGTAGTATTTATTTTCTTAACTTTTTAAAAGTAGCTCAATTTCTAACTGTTTAGAGTCTGGGCATACAATAGCACCAGTCTCCATAATTGTTTCCATAAATTTTGAAGTACTAGTCCATTTTCCATGTGGATTCTCATTACTCCAGCAGGAACCAAATAAACAAACTTTGATTCTGTCTTCAACTAGCCAAGGGGAAAAGATTTATGGAGCTTAAGAGTCTCAAGAAAAGCTTCTGATGCACAATAACTCAGTGCCTAGAAATAAGAAAGACATCCTTTATTCTTCTCATTGTCTAAGTTAGTTGCTTGAATTTAGTGTGGCTATCAGTAAGTCGAATTCCTTTTCTGGAATACTACCAGTTATACCTGTAGTAATTGCAGAGACCTCCCATAGGAAAAACTGTTTCCCCTTTTGCCCCCAAGACTTTTTTAAGGGGATGGAGAGATGAATCACTGATTAAGAGCAAATACTGCTGTGCCAGAGGGCCCAAGTTCAGTTCTCATGACCTACATTGACTGGCTCACAATCACCTATAACTCAAGCTACAGGGGAGCTGGTGACCGACCTCTTTTGACCTCTGTAGGTACCTGCACTCACGTGCACATACACCTATAATAAAGAATAAAACAAACCTTTTAAAAATATATTTATTGACATTTTTGTGTAGGAGTGTTTTTGTCTATGTATTATGCACTGTGTGTGTGCCTTGTGCCCATGGAGGTCAGAAGGTGGCAAGCTGCCTGATGTGGGTACTGGAAAATGAACTTAATGCAAGAGCATCAAGTGTTCTTAATCAGTGAATCATCTCTCCAGCCACATATTCCATTTCCTAATGGAATACCATTAAGTGTTTTAGATGATTATTCTCACCTAAGCTTTATTAACAACTCATTTAGGCAATTTTAATTCTCTTTATAGATAAAGAGAAACTGAGGCTCATTAAGATAAAGTAACTTCCTCAAAATCATACAGCTGTTAAGGAATTGAACAAGTCTGTATGATTTCAGAACCTGTTCTTTTTAACAGCTAAGCTTATACATACTCTATCTATATCTCTCATGTTTAAACAGTCTTAAAAATTAATAAGCCACATTAATAAGGCTATGGCTCATTCTAAAACAGCTATAATTCTGATACCTGATAGCCAGTGAGACTGCATATTTATATCATTTACCTATGAGAAAATTTCCTTTCTTTAGTCAAATAACATATATGGTTGGTCCAAATTACAATGCATGCTCCTTGTCAGTTTTTCTTAGTTAGCCTGCCATAGCACACCATAGAGTTCAGATCCAGAATTCCCTTTACCCGCTTTGTTCCTTTCCTTTTTCCAGTTCACATTATCCAAAAAGCCTTAGTCATGCTCTAGTTACCACTGGTATTTCAGATCATACATGTAGCATCATATGTGTTCAACCCCTTAAGCCTCTCTGGCTGATAAGCTCTTTAAATAAAGCACTGTCCATATCACTTTACCCTGAAACCTTTGGTAAGTCTCCGTTAGCCACAGACACTTTGGTCATACCAAAGGCCTGAAGTAGAATTAATTTGCTCTCAAATGTGCCAACCACATATATTCTCCCTTCACTTCTTTCTTCTCTACTTTTAATGTAACTTCCAGGTATCTCACCTCACAAAGAATTGACCTCCTGGGTGGACTTAGTGTCTCAATAACTGAGTGTGTACCATTTATTATCTTGTTTGTTTGTATATGTTCCCATATATGTACTTCTTCTATTCTGTGGGAATTTTCCGTTCTCCAAGAAAAGATTAGACAATAGTTCTTTTTAATTTTACAATGGAGATTGAACCCAGATCACTAATATGCTGGGCAAACACCCTTACTGAACTGTAGCTCCAACCCTCAGTAGAGTAGTAGTAGTAGTAGTGGTGGTGGTGGTGATAGTAGTAGTAATATATGTACATAACTATTATTATAAACACTTCCATGTGGCCTACTTGTAGCTGGTATTTACAAGTATTTCTTCATTTATTGTTTTCTGTTCAGTGAGCCCTGATTAAATAAGCAAAGAAAAAAGATAGTTTCATTGCATTTGTTTGGTTGGTTGCAGGAGGGACACACATATGCTGCTGAATGTTTGTGCGGAGGTCAGAGAACAATTTATGTGAGTTAGTTCTCTCCAGCCATCTAGGACTCAGGAATCAAAGTTAGGTCATCAACCTGGCAGCAAATGCCTTTATACATTGAGCTATCTGGCTTGCTAAATATGCATGATTGATGGCCCTTTAATTACTAAATAAAATGTGCCTCAAAACTTATGGAACAAAATGTGAATGAATATAAAATATGGTAGAAATACAGAATAAAAGATCATTGAATACATTACATTTTTGCTATTCAAAACTTGATTTATAAAAGTGTCACTGGGCAGGTGGTTAGAATGCAGAATTTAAAATCTCACCAAGACTTATTGAATCAGAATCTGCACTTTAATAATATAATCAAATAACCCCCCTGCACAGTAAACTTTGAATAGCATTAAAGTAGACAACTAAATCTATAACCGAAAATTTCCTGTATTTACTGCTTCTATTGGAGTGATTCTCAAAGGGCACCCAAGATTGCTTGAGCAGAAATTAAATGGATGCTGTTTTGTTCCTTTCATTGCAACAGAAAATTTATTAATTTGATCTGTTGTAAATTTTTTCATATGCACATACACACACTTGTGTGTATATTAGTTACTTTACTATTGATATGGTAAAACACCACTACCAAGGCAACTTATAGAAGTTGAATAAAAAGAATAAGAATCTGTGGTGGCAGGTCAGAGGCATAGCAGCAGGAGCATAAAGCTAAGAACTCACACACTCCCCTTTGATTTTTCGAGACAGGGTTTCTCTTTGTGGCCTTGGCTGTCCTGGACTAGCTTTGTAGACTACCCAGGCCATGCACTCAGTGATCTGCCTGCCTTCGCCTCTCTGCTGGGATTACAGGCGTGCGTCACCATGCCCAGCTGAGTTTACATCTTCTGTTGCAATCACAAAGGGTAGAGAACTAACTAGAAATGGCATGAGGCTTTAAAACCAGTGTTGTGCTTCCTCTAGCAATACTGCATCTCCTAGACCTCTTCAGACAGTGCCACCAACCTGAAACCAAGTATTCAAATGTCAGAGCCTATGAGAGGCACTCAAATTTAAACTACCACAATGTGCATTCAGATTATTGTGATCCACCTAACTCTCTCTACCACCTCTATTATCCCTTTCTCTACCTACAAATCCCCTTCTCATATTTATGACTTTGTGGTTTGGTTGGTTGGTTGGTTTGTAAGATACTGTGTGATCATGGTTTTGCAACTGATTTTTTTTAGACAAGAGCTCATGTAGCCTACACTGGCCTTGAACTCTTGATCCTCTTACTTCCATCTCTCTTTACATTTGCTTTCTTGGCACCAGATGCATCTTAGTTGGAGTTAAGTGTGAGAACAGCCTAAGGAATCTTTAAAATATAATTGTGCAGTACGAAGCTTTGCCTAATACTTTCAGACTTAATTGGTCTACAGATGGGAGCCAGGCATTGACAGTTTTTTTTTTAATATAGGTAAACTAGGGTTAAGAATCACCACGTGATATAAAAATGGTATTTATTTAAATGATATATGTGTGCATTTATATAATGTTCTTTAATGAGCACTATATCTTCTTGATGTTCTGCCCTATTTGAAAACCATATTCTATGGATTACTTTTGTCATTCAGGCAAAGTTGCTATATTTGTTTGCTCTTAAGTCATTTTATTTTTTTCTCTTTCCTTATACAGTCAGACTGCACAACCACCTTCATTTTTTTTATCATTTTCGGAGCTTAAAATCAACTGTGTACACAGTCCTTGCTCCCCATGACACTATTAGCTGCCTTTCCTTATTATTTCTGTTCATATTACTCTACAGGCTTTTTAATAGGCAAACATGGTGCAATCTATTTTGTTCTTTTTGTCTTCTTACTCATTTCTCTACTGAAGTTGACATTATTAATTACATCCTCCCTAAAATTCTCCTCCTTAGGCCAGTGCAATAGCTCATCAGCTAAAAGTACTTGCTGTACAAGCCATATGACCTGAGTTTGATCTCCATAACCAATTCCAGCTAATTTGCCCTCTGACCGCCACACATGTACCATGCATGTGCATATGCGCACACACACACACACACACACACACACACACACACACACACAATAAAAATTTAAAAACACCAGCTCTGTTTCTTAATTTCTACAATGTCTACCACAATGCTGACATTTCCTCCCTCTTTTCTGGTCTAGTATTTTCATTTTCTCCCTAAGTAGCTTTTTTTTTTTAACCAAAATTTACTGTTACTAGATAGATAGATAAAGGAAACTGGAACTGGTGACTTGTCTCATCTGGAATACTCCCCTCTGTGTGATTAAAAAGCTCAGAATAAAGCAGGGTATGGTGGTGCATGCCTATAGTCCCAGAACTTGAGAAGTGGAGACAGGAGGATCGGAGTTAAAGGACATCCTCAGCTATAGAGAGAGTTGAAGGCCAGCATGAGCCATGCAAGATCTGTCTCAAAACAAAATAAAAGTCAAGGTCTTAATTCTAACTGTATACAAGATATAAACACATTTTTAAAATCTTTTTCAGAGCGTGGACAGAACATCAGGAATATGGATTAATCATTGATGGCTCTACATTGTCACTCATACTGAATTCTAGTCAAGACTCTAGTTCAAACAACTATAAAAGCATTTTCCTACAGATCTGTATGAAATGCACTGCAGTGCTCTGCTGCCGGATGGCACCATTACAAAAAGCCCAGGTAACTGGATAGTAGTTAATTTTCTGTTCTGTACACATCTCATATCTCTCCTTGGCTTTTTCTTCTTTGTGAACAAACTCTTAGTCCCTTTCAAAGTATTTTAAACCTATACTGTACCTTGTACTCTCAAGCTTGCTGACCAGTTCGTTACCTTCTAGACTTCTCAAATGAGTATTTAGTTCCTACTGCCTGCACTCAGTGTTCTTTCCTCCTCATGGCATTATTAGCCCTGTGTATCCTGTTATTTCTTCTCTTACTACTCCACTGGCTTGGTTACAGATAAACCTGGCCCAGTTCCTTGAGCACTATTCTTTTCCTTGTTCATTGACATTCTCCTTAAAAATCTTCCTAGATTTCTGTGCCTGCCCAAAATGCAGTATGTTCCTCCTCTTTGACATTGTATCTTTTCATTTTGTTGTATCCGGTATTTTTACTTTTTTCTTTTATTTTTACATATGGGAGTATTTTGCCTGCATGTATATCTGCACAACTTGGGTTCCTGGTGTTTACAGAGGCCAGAAAAGGTCATCAGAACCCCTGGAACTAAAGATACGGGCATTTGTGAGCTGCTGTCTGGGTACTGAGAATTAAATTTGGGTCCTCTGAAAAGCAGCCAGTGTTCTTTACTACTGAGCTGCTTTCTGGCCCATTTATCTTGTATTTTCTACTTGCTTAATAGTTTTTTCCCTATGGCAGTTTTTCTTTGCTTTTCACTTTATGGACTCACTCTCTGGATTAACTCTTTCATTTTTCTGCCTTCCATGGATACAGCTACAGTCCTGGCTTTTTCTTAAGATTAAGTATCCCATTTCTAGCTGTCTGCTAGATATCTCCATTTGGATTCCCTACTATCATAATTAATTCTAGTATCTTCAGGCAGATATTATAATTTTCTTGAACAGTTTGTTTCTTCCTTTGTCTTATTTTATTCCTGTTACCGGAGCCATTTTTCTTTTACTCCCTAAGTCTCATATTATAATCTGTTTGTGTATTTTTGGTCTATCTATTTTTATGAAACCTTTTTGGTATTGCCCATATTTTTTCTCCTTTCCAGAACATGGAGTAGCCTTAGTGGGTTTTTGTTGTTGTTGTTGTTGTTGTTGTTGTTGTTGTTGTCTGTTTTTGTTTGGTGGGGTTATGTTTGTTTGTTTTTTGTTTTTTGTTTTTTGGGTTTTTTTTTGTTTGTTTGGTTTTGGTTTTTCGAGACAGGGTCTCTCTGTGTTAGCCTTGGCTGTCCTGGACTCACTTTGTAGACCAGGCTGGCCTCGAACTCACAGCGATCTGCCCGCCTCTGCTTCCTGAGTGCTAGGATTAAAGGCGTGCGCCACCACGCCTGGCTGTTTGTTTGTTTTTTTAACACAGGTTTTTCTGTATAGCCTTGGCTGTCCTGGATTCACTGTGTAGACCAGGCTGGCCTCAAACTCACAGATACCTGCCCCTGCCTCCTGAGTGCCTCAATGTATTTTCTCTTTATCACTATACTTAACATTTTCTAGATTATTACGTCCTCATCGCGTGTGTACATATAGTTTAACTCATTACCTTCTGTCTAAATCTTTGGGATTCTACTTCATTAGTTTCTTACAAACCCATCTTAAGTTTGCCATTATTGTTTCAACTCTGCCTTCTCTGCAGATTAACCATCATTTCCCTTGGCATCTCCTATTATTTCTGTAGCCAAGCTTACTATAGTTTTAATCCTCTAAACTCAAAACTTTTATATATTATTCACTTCTCTCATACTTTACGTTTTTATGTGGCTTTAGCTATCAAAGTATGTTTTCTAGTACTTTTTCCTAGTGTTTTCTGCCCGTTTCTTTCTTCTCACTTCTTTCCAGAGCTCATTAACCTTCATCTGTAACTAGCCTCCTAGCTTCTCTCTGTTTTCTCATTGCATTTTCTACCAGTGGCTTCTGTACTCTGCTACCACTTGTACATTTTTCCATATTGATCTGAATCCATTATCCATATGTGGAAATTCATTGATCTGGTCACACCAGACCTATTTTTAAAGTGTTTTCTATTTTCACTTCACTGTGTGCCTTTTGGATGTCATTTTGTTTCTCTAGGAATTCCCTATTTCTGTACACACACAAATTTTACTAGTATTTCATGATTTAAGTCGTGCTTTCTTCTGTAAAATAATTCCTAATTAGCAAATACTTTCTTCTTCTTTGATATCATAAGCTTTCATATATGGAAATTTTTTCTTACATTTACTTACATATTATGTGGTCCATGTACCTTGGTACACATGTGGAGATAAGAAAACAACTTTAGGGCTGGAGAGATGGCTCAGAGGTTAAGAGCACTGGTTGCTCTTCCAAAGGTCTCAGCAACCACATGGTGGCTCACAACCATCTATAATGAGATCTGGTGCCCTCTTGTGGCCTGCATGTAGATATGTAGGCAGAACACTGTGTGTGTGTATATATATATGTGTGTGTGTGTGTGTGTGTGTGTGTGTGTGTGTGTGTGTGTGTGTGTGTATTTTTTTTTTAAAGAAACTGGGTCTGGACTCACTTTGTAAACCAGGCTGGCCTTGAACTCACAGAGATCTAACTGCCTCTGCCTCCCAAGTGCTGAGATAACAGGCATGTACCATCATGTCCAGCCTCACTGGAGCATTCTTTAGGGAGATATGAATATATTCAGAGGAGGGAGTAAGAGGTAACGAAAGCAGTGTTCAGATTTTTCCATTCTTGTTCTAGTGGCTTTGTACATGTTACCTCAAATCCAATATATGGCCTCTATTCTCACACATTCACAATATAATCTAAAAAGATCACATGAAATGATGACAAAAAAAGGAAACGTGCCAGCCTTTAGTAAGTACGGCAGGAAAGGTTTTAAGCATTTATACATATACAGATCTAGAAACAAATGGGGGTGTTAGTGCTATAGTGCTAGAACTATGTTACTTTACACCTGGCAATTAAGAGTTTATTTTACATAATACATACACACAAACTGCCTTTCTGTTTACTTATAAATAACAATGAACCCAGTAAATTTTATACATTCTGCTTTTGACTTTTCTATCTCTTTTGCATTTAATGTTTAGATTGTCAGAATGGTGAAGAACTTGAAAGGCAGCCCCATAACACTGTCAATAGGTGATGGTGCAAATGATGTCAGTATGATTTTGGAATCCCATGTGGGAATAGGTAAGAAACATTTAATGTGATGGCCTCTATAATGTATCATCATCAGTATTGTTCTTTAGGTTGAATCACTTTTATTCTAGATTTATTTTGGTTATTCATCTGGAAACTGACCTTGGGAATAATTGCTAATCTGATGAAAGACTTTTTTCTAACAGTGATATGTAACTAGAGGGTATTTTTATATTTGCCAAACAAAGTGGATTTTTCCTTTTCTTTTTCTTTGAATGGTTTTTTGAGACAGGGTCTCTCTCTGTAGCTCTGGCAGTCCTGGAACTCCCTCTGTAGACCAGGCTAGAACTCAGAGACTATTTGCCTCTGTCTCCCAAGTCCTGGGATTAGAGTTGTGTGCCACCACCGCCCAATTACGAAGTGGATTTTTCAAACCTATTTGTGCCACTATTGATTGTGCAGTTCTTATTTTAACAGCATGAGTGGTATTTTATTAATTTTTACACCCCTAGTCAGACTGCTTATTCTATTTCCTGTTCTCTTTCTTTTGAGATTATCAACTGTTAGAAATTCTCACTGACTGGTTCATTTTCACCACAGTGGTACCTATGAGTACCGAAGGCTCTGGTGTTGAAGTCTTAAGTTGATACACACCAACAGTTCTTTTACCACCTTCAGCACGTTTTCATCCACCCAATTGCTACTAAGCACTCAACCTAACACTCCAAAAACATTGGACAATGGATTGGGAGCACATATAGAATTAATACCTTGAAAATTATTATAGTGAAGAAATTAGATCCCCAAATTTTTTCTCCCATTCAGAAGTAGAATGATTTAGCATGGAATTTTATATTTTGCTTATTGATTACCCAATGTGGAAATGACCTATGGCTCATAAAATTCATGAATAGCTATTCAATTTCATTCAGTTTCTCATTGTCTTCTCATTGGTTTCCTAAACCACAAACCATAGACCTCTAAGTTGCCTTAATATCACATCTGATTTAGTGTTGCACACAATTAAGCACATATTAAAGGCCTTAAATAATTTTTCCCTCCAGATAATTTTTGCTATGTACTTAAAATAATGACTCTACTTAGTTGTTTTATATTATGCTAACAAATAGCTTATCATCAATTAAAAATACTTTTATTTGGTAAGTCTCAGTATCATTCTTAAAGCCATTTTAAAAAATAAACCTAAGGTATACACTTCATTGTAACATTTAAGCAACTTAAAATATAAAAACAAATCAGGTGTTGGGTCATTCTATGAAATTATCACCATCTGGAAATATTCTCTCTTAGGTATTAAAGGAAAAGAAGGTCGCCAAGCAGCCAGGAATAGTGATTATTCTGTTCCAAAGTTTAAACATTTAAAGAAACTGCTATTGGCTCATGGACATCTATACTATGTGAGAATAGCACATCTTGTACAATATTTCTTCTATAAGGTATGTGATCAAATATTTATAATTTAGCTCTTTTGCAGGACACTGTTTTTGAAATGTGATCTTTGTAACATAGATTTGAATCAAACTTGTTCTGTAACTGGGCTGGCACATACCTCCCAGGTGCTAGAATTACAGATGTGCACCATGGTACTGAGCTCTCCAATTTCTGAATTTCTGTGAGTCTAAATACCAAGGCATTACTATGAATATAAAAGATTTGAAGTTAAGTTTGAAGTCAGCATCTGGCAGGCTGGCCTGGGTTCCACATCCCATGGGAAGGTCCAGGAACTGCTTGCCTCCAGACAAGAATGGATGGACATTGGGATCAAAGGTTTGAAGGGCCTGTTTCTCACTCAGGGGCATCTAGAGCTCTTTAGGATGAGGCCTGTTGCCTGGGCCTGGCTTCTAATCTTCCCTGAGGGTTATGGGATACTCTTTACAAGATCTAGGTTACCAGATTAGGTGGAGTGAGAATGCCACTAAGAAAAGGGACTCCACCATTATAGACCAAGTGCAAAACAGCTATCTGGAGAAGTCAGACTTCAACCTTATCCAGAAAGAGTCCCACAGTCAGCTTTATTAAAGTATAAATTAAATATAATAATACTTTATCCATTAAGAACATATAGATCAAGGCCTAAGAGATAAATTGTTTAGCTAAGGGTTTATGGATTTTTGTTATCCTTTCAAAGAATCAAATGCTTGTTTCATTGATTTTGGTTTTTGTATATGTATGTATCTTTTCATTTCAATTTTTCCTTTTATTATTTTTGAGATTGTAATGTGATTACATCATTTTCCCCTTCCCTTTCCTCCTCCACACTCTCTCATATACCTCTTCTTGTCCACTTCCATGGCCTCTCTTTTCATTAATTTCTATTATATGTACATATGTATATACATATATACATACCTACGTGCATGCATACATACATTCCTGAATATAACCTGCTCAGTCTAGGGATCATAGCTGTCTCCCTTATTTGAAAGTTTGCGTGGTGTCCTCTGAATGCAATTTCTCAGGAATGAGACATTCAGGTCAGTTCCAGCACAGGAGCCTCCAGGTCCTTTGTCTGAAGTACATGATATTTTTAGCAATAAGGACTTAAACCTTGCACCTCTCAGGGGCAACCATGGGTAATAGCAATGGAGCGTATGTTTTTGGAGTCTCTTGGACAATGCTTGCCAGCAACGTAAAAGAAGGCTTTTCATGCCTATCGTTGGTGTTTTTTATTAGGTGGTCTTTGGCTTTTGGAGGGAGCATTGTCAGCCCAGAAAAGAAAATTTCATTTAAACTATATATGCCCATTTATATACAGAGTTACATGTTTCATAGGCTTGTTTTTTTGTTTTTTGTTTTGTTTGTTTGTTTTGGGGGGGTATATCGTTAATAGTATGATTCCTTATGACTTTTTCCAAATACCCTTACTGTAACTTCACCCTTCTTCTTCCTCCTGTATATATCTCTCCTTCCCTCCAAATTAAAGCACCCCCATTTTCCTCATTTTCAGATGAATCATTTGTACTGTGTCCCCCTTTCTATTTCTCCCCAACTCCCCTATACCGGCAGTGATCCCTCCTTACTTTCGTGGTTTCTACAGTTAATCCAGGATGCATACTCAAGTCTGAGGATTTGGAGCCAAGAGCCTACCATGAGAAAGAACATGTGACAGTTGTCTTTCTGGGTCTGGGTTATTTCACCTCAATATGATCTTTATCTAGTTTCATTTACCTGCAAAACTGATTTCATTTTTCTTTGCAGCTAAATAGTATTCCATAGTATAAATGTATCCACTACCCATTGATCAGTTAGTTGAAGGACATTTAGGTTAGGTTGTCTCTATTTCCTAGCTATTGTAAATAGAGGCAGCAATAAACATGGCTGAGTAAGTATCTGTGGGATAGGTTTCCTTGTCCTTGTCCTTGGACGTGTCCCAAGGAATGGTATAGGTGGGTCATATGGTAGACCTATTTTTACATTTTTAAGAACTCTCCACACCGCCTTCATAATGACTATGCCGGTTTGCAATCCCACCAACAATGAGCAAGTGTTATGAGAACACAGAACATTTTATGAACTTGCATGTCGAGCCAGGCCGTGGTGGCGCATGCCTTTAAGCCTAGCACTCGGGAGGCAAAGGCAGGCACATCTTTGTGATTTCGAGGCCAGCCTGGTCTACAAAGTGAGTCCAGGACAGCCAAGGATACACAGAGAAACTCTGTCTCAAACCCCCCCCACACACACCCAAAAAAGAATTTGCTTGTCATCCATGTTAATTTTCTACGTAGCCTTCCAATTTTAATATCTGTACTGCTGATATGAACACTGGTTTTGTTGGTGTGCTTGTTTGTTTGTTTGTTTGAGACAGTTTCTTACTATATAGCCCTGGCTAGTCTAGAACTCATTATGCAGACAAAGCTGGCCTAGACTCACAAAGATCCACCTATCTCTGGTTCACAAGTGCTGTAATTAAAAGTGTATCACCTGACCATTTCAGTAATTGTACTTGATTTTCCAAGGCCCAAAGGTACATTGTTAATTGTTTGAGAGCTCTGATTTTTTCCCTCTTTGGCAAGGTATCTTGTTTCTCAGGCTGGCTTTGAACTCAATATGTACCTGAGGATGACCTTGAACTTGTGTTTCTTTGGTCTCTATTTCCCAGGTACTAGAGTTAGAGGTGTATGCCTTCATGCTGCATTCATGTGGTGTTGATGAATGAACCCAGGGCTTTACACATGCTGAGCTTGCGCCTCCCAGATGAGCTAAGTTCCCAGCCACATCTGATTTTTTTTTTTAATGCAGATACTTACAGGTTTAAATTTCACTCTCAGGAGTACTTAGCCCATAGGTTTTGGTATGTTATTTTTTCATATTCATTTAGTTCTCTGACTTTTTTTAAACTCCCTCCTTGATTTCAGTAGCCTATTCATCATTCTGTAGAGGTTTTTGGTTGGTTGGTTGGCTGGCTGGCTGGCTGGCTGGCTGGCTGGCTCGTTGGTTGGGTTGTTGTTGTGGTTGTTGTTGTTGTTATTGTTGTTATTGATACAGGGTCTCACTATGTAGTTCTGGTTGGCCTGCCACTCACTGTGTAGATCAGGATGGCCTGAGATGCAGAGATCAACATGCTTCTGCCTCTGTCTCCCAGGTGCTGGAGTTGAAGCTATGTGCTAACTCCTGGATCAGAGAGATTTTTTTCAATGTCTGTGACTTTGTATATGTTTTATATTTTCTCTTGCTATTGGTTTCTACTTGTAGTCTTTTTTTGTCAGGTAAAGTACAAGAAATTAGTTTTCCTAGATGTATTAAGACTTTACGTACTGTTTGGTTTTGTATGTTATATCTTACAGAAAAGTCCATGAGCTGCTAAGAAGACTACAGTATATTGTGTTTAGATAGAATTTCTATAGAAAATTGTTAAATTAATTTCATCTGTCGTATCATTTAAATAAGGATAATTATTTGTTTGTGAGTAGGGCATTAAAGACACCTATTATTGTTTTGCTGTTAATTTTTGCCCACCCCCCATTCCATTTGCTTGCAATACCTTTTTCCAGCCTTACACTCTAAGATTGTAGCTGAAGGATATTTCTTGGAGACAACAAATGTATTGATAGATCCTATTTTTAAAAATCAATCTGCTTATCTGTGTCTGTTGATTGGGGAATTGAGACCATTAATATTGATATTATTGAAAGATGTTATGCTAATTCCTGTCATTCCTATTCCTGGTTTGCTTAACTATTGCTCTTCTATGGTCTATTCTTTTCTGTAGCCTTGTTTATCTTTCTTTTTAGTCCAAAGGAGTCCTTCAAATATTTTCTATATAGGTAGTTTAGTGGTTATGAATTCACCTACCCTGTTTTTATCACAGTTAATTTTTCTTTCTCCTTCAATTATGACAGACCATTTTGTTGGAAGCAATAGTCTGGGTTGGTTGTTGTCTTTCAGAGCTTGAAATGGATCATTCTAGAAGCTCTCTTAGCCTTAAAGTTTTTGTTTAGAAAACTTGTATTATTCTGATGAACCTGCCTTTATAGGTAACTTTCTGTTCCTTCTTTGCAGTGTCCAGTAAGTTCATTTGTTCTTTTTGTTTGTATTAACTATATAATATAATGTGGAGACATCCTTCTCTGGTCTTATATGTTTGGGTGTTTTAAGTTACTCCTATACCTGTATGAGCACTTGTTTCCCTAGAGTTGGGAACTTTTCTGATTCATTGTTTTAGTCTTTCCATAGTGTCCCATTAATCTCAAGTATAACTTATGATTGTAATATTGTTATGTTACATTTATTTTGTGTACACACGCATGCACGCACATCTGCCAGGCTTGGCAGCAGATGACTTTACTCACTGAGCCATCTCTATCTTCATGTTATTATTTTTGTCATTGTTTCAGTTCCTCTACCTTGTCTTTGAGACCTGATATCCTATCTTCCCTTTGATCCATTCTCTTGGTGACACTTTTTAAGGAGTTTATCATTTGACTTACAGAATTTTTTTTGGTTTGTTTTGGTTTTTTAAATTTTTATTTTATTAATTTATTCATATTACATCTCAGTGGTTATCCCCTCCCTTGTATCCTCCCATACAGTGAGGATGGGAGTCTGTGTTCTCACTGTCTGACCAGGTTTCCACCTAGCTGGGCACTATGAGGTTTTGATACAGTGCTTTTTCACCATAGTGTAGAGGAATTCTGCTGTGCAGGTTGACTCTATAGTTCCCTTCGAATGAAAAATTGCAGACCATGTATTGTTTGGAGCCTGCCAAGCCCTTAACTCAGCAGGGGTCTTTTAAAATAGTGTTCTACAGCTGTACCAGTTCAATGCCAAGGAAAATGTGTTTTTCAGAAAATCTTTTCTCTACAGCCACCATGCATAACTTTTGTCTCCTTTCTTCCTTCTTTGTTTTTTACTGAGAGTATTATGCCGATTTTTGAGAGTTTCAGTGATGACTTCACAGAGAGAAAGGAGTTCCCCAGACTATGCTATTCCTATTCAGTATTTTTTATGTTCTGATTTCAAGGTTTCCTATTTTACTTTGAAATAGACTAGAGATTTTTTTTGTGGCTATCACTCATCTCTTCTGGTAGTGGTTACCGAGCCTTCCCCAGGTTATTCCCTAGTCTATTGAACCAAGCCTATATGATGTCCACCATCTTGTCTAACATCTCCTGTTTCATTCTTTCATTCATGCTCTCATCTATGATTCAAATGAGTCATCATCAGTGATCACTCTTGCTACGAATAGCACCGGATGACAAGGCTCCTATAAGTGCATTTGTTAAATAAAAACATTAAAAATGAGCCAGATACACCTTTAATCCTGGCACTCAGGAAGCAGAGACAAGTGTATCTCTTGTGAGTTTTAGGCTGGGGCCTGGTTTACATGAGTTTGAGAACATGATGGGGACCTTGTCTCCAAAACAAGAAAGACAAGGAAGGAAAAGGAAACATGTATATGTGTTTATAGAAGGGAAAATGTATAGATAGTATGTGATTATGTGTATATACTAGGTTGCGAGCCTTTAACTGGTTGTTGGACCAAACATTGAGGAAGAGTATAACTTTGATGATGATAATGAACTCAGTGTGTGTAAAATAGACTGTTGTTTGACAGAAGTACTTCATTTATTACTGAATCCTCACAAGTCTCCTATGAGGCAAGTTATATAGTATCATTTCCAAATATATATAGATATATAGATCTCAGAGAAGTGTTATAACTGGTCTTGGTTCTACAGCTAGGAATTTTGAGAACTGTATATTCTCACAGTAGGTTAAGTCCAGGAATCTACTTCAGAGTTAGGTTCTGTTGGGCTTGGCATCACTGATTATTTCTTTTGACCTTTCCCTGATAGGAAGTCCCTATGAAGATTTGTCGTGTAGATTTGTCTGGTAATCTGACTCTTCCCAAAGAGTTTGTTTGCCTCCAGTTGGATTTTGGCCTGCAATTCAAGTATCTGCCACCAGATGGAATGAATTATCTGTTAAAAGAAGAAAACAAGGCTTAACTTATCCAATGTTAACAAGTGGTTAGAAATTGTTATAAGCCCAATTTACAACGAAGGGTATTAGAGACTAATTATGTAGATAATGGCTTCTGTATCCATCTTCATCTACATTACTGACTCAACACTATTCCTTTTATACAGCTGTCTTTTGCTCAGAAAGAATTTCTAATCTTTTAACTACTTTTGGCGTAGCATTAAAAAAAAAATACATTCCCTCTTCTTTAAAAAAAATATGTAGTAATATGTGTGTATGGGGGGGGTATGTGCACATGATTGGAGGTGCCTATGGCATCATATGACCCTGGAGCCGGAATTAAGGGTACTGTAAATTGTCCATGTGGATAATGGGAACAAAACTCCATCGTCTCTGATGTATACTCTTAACTGCTGAGCCATATTTTCAGCCTTTCCATTCCCCTACCTCTTTTATTGTCATTACATTTTCAAATTGTTTCCTCATTAATGGAATACTTTAGTTACAAGTCTGTTTTTTCATTTAATCTTTCTTACATAATCCAACCAGGTTACTTTAGAATATAATGCTTTCCAACTCTTAGAAGTTTTACTGTTTGTTGTCTCAGCATTAATCTATCTTTTAAGGTAATCCCTCAGTCTGACACTGTCTTACCATTTATGGATTTTGGTGTGGCTTTTCGGTTGTTTTGTTATGGTGGTGTGCTGGGCACTGCCTAGTATTGAACTAGAACATGACTGGCAGTGACCTTAGCAATATAATACTTGAGGTTTAGCTGGAGCAATAGTACAAGGGATGAAGATTAAGGGGATATAAATTGGAAAAGAAAAAAGTCAAGATATGGTTATTTGCAGATGATATGATATTATACATAAGTGACCCTAAAAAATGCCACCAGGAAACCCCAACAGCTGATAAACACCTTTAGTGACGTGGCTGGATACAAGATTAACTCAGGAAAATCAGTAGCTCTCCTATATATAAATGACAAACACGCTGAGAAAGAATTCAGGGAAGTAACACTTTTCACAGTAGCCTCAACTAGCATAAAATATCTTGTGGTAACTAACTAATCAAGACTTTAATAATAAAAACTTCAGCTGGGTGGTGGTAGTACATGCCTTTAATCCCAGAGGCAGAAGGAGCTCTCTGATTTTGAGGCCATCTTAGTCTACAGAGTGAGTTCTAGGCTAGCCAGGGCTACACAGAGAAACCCACTCGTGGAAAAAGTCTTTAAGCCATTTAAGACTTCAGAAAATGGAGAAATCTCCTATGCTCTTGGATTGAGAGGATTAACATAGTAAAAAATGGTCATTTTACCAAACGCAATCTACAGATTCCAAGCAATTTCCATAAAATTTTTAACACAATTCTTCATAGATCTATAAAGGACAATCTTTACCTTGATTATGGAAACACAAAACACCCAAAATAACTAAAAACAATCCTAAATAATACTAGAACTGCTGGATATATCACCATCCCTGGTTTCAAAGTGTACTACAGAGCTATAGTAATAAAAACAGCTTGGTATTAGCACACACAAAAAGAAATGACATTCAGTGGAATTGAATCGAAGATCCACACATAAATCTACGTATCTGTGGATGGACACCTCATTTTTTTTTACTGGAAAAAAAAAGATGTCTTCAAAAATGGTGCTGGTCCAATGGAACAGCTGCATATAGAAGAATCCAAATAGATCCATACTTATCACCATGCACAAAAATTAACTGCAAATGGATCAAAGATCTCAACATGAAGCCAAATACACTGAACCTGATAGAAGAGAAAGTGAGGAGTAGCCTTGAATCCATTGGCACATGCAAAGACTTTCTGAACAGAACACTGTTAGCACAGACACCAAGATCTAATAATAATAATAATAATAACAACAACAATAACAATAATACACGCTTTGGGTGTTATGTAGTGTAATGATTTTATAAATCCAATTGATATTTAAGGGACAATACATTAGGTGTTCAAGTCAAATGAACTAATTTCTTTCTTATAAGAAGAATACAGCAAGCCAGGCATGTTGGTTTATGCTTGCAATCCTAGCACGTAGGAAGCTAAAACAGGAGGAAAACTGTTAGTTTGAGACCAGATAAGAGTACATAGCAAGTTCCAGGCTACCTTGGACAATAGTGTGGGATCTAGTCTCCAAAAACAAAGGAAATTTTCAAAAATAGCAAGAGGTTCTCAGAAGTGAGATCCTCTTTTAGGGGGCAAAAGTTACTCTTATTATGAATTAATCATTTAAAACTAATTTCTTTACATCTTTGCAACAGTTGTTACATTCCAACATCAGAAGGATTTAAGAATGACTTTGTACAGTACCCTCTTTTGGTTTTTAAAATTGACTAAGGGAAAATACTAATGTTTGTCTTAATATTTTCCAGAACCTGTGTTTCATTTTACCACAGTTTTTATACCAATTCTTCTGCGGATTCTCACAACAGGTATGTGCCCTTCTTAGTAGAAGTATATATAGGAAATACAGGAGCAATAATTATGACTAGCTCAGAAATTGGGTTAATACATAAGCAATTTAATGATGTTGCCAAGCTGGGTAACCACATCTGTGACTGTCTTTGAGGTATCTGTGTCTGAATTTTCAAACTTTAGAGGCAAGCCTTGTCTTAATTATAAATGCTTGAAAGCCATGTTTTTCTGAGGATATTGGCATTGTTCAAACAACTGTCTTATAGTGATAGGGAAGAGACAGACAATTAAATATGTGATATGGGATACTATCTCAGTGTTCTAAAGGGAAAAATATAAGCAATAAAACATATAAAGTAATACTGAAAGCATATATACCCACCATATGACAAGGTGGGTGGCTATTAATTTAAAGGAGCTATCTGGAACAATCTCTCTAATAAGGTAACATGTAGACAGACCTGAGTACCCTAGAGAAGAAACTAAGCAGACATCTTAAAATTGTTCCAGGTAAAGGAATGGTCTCTGAGGAGGTGGCATGGAGTGCAGATCTTTACTTTTTACTATGGACTTGTGTTGGTGCTGGCAGCAGCATGCTTTCTTGTGTGATTGGAGTACATATAGGTAGTCTTTATTCAATCCAGAACCTCATTAGCTACTCTCTGGAATTCCGAGTGTGGTATGGAAATATAGAAATGGAATGAGACTATTTAAAACAAAACCTCTTTCTTTACGGCTGGAGAGATGGCTCAGAGGTTAAGAGCACTGACTGCTCTTGCAGAGGTCATGAGTTCAATTCCCAGCAACCACATGGTGGCTCACAATCATCTCTGATGTGATCTGATTTCCTCTTCTGGTCTGCAGGTGTACATGCAGGCAGAGCATTGCATATATAACAATTAAATTAATTAATTAAATTAAAAATAAAAATAAATAAAACGAAACCTCTTTCTTTAGTAAAGCTAGGATATTATGTGGCTGTTTTTCCATGAAAAGGAAACAGTTGTAACACGTTCAACAAGATGACAATATTATCAACTAACCTTGTTTGGAGGACATTCTATCTCCTCTAATTATGCATCTAAGAACTGCAGTTAACTCTCACGTAACCTTGAAGTTCCATCCTGAAGCAAAAGTAGATCTGAGGAGTTGTTGTTTTATTTTACTTATTAGTGAAAATGGGTAGTTTCCAAAGCAAATTTAGTATTGTATGTCATGAACTAGTACTTTCATTTGAAAATTAGAAGTATAACACATTTTTATGCTTTTTAATTCAGTGAAAGAATTTTTTTTGCTAATCTTGAATCTTTGTTCATAGAAAATATGTGAAAGTTGTCTCCATATTCCATGCAGAGCCATCCTCTTAATTTCACTGAGAGTTGAATATACTCTCTCTTGCTTTTTTTTCTGTTGAAACCAATTAATATTGAGATCCCTTCCTCTGGATCTACTAGCTCCCTGATTACCCCCAATTCTGCTCTCTGTATTGAATTTGAACTCCTTGGTGAATAAAGGATGAATCATGTTTGTCCTCAGTGCTTGGACTTATTACACTCTCCACTAATGGTTGGAAGCTAACTAGTGAGTGAGCTAAAAAGTTCTGTTCAAGTTGTTTAAAACTGTTTCACATCACTTTTTATTATAATGTGTGTTTACTTCACTAGGTAAAATTACATAGTTGTGTTGATTAGTGTCACATTTAAATGGATTTTATTAATCAGAGAACATTTACATATATAAATATGTGTGTGAATATATGATGTCTTTAATTCAGACAACACAAAATGTCTATATGGTACCTAGCAGTGTGTATCTAATACTGAACTCAGTAAATACTTGGACCTGAACAAAGTTTATAAAATACTTAAATCTTTTTCAATAGAAGTTTTATAGGCTAGAGAGATGGTGTGGTGTTTATAAGCACATACTGTATCAGAGAACCTGAATTTGGTTTGGTTACTAGCACCCATGTTGGATAGCTCATAACTACCTGTAACTCCAACTCCATGAGGATCTTTTACCTCTTCTGGCCTCCTTGGACACATGCATTCACATAAACTTGCCCACACATAGACCTACACATACACATAATGTTAAAATCTGAAAAAGAAAAATTTTTTTCCAGGCAGGATTTCTCTGTGTAGCCTCGGCTGTCCTCAACTCGCTTTGTAGGCCATGCTGGCTTCGAACTCACAGAGATCTGCCTGCCTCTGCTTCCCTAGAAATATTGTTTTTAAAGCTTTGTGATTTCCTAATTGATCCTTTGCAAATGTGGTGTGACTTCTGTGTTCACTTGTCCAGTATTTAATGGCTGCTTTCAGGATGCCATCATATATTTGGGAGTTCAATACTGTCAAAGCACTCAAGACTAAGATCACTAAGCACATACTTATAGTTGATTAAACTATGTTTCTTAGCTTTAAGGAAGTAAGAACACACATAAGAGGAATTTTCAGGAAAAGGGTGCTAAAATGGCCTTATTATAGGATTTGAACTTTATTACATGATTGGGGATTATAAAATATTAACCAAAAATATGTAAAGTATTAACCAGGAAAAAAATTCCAAGATGGGTTGGCTTCTCCCTATGGTTTAGTTTTTGTAAGGACTCCTGCCTTGTACTTATTTGGTCTTTCTGAGAGAGCTACTAAATAGCTACATTTTTAGCCACTGAAAAATCTATGTAAAGTTAATAGGAAATATTATTAAGATCCTATTAAAGGGTCAAGTATGTTAATAATGACACATAGAATTGTTTAATATTTTAATCTTTACCAGGTAGAGTGACCTTATTTACAAAGTTGCCTAAGCTACTCCAAAAGCATTTTTCAAAAACTATGTTAAGCTAGGCATGGTGGCGCACGCCTGTAATTCCAGCACTCAGAGAGGCAGAGACAGGCAGATCTCTGTGAGTTCGAGGCCAGCCTGGCTACAACAGGGAAACCCTGTCTTGGGGGGGGAAGATTATAGCTGTAGGTTTTTGCAAATACATTATCTCATAGATGAATGACTACAGTATATTTTTTTCCTGTTTGTTTGTCTGTCTGTCTTTTCAGCCACTCTATGATGCTGCTTATCTTACAATGTATAATATCTGTTTCACATCCCTGCCCATCCTGGCTTACAGTCTCCTGGAACAGCACATCAACATTGATATTCTGACCTCAGACCCTCGATTGTATATGTAAGTTGGAACTGTCATTGAGATAATTTCCCACTCTGTAGTCCAGATTTGTTTGGAAGTCACTATGTAGCTCGGGCTAGTCTAGAATTTGTGAAATTCTCTTGTATTGGTCCTTGTATTATTGGTATAAGCCACCATGCTGGGCTTTAAGTAATGTGTTTTATTTCATCTACAGATAGGAAGGACACAGAATTGATAACTTGGTTCATTAAGTGTTTCTGTTGTGAATTTTCAGCTAAAACAGATCATTCAACAGGAGAGTGGTATATTTCTCTAGATAGCAGTCCTGTACTTAAATGCATATATTTGTGATGCAGGTATAGGTCTCAAATTATTGCACTGTTTTACATAGAGGTGCCAAATAAAGGCTGTGACACAATTGTGGCTCAGCCTAAAGTGCAACTTCCCTTCCTAACATTGCAGAGGGTACCAGCTTTGATCAAACTTGATCTTCGCTTATTCCTAGCAACAGAATATTGTTACCGTGATAACTCCTTTATAAACATGGGTCTCTACAGTGCCCTACTGAATTTTAGCAGTGGCATTATATAGTTCACCTTTAACACTTAGTGACTCAGACATTTTGAAAAATATTGACATGAAACGTTGGTTATTTTATATTCCTAATAGAATTTTGAAAACTGAACTAATTCTTTTGTGAAGAGAGCAGGTATGTGTAGCTGACTTATTGCCTTTAAACAATATTCTGGTAACATCTGCTGCATGTTATATGGAAGTACTCAAGCTGTTACTAGTCAGCCTTTCTCCAGACCCGCATTCTTGTTTTTTATTTATGCTTTTCTTCATGTTGGGTGACTTATTCAGAGTTTCTCACAGCTTCTTCATCTAAGTATGGCAAAGAAGTCTTGACTGGTATTTCAGTATAACATGAGACCCCTGCCAGTCTTTTCCCATAGATTTTTGCAAGGACAAGAATCACTATGTAGTTTTGTCCTCCAGTCTAAGTCAGTGACTAGGAAAGCTACACTGGCTAGAGAGGTACTTTTCCTGTTTCTGGGAAACAGCCACATCTTTCTTCTCCCACTTTTCTGTTTACAAATGGCATCCCCAAAATTTCAGATTTGCACCTAAAAGTCTTGTAGCTTAAAAGTTGTATAATTTGTCATGGTTTCATTCTCTGTTCCAAGTAAGCAAAGGCCCATTGCATTTACATTATGTAACTGTGATAACATAGCCCAGTGACATTTCTGTAGTATTATCAATAGGTGTGCTATATGAGTGATTAGGCACTCTTGATCCATGGTAAGAGAAATTTAAAATAGAAACATAAATAAATAAATAAATAAATAAATAAATAAATAAGACACATGCATAAACCCATCTTCTTTGTACAGATCTGCTTCATTAGAAGTAGTAGCCTTATTTCATTTTACTTTCTGTTGTTGACTGAGAAGAGTGTGCTACTTAATCTGTCTACCTGCCATTCATCAGGATGTCATTGTTAAGCCCCTAACATGTGATTTGACTTGTTGGAAACCTAAGATCTACCTTAAAAAGGTTACATTTCTAATAAGTATTATGTATGTGTGTGTATGTATATATATAAACAAATATAATTAGGAAACTTTGTAGCATTATTAAGACTATACATTTTTTAAAGATTTCTTTCTTTATTTTATATATATGAGTGCTGTGCCTGCATGTACACCTGCAGGCCAGAAGAAGGCATCAGATCACATTGTGGATGGTTGTGAGCCACCGTGTGGTTGCTGGGAATTGAACTCAGGACCTCTGGAAGAGCAAACAGTGCTCTTAACCTCTGAGCCATCTCTCCAGCCCTTGAATGAATGTTTATATATTAGAATTGCTTGAGGAACTTCAAAATACTCCGATGTTCAGGTTATATACCATACCAGTAAAATCAGAATGTGGATTTAAGTCAGGCATCAATTTAACTTAAAATATTTGTTGTTTATGCATTATGGTATTATAGTTCAATACATGTATATAATGTATAATGATAAAGTCAAGGCAGTTAGCATTTTCATCTTCTCAGATACCACCATTTCTTTGTACTGATGACCTTCTAACTTTTCTGCATATCTTGAAGTACCTAACTTTTGTAAACTGTGGCTACTTTCTTCTACTATACCACATTAGAACTACCTCTCATTCTCTAACAGTATTTTGGAACCCATCACCCATCTTCTCCTTTCCTTCCTTGCTTCTAGCAACCTCTTTGCTACTCTAGTTCTATGTTGTCAAGTCTTTTAGCTTTCACCAATGGGTGAGAGCATGTGTATTTGTCTTGTTATACATCCCTAGCTTTGAAAGATTCCTCCCCACACAATTAAATATGGAGTTTGTGACCAATTATGCTACACCTTCTGAGATTTATTATGCCTAATTTTCATATATTCTTTCTATATTCTAACTTAATTTATATATACATGTACAAATATATAGGTTGGTGGATAGATGGATGATCAATCTTAATTAATTTCCTACCGTTATTGACAAAATAAATAATAATTATTTGGTCAGTGGCCAGATTTTTAGAAATAGTTTACAGGTTACATCACTATCTTGGGCAGGTAGTGAGTACATGAAGATCTAACCTTGGACAATCTATCCTTTCATTAAAAAAATCTTTCTGATCGTTATAGTAGCCCCTTCATTATAACAAGGTCAAATTAACGCCCACCTTTCATGCTTCCTCCTTGTATCTTTATCTCAATAGCCTACAGAGGTTTATGAATTTTCCCTCTCCGTTTCTTCATAGGAAAATTACTGGCAATGCTATGTTACAGTTGGGGCCTTTCTTATATTGGACATTTCTGGCTGCCTTTGAAGGGACAGTATTCTTCTTTGGGACTTACTTCCTTTTTCAGACAACATCTTTAGAAGACAATGGAAAGGTAAAACAAACATGTATTTTTTTTCCTTAGGCACTGCATATATCACACACACATTCTTGTAGTACTCGTTTTTTAAAAGCTCTGTTGGTTCTGCTAGAACCTTCTAAGAAAAGGACAATATCAGTGAGTACCTGCACTGGGACAGTTTTGGCCTACTTGTACTCTAGGAGAGAATTATTGGAGTGGGACAGGTGAGGTCATCTTCCTACAGCTACATCCTGGAAACGGAACCTTCTACCTTGCATGTTGCTTTTACTATGTTCTCCTTTGCCATGTTTGCTACTCTTCTTTTATGGTAATTCTTACTAATTGTAAATATGAAGCAAAGATGTAAGTTTCAAAAACAATTTATTACATATAACATGTCTAAAACCTATATAACTAACATCTCCGACAAAAGTGTAAGCCCAATGAATTTGAATGACACTTTTATCAAATGAGATACTATAGTCAGCCCTCTTTAATTTGGACTAAGAAGTTAGTTTAGTATGAATTCTTTCTAATTATTAATCATAATATAACTATTAAGAAAATATTAATTGGCCTTAGAATACACATACCAAGCACTCGCTTGCCACAGAACGGCCTGCTAAGTTTTGGGTATCCTTGGGAAAGTTATGTTAGCTTACTAAGTCAAATTTTGTCTAATAAGTAGAGATTCAATTTTGTGACTTCTCAGATCCTTCATCTATGAGTAGTTCTGTGATTTTTACTTTTTATTTTTGACACAAAATTTGTATACAGTTTGCTACTACTTAAAAAGAATTTGCTTCAGATTTGCTTTATGTTGACATTGATTGGCTTAGCCAACACTTTAGGTGGTACATAAGAATCAATAGTCCAGCCTTTTCTGATTTATTATGCATTTTAAATTCATGAAGTCCAAATTAAGATTTTATTGTATGTGTCACCATCCTTTTTAAGTGTTTGCTAAAATTGCATAAGAATTATAATCAGCAGCTAAACCCATGTATGATTTGGTTGACTCCTTTTTTTTTTCTCCTATTAACCTTATTTTGTTTTTATTTTGTAAAATCGTTTTACATCTCATTTTCTGTTTCAATGTTATGCATTCAGATCTTGACAGCGTTTGGTAAGCATATGTGCCATTCATTGTCATCATTTGGATTTATAAGTGGTACTGCTTCTCTGGTGTGCACGTGCTAACAGACATAGTATTTATAGTCAGAAAATTAGACACACTTTAAAATTTTAAATCCATTTATGTTTATGTGAGAGCTTTCTTTATTTTTTAGGACAAAACATCAAACTCACTAGTGACATGAGTCATCCAGATGACTAATTTTGATGAATGTTGCTTCTAGTGGAATAGTAGGGTTTTTTCCTCTTCCTTTATCAAACCAATGAGCTCCCCATTTGATGCTATGTGGTAATAATCCCAACCAAGCACAGGTGTCCTGTATCTATCCGTGAAAGTCTAGCATTGTGACTTAATCTTAGTGAGAAGCTATTTTCCCAAATAATGCATAAAAAGATCTTTATCAGTTACATTCAGGATTAAACGTTTTATTTCTTGAGCAGGCTTGTGTATTCATGATACATATAATTGTTAAATGTTTTTCAGATATATGGAAACTGGACATTTGGAACTATTGTTTTTACAGTCTTAGTATTCACTGTAACTCTGAAGGTTAGATTTTTTTTATTTATTCAAATATATTTTGTATAACCTTTGTTTCTTAATCTTTGTGTTACTATCTGTTATCTAAGCCCTTGTCTGAATGCTTACTAAAAAGTTTTAGCATTTGTATACTATTTATCATTTTTTGTCTAGTACATATTTTAGTGTTAAGAAATTTAGGCACCATACTTATTGAAAACCCATTCCTTCCTAATTGCTGGATTGTTTTGTTGTAATATTGAAAAAAATTATTCAATATATTCTGATCATGCTTTTCCCTTTCCTTATTCCTGCCAGATCGTTTACCCACCTAACTCCATGTCCCCGCCCTCTCTCAAAACACAAATAGGCAAACAAAACAAAACAAAATACCTTAAAAATACTACATTGGAAACCAGAAAGGGGAGTGGGCCTATTGACCCTCCCCTATCCAAAAAGCTGTCATTGACATCTGCTTGCAAAGGAAAAATTAACTTGTTTTAAGGTATTATGTTGAATTACATATAAACAGACTGAAAGTTTATGAATATATATTTATAATATTTCCATATTAAGAACTTATGTCTTAGGGCTAAAGAGATGCTCAGCACAGCACTTGCTTAGTTTCGCAGATGATTGGAGGTCTGTTCCTATGTTGTAAGGTTCACAACTGCTTGTAATATCAGCTGTAGGTCATCCAGCACCCTTTTTGGGTATCTGCATACATTTTGCACATACACATAAAAATATAATACATTTTAATCTAAATTTCTATTCTTTTTAAAAATAAAGTCTTTCTTGTTCTTTTGGTTGCAGCTTTTAATTCCTAGCAAGAAAGATCCTAAAGCAAGACATCTAAATTTTTATTTATTTTTATGTGTTTTGCTTGCATGTATATCTACACATCATATGTATAAAATGCCCACTCAGGTCAGAAGAAGGCAGTGGATCTCCTGGGACTGGAGTTATTAATTAAGAAAAACAAAACAAAACCTGGAATCTTAAAACAAAGGAATCTATTTAAGGATGCCTAGCTGACTTTAAACAGAATTTTAGTGCTTAATATAATTAAATAAATGTCTGTGTACAAGACATACATGCAAAAGAACTTAGTGATAATGCAATTTTCTAAAATATATTAATTACTGAAATGTAGCTATATGTTAGTTAGTGAAATATATAAAGATACATGACAGGGCTAGATATGATTTTCTGTGTCTGTAAGCCCTGTAATTACTGTCATTGATATACAACCATGTGATAATGCTATAAAGCCTTGCTAAATGTGATCCTTGAGACTCATGAATTGAGACTTTCATAGTTAAAAGCATAATCAAGTACCTCTTCTAGTAATATTTTTCATGAAGTCTAAAGTTGAATCAGAATTCAGAAGTATCGTTGTCATAGGCCTTCTCTATTTTCTTTATGGATTTTCATCCTAATATATTCATTATTCATCTGCTAATTCAGTAATATAGAACTTTACTTTTTGTACGTGTGTGTGTGTGTGTGTGTGTGTGTGTGTGTGTGTGTGTGTGTGTGTGTTCCATAGCATGCCTGTGAGGGTCAGAGGACAATTTGTACCTCCACCAAACTTTGGCTCTCAGGCTTGCCAGCAAACACGTTACCAACCAAACCATCTTGCCAGCATTTTTGTAGGATTTTTAAAAAGTACTGCAATTCATTTCATGACTGCGTGTCCTTAGGCAAGTAAGTCTGCTTCTCTGTATTTCAATTTCTATAAAAATAGATCTAAAAGCAGTGCATCCCCCATTTTAGGGGTTTTTGTGATAGGTCACCTAATGAAAACAATATCTGAATGAAGGTATCTAGAATGTACACATTATAATCAGTGCCAATTCTTACTATTATGCTTCATAAAGTCATGACTTTAGATGGAAGTACCCTGCTTCTCCCAGCTTATGCCCCTAGTCCTTCACTTCACAATTAAACTCATCCTTCTTGCAGCATGTGTGCTTCAAATGGTATCCACTCTACCTACAAATTGCTTGACTTAACCATACTTCCATACCTGGACTGTAGAATTTAGAGACCTCAGGCAGCGCTCAGGACTTTGACTTTAGTACGTTGAAAAACCTAGCTTCTGCTCTTTTCGTTACACCCCCTTTCTAAAGAAATGGCTAAAGCTAAATCTTCCCACAGGTATTGTATCTTTATAAATTATCAGATATCATAATGTATAACCTGGCATATTTTGTGCCTATTAGAAAACAATATTTGTGTTGTATCTTTTCAGCTCGCCTTGGATACCCGATTCTGGACATGGATAAATCATTTTGTGATTTGGGGTTCTCTAGCCTTTTATGTTTTTTTCTCATTCTTCTGGGGAGGAATTATTTGGTAAGCAGCTGTATATATGAAATCAATATTAAATAACAATATATGTATATATTAAGACATACTCTTAAACTTTTGATTATATATAATATATAAGATGGCTAATCTATAATGTAGATATATAAACAGCTCTCTGTGAAATAAAACAATTAGTAGCCGGGCGTGGTGGCGCATGCCTTTAATCCCAGCACTTGGGAGGCAGAGGCAGGCGGATCGCTGTGAGTTCGAGGCCAGCCTGGTCTACAAAGTGAGTCCAGGACAGCCAAGGCTACACAGAGAAACCCTGTCTCGAAAAACCAAAAAAAAATAAATAAATAAATAAAAAATAAAAAAAAAATAAAACAATTAGTAGCCTGACCTTGCATGTGATTTCCAATAGGAATGCTCATCCTATGAAGTTTCTACCTGATAACATTGGCCAGAACATACATTATTGTTCAGGCTAAGCTGACATGAGCTTAAAATTCTAAAACAAACAACAGAATGTGACTAGAAATTATACAAAACCTTAACTGAATTGTAAGCAAGTGCTCTGGATATGTTTTACACAGAGACATTGAGATGCCTCATTTTTAAAAATTTTTTTAAGTTATTATGTGATGTGATGTGTGTGTGTGTGTGTGTGTGTGTGTGTGTGTGTGTGTGTGTGTGTGTGAATGTGGGTTTGTTAATGTAAGTACAATGCCTATAGAGATCAGAAAAGAAACTAGTTCAGAAAATGTAATGCATGATCTATGATCTAGTAAATAGAACCAAGTAGTTATCAACTTAGAGTTCCTGAGTTCCAAATTATTTGTGAAGGTCTGATACACAATCTAACTGTGCATAGCTACTGTCTTCCTTGCAGTTTGGAACAATACTTTAGAAAGCAAGAATTTGTGTTAATACAGTTTAGAGGATGAACGAATTCAGTTTGTGTTTCTCAGTGCCATTTTAACAATTCAGTGGATGATTTGAAGTGAAATCCAATGTCAGATGTAGGATTTCCTTGGATTACTATCTTACTAACAGTAGCCTGCCATCTATCTGTTCATCTCCTGGGTACAAGCTGTTATTTGATATATGTTTGCAGACAAGAAGAGTAGATTCCTCTCATTCATATAACACTATACAGTTTTATTTTACATTACATAGAAGTTTTTAAAAAGCTAAATGTCTGAATGTAGAGTAAAAATCTTTCCTCATTTTAATAAGACATAAAAAGAAATAAAATGCTTATTAGCATGGAAATTAACTTCATTTCTCTTAAACATCTTTAAGCTCTAGCATTTTCCAATGCACATAAATATTCACCATTTGGGTGCTTTCTAGTTGATTGCATGATTGTTTCCAGGTCTGATAGATTTTATTCTCTTGGTAAATGAAATTTGCTTACACTTTTGGGATATTCTAGACAAAGTTATTTTTATTAATGTGGGTGTGGAAGATTTCTTTTAAATGAAAAAGACAGTTTCAATTAAACTTCTGTTCACTTGCCAGGAACTGATTTATTTTTCCATTTTGTATTTTCTTTCCATACCAGGCCTTTTCTGAAACAACAGAGAATGTATTTTGTGTTTGCTCAAATGCTCTCTTCTGTATCCATATGGTTGGCTATAATTCTTCTAATATTTATCAGCCTTTTCCCTGAGATTCTCCTAATTGTAGTAAAGAATGTACGGAGAAGAAGTGCCAGGGTAAGAACTCAATTTATTTTCTAGCCTAATATTTGGAAGAGGCTTCACTGTCTACCATGTTAGAGAATTGCATTAGTTACAGCATGTTAAACCCCTCCTTGCAGGTTCATCACTTAATTTCCTCTTCTGCATAAAAAGTATAGTAAAAACTTCGTTATCCAATGCAGGTGGTAAGTAGATTCCTTAATAGTGTTCTATGTGATCTTTAGCAATCCATATGGAGTATCTCATATGCTCCATATGGAATTTTTTAAAGGAAAAATACTTTATTTTGTATTTATCTCAGAATTTTCACACCAGGAATTTCCACACCAACATTTCAGCTTTGACCTTAGAAAATTCCCTGTGGACTGCAGACATTTTTTCAGTTGACAATCCTAATTTGCCTCTTCCAAACCTTCCCTTTCCTTTAATTATAGTGCTGCTTAATCTCTGTGTTGCTTCTAGCCCTGTCTCATAGCAGTGTATTTCAACCAAAGAGAATTCTGTGGATGTGGTTTTAACATCCTTACTCTTCAAGACACACTTATAAAAATTCATGATAGTTTATAAGTGTGGGGTCTTTTTACTATTAAATAGTATTTCTGTGAAGAGAAGTTACTTCCCTCTGACACATTATCTGATATTTTTTGAATATTTCTTTAAAAGCTTTTAGACTGAAGGCTTATAATTTCCTGAAAAATGAAACTACTGGCAAATTTTACCAGCAGATTAATTAAATATATCATACCCGTGTTAGTCACTCAGTCAGTTTGTTAAAATGAAGTCCTACTTCTGTTATACTGATAACCACTAAATGTTATAATACCTCCAAGGCCGTATTTTAGGGAAATAGTCTTGTCATGACTACCTGTTGTATTTAATAAATTTATCAACTAATTGAACCACAAAACCTGTATATCATGGGGGTCTTTACAGAACCCAGTTGGTTGATATTATGTAGAAATAAAGATGTGAAATTATTGTAGAAAAAGTCTTTAACAAAGTTTTAAAAGGGACTAGGAATACAACTTTAGGGGTAGAGCTTTAAAAACATTCAAGAGACCCTAGGTTTAATCCTCAGTACTGAGGAAAAATTAGTATATAGCTAAGTGACCAGAATTGCTCCAAGCTCCCTGTTTCTATATGGCTTATGGAATAGAATTGACCACAATTTTAGTATAGCTAAGGCTAAATTAGTTTACTGTTTAATCCTTCCAGTTGCCTTTGACTAACTTCATCCAGTCTTGGTTTTAGTTTTAGGATGGGAAGTGTTTTCTTCCAGACTGGCTCAAGTGGCAATGTAAAACAAGGAAAGAAGAAAAATAATTCAGGACCTGGGAATATAGGTCAGTTGGTAGAGTACTTTCCTATTATGCACAAAGCCCTGGATCCCATCTCAATATTACCTAAGTGGATATAGTGGCCCATGCCTTTAATATCCAACAAAAGGATCGTAGCTCTAGGTCATCTTTGGCTACACCCAGAGACCCTCTGGAAGGGAAGAAGGGAAGGAAATAAATACTACTTCTTTTCAATACAGAATTTACAAGGATGATCTTTTGCATTACTCTTCTATTTTCTTTATCTGAAAAGTATGTTTGGAAAGGTTCTAAGTGTTTCTCTTTGGTATAATGGAGCTCGTGTGCAAAATGGCTTACACTCAAGCTCCATGTTAAGAGGGTAAGAAATCTCAGAAGTCAGAAATTTCATATGTATCAATCATCCCAATCTTACTTAGGTACTCTCTAAAAATGAGACACCAGCTGGAATGTCCAGTGATGTTTGTATAGGCCATTAAATGGAGGGCTGCTGCTGGGAAGCTATATATTCATAGACTCAGATAATTTTTGTTCTATGTAGACAGAAGATTCCAAATTTCAATTGAAAACATAGAATGTTGCCAGTGGGTCGTCATGAGGTATATTCATGACAGGAGGAATTCTAATGTCTGTGCTATAGCTTGGCATTCTAATATGCTAGAGCGAGCAGGAAATTTTCCATAATCACTTTCATTCATTCAATCATTCATTCATTTATTCCTACCTTTTTTGAACCAGTAAACATTTGTCGAACCACCTGCTGATGAACATCTCTCTATATATCCAGTGTCTGAAAGGCTGAATTGTTTTTCAGACTCTGTAGGATTTTGAGAATTTTGAGACTTACAAATGAGTTAGAACACTTGTGGATACTAAACTGCACTCTGTGTATGTGTGTGTGTGTGTGTGTGTGTGTGTGTGTGTGTGTGTGTGTGTGTGTGTGTGTGTCTCTGTGTCTCTGTGTGTATGTCTGTGTATGTGAGGCGGGTACGAATGTACACAGGCCAACAGAAACATGGCAACCACAGGTCATATCAGTTTCCATTATTCCCTAAACAGCCATTGAGAAACAAACAGAAGCAAACTTTTAAATAAAAGGGAATGGCTATCTTATTATCACTAAAATACATTATATTTAGTGAGCAATACTCTGATATCATGAGTGATTTCCTATTTTGCTCAATATTCCTTGTTAACAAGAGAGTAGACTTTAAGTGAAACAGAAGATTACTTTACACTGGGTTATGCTCAGAGCCTAGCAGATTCTGTAATGGGATGAAATGTGTATGCCTATCTAGAGTAAAAGATATCCCTGACTTCAATAAGCATACTAGACATTCTCTACATACTCTAGAATTTTCTGTAGCAGGTAGCCTGTCAGTGCTATTTACAAGTTGGTCTCAGCAGCTGGTTTGAAAACGAGGCTTAACAATAGGAAATGAACATTCCTCTGTGATGTTTGCAAAAGAAGCTAACATAATTATATTTAATAATTATAAAGGCATCTTTATTTTGGGCTCCTTTCAGTTTAATTTATGTTGGATGAGGATCCATGATGCATTAGCTACTATAGTTGGTAGTGATAATTCAGGGATGAATCAAACATGGCCCCAGCTCATTGGACCTTTCCTTATAAAGATGTTCATTCTGAAACCTTAAGTAAGCAGATATAAAACATAATACAATCAATTGTATGGTTTTTCATAGCATAAAAAGATTGGAATAACTTCCTCCTAAAACTCTAGTAGAAAGGCTAATATGGCAGATTTCAGCATTACTGAAATCTCTTATGATGTTTGCATTATAAATAATGCTCACAGGAATGGAAAGATGGCTCAGAATTTAAGAGTATATGTCTTGCAAAGGACCCAAGACTACATGGTAGCTCACAACCATCTATAACTACAGTTCTAGGAGATCTGATGACTTTTTCTGACTTGCACAGCTGCCATGCATGTTCATGGTTTACCAACATGCAGGCAAATACTCTTACTCATAAAATAAATTTTAACAATGATAAAATATATAAATAATAAGAGTGAGAGGAGCTGGAAGATGGATGTGATCTAAATATATTATATTCATGCATAAAATTACCAAAGAATAAATATAATTTTAATGGCCTTGAGATAAAAATAGCCTTTTGTAATAGTTATGTTTCATAAAAATTAAAAAGTAAAGCACATTAATGAATAAGCTAAGCAAAGTATAAAGATTAAATTTCAATTTAGAATTTTTAAAAATAAGTGTTTGAAAATAAGCTTATGCAAATAACTTAATTCAAGGGTTATGATTCAATCATTTACCTCTCAGTTTACTTTCAGCAAGAAGGTTAATTTTTGTGCTAAAGTCCCATCTTTAAGAATTGTAAAGATTTAGCCTGTAATCCCAGCACTCTGGGAGGCAGAGTCAGGCAGTGTTTGACAACACTGTCATTGAGCACTGAACAGTGGAGGAGCAAGATTAACACCTGAACACAAATTTAAGGTTTAAGAGTTGAGGTATTTTGGAAAGCTATGTCTCATATAAACACAACTGTGACCTGCCTGTAAATCATTGTAAAATCATCTATGCAAGTATCAAGTACTACTTTATATTTCCACTAGGAAAAATTTCCACCTTTCGTTAAGTAATGTTTTCTTATGATAGTCCACTTCAATCAATAGGGAGGTTGCACTGTCTCCTAGACATGAGAAGAGTCTTCTAATTAGTAGAAAGTGACCCAGTAACATCCCTTGCCTAGGGTGAGATGTCTACACAAATGTGAAGTAACATGCCAATGTATAGATATAAAGCTTTTAAGAGGTAAAAACAGAGAAACAAAAAAAGTCAGCTATTCGATTGAAGTTTCCAAAGAATGCATTTTGGAAAATACAATATCATTTTAATAATAAATGGTAATAGTGATGAGTCATTTCACAACTCATGTACAACCATGGATTCAGAGGGCAGTACTCCTGAAAAGAATATATTAGTAAAAATAAAATTAAATGGTATTTTAAGAAAATAATGATATTATTTTTAAAAATCCTAATGTCATGGTTGTTGGGATGGATCTTTATTCATGGCCTCTTTGGCATACTACTACTTGAGCTGGTGTCAAACTGTAAAGGAATGTGGACATTTCAGTGTTTTAGATCATCATCTCTTATCCTCACCTACCACTAACAGTTCCTAGCTCTATATTTTTTATTATTTTGAATACTCTTTTTTCTCATGTCATGCTTTCAACTGCTTTCTGTATGGTCATATTTCCTTTTTCTTTTCTTTATAAAGTCTCCAAATACCTAATCTATTAGCCCCTAAAATTGCTGCTTCTTTACTGTACTACTTTTATCTCTGCTGGTTGGATACACGTATTAGAAGACAACAGAATATTCTTATGGTTGCAGTCTCTAAACAGACAGGCTTGCACATTACAATTGCGAACGGGGACATCGTGTCATGTTAATCTTGTTGGAAAGTTTTTGCCCACAAAACAGAAGATGGAAGCAATTTTTCCCTCAGAATCTAAAATATTTTAGTTTTATGCTGCCAACATGTCCCAAACTTCTTTGTTTAAAGTAAAATATAAATGGGAAGAAGTATGGTCATATTAAAACACATATAAGTGGAAGTATGTGTATTTAACGTTTTTGTTATTAAACTTTGTTGGGTATGCACATTACTTGAGCTGCTTTCTTTTCCTAAGCCTATTTACTTTAGTGAAAAAAAAAGATAAGGGTAATCTTGTGGTTGGATGGGTGGGTGTTGACTTTTGTTTTTTGAGAGAGTCAGGTTTATAGTGATCCTCCTGCCTCAGCCTTCTAAGTGCTAGGACTATAGTGTGTACTCCCACACCTGGCTATTTAACCTGGATAATCTTGATTAGCAGAGTTGTTGAGTTCATCCTGATCCATAGCTAACTTCCATCTTCTGTCTTGCATGGGCAATGCCAAAGCCAACTCTGCAAATTATGTCATTAATTCACATATGGAAAAGGAATCTCCTAGATTTTCTAATTAATTTTTATAACATTGACATTTTTAGTTTGAAAAATGTGTACTGAGAGAAATAGTGAAACTGAGCAAATTATGTTAGAAAAGAAGGAAATTGCCATTAATTCAGAGGAAAATGGTAGGATGGTGGCACCACCAAATGTTTTCTCATTATTGGTTTTTGTTAGGTCTCTAACTTGTAGCTGCCCATGGAGCAGTCAATCCTTTCATAATGTGCCTGTACAATTGGATAGGAAAGATAGTTACTTCAGGAACATTAGTGATTGGCAATGGACCCTGAACAAAGCTCTCTGACCAGTGGGTTTTGAACAAACACAAGGTAGTGAATTAGTGATTAGATATTAACTTTTTTCAGTAAGAGGCATATTTTAGAATTATTTGATTTAAAATAATACATTCCCATTAACAAAATAATTTTAAGTTGATATACAGGAAAACAGCAGCTGGCACATATAATAGACTATTTCTGACTAACTCTACTTTTACTTTAGTAACGTCTTTAAAACTAACATGTCATTTCTACTTCCAGTTCTCAAGGTTTCTTTTTTAATGTTTTACATCTGAGAGAATATTTACTTTTTCTTTTCTTTCCTTTTTTCTTCTTTTTTTATGGTTTCTGCATTTCTCTCTTTTCTACTGCAATTTTCCACCTTTTGTGCAATTGTGAACAAGGTAACGAAACGCCTCCCTTCCTCAGGAACATCTACTATCTTCATGCTTTCTCAAACTTCCAGCAATCACAGTTTCTCTTGGAGTGAATAAGGTGATTTCCTTTCTTAATGTACCGACTTGCTTGCATTCTCATTGCCTGACACCATTTCTGATTCTTCATTAAAGTGTTATTTCTCATTATTCATTTTTATATTTCTATTGATACTTAAATTTTTTGTCATTTTCTTTTAATCATTTATTCACCTTTTAAATTGTCTTACTGGAGGAGTAATTTTCAAGAACTTAAGTTATAACTTTGTAATTTGAGGTATGCAATATGGTAGCCATGATGTTAGAACTAGCCTGTTTACCAGGACAAGAGTATTTTGCACAAATTTCTCCTTTTTGACATACTCAGAGCACCAGCACAACTCTCAGAGGTGTTCACCAAAAGGATGGTAAGCTTCACTAATCAAGCCATATTGATTCATCTTACCATATAACCTACCAGTGCCATTGCAGAAACCCAAGTGTGCCACAAACCGCTAATGTCTATTTACTTCTACTACAAAAAAAAAAAAAATCAGTTTGAGTTAGAGAAGTTCTTGGTCCTTTAAATGTATTCATTTGAATGTTATGCATTTGCTGTATAATAAAATAATTTGTACTTTGGGGCCAGGAAAATAGTCTGTAGGAAATGATATCTTTTATCTCCTACATTTTTATCACCAGGTAGGTTAACCTATCTTCAAATGCTTTAAGTATCTTTGCCTCACTATTACAGAGAAATCTGAGCTGTAGAAGGGCATCTGACTCATTATCCGCCAGACCTTCAGTCAGACCTCTTCTTTTACGAACATTCTCAGACGAATCTAATATATTGTAACAGGTACCTAGTGTTAAACACGTGGGCTGGCTTTAAAGAAACAGATTAACAGCATTATAAAGAAAAAATGAAAACATCACTCTTTAAATTTTCTCTGCTGTTGGTGTGGTGAACTTTATACTATTCTTTGTAAAAAAAAAAAAAAAAGATATATACATATAAAGATGCACTGCTTGGAATATGGGGAAATTTATACTTTAAAATTGCTCAAACCCCTGATGAAATTTTTGGTATTTTCAGGGCTGTTAATACAATATATGTAATTTGTGAAATATAAATAGTCATGGTGGTACCATCATGAAATATTCCCTGATACTCATCTAGAAATTATATAATTTTGACTTATAAGGATCATTTGGAAAGTTCGAAATATTCCAAAATTGCATCTGTATAATACCAAATCAGTTTAGCAATGCATGTTTTTCTGGGAAGTCTGTGAAAATAATCAAATGTGTTTGTACCTTCATGTGTTGTGTCTGTGTGTTTGTAGGTATATACTTTTAATGGCCTTGTAATTGTCTAATCCCTAAATATATGTTAATGAGCCACTCTTCTCTATTTATATAACATTTTTAATGTCAAGTTTTATTCAAGCTAAATGTTTGAACTCTCAGAGATAAAATCTTTCGTAGCCATTCAGGGGGATGCATGCTTAATGACAAAATGTTTCCTAGTTCAACTTTCTAAAACAAATTTATTTTATAACATTGTTTCATTTATCTCAGAAATATTTTAGAGGAATTAATATAACATGCGAAGGATTCTAGAACTCAGAATGACTTCTTTCATGTGCACTCTATTTTCTGTTGCAGAAGACTCTGATACTTCAGGTCCTGAAAGTCTTTTATCCATTCAAGGAAATTTGGAGTAATTCATAAGTAATTAACTTAGAAACTTGTCTACTTATGACCAACTTAATGCAGTTTATAGTAGGGCTGATTTTTAAGTACACATAAAAACTGTGATCATAAGGATGAAGTTGTACAATGTACTTTGAATCTGTTACACTCACCTGCATGTGATTCTCCTTAGGTATGAGTTTACTTCTTAGTAGCCTTCAAATTCTTTGAGTCTTTTGCTCTTTGCTTTGTCCTAAGTAAGCCATGAGATGCATTTCAGCAATCGTGTTTGTATTTAATATTGTATCCCCCTGGATTGCTTTTTTTAGCTTCGTGTGTGGTTGGGGAAGTCGGCTGGGTACCAGACACTGCTACTGCTTTTGGCCTCTCCAGGGCCTCAACTCCTTCAATATCTAGAACTTAAGTTTAAAAAGAAATATTTCATTTTTAATGTTGTTCCAGGAATTGATTTTCATGTGGCACTATTTCTTCTCCAAGGAAAATATTTGGCAACTTAGCCACTGAATTTGTACCTTGGTTGGTAAGGGAACAACCTGATTTCTTTCACATATTGTCATTGTGAGTGGCAACCTTATTTGCTTAAAATTGCTATTGACCTGAAGACTGGGGAGCATGAATAGAAAGAAAGGTGTCCCAGAATGGGAACAAAATAGTACCCTCTTTAAGACCTTCTACTACTGTAGTTCAAAAATCTTTGATCATATGGGAGGTGGTGGTTCTCTTAGGAAAGGAGTATTTTCACAGAAAATTGCCAAAACTGAACATCTCAAAATTCACAAATCCAGGGGCCTGGGTTAGTAAAGTATTGGCTGTGCAGGCATAGTGACGTGGATTCAATCCCCAGCAGCCATATAAAAAGCTAGGTATGATGGTGAACTTGTAATTCTAGTGCTGGGAAGGCAGAGATAAGAGGATCTCTTAGAAGGCAGAAGCAAGGGGATTCCTGGAGCTTACTGGCTGGTCTGCCTTAACTCATTAGCAAACTCCAGGTTCCATTGAAAAACCCTGTCCCAAAAAAATAATGTGTGGGCCTAGTGTAATGCCACACACACATTTAATCTCAGCACGTAGGAGGCAAAGGTAGTTGGATCTCTGAGCTACAGTCGGGGCTACATAGTGAATTCCTATCTCAAAAATAATTCAAAAAGATGAATAGCACCCAGGCATGACACCAGAGGTTAGCCTCTGCCCTCTATGTGCTTGTACACACAAATGCATGCATACTCGAATACATATATACTCCCAAATAAACTTACACATCATTTTACTAGAGGCTAGAGATAAAACTGTCACGTTTCTGTATGTAAGCAGCTCTTAGCTTAATAGGCAGTCACAGTGGGAAAACCTACTAGGAGAACCCTGGAGCAATCCAAAAGCAAAGAGCAAGCCTGAGCTATTCAGCTGACAGATAAAGAAAAGATTAGAAATCTGGTTATTGTGTGACTCTGTTTTCCCCCTCCTGCATGTGAATAAAACTTGGCACTTTTGTTAAAACAGTTGCTTTACTCTCATAACAAAATTTACTACTTGGTTCATTCTTGAAAATGTTAAACAGATGGCTATATATTGTTAACAAAATAAATTTTGTAACTCTCTATATTTTAACCTTTTCAGAATCCGAATCTTGAACTGCCTATGTTATTGTCCTACAAGCATATTGATCGTGGTTGCAGCTAAAGAAAGAAAGCATGAAGGAAAAACTACAAAAGATATTAACTCAGGATACTCAATATGCAACAAAAACCACTCTCATGTGTAGGATTCAGAATAAATGTCCATTAAAATACCAAATAACTCTCTTAACCATTTACAGTTATTGTAAGTAGCCATTATGCCCAAAGTTAAGAATTATATGAAAGTTTAAAGTAAGCATACTTAGAATTCTGGATTTAGATAGAATAATGTAACTACAAAATGAGTGCTCTTGTAACCCATTGACTTTGTGAATGGATTTCAATAGTAGTATAAAGTAGAAGTCATACAATGGAAATAAGCAGATTTTGCTAATACAGTGTTGCTTTTTGCCTGGCAGAAGACATAGACTGTTTGTATGACATTTCTCATTCCTGCTGAATGATTATCTTAATTTTTTCCACATACAAAAGGAATACTTGAAAATATAGAAGGACTAAATGATATTATTGTATCAGACAAAGTAGTTCATCTCCTTTTCTGTCATAGGTTAATTGTCTTGGTCTAATATCTTTTTCCAAAAATACCTTGAATACTTGTGTGATACTGTTAGTTCTGGGTATTATTGTAGAAACAGGGGTGGAAAGGCTATTTGGTGTGTTTTCTTCTGAATTACACACCACTTATGTATTTAAGACTACTGAACAAAAAAGTAAAACATTTTGGTCTCTTGGTAGTAGCCCTTCAAAACAGTTTAAGCAATAAAAAGATTTCCACCGTCAATTTTGCTGGGTAATGAGGTAAGGTGGGCCAAATATTTATATAAGAATAAACACCATTCTTAACATCGGTATTTTATAATTTTTATGTGGCAAAGAGGGGAAGAATAGCTTATTTTAAACTACTAACGGTTTTTATTGGAAAGAGTTTGTGTTTGTGCATTTAAACAACACTTTTTTGGGTACCAATTTTGAAAGAGGAGATCCATTTGAAAACAGTTCAGCCTGTAGAGCCATGATTCTTTGGACATGAATGTTGTCTACTGTAGCTAACTGGGCCAGGGGAGTGTTCTAATTCTAAACTATGAGATGGATCTTAGTAAAATCCTCCAACTGCTGAACAAGAAAGAGGTCTTATCCCCTAATAAGTTCACTTAAGACATGAAATAAGTGTGTAATGTCTTTATTTCATAGAAGGACCACATTTGACAGCTAGACTAAAATATATTTAGAAAATATTTTTCTATCAGTTTCCAAGTTTTTTGGTGGGTTTTTTTGTTTTTGTTTGTTTGTTTGTTTGTTTGTTTGTTTGTTTTTGCTTCTTGACATGCCTGTACTATTTAATGTCTGTATTTTACCTTGATATAGGAAAATATTCGATTCATTGTATTCCAGTATATTTATATAGTCCATATGGCACATTTGATTCTTCCATATATTTGTGTTGATATTTAGGTGTAATTTTTCTTAAATTCTAAAAAGATCATAATTTTAGTTATCAGAAACCATTCCATACTTACTTAATTTAATTTGTTCTCATCTATCAGTATTATTTTTGAGTATTTTTAGGTGTCATTCACAGTTTAAGTATGTTGTGTGTGCTCTTGTAGCCTGTATTTGAGGTAATCAGCTGAAAGCAAAGTCTTTCCATTCTTTTCCTATTCCAAAGAGCCAAAACATCTAACCCAGGAAAGCTTTGCTATTTTGTTATTGTTGTCATCATTGTTGTTGCTGCTGTATTGTTATTATTTTACATAAGAACTATAAGGACTGTGAATAAATATAAGAGCCAAATAGAGAGGCTTAGTTAGTATGGAATGGTTGAGGAGGTGATAAAATCAGAATATTTAGGATGGATGAAATAAAGCAGAGTCTTTGTGACATGTTGGAGCAGAGAGAAATCTAGATAAGCAAGTAAGGGGTATTTAGAGTCATACCTCAGTTACACAGTACATTGTATACTGCAGAGGAACATGGGTGTGAATTTTGAAAGATTTTATTAATGATCTAAAACATGGCTAGCATGGGATTAGCAGATGAAATAATTTGAAATGAGCCATCCAGTATTCATAGCACTACTCTTTATGTCAGAAGAGGGCAAGAAATCTAACAGTAGGACCATATTACCATAATTTGAATAATTTTTGAACTATCAAAATGTCTGCAATTTTCAAAACTGTTGTCTATTGTTTAAGGATGTTGCCTACTAAATATTCATTCCATATCTACTACATATACACCAGCAACAGTATAAATGTAAGCCTAAATTTGCAAAAGTCATAATTTAGTGATGGAATTTTTAATAACATGCAGTATATTAATGTGCAGATTTTATGCAAATGTTGATAAAATCATTTTTCAGCTTGTAAGATGGAACTGCAATATTACATTTTTCACTTAAGCAATTTTTTTACATCTACTTTGTTGCTTTCTAAAATGAACGTGAATGCCATCTTTTATGAATGCAATTTGCCTTTTTCATTACAGAAATTTTTGTTTGATGTAATCAATAAACTTTGGTATGATATGATTGCTATTTGAGCCTCTTTTTTGCAAAGTATTAATTTGATATCAAAATGTTACAGATGTAATTTAGTGATGGGAAGTAAGTTTGTAATTTCCTGTTTGCATTCATGTACAGTTCACAAAAGGTTGCTACAGCCTAATTTGGGGTGGGTAAGATACATGTGAGAGTTTTTAATAAGACCATATGTTATAACTGTATAAAGATCTAGCCAGGATGTAGCTATGATACTGTGTGGATTAAGCATGCACACAGTCTCAAGTTTGATTCCTAGCATCCCCACTCTAGAATGAAACACAGTCAGCTTGATAAATGCATATTAAATGTGCACAGTATGCTGCGTGCATACTGTAGTGACTGATGTACATTCCATGTACCTACATTTTCAACAGTTTGAAACTATTTGATTTTTTTTACCTGTTTGTTTTGTTTTGTTTTGTATTTTGTTTTGAAGACAGGGTTTCTCTGTGGAGCCCTGGCTGTCCTGGAACTCACTCTGTAGACCAGGCAGGCTTCAAACTGCCTCTGCTTCCTGAGTGCTAGGATTAAAGGTGTGTGCCACCACCACCACCTGGCTGAAACTGATTCTGAAGTAACCAGAGATGAAGTTTTACTCTTGCTTGAAAGCTAGTTCAAAGATGGCCATATTCACATCTCCCTCCTTGCTTCCTTATATTGCTCAGGCTACACTCAGTACTTGAGAAAGACCTCTTTCTGGAAAAATGCTTAGCTGCCAATAAATCAGTTCTTCCACCTAACTCTGATTGTGTTGCATTTTACACTTCAGTCATTTCATTTGGGTCACCTTTCAATTTAGTTTTCTCTTTAGTCTATATTTCCTTTGTTGTTGTTGTGAGAAATGTGCTATATTCAGAGGCAAGACCTGGGTTAAAGTTTCAAATACTGTTAGCCAGTGTGGTGAAAGTCAAATGAATTAAGGGGTTAGATTTGTTTTGTAAAATGCCATTTACTACTCAGGTAGAAGCATAGTTATTTTTCTATTAAAAGCTTACTTATTGCTCGGACACTAAGGAACATTTGTCGTTTATCAACATTTCACATACGTAATACATGTCTTCTGACTTAACTGAAATGAGTCTTTGCAGGAGTCCTTCCCTTCCCCCATCGAACTTTATGGTTCATTCTTTCTGTCTCCTTGTTTTGTCTGCCTTCGATTGACCAATACGGTAGCTGTTGTGAGGTCTTAGTGATTTGACCTCTTCAGCAAGAAACACATACAAAGGTTAGGAGCTGAGGTTATCACTATGGTTATTCAGTGAATGCATCTATGGGTGAAGTGCTGGATGCATACCAATGAAGCCAGAAGGCCAGAGTTCTGGGAATAGTTATCAGGGGAAAAAAAGGATGTCATTAGTTTGCTACATTCTTAGTCACGTTTCTCCCTTCATTGGCAAGAAACCAGAGCTCAGTGCCTAGTTCACTCATCCTTTGTTCTAAAGAAACATTCTTCTATGGGTTGAGACTGATTTCAGGTGTCTTAGGAGCAAGTACTGGAAACAGGTCGGTGGCTAAAATCGACAGTGTACCATATGGTGGGCCAGAAGTCCTACTGGCTGTTAAGTCTTTGGCTCTTTGGGTAGGGGAAAACAAAGGATATACATTGCTCAATCACCTGAACTGCCACCACATGTCCAGCTCTTCATTTTAGGTAACAGTGTTGTAACCACAGTTTATATTTTTACATGTTACTAATCTCAATACCCTTAGGAGATACATACTGATATTTCCCACATGCCCAATTAGTAAACTGAGTCACAAAAACCAAAGTTACATAGTCTATTAGAGCAAAAATTTGGGTACAGGTATTGTGGCTAAAGTCTGTAGACCTAACTAGGACACTATGAGAAAACATCAGACAAACCAAAATCAGAGGGTTTGTGTATAAAAATGCACATGTAATCTTCAACATTATCAAGATCATGAAAGACCAAGACTGGGAAACAGGTCCCAGATAATGGAAACTAACCATGAAGCATGAGATCTAAGTTGAATCTTTGACTACAAGTTGAATGATTGCAGTATATATATTCTTTTAATATAAAATATACAGGTGGCCTCATGTAGCCCAGGCTGGCCTTGAACTTTTTTTTTAATTGCATGTAATTATGTAATTGAACATGAGCCATGATTTGTGTGGGAGAGGGCAGCTTGTGAGAGTCATTATTCTCTTGTGAATTCTCAGAATTGAACTCAGATTGTCAGGCTTGGTAGCAAGCACCTTTATCTGCTGATGACCTTTAACTGCTGATGACATTCTGCATTCAATTCCCCATTATTGAGATTATAGGTATGTACCACCATTCGTGGTTTTATGTGGTGCTGGAGATAGAACTTGGTGCTTTGTGTGTGTTTGGCAAGTACTCTACCAACTGAGCTACATCCTCACCCCACATTAATGTTAATTTTCTAATAATTAAAGTTAGATTGATCATATAGTGAGCTTTATTGGGGAATATAGGTGAATGGTATAAAGGACTCTTTTGCACTAGTTTTGCAATCTGGGATTACTTAAGCATTAAGCAAATAATGAATCACAAAATGCTAGTAGGAAAAAGAAGCTAAACACAGAAGACTGCATAGCACTTACGCCACATGGTGGTGGTGCATGCCTTTAATCCCAGCACTCGGGAGGCAGAGGCAGGTGGATCCCTGTGAGTTCGAGGCCAGCCTGGTCTACAAAGCGAGTCTAGGACAGCCAAGGCTACACAGAGAAGCCCTGACTCGAAAAGACAAAAAAAAAAAAAAAAAAAGCACTTATAATGTATAATTACCTACCTCATTTCGTCTTCACAATATCCCTGTGTAGAGACTATTAAACTCCAGATTCTTGAAAGTCAAAGCCAAGATAAAATCATCATCTCTCTGGTCCCACAGAGCATATAACTCACATGTTTCCTCCTCACTACACCTTGTAAGTGAAGGGATATTTGCATCACCCTATGTATTCTATTTGCCTGTCCTTTACAGGGACTTAAGGCATGCCCTGTCACAGAATCCATCTGTCAAGGCCACAGTCCATAGCAGAATTCACATGAGTAGACAGCATGTAGGACAGAACACTTTACAGAACTGTAAGTGGCCTCAGCCATTTGCCTCCAGACTTGACATGAACCCAGTGATCAGCCTCTAGATGGCCCACACCTTGGTAAAGGCATCTTGTTTTCTGATTTCCAGTAGTACTCAGTGGGCTGCAGGCTGCAGACATGGAAAACTCAGGTATTCTGATTCCTGTTAATGTATTTATCTCCACATCTGTTGCTCCTACTATGGCTGACAGAACACCTTCCAGTTTTCCTTTTCCCATTGCATCATAAAGTGGAGTCTCTGAATACAGCCCACTTGTCAGTACAGATTGTCTCAGGTGAAGGCTCATGAGTTACTACTATACTTATTACTCTTCACTAGGCCCCTTGGCTACATTTTCCTTATCTTTTCCCCAACCACTGTTCATTTGTATTCCTACAGCTATCCATTCCTGTTTGTTGCTCCTACTCATACCATCTTTGTACCAGGTATACATAGGGATGCCTGGTGTTCCCTTTAACATTTAATCTGGGTTAGCTGTTGGTTCAATTATTAGAGGCATCTCAGTGACTTAGAAGGACACTGGCCCCAGGACAGTCTGTATGACACTGAAAATAGGGATTATAGACACTACACTGTGTTCCTATAAATACGCACACCACCTTTAAGTTAAATTCTGTGCCGCCCTAGTAAGAGACTTGGCCAGAAGGCCTTCAATCTATCCTAAAGGGTTAAAATAATGAAAGACAGGGAGGTACAGGCAGTCTTCACTGCACCTCCTGATAGGGAGAAAGATGTTCTAGGGTGGGAACCAAAACTACTGCTCTGAAAGGGTGGCCAAAGTTTCCTGGGAGTGAGAGCCATATGCCGCAACCAGAGGCCTTATGGTAAATTATGAATCCATTGGTCCCTCTATTAATATACAAAATACTTAGTCTTTGGTACATGCTGAAACTGAGTGAACCCTTCAGTAAACTTGCTGGTCAATTTTGTTTTGTTTTGTTTGTTTGTTTTTCAAGACAGGGTTTCTCTGTGTAGCCGTGGCTGTAATTACTCTGTAGACCAGGCTAGCCTCAAACTCCCGAGTGCTGGGATTAAAGGCGGCAATTCTCCAGTTATGTGGAAAGCGGGGACTGACTCTGACATGAACTCTGGTGCCCCATATTTGACCATCTCTCCTTTGTGGGGAGGCCTGGTGGCACTCAAAGAAAAAATAAACAGGCTACCAAGATTTGAACAGATCAACAATTGACTTGTATTATTTAATTATCCTAAACAGCCTACAGTAGCAACCATGTATGAATTGAGTTGTACATGTATAATACCTCATATTAGAGTAGAAATATAGTGTGTGAAGAACAACACTAAATTTGAATTCCATTTCAGTGTATCAAAATTAAACCTACTTTGCATCAATATACAAAATTCTATATCGATGAATTAAAATTAACCCTATTTGTGAGTAACAATTAAGACCTCAAGTTGAGAAGTAGATTCAGTAATCTACTTTTTGTCCTATTATCCCTAAATATCTCTATTCTCCCCTTTATTTCTTTACAACCCCTATCTCTATACCTTTTAATGACAATATACATCTATAGCCCAAGAAAACAGCCAAAAACCTACCCAACCTCCCTTAAGGTAAATGGGACGTCTTTCTCTTAAAGTTTCTTTAAGCTTATTTGGGGCAGAGAATACCTGTAGGGGGCCCAAATAAAAATTGGTTAAACAAGCTGGGAACAGTATTTGTGGTCCAGTCTCTAAATGTTGAGAAATTCTAGGCTTAATATTAGTCCTGAGTGGGACAGTCTGAAATGCTGGACCAATTTGGATCAGGAGTCTTTTTTGAAGCTGTCCTTCTCTGATGAGGCACAGCAACCAAAGCACTTGGGGCTGGAACATGAAGGATACAGGATGTCAGCGTCTCAGCATGCCGGAGGAATGAATCCTGTCGGGTCTGATCCAGCATCAGTGTGCAGTTCTTTTATTTTGAAAACATAATTTTTCACAAGCATTATACAGTCTTAAAACTATGAGTGTATAAGGTGTGCAGGATGCACATGTCTCAGCCAGTCTCAGAGCTATTCCCATGTGGTGGGATCAGCAAGACAAGTTAATTGTTTGTTTTGTAGTTTGAATTCATATAGATATAGCCTCATTTAAGTTAGTCTCTCTTTTATCTAGGTCTGTTTCATTTTGATCTTTTTAAAAGATGAAATATCACTATTAACAATGAACATACAATTATCATCATATTGGAATCAAAGCAAGATTGTATAGTTTTAAATGTTCTTTTTTAGGCTCTGTGGCGCTTGATGTATAAGCTAGGCCACAACCTGTTTCTCGAGAAAATGTTTCTCATTTTAGAAACAAATCAGTTGCCGTAAGTAGGAAAAAAAGGCATTAAGATTTAAATAAACATCAGATAGATTCTCATTTTATCTTAGGGTTTATGTATACAGTAGGTATCTTGTACCTACGTAGGCAGCTTGTATGTTTGTTTCCCTTTTTAACCTTGGTCTTTATCTTGACGAAGAAAATATATTTTTTTAGGCCGTAGGTGTCTTGTACCCGGCTTTTTACAATTGTTGTGAGTGGTTTTGTCTCACTCCTTCTCTACATGGGAGCCATGTAGCTTCATGTCTGTCTCTCCATTCAACCTATGTCTTTACCTTGAACAACAAAATATATTTAAAGCATTTTTATTACCTTTTTTAAAAAACATAAACCTTAGATTGATGTGTATCTATCCTTTAGGTCAGTAGCATATACAACCTATTGTTAAGAAAAAGGAACATAACAAAAAATGTCACTTTAAATTGTAAGCAGTCACTTGTAAACAACTTATCTTATCAGTAGGGGGTTAAGCCTGTGGAGGCCAGGTTGGAACTCAGGAGTTTGGCCTTGTTTTTGTCTTTATTGTGTTGGGATTAAGGGCTGGTGCCACCATTGCTCTCTTTAACTATTTCGTCTCAATTTAGTCAAATTTTTTTAGAAATCTCAGTAAAAAAAAAATCAAACAAGGAAACCAGAAAAGTCTAAGCCTTGAGTCATTTGTGTCAATTTAGGCTTCAGTTAGTGAAATCCTGTCTACCATTTCTTGGAATTTAGTTATTGGTATCTCTTTCCAGAAAGCCCTGATAAACACCTTATAGCTAAGGAGCTTAGAATTTTACCTGCTACCAACTTTATGGAGAAGAGTTCAGTTTCTTTTCCCTTTCTAGTTGCTAGTAACTTAGTCTCATATTTCTCCACTCTCTGCCTATCTCCCTGAACATTTTTTAGAGAAGGTAAGGAGAAGTGCAACTATGACTAAGCTCATTGTAAATAAATTCATAAACACCAAAAAAAAAAAAAAAAAAAGCCAAATAAGATCCAAGAGCCTTCTGCCATGGTGTCTTGGAAAGGGACCATAGTAGTTTTTATTTTATTATTTTATTTTGTTTAGGCATTTAACTCCATTTTCAGGCTAGTTTAGAAGACTGTCAGTCTCTTAAGTCCACCTCTTCAACTGACCATGTGTACCCATCTTTGTTTTGGCCCATGGACGCTCTCTGGGAGCTTTCTTTTTTTCCTTTTAGTCTATGACAAAATATGATTTTTAAGAGTGTGGATACATGGCCCATGTTGGGCACCAATTATTGTTTTATAATTATCTGTATTTACCTGGAGGCCCAGCTAGCAATCAATCAAGACACAGACACTTGTTATATTTTAAAATAGCCTTAGTTAACCTGGGGCAGAACAGATCTCAATCCTCTAAACTACCTCCCATAGTGGGACAGGCATGGGATCCCTGTCTCAATCCTATGCCATCTGTTTCTAATAACTTCTATCAAGCTTCCTCCCATCTATAATCCCAAATACTTGTTAATGTTCTTCATCTGGGCTGGATTCTCTATCCAAGCCCCTGGCCATATGTTTCTCCTCCAGCTAACCCATGGAGGCCTTCCTCTCTTCACTTTAGGTCTCCTTCTCTTGGAGGTGGTCCTTCTTCTTCCCAGAATTCCTCTCTCCTAGCTCCACCTATTTCCTTTGCCCTACTCAGGTGGGATGGCTTTTTATTAAGCAAAAGGTTGGTGACAGAGACAGTAAGCACTAATTAGCTTCAAAATATATCAGACCATCCCCCAACAGACCGGAGAGCTAGGTGGAGCCAAAGGTTTGTGGCCTTGGCGGGGTGGGGGTGGTGGATATAGAAGGGGGGAGAGAAAGGAAGAAAGGAGCAGGTCGCTGTTGATTAGCATGAACTAGAAGCAGGTGGGCAGGAGGAACTTGCTCTGGGGATTGGCATGATGGAGAGAAACAGCCCAAATGCAAAACGTGTACAAATATTTTTGGGGATTTTGGCTGGGAAGTAGATAAGAGAGCCTAGAGGGTTAATATCTGCCCAGCTCCAGTTCATTAAGACTTATCAAAAATCTAAAAGGTTTCAATTTATATAATAGGCAGTTAAGGAGTAACTGCTGCCTTAATAATTACATGAATCAATATTAATTATTAATAATCATTCAACCGTTTTTATTTTGGATTACTAAGTCACCTGGCTTTGTGTTTCTGGGCCTGTTGCAGAAACACTTCATATCATGATAGACAGAAAGCAGAGATAAAGGAGAGCACTAGAACCTAGTATTACCTTCATGGTCCTGCTTCCAGTGGCCTGCTTCTTCCAGCTAAATCCCACTTGCCTAAATTTCAACAACCTCCCAAAATAACAGCATTAGTTGTGAATCAACTAATTCAAAACTTAGGCCTGTGTGAAACAATTCATAGTCAAACTATAACAAGGGAGATAATTTTTTCACTTAGTACATGTATCACAACCATATAATTGTACTTTGGAGCAAGAATCAGAACTATTACATTTAACTATGTTTTATTTATTGCTGTTTGTTTGATTATTTATTTATGGTTTTTCAAGACAGGGTTTCTCTGTGCAGTTTTGGCTGGCTTTGACTCACTTTATAGAGCAAGCTGACCTCAAAATCACAGAAATCCATCTGCCTCTGCCTCCCAAATGCTGGGATTATAGGCATGTGCCACCACACCTGGCTTAATGTCAGTCTATTTTTAATATTAAAACTATTTACTTTTATTATTCTTAAGAAAATTTTGATACCCAGAAAATGCTCCACCACACAAGGACATATGCTCAACTATGTTCATAGCAGCCTTATTCATACTAGCCAGAACCTGGAAACAGCCTAAATGTTCCTCAGTTGAAGAATGGCTAAAGAAACTATGGTACATTTACACTATGGAATACTAATCAGCTATTAAAAACATGGAAATCCCAAAATTTGTGGACAAATGGATGGGACTAGAAGTGATCATACTGAGTGAGTTCACCCAGAAGCAGAAAGACTCACATGATATATACTCACTTATAATTGGGCACTAGCCTAAAGTCTTCACTTACCAGGAGATTGGGATACATGTGAGGACATCCTACTGAGACTCTAGGTAAGAGAAATATAGGAGATGGGGAAATAGAAGGTCCCAGAGGGTCCTAGAAACCTACAAGAAGAACATTATGATGGGTGGATCGGGGCTCAGGGGGGTTCTGCTCAAACTATTGCACTAACCAAGGACAATACAATAGTAAACATTGAACCCCTGCTCTGATCTAGCCAATGGACAGGACATTCTCCACAGTTATGTGAAGAGTGGAAACTGACATTGACATGAAATCTGGTGCTCTGTATTTGACCACCTCCCCTCGGTGGGCAGGCCTGGTGGCACTCAAAGAAAGAATAAGCAAGCTACCAAGATGAGACTTGATAGCCTTCATGACCATATAGTGGTGGAGGAGGTCCCCCTCGGTCATAGACCTAGGGGAGGGGAATAGAGTGAAAGTGGGAGGGAGGGAGGAATGGGAGGATACAAGTGATGAGATAACAATTGAGTTGTAATCTGAATAAATTAATAAAATTAAAATTTAAAAAAAAGAAAATTTTGTTTTGTTTTTTGAGACAAAGTCTCTCTAGATAGCCCTGGTATGTACTTGTTTTGCCTGTATATATGTATATTTGTGCACCACATGCATGCAGTGCCCACCGAGGGCAGAAAATCTTCCTGGAACTGGACTTACAGTGATGTATGAGATACCATGTGTGGGCTGAGTACCAAACCCAGGTTCTCTGCAAGAACGACAAGTGCTCTTAACCCCCAAAGCCATCTCTCTAGTCCCCTATTTGTTTACTTATTTACCATCTTCCTTCCCTGATAGTAAATGGTCTTTATTAAGAGCAGTGATTAAATTTGTCTTATTTCTATATCCTCTTGGCCCAGTCCAATACTGGCCACAAAGTAAGATCGGTAATAAATACATTGTTCCCATTTATATATTTACTGGGGGAGGCAGATATGCATGCCATGTGTGGAAGTTCAGAGATAATTTGAAGGAGTTGTCTCCTTCTACCATGTGTGTTCTGGGCATCAAACTCAAGACATCAAGCTTGGCAGCAACCACGTTTACCTACTGAGCTATCTTGCCCTCAATAAATACTTTTAGAAACCTTGTATGGCAGTGCACATCTTTAATCTGAGCACTCAGGAGGCAGAGGCAAGCAGATCTCTGTGAGTTTGAGGCTAGCCTGGTCTGTTTAGTGAGTTCCAAGACAGCCACAGCTACATTAAGAGATTCTTTCTCAATAATAAAAACAACAATAATTAATAATAATAATGATGATGATGACAATAATAATAATGACAATAACAATGAATACTTTCAGATCAACAAGTGCTGAACGAATGTGGCTCCAGATCATGTAAGGGAAGTTGTGATAGTCACAGTCTCTCACCTGGTACCAGCCATCTTCATCCCAAGATAGCATCAAACACAAGAGTTAAGCAGGTGGAATTAGTCAGTTATAACTAGGGTGACCTTGAGCATGTCACCTCTGCACAGCAAGCACCTCATCTGTTAACTGAGATAACAGACTAAGTCTACTGCTCATGCAAACTACTTGGAATGGTGGTGCCAAAAACAGGTTCTATATAAAGTTGATCAAATAATGTAGGCACACTTTTTATTTTAACTATTTTAATGGAATTCCTTACACCTCTACCTCCTTTCAAACTCCCCATCACTGGGTAGGAGAGAAAGAATGTTAGAAAGAACAGGGGAGGCCTGGACGTGGTGAGACACACTTTTAATCCCAGCACTTGGGAGGCAGAGGCAGGCAAATCGCTGTGAGTTCGAGTCCAGCCTGGTCTACAAAATGAGTCTAGGACAGCCAAGGCCACACAGAGAAACTCTGTCTCAAAAAAACAAACAACAACAAAGAAGAAGAAGAAGAAGAAGAAGAAGAAGAAGAAGAAGAAGAAGAAGAAGAAGAAGAAGAAGAAGAAGAAGAAAGAAAAGAAAAGAAAAGAAAAGAAAAGAAAAGAAAAGAAAAGAAAAAAGAAAGAACAAGGGACCTAGACTTGTTTAGACTTAGTTCTTTGGAGCAATTCCAATCTTCGTAATCAGTATATCCATCTGTCTAGTTAACTGCAAAGACAGCTGCAGGAAGAACCAGCAGCAGCCTTCTTCCTCCTGAGAGCATCTCCTCGAAATATTCTCTCTGTATCTGGGCTTTGGTATTTCTATCCTCTCAGAGTCCTCCGAGCTCAACTATCTCAGCTGGCAAAGACTACACCCTCTCTGAGCTACAGGAGCTCATCAGCTAGCAAAAACCATGCCACTCTCCAAGCCCACATGAGACACATCAGCTGTGGAGAAACTAAAAGCAGCCCCATAGCCCACACTTGGGATTAAAGCAAAAACATAATATAAGTGGGTTTTTAAAGAAACCAAAATAGCCACTACAAAATGATGCCATATTTTACTCACTTTACTATTTCCCCCTGCTTAAAATCTGAGGACCGAACCCCTGTCTGGTTTTGATCTCTACATATGCTTCAGTGGAAAATGGTATGGGTTCAGTATTTATTGAATGAGTGAACACATTAACTCATTTACTGATTGTACTCAAAATCTCTCCCCTAGTCACTATCCTACTGTTCCTACGTTTTCCCACTTTCATTAAGTGACTTTTTTCTGATACACCTTATTTCCTTGGTACTCCTCTGTCTGTCTTTGAATTAGGGTCTCACGTAGCCCAGGCTTGCTTTCAACTCATCAAGGCAAGGATGACCTTGAACTTCTTGCCCTCCACATCCAGTTCCTGTGTCACTGAAGATCCCAGAGCTTCTTGCATTCTAAGCAAGCACTCTACCATCTGAGCTACATTCCCTAGCCTTCTTTATAGCTACTGAAAGATCTTCTTACAGCCGTTCTATACATTTTCCCACTCTGAAGAGTCCTGGGGAGAAGCACAATTTTATGTCTGAGCTAAAGTTCTGGCTATACTGGTCTTTAACCCAACACCACAGCTTGCTGAGATCTTTTAAATCTTTATTTTATAATTACTAATAATAATACCACCTCCCAAAACTCAGTGACACTTGTAAATTTCCTTTTAAAATGTTTACAATCATTACCCTCTCTTTTATTTATTTTTGCTATTGTTTGTTGAATAAACTCACTTCATTATACATAACTTGCAGATAGAAAACATCACACAGCTTCACTAACATAGGCACTTGTATAATTACTTGCCCAGACCCAAGTCCATACACCTCAGAGAATTTCTGTACAGTTACAATAGACATTGTGAAACCATGGAGCTTTGCTTTCCATTTCATACCACTATTATCTAAGTATCAATTACAGTTTTTAAATAAAAACACTTTTCCTGGGCCCTGGCAGCCATCTTCCAGTAACTCTCTAAAATGTCAAACACATTGGGAAAACAGAGGGGCACTCAATGTATGTTCTCTAGGCCTTTTAGGAAGCATGGAGTAGTTCCTTTGGTGACACACATGCCCTATAAGAAGGGTGATAATGTCAACATCAAGGGAATGGGCACTGCTCAAAAAAGAATGCCCCATAAGTGTTACCATGGCAAAACCGGAAGAGTCTACAATGTCACCCAGCATGCTGTGGGCATCATTGTGAACAAGCAGGTTAAGGGCAAGATTCTCGCCAAGAGAATCAATGTGCTCATTGAGCACATCAAGCACTCTAAGAGCAGGGACAGCTTCCTGAAGTGCATGAAGGGGAGCGACCAGAAGAAGAAGGAAGCAAAGGAGAAGGGCAGCTGAAGTGCCAGCCTGCACCACCCAGAGAGCACACTTTGTGAGGACTAATGGGAAGGACTGATGGATCCCATTCCATATGAATTCATGGCCTAATGTACAAAAGGAATAAAGGATCTGGACTGTAAAGTGGGGGGGGGGGAGACCTTTCTTCCTTCCTTCTTTCTTTCTTTCTTTCTTTCTTTCTTTCTTTCTTTCTTTCTTTCCACACCCTGACCACATTTTCCCATCCCTCCTCTCTTTCCAGTCCCTCCCCACCACCTACCCTCTGCTGGCTCCCTCCACTCCACCACTTCACTTTAGATATCCCATGGATATCAACCAAATATGGCATATCAAATTGCAGTAAGACTAGCCACTTCCCCTTGTATTAAGGCTGGATAAGGCAACCCAGAAGGAGGAAAGGTTCCCAAAAGCAGGAAGAAAAATCAGAGACAGGCCCTGTTCCCACTGTTAGGAGTCACACAAGAAGACCAAGTTACACAACTGTAACATATGTGCACAGGGTGTAGGTCAGTCCCATGAGGGCTCCCCAGTTGGTGGTTCAGTCTCTGTGAGCCCTATGGACCCAGGTTAGTTGATTCTGTGGGTTTTCTTGTGGTGTCCTTGACCCCTCTGGCTCCTACAATCCTTTCTCACCCTCTTCCGTGGGATTTGCTCCCCCAAACTCCTAGTGTTTGCCTGTGCATCTCTACATCTGTTTCTATCAGTTGCTGGGTGAAAGCTCTCTGATGACAATTAAGTTAGGCACCCATATATGAGTATAGCAGAATATCAGTAGTAATCATTTTCTATGCTAGGTCTCTGGGTCCTGGCCCTCAAAACAGGGTCAGGTGTGGGCTCCCTCCAATAGCATGGTTCTCAAGCTGGACCAGTCATTGGTTTGTCACTTCTACAATTTCCACGCTACTTTTACCCCAGCGCATCTTTTTGTTTGTTTGTTTTTTGAGACAGGGTTTCTCTGTGTAGCCTTGGCTGTCCTGGACTCGCTTTGTAGACAGGCTAGCCTCGAACTCACAGTAATCCACCAGCATCTGCCTCCCAAGTGCTAGGATTACAGGCATGTGCGACCATGTCCAGCAATGCAGCACATTGTAGATCAAAGGTATTGTGGATGAATTGGTGTCCAAATCCTTCCACTAGAAGTCTTGCCTGGTTACAGGAGATGGCCAATTCAGGCTCTGTTCACGCTCCTAGAAGGCATAGCTAGTGTGACCCTCATAGTATATTCCTGGGTTTCTAGCTTATGCCAGAGATGCCCACCACCCTATTCCACTTATCCCTTACAATATTCTCTCCCTCCATCCTACCCCAACCTGATCTCTCCTATTTCCATACCCACTCCCCTCCTGCCTCCACCATGACCCACTGTCCACCCAGATATCTATTCTATTTCCTCTTCAAAAAGAGATTAATGTGTCCCCCATTGATCTCTCCTTGTTATTTAGCTTCTTTGGGTCTGTGCAATGTAGTGTGGTTATCCTGTATTATGTGGTTAATCTCTACTTATAAGTGAGTGTATACCATGTGAGACTTTCTGGGTCTGGGTTACCCTATTTAGGATGATCTTTTCTAGTTCCAGTCAGCTGCCTGCAAACTGCATGATTTCCTTGTTTTTAAAAGCTGGACAGTATTCCATTGTGTAGCTGTACTACGATTTCTTTATCCATTCTTCGGTTGAGGACCATCTAGGTTGTTTTCAATTTCTGACGATTATGAATAAGGCTGCTATGAACATAATGAGCAAGTGTCCTTGTGGTATGGTGGAGCATTATTGGGCCTATGCCTGGGAGTGGTAGAGCTGGGTCTTGAGGTAGCACTATTCCCAGTTTTCTGAGAAAGCACCAAATTAATTTCCAAAGTGGTTGTACAAGTTTGCACTCCCTCCAGCAATGGAGGAGTGTTCCTCTTTCTCCACATCCTCACCAGCATGTGCTGTCACTTGCGCTTTTGATCGTAGCTGTTCTGACAGGTGTAAGATGGAATCTCAGTGGTTTTGATTTGCATTTGTTGGGCCTCAGTGGAAGAGGATGCACTTAGTCTTGACGCAACTTGGTGTGCTGAGGTGAGTTGGTGTGTGTGTGTGTGTGTGTGTGCGCGCGCGTGCGAGTGCATGCGTGCGTGCGTGCGTGCGTGCGTGCGTGTGTGTGTGTTCCTTCCCTTTTCTGAGAAGAAGGGGAGCGGAGAAAAGGGGAAAAGATTGGAGGGTGGAACTGGTAGGAGAGGAGGGAGGGGCTGCAATGAAGATATAAAATGAATAAATAAATTAATGAGAAAAAAGGGAAAAAAAGAAAGAAAGAGTACAATTGAATATATTGCCTTGTCAGCATAAGGCGCTGGAATTGATCCCTATCATTGTCAAAATACACACACACACACACATATATGTATATGTGTGTGTATATATGTGAATAATGTATATGTATATACATCCGAGGTAGTTTGAATTAACCATTCCATTAGGTATGCATATATTAAACTGTCACTGTAAATTATGAGTATGTATAATATTTACTTTCTTGGGTTTTTTGTTTTGTTTTGTTTTGTCTTTTGAAACAAGGCCTCTGTGGCCTTAGCCAGCCTGGAACTCTCATAGCAGGTTGGCCTTGAACTCATAAAAATCCACCTACCTCTGTCTCAGGAGTGCTGAAATTGAAGGCATGAGTTATGCCTGACTATAATCTTTTTTAATTAAATAAAAAGTATTTTACAGTCTGCCAAATGAAGTTGTTTGGATCATCCTACCTTTCTGAGTCTTAATTAACAGTACTACTACTGCTCTTTCTCAAAACGTGTAACGTTCCTCTTTTCTTCTCTCTTTTTTTTTCTTTCAGACGCTGGCTAGCACCTAAGTATGCTTTTCTCTGTTACTTTGGGCTTTTCCACTCTTTCTCTAAAACTCCCTTCCCTTCCTCACTGCGGGGGTGGGGTGGGGTGGGGTGGGGGGCTGCTTATCTGTCAAGTGCCAAACAGAAAGCTTTTTTTCTTTTTCTTCTTTATTTTCCAGGCAGTTTCCAAGATTTCATAGCTTTCCTGGTCTGGGATTTTTCTTTTAAAGTTTAAAATCCCTTTATGTATTCAGTGCATAAATACATTCAGTTTGGCAGTCTAACTCTTTTCAGAGCTAGTTGGTTTCCTCCAGATTTGGCCTTGTAGATAAAAGATTTTTCTGTCCTCTTCCTTTACTATGATACAGTGTATGCTTTTTGTCAAATTTGTTTCTAGGTTGTGCTGCAACTCAAGGTTCTGATGTGTGGCTTTGAAACATTTTGCATGATAATAGGAAAGTAGGAGCAAGAATGTGTCCCAATTTGAAGCCTAGTTGGACAAGATGTGGCATCCTGTGGTTTCTTTTGGCTGAGGACACAAAATGAGCTACAACTGTTTTAAGGACAGTCATTTGTGGTAAGAGTACCATAGATTAATGTAAGGCAAGGATGGAGGCAGGACTGGAATATCCTTATATTGGTGTATTCCTATTTAGGACAGTGTCCTCCATACTTGGTTAGCTCTATCTCCACGACAGAGTCCTTTCCCATGCTGGTATGACAGCTCAAGTGGATAAAGGCACTTCTGGCTCTTGACATGAGTTGAACCTTGGATCCACATGGTAGAAGGAGGGGACCAATTCCTGAATGTTGTTCTCTGCTCCTGACAAGCATACCATATCAAACACACATTCCCCCCATACACATCCCACACATGCTCATGTATAGATACACGTGGACACCTGAACCTTTCTGAGGACCCCAAGTGTCTGTTTCTGCACTTTGTCATGATTATAGAATGAGAAAGTGCTCTGTGTCACTTAAATTTGTAGAAGACTAAATTGTACGTGTCATGGCCAGAGTATATATATTTTTAATGAAGAAAGAGCCTTTCTATTATTTATGCTAAGTTCTTGGGGGTTTCCATTCTTTTTGGTCTCCATAAGGTGACTGCAAAGCAGGTAGGTCTTGAGGACAATCTTCTAAAAGAATATGGTGACATCGCTCACTTTTTATTTTCATTATATTTCACTTCAGGCTAACGTCAAACATGTGTCACTTTCCTACTTCAGCCTCTCAAGTACTTGGCATAACAGACCTGAGCCACCACACCCAACTTATCTCTCATATATTTGGACAAGGTCTCTCTCTCTCTCTCTCTCTCTCTCTCTCTCTCTCTCTCTCTCTCTCTCTCTCAGTTTTTGAGACAGGGTTTCTTTGTGTAGCCTTGACTGTCCTACATTCGCTTTGTACACCAGGCTGGCCTTGGACTCACAGCAATCCGCCTGCCTCTGCCTCCCGAGTGCTGAGATTAAAGGTATGCGCCATCACACCCTCTCTGGACAGGGTATCTCTTGAGGCAAATCTTCTATAGCATGGATTTGAGGAGGCAGGTAGTTTCTGGGGGAAAGAATGTGAAAATTTTGTATAGAAGTTTCTAACGATGAGGAAAGTTCAGATTTCCACTATTTCCTTCTCTAATTTGCAAAGTTCTACAAGAGTGTATGCAAGGACCTAAAGGGCTCTAATGAAAGTTCATTGCTTAGAAAATTATAAAAAAAGAATGAAGCAGGCCCTCTCAAGGTTAGCTTCCTGTCCTTAGATCTGAGTTGGCTTTTCTCCAGGGACATCCTTTTCTAGAATTTCCTTTGTCTATGTTGCCGTTGTTCTTTTCCTAAAATCTGTATCTTTCTCTTAGTTAACTTAATGCTTAATTTTAGGGAGACTACATTCTTTAGAAGTTTTCTGAGTGATGGCCTTTATTACTATTCACATCTCTGTTCTGGTTAGTTTTTGTTCCTGAGCTTGTGGATGAGGGAAATAAAAAGAAAATGCTTCCATCAGATTGGCTTGTTGGCAAGTCTAAGGGTCATTTTCTTGATTGGTGATTGATGGGGGAGACCCAAGGCCACTGTGGGCAGTGCTGTGCCAGGCAGGTGGTTCTGGATTGTATAAGAAAGCAAATGGAGTAAGCCATCAATCAACTGTCCTCCATGGGCTTTGCTTCAGTACCTGCATCCAGATTCCCATCCTGAGCTCTTATCCCCGCTCTTCTTGATGGTGGCCTATGGCACAGAAATGTAAGCCAAACAACATCTTTTTCCCCAAGTTGCTTTTGGTCATGGTGTTTATCACAACAACAAAAAACAATGACAATCTCCCACAAATATTATTTCTGTTTTTTTGTTTTTGTTTTTGTTTTGTTTTGTTTCTTCTGAGACAGGGTTTCTCTGTGTGTATCCCTGGATGTCCTGAACTCACTTTGAAGACCAGGCTGGCCTTGAACTTACAGGGACCCACATGCTTCTGCCTCCTAAACTGGGTTTAAAGGCATTTCCCCATCACCAGGCTGGGAAAACAATTCTTTTTGTTCCTTCCCTTTCTTTCTTTCTTTCTTTCTTTCTTTCTTTCTTTCTTTCTTTCTTCTCTCCTCCTCCTCCTCCTCCTCTTCTTCTTCTTCTTTTTCTTCTTTTTCATCTTCTTCCTTTTTTCTTTTTTTGGCTTTTTTTTAAAAAAAGGATCTCTTTGTGTAGCTCTGGCTGTTCTTTGCTCCGAAGAACAGGCTGTCCTTAAACTCACAAATATCCACCTGCCTCTGCCTCATTAGTATAGTGATTAAAGGCATTCACCTCACGTGTAGCTCACAGAACTTCTCCTGGGTCAGCTTAGAATTTTATATTGAGCCAAAATGTTAAGGAAAAATAACAATAGCCAAAAGATATATTTTTGTGTGGTTTTTTTTTAAAACACAGAAATAAGCCAGGCATGGTGGTGCATGCCTTTAATCCCAGCCCTGTCTAGACCAAACAACCCCCTCCTTAAAAACAGAATTGTTTTTCCCATGATTCTCGCCATACTGTTTGTCTTTCTTTCTTTCTTTCTTTCTTTCTTTCTTTCTTTCTTTCATGGCAGGGATGGGGGTAGGGGGTGAGAGTGTCTTTGTTTGTTTGAGACAGGTCCTCACTGTCTAGTACTGGCTGTCCTGGAGCTCACTCTATGAACCAAGCTCGCCTCAAACTCATAGAGTTGTGCCTGCCTCTGCCTCCCAAGTGCTAGGATTAAAGGCATGTGCCACCATGCCTGACAACTTTGCCAGACAACCAGACTTTTTCATTAGGCTATTTATTAATTAATGTTTATTTTTAAGACAAGACTTATGGATCCCAGGCTGACTTTGAATCCACTATGTACCAAGGATGCCTTTGAACCTCTAACCTTCTGTCTTTGCCCCTCAAGTACTCAGAATTCCAGATGTGCGATACCATCATTAGGGATTACAGGTGGTAGGGATCAAATGCAAGGGTTCCTGCATACTAAAGAAGCACTCTGCTCACTGAGCTACACTCTACCCTTCTATTAGATTCTAAACCCAACATTCCTAACCAGGAGTGCACATTTGATTGTTATTCTTTTCTAGCATACTTATCTTTTTTTCTCTGTAAATACTTAGCCTCTTTCATACCACAGGAATCCTTTAAAAGGGAATGTATCAGCACATTTTTTTAAAAAGTACCATACTTATACTTGATAGGCCATTTTGCTTTCTTATTGCTTTGGCCATGCAACTTAGAGCCTCTGTCTTCTTGGGCAAGCGCTCTACCACTGAGGCATGGTCCAACCCTTACATAGGTCTCTTTAATAGAAATATCCATCTTTTTTTTCCTTTGGTTTTTCGAGACAGGGTTTCTCTGTGTAGCCTCGGATGTCCTAGACTCACTTTATAGACCAGACTGGCCTCGAACTCACAGAGATCTGTCTGCCTCTGCCTCTCGAGTGCTGGGATTAAAAGCATGCCCACCACACCTGGCAAAGTATCCATCTTTTTCCTTTTAGAATTCTTTTTCTTTCATTTCTTTGAAATTCCTTTTTCTATTGTCTCCTTTCTTTCATGGACTCCTGCTGGATATTGGACCCCTTATGTTGTCATATAAATGTCCTGCCCTCTAGGTTGCTTAGCAACCTGTGACATCATCACCTGCCCACCATTAGGTATGCACCAGGGGCCCAGGATAAAAGGACAAACTTACCGTGTGTGTGTGTGTGTGTGTGTGTGTGTGTGTGTGTGTGTGTGTGTGTGTGTGTCTTATTTTCCTCTCTTGTACTTTCTCTAGGGAGACTCCCTCTTCTCTCTGTGTCTCTGTGTCTCTGTGTCTGTCTCTGTCTGTCTCTGTCTCTGTCTCTCTCTGTCTCTCTCTGTCTCTCTCTCTCTCTCTCTCTCTCTCTCTCTCTCTCTCTCCCTCTCTCTCTCTTCCTACCCTCATGGCCCACTCAGGTCCCAACTCTCCATTTCCCTTCTTCCCAAATAAATCTCTCCATATCCATGTCTGTTGTGTGCCATCTCACCTTTAAACCTAACACCCTGTCTATCACCATTTCTTTCATAACACAGACAGTCCTACTATGCTTTTCTAAAAATTCTTTCTTATTGTGAAATGATGAATTCACCCCCTTCTCTCCTCAAATATCCCACAGCCACTCCTCTTCTCCTCCTCACTATTTAATCACTCCAATTCATGGAAATAGATACAGAAGATATTCCGAGGCATGTTTCTGAGATGAAATTTTGCAGCTAGATAAGGAAGAGGGAAGAAGGTTGACTCGAAGAAGTCCTATTCTAAGGTGATACTAATAAAAACCCCATTAGCAACTTCAAGAAGTTCTACAGACTGGATAATATTTCAGAGTGGTTCTGAGTAGAGGCAAGGATGTTGAGCCCTGAAACCCATTGTATAAATCCAAAGGATGGTGACCTTGAGCTAGGCAGCTTCTTCAGTCTTTGATGGGAGCCAAGGACCTCAGGCTCCTCAAAGGATGGGACAGTAATCCTAGGTTTTTGAGGGAGGATCTAAAAGACAGTGCACAGCTTCTACCTATTAAGCTCTGTGTCTGTCAGTGATATGATAGGACTGGCTCAGATGAGCTAGAAAGCAAATTCTTCACCTTTCTTCCCAATACAGTATTTGTGGACAATGATTTGGTAATTTAAACTTGACACTGTTGTAGAAGTGTATGTATGTATGTATGTATGTATGTATGTATGTATGTATTTTTGAGACTGAGTCATCTCTAAGCAAGCTTGGCCTCAAACTCTCTATGCTACTGAGGAAATCCTTGGATTCTCCTGCTGGGATTACAGGCATGCAGCACATCCAGCCTTGTTTAGTTCTGGGGATTACACCCAGGGCTTCTTGCATGCTAGGTAACTACTTTTCCAATTGAACTACATTCTCAACACCATGGAATGTTGAAAATGTTATCAATCATGTCCCTCGGCATAGGAGTTTTATTTACTATTTTTCAATTGGTATTTGGTAATAGTAACCCATTATTGTATATAGATTATGACACTGATTTAAATCTTTTAGCATATAGCCATTATTTTATTTTTCAAATCCTCCTATTCCTGAATTATGTTTGTTTTTTCCATGGCTTCCCCTCCCCCCACTTACTCATCTATCCATATATCAAATTTTAAAGGAGCAGGCACTTCTGCATATGATGGTAATCCAACCGTGATCAAGGCTTACAATTTAGGAGGCAGAGACAGGAAGAACTGAGTTTGAGGCCAGCCTGGTCTACACAGTGAAACCCTGCCTCAAAACCCAAAACAGTCCCTCCACAAATATTCATAGAAGAAAAGACTCTCGGTCAATGCACCAACAAATAATAAAATATCTTGAAGTCATCCTTGATTTGAATTACAGGAGACATAAAGTGAATATAATTCCGTGTGATGGGGGCAGCATATGAGAGTAGGTGGTAGTGCCTTTTCAATAGAGTGATCAGGGAAGGTAGCCGAAGAAGTAGCATTTAAACAGAAACTCAGCACAGGAAGAAGCTGGCACATGGAGGCAGAGGGTCACGCCTCTGAGAAGGCAGCAGGACTAGGCTGCAGGGCTATCAAGGTCACTAGGGTCGCTGGAGCAAACTGCACAAAGGAGCTGTGGGAGAGATGTGTGGCACGATGAAAAGATCACTTATGCTGTTTGTGTTGGCCACCATTTGCCTTTGGTGTTTTGTGTTGGTCTTAGCTGTATCTGACAAACAAACAAACAAACAAACAACAAACAACCCCCCAAAACCAAGAATGTTATGTGTGTGTATACTTACACACACACACACATACACATCTATAATCTACTAATAAGAGGAGAGAGAGGAGAGAGAGGAGAGAGAGAGGAGAGAGAGAGAGAGAGAGAGAGAGAGAGAGAGAGAGAGAGAGAGAGAGAGAGAGAGAGAGAGAGAGAGAGAGATTGGTACTCTTCATGGTACTCTTCAAAGCAGAAGAGGCAGGAGTGGGAGACAAGAGGAATATTTTTAAGGATTTGCCTCAGTTAATGGGCTGCTTGAAGGGCAGATTTACCTCGGAACTTCTTCCTCAGGGAAACTTCAGTTTTGCTGTTAAGGCCTTACAGATGATTGAATGTGGCCACCCAGGCTTTCAAGGATTATCTTCTTCGCTTAAAGTCAACTGATTTGCAGATGTTAACCACAGTTGAGAAAAAACTCTCCATAGCGGTCAGATTAAGTGTTTGAATAACTATGGCCTAGCTGGGGGAAGCCAAGGAAAGTGATTTGCCTGTCTGTTCATATTTAAAAATGAGGCCCAGAACTGCTGACTGGGGGAACTCACAGGCAAGACTTCTCCACTACTGGCCTTTATTTTAGTGTTAGGAAGCTGATGTGGGGGAAATCCCTGGATGGCAAGAGACACCAACAAATACTAGAATTTCAGATGCCTCCCCTGGGAGCTCTTTAATCACCCTACCCCCACCCCCTGCGGAAGTCTCTGGTCTCTTGCAAGGGGAATGTGCTGCCTTCGCTCTGTAAGAAGTATGGCTGGGGAAGCAAAAGTCTTCCTCTGTGTTAGTAGTCAGTGATGCCATTATCTTTCGGTGGATGTCTCCTTCCTGCCCTCTCCTTGACTTCTGGAAGTCCAGGGTTGTTACAGGCTCACAGCAGGTCCCTTTGATCCATGTGCCTTTTCATGAGGCTTTCTCCCATTCCGCCCAAGCTGGAGCCTCCCACAGCGGCCTTTATTCCCTTGTGACTTTCCAAGAATTTTCCTTGTGGGTTTATGCATGTATGTATTTTTAAAACTTGTATGTATGTATGCCCATCTATGAAGGGACTTAAGTGCAGGTGCACAGGAAGGCTGGAGCATCAGATCACCCTGGAGCTGTAGTTACAGGTGGTTTTGAGCCACCCAGTTTGGATGCTGAGGACCAAATTCAAGTCCTTTGCAAGAGCAGTACCTGCTCTTAACTGCTGAGCCATCTCTCCAGCCCTGGGTTTAAAATTTTAAAAGAAGACAATGGAAATGCTATGTGTTTCCTTTGTGATTTCACACCATCTAGGCTAAGGGGTTTTTGTTGTTTGTTTTGTTTTGTTTTGTTTTTGTCTTGTCTTGTTTTGCTTTGCTTTGGTTTTGGTTTTGGTTTCTGGAGACAGAATTTCTCTGTGTAACCCTGTCTGTCCTGGATTCACTTTGTAGACCAGGGCTGTCCTGGAACTCAGAGATCTGCTTGCCTCTGCCTCTCTGAGTGCTGGGATTAAAGGCACGCACCACCATGCCTGGCCTTGGGCTAAGTTTTATACAGAAACACTTGGGGGAAAGGGGATGTCTTTCTTTGCACTCTGGAGAACCACCGTGAACTAGGAGGAATTTGCTACTGAGGTTGACATCAAGCCCCATGCTGAGGAAGTCAGATGAGTACACCTGGCCTCTGACTCCAGGCTTGCTCTCAATTTTTGGTAGCTGTGGTGAAATTCTCATTCATTCACAAAGTCATCTCAAGTCTTGCCAAATCAATGTTCTACTGAAACAAGATATGGTTATCATATTCCTGATATGACAGTGCACAGCTCCGGCTGGAGGAGGCTTAAATGAAACTGTTTTGTCCATCCGGTCTGAATAGTCTGTAGATAGGTAGGATGAATGAAAAACAAGGTTCTGGGTCAAAGGAACTATCATAGGGAAAGAGGAGTGGCTCCCAAGTAAAGAAATCAGAGCCAGGCAGGGTGGCTTCACCCTTGTCATTCCAGCATTCAGAATATTTAGGCAGAAAAATTACTGGGAAATGTGTTTCAGAATATTTTGGTATATCTACGCAAACACACACACATACACACATACACAAACACAAACACACACTACCTATGTATCCTTGGCTTGCCTAGGGTTGGCCTGCCTGGCCTGCCTTGGCCAGGATGTCCTTGAACTTATAGATACCAGCCTGCCTCTGCTTTCCCAGTGCTGGAGTGAAAAGCCTGCACCATGATGTTTAGCTGTGTGTGTGTGTGTGTTATGATAAATAACCTTTGTGATATGCATCATGATAGCACTTTCTTTAGATCTATCAACTGTACGGTTTTTTTTTCATTGCCAAGTAACAATAAAACCAGTATGGGGACACTGTTTTTCTTAGATCACACTGCTTAACCAATTCTAGTCTTGAGTTCTCATTCGCTCTAGTAACTAATTAGTTGAGCAGCATAGAATTCAGCAACTAAACTGTATTTTCACTTCACTGTTTGCACCTAAGTGCTTCATGACTAGTTCTAGCGAAAAACTGAGGGAGTAGGGAGTTATGATCTCAAACGATACTCTAGAGTCAACCTTTCCTCAAACAATAAACATCCATTTCAGATACATCCTCATCCTGGGAGCAAGTACTCGAAGCATTTTGTGAAAGGACTGCTGCTGTTTATAGAAGACATTTATTTGTTCCCTCCAAGTGGAAATTGTCTTAAAGCATGTGACCATAAGAACAGCAAGTTTTTTGAAGGACCCATTTCTTTTAAGGAACATGAGAAAAAAAAGAAACCATTGACCTATGTATGAAACAGTGCTTTCTACTGAAATAAAAGTTTTGGCTTTTAAGTGACAAAAGATGGAACTAAAAGACAAAACCAAATGCGAATATGTTTCTGAGAAGGAAATATTGTGTCTGTGTCTGAAAGCCTGGTTCATTCACTTCTTTGGGCATGTCTAGCACATGGTATCAAGGTGACTTCCCTGCACATAACAACTGTGCCCACCCCCCAACCAGGTTCTACAATTGTAGAATTAAATGAAGTTATATGTTGGCGTTAGTCATAGTGTAGTAGCTGGGAATCTTTTGATTGCAAATGATAGAATTCCAAATGGAAGTTGATTTAAACACAAAAGAAAATGTAGCAATCTACATAACTGAAAAACCTAGGAAAGAGGTGAATAATTTCTTCAGGCATGGCTGGACAGAAATGTTTAAATAATTTCATTAGGAATCAATTTCTTTCTCCATCTTAGCTCTGCTTTCATCTTCAGGTTTTCTTCTCAGGCAGGATATCTTTGCAGCCTCAGGCTTACTTTATAACCATTCTATAGAGGGAAAGTTTTACAACTGGTTCCAGAAAGTTATAGAATTGTATCTCATTGGCTTAAAACTATTCAGTGACCTAGGACGCAGACTATAATAATTTAGTAAGCCATGGCCACAGTCCCACCCTGAATCTAGAATTTGCTAGCAGTCTTGGCTGTATCACAGGTACCTAAAGTGGGACAAACGGGTTCTCTATAAGAACATTGTGGTATGAAGATGCTAAATAGACAAACAAAAGTGAATGATGTCCCCTACATCTATAGCAGAAAAGCCAGCTCAAAAATTTGATGTGGCTTTTAAAATTATTCAATTTTAATTACACAAAATTTAAAGTTGCTCTTATCTCTATTCTTTTTTTTTTAATTAATAGTTTTTTTTTTCAGATTACAACTCAGTGGTTATCCCATCACTTGTATCCACCCGTTCCTCCCTCCCTCCCGCTTTCACCCTATTCCCCTCCCCTAGGTCTAAGACAGAGGGGGACCTCCTCCCCAACCATATGGTCACAGCCTATCAAGTCTCCTCTTGGTAACCTACTTATTCTTTCCCTGAGTGCCACCAGGCCTCCCCACCAAGGGGAAGTGGTCAAATATGGGGCACCAGAGTTTATGTCAGAGTCAGTCCCCATTCTCCATACAACTGTGGATAATGTGCTGTCCATTGGGTAGATCTGAGTAGGGGGCCTAGGTTTACTGCATGCATTGTCTTTGGTTTGTTACAGTAGTTTGAGCAGACACCCTTGGGTCTAGATCCGCCAGACTTGATAGGCTTCTTGAAGGGTTCCAGGACCCTCTGGGTCCTTCCATTACCCCATTCTCCCATACCTCTCTCACCTGGAGTCCCAATAGGAAGTCCCAGCATCTATCCCAGTCCTCCGCTAAATAAAGACTATCAAAGGACATCCCTTTCTAAAATGAGTTTTCATTTGGTAACTCTGAGACTTTCTGAATTCTGTAGAACCTCTCCAAAGTCAAGGTAGGTAGTAAGGATATCTTTTTACTTTAATGTCTATTTACAAGTTCAGCATGTTGGAGTTGCTTTCTCAAAACTTGAATCTAGTTTACTATAATACGTAAAGTAAGATTTTCTTATTTTAATTTCCTCTGTCCTACCTAAAAGAAGTAATACTTATAGACTTGGCTGAATGATATAAACACTAAAGACAGAAATTTAGTAATCAATATTGCACTCCCACCTCACTGTTGCTGCCCAAACTTTCCATGGCCAATCCTAGGCTAACATGAGTCAGGAGTTACGATTTCAAATTGTATACTTGCCTGTTAGTGACTCTCCTCAGGTACAAATCGGTGGTTCCCCACACACAAAGTGCTTTTTAAAGTCTATTTGCCCTGCTTGGCCTGGTCAGAAATTTTTGAAAAGGATGATGGCTAAAGAAAAGAGTGATGCTTGCAGTTCTCATAAAGGTTGCCAGTATTAAAGTTGGGGCAAATCCTAGGACAGGAACACTGGATCACACTTCCAATGTTTCTAATTTGACACCCCTGGCTTCTCTTCAGTTGCCATAGCTTTTATTCTTATTTATTTATTTCATTTTGGTTTTTTTTTTTTTTTCAGGGCTGGGTTTCTCTGTGTAGCCCTGACTTTCCTAGACTCACTTTGTAGACCAGACTGGCCTCGAACTCACAGCAATCTGCCTGCCTCTGCCTCCCATTAATTACATTTCTCTCTTCTCTTTTATCCCCCCAGTTTCTCCCATCCACTCCTCCCTCCTGGCCTTCAAATTCATGGTGCTGTAACTTTAAGAGCTTCTCCTCATTCTTCCTACTGTAGCCCCTAAGCTTTTTTTTTTTTTTCTTTCTTTCTTGGAAACTTTGGGCTCAGAATAAGGAAAGAGCTGAGACCTCCTATCTTTTCCTACCTGGTTCTTCAAGAGGATACCTTCTTTTGCTGGTCCCTGTTTTTGTTTGTTTTGTTGTTATTGGTTTTAAATGCGTATGTGAGTGTTTTTGAGACAGAGTCTTTTGTAAATAGCCCCAGGCTGGCCTGGACTGGGCTATGTAGCTGCGGATAACTTTGATCCTCCAGAGCCCCCCATCTCCTCAAGGATGCAACCCCGGGGCTTGTGCATAGTAAGAAAGCACTCTATCTACCAACTGATCTGTATCTCCAGACCCTACTTTGGTTATTATTAGTTGTGTATAATGTATGTGCACAGCGCATGGAATGGTCAGGTTACGCTTTTAAGGAGTCAGTTCTTTTCTCTTACTTTTTATCTTAATGGTAAGGTTGGCCAAGCAAGTGCCAGGACCCTCAGAGTCATCTCACTGCTAGCCTATTTCTGTTTTCTTGTGTCCTTTCCAGAGCCAGTCAAACTACCCAAACCTATAAAAGATGGCAGCCCGGTGCCTCCCAGGACCCTAGCCCTTGGGAAACAAGGGTCGACAATTGAGTGAGTGCGCTTGAGCCCCTGCAGGCTGGTGAGGGGGCAGGGTCAGAGAAGGCCCATTCAGGCCCCGCCCTGTCCGACTATCGAGGACTGCTTTCTTGGCATCAACAAACTGCTCCTACAGTGTTATCTGCAGGTGCCTACACTGTTCATCTCTACTCCACCCAGGGAAGCAGGATACGAAGGAACTCTGGCTCCAGCTCCCACTGCCAGTACGAGGTCAGGCCGTCCCTCCCACCACGTGCGCCAGCCTTTCCTACTCAGTGGGCGTCTCTGCAGGGGCTGTCCCTTCTGATCCTGATGTCCTGCCCCTGTTCATCCTTCTGGAAACTAGGCGGAGACGTGGGTGTACACCCACGGGGAGTGGATTTGCTCTCAACTCTCAGTGGCTGAGGGCAGAAGCGCTCTGCTGCCAGAATCCCAAAGTCTCTCCAAGTTTTTGGGCTCCAGACGCGCTGCGCTCTCTGTTCTGGGGCTTGTTGGTTCCAGCTAGGGGGCTCTAGTCTTCTGAGCCGCAGAGCTGCGCTGGCTGCGACCCTTCCGGCCGGCCGCGTCTGTGCTGGAACAGGCGGGCTGCTTGAGGGCCAGAGTCCCGCAGGGGCCGGTTGAGGTTGGGGTCCCAAACCGGCGAGTCGGGCTTGAGGATGGCAGAAGCAGGGCCAGCCCGTGCGGAGTCCTCTCTATCTCCCGCTCTGGCCGTGGCCTCGCGGTGTCTGCGGTTCAGGAACTTGCCTAGGGCTATTGCCCAGGCTCCCCGGACCAGGAACTGCACTTTTGTGCCTTTCACGCAGGCGGTCCCAGTACAGGTGGACATGGCCATGGCTCTGCATCGCGTTAGGATCGCGGAGAAGTACGGGAAGAACTACCTCGGCTTGCTGCAGGCAGTCTTCCTTGCAGGTGAGTATTATTTCCCGGTGCACTCCCACCCGGTGGCCTGGGAAGCTGAGCTCTTTCTCCCCTCTTCCAGGATCCCTCCCCAGCCTGCTGGGGGTGGGGGGAGTTGGTGCACTTTGTCCTCCCCAGGCTCTGAGTGTTTTCCTGCTCTCCCCCCTACCTCTTATTTTCTTCCCTACATCACTCTCTAATCACCACCCCCTGCGGTGGTGCTCCTAGCTTGTAGGCTGTTTTCCTTGGTTCCCCTGGCCAGCTGCCGTGCTGAGGGTGTGTGTGTCTCTCAACTCCGCTCAAGTCCCGCGGGCGGACCTCCAGAAGTCCCACCAGGTAAGGTGATACCGTTTCATGCCCCCTACCCACTTTCCACTCACATAGGCGCCTTCCTGGTGAAGTTGGGAACACAAGGGACCTTCCTACTAGCCTCCCTGAGGGTGAGGATGCACTTCTCTTAAACACTCCCTGTAGTTTAAAAAGCGAGGTTTATTTACTTCTGTGGCCAGTTGTTGTTTGTTTCATTAACACGTGCTAGGACCAAGTCAAAAAGGCTCTCGGATTCTGAAAGTCGCGGGCCTGCTGTTGGAGGAGGAGTTTGTAGGCAACTACTGCCAAGGATTTGGACTTTTCCACCAGGACCGCCACATCTTTCCAGCTTGGTCTCATGAGTTTCCTGCCTCTCTGCGGCTCTTACTACAAAGGCAAAAAGCTCTTTTTTAGTTGTCTTGGAGGGACAAAACCAAAGCTAACAAATCTCTCACTGCTGCCACTGTATTTTGGTAAAGGCTTAAACGTGGTGCAAAGCAGGGGGTGGGGTGGCGGTGGGGGTGGGGTTGATGTTGAGCAAGTTGGAATTGCTGGGCTTGGTGTTATCACAGAGCATTCGGAGGGTCCAAGGACTTTAATGTTCCAATAGGACCACTGGGAGTCCAGGAATATCTGCCAGGTGCTGCAGCTGCTGCCCACGAATGCTCACCCAATGATGCTCCTTGTATTGGGAACTTGGGAATGAAAAACTAGACTTGGTGCACCTTTTCTTTTCTCAAATCTGGTAGCCACAGTGCGTGTTCCAAATTCCACTTCTTGTTCGAAGCTGACCACGAATTGGAAGGAGGTCGTGCCGTCTTTGATTAAACCACAGGAAGCTCAGGGCTCTATCTAAAGCTTGGTAACAAAGAACCCTTTGGTCTTGAGTATTTTGTTTGGAAGTGGTCAATGTTATTTTCTGCATGTAATAATAAATCATTAAGGGAAGTGTGGCAGTGGGGCACACACTCCTTCAGGGTTTAAGAGCAATCTAAATGGATTTGGGAGGCCACAAAAGAAACCAATGGGAAACCTGTGCACAGGCTGTGTGCAGTGAGAGCTAAAAACGAACGTCATAGAAAAAAACACTTACAAATGAAATAGAGGCTTGCTTTGTAGCTTAGCATGGCCTCGAAATAATCCTCAGTGCGGGATTAGGACACTCCCATGTGTACCCACTCCTAACACACCCACATGCACGTCTGTGCGCGTGCGCGCACACACACACACGTATAGATATGAGAGAAAGAGGTACTGGTGATTGATCCCCCAGGGCCTGTGGATGCATGATGCTAGGCAAATGCTTTACTTCTTTTCTTTCTTTCTTTCTTTCTTTCTTTCTTTCTTTCTTTCTTTCTTTCTTTCTTTCTTTCTTTCTTTTTTGTTTTTCGAGACAGGGTTTTTCTGTGTAGCCTTGGCTGTCCTGGACTTGCTTGGTAGACCAGGCTGACCTTGAACTCACAGTGATCTGCCTGTCTCTGCCTCAAGTGCTGGGATTAAATGCAATGCTTTACTTCTGAGCTACAATCCTAGTGGACAAATACCCATTTCATCACACACACACACACACACACACACACAGAGAGAGAGAGAGAGAGAGAGAGAGAGAGAGAGAAGAAATACAAGGAGATGTATCTATTGCCAGGCATTTCTCTTTGTTCTAGGTTATTTTTCTTGATCCTTGGAAGTTTCTAAAAGCCCAGGTTGTTTTTACGCTGCCATTCCCCAGTCTCTCTGGCATTGCAACACATCCACACATTCTAGCACTTAAATGATACCACTCACTGTGCTGTGCTTTAGTGGGGGTGGGGGTGGGGGTGGAGGTGGGGATGGGGGTGGGGGTAGGGATGCAGTAGGGGGTGGAGGGACTGGCAGCTCTTACTTGTCTTTCAGTGTTTTCAGCAGTTAGCTGCCCATGAAGATAAGTACATCTGTGGCTGGAGCACACACTCTAGGATATTATAACTTTATTATTTTTTGTTTTTGATATAGGTATTTTTAAAATTGCCCAGGTTGCTTTTGAACTTCTGGCTTAAATGATCTGCTTCAACCTCCAGAGTACCTGAAACTGCAGATTTGTAATACCATGTACAGCTTGTATTATAATTTTATTTTTTTCAAAATTATACTTTTTTGTCTTTTGTGTGTGTATGTGTGGGATCATGTGCCTTAGCACATATGTGGAAGGTAAAGGGTAATTTACAAGAATCTGTTCTTTCCTTCTGCCATGTGGCTGGCTACTCAGGTAGCCAGGCTTGCCATCATGCACTCTTACCTGATGAGCCATCTCACTCCTTTGGCTTTTTGACAGATCCCAAGGCTGATCTCAAATTCTGGATCGTCCTGCCTCCACTTTCTAAGTGTTCGGGTTAAGGTGTGTACTATCCCACATAGCTTATAACTTTAAATGCAAAAAAGATATTATATACTTAAACTATTGACATATCTACAAGTGTGCTCAGAAAACTTTTTGTTGCCACGAAGAACCTTTTGAAAGATCACTTATTACATGGTTATGTGTGTGCACAGGTTCTCTTGTGAGGCAGCCCAGAGATGACTGATAGAGTTTTGTTTCTGGAGTGGGAAGGTCTCAAGATAAGAGGGATGTACAAGGCATGAGGAGTTAATTAAACAGTTTCCAAGTGGCCAAGGCATGGGAATGGAGTGTGGCAGAGTCAGAGAAGGTGTTCTAGACTTAGAAAATAACATGGACAAAAACAAAGCAGAAAGGGAGACTATAGTTTGTTTACAGAATTATACATGATTTTAAAAATGACTAGAGCAGGTTGGTATGGTGGCACATGTCTTTAGTCTCAGCGATAGGAAGGCACAGGCACATGGATCTCTGTAAGTCTGAGGCTATCTTGGTCTACAAAGTTTGAGGCTGCCTGCTCTACAATGCTAGTTCCAGGACAGCCATGGTTACACAGAGAAACCCTGTCTTGAAAAACCAAGGGGGCCAGACGGTGGTGGCACCTTGGAAGACAGAGAGATGGATCCCTGAGTTCAAGGCCAGCCTGGTCTACAGAGCAAGTTCCAGGACAGCCAGGGCTACACAGAGAAACCTTATCTCAAGATCTCAAGAGAGAGAGAGAGAGAGAGAGAGAGAGAGAGAGAGAGAGAGAGAGAGAGAGAGAGAGAGACTGGGAATGGAAGCCAGGTGTGGTACTGGGAAGGAACAAGCAGGGAGATCTCTGAGAGTTTGAGACAGATAGAAAAAGACTAAACAAAGCGAAGACTCGGAGTGGAAGAGGAAGGGCAAGTTGGGGTGCCAGGTGTTTTATCATTTAATTTCAGTGTTTAGAGTGGAGCCCAGAGCCTCACACATGCTAAGTACATGCTACCTACAGCTGAGATCATATGCCAGACCATGGAGTTCAGTACGGAGTGTGGGATTTTTGAGGAACATTCAGGTGGAAATGATTAAGAGGCCCAGATCTGGGAAGAAGTAGGGAGAAGTAAACCTAATCTTTTCCTGTCTTCTCTTAACTGAAGTTCATTAATTAAATCTACTTTTCTATGGGCTATCTTGAAAGCTCGGCCTGAATAATAAACAGCAACATGTTTATTACAACCTTTTCTCTTGAGCTTGCTTTTATGGTTTTCCCTTCTCATATGCTACCTTATCTAATTATGGAGAGGAAAAATATTTTACACTCAGTGAAGAATATAAACTATTAATCTAACAGTACCTCACCCAACTAAGATTTTAAGAGCTGTGGAAACCTGTTCATGTACAGTTTTCTTTCAACTGCAATTTGACATCATTAAGTTTTAGTTCAAGTAACGTATACATGGCAACATTTATTTGTATATCTCGCACAATGTTGTAAAATGTATTCTAAGGATAATGGGTGTTTTATGAGGCTAAATATTTTGTTTTTTGAAACCAGCCTCATGTAGCCCAGGCTGCCCTGAAAAGTTCTATGTAGTTGAGGATGACCCTGAATTCATAATCTTCTTACCCTCGCTTTCCCATTGCTGGGAATACATGTATAAGCCACCATTGCTGTTTTTAATGTGGTGCTATGGACCAAACCCAGGCTTTCATGCATGCTAGGCAAGTGCTTTGCCAACTGCACTACATCCTTACCTCTAAATCACTTTGTTGAATATTTCCCACTACATCCTCACCTCTAGACCACTTTGTTGAATGTTTCCCATGCCAAACTTCTCTGAGAAACCAAGCAGTCTCTGGGAAACCAAGACTCAGCACTGACTGGCTTATTTTTCTTCTCAAAATTCTAACCATTTTTCAAAATGAATACTCACCTTCCAGACTCCTGAACCTGGAAATAATTGCATCCTTTTCTGATGACTCAAGACTGTCTTTAGGACAGCATCAGTTACTTTAATATGATGTATACAGTGCTCGGGAGTTCCACTGGAGGCTCTTTGCCTCTATAGCAAATGGGTACAGATCTCTCTGCCTTTTAATTTATAATGTCTGCTTTGTTTAATCTTTTCATATATCCTTTCTCTCTGTTAACTGTCACTTCTTGCTCCTGTGAGGTTTTTTTTTTTTTACTGTCATTTACTGTCTCTTGCTCCCGGCCCCATCCTTCACTGTTCATTTTGATATACTGTAAACAATGGAACATTGTAACCAAAATCTGCAAAATTACCTGAAAAATAGAAATAATTAGTCTGGGATGTCTTCCTTTTTATTAATGCATGTGAATTGTGTGTGTTTGCATGGGTGCACATGTGTGTACAGATGGAGGTCAGATGTTGATTTTGGATATCTTCTGCTGTAGCTCTCCACCTTGTTTTTTGAGACAGGGTCTCTCACTGAACCCCTAAACCTGGAGCCTGTAGTCCAGGCAGCCCTGGAATTCTCTGAGATTTGCCTGTCTCTGTCTCTGCTAGGATTAAGGTGCTGCCATGTCTGGCCACAGGAAGTGCTCTCAATTGTTGAGTCATCTTTCTAGTTCTGCTCAAAATAAATAAAAATAAAAGTAATAAAATGATTATTTTGCCTCTTCTGGCTCCTTTACCAATCTTCAGAATTTTATCTTTTATCATTAGCTTAAATTTGTGTATAAAAATCTAGTTAGAATATGCTAGGAATTGCTTAGAACCTATAGGTCAATTTAGGGAGTTTGTTTACTTATTTGGGATAGGATCTTTATATATATATAAAGTTATATATATAAACTTATATATATATATATATAAGTTTTTTGACATGGCCTGGCTGGCCTTGAACTCAGAGGCTGCCTCTGCCTCCCAAGTGCTGGGATTAAAGGCCTGCGCCACCAAACCCGGCTTAAAGTATATTTTATAGGCTGGCCTAAAACTTCTTTTGTGGCTCAAGCTGTGGATATTTTTCTGTAATCTTTTATGGGCACGAATTTATTTATTGTGTGATAAGGAGTGGAATCAGAGGCCAGGGCATGCCAAGCATGTAGTCTACCACTGAGCTATGCTTTATATAGAACAGGGATTTCATATACTCTTTTCCTCATTATTTGAGGAAGGGTCTCAAAAAGCAGCTCATGATCTTCTTATCAGCCTTCCTGAATGCTGGTATCCTGAGTGTGTCCTGTCTTCCTGAATCAGAGGTTATTCTTAATAAGTTGTTGATGGCCTAGCGTGATGGTACATGCCTTTAATCTCAGTACTTGGGAGGCGGAGGCAGGTGGATCACTGTGAGTTCGAGGCCAGCCTGGTCTACAGAGTGAGTCCAGGACAGTCAAAGCTACACAGAGAAACCCTGTCTTGAACCCCCCCCAAAGTTATTGATGATTCTTTGTAAAGTTTCTAGGTAAAGGAGAAAGTTCACCTGCTGCTACATTATGGATTTTGAATATCTTTGTGGTTGGGAAGTCTGATAGACATTGAACTGTGCCTGCTTCTTCAAAACATAGTTCAGCTAAGTCAGCATCAGGTCTTGTGTTTAGATTCAAGGCTACTGCAAGTTCTCTGCTCCTTAGGGTCTTCATTTGCAGTCCTGTGCCTGTTGGCTAATTAGCTGACACCTTAGCTATTGAGAACTCAGTCTGTTGACAAGGAAAACCTCAGAGTTATTTAAAAAATATTTCTTCTATTAAAAAAATGAACTGGTGTGATGAGGCATAGTTATTCTTAGCTTTCTTGACGCCATTTAGAGGGACTATGCATATGTTGGGGCATTTTTGAATTTGCATTTGCAAGTCTCATCATTTGATTATGTCATTTTACACTGTTAATTTACAAAAGAGGGTCAGTTTGGCATCCTTTGTTGTAATCTTAGAAGTACCACTAACTGATATTGTGTGTTCTCCCACATGCATTATAAACCAGAGTAAACCATCTTAATTGGATTTGCTGTTGCAGATGCTCTGCATTTCAAAATTGGATTCTCTAAGCCCAAAAAGCAATGAATAGCCACAGAGTACATGGGTAGTGTGGGTTTTGACTTTAGTGGGCCATCTTGCCTACTTTTATAGCTTGTGCTTGAAATAGCTGTCCTCAAAAGGTCAGATGTTATAATGAAAACTTTAAGATAGGTGACTGTAATTAATACTTAATATGTTTTGAATGTTTAGTTGGTGCCTGTAACTATTATGCTTTTGATTATCCTTACAGTTTTTTTCTAATTTTGTTTTTTTAAAGATTTATTTATTACTATATATACAGTGCTCTGCCTGCATGTACACCTGCAGGCCAGAAGAGGGCACCAGATCTCATTCTGGATGGTTGTGAGCCACCATGTGGTTGCTGGGAATTGAACTCTGGACCTCTGGAGGAGCAGTCAGTGTTCCTAACCTCCGAGCCATCTCTCCAGCCCCTATGCTTACATCTTTAAGCTCATGTCCAAGCGTGGCTGGACTCGTTTACACTGTGGGTACTGAGCGGTGATGATTCAGACGAATAAAAAAGCAATCCCTGGAATAGAGAGATTGGTCAGTGGTTCAGTGCACTTGCTCTTCCGGAGGAACCAGCTACAATTACCAGCACCCACCCGACTGCCCGCAGTGGCCTATCACTTCACTCCGAAGGGAATCTGATGACCTCTTCTGGCTTCCACAGACAGTAGGTATAGCATGCACGTGGCTCACAGACATGCAGGTAAAACAGTCATAGACATCAAATAAAAAGAGTCTCTCTCTCTCTCTCTCTCTCTCTCTCTCTCTCTCTCTCTCTCTCTCTCTCTCTCTCTGTGTGTGTGTGTGTGTGGTCACGAATGCTGATGGAGATGAGAAAAGTGCTTTATTGCGTTAGATATGTTATTTTACTAGCACACAGTTTCTAACGTCATGCCACCAACTATTCTTTAGCAATGTAAGTTGAGAAGGAGAACAAAAACTACCAGCAAGGTGGTTCAGAGGGTAAAGGCATTGTTGCTTGCAAACCTGCAAATCTGGCCTGAGGAGACTCAAGCCTAGAAACAATGTAAAGGTAGGAGGGCATGGTGACACACATGTTTAATCCCAGCACTTAAGAGGCAACTGGGTGGATTTCTGTGAGTTTGAGGTCAGCCTGGTCTATAAATGAGTTCCAGGACATCTGGGGCTACATAGAGACCCATTCTGAAAAAAAAAAAACATGAAAAGTAAATAAATAAAATAAAATTGTGTGCTGGAGAGAGTTATCTTGGTTTCATTTCTTTTCCTTCCTTTCTTCCTTTACTTCCCTTCCCTTTCCTTTTTCCCTCCTCAGTGCTTTTGTTTTCTTTGCTTTTGTTTTTTGGGACAGGGTCTCAGTCTACCCCAGGCTGACCTGGTAATCACTGTAGTGCAGACTAACCTTGATCTTACGGAAAACCCTCCCACTTCAGCCTTCGGGAGTGCTGGAATAGGTGCCGCCATGTCCAACTTGTTTTGTTTTCAAGGCATGCTTTCAGAATTATCCAAAGAAGAAAATTCTTTGGCTATAAATAGCTTTTCCCTGACAATCATTTTGAAGATGATGCAAACACATTTCTGAAAGAACAATGCTTCTTTAACATAGCTTTTGCATTTAGCAAAGACCTTTATCATTTGTAAATTTTAAAGATTTAATCAATTTAGAACTGGAGGAATATAAAAAGCTGGGTGCCAGCGCAGGTTTTACCTTTTTCTAGGTTTTAAAGAACTTTCATTTGCATCACAATGCTTTTTTTTGCATGTCATTGCACTATATGCACACACACATGCATGAGAATATCAGTGCTTACAAAGACTACCTTTTCATTTCCAGCCCATGCAAATGTGTCTGGTCCAGGACTGACTGAGCTGACTGGACCACCTTCAAATCCTTTAGAGCCCTAAGCGGTTTCCAGAAGGGTCCTTCCCCAGAGGTAGTGTTCAAGGACAAGGCTAGAAAAGCTGCTTGCTTCTCATTTCTTCTGCGTGAATTTTTTTTTTTTTAATCAGTTAGTTCTGGATGTCTTTTTACTGCATGCTCATTGCTCCCACAATGTTACAATTGTAACATTCATCACTCTGGGCCGGAATTGCCTTCTGCTTCTAGATAAAGAACACTTCCCTGCCTCCTGCCCCAGTATCTATGTTAATGCCTAACTGGCTTCTGTAGCTGACATTAATGGGACCTGGCTTTTAGCTTGGACACATGAATTATTAGAGTGGCTGATGGATACACTAAACAACAATGAAATTGTGTTGAAAGATGGATTACTGCCTTGCAGCCTGTTCTTCTATCATCTCATTCCTTCCTTCTATTCCTCAACTTCCTCTAAAATTCCACTTCATCCCTTGGTTCATTCCAAAGCACACATGAAGGCTGAGCATCTGAAGGTCTCATATCCATCTCTTCTTCTCAAACTTGGACGTTCTTCCTTATTGTATGCTGTGGAAACCTCAGTGCTTTGGTACAGTGATGACAATTGCATAGCAGGTACTCAGGCAATACTTCCAGCCATTTGTTTTGATATGGTGCATGACTCTTTTCTTCCCTTTTTAAAAGACAAGCAGGCTTTCAGAATTTCAGTCTGGCCTGGCACTCACTGTAGCCTAGACTGTTTGCAGACTTGTGACAATCCTGCTTCAGCTTGCCTCCTCCTCTCATGTACTGCTGAAATTAACGGGACGCACCCCCGCTTTCCAGCTAGAGGCTTGAAGGCCATCTCAGAATTTCTTTGATCTTTTACTTGTCACATTTAATAATTTGTATCTTATTTTATACTATTTATATTATGTAACTCATATTGAGTCTTTTTTTTAATTTAAAGATTGGGGATGCAGGCTATCCTGATGAGGCCTGATAGACTGTAATCAGAGGGTGGGGGAGGAGGGCATCGCTCCCTGCCAGAGTCAGAGGTGTAGGAAAGGGGAATAGGGCAGAAAATAGAGGGAGGGTGCGAATGGGAAGATAAGAGTGAAGGGATAAAAATTAGAATGTAATATGAATAAATTATAATAAATAAAAAAAGAAAAGGAAGCATAAAAAAAAAAAAGGTTTAATGGGGCTGGGCTTGGTGCACGCCTGTAATCCCAGTAGCCCTGGCTGCCTTAGAGTCACTTTGTAGACCAGGCTGGCCTCAAACTCACAGAAGTACCCCTGCCTCTGCATCCCAGAGTGCTGGGATCACAGGCATGTCCCACCACGCCTAGCTTCTCATATTGATTCTTAATTTTGATTATTGTTTAGCTCTATTTCATCTTGTAGTAATTGCTGATATAATTTTGTCTTTCAAAATACATGCTTTGTGAAAAACGCAAAGTAATCCTGTGGTAAGAGTCAAATCTAAGCCTAAAACTCACCTGTAATTATCATATTGCATATATAGGCACTGGCTAATGCCAGATTAAAAAAAAATACTGTTTAGGGTCTTTTTTTCTCTCTCTCAATGGTTGAGAGCCCTTGTTGCTCTTCTAGAGGACCTGAGTACAATTGAGTATAATTTTCCCCACCCATATCTGCAGCTAATAAGCAGCTATGATTCCAGTTCCAGGGGATCTAAAGTTCCAGGGGCATTCTCCCCGCTCCCACATACTTAAAAATAAATCTTAAGATGCTGTTTAAATTATCAAATGATAGGTTGATTGAAGCAAGCTCAGTCGGGAGAGTGCTGGCCCAAAGTTCTATGTTCATTCCTCAGCACCACATAAGCCAAACTGAAGGTAGAAGCAGGACAGTCAGATGCTCAAAGCCACCCCCAGCTGCATAGTACGTTCAAAGCAAACTGGAGCTACATGAGACCCTATCTTGTTTTTTTTTTTAAAGATGTATTTATTTATTATACATACAGTGGATTATACAGGCAGCTGCATGTGTGCCTGCACATCAGAAGAGGGCACCGGATCTCATTATAGAAGATTGTGAACCACCATGTGGTTGCTGGGAATTGAACTCAGGTCCATTGGAAGAGCAGCCAGTGCTCTTAATCTCTGAGCCACCTTTCCTGGCCTCCCCCCTCCTTTTTTTTAATTTAAAAGAATTCCATCCCAGTGGTGGTGGCACATGCCTTTAATCTCATGTCTCAAAACACCACAAAACAAAAACCCTGTCTCATGACCAAAAATAAAGTAAACACACAAATGTCTGTTTGGGGCTGGAGAACATGTATTGTCCCTGCAGAGGACCTGGGTTCAATACCCAGCACCCACATGAGGCAGCTCACAACTGCTGGTAACTCCAGCTCCAGCGGGTGCCCCTAACCTCAGGCACATGCACATATACAGACATGCACACATGTACATGTAAATAAATACTAATACAATATTTTAAAGAAATTTTATACAATTATCATGTTTTCCTCTCCTCCAATTCTCCCAGACCCTCCTTACCTCATTATCCAACTTTGTGTACTTTCTTACACTCTCTAAAAACAAAGAAAACAAATACATAAATCCACACAAAAAACTCTCCACAAATCAAAACCGAAATTATGATAAACAAGTAGAAGACCAATAAGAACTCTCCAAAAAATAAAAATGAGAGCAAACAGAAAAAGAGACAAAAAGTCATTCTGTTGGTCAACTACTGCTGGGCATGACATGCCTTGAAGAGACCCTATCTTGAAAAAAGGTACAGAAAAGTGGTTGTTGAACTGCCTTTAAAATTTACATTACAAATGCAGTACAGCATCTTTTAAAATAGTTATTGATTATTTTATTTCTTTTGTCTTTATGAGACAAGATTTCTTCATGTAGTGTAGCCCTGACTGTCCAGGAACTCATTTTTTAGACCAGGCTGGCCTCGAACTCACAGAGATCCACTTGCCTCTGCTTCTTAAGGGCTGGGATTAAAGTGTGTGCCACCAAGCCCAGCTTTTATTTCTTTTCTTTAATGGCTGCTTTTTGTTATTTTTTCCTATTTATAAGGTTTGTCTTTTTTTGTAGTGACTTATACTCCTTTATTATATCCTTTACATAGTTATTAATTTTATGTTAGTTTTATATCTTCACCTGTGGCTTGCCTACTTGCTTTTTCAAAAATGTTGGTGCTGGGGAATTAAACCTAGGACCTTGTCCTCTGCCAAGGAGCTACACTCTCAAACCACTCATCACTTTTTTTTTTAAAGTCAGGTCTTTGGTGAAAGAAATTTCCTTTACATGTTGTGTGTTTTACATTCTATAAGAAAAAAACCCCACTGTTTTCCAGTAGATAATGCATATGATAGTCTATATTTTCTCTGCTCTAGTTCCCAAAGCTGTAGGATTTAAATCCTTTGGAGTGTGTGTCCGTTAACACTAAGCTTTTGGGATGGAAGTGTAGCTCAGCAGTACAGTATTTCACCTGGGTTTGTTCTACAGCACTGTAAACAAAAATAGCAACACAACTCTCAGTTACTTGGAAATTGACAGATTGCCAGGGTGCAAGAGCTATGCACAACCGGCTTCTCCCTCAGTATATTTGCCCATTGCAGTTTCAGCTTCCAGAATTCCTTCGGTTTCCTACCAGCTCTGCTATGCATTCAAAAGGATTGGATTTTATTGTTTTCCAGCAGGAAGATTTTATTCTCCCACATGACCAATAAGGCGAGCTCTTCCATGTTCTTCACACTTCAAAATATACACCCTTACCCCCTTAAATAATACTTAAAAAAGTATTAGCAGGGCTAATGAAGCTGGAACCCAGGGCCTCATGCATACAAGGGAAGTTCTGTTAAAGGAGAGTGGGCAAAGTGCATCCATTGTTCAAAGACATTATTTTCTTAGAATATATTCACTTTTCCTTGTATTTCTTATCAATGGAAACTTAGAATATATAACCTTTAGTGTCTTGCCATTTTGCTTCTTTCCTTAAGCATAATCTCTCTCTCTCTCTCTCTCTCTCTCTCTCTCTCTCTCTCTCTCTCTCTCTCTCTCTCTGGAACTCATAGAGATTGGCCTACAGCTGTCTCCTGAGTGCTGGAACTTCCAAGGCCTATTTTATTTTTACTTATTTTTCTTTCTTTCTCTTTTAAATTTTTTGAGACATGGGTTCTCTGTGTTATCTTGGCTGTCCGGGACTTGCTTTGAAGACCAGGCCGCCCTTGAACTCACAGAGATCTGCCTGCCTCTGGCTCCCAAGTACTGGGATTAAAATCGTGTGCCACCACATCTGTCTTCTTCTTAAAAAAAAAAGCCTTTTATTCTTCTCCCATACATTAAATTCCAACCACAGTTTCCCCTCTCTCCACTCCTTCCAGTCCCTCCCCCACGTCCTCTTTCCTCCAGATCCACACCCCCCAAAAGACCTCCCAGGTATACCCACCACTTAATATGGGCTAACAAGATATAATAAGACTGGGCACAAGCCTTCATATCAAGGCTGGATGAGGAAACCCAGTAGGACAAAAAGAGTGCCCCATAAATAGGTAAAAAGGTCAGGGATAGGCCCCTCCCACTGTTGAAAGTCTCACAAGAACACCAACCTGTGTACCTCAGGGTTCATGGATTGTAGCATGATTATCCTTTAATGTGTAAGTGAACCACAGTTTCTTTATCCGTTCTTTGGTTGATGGACATCTATGTTGTTTCCAGGTTCTGGCTATTAAGGATAAAGCATCTGTGAACATAGTTGAGCAAATGTCTTTGTTGTACGGTTGAACATCTTTCAGGTATATATATCCAGGAGTGCTATAGCTGGGTCTTGAAGTAGAGCTATTCCCAATTTTCTGAGAAAGCACCAGATAAATTTCCAAATTGGTTGTATAAGTTTGCACTCCCACCAGCAATGGAGGAGTACATGTTTTGTTTTTAAAGGCAAGGTCTCTCTGTGTAGCTAACGCTGGGTTCACACTTGGTACTCTCTAGCCTCAGCCTTCTATTGCTGTAATTTCAGGGGCATACTGCTTTTCCGTTTTCTTTTTTAAAAAAGTAAGGTAAGGAGCTGTACGTTCCCATGCAGAGAGGATCCAAATAGGAATTCACTAGATGTTTGGTGCATTGCAATGGATTGGAAAAAGGCTCCAATATGTGTTAGCAAAAGAAGGATTTCGTATTTATTAGTCTTGGTATATGTAAAGTTTTCATACTGTACATTCATTGAAGAACAATATACTATATTGTTCGGCTGTAATCTAATAGGAATTTTCTTTCTGATGATTTCAGAATTACCCTTTTATTAGCTTTACCTTTTAAATCATAACATTTTCAAGGAAGCACATCAATCATTTGAATGTCCTAAGCCATTGCTGTTTATAGATGGTATGGCATATCTGGCTTTCAGACTGAAAGGGAAAAAATTACACTCCTAGAGTTCCATCCATCTTGTGGCTGGACCTGAGACTCACAACAAAACATTATTTTGTCTGTCCCACACACCAGCCATAGGAAACTCTCAATGAGATAATTGCTAAAAGGAAGCATTGCTGTTAAGTTCAGACCATAGAGGCTAGACAGAGTGCTCAGCACTTATGAGCCCTGGCACCACTTCAAACCTCTGCAGGGGCCTGCGTGCATTTGGTGCCCATACACACAGTCAGACATACAAATACACATAAAATAAGAATTGAACAAAATTTCAGACTGTAAAAACAATGAACTTTTTCCCCCCAAATGATTATGAATGTTCTTGCTGTGGCTTGGGAAGAAAGGAGACTGTCAAGCTATGTCTAGCTAATAATTGCATGAGAGCTATTTGAGTGTGGTTTTCATAGCACAAGTGTCACATGTCCTATCCGAAGGGTAGCAGACCAGATCGCTGTGCTCTGGAACCTTTTCTGAATCTATGCTCCACTCTGCTCCAGAGTGAGACAGTGCCTGGCACCTGGTGGTTATTTAATAGGGGATTCTTGAAGGAGAGCATGCCTGCCTGCTTATTGCCTTCAGCTTATTTCTTGATCTTAAAATGAGGCTTTGGGGGACGGAGAGATGGCTCAGCACTTGAGAGCACTGGCTGTTCTTCCAGAGGACCCTGGTTGGACCCCCAGCTCTCAAATAGCACCTCACAGCCCTCTGTAATTATAATCCCAGGCGATCTGATGCCCTCTTCTGGCCTTCATGTGCACAAGGCATACTTTAGGTGTTGGACATGCAGACATAATATCCATACACATAAAGTAAATAAATTAATACATTATTTAAAAGATGAGACTTTTAAAATATATATTTTATTAATTCATTCATATTACATCTCAATTGTTATCCCATCCCTTGTATCCTCCTCTTCTTCCCTCCCTCCCATTTTCCCCTTATTCCCCTCCCCTATGACTGTTCCTGAGGGGGATTACCTCCCCCTGTATATGCTCATAGGGTATCAAGTCTCTTCTTGGTAACCTGCTGTCCTTCCTCTGAGTGCCACCAGGTCTCCCCCTCCAGGGGACGTGGTCAAATATGGGGCACCAGAGTTCGTGTGAGAGTCAGACCCCACTCTCCACTCAACTGTGGAGAATGTCCTGTCCATTGGCTAGATCTGGGTATGGGTTCAAAGTTTACTGCACATAATAGCAACTTTGGAGGTTTGTTTTGAAGACTAGCAATGCATTTAAATGTCTTGTGCAGCATGACTGGCAAACAGTAAGCACTCCACGACGATAGCTATCATTACCCATTTAGTCCATTTCTTCCCTAGGTGGCAGGCAGGGAGTTGGTGATATGTTCTTCTTGGTTGACATTTCTTTTCTTTTTCATTTTTACATGTGCATGGCTTTTGCCTCCTGTTTCTATTTAGGAAAGCAGGAGAATGGAAGCATTTGCTCCTTAAAGCAGTTTATTTGCCGTGACCCTTTAGTGTGGGCTAAATGGCATGTGTGTGCAGTGGGTTCAGAACCAGTTTTCTCCAATCATATATGAACAGCAACCCCAGTTGGAGCAAAAATGGACACAAAAGAGTGCCAATGTAAAATAAAAGTGCCAGGGCTGAAAATTATTGCTATTACATTTTGGGATCTGAAATAATTCTTTCTATAAAATGAGAAAGCTTGTACATACCAATTACTTACTTTTTAAACGATCATTTTCTCTATAGGCACTGTTACTCAGCTCAGTAGAACTGAAATCTCTGGAATGTAATCTATACTCCCATTATTGAGGTACACATTCTGAAATAAGACCCACAAGAGCATAGTTATCCAGCTAGATGATTGAGTGTCCTCTGTGGCAACTCAGCACAGAGCTGTTTGGGCTTTGAAAACTGCAAATAGTGAGATTAGGGGAATGGTCTTCTCTACCTTGCCAGCAGCCATTTTGCCTATAGATAGTTTTGACATTAAAAAAATTGTTTTTTATTTATTATTACGTATACAGTGTTCTGCCTGCATGTACACCTGCAGGCCAGAAGAGGGCACCAGATCTCATTTATTTGTCTGTTAAAGAGAGCTGCCTGGCCAGCTTCCTGTCGAAGGTATTTTTGTTCAGCAAGGAAGATGCTGTTGTAATGTGAATTTGGTCCAGCATTGTGATCAAGATTTTTAAAAAAAGGTTTTGTTTGTTTGTTTGTTTTTTGGAACCAAGGTTTTATGTAGCCAAGGTCGGCCTCAAACTTGATGTACTCAGGGATTGACCTCAAATGTTTTCTATACTCCTGCATCTTCTTCCTGAATGAGTGCTACGTGCAATTACAAATGTATGCCAAGATGTGTAGTTTGTCTGTTGCTGGGGTGGATCCCAGGGCTTCAAGCATGCCACTAAGTCAACTGCATCTCCAACTTTTTTTTATTTCTTATACTTTGAGATGTAAGAGTTTAAGGAGTCTGCAAGAGAAACGTCACGAATCATACTCATTTTCATTTTTACATCACAGGAGAAAATCCGTATGAGAATGCAAGCGCCTCAGATTCAAACGAGGTGCAACTCAACATCGTTGCTTTCTCTGAATCTAAGAATTTAGTGTTTTCCACTTCACCTTGTCCTCTGAATACTCAGTGTCAGCCATCTGTCTTCTGTTCCCTTCCCATTGCTAATTCCCATTGATTTAATTAATTGTTAGACTATTCCTTTCTTTAAAAAAGATTTACTTATTTTATGTGGATCGGTAATTTGCTGCTATGTATTTCTGTGTGAGAGTGTCGGATCCCCTGGAGCTGGAATTTCAGACAGTTGTGAGCTCCCATGTGGGTGCTGGGAATTGAACCCCAGTCCTCTGGAAGAGCAGCCAGTGTTCAAAGCCACTGAACCATGTCTCCAGCCCCTAGACTATGTCTAAAAGTGATAGCATCTCGCTTAACCCTCATATCCTCCCGTTTCATTAGCATAGCAATGTTATTTTAGTGGGATGGTTGACTATATTTTCCTTATGTATGCGATTTTTCCCGTTGTTGGCTCTCCTAGAATATATGTACCTGTATTAAAGTATCTGCTGTATTAATGAGGGGAAGGATGCCTGAGTGATTTGGTCAAGATTACAGAGCTACTCAGTGGCAGAAATAAAATGAAATCTTCCTTCCTCTTCTTATGTCAGCTCACAGCCTTTTGCTTTATGCACAAGGCCACTTTTATTATGTGGGTGTCTAAATCACGGAGTAATAATTTTTATAGTTCCACAACATTCTAATGGTACAGGAATAATCAGGCTGCATGTGCATGATTTCCAGTTTGCCATCTGACATAAGATGAATCAATTTATTTGAATAAATATTCTTACTATTCAAATCAAGAGAGAAATCTGGGTTTCTTTTGTAGGGGTGCCTTTATGTTCTAATGCTGTTTGTTTTGAGACAGGGTCTCCCTATGGAGCCCTGGCTGTCCTAGAACTCACTATGTAGACCAGGCTGTCTTTGAACTCAGAGACTCACCTGCCTCTGCCTCCTAAGTGCTGGGATTATAAGCACGTGCCATCACATCTGCTTCTAACGCTTTTTCATTCAAACCCTAGGCCGTTACTACTTTTGGAAGCATGTGAGGACAGAGAAAAAAATCTCGTCTTTTATTCTGTGATCCTTCTACCATATCTCCATGTCTAAAAATGCCAACGTGTGACACAGTTTTGACTTTTATAAACATTATTTTATATTTGAGGCACTATAATGTGGAAGATTTTATTTTAACATATGCTAATGTGTATACTTTGGTTTGGAACATACCAGGAAACTAAGCATATGGAAATATATGTGTATATACATACACATATTAATTATAAGACAATTTTAAGAATTAATTTTTATGGTCTGGCCAACCATATTTTTTTTTAAAAAAGGTTCTTACGTGTTTATATATTTACTTTGTGCACTGCGCATGTGCAGAGGTCAGAAGAGAACTTGCAACTTACAGGAGTCAGTTCTCCCCTTCTACCATGTGAGTCTCAGGGACCAAACTCAGGTTGTCAGGCTCACTGTTAAGCCATTTTGTGGGCTCCCATTACGTCTTTATGAAAATACCAGTTGACTACTCTATGTTTCCAATTGGGTAGGCCTGTAAGATATGATATTCTGAAGCTTTTGTTTTAATATTTTTGAGGAGGCTTGTCCTTGATACAGCGCATCTATATGAGACAGTTTCAGGACCAAAGGTGTGTCATTAGCCTGACACCACCAAATGTGAGCACTTTGAAGGTACTTTGTACCAGAGAGCAAGTGAAAAATATGGCTTCAGTAAGAGATGTGAAACCACAGGCATTAAAACAGCAGTCCCAAATATCCTAGTTCAATGACCTATTTTCTTTTTAAAAAGTTATCCTTGTTCATGTACTGGAGGCAAATAATGGAGTTTTCATTTTGATCCCTGTAGTGTTTGGTAGATTTGAACATTGCAAGCTATCAGTTAGGACCTAGAGCAACTAAAACATGAAATAATGCAGGGACAGTGACTTAAAACACCATTGTTTATTAGGTATTTGCTACTGTAAGCGAGCTGTTTCACATTACAACAGCACCTTGTTAGACGGGAATGATGATGCCCAGGCTACAGATAAGCACACGGAGCCTCACTGAGTCTATGTGACTGGCATGTCTGAGTTTGTATAGCTTATATAGTTCAGTAAACTGGATTTGAATCCAATTCTTTCATGTTTAGAAACATGTGATGAACGATTATACCATGTATTTTACTAACTTGGGGGTACTAATAGTTACCATGGTTTATTTTAAGAATCCCCAAAATTTTTTTTATAAAAACCCTAATTGTGCTTTGTAATTGCTGATAAAGTTCTTTGAAATGAGTCACTATAGGAAGTGGAATACAGTATGCTACAGTGTGTGTATGGCTATTCAAAAAACCAGGGTGCTCTGAACCTTCTTTTTAGTCTTCTCATGAGTGAGAGTAGTTCCTGTTCTAGACATAGATTTAAAAAAGTGAGTCACTGGCTCTATTTACCCAGTGATGCCATGAAGAGCACGGCCGCCTTTCCCTGTTGCTAAGGGCAGAAACAGGAGATGATGGTTGGTGTGTCCATATACACAAATCTGTTATGAGCCCCAGAGTTCTTTTGGGCAGAGTGAGGATTTCTGTATGGTTCTAACTACACTTTAACATTGCTGTTGTTTCTTCTCTTGTTTCTCATAGAAACTGGCCTGTTCCTCCAGTTAAAGGACATCAATCATTTCTTAATGCAAAACATTGCCTTCCTGTCTGGTAAGTGAGCTTTATTATGTATTTAAGGGCAGATAAATATCTGAACTGGTCAGCAGAGCTCATTTGAAACTTATATAAATAGCTTGCTATCCATATATATATATATACACACACACATACCTATATACATATACATCTATATGTTAGATGGTAAAATGTTTTAATAATCATTTATATATTGTGGATCTAGTTACAAAACAAAAGGACACTCAGAATAATTCAGGACTTTTAGACAGTTTTAAATATGCAATTAAAACCAACCTTACTATTCATGTACATTTTTTGACTTTTAGACTAAATCTTTAGACACCCACAGTGGAGGAATGTATGTGTCTCACAAGGGTGTGGGCTGGGTTCTTTCCTTCCTTCCTTCCTTCCTTCCTTCCTTCCTTCCTTCCTTCATTTATAGACAGAGTCTCATTATGTAGCCTTAGCTGATCTGGAACTTGCTCTGTAAACAAGGCTGACCTCAAGCTCATAAAGAACCATCTACCTCTGCCTACTAATTTCTGGGATTAAAGGTTCACTCTACCACACCCAGGCTCTTATCTTTTTTATATTATATTATATTATATTATATTATATTATATTATATTATATTATATATATGTATGTATGTGTATATATTTATATGTATGTATATACAGGTGTTTTGTCTACATATATGTCTGTGTGCCACATGTATGAGGTGTCTGTCATGCATGAGGGTATCAGATTCTCTGGAACTGGTTTTGAGCTGCCACACAAGTTCTGAAAAGTAGTCCAGGGTCCTCTGCAAGAGCTACCATTGCTCTTAACTGCCGAGCCATCTCTTCAGGCCCTAATCCTTTTTAAATAATGGTGCCCTAACCTAAAACATAAGAATTGGGTCATGTTGGAGCTGAGTTCAGTCTTTACCCAGTACAGAAAAAAATAAAAAAGAAAAGAAAAGAAAAGAAAAGAAAGAAAGAATGATCCAAGTGAGACCCTAAGGTATAAAACAAGGGAAGTCAGACTAACTCTGGAAGTGTATGCAATCCCAAAGTGTCTTTAGACATAGACACACAGACACAGACACAGACACACACACACACACACACACACACACACACACACACACAGACACACACAGACACACACACAGACACAGACACACACACACACACACACAGAGACACACAGACACACACAGACACACAGACACACAGACACAGACACACACACAGATACACACACACACACAGACACACACACACACACACACACACACACACACACACACACACACTGGGTTTACTAGTTTTTGGATTGTCAGTGCTGGGGCTGGAGAGATTGCTCAGTGGTTAGAAGCACTGGCTGCTCTTTCCAGAGGATCTGGGTTCAATACCTCATGCACCCACATGGCAGCTCACAGCTGTCTATAACTCCAGTTCCAGGGGGATCCGACACCCTCATATACACATACATGCAGGCAAAACACTGATGCACATTATAAAACAATCGTTAGTGTTTCCCAGACAGTAGTGGGATTCTCATGTCTTAAGTGCTTTTGCTTTACTCCAGTGTTCTAGCACTTCCGGACCTCGGTGTTTCCTAAATTGTGTTCTGAATGGAACCATCCTTAGAGCTTGTTGCCTCCATCCCGTTCACACACTTCTCACTTTTCTTTTGTTGTCAGCATTTTTGTGTTTGCTTTTTTTAAATGCTTGTTTATACTTTCTTTTGAAAAAAATGTTTCCAATACACAAACATGATTAACCCTCCCCCCAATTTAGAATTTAAAGATCTCCTTTGTTCTTTTATTACAGATGTACTATCCAGTACAGTACATCTAGGTGCTCGATGGTAATAAGTTTAATAGATTAAAATTTAGTAGATTAGTCAGTCAGTGATAATTGGCCTGTAGAGGAGCCATGTATCATTTCCACTGATAAATGATGTTTGCTTAAATAGTACTAGATCTTGCCAGCTTGTCTGCAAAGCGAGAGAGGAAGAGAGATTAGAGGGAAATGGATGCCTTAGTTTGCTTTCTATTGCTGTGATAAACACCATGACCAAAAGGAACAGGGGAGATGCGATGTCTTCTCTTGGTTCAGTTCTGTTCCTATAGAAACCCTTCACTGACACAGGAGCTTTATTTGGTTTACACGTCTTTTTAAAAAAATGATTTTGAGCTGGAGAGATAGCTCAGTGGTTAAGAGTGCTACCTGCTCTTTCAGAGGTCCTGAGTTCAATTTCCAGCAACCACATGGTGGCTCAAAACCATCTATAATGTGATCTGATGCCCTCTTCTGTAGATAAAGCACTCATATGCAATAAATAAATAAACCTTAAAAAAAGATTTTATTTACTTTATGTATATGAGTGCTCTATCTGCATGTACACCTGCAGGCCAGAAGAGGGCACCAGATCCCAGTATAGATGGTTGTGAGTCACCATGTGGTTGCTGGGAATTGAACTCCCATCTCTCCAGCCCCTGGTTTACAAGTCTTAATCTTGGCTTATCATTAAGGGAAGATGAGGCAGTCACTCAAGCAGGAGCAGAGCCTCTAACCATGGGGGAAACTGCTTACTAGCTGCTCTCCAGGCCTTGCTTAGCTTGCTTCCTTAAACAACCTGGGCCACCTGCTTGGGGTGGCACAGGCACATTGAGCTGGAATATCTTACATTAATAATTTAAAAAAAATTTTTTTTTTGGTTTTTTCGAGACACAGTTTCTCTGTGTAGCCTTGGCTGTCCTGGACTCGCTTTGTAGACCAGGCTGGCCTTGAACTCACAGTGATCCACCTGCCTCTGCCTCCTGAGTGCTGGGATTAAAGGCGTGTGCCACCACGCCCAGCTAATTAATTTTTTAAAAGCCCCAACAGATATGCCCACAGGCTAATCTGATGGAGGCAGTTTCTCAATTGAGGGTCCCTCTTCCCAGATGTCTCCTGTTTGTGTCAAGTTTACAAAAAGTAACCAGCACAGAAGGAGAGGGAGAGCGATTACGATCTGTCAGATGTTGAGGACTGGGTGGTGAAATTTCTATCATCAGTTTTATTTTTTACATTTTGTAGCTCTGTTATTAGGTGCACAAGGATTTGGGTTGTGTCCCCTTGTTAAGTTGGCAACTTAAACATTACCTAATCAACTTGAAGAGTACTCATTTTACTTTTAAAAAGTGGGTGCTGGGATTTAAATTTGCATTCTCTGCAAGAGCATTAAGGGCTTTTAACTGCTGAGCCATTTCTCCAGCCCCTGAATTTTTCTTCCTTCCTTCCTTTCCTTCTTTTGTTTTAATTTTTGGTCTTTTTGAGACAGAGTCTCACTGTGTACCTCTGCCTATCATGGAACTCACTATGTAAAAAAAGCTGGCCTTAAATCCACAGAGATCTACCTACTTCTGTCTCCCGAGAGTGTTAGGATTAAAGCGTGCACCACTATGCCCAGCTCTCCTGAACTTTTTTGTATCTAGTAATATTCCTGGCTCTAAAATCGAGTTTGCCTAATCTTAGACAGTATAACAGGGTAGATTTCTGCCTCTGTCCACACAGTTCTAGTAAGAAGCACATGCTGCCATGTTTATTTGGGTTCTGCATGATCTACTGCCATACTTTATGCTTGTATGGAAAGCACTTTGCCATCTAAGCCATCGCTCTAGCCTTGATTTTTGAACTTTAATTGTAACCTTTATATCATTTACTTTGTGTATTACTCTGTTTCCATATGCTCAGGTTTATGAAGTTTTGTATTGTCAGTTTCTCGTTTGGAATTTAGAATCACAACCCTAGCATCTTCGTCTGTTTCTTCAGCCATATTTCTTGTGCATATCACATGAACTTTTCTTCTTACTTCCTTATTCATTTTATCCTGCTTGTTTTTCTGGTTTTGCTATTACTTTAGAAATCATTTTGCTAGATTGTTCTTATTGTTGTTTTGGTTTATATGGAACTTGTGATTCTCATAAAACTCTTGGTTACCCCAATCATCCTCTTTAAATATGAAAGTCCTCGTTTTTTGTCACATACATTGATACTTTTCTTGATTTGGTTTATTTTAGGTGGCCGGGGAAAGGACAACACTTGGATCATTACATTTCCAGAAAACTGTAACTTCAGATGCATACCAGAGGATGTAATTTCAAAAGTTCTCAATTACTTGACATCTATTGCAATGTATGTATTATTCCACTACATTCAAAAATGTTGTTTTATATCAAATATCCACTTGAAGGTTATAACAGGAAGATTGCTTGTTAGTATAGTTATTATTGTTGTCATTGTCAATAATAAGTAAATTCACCTAAAGTAGATAAACATAACAAAAGAGGAGGATGACAGCTATTTGGATTATAAAATTATTTAAAAATATACTGTAAAATATACACCGAGGAGAAAATATATAGCTATACAGAAGATCTACGTAAACAGATATAGCAATCTAGAAGTCTTGACTCTTACAAAGTATTGCAGTCATACATAAAAGAATACCTTATCAGTCAAGAGTGAAGAAAGCTATTTTTCCTTTTGTCTAAGGATTACACATAAAAAACTGTATCTTATACTCAGCAGTGGTGTTGGGAGCTACTAGGTGGGATAATTTGGTAATAAATCAGTTGGCACTACTGTGTGTTAAAATGAAAAACTTAAGGCCTCCTTAGAGGGGCTGAAGACATTTATCAGCAGTAGGGAAGCTGGCTGCGTGATCAGTAGTACCAGTTCTCAGATCCCAGCATTTGTATAACAAGCCAGGTGTCTCATATACGCCTGCAATCCCAACTATGAGGAGGTGGAGACAGGACAATCTCTGGACTTTTTGGTTACCAGTTTAGCTAAGAAAATTTGAGCCCCATGTATAAGGAAAGACCTCACCTCAAAACAACAGGCGGAGAATGACAGAGAAGGACATCCAATGCCCCTACTTACACACGCACACTCACCACACACACACACCACACACACACACACACTTCAGAGATTATGTTATGTTCAATATAACTTATTTATCTATCTATTTATTAAACACAGTGTTGTACTTTGTAGTACTGGCTGGCTGGCCTGTACTTCCCTATTCACTTTTCCCTATGCAGAACAGACCGGCCTCACATTCACAGAGATCTGCCTAGTCCTGTTTCCAGAGTACTGGGATTAAAGGGCTGTGCCACCATGCCAACCAAGATAAAATTTTTAAAGGGAGAAATTTCTACTTATTATTCCCCAAAGAATAGAGAACATAATTTATTTGAAGAGTCTTATGAACAAAAATCAAGCTCAGGAAGAGCAAATTTATAGTGCGCTTATTGAAGCTTAAAAGTATTTTTAGGGCAAATCAAAGTTATATTATCTATTATACTACCCTCCTTCAAGCTCAAAGAGCAGCCAGCAGTGAAAAATGATATATTTAACTATATATATTTTTCAAGTGAAGTTAAGCTTGATGCTATGAAAGGCAGTAGTTGTTGAATTTTCTCATCACAAAGATTTCAGGATTCCAAATCCATTTTCCAAACTCATCTTTATCATAAAACAATTTCTTATTTCATGTTATGTATTTTTATTTTGTTTTTTATGTATATGCGTTTTTTTGAGTGACACATCTGTGTGTGTACCTGTGGAAGCCAGAAAAGGGCAACAAATCCCTTGGGACTGGAGTTACTGGTGGTTGTGTACTGGGAACCAAACACAGGACCTCTGCAAGAGGAGCAAATGGTCTTAACCACTGAGCCATCTCTCCAGATGCTTCCTTTCCCTACTTAAAATATTGAAAAGGAAAATTTAAATAACAGATAGGAGAATAAAAATTTAATTAAAAAAAATCTGTGACCGAGTTTGTCTGTGTAGCCCTGGCAGTCTTAGAACTTACTCTGTAGACCAGGCTGGTCTCGGACTCAGAGATCCTCCTGCCTCTGCCTCCCAAGTGCTGGAGTTACAGGCATTTACCACTACTCCCAGCCCTCTTGAACTTGTTTTATATTTAGTAATAGTCATCTTTCTAAACTCTAGTTTAAAAATAATTTTTAAAGAGAGCAGGTTTTTTTGCTATTGTTGTTTATTTTGATAAGGTCTAACTGTGTAGCTCTTGATATCCTGGAACTCACTCTTATATTTTTGGTTTGGAGTCTGACCTTTAACGGTGAGCCATCTCTCCAGCCTCTGGAACTCACTCTGTAGACCAGGCTGGCCTCAAATTCAGAGAGATCAACATGCCTCAGCCTCCCTGAGTGCTGCGATTAAAGGCGTGTAGCACTACTCCTAGCTAAGCTAACACTTCAAATCTAAACTTGGCTTCAGTTAAGCATCCACTATAAAATACATAATCAGAAATAAAGACACTTAACAAGTAAGGGTTATTACCGATAAAGACTATTTCTTCTTCTCTTGTAGGCAAAGTGGATCTGACTCCCGATTTACTATTATTCTGGATCGAAGACTGGATACATGGTCTTCCCTCAAAATTTCCCTCCAGAAAATTTCAGTAAGTACCATGCACTTTTCTAGTACTAGCTTCTTCTTTTATATATATACTTAGCCTTTTGAAAGTATAGGTACAATAAAATTGATATAATGAGAAGGGAAAGTTGGAAGAAGATTTTGTGGTCTGAAGTAAAGAACTCTCTCTCCCCAATACAAATCCTAGTGGGAAGGAATGAGCAATTGATGGTTCAAGTTATACGTGAGCAAAGGCTTGTGGTTCTATATGACTTTCAGGGAAGGCATATATTTGATAGGACCTCTTAGAAAACGGAGATAGCTATGTTGTATACCTATGGTACATAGCACAATATAAAGGAAAAAGTTTCAAGCAGCAGTTGGTACCCCATCCACCTAGAGATAAGCCTCCCCTTTAACATTTTTGGTGTGTATCTTTCTAGATTTGTTTTTCTTAGGATAGAATACAGAGATGAGTCCTCCCAAATTCTGTGTCTTTCCAACTGAAAGGTAGTCTTTAGTCTTCAAAGACCCAGAAAGAGAAAACAGTTTTCCTAAAAGATACGGTACAATCTTGCCCACAGTCATGAGAGACTTACATTATTAGGATGTCCAGGAGCTAGTGGCTGTTCGAAGCCTCCCTTTAGTAGAAAGTTAGGCAGATGAGGAGGTCTGTGGAAAATTCATGTGGCCCATGTTCTTTCTCAGAACCATGTTGCTGGGACCCAGGATACTTGTTCTTTGGGCTTACAGTATAATCATGATAAATTCTTTTTTTTCCATTTAATTTTTTATTTCCCTCACTTTACTTAAAAAAAAAATCCAGAGAACTAAGCAACAAACAATACAACAGGAATTGTTTATTTTTAAGCTGTTATATAAAAATATGTTTCATATTTAAGATTATCATGTAAGATTTCATACATCTACCCATTGTATAATGCTTAAATCAAGAAAAGCATTTGCCTTTTCAAACATTTGTTGTGCCTGTCAGGTTTTTTGTCATTATCTCTTGTCAGCTCATGTGTAATAACTCGCCAGAACTTCTTGCTTCTTTGGTCTTCTCTTTCTCCTGACTTACTCAAAGACCACTCTCACCAGAGGATGCTCATTTGGTTGCAAAGGAATGACAAATATTGAGGTTGTTGAAGTTCTGAGTCAGTGCTTTTTTGCTATATTATTTGTTGATAAACACAAAAAAATATAGTAACACTTGGAGCCAGATATAATAGCAAAGTGAGTAAGATCTTCTCTTTATATTCATTGTGAATTACTTCTTATTTGGGCGTCATTCAGTAGTGGTTTCCTGTTATTTGTTTAGAACAGGTATTTAATCGTGAACAGTGCATCTTAATTTCCTTTTCTGTTGTTGTGATAAAGCTCTCTTGGGAAAGCAACAGAAGGGAGAAAGCTCATGATTCTAGGCTATAGGCAGAGAAGTCATAGTGGCAGGAACTTGGAGCAGCTGATTTCATTATATCCTCAGCCAAAACAACAGAGAAATGAATGTCACACAATCCAGGATTCACTGCCTTGGGAAGGGTGCTGCCCACAGTGGGCAGGCCTTCCCCACAGTTAAAATAATCCTCACAGACACATCCAGAAGCCCATCACCCAGGTGATTTTAGATTTTGTCAAATTGACACTTATCGCTATCACATAGTAGAGAAGATACCACAAAAAGTCAAACAATTTACTAAAATAAAATGACAGCACTGACTGTAACTCTGTTGGTAAAGTGCCTGCCTACAAAGCCCTGGGTTATATGAATCAGTCATGGTGGTACATGCTTATACTCCTTGTCCTAAGGAGGCAGAGGCAGGCGAGTAGGCAGATTAAGTTCATACTCCACTATGTAGTGACCATAAAGCCAGTCTGGACTATATGAGACCCTGTTTCAAACAACAAAGCTACAGCAAAGCCTTTATGAGTATATTTTCCCACTCAAGAGTATCTGTATTTATGTAGTAGCGTTTTTACCTCTATTTCTTGATTAAGAACTATCATCAAGCAGGGGGCTGGAGAGATGGCTCAGAGGTTAAGAGCACTGACTGCTCTTCCAGAGGTCCTGAGTTCAATTCCCAGCAACCACATGGCGGCTCACAACCATCTATAATGTGATCTGGTGCCCTCTTCTGGCACGCAGGTGTATAGGCAGGCAGAGCACTGTAGTCTTAATAATAAATAAATAAAATCTTAAAAAAAGAACTATCATCAAGCACCAGAATGATCTCATACATACTTACATTACATATGGATATAAAATTTGTTGAAAGGTATATGATGCAGTAAATAAAAAGCCAGAGCAGGAATTGAAATTTTATGAATTCTAAGTGGTGTCTTTCCTACCTGTTTCTTTATATAATTCATTTCATAGATTATAGATAAACAACTAAATTGAATGCTTTAAGAAAAGATAAATTCTTTTGTGATGATATATCTGCCCTTCATGTACTATTGAGTTGTATCAATGCCTACAATGAAATAAAAGCTATTTCCCTTGTTTTATGAACTTGAGGTCAGTAGAGGGTAATGACTTGTTTCTTCTTGTCCTAAGGCTGTTTCCCAGATGGGAAGTACATTCTATTCTCAAAAACAGCTTGGAGATCAGGGGCTTTTTATTCTTAAATTACCAAATTAAGCAAGATTGGGGGTACAAGATTTTATGGCTATATTGAGACTCTGTCTCTAAAACACAAAATATAAGCCTGGGGAGATGGTTCAGTATATAAAAGTACTTGCCACACAAGCATGAGGACCTGAGTTAAAATTCTCAGAACCCATAAAATGCCATGGAAACAGGAGAATCAGTGGGGCTTGCTGACTGCTAGCCTAGCTCTAGGTTCTATGACAGAATTTGTCTCATTGGAGCAAGGCAGAGGGTGACAGAGCAGGACACGCAACATCTTCGTCTGGCTTCTGTGCACACATGGATGTGTCATTGCACATATTATCACACTCATTGTATTAGTTTCTGTGGCTCTGATAAAACACTTTGGCCAAAACAAGTTATAGAAGAAAGAGTTTACTTGGGCTTCTGGTTCCAGAGGGAAGAAAGCCCATTATGGCAGGGAATCATGACAGAAAGAGGCAGGCATGGCTGCAGGAAATGTATGCTGAGAATTCACATCATGAGCTACAGGCATGAAGAAGAGAGAACAACTGGAAATGATGAGTCTTTAAACTCTCAAAACTTGTTTCCTGAGCCATAATTAGTTCCCCCAACAAGGCCACATGCACTAAATTTCCACCGACAATGCCACCAGCTGAGGACCAACTGTCCAAATACATGAGCCTATGGGGGACATTCTCATTCAAAGGATCACACTTATACAAAACAAAATAAAACAAAACAAAAATGTTCTGCAGATGCCATTGGTTAGATGTTGTTTGCTTATGATATTTTATCTTATTTCTTTTTTTAAAGATTTATTTCCTTTTTATGTATGTATATAGGTTTATCTATGGGTATGTGTATATTTGAGTGTTGGTGTTCCAGGAGTCCAAAAGTAGATGTTGAATCCCTTGGAACTGGTGTTATAAGTGGTTCTGAGCCACCTGGCATCGATGCTAGTAATCATGTTTGGGTCCTCTGGAAGAGAAGTTAGTGCCCTTAACCACTGAACCATCTCTTCAGCCCCTCTTTCTAGCATTTTAAATGTTTCTGCCTTTGCTATAATTTATATACTCATGCTCAAGCTCACATTAATTATACCTCAACAATCAATGGCTAGTAGACATGTTTGGAGTAAAGGTTACTATCGATGAGATAAAGATGTATATTGGACTGTGATCAAAGCATTGTATGAAAAAAATCTAAACTTAATTTTTCTTGAAGAAGGTGACCATTGAATGCCAGTTGATTTCATGAGTTAAAGTTAGCATTGTGTAAGGACTTCTGGTGAAAGTAACCATTGTGTAACAGGGGATGTTTGTGGTCCATTACTTGAACATTTGCCGTTTTTCTTCTGATTCTGGGTATAGAACCCAGAGCCACATGTGTGGTACCACTGAGTTAAAACCCCATGTGGGTGATTACTCTCAGTAAGATCACTATATAGTTCAATTGAAGACCTTAACTCACAGCCGATGGGCTAGGTTTTATAACCAATGAGAGAAGACATTTGAGGCTATTGCTGACTGACACGTAATAATTGTACATACAGGACTGCAGAGATGATTCAGCAGCTAAGAGCACTTGCTTTTTTTTCCCAGAGGACAAAGGTGCAGTTCCCAGCACCCACATGGCAGCTCACAAATATCTCTAACTCCACTTCTTGGGAATTCGACCTCCCTCCTAACCTCTGTGGGCTCCTGCCTGCATGGGGTACACAGATAAACACCGAGACTCACACATATATCCATAAAATAAAATTAAAATAAAAAAACATGGCCAGGCATGGCGGTACCTGTAATCCCAGCACTTGGGAGACAGAGGAAGGCAGATTTCTGAGTTCATGGCCAGCCTGTTCTACGGAGAGTTCCAAGACAGCCAGAGAAATCCTGTCTCACAAAACCAAAAACCAACTAAACAAAAATTGTATGAATCAATGGGATAAAATGTAATGGTTACACACACACACACACACACACACACACACACACACACACACACACACACAGGACATGACTATCACATTGAACATTTATCTTTTTTTTTTTTTTTTTTGTGGTAAGAACATTCAGAGCCAGGGGTGATGCACACCTTTAACCCCAGCACTAGGGAGGCAGAGGCAGGTGGATCTCTGTAAGTTCAAGGCCAGCCTAGTCTACAAAGAGACCAAACTTGGTCTAGGACAGTCAGGGCTGTTATACAGAGAAACCCTGTCTCTAAAAACCTAAAACAAACAAACAAACAAACAAGAACATTCAGAATGCTCTGTTTTTAAGCTATTTGGGGGGAAGGTTAATTTGAGGGAGAATCTTCTCCATCTTAAAAAGTTGGAACACATGCTCTGTTCTTTCTAGATTACAATTAGGATACAACTTCACAAACTGTAACCTTTCTCAGTGCTTAAACCCAGAATAGAATGTAGTAAAACAATACAGAATTGAAGTTTAAGTCTCAGAATAGAGCAGGACAAGAGCACAAGGTATCAGTGAGTACTACCTTCACAAAGAATCTTCACATTCCACCTTAAAAAAAATCGAACTGCGCAGAGGCAAGCCAGTCCTATCCAGCCTGTTCCTATAGAGGAGAGTGGGTTTTTCTCCTTCTTCCTCCACTCTTAGGACGTGCCTGATCTTCAATAGTCCAGCACAAGCTAATCCACAAGGTTCAATCAGGCGAAGTAGTTGGGGGACTGTGTCAACTCTGAATTACAATGAGCAGCAGGGAAGGATCTGTCAGCTGACTAATCAGGGATAGTGAATTTTTTTTGCAGCTCTGCCGCGGCGGTGGTAATGGAAGCAGCCGTAGCTTTGTTTGATAGCGATTTTTGGCTGCTGGCTTTAAATACCACCCAAGAAGCAGCTCGTATTTCATCAATGTTGCGTTGACAATCGGAAAAGAAGAGTGTAATTGTGTATAGGCGAGATGGCAGAAGCAAATCCCCCGAGAGGCAAGATGAGGTTCAGAAGGAATGCGGTAAGGGCTCTGCCTGCAGTCCTGGAAAGCCTATTCCCAAGTTCAAGTGCAGGGATGCTGCAGCATGGTGCTACAGCACAAATTGCTGAGTGGGGCTTTTAAGGACAGATGGGGAGAATGGAGGCTTGTATTTTCGTGAATTGCATTGATGTGATTACAGTGAGACTGGCCTAGGGTAATTTAAGGAAGCGGAGGCGGTAGAATATCGCTTCAAAATCTGAATGTCATCAAGTTTATCAGAGAGTATTGTTGGTCATGTCATTTGTTTAAAGAGTGTATTAACAATATGGAATTGTTTGCCTGCATAGCTTTAAATCACTAGTTAAAAGAACATTTAACAAAAGGATTTATATTTGGTTTTGGACAACGGTCAAGTAGAGTGTGGTATCCTGGATGTGTCTAGAGGTGATTTCATCAGCACTTAAAAAGGCAGCGCTGCTTAGCTGTCACTTTAAAAGTGGAAACATTTAAACATCTGTAACCAGAGGAAATTTGTGTAGTTTCAGTTCTGTTAGAAATGTGCACTTTCAAGGGGCAAAATTCCAGCCTACTGACAACTGTTTTAAGGGACAAGCAAGTGACTTGTTTTCCAACCTAAGCTAAAAATTTCAAGTCCCTCCTTCATTTACTTTCCAGAAACTTTCCTACCTGCATTTTCTTCATTCATTCATTCATTGATTCATTCATATATTCATATTCTAATTTACTCAGGAAATTTCTAACATGATCTTGCAATTTGTTTTAGAGAAACATTGAAATAATTCTAGCTAATTTAATAACAAACTAGTCATCCACATGTCATTAAATATCACCTAAAAAAAACTTCATATTATTGTTGTGATGGTTTAAGGTACAAACTTGTCTGCTCAATATACACAAAAATAAAAAGTAAAAAATTACTTATAGAAAAAGCCTAACTAAATTAAAATTCAGCTCAGGACAAGGAAAGTAAAGAATTACATTGTTGTTGAGTGGCAGCCAATGGCAATAGTTGAGTGAATTATTTTTCTATTAACGTTTTTAGCACAGAATTATTTTAATTATGTTTATTTTGATAAAGTTATGTATTTAGCCATACACATGATTTTATGTTATGAGAATAATAGCTTCAGACATTTAATGGACAACTTATGATGTGTGTAAAATGTCTATGTATGTGTTTTTGGAATATTGTGCGGAACTGACATCAGCAGTTTTATCATCAAAGGGGCCTTGCCTTCACCTTTTTGAAAGTTCCTAATCCTTTTCTGTACATGCATACTTTTCAGTAATAAACTTAGTATTATGTATACCTGCCTTAGTATACACATAAGTACAGCACACAGATGTCAATTGTACAGGTGTATCTTCACTGTGCTACCTATGACACCAGTTTCAATGGTAAATATGTAATAGCTACTGGCTAAAGGTGCTCTCAGTATAGTAGAGAGGTAAAGCATATTTGTAAATATTTACTTCAAAAGAACTTCAAGCTGGGAGTGGGGAAGGCCTTCCATAGAAGACGCGTTCATTTGTTTACACTTTAAGTCACTATATGTGTTTCTCTTACCTTTCCCTGATTTTTTCCCCCATAAAATTTATTTTCACCAAATGAGTTACTTTAAGTGGCCCCTTAGAACTGGTATTTTAAAATGTAATTGATTGGATTGATTCTGGAGACTAGAGGTACAGTGGTAGGAAATTTTGCTTTGTTTGACGAGAGTGAAAACATTTGGGCCCCTCCAGTTAGTGACAAAATGGCTTACTTGGGAAGGTATTTTTTTGGATTTGGACTAATTCTGGAGGCTATGGTAGGCTGACCAATATGGTCTAGTAGAATGTGAAGAATCAAGAAAGGATTAAAATGATTACCTGGTGGAAATGGAGTGAGCGGCTGAACGGTGAGGATGGGATTAGAAGCTCTTGACAACACTTGAAGTAACTCATATGTTCTGTACTCTTGCAGAGTGCAGGTGAGAGTAGGGTGGGAGAGACAACGGAAGTGGCTTTTACGGTAGAAAACTCTTCTTTGTGGCTTTAAGTCATAGAGTTTTCCCATGACATTGTATTCTGTCATGATATTAGATTATAGTAGTTTTCATTCCGTGGGCTACATCATGGTAAATTGTTTTTTTAGAACTTAAAAAATTGTTTCCGTTCCCATTTTGTAGAGTCAAATGAATTCATTTCTAAATTTCAAAGAGTAAATCTGTGTGTACATGAAAGGTTAAGTGTCTGGAAAAAGCTATTTATGATTCAGATAGGCTTTAGCAGCGCTGTTTATCCACTGTGCTTCACTCAGTACATCTGTAAGAAGGGATAATACCTACTGTGAACAGCGTATCTAACGAGCCTAGAATGCAGGTAATGCCTTTCAGTCAAGGGTCCTTAATATTGTTGTCTTTCTTTGCCTGAAAGGTTAAGAATGATATGCTATAGGAATAGAAACTGCTTTCTAAAATAGTAATTAAGCAACACTTTATGTTGTATAACACAGTTTGAATATTTCCAAAGAAATAACGAGAGAGGCTGGAGAGATGGTTCAATGGGTAAGACTGCTGGCTGCTCTTCCAGAGTGCACCCAGGTTTGCCTTCCAGCACCTACAGAGAACTTCACAGCCATTTGTAATTCTAGTCCTGGGCAATCCTATGCCCTCGTCTAGACTTTGCAGACAACAGGCATGCACATGGTACACAGACATACTTGCTGGCAAAATACCCTTATGATTTTTAAAAAGAAATAGCTATCACCTTCGTAGGATGAGTGAATTGCCTCCTTAAAAGTATCAGGCAGAACAATATTAAATTACATTACTTTCATGGCTTTAGCAGTTATTTAAATGGTGCATCAGGCTTATGCACCATGTACTGAAAGACCATGTACTTGGGTAGTCCTGGGCTTGGTATGAGTCAAAGGCAAGAGAATCTGTTTTCTAAGAGGGAAAGATAGTAGAGAACGTGTTTTGGGTCTATTTCTCTGAAGAACCAAGAAGAGCTACTGCAGATAGCTGGGTTGGCACTAGAGCAGTGACTGGGCTCATAGGACCAAGCCCCGTGACAGTGGGCAGCATGTTCCTGTGCCTTTAAGTAGCCGCATGTTGGAACCTCAAAAGATAAAAATGTCTGCAAGAAACTCAAACCAGTGCTGATTCTTCTCATACAGTTTTTCTTTTTTCTTTTTGTTTTTTTCCTAAGAAGAAACAAAATAGAAGAAGACTGATCTACGACTGCTTCTCTTAGCTGTTTCGGAAAGTTCTTAAAAATGATTTATGGATTTAGAATGTAGAGTTTAATTTTGGAGAAAGTACAAATTGTGCCTTCTCATGTTTATATAACCACACAGATTAGATATTCTTAAGGCACTTGCAAATGCTGTATCACTAAAGTGAAACATCACAGCTCAGTGGTCAATGGTGTCTGTGATTGCTGTGCTGTGCATATCTGTTATGATTGCTGTTTGATTTTTCATTAAAATGCTCATTTAAAATATATTGTCTTGAAAATCATAGTTATAAGCATTTCTGTATATAGAGAAATAAAGCACTTTTGCTACCTTCCTATATATATACCCACATGAACATGGACAAATTTATCTTAATCTGAGTGGCTGACCAATTTAACTTTTCTCTATCTAGATTCTCATATCAAGCACAGAGAGGAGAGTAATATATATATATATGTGACATGTATATCATATATAATATATGTATAGTATATATATTTCATATTAGCCCCACGTTCAGATATATGAATATTCTCATTCAACAGTTGTAGCCCACAGATGTATTTTGTTTATACTGTACAGTGTTTTCAAAAAGTTACCAGTCATTTCTCTTTAAAACTCTGGGTTTTGCTGAGCATGGTGCTGCACACCTTTAATCCCAGTACATAGGAGGCCGAGCCCGGCAGATGATCTCTGTGAATTTGAGACCAGTTCTGGTTTAGTTAGGAGAGACACAGTAAAAAAGAAACCAACCAACCAAGCAACAAACAAAACCCACCACAAAACCTAGATCCTTAAAGCAAGGTTACTTACAACCAGCTGTTTTTGATACAGTCTTAGTAAGCAGCCCAGGCTGGCCTAGACTGTGAGGTTGGAACAAGCTCCTGCATGCTAGCCTTCCAGACATGAGCCGCCATAGCCGATACAACTTGGGAGCATTCAATCTGAGATACTTATAAAAATCCACAAACATTTAAGTTCTCAGAAAGATAAATGAAGAATGTGATGTTAAATCAATGAATAAATTATGATGAGAAATAGCCATAAATTAGGGGCTAGAGAGAGATGGCTCAGTCATTAAGAGCACTCTTTTGATTTTGTGGAGGACCTGAGTTCCGTTCCTAGCAACCATATCAGGAGGCTGACAACCATCTGTAACTCCAGTTCCAGGGAATCTGACATCCTCTTTTGGTCTCTTTGGGCTTCTGAATATATGTTAGAATGCGTGTGTGTGTGCGCGCGCGCGCACACACACACACACACACACACACACACACACACATTCAAACATACACATACGATATAAAATAAGCAAAGAAATAGACCTAAGTTAGGATGGCTGTCTAACTGTCAATTCCCTTGAGGCAACATTTTTCAGTTACTCCTCCCTTCATTTGAGAAACCATTCTCTCTACTTACTATTCTAAACACTGGCTCCAAATGTCTTTTTGGTGTCCAATAATTACTGAGGATTTGAAAAGCGTGGTTCTCCTTAGGATTTTTTTTTCAATATAGTGTGGAGGGAGAGAAACTTCAGAGACATCATCGTAAAGGAAACTGCACCATCAAAGCACGAGTGGTTCCTTTATTGCCTAAAGAGTTACACTTGCAGTGCTTTGTGCTGTTGAATGATTCCGAAATTATCTTTGTAGATATTATGCTAACTCAAAAGCTTGTCTCAGATTTAGTAGATGCTTGAGGTCAATAGCTATGCAGCTATTCAACAAGTGAGTTGTGTCAAATTGTTCACCTGATTTATCAGCCGTTTATTTTATGGAATAGAAGCATGCAGTTCAGACCGTGTACATGCATTAGTTATAACTTCTGTGTTCACACTATGTTCACATGCAAATCTAGTACATTGAGTTTTCAATCTTAGTCACATAGTCTTAATCGGCCCTGAACAAACTGCCCTGTAAAGAAATTAATCTACAGCCTTACACGAATCCTTCTCAGAGACCCTTTTTTTCATATGATATTTTTGTTGTTTATGATGCTGAGGAATGATCTCAAGACCTCATGCATGCACTGTAAATTCCCAGCACATATACTATTTAACAAATGAGCAACCAAACAAAAGATACATATAGAGCAGATATATGTTAAAAGATTTTTCAGTACTTCTCAAAGCCTTAAGCATGCAAGGGTAGGAGTGTCAATCAGTATTTATTAAATGTTTCTTCTGAAACTCATACTCACAGTGAACATTATTAAAACATTTGTGCTAATTCATTTTTTAATTGAAAAAATTTAAGTAATTTATTCAGATTACATCCCAATTGTTATCCCCTCGCTTGTATCTTTCTGTTCCCACCCTCCTTCCCTCTTCTGCCTATTCCCCTCCTCTGGACCTGTGACAGAAGGGGACCTTCTCCCCCACAATATGATCACAGCCTATCAGGTCTCATCCAGATAGCCTGCTTATCCTTCCTCTGAGTGTCACCGGGCCTCCCCACCAAAGAGAAGTGCTCAAATTGGTGGCACTAGAGTTCATGTCAGAGGCAGTCCCTGTTCTCCCATAACCATGGAGAGAACAAGCTGTCCATTGGCTAGATCTGAATAGGGGTCTAGGCTTATTGTATGCATTATCCTTGGTTGGTACAGCAGTTTGTGTAAGCCCCCATAGGATCATATCTGCCAGCCTTGATGGTCTTCTTATGGGGCTCCTGGACCCTCTGAGTCCTCCTATCTCCCCATTCTTCCATACCACTCTCACCTGCAGTCCAATAGTGAATCCTAGCTCCTGTCCTGATTCCCTGCTGAGTGGAGTCTCTCAGAGGACATCCATGTTGGGTTAATATCCACCTATAAGTGAGTATACACCATGTGTGTCTTTCTGGGTCTGGGTTACCTCACTCGGGATGATCATTTCTAGTTCAATCCATTTTCCTGCAAATTTCATGATTTCCTTATTTTTAATGCCTGAGTAGTATTCCATTATGTAAATGTACCACAGTTTCTTTCTCCATTCTTTGGTTGAGGGACGTCTAGGTTGTTTCCAGATTCTGGCTATTATGAATAAAGCTGCTGTGAACATAGTTGAACAAATGTCCTTGTGGTAAGGTAGAACATCTTTTGGGTGTATGCCCAGGAGTGGCATAGCTGGGCCTTGAGACAGAGCTATTTCTAATTTTCTAAGAAAGTACCAGATTGATTTTCACAGTGACGAGACCCTGTCTTTGATAATTTAAAAAAATCTTGAGATTGAGAGATTATCCAAAATTTCCAAGGTGGGACTTGGATCACCAAAGGATCTTCAGTATCAAAAGAGAGAGGAATGGGGTGTAACTCAGAGAAGAGATCGTATCTGACATGTGCCGACCTTGGGTTCCATCCCGAGTATCTTTTCTTGTTGTTTTTGAGACAAGGTATCTTTGTGTAGCCTTGGCTGTCCTGAACTTGTTTGCAGACCAGGCTAACTTTGAACTCACAGAGATTTACCTGCCTTTGCCTCCCAGCATGCTGGGATTAAAGGCACGCATGTGCCACCATGCCCAGTGTCTTAAAAAAAGAAAAGGAAGTAGAGAAAGCATGAGAGAAAATGCAAAGACAGACAGGGAAGTCAAAACAATTGCAAGGTCGTAAACTCAAGAGGTGATGGACAGTCCCTAGAAACTGAAAGTGTTCAGGCAATAGATTCTTAGCTAGAGAAAGAAGGCAGCCCATAGTCGATAACTTTGGACTTCTCACCTCCAGAAATACAGTGGGAATTTGTGTTGTTTTAAATCATTAAACTTGAGTAATCGCTTGCAGCCCCAGAGGCATCTGTACAGGGAGAGTTTAAAAGCAGAATTAATACCCTAGTTCACCTGACTGCAAAACTAGACTCTTATCAGCATGGAGAATTTGGAGAAACATGACGAGGATGGTATGAGAATCAGTTGACAGTTCAGTCCATGACCCCTACATGTGAGACAAAGGTGACAAATTGAAATGCTCACACCATATGTGAGGATGACAGTGCAATGTGAAGTAGCCTGGATTTAGTTACAATACAGCCTAGAATGTAGCATTTGTCCAACAGCACACTTCCCTTATGCGCAGAAGCGACAGGAAGTGGAAGTGGTGAGCACTGTTGAGAATTAGAGAACATCTTAAAATGGGGCACTGACCAGTCAGCCCAGGTCAAGTGTTGCCATGTTGGGAAAATGGGCACAAACTCTTGCATGATACCACTGTTTTTATTTCATTGTTAATATTTTATACATTCTTGATGTGTGTGTGTGTGTGTGTGTGTGTGTGTGTGTGTGTGTGTGTGTAGGTGCATGTATGTGAATGTACAAGTTTTCTCAGAGGCCATAAGAGGGCTTTGGACTTCCTGGAACTTGAGTTACAGACAATTGTAAGCTGTTTGATGTAGACTGTGAGAACTGAACTTGGGTCCTCTGGAAGAGCAGCCTGTGCTCTTAATCACTGACCCATTTTTCCAGCCTCTGTTATTTCATTTGTCTATCCATCTATCTATCTATCTATCTATCTATCTATCTATCTATCTATCTATCTATCTATCATCTATATATAGACAGGGTCTCACTATGAAGCCCTGACTAGCCTGCAACTTTCTTTGTAGACCAGGCTGTCTTCCAACACACAGAGATCTGGGTATTTAAAAAATGGATATTCTGTTTTTAGTTTATGTATATGAGTGTTTGTCAGAACGTACTTCTGTGCACCACATAATTGTAGTACGTGTAGTACCTGAGGAGGACAGAAGATGACAGATCCCTCTGGACCGGACTTACAGATGGCCATGAGCTGTCTGACTTGGGTCCTGGTACAGCAGCCAGTATTCTTTGCAGCTGAGTCACTTCTTCAGCTCTAAGATCTAGCTTGCTATTATATTTTAAATAGACTTTTAACTGCTTAACTAAATTGAACAGGAGTTACAAGGAGTTCTCAAACTCATTGTTAATTTTTTGTAGCTTTGTTCAATTGTTAGTAGTATATTGAACTTAAAATGAGTTTGCTTGAAATATTTTTTTTTATTTAAGTAATTTGTTCAGATTACATCCTAATTGTTATCCCCTCACTTGGACCTTCCTGTTCCCTGCCCCTCCTGCCCTCCCCCCCCCCCCCGCCTCCCTCTTTCATTCTATTCCCCTCCCCTAGCAGAAACTGAGCTATGATGAAGTAGATCTATAAGTGTTGGCAAAAATATTTGACACAGAGTAGGCATTTAATATGTGCTATACATTAATATTGGGTCATGCTATTTCTTTTTATTGCTATTCCCTATTCTTTTACTTTGGAATTCTTATATGTAGTAATTATCTTTTTCTTTCTTTGTTTTTGTCTTTCTTTCTTTCTTTCTTTCTTTCTTTCTTTCTTTCTTTCTTTCTTTCTTTCTTTCTTTCTTTCTTTTTCTCAAGACAGGGTTTTTCTGTGAAGCCTTGGCTGTCCTGGACTCACTTTGTAGACAGACTGGCCTTGAACTCACAGAAATCTGCCTGCCTCTGTCTCCCCAGTGCTGGGATTACAGGCATGTGTCTCCACGCCCAGTGTTGCAAGTATTTTTCACTGTGGTGATGGTTGGTTTTAATTGTCAACTTGATACAATCTATAATCCTTTGGGAAGAGGGTCTCCATGAGTCATTATCTAGATCATGTTGACCTACGGAAGGTTGCCTTGATTACAGTGTGGGAAGACCATGCTCATTGCAGATGGGGCCATTCCCTGAGCAGCTTATCCTAAAATGTATAAGAAAGGAGAGGAGCTGAGAAAACAAGCAATCATGGCATGCTCATTTTTTCTCTGTTTTTCATTGTGGATGTGACCAGTTTCCCCCATGTTCTTTTGGGTTTGTGTTCCCTGCATGATGGACTATATCTGGTCCTTGTGAATTGAAATTAACCCTAAACCCTAAGTCACTGTTAGTCAGAACATTTTATTGCAGAAATAAGAACTAAACAACTGCCTACTGTGTTCCAGCTTTTCTCTAGAAGCTAAGAAAAAACTAAGAAGTTAGGATAACATTTTGTTTTTTTTATTTTAATTTTTTAAAATTTATTCAGATTACAACTCAATTGTTATCCCATTACTTGTATCCTCCCATTCCTCCCTCCCTCCGGCTTTCACCCTATTCCCCGCCCCTAGGTCTATGACCGAGGGGGACCTCCTCCCCTACTATATGGTCATAGGCTATCAAGTCTCATCTTGGTAGCTTGCTTACTCTTTCTTTGAATGCCACCAGGGCTCCCCACTGAGGGGAGGTGTCAAATATGGAGCACCAGAGTTCATGTCAAATTACTTTCTCTTTTTTCTTTAAGGCCATTTTGGTCCTTGCATGTTTCACAGACTTTGTGATATTGCTTCTTTGCGTACATTGTTCTAATTCTTTTGGTTCATTTTCTGACTTACTGTGCTATAGTGTTACTGATTACTAACACACTCAGTTATTAAACTGTCATTTTCTTGGGGAAGGGCAGCACTTAATTAATTTGTATACCTTTAATGCCTAAAAGCACTTGATCAGCTTTCATTTAAGTGGAATGAACACATAGTGATGAAAATAAGACTTTCTTGGATGAAAGAAAAAATATCATTCTATAACATAGTTTTTACCCATTGTCTAGTGTAGATAGACAATATTTCAGCTCCCTTTGCCTTTTTGGGTTATCTCAGGATCAACAAAAAAATTCAAGAGGATATATAATAAGTGGAATTGGAGATGTACATATATGAATGAAACTAGTTTCCTATCTCTCACCATAAAAAAGTAACTCAAATTGGATCAAGGGCCAAAATACAAAAACCCAAAACTATAAAACTATTAACACTACCAGAAAATTTAAGAAAAGTCTTTAAATAACTTGGAATCAGTAAAATGTGCACATGCACGTGTACACCCACACCCACACACCCCTAAAAACGAGGGCTTTAGAACATGAATAGGTAAATAGGATTAATGAAGCCTTCATTATGAGAACAGTATTTGTAAACTGTTTGACTACTGAGGAATTAATACCTAGACTATTAATAAAAACCAAAACCAAACCTCAGTAACAAAACAAAACACTCCTCAAAAGCCCAGTCTAATTAAAATTTGGCAAATTCTCTGAATATCATTTCTTAAAAGAAGTTATACAATTATACAACAGGTATATAAACATGCTCAACATCACTAATCATGGGCATGCAAAGCAAAATCACAAGGCTGGAATGGCTAATATGCAAAAGACCAAAACCAGCATGCTGACAAAGACAACAAGAGGAGAGACCCCTTATACAGTACAGTCATCATGGGAAAACAGCTTCTTAACAAAAAATGAGAATAAAACTAGTGTATAAGCCAACAATCTCACTTGTGGATATACCCAAAGAAACTGAAATCAGCATCTCAAAGGGATACCTAGCTACATATCTGTGTCAATTGCAACATTATCAACCATAGACAATGTGTGGAACCATGCAAGATGTCCATCTATGGATAAAAAGATAAAATGTTTATACACAGTAAAACTATGACTACCATCCATCGTTTGTTTGTTTGTTTGTTTTTTGACATGGATGGAAGTGGAGATGGAAATTTTATGGAGTTAAATGAGGCAGGCACAGAAAAGAGCCAATTTCATATTTTCAGTCATTGGCAGATGCTACAAAAGTTGATCACATTGAAGTGGAACATAGACTAGCGGTCCCTTAGCATAGGAAGGGAGAGTGAAGAGACATACAGTGATGCTGGATAATAGGTACCAGCATAGAGTTGAAGAGGATGAAGTAGTTCTGGGTCCTATAAGGCAGGGTTAATTACACTCTGTAATTACAAGATTACTAGAAGAGTTTGAAAGTTCCTAACACAGAAATGCTGATGTTTGATGTAAAAGAAATGCTAATTGCCTTGATGTGATCTTTACTCGTTATATTTAGATATCTAATTATAATAGCATACAACTATTGAACGATTAAAATATTGACATTATTAAAAATAAAGATATTAAAAGCAAAGCTAACTTCAAGATAAGGCTTCAGAGTCTAATTCTTTGCAAAACAGGGCCTGCTTGTGTCCTGTGAGAAAATTCTTTACTGAACATTATAAGGATCTGGCTTGATAACCCTGTGTTATTTTTATTTTTATTTCCATGTTCTTAGATATTATTAGCATCCATTTAAACTTGTTGACCTTTTACTGACTTCTATGACTTTAAGGTTTGCTTCCTCCAATGCTATCCTTTTGGATTTGTGCTCAGTTGGGAGTTTGTGTCGCCAACTATGTGCCTGCTCACACCTTTGCTATTTCTTGCTGCAGGCCTCTTTCCCTGGGAGCTTACACTTAGTCTTGGTTTTACGTCCCACCAGTTTTCTTCAACGGACTTTCACAGACATTGGATTTCGATTTAGCCAGGAGGATTTTATGCTGAAATTACCAGTAAGATTATTGCTTGAATCTTTGGCCCTTCTAATGCTTATGTATTCTGCATCTTATACTGTTTGTTTTATATGTCTTTATGTAACGCTTAAAATTTGTTTCTCAAAAAAAATTAATTCTGAAATGTCCTATAGCCACCTGCTTCTACTGTTAAACAGGACTAGTTCAGGAAACTTATAACAAAGCAATTCCTTTTGAAAAAATATGTTACATGTTATACATGTGTCATATATCTATGTGTGAATATGACTAACAATTTTTATTTTCAGTTACCATTGTGTGGTTTTTGTATCTGAAATGCCATGATCCTAAGCTACCTCAGAGCACCATGATCTTTATTTTGAAAATATAATCTGTGTATGTTTTTATTGTTTGGAATAGAGTGCTCATAATATTTAATACCTGAATTGTAACTTACTACATAAAGTCCTTTTGCTTTGTTCTGAGCACAGAAACTCTTTTTATGTGTGCGTGTGTGTATGTATATGTGTGTATGCATATATATTTATGTGTGTGTGCAAGATTGCTCATTAATAGCGAAATCTTCTAGACAAAGACAAATTAGGTGTTTTGGTTTCTGTAGAAGCTAATTTTGGTTGATAGAGATGTTTTGTAAATAAAAACTGTTGTTTTCTAAAGAGGGTTAATGCATCCAGCTATGTGGGGCATGCACAGGAAAGAACCGTTTGAAACTTTTATACCAGATAACATTCTTCTAAGGTTTTGCTGAAATTCATTTTGCAGTTTGATGGAAGGATGTCATGAAGGGCAGTTAACAGTGTCTTTCTTGCTTATTTACATAGGTTGTTATGCTGAGCTCAGTTAGTGATTTGCTGACATACATTGATGACAAGCAATTAACCCCTGAGTTAGGCGGCACCTTGCAGTACTGCCACAGTGAATGGATCATCTTCAGAAATGTATGTTGCTTCTGCCCTTACTGTAGAGTCTATCCTTCATTCTATCTAGAAAACTTTCCTACTTGGGAAAAGCAGATTTTTGGGTCTCCTACTTCTCAAATACATGTATCATTCAACATTTTGGTTTTCTTCTGTAAGAGATATCTAGAAATGATGAAGAGTCACTAAGGAAAGCAATTAAAGGAGAAACCAAGTGAAAAAGAGAGGGATTCTCTGCCCGTCCCTTTCTGTGATTATACAGTAACAAAGAAATGAGGGGTTTGGGTTCAAATCCTGGCACTGCTGAGTTATGTCTTGGATCTTAGACAATATATACCAACTCTCCAAGTCTTTTTCCATCCATAAAATGAGGACTCTTGGGATGATTAAATGAGATAATGAGTAAAAAATGTTTGACTCACTGCTTGGTACATGGGAGATCCTCAGAAAAGTACAAGTGTATTCATTTCAGCTTAGTGCCACTCCCAAGGCTATTTGATTAGACAGAATCCTGTTTTAGAGATTTTCAAGGAGGTAAGGGCTGTGGCCTCCCTGGTAGAATAAAGCCTATGATTTAAGTGTCTTACCTTTTAATTGCATGATATGAGAACTTCTCTGAAGAAAATAATGATGACCATCAAATCAGGGTCACATTGACTAGCCCTTATTCAAACTGTGTGTGTGGCAGCTTCATTCAGCAATTTGGGTGTTCACACAAAGGTTAACTGTTCGAGTGAGCAGTGTCTTGCCCTAAATATCTGCAAAGACTAAACGAATGAGCAAATATCTTGAGATACATGTCTAACAGATGATTTATGTTGTGTCTGCATTTCCCCCCTCTTCCTGTGAGGGACTGATTTTTGGAAAGAAAATAGTGCAGCCTTCCTTGCCATTTTAGGGCAAAGCACCTTTTGGATAAGAGTTTCAGATCTTTGGCAGTACCTGCAATGAATTGTTGTGACAATTTGCTCTCCGGTTCCTTAGCATCAAGTGGCATGGCTGTTCTCATGTCCCTTTAGAAGTGAACTTAGTATAAAGCGGTTTTGCTAAGTGCTGAGTTTGATAAAGGAAGAAAGACACTGATGTTCAAGGCCACACAACAAATTATCAGCACGTGGCACCATTTAGAAATAGTTTCCAAGGAACAAGCCCAGAAATGTGGAAATGTATATCCAAGGGTTTTGACACCACCTTTTAGTCTCTTAGAGGTTTAGCTGCAGTGTTAGCATTAATTGTCAGGGGTAGTGCCAACTTTTCTTAGTAGAGTTCGTCGTGCACATATTTGCTGTTTATACTCTTATATAGAGCAAATCAAGTTACTGATATAAATTTTGATATGTGGTCAGAGTTTCCATCAAAGATCATCTGGCTTTTTACAGGCCATAGAAAAGTTTGCTGTTACCGTGAAAGAAATGGCTCAGATGTTGCAATCCTTTGGAACAGAACTGGCTGAAACAGAGCTCCCAGATGATATTCCTTCAATAGAAGAGGTCCTGTCACTTCGTGCTGAAAGGTATCATCTGTTGAAGGTATGTCTGACTAGAAAGGGAGCACATGACTTTTATCATTCACAGTCCTCAGAGTCTTTTTTTTTTTTTTTCGTGTTAAGAATGGAAGCCAGGACCTGAATGCTAGGCAAATAGTCTGTCATTAAGTTGTGATTGTTTGAGAACTAGGTTCTCATTGTGTATCCCAGGATGACCTGGAAGTCACTAGGTAGTCCACGATCACCTCAAATAGTTTCCCTTCAACCTCCTGAGTTCTGGGATTACAGGTGTGCACCATCACACCTTGCCACATGGTATTATTGTTCCGGATTGGTGTTCAATGTGTTAATTCCACACTGATTTTCACATAGGGAAGATGAAAGATACATTGAAAGTATTTTTCTTTTATTTTTACCTTCTATATGTGGGTATTTTGCCTGTATGTATGTCTGTACCTCATATGTGTGCCTGGTGCCTTCAGAGACCAGAAGAAGAGGGCATCACGTCCCCTGCAACTAGAGTTCTAGGTGAATATCAGCTGCCGTGGGGATGCTGGGGACTGAACCTGGGTCCTCTGCAAGAGAAGCAAGTGTTCTTAACTGTTGAGGCAACTCTTCAGTTCCCTGGGGGAACTGACTTTATTCATCTGTATTAGGAGATAAACAGTTTTGGCAATTTAGAGGCACTTTCCTTAAAATGTTGGGGGAAAATTTGAACAAGGAAATTCGGGCATCTGAGCATTATTTATCTCCCTCACCCATAATATGTATGCTGGGTGCCCCTGCAGTCTTGAGTTCTGTATAGGGTGATATGTTTCAGTTAAGATATGAGAGACAAAATGTTTGCATCCTAATCTAGAGGCAAACCCTGCATGCAGTAAGGTGATGCCTGATGATGCTGCTGATGATGCTGATGCTGATGCTGATGCACGGCTCTTGTGGTTGTTGTTTGAGGAAGGGTTTCGTGTAGTTGAGGGTGATTTTTAAGCTCACAACTGTAGCTGTCCTTGAACTCATGAGAATCATGCTTTCACCAGTTACAGCATGTGCCACCACTCATGACTGATTTGTATGCACTGTTCAGATGATGTAGCGAAATATGTGTGTAGTGTACATGCAATACATTAGCACACAGTTGGTACTTTACTAATATTAGTTGTTTGATTTAAAAAATTTTTTATTTTCTTGGTGATGGGAATTAAAGTTACAGCATCACACATTAATTACATATTATTCCATTGTGCTTCATTACTTATTTATGACAGATATCTACTCATAACTTTGTAAGTCTTTGGACCTTCTGAAGGAATTTCTGGATAGTTTAGATATCTGAAGAATGTGTATGTTTATAGACCACTTCTCAAACATATGTTTCATGGTGTTAATTAAACCCAGATGTGAGATAAAATATGATTTAAGTCAGGAAGTGATTGTAGTAAGTAATGATTACTTAGAAAGGTGTATGAACTGGGCTGTTGTAGTGCATGCCTTTAACTCCAGTACTTAGGAGGCAGAGGCACGTGGAGCTCTGTGAGTTTGAGACCAGCCTGGTTTGTAGAGTGAGTTCCAGAATAGCCAAGCATACACAGAAAAACCTGTCTTGAAATACCAAAAAGAGAAGCAAAAAAGAAAAAGTATATGATTCTTTCTGAATACGTGTTAAATCTACTTTGTAACATCATGCTTTCTGATATTGTACTTGTTACTGTGTTAATATGGTCTTATCTGACATGAAGAGTATTATCAGAATAGAGCATGATTGTTTAGAACTTGCTGTCTGTAACCGGAAGCTAGAAACAAAATGTTTGCTACTTCTTTTTCAACATCTATTTCACCAACTTGCGACTTCAGCCTCTGCTTGTAAGGAAGGAGCTTCTTTGAGCTTCATGTTTATGTCAGTGTTCATGCCATGTGTATGCAGGTACATATGTGTGAAGGCCAGAGGATGTTCTTCTTTCTTCATTTTACATCTACCTTGTTTTTAATTTGTTTATTATTTTCTTTTGTTTTTTTTTTGAATCTATGGATATTTTGCTTGCCTGTTTGTGCCCATGGAGACTAGAAGAGTGTGTCAGATCTCCTGGACCTGGCCCATGAGGGTGATAGAAACCCAACCCAGGTTGTGTGGAAGAGCAGACATCCAACCTAGGTTGTGTGGAAAAGCAGGCAGTGCTCTTAACCACTGAGCCATCTTTCCAGCTTCCTGTCTTATTTTCTTGAGACAGACTCTTTCAGTGGCCCAGAACCAAGTAGGCTCTGCTGGCTGACCAATGAGCCCCAGGGATCTGCTTACATCTAACAGCTATTATAAATGTACACCATCATAGCTGACTTTTAAAAAAATGTACATTTTGGATATCAAACTCAGGGCTTCGTGTTTCAAAGGTAAGTACTTTATTTATTTATTTTTTATTTTAATTTTACCAACTCAGCCATTTCTCTAGTCACAGAGCCTCACATTTACAGATTTGATCCTTTGATCCTTAAATACTGTGAAAGCAAAGTCCACGCTAGAATTGCTTCTATATTCTACGTCATACACCCTCTGTAGCCCTTCAGCTCATTCGTGTTCAATTACTAACTGCCTGACACATCCTGTTGTACCTTTATGTAGAATGACTTAACAGCTGTAACCAAAGAAGGAAAATTTCTGCTCACGAACCTGCAAGTGCCTAACACTGAAGAAATTGCCAGTTCAAGTCTTGAATGTTCTCAGCAAATAAGCGGTGACTGGCAAACTATTAATAAGTAAGCGCTCCCTTCTTTTTTTTTTTTTTTTTTAAAAGTTACTTACATTTTCAAACTAGGAATTTTACATTGTTTGTTGCTGTTAGGTAAGAAAAGTATTTCTGGACTTCTGGAAGTCTGGGAACTTCTTCTCTGGGCTAATCTGCAGACATTCGTTTGCTTGCAGAACTAAGTTCCCCAGACATTGATTTTTCTTTGCTCGAGCCAAGTGTCACAGTGTCATAAACTATTTTTGCCTATAATTCTATTTTTTTTTGAGAAAAGATCTCACCATGTAGCTCTGGTGGGCTTGGCACTCCATATAAATTGGGCTAGATTTAAATTTATAGAGATCTGCATTCCTTTGCATCCTTAGTACTAGATTAAAGGTGTGTGGTGCCACCATGCCTAGCTTTTGCCTCTAATTCATTCATTTTTTCTTTCATTTTTGTTCCTTATGGAGGAAATGTTTATTTTGGCTTGCGGTTTCAGAGATTTCAGTCTATACTCACTTGACCCTGTCACTTTGGGACCATAGCAAGACAAGTACATCATGTTGCTTGGGAGGGTTTAATTTCTTAACAGTCTATATGTAGCGGCATACCTGCCTCACAAGTGGTTATTTCTTTGATTTCTGTTTGTCAAGGTTGCTGGCTCAAGTGCATGATATGGAAATCGCTTTTGATGGATTTTGGGAAAAGCACCAGCTAAAAATGGAGCAGTATCTACAACTGTGGAAGTTTGAGCAAGACTTTCAAGAGGTCAGTTAAAATTGCTCTTTCCTGGTGATGGAGGCCCTTATTTATGAGCATTAGAAGGGCAGTCTTGCAAGATGCCAGTTTTTATCTTGGGGAGAATAAAGGTGACAAGTTCCTTAACTTGGAACAAAGAAAATCTCTGTTAACATTCAAGCCTTCACTTCTTCAACTGTAACAAAGCATTGAGTATGACAAGGACAGTTTTTCTCTATCTTTATGTTGGTTCTTTAAACTTATTTTCAATACAATCTTACAGCCTTCAGGCTGTAAGATAGTTCTCTAAAGAAACAATACCTGCGGTATGTGGTATCTAAAGATCAATGGGCATTTTTTTTATAGTAAGAACATTGTCTTACAGAATCATGGGTTCAGTTATCAAAATTAGTACATTCAATGACAGTACAATACCATTATATTGCCTCCCATCATTATTCTTTTTTTAAAAAAAATTATTTCTTGTATATGAGTGCTTTATCTTCATGCAGTCCTGCATGCCAGAAGGGGGTTGTGGGCCACTACATGATCGCTGGGAATTGAACTGAGGTCCTCTGCAAGAGCAGCCAGTGCTCTTAACCTCTGAGCCTCCTTCCTTTCTGGCATGACTATGTAACTCAAGCTCATCTTTTCTGTGTTCTGTGTTAGCCTTGGAAGCAGCCATTTTTCTGAGGAACCTTGGTTTCTTTTTATGGGAATTGGTATCAAAGATGAAGATGTGGGAGCAAGGTGTGCTCATTGCTGCTGGAGGTTCTATGTTTCCAGGGCCAGTTAACACATTGCTGGGGAAAACATATGCACATATATATACATATATACATATGCATGTATACACATTCATGCAAGTATGTCTGTATATACATGATGCACATATACACAATGATCTTATATAAATCCTGTGTGCATAGATAGCTACAAGGCTACATTTTTAACCAATTATGTTTATTTCTTTGAACAAAATAGCTGAACACATTTTGTATAACTGTTGTTTTGTCATGTTGGCATTCTTATATATGTAATGCGACCATTACTAAAGGTGAATGCTTAATAAATCATGTGCTTTTAAACCTTTATTTTTTTGCTTCTAGGTTGTGACTCAAATTGAATTTTTATTAAAGCAACAAAGAGAACTGGGTGATGTAACAGGAAACGTAGCTCAAGTAAAACAGAGACTTAAAAAAATAGAGTTCTTGGATGAAAAATCTCAGGTGAGATGATATTTTAATGTTTGCTGTGTTTATGTTTCACTAGAGCTTAGTATAAATGCTTATTATACTTAATTTCTCATAATTCTACAACCAACAGAATGATATTAGCCTAAAACCCATTTTAAGCATGGCCCTATGATGACACTGCAGGTACATCATGTACTTGTAAGAAATTATTAAAGTTGTACGACATGTTAGAAGGGCCATCTGTAGGAACAAGACTGTAAATTGTCTTGGAGATGGTAGAAAAATGAATATCGAGAATGATATATAATGGGGCCTCAGATACATACTGAGTTTTAGGTAAGTCTATTATTCTACATGAGATCTTGTCTCAGAAAGGTTATTTAGTATCTGGAAATTATGACATATGCAGTTGAATCAATTATAGACCCACACAGACAGCTCTACTTAGTGTAACAAGCTCGTAGACCTTGGGTGAATTGATTTCTAAACTTCAATTCATTTTCTAGAACTTGGGGGTAAAATGTCCCGCTTTATAGAGTAATGGATGGGGATTCATTTAGATGTATAGGGAGGGCTTAGCATAGCTCCTGGATGTATAGTATGTGCCCAAAGGAAAAACAGTTGTCAGTGTTCTTGTTAATTCTAATGCTTCGATTCATGACTTTAATACTTAGTATGCTGCCTCCGCTCTCCTGTCTTGTATATCACAGCAAAGCAATGCTTTTACAGATATGCTCTTAGAAGACAGACTCATGAGTGAACCACGAACATGAAAAAATGAGTTGCAGTAACCACTAAAGGAATTAGGCTTGCAGAACTCTGTGACTGCACTTTACCCCTCCCTATGACTCAGTGGGAAGAGAAGGTGAACTGGCTTGGCAGCCAGGGCCTCTGTTCATTTTTAATACCCTTTTCTAATGTGATGGAAAACATATGGCACAGACCTTGCCATTTGAAGCATTCTGTTCAGTAGCTGTTTTAGTTTCCTTCCCATTACTGTGATAAAACACTCCGAGAAAAGCAACTTTGGGGAAGAAAGGGTTAATTGGCTTAAGGTCCCAAGTCAAGGCCTGTCTTTAAGGGAGGGCAGGGCAGGGCCCTGAAGAAGACTGAGGCTTTCCTCGCACTCTAGGCTGTGCCAAATTGCCAATTAATGCCAGTGAGGACAGCAGTGCTTTCAGGTGTGAACTGAAAGTTTAGACCAGTGGTCCTTGACTTGTGGGTCCAGACCCCTTTAGGGGTCAAATATTCCTTTTACAGGGATTGTATATCAACTATCCTACATATCAGATATTTACATTAAGATTCACAACAGTAGCAAAATTACAGTTATGAAGTAGCAACAAAACAATGGTAAACTTGGCAGTCACCACAGCCTGAGGAACTGTATTAAAGGGCCGCAGCATTAAGAAGGGCGAGAAACACTGTTCTAGTCCACTTATAAAAACAACTCAGATAATCAAGTTTACTCCTTCTCAAGTCTCTGAAGGAGTTGAAGACCAGGTAGCTTAGTTTTACAATGAAGCTTAGTTGTTTAGGGGTTACGGTGTTTTTAGGTCAAGATAGATGGTTTAAGTTGCTAATGACCAGATGTGATGGAGATTGGGTTACATTCAGAATTTTAGATGCACCAAGATAGGAAAGATGTTTTCTTCAAGGCTGTCGAATACAAATAGCCAAAACACTAAGAATGTAACATTTATATAATTACTGATTGTGTCATTACTCTTCTTGCTGTAGGTAGTTTATTCTATATATGTGTAATAATATAAAAGTATATGTAAAAAGAAAAAATGTTTAAAAATATTTAACTCATTTAAACATTAAAATATTATTAAGGTAAAAAAAAACAACAACTCTATTTTATTGTTTTTAAACCAACTCTATTTTAATTGTGGGTTTTCCAATAGCTAGACAGGCTAGTCACTGCCTCATCTTGGCTTCAGTTTGATTTATTTTCCTCTATATCCCTGCTATGTTTCAGTCACTGTACTATAGCAGTCAGTAGTTGACAGAAGAGAGGTAAGGCCACGAGAATCCTTTCTGATATTCACTTTAGGTATGTCAAAAGCACTCAAGTAAACGGCAACTGGAATTGAGATGGAAACCTACTAACTTTCATTTGGCTGGTGTTTGCACTGGGTGCTGCGTGTGTTTCTGTTTTACATCTGTGCATACAGAAGGCAATCTTTATAGCCGGAGTGAAATGTGCTAGTTCACTTTTGTGTTATATCCAGAAATTCGTGGGCTTCTGATGGTTGATGTCACTGCTTAACTAATCGTTATCACTGTATGGTCATTTGTGTTTTCTTTTGTTGAATGCAGGAAAATGACTTGAAACTAATCCTGTTTTTGTGGCCATATCTTTCCCCTGTTAAATGTGTTCGTTAGTGTTCCTCTCCACCTGCTCTCTTGTATGAGCAGAGATCATACAGTTGTGATTTTTTTTCTCTCCTCTTTCAAATCAGGAACTGGTAGCCAAGGCCCGGCTTGTGATACTACATGGCCACAAGCTTGCATCTAATCACCACTATGCACTTGATTTAATCTGTCAGAGGTGCAACGAGCTACGCTACCTTTCTGATATTTTAATTAATGAGATCAGATCAAAGCGGATACAGCTGAGCAGGACTTTCAAAATGCACAAACTCCTACAGCAGGTAATATGATGGGAAATGATCCATTTCTGGAAAAGACCACATTTTTTTTCTTCTTGGGTTCTACAATCTTTACATTCTTGCCCATATATATGTCTTATGGTCCTCCTTTCATTTTCTCACATACTTGCCCATATGCCTTATGGTACACATTTCATCTTCTTACGTACTTGGCCATATGCTTTATGGTCCATCTTTCCTCTTCTTAGAGGTCAAGGGGTCAGTGTCTATAGCTTTGGGTTTATATTTACAAGAGGTCCTAAAAGACTGCACCTGATTGTGGTTTCTCAGTCTATCTCCCTATGCACTATTCATGACAGATTCAGTATGATACCAATTTTGCCCTGATTTCAACGTGGAGACCGAGGCTGTGATGGCTTCCTTTCTATTTTAAGTCTGTCTCTGAAACTTGGTGATATTCTGCAGTCAGTACACTTAAAAGCCTAGGGGACGTTTTGCAGAAGCCTTAAATTCCTTCCACATTTCATAAAGGACAGTACTAAAAATTAACTGGTGACTGAAAAATATTCTGCCATGCCTGTGGGTCAGCCCTATTTTATGATTAAGCAGTGAATGGAAATGCCACCCTACAGATCTGGTCATGGCAGAGGAATGTAAACAGGAATGCCTCTTGTTAACATCACATCTGAACATAAGCATCCAATCTGCACATCTCCTCTTCTAGTCCAACAAAACAAAACAAAACAAAACCACTCGCCTTTATTCTTGTCCTTGGCACTCATTAGGCATTGCTAGTATGTTTTATATATATATTTTTAGGAGTTTCATGTTTCAGTCATTGATTTATAGAAAATAACATGCAACTAAACTGTTAGTATTGAGAAAATGGCCAGACTCCTGCTGCAGAAAAAATTACTTGTTATGAAATAAATGCAGTGCTTTCCAACCTTGGCTGTGTATTGACAATACCTGTGGAGCACTGGTTGGCTGGCAGCCCAGAGCTTTTGAATCAGAATTTCTGGGGGCAACACCAGATAGCATTTTTAACAGCTCTGAAAGCATTTTTCCTTTTCTTTTTCTTTCTTTGTAAGATTTACTTATTTTATGTATATGTGTGTTCTGTCTTCATGCACACTAGAAGAGTGCATCCAAAGAGGGCTACATGGTTGTGAGCCACCATGTGGTTGCTGGGAATTGAACTTAGGACCTCTGGAAGAGCAGCCAGTGCTCTTAATTGCTCAACCATCTCTTTAGCCTCTCTTTCTTTCTTTTTTAAGTGAAGACACAGTCTTACTGTACAGCTCTGGTTGGCTAGGAACTTGCTATGTAGACCATGCTAGCTTCAAACTCACAGAGATTCACCTATACCTGACTCCTGAGTACTGGGATTAAAATTGGGTACCACCATTGCTGGCCTCTGAAGATAATTCTAATTGTCAGAAGTGAGACTACTGTAGCCCACAAGATCATTCAGCGGGTAAAGGCACGTGCTGATGAGCTTTATTAGCAGAGTTTAATCTCAAGGTCTCATGTAAGCCTGTGGTGGTGCATGCCTATAATCCCAGCATTTGGGAGGCAGAGACATGTGGATCGCTGTGAGTTTGAGGCCAGGTTGGTGTACAAAGAGAAACCCTGAAACCCTGTCTCGAAAAACAAAAACAAAAAGAAAACAAAACAAAACAAAACAAAACAAAAAAGAAAGAAAGAAAGGAAGAAAGAAAGGAAGAAAGAAAGAAAGAGATAGTAATTAGTCCAGGCTTTCTGGGCCAGACTATTTTTCAACAAAGGGCCCACATGCTGGAAGGAGAGAGCTGACTCTGGCCAAGTTGCCTTCTTATCTCCACATGTGAGCTATGGCATGAATATGCTCTGTACACCTACCTGCATCCCCCTCTCCTCCACTAAGATGTAATAATACAATAACAGGAGGCAACTCTCAATGGCAAGCCTATGTATCCATTGTCCATTCTTACATTTGCTGCTATGATTTTCCTCATCAGGCACGTCAGTGCTGTGATCAAGGGGAGTGCCTCCTGGCTAATCAGGGAGTGGATAAGTTTCAGACTAAAGAAGATGCCCAAAAAGCCGTTCAGGATGTGAATAATTTCCTTCAAATGTCTGTGCCTTTCATCAATTATGATATTGAAGAACTGCAATATGAATTTGATGTGCTCCTCTCTCCTGAACTCAAGGTGAGAGACATTTTTGTCAAAGACACACAAACAAACTACTTACAACCAACTTGATCTTCGTGTGTGTATACACAGTCCTCCTGAGAACTGTGAGGTGATAGTGCCACTGTCGTGTCTCAGAGAATTCAAAGGCATATGTTTCCTGTTAAGTAAGACTAACGTTTACTGTGAGCTTTGAATTTATTCCTGGTATTTATACTATTATTAATATTATTATTAAGTTTGAGACAGAGTTTCACTGTAGCCTTACTTGGTCTGGAACTCCTTGTGTAGACCAGGCTGGCCTCCTGCTACTATATCCAGCCTGCCTATTGCTTTAAATGTGCTATGAGCTTATATATATATATATATATATATATATATATATATTGTTCTGCATCCTCAGAGAAGGGCCCTTAAGTGGAGTGGAGTGTCAAGATCAGGTTTATGATCGACACATTTGTAGCTGTCAGGTTGTTTACATTGAGACGTTGGTTTTATATTTATACAATAAATAGACTGTTGTGTTTCTAAAGTTCCTAAAGTTGCTCTAGTTATATTTTAAATCCAAAATAAGTTGTTGCTGTCTTTGTGTTATATGTTCGTATGCATATTTGTACATGTGTGTATGATCATGTTACATTCAGTGGCCAGAGGTTCACATCTGGCAGCTTCCTCTTCTCTCTACCTCATTTTGAGACAGGGTCTCTCATTGAACCTAGCACTGGCTGGGTCAGCTGGACTGGCAAACCAGCAAGCCCCAGGGATTCTGTGTATGTACTGCCATGCCCCACTTTGTATATGGGTTTTGGGATTCAAAGTCAGGTCCTCATGCTTGTGCAGAAAGCACTTTTCCCAAAAGCCATCTCCCTAGTCTACAAATAACAAAAAAATTATCCTACCATATAACCTAAGGCATATGACTTTCATACCTACATATTCATTTATTTGGTATATAGTATATCTACATGTTTGTGTGGGTATGTACATGTATGCATGCACGTGAGAGCCAAAGATTGACCAGCAGTATTTTTCTTAGGCACTCTCCTTACTTTGAGACAGAGCCTCCAATGAACTTGGGGCTCTCATTGATTCACTTAGACTGGCTGACCAATGATCTCCGAGTATCCTCCTGTCTCAGCTATCCCAGCACTGAGGTTATAGATGCTCCTGCCATGTCTGGATTTTATGTGGTTACTGGGGTTCTAAACTCAGGTTCTCATGATTACGCAGCAGGTATGTTAGGGGCTGAGCCATCTCCCCAGTCCTGAAATTAATTTTAAAACTGTACACGAGGAATGCAATAATAGTTATGACTTATTTCAGAAAATAACTCATACATTTTTTGAGACAATTCTGGCTATGTAGCCCTGGCTGACTTGGAACTAGCTATGTAGACTAGGCTGGCCTTGAACTCACGGAGATCTACTTGCCTCTGCCGCCTCAATGCTCACTTTCCTCTGCCTCCTCGGACCCACTATGCATAGCACTCATATAATTTTCTACTTTATTTTATGTATATGTGTTTTAACTGCATGGATGTATATATGCATACTACATGCAATGCCTAGTGCCTATGGAGGCCACAAAAGGGTGCTGGCTAACCCAAAAACTAGAATTATAGATGGTTCTGAATGGCCATGTGGGTGCTTGGAATTGAACCAAGGTCCTCTGCAAGATCAGCCAGTATTCCTAACTGCTGATCCATCTCTTCAGCTCTGCAGCTCATCGAAGTCTTATGTAATTCACAGGCTCAAATGCAGAATGTACAACTCAAGCTTGAAAATATTCGAAGTATATTTGAGAACCAAAAGGCTGGTTCTACGAACCCGAAAAATGCACCTGTAAGGCCAGACCAGTGTGTGATTCCTGCACCTGAAAATATGATGATATCACAAGCAATGTTCTTTTCACCTAAGCATGGTAAAGCAGCTTGTTTTCACATTTGCTATTTCTCTTTTGGCTTGCTATTGTTTCCACTGATGCACCTGATATATCTACTAAATACTTTTTAAATCCTGATAAATTTAAAATCTTTTAGCTTCTTTGTCATGTGTTGTATGTACAAGGCAGAGGTCAGAATGAGATTCCTTTATGTTTACAAGCCACAGTAGTAGCACTGAATTCTGTCAGATGATGGACACCTCAGCATGGAGCATTCTAACTTGAGAAATGAGTGTGACAATTTTGCTAGTGTTAGACTTTTACATTTTCTTCAAAAGGACGTGAAACTTATATGCACCTACATGCAATTACAAATATGCATATTTATTGTTATTCCAGTAAGCAGTTGTTTGGTTCTTTTATGATGCTTGTATTTTAGTGTCTTATATAATAAGCGTGGATTGCCTTTTCTAAATAGATGCTGGTAATGCTAATTGTGTTAGTAGTTTCTTGTTACAGATTCCGTTTCCTTGTTGTAATCTCTGAAGTCTATTTAATTGTGTAATATCCCATTCCGTTCTAAATTCTACGTGAAAAATAGTTATTCTTTTTAATGGCGTTGAACCAGAAAGTCTGAAAATAAGAATTATTCTTACAAGGGTTTCCTGGAGCTAACTCTGCAGCTTTTGGAGAGAAAGCAGCGGTACATGGCAGGTTTTTGTACAAGTTAGGTTTGAAGATGTGAACATATGGCTAAATTCAGTCTCTCTGAGTTAAACTGCACCAATCACTTTACTAGTGCAGCAAACCACTTTGAAATGCAAACAGGCCTGAGCCAGAGATAATGAATAGATACAAGTCATTTCCAGCACGGGTCATGTTACAAATGTATTGGAAGTTATATGGTTGGTCCTTCCAAAATGAATGCATCTACATAAAATAAGACGGTGGAAACAATGGTTTAAATGAATAATATTGACTATACTAAAAATATACTGAAGATACTGGAACTATCAAAGAAACTTTTTAAAAAGTAAAAAGAATAGTAGTAACAAAATGAACTGGTTAACTCCAACAGTTGAGATTTCTAAGCACAACGCAGACATCAGTTAGGTCTCTGGACTGTAGCAGTTTCCTATTGATGGCTTCAGTTTCCTTGTCTGTAAAGCCGGGACAAATATCTTCTGACTTAAAAGGTGATTATAAAGAGAAAGTCAAATAGAATTGCAGAAAATAAGAATTACTCAATAAATTGGACTATTTCTTCCTTCTGATGAAATCTCCTTTCTTAGTATACCCCAAAAGCTCAAGTCTTCTGAAGCAGAGCACTTTTGTTTGGGACTAGGCTGTCCAAGACCCATTCATGTCATTAGTTATTCAAAGAAAATTTTGTTTTGTATTATTTCATTTTTCTTTCTTTCTCGTATTCTTATTTAATGGCATTACACTTTCTTTCTGCAGTGGGAATTGGATATTCTTTCTTTCAAGCATGTAAACTTTTTTCAAAAGGTACCCATCTTTATTATATTACTTATCATCAATACATTTTATGAGTTTGTGTACATGAAAAACCAGTTTGGCATCTAAAAACAGCAGCAGTTCCTTCATGAATTCTACCTGCAAATAGCTCTATTTTTTCGTACAAAGCATCCATTATTCTCTCTCATCATTGAACTTAACTTTAAAAAATGACTGTGTATAGAATAGGGTATTGCTTTTAAAGTCAAGTTTCTTTCATAAAATGACCGCTTAACAAAAAGAAAGAAGCAGAGGCATGGGAAATTGCTCGGTAGTTAACAGTGCTTCCTGCTCTTGCAGAAGACCCCAGTTCACTTCCCAGCATCCACATGGCAGCCCACCCACCCCCTGTAACTCCAGGACCAGGGGAACTAATGCCTTCTTCTGGCCTTTGTGGGCACCTATATAGCCATCTGCCTAGTCACACTCACGTAGGCATACTTCAAAATAAATAATAAAATGTCTTTAAAAAGTTAGTAAAATTAATGTCAGTCAGGGTTTTCTTCATTTTTTTTCAAGACTCCCACATCACTCATAATCAAAATATGTGTTTGAAGTAGCTTGAATTTGCTTCAGCTTAAGGCTACTTAGTGTGTTCATGAGAAACAAGGCACCTTAATGAGTAAGTGACTGGGATGGATATACATGGTTTTCTCCATCAACCAGTATGGTTTGTAAATGAAACCAGATCACTATTTAAGCTATATACCTGCACATTACACTATCAATCTATGGGTAATGCAGGTTATAACATACGCCAGACAAGATTTAAAAACTTGGAATTGGTAAACCTTGTATTTGACCAAATCAAAGTACGTGATAATTTTTTTTAATAAAATGAGTCAAACTGGTTTTTTATTCTGCTTTTTTCTTTTCTTTTCTTTTCTTTCAATTTATTTTCCACCTAGAATAGGCATTAGCAACTAGCAGGAAGTGATAAGATGTTTGATGAATTCACACCGAGTATGAAGGGAAGTTATAGAAGGGCTGTACCAGGGAAAAATAAAGCTTAAGATATGGTTGGGCTCTGAAAGCTCTATTTCTAGTTTAAATCTGTCACTTAACCTTCAGACTATTTACAACATGCACATTTCCAAATGAAACAGTCTCACCATACCCTCCATGAACATATCTCTTCTGCAAATCCTTATCTTGTTGACTGGTACTCTGATATCCCCACTTGTCCCAGCTTAGTTGTTCCTGCTTACTCTTATCCTACTAATTGCTTTTGTTGCTAAATATGCCATCTGTGCACCTAGTTATTCCCATCATTACTTTCTTCTTTACTGCCACTTTCTAAGTCAAAAATAACATCTCTAGTGGCCTTGACAATAGTCCCTTTGGTTCCCATTGCCACACTCTCATGCTCCCTTTTCTCTTCTGTGTGACCTTGTGGAGTTGACAGAGATTGCTGCTGTTTCTCTGGACTGCTTCCCCTCCCCCCCCCCCCCCCCCCCGCTCCACTGCTTCCTTGTTGGCTCCTATCCGAAGGCTACTTCTTCCAGACAAGCTTTTCTCTAGTCTCTGCTCTTGCCCTGTAGCCTGGCTCAGACGGGTGTTCATCCCATGTAACAAGAAGTTTCCTTATTCCTTTTCTCAACTGCCTCCTACTTACCTGTTTGCCATTGCATTTGCTAAACAGGATGCTCTGCAAGGATAGGATCTGTTTGGAAGCCACCTTTGTATATACCCAAACACAGAGCTAGCTTGTTATAGCACACAGGTGCTCAGCTATTTTGTAAGTCTTTACATTGTTGAAAGAATGAATATATTTACCTTGTTTTTTTTTTTTTAGAAAAAGATGTGTTACAGAGATACACATATATACCCCTTTGCATCTTTCAATGTATTTGCAACCAATCCATAATTTACTATTAGAAGTAAGTTTAGATCTTTGTATGTTGGTATCTTTAAGGTGAGACACACCAATAATTATTAAGAAGCTAGGTTTATATGGTAATTCACACTAAGTCTAAGGTATAGTTATGTATAACTTTCATGTGTCAATATTTGGTAATAAATGACAGTGAAGTATACATATTTTATAATACGAAAGATCACCCACTCCTTGAGTGTACCTGACACTAACTCTTGCCAAGGAGAGGAGGATGAAAGATGCATTTCTTCCATGCTCAGAGCACTACTCATGTACCCCAGATGAGGAGCAGCCTTCATGATTCATAACTGAAGATATTCTCTGCCTTGTTTGTGCCTTTTACTTTTAAAGAACATCTTACTTTGTTTGTTTCAGTGCTAAGAGTTGAACATATGCTAGGCAAATTCTCTACCACTGAGCTTATTTTCAGTTTATTCTCCATCCTGTTTTATTTTGTCCTAGTGCTGAGAATTTATTGTTTAAAAATAAAGATTAAGGCTTTGAACTTTTTATTTTTTTATGAGCACCTTACCTTTCTTTGTAAATATTTTATGTAGCAATTAGAAACATGTATGGGTTTATATTCACTTCTACGTCCTGAACATGATATTAACCTTAGTGATATCTGAAAAATGAGATAGATACTGTTTTCTATCTCTTAGCAAGGATTTGAGAATTAAAAAAGAAAACAAATCATTGGGTTTAGATCAGGACCTATTTGGGGTAAGTGTCAAATAAATGGTGGTTGCTATAATTTACTAGGCTAAACTTGGATTTTTCGTTATTAATTTTCAAGTTAATATATAAGTGGCTTTCATTATGGCATTTTCATACATAATTTGTTCTTATTTGCATTTGTGTGTGTGTGTGTGTGTGTGTGTGTGTGTGTGTGTGTAAAACTATACACATGTGTAGACTAGAGGACAACTTGCTGGGTTTGTTTCTCCCCTTCCAACATATGGGTCTTGGGGAGCAAACTTAGCTCATCAGGGTTACTAGCAAACAATTTTACTTGATGAACCATCTTGCCAGCTGCATAATTTGTTCTTTTCATTACTCTCCCCTGTCTTCCCTCATCTCATATATGTAGGGCTAGATGCAAAGAACACTTTGATCCAGTCAGTAAGCGAACTGTAATCTGATTGAATGTTTATGTGGCAGAATGTATAGTAAATATGCATATAATTTTGAACACTTAATACCCCTTTCTTTTTAAAAGTAAGTGAATGTGTAGAGAATGAGAAAATTGGTAGTACATAGCAACATCATGCTCCAAGAAAAGTTGGATTTATGTAGACATCTAACCAATTGCTGTTTTCCGTAGAGTGATTTAAAATACTAACAAATATATCAAAGTATTAGCTTTCTTTTTAGTAAATATACATGTATTTTCACTAAAAGTGTTGACTTTAATTCTGGTTTAACATTATTTCACATTTATCTACCAGTGAAGAAGTCCTGGAGACAGATTCAAGCTGAGAGCAATGTGAAAGTAAGTATAATTGATTAATGAATTCAAAGTTGGCCATGCTGCTATAATTGCAGTGTTAGTATGGGGGTTTCAGGCCTGTTTTCCACTCGTTACACTGACCTTGTGAATTTGAAAACCTTACACATATAAGAAAAATCTGCTGCCTTGGGTCTAATTGCACTACTGGCATAGTCCCACTGTGTGAGCAGTTTTTTAAAAAAGTCCTGGCTTAAATTCAGGATCATTTCTGTAGAGGATTGCATATCAGTTCCAGTTCGTCATGCTGCTCGCCTCCACACACTTAAGCAATACTTGCTCTTTCTGCAGATGGTGCTTTCTTTCATGAATGAGTGTAGCACTGCAAGAATGAAGGGTAGAGTCCAGTTTATCATGGACCATCAGAAACTGACTGAGGATGCAGGAAATGCATCTATTTGCTTCTTTTAAAATTTTTTCTCTTTCCCTTTCCCTTCCTTCCTTCTTTCCTTCCCTCTTTTTTTGAGATGTCTTGGGGCTCACTGTGTAGACTAGGCTGGCTTCAGACTCCGAGATCTACTGCTTTCAGAGCGCACCACCATGCCCAGCTTCTATTTGTTTTTTGATGTGCATAGCACTCTTTCTTATTTCAGTTTCTGCAGCCTTAGTTCCCTGAGGTGAATGGTGGTTCAAAATTAAATGGAAAATTCTAAAGAAAGAGAGAGAGAAGCTATATATGTTTTATTATAAGTGAAGACATTTTATTATGAGTTATTATCGTTAATATCTTACTTTGCCTAATTTATATATGACATTTTAAAAATCATATATATGATTTTTAAAAGTCATATATAAATGACATTATATATATACATATATATGTATATATATATACACACACACATATGGGGAAAAGTGTAGTACATAGAGGATTTAGTACTGTCCACAGTTTCAGGCAGCCACTGAAGGTGCTGGAGTGTATTAAAGGGGAAGAAGTAAGTAAGTGCATGTGCCTAAGATTTTGTTCTTCTTGGCTATCTGTGATAGGCTGATATCTGCAGAGTAGCCTCTTCACAGCTGCAGGACCCTATGTATTACTTGCTATGTCCTTGGTAGTAAGTGGTAGCAAGAGCATGGCTTTTAATGCCAGACTCTCACTTACTGATGTCATAGTCTTCGATAAGTTCTCTTAACATCAGACTACTTAATTAACAGGGGATGATAGGACACATGAAGTTAGGATAAAAATCAAATAACATGCGTGAAGCGCTTTAGTTCACTCTGTGTGGCCTATAGTGATGCTTGACCTTGTTTCTATTATTATTACCATAGACTAGCAAGTGACATTTGTTGATTAAATGAAAGTCTACAAAATAAATCCCAGTTGGTACCTTAAATTTGTGCCCTTAGGTAACTCAAAGCATATATTTTACTAGTATACATCCAAGTCATTTTTATAAAAAAAAGTGTTGTATATTAATTTATCATCAAAGTTAGGATTGAAGTTAATGTAATATAGATGTATTTGAGAAAGTACTGTACCTACATAGACATGATTGACTTTTATTTTCATTATTTCAGACTGAAGTCGTTCATGATAGCCAAGAGAAGAGGACTTCTGAGGAGTCTCCAAGATTGGACAATAGCTTGGCTATTTTAAAGAAGTATTCTTTCTTTTTTAACTTACATTCATATATCTACCTCTCCACAGGAGGCGCTGGTTCAGTGTCCAAGGCTCATGTGCTTAGATTTTTCAGTTTGCAAACTAAAGTTCTAGTGAGGATATTAAAAGAGTATTAACAAGGTGCACACTTTCTGGATTTAGGTCTGTTTTTTTATTTATTTTTATTTTTTTAATTAATTTATTCATATTACGTCTCAGTTGTTAGCTGGATTTAGGTCTGAACAGTTGCGAACTGTTTTATGAGACTTAAGAACTATTTTTGGTAGTACTGTGCATTGTAAGGCAAGTGCTCTGCCACTGAGCTATGGCCCAGTCCCTTTTTAAGGAATTTTTGAAGCTTTCATTTTTAGATTGAAAGGGAAAATGAAAGAGTTTTATTTCTTAATTTTTGTGTTTTCCAGTTTAAATCATACATACATGCATGTATGCATGTATGCATACATACATACATACATACGTAGTGTATGAAGGTTTTGCCTACATGTCTATGCACCATGACTGTGCATGGTGCCCAGGGAGGCAGGCCTCTTGAACCTACAGCTACAAATGTAAGCCCTCATGCATGTCTTGGGAACGACACCTGGGTCCTCTGTAAGAGCAGCATGTGCTCTTAGTCAGTGAGGGAGCCATCTTTCCAATACCTTTGTTTCCCACTTTTATTGAAAAAAAATCACTGGGAAGCAAAAATGGACACTTTCAGTATACACAGTGTGAGATATGATAAGGTGATTTCTATAGCAAGTTAGTAACACTGGCACTTGCTTTTTCTGTGGTAAGAATACAAGTGTGTCAGTTCTATTTTTAAGTGCATTTCCTTTATATGTGACATGTCATTAATGATAGTAATGATAGTAACCATTCCCAGGATGACTCAACTAATATATGAAAGTTTGTACCCTTCGGTCATACCATCTGCTCTAGTTTGCTTTCTGTTGTGATAAAGGCCATGACCAAAAGCAATTTGGGGGAAACAAATGGTTTATTTGTCTTGCACTTCTAGATCACTGTCCATCATGAGGGAAGTCAGGGCAGGAACCTGGAGGCAAGAACTAAAGCAGAGGCCATGGAGAGGTGCTGCGTACTGGCTTGCTTCCCACTAATTGCTCAGCCTGCTTTCTTATAGAACCTAGGATGACTTTCCCAGGAGTGGCACTACATACAGTGGCTGAGCCCTCTAACATGAATTGAGAAAACGCCCCACAGACTTGTCTACATAGCAAACAGACTGGGCAATTTTTCAGTTGACATTCTGCTTTCCCAGGCTATTGTAGTTTTCTGTCAAACTGACAGCTAAAACTAACATCATTTTTTTTTTCATTTTAAAAGAAAGTAAAATCAATGAAAGGGTTTGTGAAAAGTTATACAGGATTATAGATACGATTTCACAGATATTAACAATGACCCTTTATATGCTTTTATAATATTATGTTAATATTCTAAACTTGAAAATCCTGACCTATAAGTTTCATATGAGCCAGGTCTGGAGGAACATTCCTTTAATCCCAGACCTTTGGGAGGCAGAGGTAAGTGAATCTCTGAGTTTGAAGGCTGCCTGATTTACATAGCTCCAGGACAGGAGGTCTACATAGTGAGGACTGTCTCAAAAAACCAAAGGAAATAAAGTTTCATATCTTGTTCTTAGAAGTACCCAAGGTTTTTTTTGCACCAAATTGCATGAAGATATCTATATACCTATATATCTATATCTATATATATCCCAAGATTATTTAAGATAACTTAAAGAAACTAATTTTGGAAAATTAGGATCTAAATTTTTTAAAGTATGAAAAAGAAAAGAACAAATGTACAAAGGTAGAGGTTAAATAGGTTGCTTATATTAGAGAGGGGAGTAAAATTTAAATATGGCATTTGGAAACCACATGAATGGCACACAGTGTTGCTACAGAATTTTAAGTTTTACTTCTATCTCATGTTTAGGTGAGTGTAATGAATTTACCATCCGTCTAAGGAAAAAAACCAGAAAGTTAGTGGGAACTGGGGAAAATGGTGTTTAAAGGGCTAGTATCATTTTTTTTCTTTTTGAAAAGGAGATGATTTTAGAGCTCAGGAAATTTCACTGTTCAGAAACATCAAAAGCTAGCATTCAGTCTTAGCAAATTTATATTTAACCTAAGTGAATTAGAAATCATTTTTATAGCTGGATGTGATGTCGCACCCCTTTAATCCCAGCACTTGGGAGGCAGAGGCAGGCAGATAGCCGTGAGGTCAAGGCCAGCCTGGTCGACAAAGCGAATCTAGGGCAGCCAAGGCTACACAGAGAAACCCTGTCTCGAAAAATAAAACCATTTTTATGTTAGCTCATGGCCCTTGGACATTTGTTTTTCTGCACCCTCCCCCAAGATAGACTCTTGCTATGTAGCCTTGACTGGCTTGGAAAACAAGTTAGCCTTCAACTCAGAGATTCTTCCACCTCTGCCTTCTGAGTGTTGGGATTAAAGGTGTGTGCCACCACATCTGGCCTTCTTTCTTTTAAAGCTATTTAAGAGCCTTTTGAGTGGTACTTTTTTCAACAACCATAAAATAAGCTTCATAGTTTGATGCTAGAACCGCCCCTCCCCCCCCCCCCGGGTAGTTTCAATATATTGTTAGCTTACTCTACTTTATTTATTTATTTATTTTTATTAATTTATTCATATTACATCTCAATGGTTATCCCATCCCTTGTATCCTCCCATTCCTCCCTCCCTCCCATTTCCCCCTTATTCCCCTCCCCTATGACTGTAGATCAGTCTTCTCAACCTTCTTAATACTGCAACCCTTAAACACAGTTCCTCAAGTTGTAGTGACTCCCCCAACCATGTAATTATTTCATTGCTATTTCATATAAATGTGCTACTGCTATGAATCATAATGCAAGTATCTGACATGCAGGATATCTGATATGTGATCACAAAGGGGTTGATACCCATAGGTTGAGAACTGTTGCTTTAGATTATTTTTAATGATAACTGAATTATTGCAACATGGTACATTAACTGATACCTACGGTCTGTTTGTTGTAGCCATGTCCTGAATGAGCTGATCCAGACAGAGAGGTCATATGTTCGAGAACTCTTCACTGTTTTGTTGGTAAGTATAGCGAATTATTTTTCCTAACTACTTTCATTAGAATGTGTTCTAAGCAGTTTTGTGTTTCTGTCTCTGTCCATTGCTGTCCCATGGTAGCAGTGGGTATTTGCTGTTGTTTGAGACTACATGTTGTTTAAGTGATTACATTTACATTGCCTCTCAGCGGTGGGGATACGAAATTCAGAATCTTAGAGAAGAGAAGCTGTTCTCTTAGGGACACGGTGCATTGTTATAATTATTCCCAGGCTGCTACTTAGAGGCTGAGATGGAAAGAACTGAGGGTGGGATAAAAATACTAATTTGACACAAACGCCATGATACTAATTTGGTCTGAACAGAAATCTAAGCACTTACTTTCAATTTAAGAAGAACTTTATATTCTGTACTATAATTTTTCATAGTTGGTTTTTTTGTTTGGTTTCCAACACTACAATAAAAGAATGAAGGCCAAAGTACTACTTTTTATTCTGACTGTGGAGTGGAAGCCTTGACTTCCTTATCCTTCATTCTAAATAATGCCCCAGATAACTGTGGTAGCTAAGGAATCTAAACATCAAAGTGCACACAGCTGTATCCACAAACCTATATATTTTGTTGCATGTATACTGTCAGTGGCCCAATGAAACATTAATATAAATATTAAAAATGGAAACTTGACTTATTTTTAATAGGGCTACAGATCTGAGATGGATAATCCACAGATGTTTGATCTTATGCCACCTCTCCTGAGAAATAAAAAGGATGTTCTTTTCGGAAATATGGCAGAAATATATGAATTCCATAACAAGTATGTAATTGCCAAATTGAACTTTCTGGTGATTTTATTTTTTTTCCAAAAAGAGTTATTACTGACTGGACATGGTGGTGCATACCTTTAATCCCAGCACTCGGGAAGAAGAGGCAGGTAGATTTCTATGAGTTCCTGGTCTAGAAACTGAGTCCAGGATAGCCATGGCTACATAGAGAGACCCTGTCTCAAACAGTGGGAAAAGAAATGCTACTGCTTGCTTTGTCATTATATGTAATAACTAACTTTTTTTCTCTGAAAAATTGACAGCATTTTCATGAGCAGCCTGGAAGATTGCTCTAACGCTCCAGAAAGAGTGGGACCTTGCTTCCTGGAAAGGGTTAGTCTGGTTATTTGCTTTCAAATTATATAAATATTGACAACCCAAAAAGTATCTTTAGTATGAAGCCGGTTTAGAGACAAGCTATGCCTCCCTTTCCCTTTAATGTCTTTGGAGAAGACACATCAATTCCAGCAAGTATTTAATGTAAACTTGTTTTGTTGGATAAGTGATGTAAGGGATACTCAGGGCAGATTTGTATTCTGTGGTATTAAACATTTCAATTACCCAGGTAGTAACAGAGGAATCCAGAGACCACCCTAGTTATGAAAATATGAGAGATGGGAGATATTAAAATCACATTGAACTTCGTTAAAGTTAGAATAAAAGATTCTTTTTAACAATGACCAAATTCATCCATTCCATTTTCAAATAGCAGTTGGTTCAATAGCCTTTGGAGTCTAGTTCTTAAACATTGTGGTACTCTGTGAGACATGATGGCGCCAGCACTCGGGAGGTAGAATCAGGATTGTGAGTCTCAGGCCATCCTGGACTACTTAGTGAGATCTCATCTTTAAAAATACCCAACCCTATGCTACTCAAAAGAGATTTTATGTTTACCGTGTACCTTTACATGTATACATAAATTATTTCCCAACCTGATGAGAAAGTCTCATATCCTATGAATCTTTGTATCTGTCAAAGTTGGCAGAGTTCTTGCCAACTACTAGTGATAGTACTGGTTTAATAAGTACTTCTTGATGATATGCCACTCAGTACCCATCTACTTAGTATTTACTGTCTACCAAGCACTGTGCTGGCCAATGTGGAAACCAAGCTAAAGAACACTTAGGTAGAGAAACAGAAGCCTTAAATCATGTACAGGATGAATTCTACTCATTAGAAATACACAGAGTGTACTATGGGGCTCAAAAGAAGGGCAGCATCCACAGCTTGAGGGCAGAAACAGTGGCTAGATAGAAGACATTCATGAGATGAAAGTTAAAGGGTGAGTAGGAGACAGACCAATAGATGAAGATTCGGGAAAGATGATTCAAGGGAGAGCAAATTGTTCAGCCATGTTCTGAGATGTGCTGATGTCCCAGTGATGAACCAAGCACTACTTCTAACTTGGAAGTAAGCTTTAAGCTCACTAGTGTACTAATAGCACAGAAAACTCATTTTTGGCACCTATTATTAGATCATGATAATAAATAGTTTAAAAAGATAAGGCTTTTCTTGCCCAACTGCCAAGTTTGTAAGCAGGAGTTCTGAAATTGTTTGTAGAGTTATGTACCCTGCTGTCTGGCCCAATGGAACACAAAGCAGGTCCTTCTCTGTCACATTCACTACCACGGTGGCCACATACTCTTGCTCAGCCTTTTTGAAAACAAAATTCATGTTTATAAATTGGTAACATATTTGCATTTGTGCTTCATTACAGAAGGATGATTTTCAGATGTATGCCAAGTACTGTCAAAATAAACCAAGGTCGGAGTTAATTTGGAGGAAATATTCAGAATGTGCCTTTTTCCAGGTATTAATTATTTATGTATTGAATACATTCCTGTTGGAAAATATTGGAATATTTCTCAGTAGTAAATTCATTTTCTGCTTTGGCTAAATTATTTACGTATATAAGCGAAGCAGCATTCTGCTTTCAACCAAAGTACACACATAAGCACACTTAGGCATATAAATATATATTTGCTGTTCCCCAGAGGCAACCACTTTTAGCTACTTCTGGTATTTGCCTCCCTATCTCCAAATAACATGCTTGTCTTTCTTCTTCCTGCTTTAGAAAACGAAGATTTAGGTCTCTCTCACTGCTCCCAGTCCCATGACCATAGCCACATCAAGTTCTTTTTCTCCAAAGCTTCCAGTATATTTTTGTTAGACTGATTGGCTATATTTAACTCAATTATTAAGACTGGAATTTCTCTGTGTAGATGATTCATATAGTAAAATATTGTTGCTTTTCCTTCTCTTGTGTTTTTACTACAATTTTCTTTTTACTCACTTAATTTTCTATATGTTTTGCTTTCTCCCTAGCTCAGTCTTTTCTAATTTTAGGAATCATAAAACAAAATGTTCTCCATATATTTACATGCGTTGGCTGTCTTTAAATTTCATCCAAAGAAATACCTTCTAGAGTTTCTGACCTGCTTACAGCTTTCATCTCAGGGTCTTGGTACATATCATTTGGAGGTACTTCTCACTGCTCTCTTCAGTAGCCTGTCCTCTGTGCACATAGCAAGTCTGAAAAGAAGATTTATTTAATTTTATGTGTATGCGTATGTGCGTTTTGCCTGTGTGGACACATGCGCACTTTGTGCATACCTGACGCCTGTGGGAGTCCGACTAGGGCGATGGTTTGAATGGAACTAGAGTTTGGATGGTTGTGACCCACTATGTGGATGCTGAGACTTGAACCTGTGTCCTATGCAAAAACAACTGTTGTAAACTACTGAGTCATCTTTCCAGCCTTATGTCCTTCTTATTGTTTTACCCTCTGTTTGGTAGAATAGATCTAATAGTTTGTTTAGAAATTGTGCATGTTAGGTAATATATTTGCATACGTTTTGGAGAACTTATATGAGAAGTGTCTTTATTGTACCTAATGCTTTGATTGTAGCATTGGCTAATTATAGAATTTTAACTAAGAAATAATCATTCCCAGAAATGTGAAGATACTATTTCTAGAAGAAATATATGACGCCATTTTGACTTTGTTTCTCTGAAAGATATGGGACATAAGACTTAGAATTTGATTATTTGCATCATTTTCTTCATTATCTTGATATTTTAGGTATTATTTCTTTTGACTTTTGTGGTAAAGGTGTGAAACCTGCATCTTTTATGTACCAGGAAGCATTCTAAGCCTATGCAGTACCCTGGCGCCTCCTGATTGCCCTGAAACTGGAACCTCCAGACCAAATTTACTCTAGTTTTTTTCCTTTCACCTAAGTTTCACCATTTTTCTTTTTCCTGGAATTCCTGTTGTACTGATGTTGGAATCCTAGACTAGTTCTATAATTATCTTTTTTCTGTTTTCCAAGCTTTTTGTCTGTCTGTTCTGATCTCAGGAATTAACTGCTATTCCTCCTAATTGAGAGTTTACTTTTGCATAATACTTGTTATACAAGGTGATGGATTTTATAACATTGATTTAAGTATATCATGTGTATTGACCATAGTCACCTCCTATTCTCCTTTCTTGTTCCAACACTAATCTCCTTAGTCTCCTTCCTCCTCTCAAATAGTCCTTTATTAATATATAAATGATACCTCTTTATATGTATATATATTCTTCTTGGTTCTATATTTCTTTTTGAGTTTTGCTTATTTTACTTAGCATAGTGATTTTAGCTTTATTCTTAATTTCCTGAAAATGACATAATTTCTTTCTTCATTATGACCCAATGAGACTTCACTGTATACCACTGTCCATTCATATGTTGAAGAGACTCTAGTCTGGTTGCATATCTTGGCTACTGTGAATGGTACTGCAGTCATAGATGTGCAAGTATCTCTCTAATATGCTGAGTTAGAGTCCTAGGAATGGTATAGCTGGGTCATATATATGGTAGATCTAGTTTTAACTTTAAAAAATATGTCTATGTGTGTATGTTCATGTGTTTGCAGATACATGTGTGCATGTATTATGTGTGACTGGGGTGTTGAGGCCAGAGATCAACCTTTAGTGTTATTGTTTGTTTGTTTGTTTTGGATAGAATCTCTCATTAGCTTGGAACAAGCTAAGTAGGGCAAGCTAACTGGCCATTAAGTGTCAGAGATCTGCCTAGCTCTTCCTCCCTAGTGTTGGGACTATAATTGTATAAGTGTTGCAAGCCACTGTGCACATCTTTGTTGTTGTTGTTGGGTTTTTATTTTCTCCAAGACGGAGTTTCTCTGTATAGCCCTGGCTGTCCTGCAGATGTTGCTGGTTTCAAACCCAGTGATCTGCCTGGCTCTGCCTCCTGCTTGCTGGGATTAAAGATGTGCACCACCACTGGCTGCCAAGTGCAAGTTCTGGGGTGTCTAGCTCAGGTCTTCATGCTTGCAAAGCAAATATGTTATCAACTAGGCTATTGTCATAGTTATTTGAAGAACTTCCATCATGATTTCCACAGTGACTGTGCCAGCTCAAATTTTTCTGTACTCTGAGTAACTTTTAATGGAATCCTGATTTTTGTTTTAGAATTTTTTCATTTATCTATATGAAGATAATAATAGATCTTCATTTTAATGTAGTTTTATTCTGTCTCTATAGTTTCAACTGCATTCAAATTGCTTTTCTATTCTTTTTCTTCATTAGCACCTGCCACTCATCTTGAATGCTCTCTTGAAATGCCTGTTAATTGTCAGGTTACATTAAAGACAAGCATGTGAAATCTGATGAAAAGTTTCTTTTGTGTTTTTGGGTTTATTGAGAATGGTCCTCAGCCTGGATTGTTTGTCTCAGGTTGTTTCCTTTGGTGTGCTATTGAGAGACAGGGTGTGGGGGGTTCTTACTATATCTATCTTTCGGTACTTTTTCTTCATTTGCTTAGATCTTCCAGACTGCTGTTCATTATAAACACCATTAGCGGCTGTTATGCTTAAGGAAAAAGGATGTGAGCCTCAAAGTTGTTTGGTATATAGATATTCAGCTCCTTGCTTTCAGTATGATGATGTGATTTCAGGTGAACCTTATATCCCATAGTCCAAAGGCCGTCTGATTTACTTTTTATAGAGAATAACGTGGGTGTGCACATGACTCAGTTGTACTTATTGCAGCTTAAAAATTTTTTATTTTAGATTTTATTTTTATTTTATTTTAGATTTTAATGTCCATTTAATTTTGGTTTTGACTTATTATGGTGCAAATAAAATACTATGAAATTCATCCCATTAAAGTAGGAGCTCTCAACCACCCTAATGCTGTGACCCCTTAATACAGTTTGTCCTGTTATAGTGATCCCAGATTGGGGGGTCATTCCTCCCCAGTGTGGTCATGACCCATAGGTTAAGAGCCATAGTTTTAAAGCATACAATTCAGTACTTTAATTGTATTCTTAAATTGTATGGTTATAAACACAATTAATTTAAGAACATTTTTACCATTAACATTTTTCACCCTAAAGTCAGTCATGGTGGCACTGACAGCCCTGAAGAAGAAGGATCTTGAGTGTGAGTGATGCCTGGGATACATAGTGAGATCCTGCCTTTGAAAACAAATAAATAACAGCAACCAAGTAATGGATCAAGCCATAAAGAAGAAAGAGAGATTTATACCACCTTGTACTTTTTAAAAAATATTTATTATTAATTTATTCTTGTTACATCTCAGTGGTTATCCCCTCCCTTGTATCCTCCTATTCCTCCCTCCCTCCCATTTTCCCCTTACTCCCCTCCCCTGTGACTGTTCCTGAGGGGGACCTCCTCCCCCTGTATATGCTCATAAAGTATCAAGTCTCTTTTTGGTAACCTGCTGTCCTTCCTCTGAGTGCTACCATGTCCCCTGGAGGGGGACACCTTGTACTTTTTAATAGTCATCCCTTACATGGATTTTCCCCAATCCATTCATATTTGCCTGTTCTGAGCATTTCATATAACAAAAACACACTATATGGTGTTTTTATGTGGCTTCTTTAACTTAACACAGTGCTTCTCAGCCTTCCTAATGCTGCGACCCTTCAATACAGTTCCTCATGTTATGGTGAACACCAACCACAAAATTTCTTCATTGCTATTTTGTAACTGTAATTTTGCTACTGCTATGAATCATAATGTGAACATCTGATATGCAGATATCTGATGCGCAATCCCAGAGAGTCCATGACTAACAGGTTGAGAACTGTTTACTTAACTTGAGCTTCATGCCACTGTATATAGGATTACTTCATTCTTTTTCTGTTTGAATATTTTCCTGAGTTGTTAGATCATATTTGATTAATATGATTATTAATTGATGGACATTTGGATTGTTTCCATCTTTTGTTTACCATAACTATTATACAAACATTTTAAGAAATTTGATTATTTTATAGTGTATATATGTTTTCCCTGCATGTTTGTTTGTATACTATGTGCATGTAGTGACCTCAGAGGCCAGAAGAGGGTTCTGTATTTGTTGAAGCTGTTGTGAACCACTATGTGGGAGCTAGGAAGCTAACTCAGCTCTTTTGGAAGAGCAGTCATTGCTCTTAACCACTGAGCCATCTCTAGTCCTGTTACAAAAACATGCAGCAAAATTTTCTTTTTCTTTTGTCTATATACCTAGGAGGAATTCTATAGTAACTATATACCTAGGAGTTACCTATGGAAACTTTATGTTATGTGTTGAACAGGATCTTACTATGTAGTCCTGGCTAGCCTGGGATGCACTATATGGATACCATATCAGCCTTGAACTTACAGAGATACATCTGCTCCTGCTTCCTGAAGGGATTAAATGTGTGAGCCACCATGCTTGGTTCTGTTTAAAGGCTAGCTGTTAGATTGTTTTACATAGTGACTGCAGTTTTCTATTACTACCAAGAATGTATGAGCCTGCTTGTTCCACATCCTTACCAACAATTGTTTGTATTGATTTCATAAACACTGAACTTTTTTTCTTTTAGAGGTACTGGGTAAGTCTTTGAGAAGGGGAACGGGGCATTCGCAAACATAAAAACTGAACTGTTTTTGTCTTTTTCCTCTCTCAGCTTATAATTAGACATCATGTGTGAGTTTGACTTTTAGTTTTTAAGCTTTACAAATATTTCCTCTCTTCTCAATTAATTTTTTTGTCTTGAGAAAAATATAGTTCATTATTCTAGTTGGGTTTCATGAAGGAGATCAAATGCATCAGTCTATCACCTTTATGTGTTGGTTGTTTATTCTTATTTGAGTTAGGTTATGTGTTGAATTTTACTCACATCTAGTGAAAGGCCCTATATCTTATTCAGGTACATCCTCCTCCCAGTCCTTTTGTGTTATGCACTTCCCATATGCGCATTCGTCCTCACTACCCCCATCCTCTCCTAACTATGGTCCCTACACTGTTCCCAGGACCCAGTGTCATGACCCCTATATTTATAGTGGCAGCAAGCCAATTACTGAATGAAATGCAGCACCAGTTGATGAAGTCTGTATTTTTCTTGCGATCTTAAAAAATACTCTGTTCTCATACCCAGTCAGATTTATATTTAGCACAACCTATTTCTTTTCTGGGCCTTCGCCTGTGGAGCTGGTCTTTTGTTAATTTTCTTGGACAGTCTGAAGAACGCTTTAATCATTCTAACCTATTGTCATATTTTGCTTTCTCAAATTTTATGTAGTTTATACCAACGTGCATTTATATGTAGTATTTGAAATGCTGTAATTTTCTACCTTCCAAGCCCTTCCTTTCTTCCCTTCTCCTTCCCTCCTTCCTTTCCTCCTTCCCTCCTTCACTCCCTCCTTTGTTTCTTCCTCTTCCTTCCCTTTCTTTCTGAGATTGGATCTCTCTATTATGTAGCCCTAGTTGGCCTGGTACTCACTATGTAGACCAAGCTGGCTTTGAACGTCTAGGGATCCACTTTCCTCTTACTCTTGAGTGCTGGCATGTGCTCTTAAAACTTTAAAATGGTATTCATAACAGTTTTTCCAGTATATTATTTCTCATAATTTTTGTACTATATGCAGCAGTGGTTTTTCTGATACATGTTCCTTAAGATATACAAATGATTCATGTCTTGGTCTAATCAGTGAATTCATGTCTTTGTATTTTTATTAAAATTGTTTAAAGACATTTATTTTTTATGTATATTTTGCCAGCATACATATGTATGTACACACACATACATACATGCATGCATACATACATACATACATACATACATACATATATAATTTGCACACCATATATGTTTCTGTTGCCCATGGAAGTCAAAAAGTGCATTGGATTCCTTGGAACTAGAGTTATGATGAGTGTGTGTCACTGGGTGGATGCTGAGAACTTAACCCTGGTTATCTGGAATTTTCATATATATATTTTGTTTGATTCTTGTGTTCCCTCTACATTTCTTTGTTTCTTTTCTTTTCTTTCCTCCTCTTCCTCCTCCTGCTCCTCCTCCTTCTTCTTCTTTTCATCTATAGCCCTGGCTGTCCTAGAACTCTCTTTGTAGACCAGGCTGGCCTCGAACCCACAGAGATCTACCTGTCCCTGCCTCTTGAGTGCTGGGATTAAAGGTGCACACCATCACGCTCGGCTCCCTCTGAATTTCATAGTTTAAAATTTATTGATTATTATGTCACTTAGATGTGCCTGCCTCTGCCTGCAGAGTGCTGAGTTTAAAGGCATGTGCCACTGTACCCAGCTGATCATTATCTTTTAATGACAGGAATGTCAAAAAAAATTAAAACATCGACTTGGTCTGGATTCCTATTTGCTCAAACCAGTTCAACGAATCACTAAGTATCAGTTGCTTTTAAAGGTAATTACATGAAGCTTTTACTTGTTTCTTTACTTTAAAAATGATTTTGTGTGTATGAGTGTTTTGCATGCATGTATGTATGTGTAGCATGCCTGGTACCCACGGAGGCGAGAAGAGGATATTAGAGTTATAGTCTGTTTTGAGTCACAATGTAGGTACTGAGAATAGAACCCAGCTTCTCTGCAAGAGCCGCCAGTGCTCTTAATCAATGAGCCATCTTTCCAGCACCTACTTAACTGGCCTTTAAAAAAAAGTCAGATCTGGTAGTCATTGCAAAGGAAGTGGTTGACTAGGAAGCACTAGCAATAGGTTGAAAGAGAGCAATGGCCTTATTGACCTGGAAGATTCTTGCGGCGTGTTCTTTCATGGTGTTGTACAAATGGTATACCCAAGATGATTAAGCTGTGTGAATATGGAATGTTAGCTCTTGATCCTCCATACAAGTTTGAGATATATTTAAGCATAATGTTTTATGAAAGAATTTTTCATATTGTTAAGATCTAAATATATATTCATTCATTTTGAGATTGTATTTTTCTATTGTTCTTTTTAGTGAAAAATGCAAATGACACTTCCCTAGTTTAACGGCAAAGGATTAGTAGAAGCTATGTTATGTATAAATACAACATAGTTTCTTTTCAAATGTTTCTCATGATGCTATATGCATCATGGTTGATAAATTAGTATATGTGGAGGAGGAAAACGCATGTAATTGTTTTGAAAATGAATCTCTGATGTGCTTTTGTAGCTGTTGTCCTTTTAGCTCTAAAAGCACTGAATGCCCTTTGTTTTATACTCTTTAGTCATTATTCTATTTCTTTCCCAATTCTGACATTGTTATTAAATATAATGTTAATGTGACAGACAGTATGAAAGAAATTACTCTAAAAAGGACGGTGTCATTGGATTACCGCTCAAAATCACATTAGCTTCAAATTATTCATTTTCCAGCAGTTTTAATATGTGATTAATGTTAATTTTAATTCTTGACTTCTAATTACAGGAGCTCTTAAAGTACAGCACAGAAGGCGAGGGGACGACTCAATTAAAGGAGGCACTTGACACAATGCTGGACTTACTGAAGTCAGTGAATGACTCTATGCATCAGATTGCAATCAATGGCTATATTGTAAGTAAATTGTAGTGATCGTTGGAATTTTAGGGTGTAAGCTTGGAAGAATCTCTTTTTTGCCTCCTGGATTCAATTGGGAAATATATAAGAGGCAGACAAATGGGACTAAAAATATAAGCAGTATTATTGATAATAATGAGTGGAGAACTGGCTGCAGATCAGCAGCCAAATGGAATTTTATGACATTTTCCTGGTCTGTAGCAGCCTGCCTTCAAGTCTGGAACTTACGAGATTTTGCTTGACTAAATACTTTGGTAGGCTAAGCAGGCACACTGTCCCAGAATTGCCCTAGTCTAGAGTAGATATGAATGAAAGGGTCAGCTCCATCCAGAGGGGAAACTTGGGATGGTAGTATATCAAGTACCAACTGGGAATGAGGAAGAGATAGGAGCATTGCTCCAGCTGAAATAGCTCCACATGGGAAATGCAATGAAGCCAAAGAAAAGGAAGGTTCTTTTACGCTGCAACCTCACAACAATGTACAATATAAGTGAGACATGGCATGGGTCAAAGGAAAATGCTACAGCACAGCGAACATGGCTTAAAACCACTCTATTTTTTTTCAAGTAGAAAGACCTGAGTTCGATCCCCAGAAGTCACTTTTATTTTTATTAATTTATTCAGATTACAACTCAATTGTTCTCGCATCATTTGTATCCTTCCATTCTTCCTACCCTCCCACTCCCACCCTATTACCCTCCCCTAAGTCCATGTCCAAGGGTGATCTCCTCCCCCACTTTATGGTCGCAGGCTAACAAGTTTCGTCTTGGTAGGCTGCCTATTCTTTCTTTGAGTGCCACCAGGGCTCCCCTCCAAGGGGAGGTCATCAAATATGGGGCACCAGCGCTCGTGTCAAGTTAGTTCCTGCTCTCCACATAACTATGGAGGATGTCCTGTCTATTGGCTAGATCAGAGTAGGGGTTTAGTGTTTACTACTTGTATTGTCCTTGGTTAGTGCAATAGTTTGAGCAGACACCCCTGGGCCCTGATCCACCCGTTAAAACCACTCTTAAGGGCAGCCCCGTGCCCAGCAGTAGATCGCCCACATGAAAAGAACTCAAATGACAGTTTTTTTGGAGGCTCTTTGTCTCATAATGTTTTATCATGGAATTAAAAGCTTTTAACCTTCAGGGGATTAAACGTTTTTTAATCTATTATGGCTTCTGGTTATATGTTTTTATGGGATTTCTGTTTGTACAAATGTGTGTGTGTCTGCGTCTATATGTGTTTCTTGTGTTTTTTCTTTGGTTCTTTTTCTTCTGTCCTATTCCACTTTGTTTGTTTTTGGTTTTATCTTATTTTAGTATATTATTATTCCTTAGATGCTTGTTTGTTTTCTAAAGAGTGACAGAAAGGGTGTGAATCTAGAAGGGAGGAAAAGTGGGGAGAGCCAAGGGAACTTTGTAGAGTGGTAACTGTACCCAGAATATAGTGTATGAAAAATTATTTTCCATAGAAGAAAATAGAGAGGAGGGCTACAAAAGCAGTTAGTTGCACCCTGACGCTCATGCCACTGTTATATCAAATGGCGTATCCTGCCATCCTGTCCCAGAATTGCTGTATGCCCTAGTCTAGAGTAGAGTAGATCATTATTGAAGTTCATATGCTTCACAGTAATGCCAATTGACTCCTCTCCTCACCCCCACTTGCACCCTGACCAGCAGCCTGTATGAAAATGAGCTTGTAAAGGGTAAACGTACAGGTAAGTACCCGATTGATTTATCCATTACCTCTGATGAAAATGTGATGGGTCCTCAGCAATAAAGTTTTACATGTTGATTTGAGAAAAAAAAATTAGGCAAAATGTGCTTCGGTCAAGCTAAACACAAAGATGTCAACGTCTGACACATGAATACAAATTGGCTTTCATACTTTTATTCTAGGGAAATCTGAATGAATTGGGCAAGATGATTCTGCAAGGTGCATTCAGTGTTTGGCTAGGACACCGGAAAGGTCCCACAAAAATGAAGGATTTTGCAAGATTCAAACCCATGCAGAGACACCTTTTCTTGTATGAAAAAGCTGTTGTGTTCTGTAAGAGGCGTGTGGAATCTGGAGAAGGTGCTGCTAGATACCCGTCGTACAGCTTTAAGCACTGCCTAAAAGTAAGAACACACATGTTGTGCTGTACGATATTGTCTGGTGTGTGGTCCATCGCTTAGGTTTTCTTCTTTAGCTGCACATTCTTCTGTTTAAAAGAGTGTTAAGCTGGCCGGTGGTGGCACATGCACTCAGTAGGCAGAGGCAGGAGGATCTCTGTGAGCTCAAGGCAACATTGGTCTTCAGAGTGAGTTCCAGGACAGTCAAACTTACACACAGAGAAACCCTGACTTGAAAACAAACAAAAGAATTAAAAAAAACAGCAGTGCATGTGTGCTCGTGTTTTCGTACAGGCACATGTTTGCTACAGTGCTAGTTTAGAGGTCATAGGACACCTCAGGCCTTAGTTCTCACCTTCCATCTCGTTTGAAAAAAGGTGTCCTATAGGTCACTGCTACGTACACCAGTCTTGCTGGCCCGAGAGCTTCTAGGGACCCCGTCTTTGCCTCCCATCTTGCAGAAGGAACACTAGAGTTCTAAGCATGTACCACCAACTCTAGCTTGACATGGGTTTTGGGAGTCTGAAATCAGGACAAGAGGTTGGGCCCAGGTGCAGAACATTCAACTCCCCTATCGCTGTGGTCTCAGACATTCTCCAAGGTGCTCTCCAGTGACCTGGCTCACCAGTGAGCACTCCTCCAAAGTTACTGGGTAAAACTTTTGGTCTTGTTGTCAAGAAGCCCTTGTTATAGGAGAACAAAGAGGAAAGGGTTTTTTCCCCTTCTCACTGCACTTTCAGAGTGGAGAAGTGTTGCGCTTAGCATATTCCTCCCTGCCTTTCTTTGTCCTTTCTCCATTTCTTGGCCCCATCTTTTCTGGGTACCCCAAGTTACAACTGGATCTTTCCCATATACATGCTCTCCTTTTCTTGGAATTATTCTGTTTTCTCTAGAACCCAAACTACCATTGTGTCTTGACATTAGTTTTGTGTTAAAATCCGGACACTGTTGTTTGTGAAAGTCATTAGCAGCCCAGTAATACTTCCAACTCACATAAGGTTATAATTGGTAAATTTGGTTATTTCAAACCTAATAAAATTTACCTTTCAAAAAAATCAAATTTAAATTCTAAAAGCAACACATTTGTTTATAGAATAACTGGGAGATAAGAAGATTTTTACCTTCAATTCTTCAGTCACTACTATCTTTGTCATTTTTCCTTTTAGTCATTTTCCATCAATGTTTTCTTTCATGGTTGGCTTTCTCAGTATAGTTGAGAGCTAATGAAAATTTAGCTGTGCTTACATTGATGGGCCTGTCATGGGCTTAAGGGCTTAGTGTAAGGAGGCCACCTGAGAGGCAGGCCCTGCTTTTGATTTTCCTCATATTGCTCAGCCATCTCTAGCTGTATCTGGCAAAATCCCTACCCACGGTCACCCTTGTTCTCCATCACAGCTCATTGCTCCTTTTCTGTTCAATTCTGAACCCACAGTAGCTCCACAGCTTCATCACCAATACCCAGTTACCTTTTTAATATAGTCAACCTCTAAGCCTAGGTATCTGGATAATTTATGACTTTAATAAACATTAGCTGAGAGCCAAGACAGGTTTTAGATCTTGCCATCTACATGTGTACTTTTTGAAAAGGTACTGTACCTTTCTAAGCATGTTTTACATAAGCCAATTTGATTCACATTGTGTTTGTGGGGTGACTTTGTCACTACCTAATGCAGAATTTCTTATTTGTATTGATTTTCTATTTTATTTTACATTCGATATGATGATAGGCATGTCACCAGAGTGTTTCTGAAGTTCATTAAAGTAAAGAAGGACTGATGAGGTAATGAAGCCAGAAGGATTACAATAGTTACCATGGTAACAGAAGGAGGAACTGATGCAGGAAACATTTCAATGGAAGGCAGACATAAGGGCTTAGTGACTTACCAGATACAGAAAATAAATACTACTTGACATTTAAAAGAAGAAAATCTGTCTGTTTTTCTTTGATTCTCTGATATAATCATATCTTTAATAGAACATTAGTCAGTGATGCTTTCAAAATTTTAGCTGAAGATTCCTGGAAAAATGGTGATTCTATAGACTAAAAAAGTAGACTGTTTCTTAGGTTTCATTATGCTTGTTTCCTCTTGCTTACTTGTCATGAGAGTCTATCATTAGTGGTCAGTGTGCTACTAAATAAACCTGATCAACTTCTCTCTCCTGAGATGAATTTTTGTCTTGATTTCATCACACCAAGCTGTGTCTTTCTAATGACTATGTACTATAATGCAAACACTTTGCACCCATAGGAAACCCATATGTCAGGCCACACATAATTGGATAAAGAGATATGGCTTCATCAGATCCATCAGGTTGTGTGCTTGCTTATTATCAACTGTTGTTTTAACTTAACGCATACACATATAGTGATAACTTGGTGTTAGATAAAAATATCTTGATTTCCAGGGAAATCTCCAAATCAATAACGATGCAATTCAAATATAAGAAAGGATGGGAAGCAAAGCCATAAGTTCAAAGCTCATTATGGACTGGAGAGAAGGGTAAAGAGCTTGTCGTTCAAGTGTAAGGATTTGAATTCACATCACTAGTACCTATGTAAAATGCTATGTAGGTGTGGCTGCCACTTGTAATCTAAGCTCTGGGGAATCCCCAGAATAGGCTGGCTAGTTAGTAGCTGTATCAGGTGAGCTCTGGGTTCAGCAAGAGACCCTGCATCTATAGAATGGAGAGCTATTGTGAAAGATATGTGATGTCACCTCTGGCCTCCACACAGGTACATGTACACACATACCCACATACAAGTGAACACACATACAGGAATGCACACAATCCCACAAAAATGTATATGATCTGAACATGCTGTTTAATAACATATCCTTATATCAGCTCTATGAAATACTTACTTTCCAAATTTTATGGTTGAAAAATATGGAATTTAAGAAAAACCTAGTTTCTTACGCAAAGGCACATGACTGATGAATGCTAGAGATGGGTGAAGGTCTAGCCTGGCCTTCTCTGATTCTAAAGTCTGTATGTCTGCTACCTATCATCATATGCTGAAGCATAATTCACACTTTAAAAGATTCAACATAAGTATTACTATATCTTAATATTCGAGCAGAGCTAGATTAGAGTGACGTAAGAAGGATCTACTTGGGGACATTTGAAAGTTACTTTAGATTGCTTCAAAGTGGATATCAGTGGCTCTTTAATTAACGTAGCTGAGTTGCATTTCTAAGTATAACTGTTTTCCTTTACCTTAATGCAGGAATCTCATGAGCACTGACCTTAATGTTTATTAGTTTTAATTAGGGTTATTTTGTGGGTTCACAAGTGGAACAGTGTGATATTCCTTCAGACAATTAGGAAACAATTGAAAGAAAAGAGAAAAGGCAGAGAAAAACTTAAAGAAAATGTTACACAAGGGAGTGAAGTTGTCCCACATGGAAATAGCCAAGGTTAGCAGCAAATGGTAAAAGAAAAGTGTGCAAAGCACAAACAAGGGTGAGAAGAAAGCTGTGGGAGGAGCTCATGCTGCATACCTCACAAGTCTTCCTAGTGGGGTTGAGAAGGTTGTGACCCTTTCAACTTAGGTATGTATTTCCTTTGCTATAGAGGCTGAGGGATTGTTAGGAATAGAAAAAATCTTTGTGAATTTGGCTGGTTTTCCTCTGACCCATACATTTACTATTTATACCTTATGGAGAATAAATTTGTAAGATCAAATTGATCTGGTCAATAATTACTTTAGAAGTCAATGAAATGAATCAGTTTCAGGTAGATTTCCCCCATTTATGTTTAATTACCTTTTTTTTTGTTTTTGTTTTTCAAGACAGGGTTTCTCTGTGTAGCCTTGGCTGTCCTGGACTCACTTTGTAGACCAGGCTGGTCTGGAACTCACAGCGATCCACCTGCCTCTGCCTCCTGAGTGCTGGGATTAAAGGTGTGCACCACCACACCCAGCTTGTTTAATTACTTTTATTTCTGAAAAAAATTTGTTTTATACCAAGTACTGGACTGGAGCATGGCACCTGAGCCCTGAGAGCATATTTATTTCCATAAGAGCACTGAAGTTCTCATTCCTATGGCTATATTTTTCATTTCCATTTCTTATTTGTTGAAAATAAAATGTGTGTTTTGCTTAAGTGAGACATTCCGTTGTCTCCTTTATATTATGAAAGAATATGATGAATGTAATTCCATATTGGTAATCAGATGCTCAGGGAAAGTTTGCTTTGTTGTAGATGGAAGAAGCTGGAATCACAGAGCACGTGAAAGGTGATAACCGCAAGTTTGAAATTTGGTATGGTGAGAAAGAAGAGACTTACATTATTCAGGTTGGTTATTCTTCTTAGAAACCATAATTAGCATTAAGATTTAAAACTTATTTACATATTTATGTATTTATTTAAACGTAATAACCCACCAATTTCTATTGGTATGGGGGCATCCTGTGGAGAGCTTACCATATGCCTCATTCTTAAAGAAACCTGGCTGTCTTTCTTCCACATCCAAGACAAGGTTTCTCTGTGTAACAGACTTGGCTTTCCTGGACTCCCTTTGTAGACCAGGCTGGCCTTGGACTCACAGAGATCCTCCTGCCTCTGCGCCACCAAGTGCTGGGGTGACAGGCGTGTGCCACTGCGCAGCTAAAAAATGGCTGTCTTTATCCCAGAAGCCTAATTGGTCCTCAATTAGGGATGAAGTCGCCATGAATCCCCTCCCACACCAGGTTGGAATGTTGATTGGCTTGGCCTTGTGAAGGCAACCACAGCTGCTGAGAATTCTTGAGTGCAGCAGCAGTCCTGTAACGGCCAGAAACCAGGATTGGTCTGGTCTCCCTCCTGTTCCCTCTTCTGTGATGGTTTTGATCCTTGGGGAAGGCGTGTAATATAGATGACCATCTATGTCTGAGCACTCCATAGTCACTTAACTTCTCTACTGTGAGCTTCTTTGTTACCTTTCAAACACTGTACAGACACACATTTCTGATGAGATCTGAGAGTTGCACTAAGGTAGAGAGAGGTCAATATAGAGAGCAGTTTGACAGTATGTTCATGTAAGAAAATACTACTAGGGCTGGAGAGATAGCTCAGAGGTTAAGAGCACTGGCTGTTCTTCCAGAGTCCTGAGTTCAATTCCCAGCAACCACATGTGGGTCACAACCATCTGTAATGAGATCTGATGCCCTTTTCTGGCATGCAGGTAGGTGTATATGCAGGAAGAGCGCCGTAAGCATAACAACAAATAAACAAATCTTTAAAAAAAGAATAATACTAGTAGATTTACCTTTGGATCCTATGAGCTCCCCAACCATGGCTCTTAACCAGCTTTACAATACCAGGCCTGTGTTTTTTTCTAGTGGAGCAAGACTTAAATATAATCAGAAAGCAGTTGATTTCTCCCATAGCATTCATACTAAGGATTTTAGGTGTGTGTGTGTGTGTGTGTGTGTGTGTGTGTGTGTGTGTGTGTGTATGTGTGTGAAGTTGTCCATTTTGCAGTGCTTTTAGAAGCCAGCACAGAGCAACAAATGCCCTGGAGCTGGAGTTACAGGCCATTCTAATCTATTCCATATGGGTGCTGGGAGTCACAGTCTGGTCCTCTGCAAGAGCAGCACATGCTCTTAACCATGGAGCCATCTCTCCAGCCCCAACATTAAGATTAAAAACTCTGGTTAAGTTTCCAATACCCACAATAGGTAGCTCACAACTACCTACAACTCCAATTCCAGGGGTATTTGACTGCTTCTTCTGGTTTCCATGGGCAGTGAAGGCATTGGTGCACTTAACACACATGTAGGCAAACTAACCATATACATTAAATTAAATCAAATAAGTCTTTGAAAAAGATTTAAAAATCTGCACTGGGAAAAATGTTGGTCACCTTTTATAAAATCTCATGCCTTTCAACTTGGGCTGTTCTGTTTTGTTTTTTTCTTCTTCAGTGAAGTTTCTAGAGTTAGTGTTGAGTTCTCTTTGTCTTCAGCATTCAAAGACTTGAAGATATGACAGTTTAGATTTATTCCTGCCTTTGAGAGAGCATAGTTAAGATCCTGGGCAGGTGTGCTCTGAGGCTCACCCTGTTTCAGGGAAGGGAGAACAGTGAGATATCATGATAGAGTATCTCAATTTCATTAACTTCTATGTCACAACTTGTGGTGGATCCATACGGTATTGTCTGGGACATGATTTGTAATGATTATATTATAATGTTGTATAAACCCTTCTTGGTTTCCCTTATATAATAGTTAGTACCATAGAAGAGACTTACTTTATAAGCACTGGAGACTATTTAGGGACTCTGTCATGTGAGTATCAGTGTTTTATAACATTATGACATAATTGATTTTAGTTTTGAAAATATTAGAGTTTGCTTTGTTTTTACTAAAGTTAAAACAAAGTGAAACACACACATACACACACACATACACACACACACACACACACACACACACAATCTAGTAAAGCAAAAATAAATGAAAAGATCTCTGCACATTCTCCAATTGTTATTCTGTTCCTTGAGACACTTTTAGAATTATTTTGATCATAACATCTCCTCTAATCAGATGGCTGAAGATTAGCCACCTAAATGATTTAAGGAAGTTGCTAACCTTCCGGTTCACTCAGATAATTAAGTTTTATTCCTTCTCAGGTCTCTGATGAGGTTGAAGATCACAGAGCTTACTCTTTTAAATTAAGCTTGATTGTTTAGGGGTTCAGGTGTTTTTAGGTCTAGATAGATGTTTTAAGTTGATAATGATGAGATATGATAGATGCTGATTTACATTCAGATATTTAGACTCACCAAGATAGAAAAGATGTTTTATTCAAGGTTGTCAAATACAAATAGCCAATACACTAAGAATGTAACATTTATATAATGCCTGATTGTGCCATGGTTCTTCTTGCTATACACAGTTTATTTTATATATGTATAATAATATAATGTATATGTAAAACATATTTAAAAAGAAAAAAGAAGCAAAATGGTAGAATTTGAACCTTGTGCTTTATATAGAGACTCGTGTTTGATTGCATTTGTTTTATTATGACAGCATTCCTTTCAAACAGAAACATACTTTTCCCTTCTGTTTTAATTTTTAGGCTCCAAATATTGATGTGAAAATGTTATGGTTAAAAGAAATAAGAAAAATTTTGTTGAAGCAGCAAGAACTTTTGATTGGTAATTTCATCTTTTTTGGGGGTTGAAAACGGAGGGTTTTTTTTCCCACACAAAATATCCTGATTACGGTTTCCCTCCCCTCTACTCCTCCCAATTCCTTTCCACCTCCCCTCCCATGTGCATCCATTCTTTGTCGTTGACTAGTAATTTCAAGCATGCCTTATAAGGAGAAACATAACAACTCCTTAGCTTTGATTTTGTGAAAAGTTTTCCTAGGGATGGGGCTGATCATTTAATAACAACGAAAGGATTTATTAACCTAAAAAAGTAACATTGAGTTCAGAGAGCTTAAAAAATACTAGTTTAAACTCAAAGGTGAACCCTGGTGGTTCAGAACCAGTTGAGAACCAACAAGGTGTCAGTTTCCATTCCTTCCTGGGAGGCGACTGTGAGATGAACCTCCGAAAACCAGTGTTCAGAAAGGTTGGGATGGATGGTTGCACTTTTGAACTTATGCTTAAGAAAAAGAATATTTGTGTGTGTATATATACGTATGTGTGTGTGTATGATGAACATGTAACATGTTCTTCTATGTGACTATAGATGTGTGTATATGCTTGTGAATGTAAACATAGATGGATGTGTGTGTGTGTGTCTATGATATATGTGTACAAGTTTATGTATGTGACTATAGGTGTGTGTGTGTGCGCGTGTGCATGCCACAGTGAGCCTGTGGAGATCAGAGGATCAATTCCATTCTACCCTGTTTGAGGATTGAACTTGTTCTGCTGCTGCATAAACAGGCTAGCTAGCCATAGCGCTTCCAGAATTCTCTTGTCTTCACACTCTATCTTACTGCATGAGTGCTGAGCCCAAGGTTTTTTTTTTTCTTGTCAGTTTAGAGATTCAATGGCAGGTTCTTATACTTGTGTAGAAACTGCTTTGCCCACTGAGCTGGCACCCCAGACCGTAGTACATGGTTTGGACTTTCCAGATTTCTGTTTGCTGGTTAGTTTAAATCCCTGAAATCTCTCTCTCTTCTCTCTCTCTCTCTCTCCCTCTCTCTCTCTCCCTCTATCTCTCTCTCTCTCTCCTCTCTCTCTTTCTCTCTCTCCTCTCCTGTCCTCTCCCTCTCCCCTCCCTCCCCCTCTCTCTCCCTCCCTCCTTCCCTTTCCCCTCTCTCCTTGCCTCCCTCCCCCTCTCTCTCCCTGCCCCCCTGTGGTGTGTGTGAAAGTTATTGGCCTTCAAAGAAGTACAAACCATGACTTCTGAATGACACATAGGCTTTGTTTTATTCTACAGCTAAAGACCAGCAGGAACAGTCAAGAGAACAAGATCAACTTCCTTGTCAGCAGAGGAATGCTCAGTAAGTGATCATTTCTTTTAGAAACAATTCTTTAAATTGTATTCCTCTTTATGAGTATTTTGCCTACATGTACATATGTGCAGTGCATGTGTGCCTAGTGTTTGGAGAAGTCAGAGAGGGTGGTGGATCTCTTACTACTGGAGTTACAGACACTTCCTAGCCATTGGATGGGTGCTGGGAACTGAACTTGCATCCTCTGCAAGAGCAGCAATTGATCTTAACCAGTGAATAATCGCTTCAGCCCCCAGAATACTATTCTTGTCATCTTCTGTTTGTTTGCTGTATGTAGCACCAAACTATGAAATTACAATATATCAGACAACAGCCAGTCTTCTGTGATAGCAGATAACAGAGACACCATGTTTTCTTAGGTCTAAGCTGTATGTTGGAGTTAAGATCTGAGATAGTATATAATTTTCATCGGGACCTTAAGGAGAACCAAGCCACTTTGAAGGTCTTTTCCTGTCTAGATTCATGATGTTTAACGAGAAATAAAGACTTTCTGTCATATCTAGTAGTTGCTGTAAGAGAAGCTGGTGCAAACTTACCAGTGAGAGTAGGCTAAAAATTTACCTTCATATTTATATACATCTTACCTGACATTAAGATGAAAAGTCTTCAGAACAACACAGCCTTTACACATACCTGTCCTGGGTCTAGAAGGGAGCGGTTTTATCTTTACATAAGAGGAACCTGCTGGCTTGAATCCTAGGACTTCAGTTTTTGAAGCCGTTTCATATTATCAGCTATTGTACAGGATTAAATAAGGGCAGACAAGCTGTTGGAATGGACTCTCAGCTTATTTTTAACACATAGTATTAAGATCGACCATTTTAGTTTCTCACTATTCTTAGACTATGCAAAAGCTCACCTATTTTTATGTGTGACTTTTTCAGAAAGCAAGAGGAAATTTTTATAAATGTCATGGAAGCAGGAGCAGAACTGGAGCAAACCAGTGCCATGGTGGAGTTCAGGAAGGCAATTGTACCAGTTCGGGCAGAAGCAAGTTCCACAGGTATATGTCTTGGTTATCTCAAGATGCGATCCATAATTATGTGAATTTTTAACTCTTGTTCCTAATTTGTAAAAAAGAATCTAGCCATGTCTTATTTTTGTATAACAAAAAGGAAGCTAACCTGTTTTAGGAAGCTTTTAATTCTTGCACATGAAAAACACCCTGGTGGGCATTACCGAGCACTGATTTTCAAAGTGTGGGTCCTGGACCCATAACATTGGCATCACCTGGGAAGTTGCTATATAGAAGACAAAGTTTTTGGCTTTCTCTGCCTCAGATCTTTGGGTGTTAGGGCCAGCTACCTGAATTTTGACCAACTTTCTATACAATGCTGATCCCTTGTAATAGAGAACAGACAAATGAATACAACATATATATTGGCTTTGATGGATATACTGTTCATTTACCATTGGTTTTGTGTCGAGAGCTGGGATATTTGTTTTTTTTTTATGAGAATTGTATCATTTGAAATGATTTTATGCAATACATTTGGTTCACCAAATGCTAACATGATCAGTGTGCATCAGGGGTTTTGTAGAGCTGCCATCTTTACAATGGTAGGAAGGTAGATAATTCAGCAAGCAATTAAAGTGTAAGGTGGCTAAGGATAGTAAGGAGATACAAGATGGTGTACAAACTTACAAGATCTCTGGAATAACTTTGGCAACAACAGCATAGACTCCCAGAGAAATGACAAGTACTCAGTATTTGATATAATAGTCCTTAACCCTACATGCTAAGGTGGAACAAGGAATGATGACCTTATTTAGTCTTTAGTTATCCATTTAGACTTTAGCTCCCTCTCAGATCACTATGTTGTAACTCCCAACCCCGTCAACAAAGGGAGAGTCTAGTATTAATTTCTTCATTTGACAAGTAGGGAAATCACATCAGAGAAGGCTGATCTAATGTTTCCAAGGTGACATAAATAGTTTACTACGGCCAAAATGGGATTCTGTAAGTTTGTGACTTAAATTTGCCCTAGTTTCTTTTCTGTTGCTTTGATGAACTACTTTGACAAAAAACAATTTAATGAGGAAAGAGATTGTTTATTACAGTTTACAATTCCAGGTTACAGTTTATCACAGCATGGAAGTCATAGTCATAGGAGCTTGAAGCAGCTGGTCACATCATGACCACAGTCAGGAAGCAGAAAGAAAGAAATGCATTCATGTTATTGTGCTTTCATGAATAGCTTGCTTGGATAACTTTCTTATGCTTGAGAAGTCCAGGGTTCCAAACCAAGAAATAATACTGCCTACTTTCAGGCTAGGTCTTACCACACCATTTAAGGTAATTAAAACAATCCCCCACAGACTTGCTCATGGGCCAACATTATCTTGCCCAAACCCTCACTGAGACTGCCTTTCCATCTGATTTGAGCTTGTGTCAAGGGGACCATTAAAACTAACAGTCAAAGATTACTTTATCTAAATCAGTTCATTAAAAAAAAGAAATCTTGTACCGCTTACCCAAAGCTCAGTTTGGGGGCGGTGGTGAGGGGTAGATACAGAGTCTCACTATGTAGCACTAGCTTGCTTAGAACCTGCTTTGTAGACCAGGCTAGTCCTGGACTTGTAGAGATCTACATGCCTCTATCTTCTGCATGCTGAGATCAACGGTGTGCAGTGCCATGCCTGGGTACACGTAGGCTTTTATAAAGCATAGAATGTGTAATGCATGCTTTCTGCGTACTAAGAGAGACAACCTAAGCCAAAATAATATCAACACCAGGCAGAATCTAACAAGTATTATTTGAATGTAACAAATAAAAATATGATAGAATTAACATTCAGTTTTTGTGTGTGTATCGGTTGGGGGTGGGGAGGAGGTAAGAATGATAATATATTCTAGAAATGTTTAACTGCTACACTTGTCATTTTCTTGTAGCTTGGATTGAGATGCCACCATCTCCAGAAGGCTCCGCAGCAGCAGAACATTCAAACAACTATATCTACCGTACTTACAATGACAATGGAGAAGATAGGTCTCAAATGGTTAGTATGGCACACTACATCAAATTTCCAGAGGCACTTTTCCTGATGAGATAGACAGGGCACATAACGAACAGCTCTTTGTCAGGATCCTTGAGGTTTATTGAATATATTCCATAGTGAAAAGATTTGAAGTGAATATTGTAAGCCTTCCGAAATCACTTCTTTATGTGGAATACATCTCAATTACACACAGAATGCTACTAAAGTTAGTTAAATAACCAGTTTCCAAATGCGTAGTCTCCTGCTTTAGGCTGTCCAGTGCTAGGCTTATAAATGTATGGTTTTGAGCTGGGTGTGGTGGCGCATGCCTTTAATCCCAGCACTCAGGAGGCAGAGGCAGGCGGATCGCGGTGAGTTCGAGGCTAGCCTCATCTACAAAGAGTCCAAGACAGTCAAGGCTACACAGAAAAGCCTTATCTAAAAAAGAAGAAGAAGAAGAAGAAGAAGAAGAAGAAGAAGAAGAAGAAGAAGAAGAAGAAGAAGAAGGTGATTTCGCGACTCTGTCAATCTTAGCTTAAAAAAAAAACCTGAAGTGTTTATTTCATAACATCTTTCTGTGTATATGGAATTTTTAAGCTTAATTTTTGAAACTATTAGTTTCACAAGAAGGTAACAAAAATACTACTGAATTGTCTTGTGTTCCCTTCATATAGTTATCTCCGTGGTAGCATCTTCTATAATTAGAGGAGAATACCAAATCTTGGAGATTGACATCAGTGCTATCCACAGGCTTTACTCAGATGTCACCACTTCTCCATATGCTTTTGTATATGTGTATATGCAGCTCTGCATAATTTTGTCTAGACCTATGTTTTTCACCTAGGAATGAAGGATAGACCCAGGCGTATGAAGCTACAAATATATTTTCGAAATTACTTTGCACAATTATTTCTTTTTTTAAACACAATTATTTCTTAGTTAATATTAACACTACTAGTGTGAGAAAGGTTAGATTTTGTGGGTTATAATTTAAAGAGGAAGAAATTAAGGGCTGACAAGAAATTTGTCTTAATTCTCTATATTCTAGTTCTCATATTTTGAATGACAGAGTGCTTTATTTGTTCTTAAAATATTGAGAACATTAATATTAAGGTGACTAGAGAGAGGACTTAGCAGTTGGGAGCACTGGCTTCTCTTCCAGTGGACCCGGGTTTGATGTCTAACACTTACATGGTAGCTCACAACCATCTGTGTCTCTAGTTTCAGGGGATTCTATGCCCTCTTCTGGCCTCCAAGAGCCACAGGCATATATAATATACCCATAATTTTTAAAGGAACTTTAATTTACTTTATAAATTACATCTATTGAAAATATACTTAATAATTATACATTAAAATGATAAATAAGATTTAAATTAGGAAAACTATAATTTTGAGTAAATATTTTTATTAAAAAATGAATTTTTTTTAAGTTAAAAAACTAATGAGAAATAAAGCACTCTTGAAAATGTCTTTAATATCTGGCTTATTTAAATATCTCCTGAGCCAGGGCTGGTGGCACATACCTTTAATCCCAGTACTCCAGAGGAACAAGCAGGTAAATCTCTGAGTTCAAGACCAACCTGGTCTACAAAGTGAGTTCAAGGACAGCTAGACTACACAGAGAAGCCCTGTCTCAGGAAAACAAAACAAAACAAAACAACAACAACAAAAACCCCCAAAATAACAACAACAACAAAATCCCGATTCTTCTGTGGTTTTGAATCCACTGCATTCTACTATCATACATCAAATAGGCTCTATAAACCTTTGTTAATACATGTGAGAATGAGACTAAAACAGGCAAATAATATTGTAATGTAAGGGGGCTGGAGAGATGGCTCAGAGGTTAAGAGCTCTGCCTGCTCTTCCAAAGGTGCTGAGTTCAATTCCCAGCAACCACATGATGGTTCACAACCATCTACAATGAAATCTGGTGCCCTCTTCTGGCCTGAAAGTCTTACATGCAGACAGAACACTGTATATTAAATAAATACATCTTTTAAAAAAATATTGTAATGTAAGCCTGACCCTCAAGACCTATTGAATGGCTTGTAGAAAGAAATGGTCTACTTCCTTTAATTGGCAACCAACTGGTTTAGACCAGTTCTAATAATAAATGACATTCCCTTAATTTATATTGTTGGTAGATGAATTAGATTGGAGTAGCTGGTCAAATGAAAGCAAGAAGTCAGAGGAGAGCAGTTGGTGTTTGTGCCCTGCCTATAGATGCTTCTGTCTTGAGGGGTTTGTCAGAACTGGGTCTTGTAGCATTTATCCAGTTATGGAGTCAGAAAATAAAGTGACCAATGCTTTAATCACAGGCATTGGGAATGCAGGAAAACCCATTAGAGTTCCTTTTTGAATACCTTCCTGAGTCCTACCAAGGAAAACATGCAAAAGAGCAGTGTGATATGGCCCACAACACCCTTGCCTTAAAGCTTAAAAGAAATTATGAGAGACCATGTCTCAAAGGAGGTGTGATGTTCTTAAGGATGACACATGATGCCCTTTGGTCTCTGCATACACACACACACACACACACACACACACACACACACACACACACACACACACACACCAAACCAACCTAAGAAATAATGGGTTCCACTTCTTTTGCAGAGACTTATGTCGGAGGTGAGTTTCCTGGTGTAAAGAAGCTACTGGTCAACTGGCAAGTAGCTCCTGCCTGCCTGCTTTCTCAGCCCATGTGGAAAAACACCTCTCAAAAGACTCTCAGCTCAAATGATGGGATAATTTTTCCAGGTTAATATATTTGAACATGCAAAGAACCAACAGCATATCCTTCTTTCTTTCCTTTCACTTAAAAGCGATTTACTTGTAGTACTTTCTTTTCCTTAAATTGCATAGTAAGTGTGTAAGACATTGTGCCGGACAAAATCTCATCTCAGAATATTTTTGACTTGAAAATTGTTTCTTCCCTGTCTACTTTGTAACCAAATGCAATCAGCGTGCCTTGAATTATTTAGCTTATTATTAATTAAGTTAAACTTTGGGCTGTAGAATAGTTAAGGTCAAGTGAAGCACAGCGTTATGATTTACTTTGCTTTTTAGACCTAGTGCTCCTTTTAACCCGCACAAGACAATGGCAGAGTTCAGAAGTCCTGGGGGGTGGGGGCATTAGGGAACTCTCTTCAGGGCTATTGCCTTTTCTATGTGCCAAGATGAACTGAGAGTAGTTTACAAATTGCATTTGAAGTGTAATATTTTCATGCTTGTTTCTTTTTCTGAGTTTCTGCTTATAATTCAGGTAGTATATAAGTTGTGCTCTATTATCTTCTGTACATTTCATGCTGTAATTCTTCTTTTCCAAATAAAAATGAAACCTTCAGGTTCCACAAATTCATACCCTGGTGTCTGTTTGTTTTCCATCACAAAACAATCCCATTTCCTTGGTCCTGCACAGGAGAGAGGCTAAGGCTGCCACTTTTGCTCCTGAAATAGAGCGTGAATTCTTTCTGCCACAGACAGCAGGTGGTTAGGCAGGTTGCTTCACAATCAAGCGTCTAACATGGTTGTCCATTGAGACTTTACAGGCTGAGTGAAGTAAGGCCCTAACAGATTGAAGGCACAGGGCTTCAGAACACCTCTAAGGAAGAAGATTCTCCACGAAGAATCTTAGGGTCAATGAATGGTAGGTGTGCTTGCAGCGGCTGTGGTGACTTCAGGCTGGTACGCATGGGTAGTGAGTCAAAGTGTCTGGCTTGTCTGTGTCATGCAATCTCCAGCAGCAGAGGCCACAGGCATGCCTTTCATTTTCATTGCTTCAGTGTGCTTACAGAGCCACCTAGAAGCTGGCTAATTTTTGCTGAGTGAAAGGCACTGGGAGAAAATTCTAGGCTATGTTATTTAGTTAGGGCTCAGATGATTTAGTTGATGATCAGGCTTTCATAACGCTACAGACCACATTCCACTTGGTTGCCTAAGCCATTTATTAATCATGTATCTAACACACTCTAAAATGTCAGACTCTTTGCTTTGACCCTTTACAAGAGAGCCACAATTCTCTTTGTCAGTTCAAATATTGAACTGAACTATCATCCAGTTCTTATACATTTATCCTTATGTAGCAACAAGGGCAACCATCGTTCGGCCGGCATGTTGTTTAATTTCAAGAGCACCAGAAGTGAGATGATATTGCTTAGAAGACTGAACAAAGTCCTCATAATTACTTTTAAAAAACTATTAAATGAAACAACTATGTCTTCATAGTGTCAATAACTTGAGCTAAAAGTCACATTAACTGTACACTCTAGCTCTGAAGGTGAGCAGTCACACATATGAGTCTTGGGGCTGGAGATATGGTTCAGCAGTTAAGAATATTTATTGCAGCAGGTTACCAAGAAGAGACTTGATACCCTATGAGCATATACAAGGGGAAGAAATCACCCTCAGGAACAGTCATAGGGGAGGGGAATAAGGGGAAAATGGGAGGGAGGGAAGAATGGGAGGATACAAGGGATGGGATAACCATTGAGATGTAACAAGAATAAATTAATAAAAAATTTAAAAAAAGAATATTTATTGCTCTTGCAGAAAACCGAGGTTCACTCTTAGGACCAACGTGACAGCTCACAATCATCTGTAACTCCAGTCGCAGGGCATTCAATACCCTCTCTGACTTCTTGGGACACTAGGCACACATGTGCTGCATGAATATGCATATATGTATAAAAGCAAAACACCCATGCACATGAAAAAGAATTACTAATAAATCTTTAAAGTAATAACCTGCCCCCCAAAGTCCTGTGTAGGTTATTTGAAGGGCTCAGTGTGTCAAAAAAGACTTTGAACACACGTAAGAGTGCTTGATCCCAATCTGTTTACTATTTATGTTGGTGAAATATCTAAATAGAAGAAAAGAAGAGCTGACTGATTGTAGGAGATAGTTTACAGGTTTTAATTGGGTAACCATAGGTTTTTGGATGCCTCAATTTACAGATACAATATGATTAAACTGCTTAATATTTGAAGGCTAAAATTTCCACATACTTGCCGAATATTACACTGGTGTAGTGTAAAAAAATCTTTCTGTAATTAGAAATAAAGCTGCAAATAAATTATGTCTGTTAGCATTCAATATTTTCTTCAATAGATTGGGGTTTGTGAATCAAACATTTTAAATATGTTAACCTTTTTACAAGGTTGCTAGGTTTGAGAGATTTCACATACTGTGATCTCTTGTTAACAAGTCCTTCCGAATGTAACACTGGGACTATGCTTGATGATGTGAGTCTTACCATCCAAGAATGTTTTACTAATGTATGTTTTTATTTTAGTCTAAGAACATATTATTTCTGTGTGGATGGCTTCGCTTAAACACACACACACACACACACACACACACACACACACACACACACACACACCTGTATACCTGTGCAGGGATCCATGATTTCAGTGTGAATTTTACAGGAAGCAATGAGAAGTAACTTAATGTTTCTATTAACCCTGCCCTTAGAAAGGAAAAAAAATAATACTCTCTATATTAGCATTCTCATAGATTTTATACTTAGTGACATTTACCTATCTATAAAAGCATAGCACATAGATAACAAAATTGATATGAAATGCTGATTTGTGACTTGTGTTGAATTCCATGTAACAGTACACTGTTATTACACATATTTGACAGACTAGTAGCCAATAATTTGGTTCCAAGTTCCATGTATAAAGTGAGACCAAAAACAGGATAATAATGATCAGCGGAAACACTGGGTCACTTAGGAAAGCCAAAGTACTCTAAGTTGTGCCACTTCTGGTAGGATTGCTGCACTCATTGTTGGATTATTTGGATAATTGTTGAATTATTTAGATGACTAGTAATCAAAACATGTTATACCAACAGTCAGAACTGATGATTAGCTATTTAAAACCTACTCTCAACAATTGCACCACACACAGTTATTTTTAAGACTACAAAGAACGTTCATTAAGAAAACATATGCTGTTGTATGAGCCAATTTTAATTAATTAAAGAGACTAGAATCATATACAGTGTCTTAGGGTTTTTACTGCTGTGATAAAACACCATAACCCAAAGCAACTTAGGGAGGAAAGGAGTTATTTCATCTTACAGCTTGTAGCTCATAATCCAGGGAACTCAGTGCAAAAACTCACAGTAGGAGGTAATGCAGCAGCCCTGAAAGAGTACTGTTTACTGCTCTGCTACTAGTGACTTGTTCAGCTTGCTTTCTTATAGCACCCAAGACCACCATCTCAGGGGAGGTACCACTTTCAATGAGCTGGGCCCTATCACATCAATCACTAATTATTCAGAGGACTTGGAGACCCTTGTGGCCACCTCTTAGCCAGTGGGACTTCCAGTGGAGGGGAGGGGGACACCAATCCACCTACAAAACCTTTGACCCCAAATTTACCCAGCCTACCAGATGTGCAGGGATAAAGATGGAGCAGAGAATGAGGGAATGGCCAACCAATGACTGGCCCAGCCTGAGACACACCCCAAAGGATAGAATCAATCCCTGACACTTAAAAATTTATTTATTTATTTATTTATACAGTATTCTGCCTGCATATGCACCTGCATACCAGAAGAGAGCATCAGATTTCATTATAGATGGTTGTGAGCCACCATGTGGTTGCTGGGAATTGAATTCAGGACCTCTGGAAGAACAGACAGTGCCCTTAACCTCTGAGCCATCTCTCCAGCCCAACCCCTGACATTATTAATGATGTTTTGTTATGCTTGCAGACAAGAACCTAGCATGACTGTCATGTGAGAGGCTCAACCCAGTAGCTGATCAAAACAGATGCTGAATCCCACAGTCAAACGGGCAGAGCTGGGGGAGTCTTGTGGAGGAGTGGAGAGAAATAAGGATGTTCCTGGAGGGGACAAGAACTTCTCAAGAAGACCTACAGAGTCAACTAATCTGGGCCCATAGGGGTTTACAGAGACTGAAACACCATCCAAAGAGAATGCATGGGCTAGATCTAGGCCCATGACATATATAACTGATGGGCAGCTTGGTCTTCCCTTAGCAAGTGGAGCAGGGGTCGATTGTCTGCTGTTGGATCACTTTCCCCCAGCTGGGCTGCCTTCTCTGGCCTCAGTGGAAGAGGATGTGCTTAGTCCTGCTGTGAATTGATGTGCAGGGTGGGTTTGTAAGGGAGGGAGGCTCCCCTTTTCTGAGGAGAAGAGGAAGGGGAGAAGAGGGAAGAGAGTGGGAGGGTGTAACCAGGAGGAAAGGAGGGAGAGTGCAGTGATCAGGATGTAAAATGAAGAAATTTCATAAAACAAAATCAAAATCAAAATATCCTACAGGTTGGCCTCCAGGACAATTTGGTAGGGGCATTTTCTCAGTCAAGGTTCCTTCTAAGAACATGACTCTAGCTTGTGTCAAGTTGACATAAACACTAGCCAGCACATAGTCTCAAGGTATTATGTTACCAATCAGTGTCTCCAAGTATTTAAAATTTAAACATTTTACATGTAAATAGCATATGTGATCATGTAAAAACCACAGAGGAAATTAGGTTGATTTCAAGTTGTATTAACAAGATAATGTAACATCAAAATTCTGTATGTAGTTAAAGAAAAAGGGAAATACACAGCTTTAAATATTTGTGTTACCTACTTAAAATCAGTGTAATTCACAATATTAACATAATGGAGGAGAAAATTATATGTAATCATTTCAATAGACACAGAACAGCAATTGAGAAAACTCTATAGTCATCCATATTAAAACACTGGAAAGAAAAGGACCTTTTTCCAACTCATTGATGAAAAGCCATTAGCTTTTTTTATATAATGTGGAAATACTGGAAGTTTTCACTCCAAAACTAGAAAGAAGTCACAAATATCCTTTCTAACAATTTCCATTAAGCATTTTATTAGAATTCCTAGCCAGTGATGTAACTTCAGGAAGAGATAAAATGAAACAGTGCCGTGATTTGTGGTTTATACATGTGTACAAATGTATAAGGATTCATGCACTAAAATTACAGGGTGAATTTCACAAGGCTATAGTGCATATAATTATACAATAACAAATTTTTAATTCTATCTCCTAGCAACAAAGAATTGGAAAAAATACTAAAATTTGAAACAGCATTATTTCTAAGAACTTATGTGTTATATAGGAACCTAAAGTGTTAAATAATGGAATGTGCAAGGCTTCTATGCTGAAATGTACAGAAATTTGCTCACGTACATTTAAGTTGAGTTAAAAACTGATATACCAAGTTTGTAGATAGGATTTATCAATGTCAGGAAATATGTGTAATTAGCCACATTACATATAAATGCCATCATATTTATCTGTTGGTTCAATGCAGTATAAAACTCAAAACTGACCAATTGTATTCTAAGGTGTGTATGAAAAAAAAAAACCAAAGCTTTAAAACGGAAGAAATTTGAAAACTTGAAGGAATTGACCAAAGTATATGGTATAAATGACAGGAGTCATCACACTATCACATACATATAAAGATATATTTGTATATCTGCACATATTGAGATTTCAGATATCTTCCATATAATAAAATTTAAAAATGTTGTTGGTCCAACTGGATGTCTACATGTAGAAAAATGCAATCACATCCATATTCATCACCGTGTACAAAACTCAAGTCCATGTGGATCAAAAAACTCAACATAACACCAGAAATAGTAAAGTAAATCTATTAGAAGAGAAAGTGGGAACCATATTTGAACTCACTGGCACAGGAGACAATTTACTGAACAGAAGAACACCAACAGCTCAGGTTCTAAGATCAACAATTAAGAAATAAATGGGACCTCATGAAACTGAAAAGCTTCTGTAAGGCAAAGGATGCTGTCAACAGGGCTATTCTGCAGTTTCCCTTTTATTAGATTTTAATGTATCTGGTTTTAGTGCATATGATCTGATCTCCACTTTCTCTCCTACCTGTTCCCTCTCTTCAACCACTGCCTCTCTTTATTCGATTTTCCCTTCTGAGTGGGATTTCAGCATCCTCCCTCAGACCCTCTTTGTTATGTTTACCATGTATTATATGGCTGAAATCCACTTATAATTGAGTACATACCATGTGTGCCCTTCTGGGTCTGGGTTACCTCACTCAGGATGATTTTTTCTAGTTCTATCCATTTGCCTGCATATTTCATGATTTCTTTGGTTTTAATAGCTGAGTAGTATTCCATTGTGTAAATGTACCACAGTTTCTTTATCCATTCTTTGGTTGAGGGACATCTAGGTTGTTTCCAGATTCTGGATATTATAAATAGAGTTGCTATGAACATAGTTGCACAAATGTCCTTGTTGTGTGGTGGAACATCTTTTAGTTATACACTCTGGAGCGGTATACCTGGGTCTTGAGGTAGAGCTATTTCCAATTTTCTTGAAAGAGCTCCAGATTGATTTCCAAAGTAGTTGTACAAGTTTGCACTCCCATCAGCAATGGAGGCGTGTTCCCCTTGCTCCACATCCTCGCCAGCATGAGCTGTCACTTGAGTTTTTGATCTTAGCCATTCTGAGGGGTGTAAGATGCAATCTCAGAGTCGTTTTGATTTGCATTTCCCTGATGACTAAGGACATTGAGCATTTCTTTAAGTACTTCTCAGCCATTCGATATTCCTCTGTTGATATTTCTCTGTTTAGCTCTGAACACCATCTCTTAATTGGGTTATTTGGTTTGGTGGTTTGGTGGTATTTAATTTCTTGAGTTCTTTATATGTGTTGGATATTTTTTTTAATTTAAAAACATTTTAAATGTAAGTAATTTATTCAGATTACATATAAATTGTTATCCCCTCACTTGTATCTTCCCATTCCCCCTCCCTCCCTCTTTTATCCTATTCCCCTCCCCTAGGTGACAGAAGAGGACCTTGTCCCCCACTATAAGATCCAGCCTATAAGGACTCTTCCTGGTAGCCTGCTTACTCTTCCTCTGAGTTTCACCAGGTCTCCTTACCAAGGTGAAGTGGTCAAATAGGGGGCACCAGAGTTCATGTAGAGTTAGTCCCCGCTCTCCACACAACTGTGGAGAATGTGCTGTCCATTGGCTAGATCTGGATAGGGGTTCTATCTAGGTTTACTGCATCCATTGTCCTTGTTTGGTACAGTAGTTCGAGCAGACTCCCCTGGGTCCATATCCACAAGCCTTAATGGTCTTTTTACAGGTTTCTAGGACCCTCTGGATCCTTCTGTTTCCCCATTCTCCCATAACTCTCTCACCTGGAGTCGCAATAGGAAGTCCCAGTATCTACCCCAATCTCCAGCTAAATGAGGACTTTCAAGGGACATCTCTGTTGAGCTAGTGCTCAATTATAAGTGAGTATATACCATGTGAATCTTTCTGGGTCTGGGTTAACTCAGGATGATCAGATGCTGAGACTTACAGACAAGCAGTAGGCAGAGCTTGGAAGTCCAATTGAAGAGTGGGAGGGATGGATAGTAGGACCTGGAGGGGATAAGAACACCACAAGAAGACTAACAGAGTTAACTAACCTACACTGATGGGGGCTTACAGAAATGGAAGCACCAATCAAAGAGCATGCATGGACTTGAACTAGGCCCCTAATACATGTGTAACTGATGGGCAGTTTGATCTTCAGATGCGTCCCCTAGTTAGTTGAGTGGGTGCTATTTTTGACATCGACTCTGTTGCCTGCTTTTGATCACTTTGCTCTAACTGAGCTGCCTTGCCTGGCCTCAGTGGATTAGGAGGAGCTCAGTCCTTAAGTGACTTGATGTGCTGGGGTGGGTTGGTGGGGGGCGCTCCTTTTCTGAGGACAAGGGGAAGGGGTATAGGGAGAAAAGGGTGGGAGGGAGGGAATGGGAGGAGAGGAGGGAGAGGTCTAAGATCGGAATGTAAACTGAATATATAAACTAAAAAAAAAAGTAGTCTGTTTCTCCACTTAGAGATAGCTTCTGCGTTAGGGATGGAAAATCATGTCCACCTCCCACTTTCAGGACTAGGACCCCATCTTGCTTGAACTTGTGCAGGTCCTGTGCATGCTGCCACCATCTTTGTGAGTTCATATATGCGCCAGTCCTGTTGTGTCTGGAGGGCACAGACATATGCTTTCTTGGCATTTTTACTAAATACATTCAATTTTTGTTAACAATAGTCCCCATGTTGTACAACAGTCATCTCTCTTATACTTATTCCAACAACATCTTCACCCAAGCTGCTCCAGATATTGGTGATCAGGCACAGGAACACATTGCTATATGATGTCACTCAGACATAGAATCTGCAATTTTTTTTTAAACTCAAGGAGTCATGTCAATGGAATGGTGAAAGGAAGGCTGTTTTGAAAAAATGGTCTTAACCAATTAGGTATTCACGTGGAAAAAAATTAGCATCCTTATGCTGGATTCTACACATATTTCCTTTGAGTTGAACCATAGATCTAAAAATAAAAGCTAGCATGATGAAGCTTCTAAAAGCAAACACAGGGCACTGCGATCCTGGCATTTTGTAGTTAATACTTTCTTTTCTCATTAAAAATGACCTTTATTCAAATTTTAAACTCTTTTGTTTGTTTTGTTTTTGTTTTGAAACAGGGTTTCTCTCTGTGTAGGCTTGGCTATACTGGACTCACTCTGTAGACCAGGTGGACCTGGAATTTAACGATGATCTGCCTGCCTCTGCCTCCTTACGTGCTGGGATTAAAGGTGTGCACCAAATAAGATAAGAGGTGCCATGAAAGACTACTGGACAAAACTACACTTGCAGAATTGAGCACTGTAGAATAGACTTCCATTTTATTATTTTTTTTAAAGATTTATTTATTTATTATTATGTATACAATGCTCTGCCTGAATGTACAACTGCAGGCCAGAAGAGGGCGCCAGATCTCATTATAGGTGGTTGTGAGCCACCATATGGTTGCTGGGAATTGAACTCAGGACCTCTGGAGGAGTAGCCAGTGCTCTTGACCTCTGAGCTTTCTCTCCAGGCCTAGACTTCCATTTTAAACATTACAATAGAATCGTTCTAAGGCAGTGTTATTCTCAACACTATCAAAAGTTAATTGGTTCTAATGAATCACATTGTCTCCAAGGTAACTGATTCCATATTACCATAACTGAAGACTTCAATTTCAGGGCACTGCTCTAATCCTAGAACTCAGGATGAGGCAGGCGGCTAGTCTGGGCTATGTAATGGCACTCTATCTCAAAAGGCAGAAAGGAAAAAGAAGCAACAGCTGTATGATCAATATTTTGTGAACTGCTTTTGTTTGTTAAAATAGTTAATGAGAAAAGACCAAGAGTCCCTTATACAATTCTTTAACACATATTTTTAAAACTCCACATTAGGTTTTTCAGCCTTAAATACATATAGACATGAGCCATGAAATGAACTCAGCAGTGTGTGTGTGTGTGTGTGTGTGTGTGTGTGTGTGTGTGTGTGTAACCATAATTAAGAAGAAGTCATGAATCTGAGAAGAAGTGTGTGAGTGGGCACGGGAGGGGTTGAGGGAAAGAAGTTGAGGTTTCAGGATTGTAAATATGGTATTTGTGAATGAAATCCTCCGAAAAATATTTTTAAAATCAGATTTTTAGAAGGAATTCAGCAAAACCAGTGTAGGCAAGAAAGAGCAATGCAATACATTTGCTAGAAAATGTTCATGGCATTAAAAATCAAAAGGAAAATTGTGAAGTTTTTCTGCTTGACTTATATTTGCTGTGGACATTTGCATTCAACATTGAGAAGATTTAGTATAGTTTAAAAAATAACTCTTACACCTCTCATTTTAAATATAGATGCCTGTTACTTAATTCAGGACAAAATTAATTACTTTAATTTTTATCTAACTAACGAAGAGCATAAAATTACATATTTAATTAGCTTTAATTGGAAATGACTGTATTACTGTAACCTCAGTGGACTTGGGGCTTATGAAAACACTTTGACAACTAGATGGCAAAACAACAACTTCAGTCTGCTCTGAGCCTGTGTTTATTTTTAAGTGTATAGAGCTAAGTGTGAATTCACATGAAAGAATTTTTGGGGGGTATCTAACGTCACTTTCTAGTTACTTTTCTTTTTATTTTGTCCTTTTCCACCACATCAAGTTTTGTATTGCTCTTGAGAGAGCCTTAGTGTGATAGATTTCCATGTCATCAACTGTCTAAGCATTTACTTTACCCCAGTGTTGTGTAGTTAGATAAGGTAATAAAATCTTGTTGATCTGTATTCTCCAGAAAATTTTGACTTTAGATATTATTGAAATATCCATCACTTGGGGGAGAGAGAGAGAGAGAGAGAGAGAGAGAGAGAGAGAGAGAGAGAGAGAGCGCTCAGCTGTTAAAAGCACTAGCTGCTCTTGCAGGGGACCCAGATTCAGTTCTCAGCACGCACAGTGGGGCTCACAAACATCTGCAACTCCAGTCTCACAAGATCAAAGATCTCTTTTAGCCTCCATGGGCACTAGGTACACACACATGGTGCACTTGTATACATCTAGGTAAAGCATTCATACGGATAAAATAAAAATAAATATGTCTTTACAATATTTAAATAATATGTCCCTATGCACAAATATCATACAGTGGTATTAATAAAGATATTAATAATTTAAGATAATACCAAGTTCAGCAGATTCAAATGTAGTTATGATCTTGAATGTTGTAATCAATATACACAAAATGCTGTATTTGAGTTTGTTCATAAATGTAACTGCAGTATATTGATTTTATTGGGCCAGGAATGTGTGTTCTATAAGACATAGCAGCAATTTCCCTTGAAGTATTCAAAATGTAATTACATTGTAAATGTACTTATAATGCAAAGATAGTTGCATTAATTCTACATTAAAATATCTAACCTTAGTTGTTTAACATATTTTTTGAGGATAGTATGATTTATTGCCCAATCTGAACGTTTTGCAATTAAAACAGTTTCAGGTCTAGATAGATGTTTTAAGTTGATGATGACAAGATGTGATGGAGATTGATTTACATTCAGAATTTTAGATGCACCAAGATAGGAAAGATGTTTTCTTCAAGGCTGTCAAATACAAATAGCCAAAACACTACAAATGTAACATTTATATAATTCCTGATTGTGTCATGGTTCTTCTGGCTGTAGGTAATTTATTGTATATGTGTAATAATATAAATGTATATGTAAAAATAGTAAAAAAAGAAAATAAAACAACAAAAAAACCTACTTTCAGGTCTTAGATACCCACAAAAAAGTCCGCTTCCATAATGTCCCTGGAAAGCATTTAGGTACATACATTTGTTTGAATTTTTACTTGCTTTTGTAAAAGTCTCTTAGCTAGGAGTGGCAGACTAAGCATTTTCTTTATGTTTCACATAGGAACTATAATTTGCATCTTAAGGTAGAGGGGGATACCACAGCCCATGACTTTGGCTTAATTGAATTTTTCATTTTTGGACCATTGAGTTTGTTTGGGATCTATCACAAGGTAGGTACCTTTTTGTGCATTTATTTTGAGGAAGTACTATCAGTGAATTAGTTAATCAATATTTAATTCATCTCCAGATAATTACCTGAGAAATAAAATGTGCATTCAAGTTATGTTTGTGTTGGCTGAATAGTAAATGTTACTGTTGAGATTTCCAAAATGATGTATTCTTCTTACAGTATAGAATACATAGATGTTAAGAAAGTCACTATCTGGCTGACAATATTCTGTTAAGAAGCAAAGACATTCAGAGTGTAGTTTGGAAAGGGTGAATGAGAAGAAATACTCCACTTGAAGAGAAATTAGGTCTGTGATTTTGGTTACGGTTTAGGAAAAAATCAATCCAGTTTGTCATGGACCTCTGAGAACAGTGCTATTGTTCGTGTATTACTATTATTACAAGTAAGTACAAAATCACAGAAACCGCCTTTCTGCCGGGCAGCTGACTCTACAGTCAAGTGAGCAATCACACAGAAAACAAGCCATTTTTTGTTATATGCCAGTGACTTCTCCTTTCTCTGAAATGTTTTGGGGCAGTCATCCTGGAAGGGATCTTATGGTTTAATACATGCAAAAGACTAACAGTATTAAAGACAAAACTTAACCTATTTATATTGCCTAAAAGTAAATTGATAGAACTGGCAGGCAACCAGATATTCTATTTTCTTTAAAAAAGGTGAATACATTTTAGATCTAAGAGTATAGCTCAGTAGTACCAATGAGGGAAAATAAAAAGAAAACAATTTATCCTTTTCTAATTCTAAATTTATTTTCTTTATTAAATTTCATGGACTATTCAAAGGCTCCTATTTCCTGGTATTTTGTGAGTGCCTACCGGCTGCTATTTGATCACCTAATTTTTCACGTGTATAAATAAATAAACACATTAAATTCCGAGGAAATATTTTTAGCTTGTTCCTGCTGAATAGGACTAACGATGCACCGTGAGAACAGCCAGTGGTTGGACTTTGTAAAGATAAGCTCCTTCAGCTAAAGGAAACATGCCTGGAACCCAGAACAAAACACAATGTAAAGCATTTCAGTGATAGATTTTATCTAAATATTTGAGCGAGAAACTCACTAATTTGATTACTCCTCTAATAAGTCTGCAGAGCAGGCGGTAGCATCCGAGAGGGACAGAGTCACAACGAAGAGAAGAGAACGAAGAGAACGATGTAGAACATGAGAAGAAGACGGTGGGCTGAGCTCCCTTGGTAATAGCTTGTAGGACAATCTGAGCACGCCTTTTCAGATGGCAAGGTATGAGCTTTCAAATGATAAATATGTAATTTAGTAGGCTGTGCTTTTACAGACACTTTAAATGTGGCTTAGAAGAGAAAAGGAAAAGTTCTGATGATAGTTTAGAATGTAATGTTACAGGCTAAAATGATTTTCTTCTTGAACATAGAAAAGATACAAATATATCTTACATTTACAGCTGTGGTGCTTTCAAAGTACCAGGATCTGACACAAAGTAGGTGTTTTATCTATGAGCATCACTAGCTTAGAAAAATCTGTGTGTATTTTTAAAGATGCCCTGCTACTGGGAGCGTACCTTGGTATGAGTGGTTAATGAGTTGCTTGTTCATATCAAGTGAGGTTAAAGTGTGTGGACTATAGCTTAGTGATTTCTCTTAAGGACATGTACCCACACGGTTGCAGAATAGTTATACTAGAATTGTTTAGCAGAATAAAAACATTGAAAATAACATAAACAATAGGCAGGTAATCAGATAACTACATTATAGACTGTGATACAATTAAATATGTATAGAAATAAAAACAGATGATTTAGAGCCACACATAGTATCACCAATAAATATAATCTCACAAAAATGTAGGATAGAATCAATATGATAACATTTGTATAAAATTACGGAGTGCAAACTATGCAAATTATATTTTAATGCATAACTTAGTAAAAGAATATGGTTCTGGATAATGAACAGAAAATCAAAGATGGTAAAGGTAGGGAGGGAGAGAGAGAGAGACAGAGAGAGACGGAGAGAGAGGGAGAGAGACAGAGACAGAGACAGAGAGAGAGACAGACAGGGAGACAGAAAGACAGAGAGACTAGAATCCAAGAGTTCATGTTATTCTCTATACAATTTTATTTCAGTAATTTTTTCATACAAAAAATATTCTGCTCTCTTTTAGGACTAGGAAAATGGAATAAGATGTCTTCTCCCATGGTGATTGAAATTGCATCTATTTTACCTTCCATATGTCCCTGTGAGTTTTTTTTTTATTGTTGTTGTTATATTAAGTGCTGATTGAAAATCAGGCAAGAACTCTTTCTCACAGTTTTTATAAATATCTACAAATTACTATAAACATATATTTGCACAGTGGAAAGTTACTAGAAAATAAATCTTCATGGACATACAATGAGTGAAAGTGTTATGTGAAGGAAATACTTTCATTTAAGAATGTGGTGAATAGTTGTCATTTGAGAACCTCTTTATTTTATATATGTATAAATAAATTCATTCATTTTATGTCTCAATTGTTATCCCATCCCTTGTATCCTCCCATTCCTCCCTCCTTCCCGCTTTCCCCCTCTCTTCCCCTATGACTGTGACTGAGGGGGACCTCCTCCCCCTGTATATGCTCATAGGGTATCAAGTCTCTTCTTGGTAGCCTGCTATCCTTCCTCTGAGTGCCACCAGGTCTCCCCATCAAGGGGACGTGGCCAAATATGGGGCACCAGAGTTCGTGTGAAAGTCAGACCCGACTCTCCACTCAACTGTGGAGAATGCCCTGTCCATTGGGTAGATCTGGGTAGGGGTTCGAAGTTTACTGCACATATTGTCCTTGGCTGGTGCCATAGTTTGAGCAGGAACCCGGGGCCCAGATCTGTCCATCATAATGTTCTTCTTGTAGGTTTCTAGGACCCTCTGGATCCTTCTATTTCCCCATTTGAGAACCTTTTTAAAGCCATGATAACTCAGTAGTTTTACCTCATGAACATCTTGCTTCTTAAAACATTTTGAGACAGGACCTTCACTATGTAGTCCTGGCTGGCTGGGAACTTGTTTTGTAGATCAGACTGGCCTCAAACTCACAGCAATCTCCTTGTCTCTGCCTTCTGAGTGCTGGGTTAAAGGAGTGTTCTACCTTGCCTGGTTCATTCTACTTCTTTTAAAATATTTTTATTTATGTGTATGTGTGTTCCCACCTGTGAGCATATATATCACATGTATGTACAGTGCCTGCAGAGGCCATGAAGGGTAGAAAATCTCCTGGAACCAGACTTACAGATGGCAATGAGCTGCCTTTTGGGCACTGGGAAGCAAACCCAGGTCTTCTGCAAGGGCAGCAAATGCTCTTACCTGCTGAGCCATCTCCCTGGCCCTACATTTTCCTTTTAAAGTTTTTTAAAATTAAAAATTGCAACATGTATTTAGTACCCATTTGCAGCAATACTTGAGTTTCTGGGCCCAGTAGAGCTCCGGAAGATGGCAGCTATTTAGTGCAGAGGATAGTCCTGTACATGATTAAAACACAGCTCTAAAAGCCAGCATCCAAACTAAGAATTCAATGACTTCAAGAAACTCAGTGCACGCTTGCTAGATAAATAAACCAATGTTAGGCATGAAGTGTGGAAGGAAAAACAGAGTTTACTAACCACACTCCTGTGCAAAATTCCTGAGTATCTAAAGTAGGAACAATATATTTATATTGAACACCAAAGACAATAAATATGTCAGGGATGGTTAAGAATACCGGCTACAGATGGTGTCCCAGTTCTTAAAGGGGGGAAGAGACAATTTGCTCCTATCCATAACCCAGAAGATATCTTCAATTGCCAAGCACCCACAAAATAAAAACTAGTTTTCTCCAGCGGAGGCTCACTGCATATACAAACTACACTTAAGGGCAGGCCCCTTGTCCAGTAGTAGATGGCCAACATAAAATAAACTAAATGGTATTTTTGTAGGCTTTTTGTCTCACAGTGCTTTGTTGGGGCTTTTTTTTTTAACCTTACTGGTCTTTTGTTTGAACATTATGGCTTCTGCTGTTGCATTTTTATGGTTTTGTTTTTGTGTGTATGTGTTTATTGTGCCTTTTCTTTCTATTCTGGCTTGTTTTTAATTTTTTATTTGCCAATTTATTTTAGAGAAATGAAGGGAGAGAGGGAGGGAGGGAGAGAGAGAGTGTGTGTGTGTGTGTGTAAGAGAGAGAGAGAGAGAGAGAGAGAGAGAGAGAGAGAGAGAGAGAGAGACAGAGAGAGAGAGAGAGAGAGAGAGAGAGAGAGAGAGAGAGAGAAGAGGGCATGGAGTTAGGTGGATGGGGAGGTGGGGAGGATTTGTGAAGAGATGAGAGAGAGGAAGCCATGATTAAACTATACTGTATGAAGTTATTTATTTTCAATAAAAAACAAAACAAAGCACCTACACGGCAGCTTACAACTGGGCATAACCCTTCTTATAGGGAATCTGGTGTTCTTTTCTTGCATCTGTGGCACAATGAAAATATACAGTACACACATGAATGCAAAACACTCATATATATAAAATAAATTAATCAAATCTTTTAAAATCCAATGTACCTATGTAGATGAGGCAAAATATTCATCTACATGAAATAAAATAAATCTAAAAATTAAAGAACAACAATAACAATGCTATGCTGTAGAAAGGGAGACAGAGCCAGAAGCTGACTTTGTTCAGTCCTCTCTTCATAGACCCCAAGGACTTATCAGCAGTGCATAGGTAATGTGAAACAAATCAGCAGAGAGAAGTGCTTAGAGCCTGTGCCTCTTGCTGTGCTGTCACCATGTGATGCTTTCTTGATCTTCAAGCTAAAGGAACCTCTCTCAGCAGTGCTTTATCTATTCTCTGGGTAGCTCTGGTATTATTATGTCTTATGCTTATGAACTCAGAGCTTAGTTTCCTTTTTAACTTTTTCTTTCCTAGAATATGTACTCAAATGACCTAATAATGAAGTTTAGCATCTCAGACAAGCTGTTGTTTTTGGACACAAGCATTTCATTGAAGCAAGCAGGCCTCCCATATGTTTTCACATCTATGTTATCTTTCAAGTGTTCTGTTTTCAGACCTAGAAGATCAAGCTTAAGATTAGAACCTCTTGGGCTGCAAACAATGCCCAGTGGTTAAAAGCACTGGCTGTTATTGTAGACGACCCTTGTTCACTTCCGAGCACCACACTGTGCCTCACAACCATATGGAACTCTAGTTCCAGAGGATCCAATGCCTTCCTCTGGCCTCCAGAGGAACCCGTCACACACTGAATACACGTGGTACATAAACATCCACGCAATTAAAACACCTATATACATAAAATAAAAATAAATAAATCCTAAACTCCTGTTTCCTTGGTTTATAAAATGTAAAATCTGAAGAACAGATACTGCTGTTGTACAGGGCATCTGATGCCCTCTTCTGACCTCCACACGCACCAGGCATGCACACGGCATACAGACATGATGCAGGCAAAACACTGAGAGAAAACAAAATGAACGAAATAACCTTTAAAAAGGAACGCTTTAGACAAAAATTAACTTAAGAGCATTTATTTGAGCAAAGACTAACTGCAGAATGGAGTCTTGCTGGGAGCCAGCATGCTTTATTTGAGAGCTCTGCAGAGGTGTGAGCAGTGAGCCTTGATAACGAAACAAAGGAACACAGCGATGCTCCTTCCTCAGTTAAGTGCTAGGTGATGGTTCTGCTTAGTAACAGTTCGAGTTTCATTCCCCTGCTCATGCTAAGCTTTAGTGTACTAAGAAACTTCCATCTAGTAGCTTCTCAAATTTTAAAACAATACTTTTATTCGTTCTTTGAGAATTTCACGCAATGTCTTTTGATCGGATTTATCCACCTTGCCCAACTCATCCCAATCCACCCCTACTTCTCTACTAACCCGACTCCACATGCTCTTTTTTTGACCCACTGAGTGCAAATTGAGTTGCAGAAATACTGCTGGGTGTTGAGCCTGCCCTGGAATGTGCTCAACCTATCAGGTGTTGTTATCCTTAAAGAAAACTTACTTTTTGTGTCCTAAAAGCCATCAGTTGCTAATAGGTCCATGGCTAGGGGTGGCTTTTGTCCCTTCCTCTCCTTCTCCACGCCAGGATTTCTGTCTGGCGTGAGCTTGTATGGGTCATATGTGTACTGCCACAGTCTCCCTGAGTTCTTAGGTGCAACTGCCTTGTTCTGTTGGGCCTGCTTGCCAATGATCAGGCCAGCTGGGCATGTTGACAATTTACCCCCCTTTATAAAAGAAAGGAGCGGGGAGGGTCATATCCGGTCATGCCTCCGAAACAGTTGTGTGCAATCCTGCCCAAATTGCAGTGGACTCAGAGGCTTGGGGGAGGGGCTAGAGGTCAGATACGCAGGAAAGGACGAGAGGAGGAGCTCCATCTACACATCCCTGCGGAAGCCATCACCCCTAATGGGTGCACACTTTCGAGTGTGACAAGCTTAAGACGACCTAAGCTTCTGCCCATAACCCCCCACTCCTTGCTCTGTAGGTTTGCCGCATAAACTCATTGGTTTCTCTGAGTGAATGTTTGTTTCAAACCTTACTTGTTGTTGGGACCTTAGGAGGGGCTATAGCCATTGTTTCTCTCTCTTCCAGGAAAGAATTTTAGAAGTAAGCCTCATAAAAACGCATGCTTATTTTTAAATAGAGTTCAAGAAGAAAATCTTCTTTTATTTTTTTATTATTTTTTACATTTCATTAACTTATTCATATTATGAAGAAAATCTTTTTAATGGACTGAGGGATGTTTATTAAACTTGTACTATGTGTGGATCTTTTTTTTAAATCTTAATGTGCTCAGCAAGCAAACCATGTCACAGGTACAGATCTGCAATCACTCTAAAAGTTTAAGATTGATAGTTTGTAAGATTTTATAGATTGGGAACTTTAAGTTTCACATTACACTGAAGCACCTTTAATTTTTAAAAATTATATTTCTTTGCGTTCATGAGTGTTCAGGCCATAGTGTGTGTGGAGGGTTGTTATATCAAAATTGTGGGACTTGGTTCTCTCCTTCTGTCACGCTGGATGGAATTTAGGTGGTCAGGCTGGGTAGCAGTTGCCTTTATCCACTGAGCCATCTTGCTGGCCTTGAAGCAGATTTTTGAATGCAAGTCTTTGAAATCAACAATGTCGCTGTTTCTGTCACTTGTGTCTCTCAAAAGGCTCGCTCCTGAACTACAGTGCGATGATCTGGCCAGGAGACTGAAAGAGCTCTGCCATGCTCTGTGCAGTGTGGACAAAATGCCTTGACCCTAATTCAGTAACTGTTGCTTCTTTGTAGATTTTCGAATGACTGCATTTGGTACCCTTACCTTTATTAGAAGTTGTTGATTAACTAACAGGCCTGAAGGACAGGATGAAAAACGTCTGCTTGAAACTGTGGGAGGAAAGGAGGAGACAGATCTGTGGATGTGGAATGGCTGGAAAGAACGTGTTCCCAGGGTTCCCACAGTCTTTTATTTTTTTTTCCCCTGCTACAAATCCTTCAACAGCCTCTATGGTTTACAGAGCACTCTAGATATTTGTGGCTATAGCTGAGATTTCTAGATGGACATAAACCTCACGTTGAAAAAAGAAAAAGCACTCTAATTTCTGATTGCTTTACCCAGACAGGCCTGTCAGCAGCTGTAGTGCTTTCCTGGTACGCCTATCTTTGCCACATTGCTAGCCTCCCAGTTGCTGGGGGGGCCTTAGAAGACCCTCCCTTGAGCTCTCCAACAGCGTCTGCAATAGCCTGCAATCTCCTAGTGCTGCACATGTCTTCCCCAGCGTGGTTGTGAAGAAGAAAATATTATGCTGCTGGAGTGGTGGTGCGCCAGATGACACCAAGCAGTGCACTCTACAAGTCAAATGTCACATCTGGAAGGCCCAGTGCTCACAGTTGGGAAAAAGGGCAGACACTAGTCCTGCAAGTTTATATCTATGTGTTTACTCAGTACCTGCTGTGAGCCACGGACTGCACTGCCAGTTTATTTGACAGCCACCGTGCCTTCCAGGCTACCTGCAGCTCTTGATTTTATCACTTGTTTTCCACTCAAAGTATTATTAGTAAGAATGCCAGACAGCTTTCACTCCGAGATGTTCTGAATAGATTTCCATCAGCACAGATAGCCTTGGCTGCTGTAAAAAGGCAGACAGCAGCAGGAATGGACTCTAGTTGAAAGCGGTATGTTTCACAGTGCAGGATAGGAGATCTGAACTCTCTTCTGGGCTCTGCCATTGTGTTCCCTGGGCCTGGCCTTCACTTTGCCTCAGTGTCCTCATTTGTAAAAGTGCAGCGGATTGGATGGTGTTTAGGGGCCCTTGCATCTTTGACACTCTTAGGCTGAAATTATGCAGAATTTATAAGGAAGCCGTTTGTAAATGGTTGTTTTCAGAAGAATACCCTTTCTTTGTCTCTTGGCAGAGAAAATTGACTATATTTGGTTCCAGACACCATAAAGCAACTAGTATTCCAAAGAACTACAGGCAATTAGATTTAAACATCAAGGTAAAATGCGTGCATGATATTAACACACTTTTCTTCACTTAGCAAGAGTTCTATTTTAATCTGTCACTTCCAATATTATACCAGCATGTTTCAGCCCATTTAGGCTAAGTAGTTACAGCAATTTAGAATGTACTAATGGCTCTTATATAGTGACTGCAATGTGCCCTAGGCAGGATCCAGTGAGGCCTGGTGCTTAAAGGCCCACATATTTAGTTGTGGCAACATGTCACAGATGGCCCAGAATGGAGTCAGTCGTTTTCGAACTCATGGGAGAAAGGGTAATTATGGTTCGGCAGCTTAGAAGCTCTTTCCTGTGCCACATGGAAGGCCAATGGCTTGAGGTGTGAGGCCAGTTCATCATTGCTGCTTTTATAAGGGATGGTTTCCATGACAACATGATCAGTGATTCTCACTTTTCCTAACTGAGCACTGGGGTCAGAGAGCATTAGTTATTCAAATTTGAAGTAACATGCTTCATGCATGAACTAGCATTCTCCTTAAATGTAAAATTGACACATATAGTGGTTCATTTCTCTTCCTCTCCTTTAGCCAATGATAACAGAACTGATTTCTCTAGTTTGTTCATGAAGTTTAAAGTTCAGGGATGTTTTTTAATGTTTTAAGTATGGTTCCCTTTCAGGATGCAGAGCACAAGACTAACTGCTATTCTGGAAGAAACATGAACTTCAATTCACCTAATATTAAAAATGTGTATCTTTATGTGTGTGTGTGTGTGTGTGTGTGTGTGTGTGTGTGTGTGTGTGTGCTTGTCTGCTTGTGCATCACAGGTGTTCAGTACCCATGGCGGCCAGATGGGCGCATCAAATCTCCTGGAACTGAAGTTACAAATGGTTGTGAGCCTCTTGGTGTGATGCTAATAATTGAACCTGGGTCACTTACAAGAAGTAAGTGCTACAGAAAATGCTCTTAGCCACTAAGCCATCTGTCTAGCCCCAGCTAACATTGGTTGAGCAACTACTATGCCATAGTATAGTAGACATTGATGATAATTTACATACATATTTGTAAAATTTTCCAAACACAAACATACTTATTTCAAAACTTAATCATCATTTTTGGTGATGCTACACCGAGGACTTCTCAAATATTTGTTGAATAAAGGAATGAAGAACAAAATAACCTACACATTCTTAATAGCTCAAGGGCTTTTTGACCAGTGTCTCCTCAAAATCTCTCATTTTAAAAATGGAAGTATTAATTGCTCAAAGGGTATGTGATTTATTCGTGGCCACGCACACACTTAATCAAACCTGTCGATAGATTCAGAGCATTGCTCTCTTCTGATGGAGCGCAGAACCCTCACGAGGCTGGGGGACATCAGAGCATAAAGTCAGTGTTACATTTCATCAGACATGTTCTTTTCAGGGCTTTTCTGATTGTGTTCTTTGGGATTCTCCTCTAAGTGACTTAACAAGAAACACTTGAAGATATCTGGAAAGATGTTTATTGACACTAATTTCAAGACAAAAGAGGCAGGAAGTAGTGGAACTTTAGTAGCATCAGCAGTAATGAAGTAGGTTTTTGTGTGGTGAGGGCAGGTGGCAGTGCCACTGGGTTCAGTCATGCTTTTGTCATTTGCTCCATTTATGCATCATTAAGTGTGGGGTGACTGGTTCAATACCAAACAGGTTCGTACAAAGATCCAGATAAGTATTAAAATGCCAGGTTATTAAGTCACAGCTGAAAAAAATGTGTCGGTTTATCAGTGCCCCTCTAGAAAATTCAATATAATAGGATTAATTACAATAACAGAATTCACTGGTGAGTAGAAAACCCGTTTGCAACAGCTACTATACTCGAGACTGCTGGGAGAGACATGACACTTATGTTGCTTATCTTGTTTACAACTTGTGATTGGCACTGGAGAATGCTGAAGAGTCATGTAGCCAGTTCTAGGTGAAAAACAGACTGAAACAGGTTTAAAAGTGATTTTGCTTATTATTTTTAAACTCCGTGTTCAGTAACTTCATATTAATAGCTTGAAATTTACCAAGGTAAAGGTATTTACACCATAGAAATAAATTGCTACAAATATGGTTTTGAGGTGTTTTAAAGAGACCTTCTTGTTTAAATATTTACCAATATGCTACTGTGCACAATATAATTATATGACAATATTCATCATCTAATCTCTCTTTCTTTTCTTTGAGATAGGATTTCTTTGTGTATCTCTGCCCATCCTGGAACTCACTGTGTAGACTAGGCTGTCCTCAAACTCACAGAGATCTGCCTACTTTGGCTTCCCAAGTGCTGGGACTAAAGGCATGCACTGTCACTCCTGGTTCATCATTTGCTTTCTATTAGCATTTTCCAAACAAGAGACAATGGATTTTTAATTGTTTTATTTTGATCAATGTAATTTTTTCTTATACTTGTAACGACATGTGAGTTTGCTTTCTCGGAGGCATCCCTAGTCAGGCCTCCATGATCACTGATTACACATTCTTAGGAAACTATGCTGGATGATGTATTGAATGGACCATTCCAATTACGGTCATAGACACCTTCATCCCCATGTTATTCAAAGTAAGTTTGAGACCAAACTGAATGCCAGTCTGGGGTTGACATGTATGTTCACCATCAAAGCAGCAGCTAAACCTCTTCTGCCTTCAATAGCTATGGAGAAAGAGATGGTGGGAATGAGGGAGGGGAACAATGATTTAGGGTGCTGAAAAAGATACAGGATTCAGAAAAACATGAGAGGAACTAACGCTTTTTTTAAAAAAATGAGTTTGAACCAATCAGCGTCTCCTATGTGTTTCTGGACTTAAATGGGCTAACGATTCTGTATGAGGAAGATTTGAAACATGGATTGCTGCTAAGGAGGGAGAATTGGACAAATCTCTATAGTCAATAATCACAATCACGGTGCCTGGTAGGCAACATGATAAGCTTCATTTTTCTATTTTTGGCAAGCTGGACTTACAGAAATGGTAAATCTCTTACCAGATTATTTCTCTAGTGATTATATTTGTTAACCTACTTGATCTAGTACAATGTAGACCCTAGTTGGGATCCTCCCCTGCACAGAGAAAAATCAGTATTTATAGAACCTATATATTTAAACTTAACAAGAGGAGGAAAAAAGACTAGTTAGTAAAGGGCCTGGTCCACTTTCAATCCCAGTGAATTGACTTTGGACATATGTTTGTTTTTTTTTTTTTTTTATTAAGCTAGCTTTGTTTTTTCCTTAATCCAGTTAACGTACCGGGAAACCTTAGTATATATTCCATATTTGCCTCTTATTGCACACTCTTCACCCCAGCTAATAATGCCAGTTAGGAAACTGGTCCCTTCCACTTCAGTAACATGGGGTCCCCCGCTATCTCCTTCACAGGAATCTTTGCCTCCCTTATCGTAGCCAGCACAGAACATGTTGTTATAGATGGTGACTGTTGTGGACCGAAGGCATGTGGCTCTATCAACCAGTGGAACCCTAAGGACCTGAAGAATGGAAGCCTGCCTCCCTTTGTTGAAGATTTTTCCCCAGCCACTCACATAGCCAGACCTAAACTTGAGGAAAATATTTGTATATTCCCTATTGGCCACACAGATAGGTGTTACATAGCTGTTTAGTATTAAAGGTTTATCCAGCTCCAGCAAGGCAATGTCGTGGCTGTACTTATTAATAGTCGCATTGTAGTGGTAATGAGGGATGATTTGAATCACATTTCGACTTTGCTCCGTGTCTTCCTTTTCGTCAATGTTATAGTCACCTGTTGAAAACAAATGGTTTCTCATAGTTTATAGTCTTCCACATGAATGCATTTCCCATGGGTCTACAGTCCGCCTGGCCCACTGATCACTAGCAACCAAGATTTCAATGATCGAATATAGTGGGTGGGGAAATTGGCATATCAATAAATGATTGCACTATGCTGACAGTGCTTTATGGGTTCACAAAAATAATTATGGGGCTTGGAAGGTGGAATAAGTTAAGATTTGAAATTATGACCCCTCTACCCTTAGCTCACTTTACTCAGTAACAATCCCATTGGATCTTTAGGCAATATGATATGTCCATTATACACTGATGTTGCCAATTATTATCTATTTTTTAACTTACCAGCAACAACCTCAATTTTATCACCAGGTTTAACACAGTGGGCAGCAGTTACAACCCATTTTTCATTAATGATGGAACCTCCACAGAATGCCTTGACTTTACCATTTAAATTGACCTGTGGAAATAAAATTAAGAGTCTAACTGCATATGATATTCGATCCAGAGAAAAATGAATACATATGGTGTTTGCGGCAGTGGGGGAAAAGTTGGCTTCTAGGTTCTTGGCAGAAACGGAGGATTTCTGGAAAGTGTCAGCTGTGCAGATGAGTTAGTGTTTCTGCAGCACAGACTGAACTCTTGTTTCTGTAATGGGCTTGAAGTGAATACCGAATGAGAGATAGGGAGGTAGAGATGGTGCTCCAGATGAGGTGAGTCTGAGGAGTGCCTTTTTTTTTTTTTTTTTGGTATGCGATGTGGGGCCTTTGAGTTCTTTTCCCATATTATGCAGAGAGGCTTCTGGCACAAGTTACTCCAGCAGATACAGTTAATAAGTGAGGAAGTAATGACCAACTAACTACTCAGGACAAAGAGTTAGGATCGAATCTCTTGCCTTGTATAAAGACATCTCTTTGCTACAGGTCAAGTGAAAATAAAAATGACCGCTTATTTTAGGGGCTCTTTCAAGCCCTGTCCAAATTAGAATACTATGAAATGATACCTAAGGAATCCACAGGGGCTGTGCTTGTTAGTCACCTATGTGCTGATCACAATCAGGGTTCACACAGTCCTTCCATTTCCCGTAATTATAGCCAGTTTCCTTTGGCTTTTGAAAATGTAGGCTGTCCTTGCTCTAAAAAGCCTGCTTTGCTGTGCTTGATTTTTAGACAATGTGGGCAAACATGTCTGGCATTAAACATGAACATTATAGGTAAGAGGATAAGTCATTCTCTCTTGCATATATTCACATCATAATCAAACAGGACTATCAGTGTTTTTTACCAAATCAATGTCTAAATCAACTTAGAGGATATCAGTTGCAACGCAAAGGTCTTTTTGATCCACGTTTTCAGAGATAAAGCTGAGAAATGTGGACACTAGAGGGCGCACTCAGCATTCGGTAAACTGCAGGAGCCCGCTAGCCTCTGGGAACTGATGCCCTTTGCCTAGGTTGTAAATAGTCCTTTGGCTAAGCCGGTGCCTAAACAAGACAAAGGGGGCTTTTGGTCCCTTTGAGTGAGGGGCATAGATGGTCCTTTTGAAGGTTGTTCTGGGCCTGAATTCAACTTACTGAACAGCTACTGTGTCCTGGACACTAAAGTAGTAGCTTGGTACACAGAGTCCTGAAGGGCTCACTGAATTGTTACTGATCTCTTGCCTTCTTTCCCACATTCAGGCTCTCTGGCTCTTTTTTTTTTTTAAAGCTATTGTTTTATATTTTAACAAATTGCAAAAATACAGAAAAAACATAATTATATAACTAACACCAGCATTTCTACAACCTAGATTTAACAATCTATATGTCTTTCTTGTGTGATTATTTGGGGCTAATAACTGTATTGATATGGACTATTAGACTCTCCTTTCACAAATGAACAAACTAACATTTCAAGCTACTTACCCACTCATGCTACTGAGATAGCATAGTGGGTGCGATTCCATAGTTCTGTTCTGCATGGCTCCAGCATTTCTGTTCCTGAGCATTCAGAATCCCTTACAGGTGTTCAGAGAGCCAACTCTCGTATTATGATCTGGGTTTCTAGATTTGGGGGCCCATAAAGACTTAATGAGAACATTGGTGGGTAGGGCTGGAGAGAATGGAACTCTAGACTATTCGTACAGTTCTCACAATTAGGCTTGAGAAGTGTTACATGGATAGTGAATCCAAATTCTCATGGCTGGATAATCTTTATGTTTTAAAAATGCTCATACGAGACGGAAACATACTTTATAGGGCCAATATGAGGCCCTTTGTTCTAAAGCCTGGATATAGGTGCTGTTGAAGATACTGAAATAGAAAACCTTCCTTTTTCTTCTAGGGTAGCTTTCACGACTCATCATTTAAAACCTATTTAGTGCTATACTACTTCTGGCATAGGGATGGATGTTTGCTGGCTGACTGCAAGCCTTCACAGGTGTGCAGGGGCTGCAGTCTGCAGCTTAGCACACATAGTCTTGATAGCCCATTACTAACACCAGATGATCCCCACACTTCTTGCACAGTCCCTAACAGGGGAGGGTACATCACTGTTCCCTTGATGGACTACCATAGCCACCAAAGGAGAAAGGTGATTGCAAAACAAACGCACTTCCATGTCAAGATGTGTCGAGGCCCTGGAATTCTCTACTCACTCTTTGATTTTGCTGGAGGAGCAATATTCTGGGTGCAGAGAAGCTATGTTAGTATGCACCTTCCACCGAATGACTTAGATTATGTACACTTGACAACAATCTTTCCTCTGTAGGAAGGAAGGCAGCAATAGCATTTGTGTTGGAGCAACTATAGGACATTTGCCTGAGTACCATGGATTAGGGAATGGCAGTGCTCATGGGTAAGTGTGGGGAGAGGTAGGTACTATGAGGTACCATGGGCAGGGAAGTAGGAGGTAGTAAAAGATGTGACTACAATACCCCAAGTTTCTGTGCCCTAAGCACATGTTCTATTATCTCATTAGGCTTAAGATAAAGAGTACAAATACAAAATACTTAACCTTTGATATGAGACCCTTGTCAGCATACAGCACTGTACAAGTGTACTGGTCAAAATAAGAGATGGCTGACCCTGACCCCAAATGATTTTTACCATCAAGTGAATTTGAGCAACATGGTTCTATGCTGGTCCTGAATATTACAACCCAGCACATCTGTCTCTGGAAGTAGAATTAACATGCCACAGTAGAAATTTGTTTCTCTTTTGGCTACTATTACGGTATTACTGAACAGCTCCCAGCTTAGTGCGTTAGTTAGGTCAACCTAAATGGTATCCACAGCCCAAGAGCACACAGACTGCAGTACATTCTTTATGACTCTGCCAAAGGTTTGCTGCCTGAAGATTCTGCTGCTCTCTAGTAGATGACTGTGAAATATGGATGTGTCCTTTTAAGCCTGAAGAGCATTCTTTGCCAATCACTAATTGATGTTTTTAGCAAACACCTTTGCCAAGAAAAGAGGACTAAGATCTATTTGCAATTAAAAGATTACAAATGCGTGGTTTTGGAATGCTTGCTTGGCCATCTCAGGATTGTAGCTAAGTATTAGCTACTTGGAAGATGAGCTGTCTGCTTGGCCAAGGATGAGTTCTTATAAGACTTTTGAGAGTCATGGGGAAAAGAGGAAAGCATATGTTCTGAGCAAGGTATCCAAGTTCTCATCTGTCATATGTTCTCACAGTCACAGTCTAGTAGGAGCTTGTTTCTGTCTAACACTCTCATCTCAGACACACCTATATACATTGACAAAATGCATATAATTGCTGTATCCTATTCATGGCAATGGCAGCCCACAACAATAGCTGCGGTCTCATTGTTCTCTCTTTAACCTTTAACTCCAGCTTCCCCTTTCACTGAACCCAGATTCTCCTTTGCCATAGATTTCAGCTTTCTAACAACGTAACTTATTCCATATTTGATATTATATAAAGTAAGATAAATGGCATACTGCTTGCTAGGCCCACAGATGTTGCTTACCAAATTCATGGCAGTAGGTTATTTTATTCAACACAGAAAGGATACTCACTTTGGTTTTTTAATGCTTAGCTATTACCATTGAATACAATGACCATTGCTATGTACTTCATCAAACAATACTGCAGAGTAATAGTCCAAATGTTCTGTCCACACTAGCTTTATAGATGTAGAGATTACATGTGCCATTTTCTTTTTTCCTCTTAATTGGAATTTTATTATTTAAGCTAGGAATAATACAAGATTGTGTTTTTTAAGGAAGACAGTTCTTGTTTTGTTTTTGAGACATGGTTTCACTATGTAACCCCAGCTATCCTGTAACTTACTCTGTACACCTGGCTGGCCTTAAACTCACAGAGATCTACCTGCTTCTGCCTCCTGAGTGCTGTGATTAAAGGTGTACACTACCACACATGGATAAATAAAACAGATCTGTAGAATTACTATAGTCCATGTAAAAGAAAACATCTCTGGATCATTCATATTTTAAGTTAGATGTAGTAAATCATTGCAAATGGCAGCATAAGCCAAGAGCTCAGGTCACTTCAACGATAGCTGGGGCACTAAGCTGGGAAAAGCTGGAAATGGGGAAAATGAAGCTGTTTAAGGAGGATATTTATGCCAAGACTACAAATATAAGATAAAAATACCTCTTTGAAAAAGATCAGGTATTTATATAGGTCTACACAGATTTTAGCAGAAAGCAGAAAAGGTTTACACATGCTCAGAATTGTAGGACTAGCCCATGACTGTGGGAAAAAAACTAAATTAAAGCTTTAGACAGGCGCTGTGCTGTTTCCTCAAACCTCTACTTTGGAGTTGTTGATGAAAGTGATCTAGTAATATAGGTGTTACCGTTTGCCAAAGCTTTTGTTCTTCCCTATATAGCTGTTTTAGTTTTCTCAGTCAGTCAGATACAGTTTCTAAGAAAAGCGTGTTTCTGTTAATGTGCAGAGCACTTAACTCTCTGGCTTTGCCTCTCATCCCCTGAAGAGCTCCTTCACAGACTCTGCTTCTTTTCCAAGGAGCTCTGGTCTACTGCGGGAGAACATGGGGGAAATGACCTCTTCTGCCTGCCTTACACCTTTGGCCTGGCTGAACTGGGTAGCTGTGCAGCTCAGGACTCCTAGAGCTCCCAGGAAGTGATCCTGCTGTCTGTCCTGACAGGCCACTTAGGCCCTGGCCACTAGCCAGACAAATAAAGTGGAAGCCATGGAATAAGGTGAGAAAAGACAGTGACAGTGGCCAGGCTTCTGGAATCCCCTAGCCTGTGCCATGGATCTCTCACCTGGTAGATGAACACTCTCTGAGTCTCAGGCTAGGACTGCTAGGGTTTTTTTTTTTTGGCGGGGGAGGGGGGAGGTCAGAAGATCTCTGCTGGTTGACAGTTCCAAAACATTTGTACAATAAGTCTCTTGTCTACCAACTGAGTCAGGGATTCAGAAAGGGTTTCTTAGTTGAGACCAGACTACTGGCTATAGCTTTTACCTGTAAGTCCACAAAGAAACAGGTATCTTCTTCTTCCTCATTTCCTTGGCAAGATGCAGACAACTCATTTAAACATCTGTCTCTGTGTGTGCACGCACGTGTGTGTGTGTGTGTGTGTGTGTGTGTGTATGCACACACACATATGTGTGTACATGTGTGTGCGCATGTGAGTATGTGATGAGACTTGAACCCAAGCCATACTCATGGTAGGCAAGCACTCTACTACTGAGATAGCACCAGCCCCACCAAACCCTTTGGTCAGACTAAGAATGTCTAGTTCATTCAAAGTGCTGGTGGCTCCTGATGAAAGTCAATTCTTTGTTCCTTCCTCTTACTGACTTGCCCAACAAGAGTCAACTCCGAATGGAAGGCTTTTAGGAAACATCACCAAGTACAGACACTTTTCTAGGTGACAGTTGCAAGTGGTATTTCAGATTCCAGAACCAGAAATTTAATATGATGGTCATTGAAAACACTATTTCTCGCTTTCTCTCAGTGCCTTGGCCACAGCAGCTGGGTGCAGTCTTGTCTGTAATTAAATCTAGCAAGCTCAGGACTAGAGAGATGGGTCAGTGGTTAAGTGGTTCTCAGCATCAACATTGTGGCTCACAGCCATCTCTAACTCCAGTTCTAGGGGATCTGGAGGTCCATAATAACCAGGCAGGTACATGGTATGCAGACATACATTGAGGCAAAACATTAATACATGTAAAATAAATAAAATAATTAAAAATGTAGCACTCCTATCTGACAGATTGACCATTTCACAAGTGAGAAGAGGCTGTGGTTGCTTTCACTTCCTCCTTCTTTGTTGAAAAGTAGCTTTTGTAAACCTAGTTTATCTTCTATTTTTAAAAGGCAGTGATCTTTCCTGAGGAACTGGACAGAGATTGGTGTGGATTCCTTGGCTAGGAAGGAAAAATGCAGAACCGGCAGGCTCTCTCTCTCTCTCTCTCTCTCTCTCTCGTTCTCTCTCTCTCTCTCTCTCTCTCTCTCTCTCTCTCTCTCTCTCTCTCTCTCTCTCTCTCAAACCAAGAAATATCTTTGTGCCTCACTTCTGGAAAAGAAAAACCCTTGGCTATATACTTCAGTGGGAGAGCAGTGCTTGCTTAGTGTAAGGATGGCACTGGATTCAGGTGCCAGCACTCCACACACGAGCTCTTGCTTGCGTATGCGCATGCACACACGTGCACACACACACATACACATGCACACCCCTCTACACAAGGTTTAGGTGAATTGTCTTTATCTTGGGTGGAGTGAGGCTGGAGGGAGTGGGCAGGGGAAGACACCTGGCTTCTTTGTGGAGTTACAGGTAAGACAGGTAGATTACTGGTGCAAGTGATCTTAATTGTCATTGAAATAGTCAGTAACTGTGCATGTTAACATGCATTTGTCAGTGAGCATTCCCACTGATCCTAGCAAGAGTTGACAGGAAACAGGCAACAGCTCCAATAACATAAAGACTGTAGTGAGGAAGGACCTGGAAATATTTGAAATAGTATATAACATTTCCATTGTCTTTCCCCTAGAGCTGCAGACACCATCCAATAGTCTCTTTACTTAAAAGGAAAATCAAGGGGCTTCTAGAGTTACTAAATGTCCTTTTAGGAAATATTGTGGGAAATGCAGATCACGTGACTAAACTGAGGCTATATTTCCCCTCCCATTTTAGTTATGGTTTAACTGGGTTTCCCCCCCCCCCATTTCCTTTAATAAGGGGTAACTCTAAGATCACAATGTGAACATCTTCGGAATAGAAACATTCTGCTTTATTTAAAGAGGAAAGGATGTTCTTAGTCAACAAGTCCCTGGACAAAATTGCATTATACTGCTCCAGCACATGGAGCATCATGAAGGTTAAGGTGAAAGCTGTTCTCTTCATAGGCTCAGATATTTGAACAGTTGGTTGCCAGCTAGCGGTGCTGTTTTGGGGAGCGGGGCAGCCTTGCTGGAGGAAGTACATCTCTAGGGTGTGCTTTGAGATTTGGTAGCCACACCCCACTTCCAGTTTTCTGGCTCTGCCTTTGTGTTTGTGGTTGAAGATGTGATCTCTCAGCTTCCTACTCTGGCTGCCATGCCTCCCCACTAAGATCAACTCTTACCCTTTAGAATCATAAACTAAAGCAAGTCCCCCCTTCCTTAAGTTGCCTTTGGTCATGGTGCTTTGTCACAGCAACAGAAAAGTGACTAATGCAAGCCATTCTGTTTATGGACATTGTGGATATAAGGTATAAAAACACATGAGAATACAGAAAATTAAATAGAATTAGCTGCCCTGATGTTAAATAGAATGAAAATCCTTACAATGTCAGGACCCAAGAGAATCTGTTCAAAGAAAGGTCACTGGAGAGGGTTAGTTGACCAAGAATAGTGAGACTTTCTGACTCACTGGTTTCCTCAGGGGCTGAGTCCCAATGTGTGTGTGTGTGTGTGTGTGTGTGTGTGTGTGTGTGTGTGTGTGTGTGTATGTGTGTGTGTGTGTGTGTGTGTGTGTGTGTGTCCGACCCTCATTTACAGACATCCCTATCGCTGAAAAGTTGCTTGTTTGGAATCCTACTGTGCTATTTGTTTAATGCCAAATTTCTTTTTGACATTGTCCCGCAGCTGTCCCGGGGCTCGTCTTTCACCAGATGCTTAACGATAGGGGTTTTATTTTGCTGAATGATGAAATTTACCCAAATACATCTCACAGTCCCTATGGGTCTTTCTAATACCCTAGCCCAGTTCCTCATCTGATCTGTAGTTTGCCATCTGAGAGTCAGCATTTAGACACACTATCAGTATAGAGTACCTGCCAAGGGATTTGACCTGGTTTTGTGTTTTCTCCACCAACAATTCGAGTGAAGTCATTAAATGATTCAGTATTTCCAGTGACGTTATCCAGAATGGCACTGCCAGTGATGTTATTCAGAATTAATTCAGCTTCAGTAGAATTTCCATAGTCCATATCAGAAAAAATAGCCTCAGCACGGGTGATCTTCTTAGGACTATCTGAAACAGAAACTCTTCCACATGGAAATGGAACTACAAAAGTGGAAAAAGGGAGAATAGTTTTATATTTCATAGTGGCAAATGGAAATGCATTATGAAAATTAAGAATGAGCCCCATTCATTGCTGTCACTTTGGAGAAGACCCATCAACATTTAAAAAAATGAATACGGTTTCAAACTAAAAGGCTGACTGCATTATTTTCATGCAGAGTTTTCAAAGCTTCCATGGGGAGAATGCTTGGATCTGGAATCCACCATCTTTATGAAATGAAGTAAGTATTCTAAAATCAAACTTACTAGGACTTTAAAAAAATCTAAGTACTTTTGTCTAGTTTCTTAATTAAAGTCTTACATCAAAGTTCCCTCCCCCTGAATAGAAACCTAGCAGAGATGCTCTGTAACTTTCGTTTTAGGATAAGATAAAAGGGGCTTCCACTACTTGCTATTAGCAGGGTCTTTTTGTAGATGATTAATGCACTAGAGATTCCAACATGGAAGTTTTGAAGAGAGAACTTTATGATTCAATTACATATTTGTCAAAAATTTACCAAATAGATTGTTAATATGGTTATCAAATCCATATTTACTTGGATCCGACCACCTCCCATCTCCAACATTTCATTTATTTCCCAACGAATTGTCTACTGATCCATGAAAGGACCACCAAAATAAAAATTTGTAGCTAAACACTTTATTTTCATGTTTTAACTCCTCTTAGTTACGTTCCATATAACAGACATTTCTATAGCAACCAGCTATGGCTAAATATCATGAAGGCAGCTTGCGGTTGAAAAAAGTAGGAAATGGCCGGGCGTGGTGGCGCACGCCTTTAATCCCAGCACTCGGGAGGCAGAGGCAGGCGGATCGCTGTGAGTTCGAGGCCAGCCTGGTCTACAAAGTGAGTCCAGGACAGCCAAAGCTACACAGAGAGACTCTGTCTCAAAAAACCAAAAAAAAAAAAAAAAAAAAAAAAAAAAAAAAGAAAAAAGTAGGAAATGAGTTCAAAATACATATGCATAAGTATACGTGGTCAACAATGGCTTGAGAAAAGAGACCATTATCTTTGAAAAATCAGAACAGCTTATTTTAGGTTTGGCCTACTTACTAAAGCTAAGGCTACATTCAAATAGAACTCTTAATAGTTGGAGGTGCTTTTCAAGTTTCTTCTCTCAGAACATTGAAAAGCTTATAAGGACTAAGCTTCTGTGCCAGCTGCCTTCATTAGAAGTTAGCTTTTTTATGACAAATATTCATAGATGTGCATGTGCACACAGACACACATGTACACAATTCTAAGGCAGTGTATGTGAAGAAGCAGGCAGAAGGTGAAGCGTCACAGACTCTTCATTTTACTTACAGAAGATCCACTCTTGTATTCTGGGCCTTTCTTTAATTTCCTCTGCCTGGTACATTGCTGAGATTGGTATCAAATCCACCGTTACAGAGGAATGGTTCATAATTTAATGTACCAAATTAATAAAAGATCTGGCTTTGGAAATGCAAGCATAACTGTATCTGGTTTGCTTCAAAATTGTGCTTACTTTGTATTTGTAAGTATGCGATATATGTGTGGTCACATGTGCGTGCTGGTGTGCATGCCCATGCTTGCATGTGTGGACACCAGGGGTTGACGTCAAGCATCTTCATTTATGTCTCTGATGTCTACATTTTTTTTTAAGACTGGCCCCCTCACTGAACCTGGGACTCACTATTCTTCCCCTTACATTTTGGGTTCACACTGGCTTTTATATACTGAATATCTAAATTCAAGTCCTCATGCTTGCACATGGAAGGGTTTATTTTCCTTCTTTTAGTCTTCCAAAGCTTGCCTCCCTCTCTCTAAGTCAAAACTATGGCTTCTGAGAGGAGCTATGAGTGTGGAGATGCTCTATGTACAGCAGGTAGATGTCAATATGGTGGAATGCTCACACCACAATGAACCACTCCCCTTCACTGTAAAGACTATGTTGGTCAGCCTGGGAGAGCATAAAGAGTTGCTTGATCAAGTCTGACAGCAAGTACAGAGACTCAGTTTATGACTTCAGTCAGGAAGTAACTTTCATAGACTGAAGTAGCTAGGCCCCAGTAGACTTATGCTTAACAGTTAGCATCTTTCTTTACCAGAAACTTACTAGTCATCCAAGTATTTATAAATGTCTTTTGTTGTATGATAATGCATTGTTGACTTGATCTCACTGAATCTTAAATATTGTGCATAGAGATCACACAGATCCATTTATTTGTGATATAGAAATCAAAGGAAAAAAACAGCTCAGAAATGAGTTCAGGCTGTACATAATTATTGAATTTAAGTCTGAAATGATGGTGCCATTTGGAAAATTAACTTATTCATTTAAAGCAACCAATATGTTGTTTAATTTCAAAGTAGATACAAGTAAGTATTAAACTAAGGTAATTTGGGGGCTCAAGAAATGTCTCAGTGGTTAAGAGCACTGACTACTACTGCAGATGCCCTGAACTGGGTAACAGCGGGAATTACGGAGGGTTAGTAGGCACCTAATTCACTAAGCTTCCGTAACTCCAGTTCAAGGGAGCTTATACCCTCGTCTTACTCCCACAAGCATCGTACACTCTTGAATGAATACATATATGCAGACAAGACACTTATATACATAAAATAAAAACGATCATTTTAAAAGTGTAAAATAACATTTAAATGCTAAAGATTCAAAGACAATTTTTAAAAAATAACTTATTTAGATTTTGACCTGCTGGTTCACAGGACTTCTGGTCTTCTGCAAGTTGGTATCCCTCAGTGCAGGAACAAATTACCTTGTTATCAGCACCATTTCTGCAAAACTGCTTGCACCTGCCATTTTTAATGTTACATGTTACATCTAAAAGAAAAGGAAAAGAAAACCTAATGGCTCATCTGACATACATTTCAAAAAAGTCCATGGAACAACAGGCTCATATATGGGTTAAACATAAGTTGAAACAATCTAGGAGCCTAGAGCTAAGAGTAGAAAATGAGGTAAAATAAGATCCTCAGTAAGTCATGAAGATGGTGTCAGCAATGTTTTGCTTTTGTGTACCACCAAGTAACTGAATATTGTACTTTGACTAAATCATGAACTACAACTAGAAACCTATTTGTTGAAGTAAAGCACATATTCAGGAAAATCAATAAAAATTTGGTGTGAAGCTTTACAAAGTAAATGCACCTGTTTAAATGCTGCACAGGTTAATAAAGAGAACATTATCAACCCTCACAAGTCCTGTAATGTTCCCTCCTAATCATTCTACCCTTCCTCCTTTATAAAAGTTAACATTTACTGGGATTCAAACATAATAAACACCTTTGATCATTCATGAACTTTATGTAAACAGCACATATTTATTTGTATTTTAGCAATTTTTTTGTGAGATTCATCTATTTGGTTTCGTATACCAATAGTTAATTTATACTGCTCTGTACTATTTCATTGTATTAATACATTTTCATCCATCTATTCTACTACTTGTTAAAAGTACTTGTGTGTGTGTGTGTGTGTGTGTGTGTGTGTGTGTGTGTGTGTGTCCATAGAAGCCAGAGTGTGTGTTGAGTACTTTTACATCCTTCTTTTACTACTAAGCATTTAATTTTCACTCTGTTCTAAAATTTGTTTTTTATTTATTATGGTATAAATTGAATTGATATTTTTATTGCTTTCATATACAACACCTTTTCTGTATGTTTATTTATTTTAGTTGTTTAAAGTTAATGTGATAGATAGTTCACAGTCCAGTAAATCAGGAGAGGAAAACAAACTGTTATCAGGGCAAGGGAATAAAGAAACTGACCTGAAATTTTAGTTTTGATATTAATAATCCACTAAGTACATGACCAAAAAATGTAGTGTCTGGTCTTTTGCATTTACTCAGTTTTGAAGATCTTTCTCCTCATTACTGATGGTAACATCTCTGGCTCTTTTCTTGTTCCTAGCTATCATATTGTTGCTACAAAGCAATACTAAAATGTTCAGCCAAATCAAATACCACTTGTAGAAAATGTTCCATCAATATGAGGTTGAGATAAGTTAACAGAGGTGGGTGGTGAGAACAAGCTACCTGTGTCCAGGGCAAGTATGAAGAGAATGAGTAAACTTGGTATGATTTTTTTAGTCTGCTTCTGTGTCCTTGCTTAAGCAACCAGACCTCTCCATCATTTTCTTATTTGCTATTGCCCTTTCTGGCCCAATGTGTCGCTGATACTCCTGATCTCTGGGTTGGTTGGTGCATGTGGTGGAATGTATTGGTGTAGCATCAGCAAACTTTTGCCTGCAGTCAAAAGGCTTGGGATTCTAGAAATAGAATTATAAGCACAAGAAATTCCAGGGGAGAGGTCAATAGAGCAGGACCTGAGAAACAGAATGGAACTCATTAATCAAATATTGAGGACTTAGATGTCACACACTAGGTTGGGTATGGGTTTTCCTTGGTCCTAAGGCTGGCCTTGGTACCTAGAATATCCGCTGAAGAACTTTGTAAAGCATTCGTTTTATACCTCTTCCTGATAGCACTGGGTTGCCCACCAGAGCCTTAACAAAATTTTGTTCTGTTTAACAGGTTTGCCAGAAAACATGCTATTCAGCTAAACTCAACAATTTTCCCATGCCCAAAATATATAGTAAATGAAATAGTTGGGACTATGGTGTGTTGAAAAACTAAAAAACAAACAAACAATAATAACAACAGCACAACAAACTCTCAGGCAGTACTCCTTTGTTTGTAAGTTTTTCTTCCTATTTGGTTTTCCACATTCTTCAGGAGGAAAGGATGCCTGAATACTTGAAGACCTTGATCTACCTGATAGACATTTGGACTTCTCCTGCAGTAGAGGAAATCCAGAGATTTTTTTACTCTAGGCAAAGAGACTCAGTAGCCAGTTAATTCTTCTTTTTTAACTAGAAAGCATGTCTCAAGTGTTTACTCCTCGTTCCCTCAACTAAGTCTCCCTGATGAACACACGAAAAAGAAAGCAAAAGGTCACAATAGTGGAAATCTTTTCTTTTCCAAGACAAGGCATGAGCTCACATCCCCATGCACTGTGCTGCCTCATGACTTTTCGGATTTGTGTTCAGTTCAGCCTGAGGCAAGAAACTTAAATGGGAGTTTGTATATGCTTTGTTGTTGCATTCCTCTAGTGTGTGAGATAAGAGCATTCTGACAGAATTCCCATTTTTTTTCTGAACCAGCTGAGCTGAAAAGATTAAAAAAAAAAAAAACCCTCCTTATCAAATTGTTTAGATCTGATCAATAAGCCCTAGAGGCTAAGTGTGGTGGTGGCTGCAGCACAGCAACAGAGTCCTGATCAAACAAGTGTGGGAGCCAAGGAGTATTGAGATGCTGCCAGCTGTAGACTTCACACTTTTTCTCTGTGGACCATAACCTCCCACGTACAGTGTATTCTATTATAGAATTCTGAGCTTATGTTCACATTCCTCGAGGGTGTCCTCGTCCTCCTTTTAAACCATCTATCTTTTAAAACAAGGTAGAGAGCCAGAGAGCTGGCTCATTGGTTAACGGCATTTGCTGCTTTCTTAGATGAACCGACTACACATCCCAAAGGCCACAGGAACGCTTACAACTTCCTTTTTCTCCAGTTCCAGAGGACCCCATGCCATCTTCTGGCTCCTATGGGAATTACATGCACATGATACACAGACAAAACATCCGTAAACATAAAGGAAACTACGTGAACATTAAACTAGACAGAGGTATATTTTTATATTAAAATTTATTTTATTATTATACTTGTCATGGGCATGGGTATGTTTTGCTTGCATGTAAGTTTGTGCACCATGTGCATGTTTGGTGCCTGCTGATGCCAAAAGAGAGCATTGGATGCCCTGGAACTTTAGTTACAGAAAGTTGTGAGCTACCATGTAGGTTCTAGGAACTAAACCTACTTCCTCTAGAAGAGAAGCCAATGCTTATAACTGCTGAGCCATCTCTCCAGCCCAATGTTTATGTTTGCAGTTACAAACGTCTATGCTGTAACCTTCAAGCACAGCAAAGAATGAGTTATTCATTCCTTTTACTCCAATGGCATCATCATTTGAGCCAATAATGAGTAAATACACAAAATATTCCTTTATTTTATATGTCTGGAATATGAGGAACAAATTTCACTAAGTCTGAATTTTAAATTACAATCTTTCAGAACAAATGGCACTTTAGAGATGTTGGACCAATTAACACACCCACAGGAGTGGTGGTGAGTCAAGCAGTGGTTTATTTGCTACATAAGGAATCTTAAACAAATGGAAGTCCAGCCCGAGTATATTAGTTCACCCACTTTCATTCATTCTTTTTGAATCCCTTTGTCCTTTCAACTTTTCCTTTTATTCTGAGATCTTTCAGGTTTCAAAGGAAGATGATCAATGAACCTCCTCTTGGCACTGAACAATATTACAGGGACTTTTATCCCCTTTTTCAATAGGCCGAGTGCAGCTGGTGCCTTTCATTTCATCTTGTGCCTTGTTCGCCTGTCAGAGAGATGGCTCTATTGCCTTAATAGTGTCCCGCTACTCTTCTACTCTTTGTCCTTAGCCATGTAACCTGTGGTGTTAAATGCTTTTCCTCAGATTGCATCTCTATTCTTCTAGAATTTCAGAGTGCAGAATCTTTTCTTGGTACCATGTGCTTCTCTCAGTCACAATGTCAGCAATACTGCATCCAGAGGCAGTAATCAAGCAGGTAAAGGACTTTGAGATTTACTGCTCAAATGACCAAAATATTCTAGAAATATCCTAGGCTATAAGAAGAAAAGATAAACAAAAATCTCACATTTGCAAGTTACTTCTTTCTTCTGTTACTCTTTGTATAACCAACATGTTGAATTGAGGAAGAACCTCTGATTTTTACAACAAATTTAACTTATAAATGCTTTGTCCATCTGGAAGAGTTCCTATCACATGGGGGCTGGGCATGCCAATTTCTAAAGCCTATTTACTTCCTTTGGCTGGATCAACACTGATGCAGTTACAAGTTCAAATAATTTAATGGGTGTAGTTTCCTCAGAGTTTTGAGTACAGTGCAGCTGAAGTTCACTTCCTGGTTCAACTATTTATTTATTTATTTTGTTTTTTGAGGCAGAGTCTCTCTGTGTACCCTTAACTGTCCTGGACTCGCTTTGTAGACCAGGCTGGCCTCGAATTCACAGCGATCCGCCTGCCTCTGCCTCCCGAGTGCTGGGATTACAGGCATGTGGTTCAACTATTTATACTTCTGATGTTTAAGCCGAAGTTTTCTTGTGTTCATAAAATGAGGATAATAATTGTACTGAGCACATATGACTGTATTAAGGATTAATAAATAAAGAAAATTTAATGTTCCCACTCAACACTAGCTTGAATTCACATCCTGAAAGCTCATACAGAGAAAGTGAATGTTTATAAGCTTTCAAAGTATGTTTTAAGAGAAATATATGGTATATAAATATTTAAATTTCCTGTTTCATCTGGCTTGAAAGGAAACTTTGAACCATGAATAATAAACAGGTTACTTACCTAATTCACAGTTCCTTCCTTCAAATCCAACTTGGCACCAACATTCATAAGAATTAATATCATCCTTGCATTTTCCACCATTTAAGCAAGGATTTGATTCACACTGATCTCCATCTTTAAGACAGGTTAAGAAATTGAATTATGAGATAAACTATTTAGAATACGTAGCCCTCCACTGAATAGACTTATGAAGGTAGGATTCTGATTTTAGGGTCAGAGAAGAACTACTAAGCTGCAAGCTAGCTGTGCAGAGGCCAAGTGATGCATGTTTTGCTGAGTTTCTAAAAGCCACTTCCACCAAGGTTTTCAGGCTAATGCTATCCTGGAAAATTACACAGAGTGAGGCATACACAGTTTATACAATCTGAAGGAAGAGGGAGGATGCCTTTGCATGGAAATTACTACAATCATCAGACAATGAGAAGGATTGTCAGTGTCTCCTCATGGAATGGGAACAGGTTAACCATAAATTAAATTAAATTGAACCACTTCAACAAATAGTATTTGTATTTGATATGAGGAAATGTTACTGTAGGTCTTGAAGAGCAAGCTGTGTTAGACAATAAAGGTGTTTTCACTGGTGGAACTGACAGCTCAGTCACGGTATCTATCTTCTTGTATTGCCTTTTAATGCTTACCTATCACATAAAGTAAGAACCTGTGACAACAGAAGAGGTTCCAGAAACTTAAAGATAGTTTTCTGCATACCAGTTAGGCTCCAAGAGGGCAACTGGGTTCAGTGCATCATCGTCTGAAACTTAAAAGCACCATTGGACGTGCTTTGGGAATACATTTACTGTTTCCATTCTATGTTTTCTGAGGTTTCTACACTTACACAATCTTTGAAGACAGTGATAGCAGAATAGAGAAAGAAACAAAAACAAAAACAGGAAGAAGGAATGGGCAAGATGAAAAGGGCCAGACTGGCTTCTTAGTGTTTGACCTTCATTCATACTACTAAGGAAGCTTCAGGGGGATGAGGTGAATCCAGCTGTAAGGAAAGAGCTATGTAATGTGAGCTATAGAGAAACTGCTGACTATGTCTGTAAGACTCCACATATGAGAAAGAAAACCATGAGATAAAGTGCTATCAAAGATGAAGGACAACAATGGGGAGAATCAAAAAGACATTTTTAGTTCTTCGTCATACTTTATAGCCAACCTCCTTGACATATATTGTTTAGATGCCCGCATACTTTTCCTGTTCTCTTATGGAAGCATGCATCTATGTTCTGGTGACTAAGGGACTAGCATCCATTTTCAGAAATAAACTCTCTGGAAAACGGGATTGCTGTAAAAATTAGAGCTTGCTCTCCCTGCCCCTTGATCCAATGTGCTTTTGCACAGATACTGCAATTTGTTCCAATTCTATGAAAACAAAATACATTATCTCTGGTTTATTATTATTGATGTTCAGAACTGGTCTAAAAATGAGCTACATTTGCACTTAATATTATAGACCAATGAATCTGAATTATTTAGGGTGTTTCAGTGAAAGGATCTGGGCTTGGAGCCAACCACACAGGAAACTCATTTGCTGAGACATATCTTCAAAATGAGTGTCATTTTATTTTGCATTTAGGCCTCCTTTGGGTTCTTGTCTGTGTGTACTATAGGCCAGGAGAAAGCCAGAGTTAGCAGGGGTCACAGACAACAGGAGACAAGACCCTGCCAAGTAAGATTCTTTTTTAAGACCACTAGGTCCTGTATCCGGAGAGATGGCTCACTGGTTAAGAGCCCTAGTTGTCCTTGCAGAGGACCTGAGTTCAGTTCCCAGCACCCATGGGGTTGTTTATTGCAGTCTGTAACTTGAGTTCCAGGGGATCTGGTACCTCCTTTCTTGTCTCCACAGTTACCAGGCACACATGTGGTGCAGACACACATGCCGGCAAATACTTATACATAAGATAAAAGAAATAAACCCTTAACAACAACAACAACCGACTACTAGATTCCTATTTAATTACTAATTACATACAGATTGCAAGATCATGAGGTGTTATAGTGAAAGAAAGGAGTTGGTAACTCCTTGTGACTTGTGACTACCCAGCTGGGTGATCCAAGGCAAATCTTGTACCATTTCTAAGCCTGTTTCCTTCTCTGTGAAACAGAATTCATAATGCTTTACCCATGGGACTATTGTGAGGGTTAAATGTGATAGGCATTCTATAAACTGCCTCTGTGAACTGTACTCAAAGGTGCCTGACAGATGATAGTTCAGTCAGGCTCTTTTTATGGTGAAGTCATGGTAGAGAATGACACAGCAGCGAGGAGCCTGGGCCCAGGATATTTCTGAGTAGTACAGGCTAATTTTGTGACAGCTAGGAATCTTAACTACATGAGAAAGCAAGCATGGGATTTGTTCCTTTTTATTTCTTGTTTGTTTCTTGTCTATTTCTCGTTTTAGGTTTTGGTAGTGAAAATAGTAGAACAAGAAGTATGCCCTTGGTGTTTCATGGGTAATTGTAATCAAAGTATAGTAAACATTGCACTTAGCTGACCTAGAAAGTGATTGCCCAACTTCAAAGTATGCTACTGAGGCTGGGTCTGGGCTGGGTATGGGCTAGGGTTGGAGTTAGGTCTGGGTTGGTGGTGGGGCTGGGCTGGGCTGGGTCTGGACTGGGGTTGGAGTTAGGTCTGGGTTGGTGGTGAGTCTGGGCTGGGCTGGGTCTGGACTGGGGTTGGAGTTAGGTCTGGGTTGGTGGTGGGGTTGGGCTGGGGCTGCTATATGTATAGGAGGGGCAGTGTGAAGGGATTATGGGAGTTTAAATGTAGCTAAAGTAAACATTGATATAGATTTTGGTTTCGTGTGTGTGTGTGTGTGTGTGTGTGTGTGTGTGTGTGTGTGTGTGTAGAAGCCAACCCTGGGTGTGCCTTTTCACTTCCTCATTACATTGTTTTCTGAAGTTGGGGAGAAAAACAAAAACATTACATTGTTTTTTTCTCTCACAGAACTTGGAGAATATTGATTAGGCTAAGCCAGCTAGCCAGCAAGCTGCAGAGGCTTTTCTGTCTCCACCTCCTCAATGCAGGCATGATAGGTAAGCACCATTCACCCCTAGCTTTTATTTTTTAGCATTTATTTTATTTTTATTATTTTCTGTATTCTACCATTTTTCTACCTTTTAATTAAAATATAATTCCAACACTTCCCCCTTTTCCTTTGTATACTCCAAACCCCTCCCTCCAACTCCTTCCATGCTCCCCACTCTCAAATTGCTAATCTCTTTTTCTTTGGTTATTATTGTTACATAAACATACATGCAAAAATATTTAACTACAACCTACTGGGCCCTTTTTTGTGTTTATATGGTTTCAGGGTTGTTAAAATCATGGATGTTAGAAGACAATCTATAGGAGTCTTGGTTAGCACAATTGATAATGCTCCTGATCCTGAGTCTGAGAATCTAGTACTGCCACTTTGCTAAGCCAGCATAATTCCTAACTACATTGTAAAATGTAAATCTTTATCCTTATATACACAGGTAAGTATCACTTTGTATTAGATAACCAATTTGGAAGCTGATCCTCAGACAGGCAATTCTCTGTCTGTTGCTCTCTCTCTCTCTCTCTCTCTCTCTCTCTCTCTCTCTCTCTCTCTCTCTGTCCCCACCCCTGCCTCCTTCCATCCCTCTCTCTCCCTCTTAACCCTAGATCCAGCCCAGCCCCAGAAGCATACTTTGAAGTTGAGCAATGACTTTCTAGGACAACTAAGTGCAGTGTTTACTATACCCTATTTATAAGTACCCACGAAATACCCCTCATCAAAGAAGTTTCTCTGTACAGCAAATAGAGGCCATCATAGAAAACACCACTGGACACTATGTAGAGATCAACAGATCATGGGGAGCCTAGTCCCAGTAAATACATTTGTGTCACAGTTCTTTCATCTAGGGCTCAATGAGCATCACAGAAGAGGGCACAGAAAGATTGTAAGAGCCAGAACACCAGGAAAATCTGCTCTGAAAAGTCTGTCCTAGAAATGGCTGCATAAACAAGATATGAACAATGACAATATGAGTGGTCATGCTAATTTGGAAGGGGGAAATCTCAGAGTCTCACTCCAAGACAAAAAAATACAGGCTAGGAGAAAGGGGTGAAGGGAGGGATGGAGAGAGAGAGAGAGAGAGAGAGAGAGAGAGAGAGAGAGAGAGAGAGAGAGAGAGAGAGAACGTTTTGCAAGGATCAGGCCAATCCTGAAACCATGTATCAAATACGCACAAACAACAATAATGCTGCATTATACTTTGAGGATTAAACTAAGGTTTTCATCTGTGCCGGTTGAACAGTTTTTGTTGTTGTTTGTTAACTTGACATAAGCCAGTGTCATCTTGGAAGAAAGAACCTCATTTTGAGAAAATGCCTCCATCCAACTGGATCTGTGGGGCATTTCTATGATTGCTGATTGATGTGGGAGGGCATAGCTTCCTGTTTAAATGGATGGCTTTCTAGTAGTTCCTCCAGAAGAGGAATTCTAGAAAACATAATTGAACCTCCTGTCAATGCAGTTCATCTGTTCTGTGCAATCAATTAATCTGAAGGAGGTCAACCTGTGAAACTTCCCTCAGAACACGACTTCTGGATTTGAGTTGTTTGACATCTGTATTTGTAGACAAAAAATAAAAAAAAAATTAAAATGTACAAAGACAGATGATAAAATTGGTTGTTGTTAAAGTGTTACATTTCTCCTCTGGAGTCACTTCATTAGGCAGCTATTTACTGAGTGCCTTCATTGAGATGTCGTTGTAGGGGTCAGGAACCCATCAACAAGTGAAGCAACTTCTTCCTGCCAAAATGGAGCTGGCATTCAAATAGGTTGGGAAAATGAACAATACATTGTTTTGAAAAGTCTTACAGGTTGGGTATCCTCAATCTGAAAGCTCAAATTCTAAATCACTCCAAAAATCTAAAACTTTGGGGGTACCAACATGATGTTGAAAATGGAAAATTTCATGCTGTGAAATTGTTTCATAAACAAAACTATTAAAATTATTGTATGACATGATCTTAAGGCTACATGTTTTAAAAGATATTCATATAAACATATGCGTGCATATATAACAAATTCTGTATTTAGAGTTGGGTCCCATGCCAAAGATATTTCATTATATATATGAAAATAATGGTTGTGAAAGAGCCACAATCTAGAGAACTTTTGGTTGCCAGCATATTGGATAAGGGATACCCAACATGTAGGTAAAAAACAGATCAGGACACAAGTAGCTAAAATGGAAGAGCCATCAGAGAGCAGGTTGGGATATTAATACCTCTTCAGGGGAGGACTCACTGAGTTGGTGGAGTTTGGGAAAAGTCACTGAGCAACGTAAGGAAGTGAGCCTAGCAGAAGCTGGGAAGAGTAGGCTAACAGGACCATCCAAATAACACCTCTAACATGGAAAACTACTAGGCTGTGTAGGGAGCCCCTTTGTGGAACAAGGACAGTAGTAGTAGAGGTGGTCAGAAGAGCAACAGGAAGCGATGGTGAGTCAAGACACAGAAGGCATTGGAGACCATTGCGATGATGTGAATTTAACATAGTAAACTGCCAACATTATCTCTGATTCCACTAGTGACAACAAAACTTCATTCAGCTCTAAGATGCAATTGTTCTGCGTTCTTCCTGCATGTGGAGTTTGTTATTGAGACTGTACAGCCTCTATTTATATACAGATGCCCCCATTCTTAAATGTTTCATATAGTAGCTAGGAAATAAAGTGAATTCCTTACCAACATACTGCTTCCAAAATTCAGTCTGTAAGAAAAAAAGAGGACAGCTTAATGGTAGTGTTTGAAGTGTTTTGATGTGAATTCCTTTTCTTTGATAACATTTGTGATAGAATATGTACTGATATTTTAAGATGTCAAATATGAGTTTCTTTCCTTTAAGAATTGATTTAAAAATAATTTTCATTTTGTTTTATGTGTATGGGTGTTCTACTTGTGTGCATACAAATATATGCACCATGTGTATGCTGTATTCAAAGTGGTCAGAGGGGTGTTGGCTCTCCTAGATGCTTGGAAGTGAACCTGTGTCCTCTGGAATAGCAGACAGTGCTCTAAATATCGAGCCATCTCTTAGTTCCACTCTCTTTAAAAATTAAAGTTTTCCACTTTTTGCTCTGGGACATATTGTATTGGTATGATGTGGGTATACTCACAGTTTTTTCAGTGTTTTCAAAAACTTCTCGTGCTTCTTCAAAACTACATCTTTCTTCCATACACTCCCTCTCAAGGTTTCCTTGAACAAACTCTTCCAGTTTCCCTGAATTATATCTTTTTGGACGGGTAAGAATTTTGGTGGCATTTTCACGGTCAAGGAAAACTGAAATTTAAAAGAACATTTTTTTTTTTTTAGTTTTAGAAAAAAAAAACACTCTGAAAACTAAATATGTTTTTTAAGAAAAGGTTTTATTTTTATCCAAATAATTCCATAGCTAATTTCTCTTTGGGGCACAGAGCCAAAAATCTGTGATGTTCTCACAATACTGTATATACATGGACATTTAGGAATTAAAATTCAATTTTACTTTTAGTCAGTAGAGCTCCAATAATAAAAGGTCACATTTTCAGTTGTATTTGTATTTAACTTTGGATGAAAAAGAAAGTTCTCAAATAAACAGTTAAGATCACACTTTGTCATCACTTGAAAATAGCTCAGTGCAGAATCCTTGCAAGGTGATCCATCATTACCCTGGCTGGGCTGTTTCCAACATGTAGTCTCCCAGTGACTTTGCAACAAATATCCTGCAAAGAACAGAAGCCTGCTTCTGTTTGTTTTGAGTTTTGTTTTGTTTTTGTTTGGAGAGACAGCATGAAGTTGGGTGGGTAGAGAGATAGGGAGGACCTAGGAGGAGTTGGGGAAGGGGAAAGAACATGATCAAAATATTTTGTATGAAAATATATTAAAAAAACGACAACAACATCCCAACTGTAGGCCATCTGCAAATGTGACCCCAATGCCTCCTATGGGATAGTGAGAAACAGTCATGGCATAATTGATTTTATCTTCAGACCCAAGATGCCTTTAGTTAGCATATGAACACCAGTGATGTAAGCATTTCACTGAAATTCATGATGTGCTTTCTTCTAGCTATGAGTGCCTACTCTGTAGGACACTTCTGCTTTTTTGAGGATTGAGATCTGTGAATTTTCTGCCCTCTTCTTTTTCCTTCTCCTTGTCTCCTCCTCTTTGTATCTATTTCTGTCTCTCCATCTCTCTCCCTCTGCATATGTACATGTATGTATCCATATGTATGTGTGTATGTTTATATATGTTTATGTATGTACATAATTGATAACAGGGACCTGAAAAGATGCTTAGAGTTTTTTTCTTTCCTTAAGAGACCATCAATATTGGGGCTGCAGATATTGCTCATCCCCAGTAAAAACAGCTACTGCTCTCACAGAGGATCTGGATTTAATTCCAGTACTCACATTAGATGGCTCACAACGGCCTGTAACTCCAGTACCAGGGGATCTGATGTCCTTTGGCCTCCATAGATAGGCATGTGATAAAATCAGTCTTACATTCATAGACACTTCCTCAATTCACTTGATCCCTAGTCTCTGCTTTGCTTGTTAGGCAACATTGAGGTGAGGGAGGTATGTGTATCCCCAAGGTGTCTATGAGCACCTTCATAAATTGGTACCTCAGTTCTCACTGCAATTCATTTGGTTGGCTCAAGTCACGCCTATAGAATATTTACAGTGCTACTGATTGATAGTGTGGAGGAATGAAAAAAAAAACAGCGTGTGTAATCAGATTGGGCAGGCCTTGAATCACATGTATCTGACTCTTACTGTGTGAATATGGACAAGTCATATAATGTCTGGACCTCAACTTTCTTAAATGTAAAATGGGTGTAACTGCAGTATGTTGGCAATATCTGTGAGGTAAATTATAGGTCCTTGTATCCTGGTTACTCATTTTCTTCCCAAGTCTCTCATGCTATCCCCCTTTTTTCCTCTCTCAGATTTCTCCATTCTCCAGCTCTTCTATGCACTGCCCTCTGTGCAAGAAACATTACCATTATCATCACTGGTAGTAGGCATGTAAGGAACCCTTTTGACTGCATGTATTTTCTGACTGCTCCTTGTTACACAATAAAGGATCAGCCTGAATTTATATTCAGAAGTCAGACTACAGACCCTGTGCTGTGTTGATATCATCACATTATACTCAGCCCCTAGACACTATACATGTTTCCTAAGCCTTTCATACGCATGTGGTTATTAAATCATGTCAATTCTATTTCATTATTATCACTACAGTTCTTCATCCCTCTATGACTAGTATCCAGGCTCTGCTCTTTTGTTTCCATTGAATGATTGCAAGAGATTTAAGGTTGCCCTCCTTAGCTTGGAGCCTCATCAGTTATTTAGAGTGTTACCACACTGAGTGTTATAACACAGTGAGGGGTGTGCTTCTTAAACTTACATGTGTTACATCTCCACAATGCTCTCTACTGTTCAATCTCCTTAGCTTAGGACTTAAAAGTATGATGATTTGACCCACCCTACATTCTCGCCTTACTTCTAACAGCCAGTATTGAAACCAGATGGAGAACCTGGGATACTTCTTATTATTGTGGATGTGGTTCTTTCTGTGTGGGTCGCTATCTCCATAAAATGCTCCATATTCTCTCTCTCTCTCTCTCTCTCTCTCTCTCTCTCTCTCTCTCTCTCTCTCTCTCTCTCTCTCTCTCGTGTGTGTGTGTGTGTGTGTGTGTGTGTGTGTGTGTGTGTGTGTGTGTGTGTTTGTATTCTGGCTAGCTTTTAATGTCAAATGGATACAAGCTAGAGTCATTTAGAAAAGGGATCCTCAATTGAAGTATGCCCCCCATCATGCAGGCTATCCTGATGAGCCCTAATGGGCTGCCTCCAGACAGTTGGAGTAGGAGGACCTCCCCCAATCAGAGCTCTACAGGAGAGGAATAGGCAGAAGAGGAAGGAGGGTGGGAATGGGAAGATAAGAGGGAGAGGCTAACAATAGGAATGTAATGTGAATAAATTGTAATAAACGTAATATACATTTAAATAAAAAAGAAAATGTGCCTTGAACAAGCCCGTGAAGTGTTTTCTTGATTGATGATTGATGTACGAGGGCCAAGCTCACTGTCTGATATGCCTCCTGGGCTAGTGGTCCTGGGTTCTATAAGAAAGCAGGCTGAGCAAGCCATGGAGAGCAAGCCAGTAGGCAGCACTTCTCCATGTCTTCTTCATCAGCTCCGGCCTCAAGGATCCTTCCTGGTTTCAGTTCCTTCCCTGGCTTCCCTCAGCTGAAATAAATACTTTCTCCCCACGTTACTTACAATCATGGTGTTTTAACACAGCCATAGAAACTCAAAGTATGTATGCTTACATATATGCATACATGTATATACATGTATCTGTATGTATGTATGTATGGTTTGAATACATTGTGTGTTTTCTTGTGCATGTGGACATTAGAGAACAATCCTGGAAGTTAGGCCTCTCATTCACTGTGCAGATCCTGGGGACCAAACTTAGGTTGTCAGGCTTGTGGCAAGCACTTTTACCACTGAGACATCTGTCTGGCCCCAGGTGAAACATTCAAGGATACTGAACAACTATTTATCTCTTGAGATCTTGCTCCAAACAGTGTATCTGCCAGGAGATTTTATGTCCATTGATTTCCTTCTTTTGTACTCCCTAGGCATATGGTACACACTTTATCCCATCCTATTAAAATCTCCTCTCTGGCTTCATGGTGTTCTAGGTAGAAAGCAGAACCTTGTCACATACCATGCCCCATAACAGTAATGTACTCATATCCAAATGGATGAAAGACACTTTTGATCCATATACATTGTAAAGCCAAATTCATTCCACAGACTAGTTTTGATTTACAAATTCTAAGTTGGCACAGTAAGGCAGTAGCTAAGAGCATGAGGCGTCTCTTCTCTGAAGCCCACAACAGTTTAACAAATAATACTGCTACATGAATACTGCCCCACTCTGAGGGGCATTTCCCTGGCCCCCAGACCAAATTGACTCTAAAATCTTATTGCTTTTCTCCTCAGCACTGTCTGAGGAGCATATATTTAATGCCCCTTGAGGATTAACTCTAGTCATTCTTGCCCCAGCTCTGAAATCATGCTTTTACTATCATTTTACACTCACCCAATGTTTTCTGATGAACAGCAGTCCTCTGACACCCACTCTTCCCTCACTACTAAGAAGTGCTTGGGTCTTTATAAGAAAGTGCTTGGGTCTTTTGTTCTCACATAGGTCAATCCGGTGCAATATGGTGAATGACCTGACTTTATGGCCCACATAATGAGTTTTCCGACATGTATTTTTCATCTCTACCCACTTTGCTAGCGCAGGTTAACCTTTGCATTCTCATGTCATCATTTCAGCCTTTCAGTCTGATTCCACAGTTGACATCATGTCTGGAGTGGGCAACCAGAAGACAAGCCTATTTTCTGGGTATGCTCAGGGTTGGCACCCCTGATCCGGGCACTGTCAGCTGCTAGAGTCAATGTTAGTAGGTTGACAAGTAAGTGTGATAAATGCGTCTTGGGTGAGTAGGCTGTTTGCCTAAATGCAGTAAGTTCTTCTATGTGTGTCTTCCTCTGGGGAGTAAAGTCACTGTTATTGAAAAAAAGAAACCAAACAAAAACCCAATATGTTGTTCTTCGCATGAACTAAGTTCCTACGCTTTCTAGCTTTTTGCCTCCTAGGGAGGTCTCTGAGTATTATGATTCTGTAAGCATCAGATCTGAGACCTGTGGACTCACAAATGAGCTGATATATTCTCATCTGTGTAAAAGCTTTTGTGACAGATAACTTAGTAACAAAAACTTAACCTTCCAATTTTAATTGAGAAATGAAATTGTAAACACATATTTTTCAACATTACAACTATGCTTTACCATCTAGTTCTAAAACACTGAAACACATGTACATTCAAGAAAGAATTATTATGTAAATAAACCATTGTGGCTTTTATGGTACCCCTTTTGATTTCAAGGTGGTGAGTCTAAAATCCCAGAATAACATGTTTTCCTGCTTATTCTGCAATTTCTTTGTTAAGACATTTTCCCACTTTTAATTTCTTTTTAAACCAAAGACAGAAATTTTAAGAGGAATTATATTGTCAAATCATAAGCATAACTGTATCTATTAAATAAAAATGCACCCCAAGCACTATAAATCTAGTTCATTTTTTTTTTAAATAAAGGAGGTAAAGTTACCAGAGAGCCAGTATTTACCAGCTGACATGCTGTCTGGTAGATTGCAAACTATAGCTGTCAAATCATGGAATCTGGGTTTAGTTAAAAAAGGTAGTTATCAACATTTCTGTATCTAAAAGAGAAGCATATTCAATATAGTATTGAAAAACAAACAAACCTGCACATTCAGCACTGAGTAGATATCCCAAAAGGAAGATGGTGATGAGACTCGGTGACTCTGCCATGATGGTGCTCAGGGGCTGCCTGACCTTTGTTAGTAGGTTGTGCAAGTGTCAGGGCTGATCAATTGTTCCAAAGTACAAACTGAACTGGATTTACTTCTGGGAAATTATTGTCCATCTCCCTCAGTGGGTCTTTGGGCAATTTCCAGTTGTTTCTTGGGTCAAGTCAAGAGAATGGGCAGGGTTCATCATTAAAGTGCATGGTTTCATTAGCTTCTGCTACTGGAGCAGAGCTACAGATGTGTTGGCAGCAATGTTTATTAGTGAGAACTCAGTTTATTTTCATCAGGGAGCAATAATATAGAGTTTAAGGATAAAAAGGAATCCCATTATTTGATTTTTTATGGTAAAATATCTTAAAATATACATATAAATGGAATTTATGAATCTGAGAGATTTTTTATACACTTCATTATAACCAGGTATTTATAATCTTTCTTTTTCCATGTGTCAATATAGTAACATATGTAGACCCTGTCTCTGAGCACATGTGTATATGTTCATATGTATATGTCTCTACCTATGGATATGTGTAAGTACACATGTATATCTGTATGTACATTTACATACAGGTTATATACAAAGATGTTAACATTATTACACAATAGTATATACTAATGTAGGACATTATACTATGACTCATCTAGTATTAAATACTAATAAGCCAGCTAGTCATGGAGGCATATGCTTTTAATTCTATTCCTTGGGAGGGAGAGGCAGGTGGATCTCTGTGAGTTTAAGATAAACATTATTCACCTAGCAAGCTCCAGGTCAGCAAAAGCTATCTATGGAGACCTTATCTAAAAAAAATCACTCTCACCAAAAACAAACAGACAGCAAACAAACAACTCATAAGAAAAAAAAGTCTCCGTTCTAGACAGGGAAGCAAATCTTCACCTCTTCCTCTTTTTCTTCAGTTCCCTAGCCTCATGCCAAGCTCTGTGGCAAATCACCTGCTCCCTTTCTGTCCCCACCTCCAATGGGTAACGCAGATGTTCTCTTGCAATCTCCTCCCCACTCCTGTTATCCCAGCCCCCAACTTCAACAGACATTTCCTGGGAACCTGCCAGCTCAGCCCGATAGAGAAGCAAGTAGGCCAGCAAAGCAGGTGGGCAAGCTTCAGATCTCCACTCTCCTTTCGCTCCTCCCAAACCAATCCCCCAGTCTCATCCCCAGCTCTGTAGCAGGCCACCTTCTGTGGTCTCTCCTCACTCTCTGCTCCCTTTCCCAGGGGACTAAGCAAATCTGGTGGGAGACCATGCTTTCCTCCCTCTTGTGCACACACCAGTGCCCCGCCCACAGCTTATCTCCACTCCTCCCAATACCTAGAAACATATTTTACCCAATACCCCCAGTTGCAACCCCTAGGAGGAGCCCAGAAGCATTCCCTACCAGGCAGCACACAGCTACCACACCCTCCTAAGAACCAGAGATTACAACTGAAGCCAAGGAACAAAACACCATCCCAATAAAGACAAGACAGGACATCACATCAGCACCTAGAATAATGATCTTCCTAAACCTAGATGCCTAGACACCAGTGTTAACACACGATCAATAGCAACCTCGACAATATGTCTTCAGCAGAGCCCTGCAACCCTGCTACGGTGGGTCCTGAGATTTGCAACATAACTGAAGCACAAGACAGAGACCTTAAAATAGCCCTGATGGATATGATAGGCGTTCTTAAAGGGGACATGAATAAATCCTGTAAAGAAATTTATGAAAACAGGAACAAACAGTGGAAGGAAATGAATAAAACAGCTTTAGACCTGAAAGTGGAAATAGAATAATAAAGAAAACACAAACTAAGGGAAATCTGGAAATGGAAAATTTAGGAACTCAAAAACCTCAGAGGTAAGCTTCACCAAGAGAATACAAGAGACGGAAGAGAAAATCTCAGGCATTGAAGACACAATAGAAGAAATGGATACCTTGGTCAAAGTAAATGTTAAATCTAAAAAAAAAATCCTGGCACAAAAGCCCTCAGGAAATCTGAGATACTATGAAAAGACCAAATCTACAAATTGTAGGAATTGAGGAAGCAGAAGACACCCAGATTAAGGCACAGAAAATATTTTCAATAAAATCATAAGAGAAAAATTCCCTAACTCAAAGAAGATGCCTGTCAAGGTACAAGAAGTACAACCTAACTCTAAGTAGGTTGGACCAGAAAAGAAAGTTCTGTCAGCACATAATAATCAAAACACTAAACATGTAGAACAAAGAAAGAATATTAAAAGCTACAAGGGAAAATGACCAAGAAACATATAAAGACAGACCTATTAGAATAACAGATGACTTCTAAATGGAGACTCTAAAATCTAGAAAGGACTTGACAGGTGCTCTATAAATGCCACTCCAGACTACTAAACTTTCAATCACAAAAGATGGTGAAAAAACAACATTCTTTGATAAAAATAAAATTTATAAAGCCATAGTAATTATGATGCCCAAACCACATAAAAACCCAACCAAAAAATTACAGAGCAATTACACTTATGAACATACAGAAAAAAATATCAGTAAAATACTTGCAAACTATATCCAAGAACACATCAAAAGATCATCCACCAGGATCAAGTATATTTCATCCTGGAGACACAGGGATGGTCCAACATACATAAATTGATAAGAAAGACAACCCCTCCCACATGATCATCTCATTAGGTGTACAAAACTGTCTTTGTAGGAACAAGTGCTCTTAACCTTAAAGCTCTCTACAGACCCATGTAGTACTGTTTTGATATATTTATTTCTATGTAGCTTAGAAATCTTAAATTATATCATCTCTACCTTTGCTGTATGTGAACAACCAACAATCTTTCAAAGACGATTTAAAATGAAGTTTGAAAAATCCAACCCCATAAGGTAAAACAGATAAGGTCTTCAAAAACTTCAGAGACCTACAGAATATGGCATTTAAATATGTTTTTATTATTTTAAAGATACATTTACAATGAGACAGGTTAACTCCTGGCAACACCCAGCCTACCTCAAAGAAGATGATGAGCATCAAAGAACCTTTTTATCGAGATGGCTTCAAATGTGGCAAATAAGCCACTGGGGAAAAAATGTTCCCATTTCTGCTGCAGACAGAATTCTGCCTAAAAATGGACAAACTTGGAAGATGGGGTAAGCAAGTTCTCAGTAGTTCCTGCCTCACACATACATCTGTCAGATATATTGGGCCAGAAGGCTGAAGATGATGCTTCAATGTTATAGAGAAATTTGGGTGACTGTTCAGGCAGCAAACTGTCTCTGTCATTTTCTCATTTGGGAAACTGCTTCTTTCTCAAGTCAGTGAACATAGAGAAGTTGAGCTGGTGCCTAACTAGAGCTTTTAGCCCTAAATGCTAGTGTTTCTGGTACATGAAAGTTATCTGCATGTTACCAACAGAAAAAACATAAACACCAACTCAACCACAAACCCTTTTATCTACAATAGTGTCCTGCCTGCAAGATATGCAGTGGGGCACAAATCTTGTGGGAGTAACCAACCAAAATCTGATTTGACTTAAGGCCCACTCCACAAGATGGAACCCATACCTGACACTGCTGGTGTGACAAAGAACCTGAGACTAGATAGCCTAGGTATCTAGGGTAAACCCAAGTACCACTGATCTACTAGAAGAATGTAGCCATAAGATAACATTTTGCTATACTCATAGATCAGTTTCTTGCTCAGATGTCATCAGAGAATCTTCCCTTTTCATCATTTGAGGACAAATTCAGAGATTGACATCCAGACAATATGCAGAGAGTGAGAGATCTTGGAACACTCATCTCTAAATGGGATGTTTTCATCAAATCTCTTCCCTAGGGTTCAGGAAACATTATGAAATAAGATGCAGAAAAAATGTAAAAGCCATAGAAGATGGTGGACACCAAGGGTACAAAGCCCTCTAAATTAACAGGATTGAGACACATAAACTCACAGAGACTGAGACAGCATGTATAGGGACTGCGCAAGGCTGCATGAGATGTGTCCTAGAGGTGAAAGAAGTAGTGGGAATAGCTCCCACCAGCCCAGAAGTTATCTCCAATTAATAACCACTTGCAAATTAAAAATTTTGTTTTTTCTAAGGGAGTCTCACTAGAGAAACAAACTACTCCTAAGGTCAGGCTGCATGGCCAGCAGTAAACAGCCAACAGAAGATGAATTTGGTAGCATCTTCAGAGGTTCTGGTCTCATAATGTCATGTCAGGGATCTCTTTAACATTTTATCTTTAAAACCTTTTATTTTATTTATATCTTTATTTGCTTATATTTTTAAATTTCTCCAATTTCTCCTTTTGTTCGACAGGTCCTTTGTGTATATATTTTGACCAAAAGCAGTTTAGTGTTTCTATGGGATTCCTGAGTGTGTGAACAAGTGCATTTCTGAGTCTGAATCTGTTCCCTGTGCCTTTTCTTGAGCTCTTTTTCTTCTGTTTGTTTTGTCTTAATATGATGTATTAGTTTTTTATCTTATTACATTATATTTTATTCCACTATTATCACTTAGAAGGCTGTTTGTGTATTGTCCAACAAGAGCCCAAAACAAGGTGAATCTGGATAGGAAGGAGGAAGGAGGGGTTGAGAAACTGGGAGGAGTAGAGGGAAAGGATAAGTGTCATGAGGATATATTATATGAGAAAAAATCTGTTTTAAGTAAAATTTTGAAAATATCATAAGACTGTACTTCAATTTACTTGTATTTTTTTACTTCAAAGTACTTGTATTTACTTGTGGTATTTTTAAGGAGACATTTCTATTTTATGTGTATGCATGTTTGCTTGCACGTATGTCAGTGTACCACGTATATACAGTGCCCATGGAAGCCAGAAGAACGTGTCAGATTTGTCCTAGAACAAGAATTGTAAGCTGCTACCTGGGTGCTGAGGACTGAACCCTGGTTCTTTGTAGGAACAAATGTTCTTAAACTTAGATCTCTCTACAGCCCCATGTGGTACTGTTTTGATATATTTACTTATATGTAGCTTAGAAATCTTAAATTATATCATCTCTACTTTTACTGTATGTGAACAACCAAAAATCTTTCAGAGACATTTTATTTTATTTATTTGTATTTATTTATCTTATTAATTTATTCATATTACATCTCAATGGTTATCCCATCCCTTGTATCCTCCCATTCCTCCCTCTCTCCCATTTTCCCCTTACTCCCCTCCCCTATGACTGTGACTGAGGGGGACTTCCTCCTCCTGTATATGCTCATAGGGTATCAAGTCTCTTCTTAGTAGCCTGCTATCCTTCCTCTGAGTGACACCAGGTCTCCCCATTCCAGGGGATGTGGTCAAATATGGGGCACCAGAGTTTGTGTGATAGTCAGATACCACTCTCCACTCAACTGTGGAGAATGTCTCAAAGACATTTTAAAATGAAGAAAGATCTGTTGTGTTTAGGCACACATTTCCATTCTGAAGCTCTTAATGTGCAGAACAAAAAATCTAATCAGCTGTACTATTTTCATCATTCTGAAGGATTTTCATTAACAATTTTCATAGTGTGGGTGTCATGATACATATTTTTCTACTCATGTTTATCTGAAAATATCTTCACTTTACTTTCATTAAAAATACAATTTGGCTAGTTAATAAGGTTCAGTGTTTTTCTCTCTTTTAGAACATTAAATATGTTATCATCTTCCATCATGCATTATTTCTGATGATAAGGTGATAATAAATATTCTTATCATGTTTTTCCCCAGACATGGGCTATAATAATATAAAGTGTTCTTGGGATTCATTGAGATTTGAGGACCTGTGGTTGGGTGTTTTTATTAAAATGCTGAAAAAATTATTTGAAGAATAGCAATCATATGACAGAAAAAAGTTCATGTTATGAAGCGCTCTCTCTCTCTTTCTCTCTCTCTCTCTCTCTCTCTCTCTCTCTCTCTTGTTCATCTATTGCTTTTCATCTTATTTTTTGAGAAAGCCTCTCTAACAGAACCTGGGTTCATAGATTTGGCTAGATTGGCTGGCCAGTTGGCTCTGGGGAGTCCTCTTATCTGGACCTACACCTCTCACTGCTGTGATCACAGGTACATTCCAACATGCTTGGCTTTTGTTTTTATTAATGGTTTCATTCTTTAAGACTTTACTACATGTATACAGTGCAATTAAGGTCAGATCAGATGTACACATCATTTACCCACCCAACCCCAACTAGCCCTGTATCTCCTTAACACACTCCCCTCCCAACTTTGTATCTTCCTCCAACTTTGTTTTCTTTTAAAAAATATCCTACTAAGCCCAATTACTGATGTCCTTATCTATAGGTTAGGATCACTCACAGGATCATGGAAAACCTTCCAGCAAGACTAGTTTTTCATGTGAGTAAATGCTGGAATCTGAAGTTACATTCTTGTGAAAGACACCTTTTACCAGCAGAACCGTCTCCACAACCCTAAATGAGACTTCCTCTTGCACAGTTCCTCCCAAGTATTTGGTATTGTTAGTATCTCGAATTTTGGCCATTTTAAGAGGTGTAAATCATCATTTCAATGTACAATTCCCTAGTGACATGATGCCCAATATTTTTTTTGTTATCTGTGTATCTTTGGAAAAATGTGTCTTAAGGTCCCTGTCCCAGGTTTTAATAAGATTCTTTGCTTTCTTGTTGTTGAATTTTGAGGTCTTCATTTTGGACAACAACATTTGCTTAGATATTTCATTACAGATGTCTTTCCCATCCAGTGTCTTTTCTTTTACTTACAATTTTTTGGTTTTTCTTTTTCCCTTTTTTTTTTTCTGCTTTCATGGATTTTCCAAAACATACGGCTATTTTTATCTTCTTTTGTATTATCTTGTCTCTTAGGAATTTTACAATTTACATTTAAGTCTGTGATTTTTTTTGAACAGAATTTTGTCAAGGCTATAAAGTGTGTACTTAGATTCTTTTTTTGTACATGATTGTTGATTTATTTCATCCTTATTTGTTGAAATATTTGTTCCGTTGTCAAAGATCAGTTAATTACTTTGTAGAGCAGTTTATAGGCTCTCTGTTTATTGCATAGACCTATTTATATATTCTTTAAAGGGTACCATACTTAATGATTGCTGTAGCTTTACAGTAAGCCTTGAAGTGCAGTAAAATCAGCATTTGAGCTTCTGATTCTCTTTCTAAGTCTATTATATCTCCAAATAACCTTGAAAATTAGTCTTTGTAATAGCCACAAGATGGCTTGCTGTTTTTAAAAAATATAAATTGCCATGAATGTATAGACTGTGTTGTGAAGAACTTACATCTTAACAATATTGAGTCTCAGTCATGAGCACAGAAGATCTCTATTTAGAGATCTTTAATCTCCTCCATCAGAGCTTAGAGTATTCTTCATATAAATTTTGTAGCTATTTTGTTATATTTATATTTAAGTATCTCATTTTTGATGGTATTAATGTGAATGGCATTTTGTATTTTAAATGTCAAAATCTACTAGTTCATTACTACTGTGTGAGAAAGCAATTGACTTTTATATTTTAGCTTTGTGTCCTGCAACCTTGCTCTAATTACTCATAATTTACCCTAGGAGGTTTTGCTATTGTGCTTTTAATTTGTTTTCATATATTCAGTTTTACTAAGTAAGAATCGAATTGATTTTTTAAGGGAAAAAAGAGCTTTTTATGGCTTCCAGTTTGAGGAGGTAGATGCATTTCCATCATGGTGGGGAGGGCATGGTGGCAGGAGGTCACCTGGGCATATAGCACCAACAGTGAGGAAGAAGAGCTCATTGATTTTTGTCTATTGATTTTGTGCTCTGGCCTTGCAGAACTCAACTACTAGTTGCAGGAGACTTTTTTTTTATTTTTTATTTTTTGAAAGTTATTTGGAGTTATTGAAATAGATAAACAAAGTACATGCAACTATCTTTTATTTATTTACTTCTAGTTTATATGCTATTATATATTTTCTTCCTTGTTCAGTTACTAGCTTGCCCATTATCATGTTGAATTATAGTGGTGAGAGCAAAAATTCCTTAATTTTTCCTGGTCTCAGTGAGGAAAATATTTAGTTTTTCTAATAATAAATATGATGTTACTTATAGACTTTTGGTAGATTTGTATTTTTTATGTCATGCATTGGTATAGGATATTGCCATGCTTTTTCTGTGTCAACCAATACAACTATATTTTTTAACCTGTGTGTGTGTGTGTGTGTGTGTGTGTGTTACTAAGAATTGAACCTTGGATATCACACATCCCATTTTTAACTTTTCTCTTTAAGAAGGGGTCTCTCTAATTACACAGGTAGCCTTGAACTATTCTGTAGCCTAGGCAGGCCTAGAACTTGTGATCTCCCTGCCTTATCCTCTCTCTGGGATTATAGGCTGGGATTACAGCCCTGTGCTACCAAGTCTTTCTTCTTGAAAATGTGTATTTCATTGGCTGATTATTGAATATCAAACCATATTCCCCCCCCCATGGTAAGAGATCAGCTGCATGAGCATGTGTGCAGATATATCCCCTCCCTGAGCCTATAGGATACCTAGGTACTGTGTTCCCATTCACATGATAGTAGGAGAATGCTGCCAAATATAAAATAAGCATTATGAAGGTGCCTGGTTTGAACCAGCTATGAACATCTATCCTAGAAGCCCCCACCCATTCCCCCACAGCTACATAGCCTTTGTTCTCCGTGATTAAAGTTGAACTAGCTCCTAAAGTGGTTCTCAGAGTGTTCGATCTCCATTGCACTTATGGCCTTGCAGGCCCTGTATCTAGTCTTCTGATTCTCTTTCCTTGGTGGGCTGGTGGCCAACAGCCCCCTCCCCCAGGGAAGAGGAATACAACAACTTATTTTTAATTATGATTTTTAATATTTGAGATTATAATTACATAATTTACCTCTTTCCTGTTCTTCATTACAACCACTCCCATGCACACCCTGCTGTCTTTCAAACTCATGGCCTCCCTTTCTTTAATTGCTGATATATATATATATATATATATATATATATATATATATGTATATATATATATAATATGTATATATACATATATATTATATATATTATATACATATACACACATATGTTTACATATAATCTGCTGATCTGTATAGTGATATTTTTATGTATGTTTTTAGGGCTGACCATTTGGTATTAGATAACCCATTGAGGAAATGATTTGAGTTTGTCTTTGTCTAGCTTGATGGTGTCTTTGAACCTGTTTTATATTGACTTTATTTTATTGTTATGTGGCCCCTCTTTCCATAGATTCTTTAGGACTTTTATTATTAATTTGTTATATTATGTTTTTTTAAATTTCTGTTTCATTGGTTTCAGCCCTGATTTTGGCTATCTCTTCTCATCTACTGGTTTGGAGTGTCACTTGTTCTTGTGTTCTTCAAGGCCTTCGTGTGCATTATTAAATTATTGATTTGAGGTCTCCCAACCTTTTTGATGTAGGCAGTAAGTGCTGTACACTTTCCTCTTAAAACTCTTCACTTGCTTCATAGATTTTGTTGTGTTGTTCTTTCATTTTGTTTTAAAACTTTTTATTAAAACTTTATAGTGGTTTTAAGTTTCTTTCTTGCAGTTTTTAACAACCTGTCTTAATTCTGTGTCTTTAATGTTTTAATTATAATATGTTGTAAAGAGTTTCATTTCTGGTCTTGTATACTTAGTATTCTGTAGGCCTCTTCTACCTGTATGGGCATCTTTTTCTATAGGCTTGGGAAATTTTCTACTAGGATTATACTGAAAATATTCTCTATGTTCTCATTATGGTAATCTTCTATGCCCATAATTGGATTTTTATGATGTTTCTGTTTCTGAACTGGGGATTCCACATCTAGAGTTAGATTGTTAGTTATGACTTTCTTTCCCTCCCTCTCTCCCTCCCTCCCTCCCTTCCTCCCTCCCTCCCTCCCTCCCGCCTTCTTTCTTTCCTTTGAGTTGCCTTTCTTATTTCAGTGGATATGTTTATAAAATTTAAAAGAGGAATTAGTCTTAGTGGGGTTGAGATGCTAATTTTTCTTTGGCTGGTTGTCATAGTTTTTGTGAACTTGGCAGAAACCTAGACATACCTGGGAGAGAGAATCTCAACTGGGAAAAATGTCTCTATCAAATTGGCCTGTAGGCAAGCCTGTGGACATTTTTTTTTTTTGATTGCTGATTGATTTGACAAAGGGTGGCCTACTGTGGGTGGTGCTATTTCTAGGCAGATGATTCTGGATTAACTAAAGGTGATTGAGCAAGCCGGTAAGAAGCATGATGTGTGCTTCTATTCCTGCCATGGTGTTCCTGCTTTGAACCCCTGCCCTGACTTAACCTGTAAGATATAATAAATCATTTCCTCTATACATTGCCTCTGGTCATGCTTTTTTTTTAAATCATAGAAACAGAGAACCAAACTAGGAAACTAGTATAGGAAGTTCCAGAGGGACATAGATGCCTCTAAGCAAGGAAAGCAGGACACTGTATGGTCTGTGTTCTAGGAGCAAATCTCTTGATGTTGCAAGAGGCTGGAGCATGCTTCCTTGGCAGTGTGGGTGGAAGAGTAAAGGAAACCATGAAGGCTGGGCTCCTGGTCCAGAAAGTTCTCAGGCAGCAGAGCCAGGCTAAACAGGGGTTCATGGACCCATCCATTTGGTTTAGGAAGCTGTATCAGCTGGACTTGTGGAGCAAAATTTCTGGAATCTGTATGTGGGTATGGGCAAGGTGCAGGAGGCTGGCACCCAAGAGCTGGTTTCCAGGTAGTGTAGGTTGGCCTAAGCAGATGTCACACCTGGTTCAGGAAGTTCTTGGTCAACGCAGGTACACCTAAGCAGGACTAATTGTGATCCCCTACATCTTATTTGTTTTCTGCCTTCTCTGGATTTTACTGTCCGCTTTTATTTGCACATATTTTTGTGGAAGTTTGAAGATTCCATCTTGTTTTATTTACAGTTTAAAAATATCTTATCATGTAATTTTGTAGCAATCACTGTGGATATTAAAATATTGTTATGTCACTTGCTGCAGTCTGTTGTATTAGTATTTTAACACCTCAAGTGAAGTGTGAAATCTTGCTTTGATTTTTGTGCCTTAACCTTCTCCACTCTTAAATATTATTTTGTTGGTAAGCAGATGGTACATTTTAATTTTATTTTGTTTAGTTTTTATTTGTTTATTTTAAAATTAGTATGGAATAATAGGTAGATAATAATGCTTCCAGAAGCAATAGGTTATTAAATGCAATCTCACTTTAAGGGTTGGAAATTTTCATATGAATTATTGATCGCAGTAGTTTAGAAGCACCCAAAACAATATAGGCTATTACCATTGTCCTTGCGTGTTCACCAGAACTAGATGGTAAGAGCCTATGCCTAAAGAGACCTCATATTTTGGCTGCAGGATATAGAGAAATGATTCTGGAATGGATCTCGCATCTCACTCTCTGCAGGCTGGCTTTCACAGTGTTAGAAGATGCTATGCAGGTTTCAGGGGGAGAAAAGTCATCAACTATCTTACTGAGCCCCCATATCTTCCTGTGTGGGAAGACTATCCACAGCAAGTTATTTTCATTATTATTCCTCTAAACTTCCCCTTCTCTTTCTTTTTAAAAGAAAAGATGTATTTATTTTTAAAATTATGTGTCGGTGTGTGTGATGTAAGTACACATGAGTGCAGGTGCCCCTAGAGGCCACAGGAGGCTGTTGGATCCCCTGGAGCTGGAGGTACAGGGAATTATGAGCTGCCTGATAGGTAACATGTCATTTTTTTTCTCTCACTGAATTAAAAATGTATTTCTTTTCCTTTAGTTTAGTTTTGGGGACAGGGTCATATTTTTAGTGCTGACTTCTGACACCATCTTCTGCCTCTACTGTGCTGAGATTAGAGGTACATGCTTGTCTTTAATTGTTTTTGCTTTTATGTTTAATTGAAAATAGAAGTTTTTATATAATATAGTCTTATTATATTTTCCCCTACCACAACTCTACCAAGATCCCCACCTACCCAAATCCATACCCTTTTTTCCTCTGCCTCATTAAAATATAAATATGTATCTAAAGGGAATAATAATAAAACAAAAAAGATAAAATGAAAACAAATAAGCCAGAATAGCTGAGTGGTATTCTAATGTGTAAATGTACACAGTTTCTTTATCCATTCTTTGGTCAAGGGGTATCTAGGTTGTTTGCAGATTCTGGCTATTATGAGTAAAGCTTTTATGAACATAGTTGAGCAAATGTCCTTGTGGTATAGTGGAGCATCTTTTGGGTCTATGCCCAGGAGTGGTATAGCTGGGTCTTTAGGGAGAACTATTCCCAATTTTCTGAGAAAGTGCCAGAATGATTTCCACAATGGTTGTACAAACTTGTACTCCAACAGCAATGAAGGAGTATTCCTCTTTCTCTACATCCTCACCAGCATGTGCTGTCGCCTGAGTTTTTGATCTTAGCCATTCTGATGGGTATAAGATGGAACCTTAGAGTTGTTTTGATTTGCATTTCCCTGATGACTAAGGGTGTTGAACATTTCTTTTTGTTTGTTTGTTTGTTTTTAATATTTTATTAATTTATTCATATTACATCTCAATTGTTAGGCCATCCCTTGTGTCCGCCTATTCCTCCCTCCTTCCCGTTTTCCCCCTACTGCCCTCCTCTATGTCTGTGACTGAGGGGGACCTCCTCCTCCTGTATATGCTTATAGGGTATCAAGTCTCTTCTTGGTAACCTGTTATCCTTCCTCTGTGGAGAATGTCCTGTCCATTGGCTAGATCTGGTTAGAGGTTCGAATTTTACTGCATTATTGTACTTGGCTGGTGCCATAGTTTGAGCAGGACCCCTGGGCCCAGATCTGCCCATCATAATCCTCTTCTTGTAGGTTTCTAGGACCGTCTGGATCCTTCTATTTCCCCATTCTCTCATCTAAAGTCCCAATAAGACGTCCTCTGCTCTGACCCACTTTCCTGGTATGTGAAGACTTTCATGGGACATGCCCCTTGGGCTAGTGTTCAGATATAAGTGAGTATATACCATTTGACTCTTTCTGCTTCTGGGTGAACTCACTCATTATGATAATTTCTAGTTCAATCCATTTATCCACAAATTTCGGGAATTCTTTTTAGTGCTCCAGTGGCACAATCGGTTAGTGCAGTACTTATAGAACATTTCCTTTTTTTTCATTTTTGAAAAAAGATTTAATTATCTAAGATTTCACTTTAGACATACTTTATCAACAACTTGTTAGGATGCAGCATTATTTTTTGTCAACATATTTTATTTCTTTTTTACATATAAATTTATACTATTACACATAAATACAATAAACTACTTACAGCAAAAAGAACCACAAAAGAACCAGGAATTATATAAATGTTACATTCATAGTGTTTTGGCTATTTGTATTTGGTAACCTTGAAGAAAACATCTTTCCTATCTTGGTGCATCTAAAATTCTAAATGTAAATCAATTATCTCACCTCTATCAACTTAAATCATCTATCTAGACCTAAAAACATGTTAACCCCCAAACAACTAAGCCTAATTGCAAAATCAAGCTATCTGGTTTTCAACCCCATCAGAGACTGAGAAGGAATAAAATTATTTATCTGAGTATACAAGGAGTACATGTTAGCAGCTTCCCAAATGAGAAAATGACAGAGACAGTTTGCTGCCTGAACAGTCACCCAAAATTCTCTATAACATTGGTGCATCACCTTCAACCTTCTGACAGACATATCTGTGAGGCAGGAACTATTGAGGACTTGCTTACCCTGTCTTGGCAGAGTTTGGCAGTCTACTCTGACTCTTTACAAAGCTTGACCATTTTTAGGCAGAATTTTGTCTGCAGCAGAAAAGGAGACATTTTTGCCCAGTGGCTTAGTTGCCACATTTGAATCCATCTCCATAAGGAGGTTCATTGATACTCATGATCCTCTTTGAGGTAGGTTGGATGTTGCCAGGAGTTAAATCTTTAAAATAATAAAAACATCTTTAAATGCCATATTGTATAGGCCTCTGAGGTTTTTGAAGACCTTATCAAACTATTTTATCTTATCTATCTATAGAATCATATCTATCTATTAAACCTAGGATGTATATATTCTTTCAATAAAAATAGACTAGTAATTAAAATAACAATTATTTGATCAACTAACAATTAACTTGTATTACCTAATTATAATAAGCAGCCTACAATATCACTTTCAAGGTATTGGATGTAAACCTTGTATTATGGTTGAATTGTATGGTTATAATGCTTCATATTAGAATATATGTATATATGTATATATATATACATAATGTATGAAGAAAAATCTTAAACTTGAATTCTATACCAATGTATCAAAATTAAACTTATTTTGCATCGATATACAAAAATTCTACACCAGTGAATTAATAATAACCCTGTAAGTAAAAATTAAGGCCTTAAATTGAGGAGTAGATTCAATAATCTACTTTCTGTCCTATCTTCCCTGTATATTTCTATATTCCCCCTTCTTTCTTTTCATCTCCTATCTCCATACCTAAGAAAGAAAGATAAAGGGAAAGAGAGACACCCCTGAGTCCAACCTAAAATTGGGGAAAAAGGTTAACCAAGTTAGGAATAGCATTTGTGGTTCAGTTTCTTTTCTTTTCTTTCTTTCTTTCTTTCTTTCTTTCTTTCTTTCTTTCTTTCTTTCTTTCTTTCAACTATTTTTGTGGTCCTTTTTGTAAATGTTGAGAAATTTGAGGCTTAATTAAAGTCCTGGATCTTGGAGGAAAACCTACAATCACAACTACTTTGCTAAATCAATACAATCCCTAGCAAGAATCTAAACAATCGTCCTTACACCCCTAGATAAATATAGTCTTCATCCTTCATCAGGGGATGAAGACTTCTCTTTGCAACAGATAGAGACCATTACAAGAAATCACAACCAATCAAAATACAGAGTTATAAATCCTAATGGATAAAACCACAAGACACTCTTACAACTAAAACTTGGGAAACATTGTGGAAGAGGGGCAAAAAAAATTTTAAGAACCAGGGAAGATTTTAAGAGGAAAAAAAAAAGAAAGAAAGAAAGAAAAAAAAGAAAAGAAAAGAGAGTTTAAGGCCAGGGAATTTGCTATGAGATTTAGTCCTCTAAGAATTTCTGAAGCTACACCCATAGAAGCTCACCAACATGACTACCTAAACAAGGAAGACACCAATAGACATGCTCAACTGGACAGGGAAAAGCCGGCAATGCTTCAACCCTACAAAGAAGTGTTGGCAGCTAAGTAATATGAAAGTGGGAGAAATAGTCTTCTTTAGGGAAGAACAACTGATTGGTTGTCTAACCCTGTAGCCCTTGATGGCCTGGACCAAGCTAGTCTCAAAGTCACAGAAAACTACCTGCCTCTTCCTCCTTAGTACTCAGATTTATTTTAATTTTTACTTAAACTTAATACTAGCATATTTATGAGGTTCATTATAATTCAGTGCATATTTATAATATGCAGTGATCTTTGTTTTAGATTTAAAATATTGTATTTATTTATTAACTTATTTTGTATGAGGATAAAAGTGCATAGCATGGTATATGTGTGGATGTCAAAGGTCAGAGGAAAACACAGAATATTTGGTTCTCTCCATTTACTTTTGGGTTTCTGGGATGAAATCCTCTCTAATGTGTTGAGCTCTATTGACATCCCTCTTTTAGTTTTGTAGTTTTATTATTTCTCCCCCTTTCTTTCCCTCTCTATGTATTCAGACTATATATATGTATATACATATATATGTATATACATGCGCTTTGTTGAGATTCTCTGCTTTTTAACTAGGTTGAAATAATTTTAATTGATTTTAAAAACATTTTTATAATGGTTGCACTCATACTAGGTAATTATGTGTGGTTTATTTTAATTGCCCTCCTTGATTGCCTCATCTCATTGTCACAGTATTTCTCTAGTTCTAGATGTAGTAGGTGATTTTTCCATGTGTGGGTGCATTGTGGGAGTGTGCGTGTATACTCACACATGTGTATATGAAGGGTAGATGACAGTCTTGATGGTGTTTTCATGTGACTTTTGACTTTTGTTATGAGACACAGTCTCTTATTGAACCTGGAGCTCAGCGCGTAGCTAGGTTTCTTAAATCTTTCTGAGCTTTGTTTTGATAATTCTGTCTCCATGTCATCTGATGCTATGACATGGACATGCTCTTGGTGAGCCTGATCAAACTAAATATGGAAAAAACACAGAGCTTTGTCCAGCTGATAGGAAAAGGCAGAGACACTTTAAATATATTTGATGAAGCACTGGGGATTTGAGGAAGGAAGGGGCCGTGGGAAAGGACCAACAGTTGGTCTTTAGGAGTAGAGAACAACCCATGGCTAATAGCCAATGAGAAACCAGGGACTTGTCCTATAGATAAGTGAAATTTAATTCCAAAAACAACTACAACAATCTTGAAAATGGATTATGCTTCCACATTAGAGCCCAGTTATCCTGACATTTTGATCTCAGTCCTGAGAGAGCGTAAGCTGAGATCTCATCTGCGACTACTTGTGCTGCTGATTACAGAACTATGACATAATAAAAGGACATTGTTCTAAAGCAGCCACTACGTTTGTTTGTTACACTCTTATTACATAACAATAAAACTAACATCAGTGTTTAATTTGAGCTAAGCATTGATTTCTTTTTGAAGTTCTTTTTTGAACATCGTGTGCCTGCACAGTTCCACATTATATTCATAGCACTGAATTTTACGAATTCTATAGTTTTATCTGGCCATGGTGGCACACATCTTTAATCTCAGCATTTGGGAGAGAGAGGTAGGAAGATCCCTGTGAGTTGGAGGCCAACCTGGTTTACATAATTCTACACCAGCAAGGACTACATAGTGAGACCCTGCCTCAAAAGCTTTATAATTTTTAACTTTTGTACTTTAGAGTATTATATATCTTGAGAATATTTGTATATGAAGTGAAGTAATAGAGTTTTTGGTGAAAATAAGGAATTATCTCAACACTTCTCTTAAGAAGTGGTACTACCTTTATAAAAACATCAATTAGTTTTATACTTGGAGGTCTTTTTTTAAAAATCACTGTTTTGGTTAGTTGCATACATTTTAACTTATGAATCAAAGTGTATGCCCAAGATTATTGCTTTCCAATTATTTTGAAGTTTTTTATTTTTAATATTAATATTCTTATGTAATCTTTGAGAATTTTGTACCTGCATGTACCACTATTTCCTTTGAACAACCCCTGGAACCAATCAACTTGTCTCCTTCCTGGCTTCATATCTTGTTTTTAAAATGTTGTTAAGAGATCCCGGAGTTCAGTTAGTACTGACTTTGTGTGAAGGGATGTTTGCCTGTCTACTAGGTCATGGGCATGCTATCAGCAGCAACACTGCCAAAGAAAGGTGACTCTTCCTCCTTCAACACTCATCAACTGCTAACAACTCCTCAGCTAGGGGTGTGGCTTTGGAAGTCTCTCTTCCATCCATGGTCATTTGCTTTAAAATGTATTAACATTTATTCACATTACATTCTGATTACTATGCCCTCACTTGTATCTTCCTATTGCCCCCTCCCTCCTTCTTCCTTCCTATTCCCTTCCCCTAGACCTCTGACAGAAGGGACCTCCTCCCCCACCATATGATTGCAGTCTATCAGGTCTCATCCGGATAGCCTGCTTACTCTTCTGTGTGCCCTCCGGGTTTCCCCACCAAGGGGAAGTGATCAAATCAGGGACACCAGAGTATGTGTCAGAGGCAGACCCCACTCTCCCCACAACTGTGGAGAATGACCATGTTCAAATTTTGACTGGTTTGTTCTTGCGCAGGTCTTATACCTGTGTATACCTATATTTCTTACATTTGAAAACAAGTATTTTCAAGGAAAAGAAAAAAAAAAAAGAAAACCAGTATTATCAACTTAAGATCAACTTTTGTTTCTATGTGCCTATCTAATAAGTCTGAATATTGTCTGGTGTTCATAATACTGAAAATTTTCCTACTCTTTGAGTAACCAACATCAACATTTCCTAAAACAGAAGTTACTTGTTTATGAGTACCTCAAGGGAACAGTTTTGTAGTCTATATGGGGTTTGTATCCAGTAACATAGTATCTGGTAGTAGTGTAGTTATTTATTTTTTCAGACTGGGTCTTGCTCTGTAGACAGGCTGATATCAAACCCAAAGAGATCTGCTTGTATCTATCTTCCAAGTGCTAGGATGGAAGGTGTGTGCCATTATTCCAAGCTTTTTTTGGTATAGTAATTGTACTACGTTTCCTACATAATATCAGTTGCTGCTTTCCAAATTGGCCACACCAGGAGTGAATATAGATTTCTATACTGCACATTCCTGCCAATTGTTGATACTGTTCTCCTTTATATTATTTTCTAGTTTAAAAGGAATTAAAATGGTATATTGTGGTTAACTTAAAAGTATGGCCTGGGCTATAGTTATGACAGCATTAATAAAGAATTAATAAAGACACAGACACATGACATATTTTAGAACAAGCCTTTACCTGGGGCCAGGCAGATACTACATCCTAAGGAATCCTAGATTATCCCCGAGTTTCCATCCCATGGCACTGCTTCTAATAATTTCTATTTGGGCTACCTCCTATCCATAATCCCAAAATATTTGCTATGGTTGTTCATTTGGATCCTTTCTTTTCATGTGGGACTTCAGAGTTCCTCCTCTGGGCTCATGTGGCTCTTTCCTAGCCCATGGCGATTCTCCTCCTCCTTCTTCCTCCTCCTCCACACTCTCTCTCTCCTAAGATCCTCTCTGCTCAAAGCCCTCAAACCTTCACCCTGCCTCTTCTTTTGGCCTTGCCCAGAGGCTATATTCAGCCAATCAGAGAGGCAAGGTTCAGAGGAGTAACTAGATCTTGAGAGCCAGTGATTAGCATCAGAATACATCAGACCAACCTCTAACAGTGGTATTTGTTTTAAATGAGTTTTTCTTTTTACATATTAGACTATGTCTCTGTAGGCTTTTTGTACTTTTGTGTTCCCTATTTGGTATAGTGTGTGCTTATAGTCTTTGCCCATTTCCTACAAGTTCTGTTGATTGTCAAAGCATAAAATAATTGCCTCATAGTATATTTATTGCAGACCCAAAGTAGAAACAGCACAAGCGTCCATCAAACAGACAAATGGGTCAGAAATTGTGGCCTATCCATGCAATAGAATAGCAATGAAATATTTATAAATACTACACCATGGGTAAACCTTGAAGCAATTATTCTATCTATAGCAGTCAATCAGAAAGGGATTTATTATATCTTTCAAGTTATGTAATGTCTAAAAGAGGCAAATCCACTGAGACAGAAAGATTAGTAATTGCTGAGAGCCTAAGGGAGCGACCAGGAAGAAAAGGGCCATTACTGTTACTAATGGGGGATGGCCAGAGTATTTTTCAAATTCATTGTAATAATGGTTTGATGAAGGTATCAAAGTTATTAAATTGCATGCTTTGTACTGGATATTAGTGTGGAATATGAACTATGATCTTAATAAATGCGTACAAAAATCTAAAAATAATATGGTTTTCAACAGCCTTAAACCAGAGAATTTGCTTTATTTTCAAGAAAGCTTAAACAATATTTGAGGTTTACAAAGTAATAATCTGTAGATCCTAGATTGTATACATTAATATTTAAAGCATGCATTTATGATATGAAGTAAATCAGAAACTGAGAGGAGTAAAAGGAGAAATGAGGGAAGGCATGGGGGTGTATTTATGGACAAAATACATAAAATATGTGATAGACTTGAAGCATTGTATGCAATGAATATAAACCAACTCAAAATAGAAAAATGATAAATAGAAATATTTGCTGTGGAAAAATACAATTGCTAGTGACAACAAAAACCCCTTTAGCATGTTACTGTAATTTTGATCACTATGCCTATATAGTTGACTTTAACATTTTCATGTATATTTACAAGTGTTTTTTCCTCCATCCTCGGGTATTATTAAATATCCCTTATTACTTGTTCATTATTTCTTAAAAATTTGTAAGGAATATGCATCAAAAAGTCTAAGAATAAAACTACTAGAGCTAACATATGCAAATACAGCAGAGACACCCAATGATGTTTCTGCTCCACGCCTGCCATATCACCTCTGCTCTAAGGCAAGTGTGAGAGAAGATAAACCTAGTATTAATTGATAAGGAAACAAAAATTAAATAAAGATCCCTGAGTTGCTCCCTTCTAGAAGTTGAGTTGAAGAATGGGGGATAATTGATTGACATTGGGTGGCCTAGCCCACTGTGGGTAGCACCATCCCTGGGTAGGTGCTCCTGGTTGTATTAAGAAAATAGGCTGAAAGAAGCAGGGGAATCAAGCCAATAAGCACCATCCATCCATATCCTCTACTCGAGTTCCTACTTTGACTTCCCTCAGTGGACTGTGACATGGAGTTGTAAGAAAAAAAAAACCTGCCCTAAATTGTATTTTCTTTCTTTCTTGAAGCAGGGTTTCTCTGTGTAGCCCTGGCTGTCCTGGACTTGCTTTGTAGACCAGGCTGGCCTCGAACTCACAGAGATTTGCTTGCCTCTGCTTTCCTAAGTGCTGGGACTTCAGGTGTACTCTACCTGAATTGTTTTTAATTAGTAATTTATCCCACGCAAAAGAAAACCAAGTAGGAAATGGGGCAATTAAAAGAAAAACTTAATATTTTAAATTAAAGAATGATAGTAAACATTTATCGCATCCTGCCTCAGACACCTCTCCCTCCTCCCACTCTCACCTCTCCTTCTCCTCACAGAAGGGGGAGGTGTAGTGGGAGCTTTGATTTCTTTTACCTGTGTTTTGATTTGAAAAATCTAAGCATCCAGGGATGTCCCCTATGGCCACCATCCTGCTCTGGCACATTAAGTTGCTGTAAGACTAGGACCATTCTCTCCCACTGAGGCCAGACAAAGCAGCCTATTTAGGGGAACAGGATTCAAAGGCAGGCATCAGAGTCAGAGAGGGCTCCTGCTCCAGTTTCTGGGAGACCCACATGAAGACCAAGCTATGCATCTGTTACATATGTGTGGGGGACCCAGGTCAAGTCGATGCATATTCTTCGGTTGGTGGTTCAGCCTCTGTGATCTCCTTTGGGCCCAGGTTAGTTAACTCTGTAGTTCTTCTTGTGGAGTCCTTGACTCCTCTGTCTCTCTGGCTACAGGAGGTGGCTACTTCAGGCTCCATATTCCCTGCTACTGGAGTCTCGGGTAGGGTGACCCCCATAGACTTCTTGGGGCCTCCCCTATCCAAGGTCTCTGGCATGACCCCTCCAATTTCCATTCTCTCCCTCGGCCCTCTCTTCCCCATTCTTTTTACTCCGAGTCCCCATTCTTGCTTCCTGCCCCACTCACTTTCCTACCAAGTTCCCTCCCTCCATTCACCCCAATGCCTATTTTATTTCCCCTTCTGAATTAGATTTAAGCATCTTCCCTTGGGCTGTTCTTGTTACTTAGCTTCTCTGGGTCTGTGGATTGTAGCATGGTTATTCTATACTTTATGGCTATTATCCACTCATAAGTGAGTACATACCATTGCATGTCTTTCTGGGTCTGGGTTACCTCACTCAGGATGATCTTTTCTAGTTCTATCCATTTGCCTGCAAATTTCATGATTTCTTTGTTTTTAATAGCTGAGTAGTATTCCATTGTGTAGATGTACCAGTTTCTTTATCCATTCTTCAACTAAGAGACATTTAGGCTGCTTCCAGGTTCTGGCTATTATGAATAAAGTTTCTGTGAATATGTTTGAGCAAATGTCCTTGCTATATGGTGGAGCATCTTTCAGGTATATGCCCAGGAGTGGTATGGCTGGATCTTGATGTAGAATTATTTCCAATTTTCTGATAAAGTGCCAGATTGACTTCCAAAGTGGTTGTACAAATTTGCGCTCCCACCAGCAATGGAGGAGTGTTCCTCTTGCTCCACATCCTTTCCAACATGTACTTTCTTCTTCTTCTTCTTCTTCTTCTTCTTCTTCTTCTTCTTCTTCTTCTTCTTCTTCTTCTTCTTCTTCTTCTTCTTCTTCGTTTCTTTGTGTAGCCTTGGCTGTCCTGGACTCACTTTGTAGACCAGGCTGGCTTTGAACACACATATCCACCTGCCTCTGCCTCCTGAGTCTTGGGATTAAGGGCATGGGCCACCACACCCGGCACCAACATGTACTTTCGCTTGAGTTTTTGATCTTATCCATTCTGATAGGTGTAAGATGGAATCTCAGAGTTGTTTTGATTTGCATTTCCCTGATGTCTAAGGACCTTGAAATTTTCTTTGTTTCTCAGCCATTCGATATTCCTCTGTTGAAAAATCTGTTTATCTCTGTACCCCATTTTTAATTGGGTTAATTTTTTTTGTGTGTGTCTAATTTCTCAAGTTCTTTATATAGTTTAGATATTTGCCCTTTCAGATGTAGGGTTGGTGATGATTTTTTACTGTTCTGATGACTGCTGCTTTGTCCTATTGATAGTGTCTTTTGCCTTACAGAAGCTTTTCAGTTTCATGAGGTCCTATTTATTTTATTTTATTTTTTAAAAAGATGTATTTATTTATTATGTATACAGAATTCTTCATGCATGTACATCGGCAGCCCAGAAAGGGGCATCAGATCACATTATTGATGGTTGTGAACCACCATGTGATTACTGGGAATTGAACTCAGGACCTCACAGTAGAGAAAAGAAAAGAAAAGAAAAGAAAGAACTCAGGGCCTGCAGAAGAGCAGTCAGTGCTTTTAACCCCTGAGATATCTCTCCAGCAGGAGTCCCATTTATTAATTATTGATCTTAGTGCCTGAGCTGTTGATGTTCTGTTTAGGAAGTTATCTCCTGAGTTCAAGGCTCTTCCTCACTTTCTCTTCTATTAGATTTAGTGTATCCAATTTTCTGTTGAGGTCTTTGATCCACTTGGACTTGAGTTTTGTGCAGGATGATAAATTTTTGTATTCTTCTACATGCAGACATCCAATTTAGACTAGCACCATTTGTTGAAGATGCTTTATTTTTCCATTGTACGGTTTTGGCTTTGTGTGTGTGTGTGTGTGTGTGTGTGTGTGTGTGTGTGTGTGTGTGTGTGTGAAAAATCAAGTGTTCTAGATGTGTAGGTTTATTTCTGTACTTTCAATTATATTCCACTGAACAACCTACCTGTTTCTATGTTAATACCATGCAGTTTTTATTACTATTGCTCTGCAGTACAGCTTGAGATCAGGAATGGTTATGCCCCCAGAAGTTCTTTTATTGTACCAGATTACTTTAAGTATTCTGGCTTTAATTAGGGAGTGATATGAAGCTAAATACAGAAGAAGGAGGGGGGAGAGTAAAATAACTGTATGTCTGAAAAATTCATAAGGAACAATATTATTATTAACTACCTAAAATCAATAATACATGTAATTCAGAGTATAAATACAATACATAGTTTAAATGACATTTTCTCATTTTGGTTGACAATACTCCCTTTAAGAGACAAAGTCTATCTAAAAAAATCCCAACATTAGACATGAGAAGCCTGCTTTTGAGTTATTGGACAGAGTTTTTTAGGAGACTACTAAAACATTGCAGAGTATTTCTATTACCTGTGATTGTCTTCCAAGAGGTAGAAGGTAAGTCCCTATTGCTTATGACACCATACATTTCAGACACAGGGCTCAGATGCCTTTGCCTAGGAACTGACCAGAATGCATGCTCCTTGAGGACTAACTTTCGTGGTACCAGAAGATGCCATGCATTTTTCTAAAGGTGGGAAACAACCCAGATCTGTATTCAGCTATGATGCCAATTACTCACAACAATGAACAACACAGTGCGATAACCCTAAGAGTGCAGTGATGGTATGCATACCATGGTGCCAACCAACAGTTGCAGTCAAGACTCTTTCAACAAGAAGGAAAACATTCCTGGTACTAGAACTGTACTCAACTACCAATGGCTAGTAAAGTCACAGATCTTGGAGGGGAACTTATAACAACTACTTTATTAAACTAGCGCAATCCCTAACTATATCCTAAATGTTTGTCCTTATACAGTGTCTGTATAGTGTAGATCCCACACCTCACCAAAGAAATGTCTCTTTTGCAGCAGACATAGATTGTTACAGAGAAACACAACAAATTGAAAATATGTGGACACCAGTCCCAGTGAATACATGTACAAAGACTGCCTCACCTAAAGCTTGAGGGACATTTCTGATGATGGACAGAAAGATTGTAAGAGTGAGATTGTGCTTCCTACTAATGTCAGAATCTACACTCATAAAGTTTAACCAACACGGCTTCATAAGTATGATATTTACAAGGACAGCACCAATAGACATGTCAAAGTGGACAGGGGAAAGTTCATGAGACCTTAACCCTACACAAAGAACAACTACAGGCAACTAAAGGGTGCTGAGAGAAGTAGAAATAGTCTTCCATAGAGAAGAATGCATCAGTTAGCAATTTGTTAACCTTTACCAAATAGTCCTGCACATGTATATAGAAGTAATATTTCGATTGAACAGGTCATATCTAGGAATATCTTTATATTTACTTATACATGTATGCATATATGAACAATTAATGAACAAAGAGACCATGAATTAAAAAAAAGAGAAAGAACAGGTATATGGGAAGGTTTAGGGGGAAGAAAATGAAGGGAAAATGATATAATTATTATAGGTGGTTGTGAGCCACCATGTGGTTGCTGGGAGTTGACCTTAGGACTTCTGGAAGAGCAGACAGTACTCTTAACCATGGAGCCACCTTGAAAGCCTTTAATTCCAGCACTCAGGAGGCAGAGGCAGGAGGATCTTTGTTGAGTTTGAGGCCAGCCTGGTCTACAAAGAGAGTCCAGGATAGCCAAGAATACACAGAGAAATTCTGTCTCGAAAAACCAAAGGGGAAATAAAAAGGAAAGAAAAGAAAAAGAAAATGATATAATATAATTATAGTATAATCTTAATGACAAGGTATAAGGGAAATAATAATCTTATGCAATATACTTTGATTACATTCTTTCCCTTGTCCCATTTCCTCCCATATCCTCCATACCTCCCTATCCACCCAACTGAATGTTCTTTTTTCTTGCTCTCTCTCTCTCAAAAAAAAAAAAAAAAGGAAAAGAAAAGAAAATGAAAACAACAATAACAACAAAAAACTAATAAGTCAGAAATACCAAAACAAAACAAAAAGCACAAAGCAAAAACATGGAGTTCCTTTGGTGTTGGCCAATTATTCCCAGGCATGTGGCTTGATCTGGAGTGTGGTTAATATACCCAGAGACATTCCACTAGAGAAAACCAATTTCTCTTTCTCCAATAAGTATCAATTATAAATACACCCCTTCCTCCTCCTGCTCTGCCTCTTCTATCTTCCTCTTCCTAGTGTGTTTTTTTGAAACAGGGTCTCTACATAGCCCTGGCTGTCCTGGAACTTGCTTTGTGAACCAGGCTGACCTTGAACTCACATAGATCCACTTGCCTCTGCCTCCTGAGTGCTTAGATTAAACGTGTGTGCCAGCATAACCAGACTGGTACAAACAATTTCTTGTTTAGAGGTGGAGCTTTGTGTCCACTTCCCCTTCTCAGGGCTGGGATTTTGTCTGGTTTGAACCTGCACAAATCTTGTGCATGCTGTCACAGTCTCTGTGAGTTCATATATGTATCAGTTCTGTTGTGTTTGGAAGATGCCATTTCCTTAGAGTCATTCACTATTTCTGGCTCTTACAGTCTTTTTGTTTAGTTTTCTTTGTCTTCATGTATGTCTGTGCACTACATGCAGGCAGCACCCACAGAGGTGAGAAGAGAGTTTTGGATTCCCTGGAACTGGAGTTATACAGAGTTGTGCACTACCACGTAGGCACTAGGAATCGAACCCAGGTCCTCTGGAAGAGCAACAAGTGCTCTTAACCACTGAACCATCCATCCAGCCCCATGATATGTTATTATTAACTATTATTACCGTGTGGTAAAATTTATGAGCAAGCCCAGTCCTCCTCTCTGAAACATTGTACCTTTTGTCTAATGAATCTTCTTTTATTGTCTACTCCTCACTCTCAACCGGGGGGGGGGCAGGTAATTTGAAGTTAGAATCTTCACAGTTAGTGGATAAAAGGAGTTTGAGTAAGAAAAAAGTTTGGAATGAATGGGAGGTGAGATGAGAAAACAAATTTGTGTACAAGGTCCTGTGCCAGAGTTCTGGGAAGAAACCAGTTAGAACATTTCTGGGAACTGGCGTTCGAGGCTTGTTGAAATTAGGTACTGGGCTGAATCCTTATTCTGCTTGCCTCACATCAATGTAGTCTGCATTTGGCCACCATAGGGCCTCTGTAAATGTTTTTTTTTCAAGTGTCACAATATGCTTTAATTCAGTAAGCACGGCCCCAACAAAACACTATGAAGTGTTGTCAAATGAATAAAACGGAGAAATAATGCAACATTCAAACAAAAACAACACTATTTTCAAGAGTAACACTGAAAAGTCCTGAGATAAAAATGTTATTTTATACTGTTTGCTTTTTCCAGGATGGCTTGAGTTTTATTTTTCTACTATATTTCTACAACTCTTGCTTTTTAGATTTAATAAGTGATAAAATAATATAAAAGCATTTTCATACTCTATTAATTTGTGAAAGACAGAAGGAAGTTGTTAAACATCTATGTGAGGAACTTTTTTATAATGCTTTTAAATCCTTCCATGAAGTAGGAATTATATTCCTGTTGCAGATCATGACATTAATAATCTTTTTGGTTTTTGAGGCAGAGTTTCTCTGTTTAACCTTGGCTGTCCTGGAACTCACTCTATAGATCACACTGGCCTCAAATTCATAGGGGTCTGCCTGCCTCTGCCCCCGGAGTGGTGGGATTAAAGGCCTGCACCATCACAGTGCTCAGCCTGCCGACAGTGATCCTCTTTAGTTGAGGGGTTTTATAGCTGGACCAATGTTGCATGGGTACTAAGTTGAGGAGCCACAATTCAAGTCCAGATGTGTGAGGCTGGAAAATTCTTGTGCCTAGCTCCTACATTCACACTTCCATCACAGAGTGATTGTCAGGACTGAACTACGTGAATTAATATATGGAAAGTGAGATAGTTGGTAATCCAAGTAGCAGTCACAGTTGGTAAGAGTGAAGTATATGTAATAATCTACTGCTGAGACTTAGTTCAAATATGTCTAACATCTTGGCTTTGCCTGGCTATTGGAACCATAGACTTGGGATCCACAGGTTCATTCACCCTATTTGCTTTTTACTTTGAACTCGGTGGAGTTTTGCTTCTTTCTGCTTCATAGATGAGGACATGAGACTCAGTGCAGTGACACACTTTGCTCAAAGTCACATCTTGGACACAACAGAACTTAAGTTCAAGTTTGTGTGGCTGCTAAGCATAGGCTTTTAAAGCATTATCTTTTTTTCTGTGATTTTAACATTAGAATTACCCAAGGCTTTTACTATTATATCTCTCCCCAAAGTTACACTGTTAAAATAATATTTTCCAAGCACTAGGACACAGTTTACATGAGCTCACTTCACGTTCATACTACTGAGAGTTTTGGTTGTGATAGCAAATTATCAAGGGCCACAACAACTTTGATTCAAACTGATTGATTTAGTTGTTCTATAGAATGATAAATGTTTAAGAATGTTAAATCCTCATATTAAATCCTTATCAACCATCAGGCTGATGTTTTGATTGCAGAATGAGACTGTGGCATAGTTCAGAGATTGAATTGGGAGGTTTTGAATTAAAAAAGCATGTCTATAGAAGAAGAACAATGGTTGAATACAAAGATTACTGAAGTTAATAAATACAGTTGATTTGGAAGTTGAGGAAACAATCATGACATGGGGACAGATGTATATTGGGGAAGAAATCGTGTTCATCTAATTCTCTCAGATTATCTCAGCCAGACACGATGGAAATAAGTCTAATGCACAGTTCAGCTGAATAATAACTCTGGCTATCAGATGGCCTTTTAGTTAGCAAGAGAAACCAGTGTTCTCCAAACTGAAAGGCCAAGGAGCCAAGTGCCAATGAGAAAAACATGAATTCTGCAGAGACGAGAACCTTGACAGAGTGCTTGCTTAGCATGCAGGAAAACTATGGGTTCGATCTCCAGTACCTCATATCTTTATGATATTGACTTCTTACTATTTAGAAAGGTATTGAAAGATTTTGATTTCTTTTTGGTATGCAATGTTGCCCTTTATCGTCATTTACTTTATCTGATACTTACAGAATTATGACAGCGAGGCTTCCTCTGGCTAATGTTTGATGCATTTTTCCATCTTTTTATTATAATGAAGTTCTAATTTTCTGTCTTTTTATTTTTAAAAATTTTATAACGTGCTTATTTATTTTGTGTGAATTGTGTGTATGTGATTGAGGTCAGAGGACAACTTTTGGGAGTTGGTTCTCTCCTCCCACCACGTGGGTCCCAAGGACTGTGGGTCATCAGGATTGGTGGTAGGCACCTTTACCCACTGAGAAGTCTTGCTAGCCCATTAAAACCTTTATTTCATTTTATGTATTTAATTTGTGAGTACATGTATTCAGTTTAAAATATAAGTTCTTATAAGGATAATATAGTTAGTTTAAAATCATAAGAGTTTTATTGAGTTATAATTTCCATGTTGTAACATTCATTGTTTTCATGTATTCAATCAGTGAATTTAATCTGGTCCAGAGTTGAAAAACCATCACTGATAAGGTTAGATTATTTTTGTCACTTCTGATAGGCACTCTATACTTATTAATCCCTTCTATGTTTTTCCTTCAATGCAAAATTCCAGAAAACATTATGCATTCTGTGAAGTGGACCATTTCTGGTTTCTTTGAGCACTCAGTGGTGTCACATGGTGTTTTGCTGAAAACTGTCTTGCGAGAGGTCACGTGACTTTTTCTGAAAGATCTCTTGTGAGAAAGTATGTGATGTTTTGTTGGGAGCAGACACATGAGAGGGCGCGTGATGGTTGGAAGGAGTATAAAAAGAACCATGGGCAGTGGGAGGAGGCTTTTGGCATTTCAACGGTGTGCAACACTTTGCTGCTCTTTGCTGGGCTTCGCTTCTTGTGGTACTCTGGCTAGTTTTGGCCACTTCCAATTATGCTAATTCGGAGGAGCCTTGCTGTTTCTGCTCGATCCTGCCATCTCTACAGATTCCTGTGCTGTTTGGTGTTGGCTATTGGACAGGACTGCTGGTATCCTGACAATGCAGGGTGGAATTGGCCCAAGGCACTATGTCTAAACAGACCCACAAGCCCTTTTTCCTAGTGACATTCTTTCTTCCCTTCCTCTGGTTGGTGGTTAGAAGGGAAGTGTTTAAGAACCCTAAACAAAGTAGGGTTTGAAAAATCTAAGCCTATGTATAATTCTGTCTCTGTATTTTCCTGTTTTGGTCAGTTAGTGATATATGATCTTCAATGCATCTTTCACTTAGTGTGTGTATTCTGTTTGAAGTTAACACATCTTGTAGCAAAATTATTTTGTTACTTTCTATGCCAAAAAGTGACCAGTGGGTGGGCATAACACATTGTGTTTATTTATTAATCGATGAACATATATATTGTTATTAGTCTCTCTCTCTCTCTCTCTTTCTCTCTCTCTCTCTCTCTCTCTCTCTCTCTCTCTCTCTCTCTCTCTCTCTCTCTCTCTGTTTGTCTCTCTCTGTCTCTCTCTTTCCTCTCTTTCTCTCTGAGAGAAGGTCTCTGTGTAGGCTTGGCTTTCCTGGAACTCACTCTGTAGACCAGGCTGGCCCCGAACTCATGGAGATCGTCCTGCCTCTGCCTCTTGAGTGCTAGGATTAAAGGAGTATGCCACTACTGCTTGGCATCACCCTAGAGTTTCTAACACGCATGTATGGGTTACCTGACTGTAATATAAACTATTATTTTGTCATACCGCCATAGATACTTTAGGTCATCTTTTAAAAATTATTTTTGTTTTATTATTTTACTAATAATCATTCTATGAGGAAGTATTGTTATTGCTATATGAAGTGAATTTATTGCTATTAGCATACTTGAGCCCATTCTCTGTTATTTCTTTCTGCATTTTTGTTGCTATGTTGGATTTGTTCCTTGTCTTTGTAAAGTTTTTTTCATTCTTTTGTGCATATCAGGACTTGAAATGGTTGTCTGCTCTCTAGAAGTTTACCAAGGCTCTCTCAGGCAGGCATTTAAAATATAGCTTGTATAGGTAGTTATGCTTAAGTAGTTAGCCATGCAGGAGTCTTTCTTTTCTGTGACTTACTGCATTGTACCTCAAAGCAGAAGTAGATGTTTTTGTTGTTTTGTTTTTCCGAACATGAGTTTATTCAGATTTTTCTTTTTTTGCCTAATAAATTTCTTATTAATTTATTGTCTCATACATTACATCCCAATTGTAGTTTCCCCTTGCTCCCTCCACTCTCCGCCTCCTTCATCCCTCCTCCTCTATTCCCATCCACTCCTCCTCGATTTCCCTCCAGAAAAAAACCGGCCTTCCAGGGTTATCATCCAAACCTGGCATATTAACTTGCAATAAGGCTCCGAACCTCCCTTCCTATAAAGGCTGGATGAGGCAACCCAGTGGGAGGACAAACATCCTAAAAGCAGGCAAAAGCATCAAAAGATGCCTCCCCATCACAAAAAAACACCAAGCGATACAACTGTAACATATCCACAAGGGCCTAGGTTAGGCCCATACAGGCTCCCTGGTTGTCAGTTCAGTCTCTGTGTGCCCCTATGAGCCCAGGTTACTTAATTTTTGGATTTTCTTGTGATGTCCTTGACCCCTCTGGCTCCTACAATCCTTTCTTCCCCTCTTCCGCAGGATTCCCTGAGTTCAGCTTAGTGTTTGGCAATGGGTCTCTACATCTGTTTCCATCAGCTGCTGGATGAAGCCTCTGATGACAGCTGGGTTAGGCACCAATTTATGAGGCATCATTTTAATAACATTTTAAAAAGTTTTAAGGCATGTGCCTTTCACATTTAATTGTAAGCTATGTGAATGTAAGGACCTTCTGTATTTTGCTTATGGTCAACTATCTGACAGTTAAAAGGTTACTCATGAATAAATAAGTGAGATAATGTCTACGAAGATCTTTTAATTTGATAGGCATCTAATAAAATGTTATTTTCCTTTTATAATTTTAAGGCTTTGATCTCTGTTAAGTGCTTACCACACCAGAGTGGAAGCTAAAAATCAGAACTGTTATGGAGTCTCTTTGAATGTCTCTGAATGGAAGGATCCATGGACAGCGTTAGGAACTTCTACAATGCAGTGGTCCTGGTGTGAGAGAAGAGGTTGATTTCAAACTGCACCAGGTTTATAGGATATTAGACTAGTCATTTTTATGGTTTGAAGAAGTGGGTTGTATCAGTGGATGATTTGAGAAGGAATCACACTTATGTTTCAGCTGCTGAGGCAAATTAAGTGGTATTTTCTCGATAAATTACAGGTAGAGGATGCAGTGATCATGATCAAAGACCTCTGTGAGAAACGTCAGCTGAACAAAAGCGTGCAGAGAAAACAAAGTACAGTAGCACAAGATAAAAGGGAGCACATAAGTAACTATACAGGTTAGATTGCAGGACTTTTCACTTAAACAATATTGGTATATAAGTCGCCTGATTAGATATACATCTCAGCATCTTAAAAAGTAGTTAGTTGCAACCAGAAAACAGGCCCTGTACTCATTGCACTTCTAGCTCAGAGTGTAAAACTCTTTAAATGTACATGTATGTTCATTTCATAAGATTTAAATATGCATTATTCATTATATCTCATGCAAGTGTTCTGACAATATCTTTGCCATAGCTTGGTCCAATAGAAGATACTATTAATAAGATCAAGGTAGGATTCCATCTCTGTGTGTGCCGTCTGGTGTTTAGAGAGCAGCAACCAGTGTCTTTCATGCCACATACTGCTTCTGAACTCTAAGTAAGCAACCGACATGTGTGCCATTGCCCTAAGACTTACGTGCTAATCAAGAAAATGAAAAAGCAAATTCTAAATGCATTTCACACCATCACTCCCCACAAATGGTTCCAAGTTTATTTGATTGTGAAGATGTTAAAAAGATATGGTTTTTGAATTTTAATACTTTTCACTATCATGAAATGCTGTTTTTATGTGTTAGGTCATATTCATGACTTTTTATTTCTGCAATTATGTTCTAATGAATTGTGTGCATGCCAACTTACTGAAGTAAAAAGATGCAGTTTGCCCTGGAATGTTAATCTTTTAGACAGGTTTTGGCTCATTTGCAATCATGGTGCAATATAGCATAACATCCACTTGTTTTCAGCTCATAGCTTAATTTTTGTTATAATAAATACTTTTCCAATAAAAAAGTAGTTAGTTGCTGTATCCCTGCACCAAAGATTCCAGAGTCATATTTGTATAGGATAGCTAATTACCAATTGGGTCAACACTATGGTTATCAATTGTTGTGACATAAATTGAGAACAAAGAATTTATGCCTAATCATAGCAATCGAGATATAATGTAACTAAATTATATTTTTAATTTATTTTTTAAAATATATTTTATTAATTTATTCCTATTACATCTTAATTGTTATCCCATCCCTTGTCTGAATTATAATTTAAAAGTATAAAAAAAGTAAGAAAAGTCCATTGATTTTCTCAAAATCTTGTTATTCTTCATCAAAGCCGTGGCTTAGAAAATAAGTATCATATTGCTTTCAAAGATATTTTATCATAACATACAAGGTTCACCACTTATGGTTTTATTATAATTTAGCTTAGGAACTAAGCAGAAGCTCCCCCCATCTGCTTCTCCCAGTAGTTTGACACATACTTTATAATGGAGATATTTATCATTCAGTTTCATATTTGCGTCTCCTAGCATCATGCAACAGACTTTGAGTTAATATCTGTCTTAAAATCATGGAAGCCAAAACTCTGGGTCCTAAACAGTGTTCCCATCTAACCCTGACACCTCAGGAGATGTGTTGATATTTACATTTAGCATTTCTTCAATCATTTTAAGCTTCTACCTAGAATTTTTTGGTTTACTAAGAAGGAAATGAATACATATTTTTGAGCTTTTTCTGTGTCAAAAGACTCATTTTCTCAAATATTTAATTAGACTTGTGTGTAGTAACCTATCTTGAACTCTGCTTTCATCTGAGAAATCCTGTCAGAGTAAAATATATCTTGGAACAAAAATATTAAAAAGAAAAAATGCAGGTAGAGATGAATTTCTTGACTTAATAATTTGCTGTAGAGATAGCTTTTCTAATCAAATGACAGAAAGGAGTGGCAAGGACGGCAAGACTTTAGAAAGGGCAAATAATTATGAATCCATTGCTGAGCCACATTTTTCTCCCATGGTGTTTGTTATTTTTTTATCAAGTCTTTTCTATTTTTATTGACAGTGAACTTCCAGATAAAAGAAACAATCAGACCTGGTAATTTTGTCTATCTGTAGAATTCATTTTTTTGTATGGAAATTGAATTGTCAGTAGTATGTCATCATAAACTTGGTAAGCATCAGGCCTATAGAATTAGGATTTGTTTCCTTTGCTGGGGACACTACTACCCAAAAAATCCTTTCTTGTTCTTCATATTATTGCTTCAGTGCTAACATGATTTGTTTTTTCTACATTATTTTTCTCAATTCAGATAACAGTAGCCTGAAGATTAATTTTATTCAATGTTTTTGCCTTGTGTATGTACACATTTAAAGATGTATTTATTTTTATTTGCTATGTTATGGTACTTTCATGCATGCCTGTGTATCATGTGCATGCCATGCCTGAGGAAGCTAGAATATGGTGCAGAATGCCCTGAGACTGGACTTGAAAGCTGCTATGTGGGTGTTGGGAACCAAACCTAGGTCCTCTTCAAGAGCATTAAGTGTTCTTAACTGCTGAGTTATCTACCCCTTCCACTTGTATATAGACATATGTATATTTATTATACACATATAAATATAAATATCTTTACATATTATAAATATATAAACACACACATAAATTATATATACATATTTATTAACTAATTGATCTGGGGAATTTAATCTGTATATTTGTGATATTTATTGGTTATTCTTCATGAGATAGGTATTCTGGTTAAGGTGACTGGGATAGAATAAAGAATAGGATGGACATAATTCCTTATTTCACAGAACAGGCACCCATTCGTATGCCAGGGGAGACAGATTTCAACAATATATGAAGTGTATAATATATTGGTGATAAGTATTATGGGCTAAAGATAGCTGGTAGGATGGGGAACACATGTGGCATATGGGAGAGGGTATCATTTGGTAACTGATAGCAAAGGGAAACATGACTGATAAGGTAGCACTGAGTGATTCAGTTCAGGGAATGATACAAGCTGATATCTAAGGATAAGAACATTCCATGCTAGGTAGGACAGTCAATGCAAAGGCTCTGATTTGGGCCTAAGGGTACCCAAGTTGCTGAGGCACTGTGTCTAGAGGGATGGAGGCATAGATTTGGTAGGAGATAATGTTAGGAATCATATTGTGATCTAGATTATGGAGGGCCTTACAGGTCATCACGAAGAATTGAGTTGTTATTTTTGGGAAATGGGGAACCACTAGAAGGGTTTTTGCAGATAAGTGTTACATACTACAGTGATCACTCTGGCTGTCTCACAGAAGAGCAGAGACAGGCCAATGAGGAGTTGACCCTAAAATTTGGTGGCTATACTAGGCTCATATAGAGGATGATATGAAAAAACAATGGGATTCTGGTTGTAGTCTGAAAGTACTGCAAATACATTTTTACAGATTTTATTATTGATGAGGTGTACAGTGTGGAGTGAGGTGTGGAGTGTGCAAAGGAAGAGATGTAAATGCCTATTGATATATTGAAGTGGAAGTAATGAGGAGGTAGCTGGAAACAATTATTTGTCTCATAGATAGTATGTCTCCATTTGGGAGTTGTCTGTTAAGATAGAATTTAAAGGAAAAAGAGGAAGGAACCTCCTGAAGGAGTAAGCACAAAGAAAAGCAAGACTGAAGCTGAGTGTGCAGCTCTGTGGTAGAGCACTTGAGCAGCGTCTGTGATGTGAAGTCTTGGGTTTAACTGTCAGTATCACAGAAGAGATGTAAGAAGAGAAGCCGTTTAAAGACTGGGACACTCTAATACTTTAAAGGACAAAGGATATCAAGTAGCTAGCAGAGATCATTGAAAAAGAGAAGTCAGTTTGTGGATCCAAGAGAACCCAAACCGAGGGAATAGATACAGAACCAAGTTTGTATCCAGAAGTCTCATCACTCTATTAGGGCTTGACCCCTCCCTCCCTAGGTTTGAAGACTGTCTGTTGGGGGCTCACCACTTGTCTTTAAAGCTTGGTGGGAGATAATCTCATAGTTTGCCTGACTACAGGATGCTAAGCAGAGACTGAGCAGTGACAGTGTGTTCGAAGCAATGTAACAATGAAATCAACTTTTATTTTAGTGAATACAGTCTTTTATAATTAAGACATTGCTGCTTTCCATCCTCATGATGGGTCAATTTAGAGTGGTGACTTTTTTTTCTGTATGTGTTGGAAAGGAGCAGCATGAGACAGGATAGAGGTAGAAAATTTTGCACTGGGGAGGAAAGGCTAACTGTTTGGACATATGACACCATTTATTCTGACATTCAACAACAGGTGACATAAAAGTGGACTTGAGTGCTATTTTTCCTTTTGTTATCCTGAAATGTCATGTCACCATTGACAGCTTAGAAGCAGATTCCATATCTCTACTTGTCTGAAGAGCCATTTTTGATATACAAACCTCTTCTAAAGCAGAAGGTTAAAACCACGTATATTGTATTAGCTCAACTTTTACTTTGGTGCCCTTTGAATTTTACTTTGCTTGAACTGACTTGCCAGTATCTGTCATTTGTAAGAATCAGCTTTAAAAATAGGTGAGCTAGTGCACTGTCTGAGCAAGGCTTCAAGTCCCAACTGAGCTTTCATAAAGCACAGTGGAATTGCAGCATCTTTGCTGGTACCTAGGAATAGTACTAATTAATTTTCACTGCCTTTCTCCTTCTGAGACTTTTGCTCACAAAGGCCCATTTCTAAACTATGGCCTGGAGCAGATTTAAGCACAGTCCTTTAATTGGTGCAAGTGAGCAACAGTTGGACTTTCAGAATTGAGTTCTTCCATGGTTCATCAGAGTGCACAGAGACAGCACTAATTGCCTCTTAGCTCCCACATGGAGCCAGGGAAAGGAAAGGAACGCAGAGCCAAGAGGGCTGATTGAATTATTCCAAGTATTGTTTCTGGAAATGGTTTCTTCATGTGAACCCTGCTTTGAAAACAAAACACTGGGATGAATAACAGGTCATGTAGCAGTTGGATTACATAATTTAAAAAATATAATTTGGTATAAATTTCCAAATTCTGGTTTTTGTGTATAGTGTCTTAAAGGGAAAAAGTTAATCCTTGAACCTGTCAGGTGTGGTAAAGTCTTCACTGTCATTTTGGGCTAGGCATATCAAATTTAGGCACTGGCTGCTTTACTTATTGAAATGTTTTCTTGATTATTTTATATGACTCACAAACTGAGGGTGCTGGTTAATGAGGGCTTTTAAGTCTAAGAAATAACAATTAAATTAGCAGAAAAATAAGATGTATAGAGTATTGGTCCCTTAGAAGATACAACATTTTATGTGGAATGAATTGTGCTCTTAGGCAGGCAAGCTATATATAAACTTCTTCCATAAATATATGTATGATGAGTCTAAGAGAAATTGTGATGGGAAAGAGAGAGAGTCTGACAATGCTAGCATCCTTCTCCTCTGTGTAGTGCTGTATTCATAATCTTCCTGTCATTTATCTTTAGGAGAGAAGATGAGCATCATACAGACTGAGACAGTTATATTTATATACTTAGAAATATACTCACATGTGTATATATACATATATATGTATAAAAATCTTTATATATGTAACAACACTTAATAAAAAAGATGCCATTGACTTATATTCAGAATTTTAGACACACCAAGATAGGAAAGATGTTTTTCTTCAAGGCTGTCAAATACAAATAGCCAAAACACTATGAATGTAACATTTATATAATTTCTGATTGTTTTGTGGTTCTTCTTGCTATAGGTAGTTTATTGTATATATGTGTAGTAATATAAATGCATATGTAAAAATATTTCATAAAAATTGTAGAAAAAGATGTCATCACTTTGAAGGAGCAAAGGTGTTGAAACATGAGAGGGGTTGGAAAGAGGAAAAAGAAAGGGGGGATGATATAATTACATTATAACCTCAAAAAATGAAAAAAGTTATTTAAAAAGGTTAGTTGTCTCACTGTTCATGAGATTGGATTTCCTAGGAAAATGCTAATTTTCTTTAATGAATAATCTGAAATCTTACAGCTTTTTTTTTTTTTTTTTTTTTTTTTTTTTTTTTTTTTTTTTTTGGTTTTCGAGACACGGTTTCTCTGTGTAGCTTTGGCTGTCCTGGACTCACTTTGTAGACCAGGCTGGCCTCAAACTCACAGCGATCCGCCTGCCTCTGCCTCCCGAGTGCTGGGATTAAAGGCGTGCGCCACCACGCCCGGCTTTCTTTTGCGCTACTTTTCTTTTCATTTTAAACTTTAGAAAATAATTCTAGTTGGGGGTATATTTATTCTCTCTCTCTCTCTCTCTCTCTCTCTCTCTCTCTCTCTCTCTCTCTCTCTCTCTCTCTCTCTCTCTCTCTCTTTCTGTCTCTCTGTCTGTCTCTCTCTGGTGTATACATGTGTGTGGAGATATGCTTGTTCATTCACATTAGATGACCTCTCTCGCTTCTCCACCATAGTTTTGGAGACGAGGTTACTCACTGAATCTGGAGATCACCAATTGGTAAACTAGGTAGCCTGTGAACTCTTGAAAAATTTCTGTCTCTCAATGCGGAATTATAAGCACATACCACTGTGCGACCAAACTTGGCTTGTTTTGACCATGGGTGCTAGGGATCTTAACTCAGGTCTTCATGCTTGAAATCATATCTTCCTGCTTGGTCTGCAAAAATTTTGCTGAGTCACCTTCCCAACCCCCACTTCTATTTTTCGATAATAGGCTGGTGGCTACATCAAATACATGGCCATACCTTTTTTTTTTTTTTTACCAAAAAGAAATATTATTTTGAATTATTATACACAGTGCAGACAGTTTAAAAATTGTCATTCAGTGTATATTTTATGAGCACTTGGAATGGGCCAGATGCTGTGTTAATGGCAGTTTTTAAAGTCACTGTTATCTCATTATGCTATATTTCTTTTTAATTAATTAATTAACTAACCTTACATCTTGATAGTAGCCCCCTCTCCCCTCTCCTCCCAGTTCCACCTCCCTCCCTCTCCCCTCCCCCTCCCCTATTCCTCATCTACTGAAGACCTTACATGGACTGGACGTAGGTCCTCTAGACAAATGTAGCCAATGGGCAGCTCAGGCTTCATGTGGGACCCCTAGTAAGGGGAGAGGGGGGGCCTGTCTCTGACATGGACTCTGTTGCCTGCTTTTTGATCACTCCCTACTGGCAAGACTGCCTTGCCAGGCCACAGGGGAAGAGGATGTATTCAGTCCTGATGAGACTTGATGTGCTGGGGTGGGTGGGTAGAGGGGCCTTCCCTTTTTCAGGCCCATGTCTTAACTACTAGAACTTTTAAATGTGGCCTCATTTATAAGAGGAGCCCTTTTAAAAATAATTAAAGGATCTCATTGTGAGATCATTCTGGATTATCCATCTGAGCTCTAAGTCTGATGACAAATATCTTCATATGGTACAAAGAGGAGGAAAATAGGGGCACAAAGCAGAAAGACTCATGAAGAAATGGAGTGAGATTGTAGTGATGTGGACAAAAGCTAAGGCATGCTACCAGAATCCAAAACTGGCAAAGAAGAAGTCATCCTACAGCCTCTACAGGAAGTATAGCCTTGGTACCACCTTGCTTTGGAGTTGTCCTTTTGAATTATGAAAAAGTATTTTTTTCTGGTTTTGATCTTGTGGTAGTTTGTTATCATAGCCACAGGAAAGTAATAATTGCTGTCACGGGCTAGGCTGCAGGTGGTTACTCAGCATCTGACTGGGGGCGGGTTTACCTGGCTTTCTTCAGCATGATTCCATTGTTTTCACCATCTTCAAAGGACCATGCTCAGCTCTGCCTCTAATTTACTGTCCATTTCTGTGTTTCTCTCTTCCTTCTCACTCATCTTTTCTTTGTTCCTATTCATGAGATCTTCCTTTTGATCACTCCACCTGTAGTAACTGCCTGTCATATGGTCCCCCTGTTCTATGAGAGTTTGTCATTCAGGTTTGGCAATTGTACATTATTATTACTTGACACGTTCATAAAAGGGCATAAGCTCTCTGTGCTTTCAAAGGAGAGCCAGTGACTTTGATCACCATTTAAAATGTCTACAGTAACTTAAAGACACCCAGATGACACAGGTACCCAAACTACTCAGAATGACTATTATCCTATTAGGAGAGAAAAAAAAAGTTTCCCCAAATACTAGATATAGGAAACTTGCACACATTTTGTTGTTTCCATTTTCTAAGAAATTGGGGACCTGATACAGTCTATCATGTCCCATGTCTTGTTGATGTTCCAGTGATCTGTGTGTGCGGTTGGTATTTGCTATTGTTCATCCCTCAGCCTTTGTTCCCACTCTCTTCTCTGCTTGGACCAAGGTTCTCTTCTCTTCTGGTCCTTGCAAGCTGATTCACATTCATCTACTCTATTTGTGTTTAAGAGTTACCTTAGAGTCATCTGTAAGAACATTTTTTTTGATCCCTAAGCCTATATTTGGTACCAAGCCTGTTTTCTTGTGTTTCTATGGTACCATGGCTTCCTTTTTATATCTGAATGGGTAGGTTTGATCTCCTTGTTAAAATGTGGCATTTTAAAGTTCATGTTCATTCACAATAGGGTTTTCACAAGACACAAGAAAAAGAGATGAAATGAACAAAACTCTATGAATGAAATGTTTTCTATGGCAGAATAATCCCTGCAGAGAAAGGATATAAACAAGCCACTGCCTTGGAAATATTTCATTTTCTGCCTACTGGATCTATATGAAAAATTCTCCAGGTAAAACTCTAATGTTCTTTGCAACAAAAATGGCAGAATTTGATTATAAAAAGCTGAACATAGGCCTCTTAAATGTGAAGAAATGCCTGTTTTCAGTGGTTTTAATAGGAATAGAAATGATCTATTTGATACTTTCATACTCTGCTGTGAACTACTAGTAGCTGAAAAGGTCTGGATCCCCTGTAGTTATTGCAATGATCAGCTCTTTAGATATTTGTCGACAAGTAAATGCGTGCCTCATGACTCTCCAGTTTTGATTCAAGATCTGTAAACCAGAACCAGAACACATGCTTTGGTACTAGATCTGCCCTCTGTCAGCCCTTTAGACAAGACCTTCTTATCACTCATCTCAGAAACATAAACACATGACAGGGTTTTTAGCAGCAGAGAATGGGAAAAAGCAGATAATGCTAGCTCTTTTTCAGTCTAGAAAAACTATCAATAAAAGAGCTGTGTGCTGGAAGGTGATAAGGATACCACACACAATGGGGGAAATCAATGCAAAACCTCTCTCTGATCAATAAACCCAGTGGCATCAGAGGAGATTTTGCCAAGCAACCAACTAATCAACTTTGATTCCTACATCCCTCCACAGCAGGACCCAGAATTTCAGGAATAACTGATGGAAGGTGGTAGGCATGGGCACTGTCAAGCTAAACTGCTCATACTAAAGGAAGCTGGCAAAGTATTGACCTTTGAGCACAAAATCTGAAAGCAGTCCTATAATTGTTTGGTCCTTAATAGAAAAGGGTCAAAGTATTATTTTCTAGCCTTGTGGTCCTGAGGCCATGCTAAATGTTGTCTTAGATCTGAGTCTTAGACTGGTAGAAGAATATAATATATAGCTAGGGATGGAGAAAGGATAAAGAGCTAGAGTATTGATCAAATAGGTTATGACCTTGGAAGGCAGTGCTGTCTGGAAGCTAGATAAGCATACAGCACAAACAAAGAGGAGAGAAAGCTATAAGAGGTTGAAACTAGTGCCCCAAATAATGTCTAGTACAGCCATCCTCTGCATTCCATGGCATGCTTCACTGGGCAGGAAGCATGCTCTAAAGGCTACCGTTCCCAATTCCCTAGGCTGGTTGTGTTATCTCAGGATTAAAAACCACAAAGAAGTTAATGTTTCAACTCGAAAAGATTATAGACTGTTAAAGGGCAAATCTGAAGATTATTGCGATAACTCTCATGAAACATAGAGCAGTATGCACTTCAGTTCGGCAAATGTATTCTGAACTACATTTTGTAAATGTGAGCTATTCTAATTATAGCACAGAGAAGTGCAAGCTAAATGTTGTATCTCATGCTTGCAGTAAATATGCAGCATCTTGTCTTAGAAAATAAAGGCTTAAAGAGGGACTGAAAACTGTGGGTCATGTTTTGCTGACAAGTAAAAGACATGTAGAAGAGTGCCAGGACATGAGACTGGAAAGATAAGTTGAGATAAATTCTAAACTTTGTCAGACAGCTCTCATTATGAACACAAGTGTGATCATATCATATAGGATACCGGTGGAAGTGTGGAAACAAGTTAGGTCATTGTACCCCTTCGAGTAGGGGTTATAGTCTGTAGCAAGTCAGAAGAAGCAGAAGCAGTATTGACAGATGTATCAGAGAGTTCCACTGATGACTTGGTAACAGATGGAATTTTGGGGATGAAGTGGAGAGGAAACAAAGATTACAGTGAGTTTTCAGGCCTGGGTGAAGAGATTAATTATCACTCATAGAAATATATAACATCATTGTTTCACAAGGGGAGAGGGTGTTTTTTTTGGGGGGGTGTTGAATGTTGGTCATGCAGTAATGGTTAAATGTCTGAGTGAAGACATAAAAAATGCAGTTGGAAATGTAAAACAAGGTTAGATCTCACTGTAACATTGCCCATAGATCAATCTTCTTTCTCTATCCCAATGCTTGCCTACTTCAATAAGCAGCTCTTTTTTTGCAGTGAGTTTCTGTTAGCTTTATGCAGAGAAAGACCCTTGCATAACTGGAAAAAATCAAAGGCTTATAATACTTTAAAAATCAGTTAACATATGGTCAGGAGACAAATGGATCACATTCAGAGAAGTGATCATGTTAGTCATGAGGAGATGAAATGATTGGGAGAGTACAATAGACTGTTTTGTGTCTCCAGAAAATATATGTGTTGGAGTCTTAACCCAAGGATTTCCAGTACAACCTTATTTAAGGTTGCCAGTCCTAATCAGTGCTATCTTCTTTGTTTCTTCCACTTTCCTACCATGTTCATTCCAATAGCAGTAGTCTTGGACAAGAAACAAGGCCCAGGAAGCCTCACCAATTTTCCCTTCTCCACCCATCTACCCCTAGCATATGTAGCCATACTTAGATTTTACACATGCGTCCTAGAGATCCCCAACTCCGGTCTTCATGCCCACAGAGCAAGTGCTTCTCTTCACTGAGCCATCTGCCCAGCCACTGCTATATTGGTTACTTCTGAGACTATGAGGGAGAATCTGCTTCAGGCTTCTCTAACTGGTGTGATCATGTGCCTCTTCCCAGTATGCTCCCTCTAACCATCTATTTTTGTTTCCAAATTTACCCTTTCTCATAAAAGCGCCACTCATATTACTAGGATCTACACTAATGGCTTTATGTTAGCTTGATAGCACTGATTAGGACTGGCAAGGTGCCATTGGGCTCACAAATAATGCACTATGACTAGGAATATAGTTCAGTGGTATAGCACTTACTTAGCTTGTGTGACACTCTAAGTTCATTCAATAGTATACCACTACCACCTCCACCTCCACCAATACAACAACAGAACCACTAAATACTGCTCAAATCTGAGTATTGTAATATGTAGTCAGATTTCTCACTTAAGCTGTGTTTATTTTAACCTAGAGAAGTCTCTACTTGACTAAAAAGTATGAATCATCTGTGATTGTATTGTCTAGAACATGAGGACCCCCTGAGTTACTACAAAGAAAATGGGCACATTGATAATTCATACTTTCTCTTCTTAGCTTCTACTCACAACATGTGGGTCGGAAATAGCCAAAGATGCCTACTCAACTTCAAGAGTGGAGCAATATAGTTTGTACATCAGGGATAATCTGCACCTGGTTACTAGAGGGTGCTACTAGAGAATCACTCATGTTTGTTTGGGAATGAAGTAGATTAAGTCTGGCAAAGCAATGAGTGTATAAGCAAGCCAAGAGGAATGTGGCAGAGAAAAATAATTTGAAAGTGGAAAGAAAAGAGAAAAAACACGAAATCCAATAGAGTGATATCCTAGAATAGGGATGTGAACAAGAGCACCGAATGGGGTGCACTTAACCTTGGAAAGGAGACATTCACTGCTTCCTTTAAGATGTACATGAACAGAAGAGGAGGAATACATTGTAGGGCAGGAAACTTTCTCATGATCCTTATTAGAAATATTATTCTGAGACTTGACCTGTCCTTCTCTTCTCCTTTCCAAATGTCTATTTACAATTCTTTCATATGAGAGTTCAGACAGTTCCAGCAGTTCCAAAATTAACACAAGATGATTAGTCAACAGGATTGAATTAGCTTTCAAGAGTCCATTCCATTTCTCCCTCCTTGAACTCAAGTTCATATTTTAGTACTCACAGACTACCATAGACTGGAAATCTGGTTTTCAATTATGGAACTACATTTTCTTGTTAATGTTTCTAGAATAATAGTTCACATTCTATTAGTATAACATTGCAACTGGAATATCAACTCTAGTGGCTTACAGAAAGAGTAATCCTCCTACTTCTGCTATATTTACAGTTCAGAGTCATGAGAGTCACGGTTCTAGTATTTCCAGAGAACTTGACCTAGGACCATAAAAACTGACCAAAGTAAAGGAGAAATTGTTTCCTATATTTAGAAACATGCACAAAGCATTGATTAGCCAGTCATTGGAGTCACTCTTCTGTTATTTCTTATGGCTAACTTAGTTCTCTCATCTCACCTTTAAGATTTCTGACCTTTTATTTTCTTAAACTGAAGTACATGGCTTTAGGGAGAAATTCAGGAAAAAGAAGCATTATTGAATATGGGATATAATAGTATAATCATTGATATGGATGAAGAATATTATTATAATGTTCTAAATTTTTTCATTGGTGCAAAATGTTTATTTTTTATCTTTTGTACCCTGAAAAAGACCTGTAAATTTTTCTTTAATTAATTTATTTACTTTACATACTGATGGCAGCCACCTCCCTCCTATCTTCCCAGCCCTCCTCCCCTTCTTCTCAGAGAAGGAAGCTCCCCTGCATGCCATCCCACCCAGCGACTTCATGTGCGCATCAGGACTAAGCATATCTTCTTCCACTGAGGCCAAACAATGCTGCCCAGCTAGGGGAAAGTGATCCAATAGCAGTGAACTATGCCCATGTCAGTGACAGTCTTTGCTCCAGTTGTTAAGGGACCCACATGAAGACCAAGCTGCCCATCAGCTCCATAAGTGTAGGGTGCCTATGTCCAGTCCATGAATGCCCTTAGGTTGGTAGTTCAGTCTCTGTGAGCCTTCATGGGCCTAGGTTAGTTGACTCTGTTGGTCTTCTTGTGGAGTTCTTGTCCCCTTCATGTCCCTCTATCCTTCCTCCAACTCTTCCACAAGATTCACAGATCTTGGTCTAATGTTGGGTCTCAGCATTTGTTTCAATACACTGGTGCATGGAGACTCACAGAGGACAGTTATCTTGGCTCATGTCTTTAAGCATAGCACAGTTTTGTTTAATAGTGACAGAGGCTGGCTTCTCACGAGGTGAGTCTCAAGTTGGGCCAGGGATTAATTGGACATTCCTTCAATCTCTGCTACAGGTTTATCTCTGTCCATCTTGTAGGTGGGATACATTTTGGGTCAACAGTTTTGTGGATGGATTGGTGTCCCCAGGTGACCACTTAAGTCTTCATATCCCCCAGTGCCAGGCGTCTCAGCTAGAGTCATCCCATGTTCTCCCAAGAGCCTACCTTGTTGCAGGTCTCCAGCTTGTCCCAGAGGTCTCCTCCCATTGACTTCTCTGTCCCAACCCTTTCACCGTCCCCACTTTCCTTCACTTGCACCCTACTCTTTCCCTCTTTAGTTTTACAACCTTATTCATATTTCAGATCATCCCATTTTCAGGCTTTACTTTGCTCCTTATTATTAACACTAGTCTCCAGGCTTGAGGAGGGCCAAGGACTTACTCTTTGTTTTTCTTCCTCTATGGCCACAAGATCTTTAGCATTGCTCTGAAGATTATCTCTTGGTATAAGCCTGCTTCTCTTTTGCTAAATTTCTCCTTACAAATCTTGCGTTCTAGTGCTAGAATACCTTCACCGTCCTCATATGCTTCACTTTGGGCTATGTGAGTCTGGTGTTGTGAGAGCTTTGAAGATGTAGAAGTAAAGCAGGATTGAAGAGAGAATGGTGGCTGAAATCCAGTCCATGAACTACTTAATAAGCCTCATGTGTTAACCTGGTCTGGAGAGAAAACACCTTTTCCTAATTAACCTAAACACTATGGGGTACTGGCAGTATGGAGGGAGGTTTGGTACAACTCTAGCTGAGCAATCTTAGTTTGGGGCTTTGAAAATGTTTGTGATTTCTATTTCTGATCTAAGAAAGAAAATTTTAGTGTATTTATTAACACTAGATTTTCTGATAAACAAAATGATTTTACTATTAAATTTGTATACTTCAAACAATATTTGGGTTATACTTACACTAAAAACTCATTTGTGTTCACTTGGAATTAAAATGCCAGATGTCCAGTTAAATTTGATCTTTCAACTCTAGTACCTAGGGAATAGACTCTATATGTGCCATCATTCTTTATGGTTATGATACAGCTATCCTAGGACACCTGGATTCTTGCTCATGCTTTCTACATTTTTCCTTTTCTTGTCTAGCTCACTTCTTTCCAATCATGCAGCCTTTGAATTTCCTCATGGCAAGTAGTTTAGCTGTGATGCTTATTTCAGCCAAGACCATTAAGGCACTGCCCAGGGGACTCATCTTTGTAACCAAACATGGTCCTTGTCCTAAATAAAAAACCATTATCTCCCATAGAAGAGTTCTCCAGCTAACTCAAAGTAGCAAAGCTTCCTGTTCCTAAGTATAGTTACATAGTTAGACATTGAGGAGAAGAGGAAATGTATTCACAAAGAAGGGTTGACCCATTTAAATTAAAACAATCAGCCCATCCCATTTTTTAAAGGTATACACATGCTAAACATATACACATGCTAACCTTGCTTTGGGAAGGTAGTACTATTTGTACACTTAAATCTTTCACTTAATTCATATAGCTTAGCGAGATTATCAATTTCTAGCCCATACTTTCCCCCTTGATTTTTAGATAAAGAAACTAAGGCAAAGGGAGCCTATGCCTTGTTCAAACGCTTTGATTATACAGAACATTAATATTAAAATTGGATTTCGGATTGATTGTTTCTGCCTTTCCTTGTTCTTGTCTCCCAGAACATGCTAATGATTTGGCAAAATGGTACTTCATTGCACAACCTCTTTCTCTTTAGATATGAGCTCACTGGTAGTTAATTATTTATTCTGGTTATCACTTTGATAGCTATTTTTCTGGGAGAATCTTAGGAGGTATGTTCCTTTACAGGCCCTTGTTCAGGTCTCTGTTGAACTCATGTTGGGTTCAAGCAACCATAACTTGGCCTCTTTTCCTGCTCATTATCCTAGTCCTGCTAAAGAAGTAGATTTAACCATAGTGATGTCCATATTAAAAGAAAACAGCTAGGGTTTTTAAGATAGGAAGCCATAAACATTTTCTGTGTTGAAATGCGTATGTTTTTTCACTTGAAAATCAAGGCAAATCATTTTAAAGACTGAAAGTGTGTGAAAAGGGTATAGACAATGCTAAGCTTTGCCCTCACCTCTTCTTGAAGCCAAGCACTGAGGCAGCCAGTGGGGTTGAAAGTATTCCCTTTGGCTATTTTTGTTTGGCTAAATTTCCTACCTTAGTAGATGTTTCTAGACTTTTGTAAATTAAACTGCATTGCTAAAGGAAACGTCTCTATTACATTGCAGAAAATCTTCACTTCTGCTGAAGTGTGGCAATTGCAAACATCCTTGTTTTGAACCTCCCTCTGTGGGAGAGCATAATCCACATGTTTTCTGCTCAGAAGCTGAGTAATTTAAAGCAAGGGAATTAGTGTCATATGGTAATAAAATGCCTCCACTTATGCTTAGTTAATGATTTTGCCTTTTAACTATAGAAAGCGAAATGAATATTTCTTCCATTAGCCATTACCCTCTGATCATTAACTAGCTATGGCTAAAAAGAATACAACTTCTTGTATGTGGTGTATTCATATGTAAGATATTTCACAAATGTTAAATGCACCAATCTAATTAGCACTGCCTTGTGTTCATCCTTTGGCATTTAGGACAAATTCCCATGAGGGCAATAAAGTAGGATGGGATAGTATAGCCTGATTCTGGTTTGGATTTTTATAATTTGTTTGGTGCTTTTCATTGGCTGCAGGACATGAAAAAGAGGTATGCATTCCTGTTCATTCATGCCAAAAATAAAATTAAGAGTTCAAAAGTGAACTCCTGGCACAAAGAAAGTAACTAAAAAATGGCAATGAACAGAGGAGCCAGAAGAGCATATTTATTTGGTGCCTATGCTTTTCAAAACGTATTTTGTCTGCTCACAGGAATTTTTCCCTTCTTTTTGTGTTTTAAGTGACTGTCTTGCTTTTGAAGATAATGCACACATAGCTTCCAGATACACTGGGTGGTAATATGCCATTTATGACTCCTAGGGCTTGAATTAATGGAGAAAACAATGAGAAATTAAATGTTATTCTCATACAAAATGTTTTCTAGTTTTTAAAAATGTGATCTTTTCTACAACTCAGGCCTGCAATATTCATCTATAATATATCAAACTTTCTTTGTTGAGGAATATAGTAGGGTAATATACTACAGTGTTAAATGTAACTTTTATGCCCATTTGGAATCCCAAAATGCAGATGTTCATCTTTCATGCATGTCATCATCATATATTCTATGCACTTTTAAGTTGCTGTGTTAATTCTGAAGGCTAAGCAGAAGTGATTAAGAAATAATTTCCTGTAGAGCTCCTGTTCCCTCAGGGTTCTTCTATCCTTCCTCAAACTCTTTCACAAGGCTACTTGCACTCTACCCAATGTTTGGCTGTGAGTCTTACCATCTGTTTCCATTCTTTGCTGGATGGAGCCTCCCAAAGGACAACTATGCTAGGTTCCTGCCATGTATGTGTTTCTGGGTCTTGATTACCTCACTCAGGATGATATTTTCTAGTTTCATTTATTTCTCTGCAGATTTCAAGATTGCCTTGTTTTTAATAGCTAAGTAGTATTCCACTGTGTAAATGTACCAGTTTCTTTATCCATTCTTCCACTGAGGGACATCAAGGTTGCTTCCAGATTCTGGCTATTATGAATAAGGCTGCTATGAACATAGTTGAGCAAATATCCTTGTTGTACAGTGGAACATCTTTAGGGTGTATGCCCAGGAATTGTATGGTTGGGTCTTGAGGAAGAATTATCCCCAAATTTCTCAGAAAGTGCCAGATTTCCAAAGTGGGCATACAAGTTTCCACTCCCACCAGCAATGGAGGGGTGTTCCCCTTTCTCTACATCCATACCAGCATGTGCTATCACTTGAGTTTTTGATCTTAGCCATTCTGACAGGTATAAGACAGAATCTCAGAGTCATTTTGATTTGAATTTCCCTGATGATTAAGGATGTTGAACATTTCTTTAAGCATGTCTTGGCCATTTGATATTCCTCTGCTGAAAATTCTGTTTAGCTCTGTACCCCAATTTTTCTTTGGGATATTTGGTTTTCTGGTGTTTATTTTTTTGAGTTCTTTATATATTTTAGATATTAGCCTTCAGTCAGATGTAAGGTTGGTGAACATCTTTTCCCAGTTTGTAGGCTGTCATTTTCTTCTGTTGACAGTGTCTTTTCCTTTACAAAAGATTTTCAGTTTTGTGAGGTCCCTCCCATTTATTAATTGTTGATATTAGAGCCTGAACTATTGGTGTTCTGTTCATGAAGTTGTCTCCTGTGCAATGAACTCAAGGCTCTTCCACACTTTTTTTTTCTAACAGACTTAGTGTGTCTGGTTTTATGTTTAGATCTTTTTTTTTAACCTTTTTTACTAATTTATTCATATTACATCTCGATTGTTAGCCCTTCCCCTATTTCCTCCCATTCTTCCCTCCCTCCCACTTCCCTCCTTCTCCCCTCCCCTATGCCTGTGATTGAGGGGGGACCTCCTCCCCATATATATGCCCTTAGGATATCGAGTCTCTTCTTGGTAACTTGCTATCCTTCCTCTGAGTGCCACCAGGCCTCCCCATCCAGGGGACGTGGTCAGAAAAGGGGCACCAGAGTTCGTGTAAGAGTCAGATCTCACTCTCCACTCAATGGTGGAGAATATCATGTTCGTCGGCTAGGTGTTGGTAGGGGTTCGAAGTTTACTGCTTATATTCTCCTTGGCTGGTGCCTTAGTTTGAGGAGGACCCTAGGACCCAGATCTGCCTGTCTTAAAGTTCTTCTTGTAGGTTTCCAGGACCCTGTGGATCCTACTATTTCCCCATTCTTCCATGCTAGTCTCACCTAAAGTCTCAATAGGAAGTCCTCTCCTCTGACCCACTTTCTTGGTAAGTAAAGTTTTTCATGGTACGTATCCCTTGGACTAGTGTTTGGATGTAAGTGAATATATACCGTTTGTCTCTTTTTGCTTCTGGGTGAACTCACTCATTATGATAATTTCTAGATCAACCCATTTGTCCACAAATTTCGGGAATTCCTTGTTTTTAATAGCTGACTAGTATTCCATAGTGTAAATGTACCACAGTTTCTTAGTCCATTCTTCTACTGAGGGACACTTAGGCTGTTTCCATGTTCTGGCTATTATGTATAAAGCAGCTATGAACATGGTTGAGTATATGTCCCTGTTGTATGGTAGGGCATTTTCTGGGTATATTCCAAGGAGTGGGATAGCTGGGTCTTGAGGAAGCGCTATTCCCATTTTCCTGAGAAAGTGCCAGATAGCTTTCCAAAGTGGTTGTACTAGTTTGCATTCCCACCAGCAATGAAGGAGTGTTCCTCTCTCTCCACATCCTCGCCAACATGCGGTATAGAGTTAAAAGAGTCATAAATAACCAGATTATGTTGAGATCTTTAATCCAATTGGACTTTAGTTTTCTTCATGGTAATAAATAAGGGTCTATTTGCATTTTTCTACAAGTAGACATCCAGTTAGACCAGCACCATTTGTTGATGATGCTATTGTTTTTCCATTGTATGGTTTTGGCTTTTTTTCAGTGCAGGCATTTAAAAAATTTATTTAATTTATTCAGTTTACAACTCAATTGTTATCCCATCACTTGTATCCTCCCATTCCTGCCTCCCTCCCGCTTTCACCCTATCCCCCTCCCCTAGGTTTATGACCAAGGGGGACCTCCTCCCCCACTGTATGGTCATAGGCTATAAAGTCTCATCTTGGTAGCCTGCTTATTCTTTTTTTGAGTGCCCCCAGGCCTCCCTGCCAAGGGGAGGTGGTCAAATATGGGGCACCAGAGTTCATGTCAGAGTAAGTCCCTGTCCTCCACATAACTGTGGAGAATATCCTGTCCTTTGGCTAGATCAGAGTAGGGGTTTGATGTTTCCTACTTGTATTGTCCTTGGTTAGTGCAAGAGCTTGAGCAGAGCCCCATGGGCACTGATTCACCCATCACAATGTTCTTCTTGTAGGTTTCTAGGACCATCTGGATCCTTCTATTTTCCAATCTCCTATATTTCTCTTACCTAGAGTCCCAGTAGGATGTCCTCACATCTATCCCAATCTCCTGGTAAGTAAAGATTTTCATGGGACATGCTTTTTGGGCCAGTGCCCAATTATAAGTGAGTATATACCATGTGAGACTTTCTGCTTCTGGGTTAACTTACTCAGTATGACCATTTCTAGTTCCATCCATTTGTCCACAAATTTTGAGACTTCCTTGTTTTTAATAGCTGAGTAGTATTCCATAGTGTAAATGTACCACAGCTTCTTTATCCATTCTTCAACTGAGGGACATTTAAGCTGTTTCCAGGTTCTGGCTATTATGAATAAGGCTGCAATGAACATGGTTGAGAATATGTCCTAGTTGTGTGGTGGAGCATTTTCTGGGTATATTCCAAGGAGTGGAGTAGCTGGGTCTTGAGGAAGTCCTATTCCCAGTTTTCTGAGAAAGCGCCAGATAGATTTCTAAAGTGCTTGTGCAAGTTTGCATTCTCACCAACCAGCAATGAAGGAGTCTTCCTCTTTCTCCACATCCTCGCCAGCATGTGGTGTCACTTGAATTTTTGATCTTAGCTATTCTGATGCACGTAAGATGGAAGGAATCTCAGAGTCGTTTTGATTTGCATTTCTCTGATGACTAAAGATGTTGAGCATATCTTTAAGTATTTCTCAGCCATTCGATATTCCTCTGTTGAGAATTCTCTGTTTAGTTCTGAGCCCCATTTCATAATTGGTTATTTGGTTTGGTGGTGTTTAATTTCTTTTTTAAAAATTTTTTCTCCTTTATTAATTTATTCTTGTTACATCTCATCCCATCCCTTGTATCCTCCCATTTTTCCCTCCCTCCCATTTTCCCCTTATTCTCCTCCCCTATGACTGTTCCTGAGGGGGATTACCTCCCCCTGTATATGCTCATAGGGTATCAAGTCTCTTTTTGGTAACCTGCTGTCTTTCCTCTGAGTGCCACCAGGTCTCCCCCTCCAGGGGACATGGTCAAAGGTGAGGCACCAGAGTATGTGAGAAAGTCATATCCCACTCTCCACTCTACTGTGGAGAGTGTTCTGTCCATTGGCTAGATCTGGGTAGGGGTTTAAAGTTTACCGCCTGTATTGTTCTTGGCTGGTGCCTTAGTTTGAGCGGGACCCCTGAGCCCAAATCTGCCTATCATAATGTTCTACTTGTAGGCTTCTGGAACCCTCTGGGTCCTTCTACTTTGCCATTCTCCCATGCTTCTCTCATCTAGATTCCCACTAGAATATCCTCCCCTCCGTCTCAGTTTCCTGGTAAGTGAAGGCTTTCGTGGGACATGTCCCTTGGGCTAATATGCAGATATAAGTGAGTATATACCATTTGAGTCTTTCTGCTTCTGGATTAACTCACTCATTATGATCATTTCTAGCTCAATCCATTTGTCCACAAATTTCGGGAATTCCTTGTTTTTAATAGCTGAATAGTATTCTGTAGTGTATATGTACCACAGTTTCTTTATCCGTTCTTCTATTGAGGGACACTTAGGCTGTTTCCATGTTCTGGCTATTATGAATAAGGCTGCTATGAACATGGTTGAGCAAATTTTCTTGTTGTGTGCTGTAGCATCTTCTGGGTATATTCCAAGGAGTGGAGTAGCTGGGTCTTGAGGAAGCCCTATTCCCATTTTTCTGAGATAGCACCAGATAGATTTCCAAAGTGGTTGTACTAGTTTGCATTCCCACCAGCAATGAAGGAGTGTTCCTCTCTCCCCACATCCTTGCCAGCATGTGGTGTCGCTTGAATTTTTGATCTTAGCCATTCTGATGGGTGTAAGATGGAATCTCAGAGTTGTTTTGATTTGCATTTCCCTGATGATTAAGGAGGTTGAGCATTTCTTTAAGTGTTTCTCAGCCATTTGATATTCCTCTGTTGAGAATTCTCTGTTTAGTTCCAAGCCCCATTTCTCAATTGGGTTATTTGGTTTGGTGATGTTTAATTTCTTGAGTTTTTTATATATTTTGGATATTAGACCTTTGTCAGATGCAGGGTTGGTGAAGATCTTTTCCCAGTCTGTAGGCTGTCGCTTGTTCTCTTGACAGTGTCTCCTGCCTTACAGAAGCTTCTCAACCTCATGAGGTCCCATTTATTAATTGTTGACATTAATGTCTGGGATGTTGGTGTTCTGTTCAGGAAGTTGTCTCCTGTGCCAATATGTTCCAGAGTCTTCCCCACTTTTTCTTCTAAGTGACTTAGTGTCTCTGGTTTTATATTGAGGTCTTTAATCCACTTGGATTTGAGTTTTGTGCAAGGTGACAAATATGGGTCCAGTTGCCTTTTTTTTACACATAGACATCCAGTTATACCAGCACCATTTGTTGAAGATGCTATTTCTTTTCCATCGAATGGATTTGGCTTCTTTGTCGAAAATCAAGTGACCATATGTGTGTGGATTCATATCTGGGTCTTCGATTCGATTCTACTGATCAACCAGCCTGTTGCTGTGCCAGTACCATGCTGTTTTAATTACTATTGCTTTATAGTACAGTTTGAGATCAGGTATGGAGACTCCTCCTGAGCACCTTTTATTGTACAAGATTGTTTTAGCTATTCTGGGTTTTTTGTTTTTCCATATGAAGTTCAGAATTGAACTTTCAATGTCTTTAAAAAATTGTGTAGGTATTTTGATATGGATTGCATTGAATCTGTAGATTGCTTTTGGTAGGATGGCCATTTTTATTATGTTAATTCTCCTGATCCATGAGCAAGGAAGATCATTCCATCTTCTCATGTCATCTTCAATCTCTTTCTTTAGAGTTTTGGAATTTTTTTCAAACAAGTCCTTCACTTGCTTAGTTAGAGTAACTCCTAAGTACTTTATATTGCTTGTGGCTAATGTGAAGGGTGTAGTTTTCCTAATTTCTTCCTCTGCAAGCTCATCATTTGTGTATAGGAAGGCTACAGACTTTTTCGAGTTAATTTTGTATCCAGCCAATTTGCTGAAGGTGTTTATCAGCTGTAGGAGTTCTCTGGTGGAATTTTGAGGATCACTTATGTAGACTATCATATCATCTGCAAATAGGGATAATTTGACTTCCTCCTTTCCCATTTGAATACCCTTGATCTCCTTTTGTTGTCTTATTGCTCTGGCTAGAACTTCGAGTACTATATTGAAGAAATATGGAGAGAGTGGGCAGCCTTGCCTTGTTCCTGATTTTAGAGGAATTTCCTTGAGTATCTCACCATTTACTTTGATTTTGGCTATTGGCTTCCTATATATAGCCTTTATTATGTTGAGGAAAGTGCCTTGTATTCCCGATCTCTCTAAAACTCAGCACTGTGTCATTCGCCTTCTTCTCTGAGGCCTCACGTTCTCGTTTTTCTTCTGTCTGTGTGTTTATCATTGAATCCATTTTCATCTTCATATCTTGAACAGATTTTTTTGATTTCTTTCATCTGGTTGTTTACATTTTCCTAAAAATTTTCCAGTTCCACTCTATGTGCTTCTTTTATGTCTCGCACCTGCTTGGCTGCGTCTTCCTGCATCTGATTTCGAATTTTATTTGTTTCCTCCATTATCATCCTCATTACCAAGGATTTGAGGTCATTTTCTTGTGTTTCTGTTGTATTTGAGTTCTCTGGGTTGTTTTCTTTGGGATAGCTGGAAACTGGAGACGCCATGTTGTTTTGGATTTTTTTGTGTATGCTTTTACGCTGTCCTTTAGACATCTTGCCGTCTCTGTTTTTGTTGAGTAACTTCCAGAGTTGGGTGGAGGGAGACTGATGATAGATTCACTTGTTTTCTCATGATTTCCATAGGCTGGAAGCCCTGATACTTCACTGGTGTGGATGGCAGGAGGTTAGCCCTGTCATTTTGGGCTCTCACAGCCAGGGATCCTCAGCTCCCCTTTGCTGTGGGTCCTGCAATCGTTCTGGGTCTCTGAATGAGCGTTGGATTAGGCCAAGGTATCCACAGCCTTTTGGGTCCCCTGCCAAGTCCATCCAGGGATACTGGGTCCGAACCACGAGTCGAGCTCAGCTAGATTCTCAGGGCCTGAACTGTCTGCCACAGCAGGAGCACTGCGACTGCACTGAGCAAGCGCCTAGGGTGGGACTGAGCGCTCCACCCAGCTTGTGTCACAGCAGGGGAGCTGTGCCTCGGGCAGAATTGCTTGCTGAGCTGAACCAGCTTCTCCACGGCACAGCTCACTGAGCAAACCCAGGACTCTGGGGCTGAACTGTCTGCTGAATCCACTTTGAGTCTCAATTCACCATGCGACCCAAATCTTGTTTAGAGTCCCCTCTCCCGCAGCAACTCCCACCGTCCACCACACCAATCGCCTCCACTGGAAGGCTCTGAGCTGCAAACCTCAGCCACTGCTGCTGGTGCTGCTGGAGCCGCTGGTGCCACTGGTGCCGCTGGTGCCGCTGGTGACACTGCTGTCTCTGTTGCTGCTGCTCCGATCCAAGAAAGTCCGAGCTCCTCCCATGTGCAGGAGCAAGCAGGTCCTCTGCACTCTGGTCCCTCCGAACCGTGGAGCACTTCTGCTGCCGTGGTGTGGGGACCTTGGTGTTTCTGGCCCAGAAATCTGTGCAATTCCCTGAATCGTTCACTGGAGCTTTCAAACATGGTCCACACTGCTCGCCGCCATCTTGGATTGCTCGGTGGTGTTTAATTTCTTGACTTCTTTATATGTTTTGGATATTAGACCTTTGTCAGATATAGGGTTGGTGAAGATCTTTTTCCTGTGTGTAGGCTGTTGCTTTATTCTCTTGACAGTGTCTCCTGCCTTACAGAGGCTTCTCAGCCTTATTAGGTCCCATTTATTAATTGTGGAGCTTAAGGCCTGGACTGTTGGTGTTCTGTTCAGGAAGTTGTCTCCTGTGGCAATGTGGTCCAGGCTCTACCCTACTTTTTCTTCTAATTGACTTAGTGTCTCTGGTTTTCTGTTGAGGTCTTTAATGCACTTGAACTTGAGTTCTGTGCATGGTGATAAATAAGGGTCTAATTGCATTTTTCTACATGTGGGCAATCAGTCAGACCAGTATTATTTGTTGAAGATGCTACCTGTTTTCCATTGAATAGATTTGGCTTCTTTGTCAAAAATCAAGTGACCATATGTGTGTGGATTCATTTCTGGGTCTTCAATTCAAATCCATTGATCAACAACCTATTGCTGTTCCAGTACCATGCTGTTTTAATTACTGCTACTCTACAGTATAGCTTGAGATCAAGTATGGAGATTCCTCTGGAAGATCTTTTATTGTATAGGATTGTTTTAGCTATTCTGGGTCTTTTGTTTTTCCATATGAAGTTAAGAATTGATCTTTCAATGTCTTTAAAAAATGTGTACGTATTTTGGTAGGGATTGCATTGAATCTGTAAATTGCTTTTGGTAAGATGGCCATTTTTACTATGTTAATTCTCCCAATCCATGAACAAGGGAGATCCTGATATCTTCTGCTGTCATCTTCAATCTCTTAAGAGATTTAAAGTTTTTTTCAAACATGTCCTTCACTTGCTTGGTTAGAGTTACTCCTAGATATTTTATATTGCTTGTGGCTATGGTGAAGTATGTAGTTTTCCTAATTTCTCCCTCTACATGATCGTCATTTGTGTATAGGAAGGCTACAGACTTTTTTGAGTTAACTTTGTATCCAGCCAATTTGCTGGAGGTGTTTATCATCATGAGTAGTTCTCTGGTGGAATTTTGGGGGTCACTTATGTACACTATCATATCATCTGCAAATAGGGATAATTTGACTTCTTCCTTTCCCATTTGGATCCATCCCCTGATCTCCTTTTGTTGTCTTATTGGTCTGGCTAGAACTCCAAGAGCTATATAGAAGAGATATGGAGAAAGTGGGCAGCCTTCTCAAGTCCCTGATTTTAGAGGAATTTCCTTGTGTATCTCTCCATTTAATTTGATGTTGGCTATTGGCTTGCTGCATATAGCCTTTATTATACTTAGGTATGTGGCTTGTATTCTCAATCTCTCCAAAACTTTAAACATGAATGGGTGTTGGATTTTGTCAAATGCTTTTTCTGCATCTAAGGAGATGATCATGTGTTTTTTTTCTTTCAGTTTGTTTATATGGTGGATCACATTGATGGATTTCCATACATTAAACCATCCCTGCATGCCTGGAATGAAGCCTACCTGGTCATGGTGAATAATATCTTTGATGTGTTCTTGTATTAGGGTTGTGAGTATTTTATTGGATATTTTAGCATCAATGTTCATAAGAGAAATCGGTCTGAAATTGTCTTTTTTTTTTGTTGGGTCTTTGTGGGGTTTAGGTTTCAACGTGACTGTAGCCTCATAGAATGAATTTGGTAATGTTCCATCCATTTGTATCTTTCGGAGTAGCTTGAAGAGTATCGGTATTAGCTTTTCTTTGAAAATCTGGTAGAATTCTGGGCAGAAACCGTCTGGCCCTGGGCTTTTTTTGGTTGGGAGACTATCAATGAATGTTTTGATTTCTACAGGAGAAATAGGACTACTTAATTTGTTTATCTGAGTTTAATTCAATTTTGACAAATTTAATCGATCAAGAACATTGTCCATTTCCCTTAGATTTTCAAATTTTGTGGCATATCTGCCTTTGAAGTAGGATCTTTTAATTATTTTCATTTCTTCATTGTCTGTTGTTATGTCTCCATTTTCATTTCTGATTTTGTTGATTTGGATAGTGTCTTTTAGTTAGTTTGGCTAATAGTTTGTCTATCATGTTGATTTTCTCAAAGAACCAGCTCCTGGTTTTGTTGATTATTTGAATTGTTTTCTTTGTTTCTAATTTATTGAGTTTAGCCCTGAGTTTGATTATTTCCAGACGTCTACTCCTCTTGGGTGGTTCTGTTTCTTTTTTTCCTAGGGCTTCCAGATGTGTGGTTAAATTGTTTATGTGAGATGTTTCCAATTTCTTTTTAAAGGCACTTAGTGCTCTGAATTTTCCTCATAGCTCTGCTTTGCTTTCAATGTGTCCCATAAATTTGAGTATGTTGTTCCTTCATTTTCATTGAATTTCAGGAAGTCCTTAATTTCTTTATTTCTTGCCTGACCTAGGTGTCATTAAGTAGAGAGTTGTTTAGTTTCCATATGTGTGTAGGCTCTCTGTTATTTCTGTTGTTAAAGTCTAGCCTTAGACCATGGTGATCTGATAGGATACAAGGTATTATTTCAATCCTCTTATATCTGTTGAGGCTTGCTTTGTGACCTACTATGTGATCAATTTTGGAGGAGGTTGCATGGGGTGCAGAGAAGAAGGTATAATCTTTTGTGTTTGGGTGAAAAGTTCTGTAAATATCTGTTAGATCCATTTGATTGCTGAAGTTGGTTAATGATATTATTTCTCAGCTTAGTTTCTGTTCCTGTGACCTATCCTTCAGTGAAAGTGGGGTGTTGAAGTCTCCCATTATTAGTGTGTGGGGATTGATGTGTGGTTTAAGCTTTGTTAATAGTTCTTTTACAATTGTGGGTGCCCTTGTATTTGGAGCATAGATATTCAGAATTGTGATGTCATCTTGGTTGATTTTACCTTGATGAGTATGAAGTTTCCTTCCTCATCCCTTTTGATTAATTGATTGAAAGCCTATTTTATTAGATATTAAAATGGCTACACCAGCTTGCTTCTTGTGACTGTTTGCTTGGAAAATTTTTTTGGTCAAAAATGAAGCGTCCATAGGTGTGTGGGTTTATTTCTGGGTCTTTGATTTGATTCCATTGATCCACCTCACTTCAATTCCATTGATCCACCTGTCTGTTTCTATGGCAGTACCAGGCCAGTTTTTAAAAGCTGTTTCTGTGTAGTACAGCTTGAAATCAGAGATGTTTATTCTTCCAAAAGATCTTTTATTGTATTGTTTGTGTATGCTTCTCTTCTTTTGTTTTTGCTGGCATGGAATTATTTATTTCCTATGTGTTTTGGGTGTAGTTAGCCTCATTAGGTTGGATTTTTCCTTTAGTATTTTTTGTAGAGCTGAATTTGTTGATAGATATTGTTTAGATTTGGTTTGGTCATTAATATCTTGCAACATCAATGGATTAAATTGCCCAATAAAAAGAGACAGACTAACAGAATGAATGTGAAAACAGGACCTATCATTCTGCTGCATAAAAGAAATATACCTTAGCAATAAATATAGTCATTACACCAGAGCAAAGTGCTGGAAAAAGACTTTCAACCAAAATTCATCAAAAGAGATGGGGAAGAACACTTAAAACACATCCAGGGAAAAATCCACCAATGACTTCTTGTTTGCCTCAAATTTGTAAAAGAAACATTATAAAGCTTACATTGCACATTGAACCCCACAATCAATAGTGGGAGACTTCTTAAACAACCCACTCTCACCACTGGACAGGTCATTGAGACAGAATCTAAACACAGAAATAATGAAATTAACTGACATTATGAATCAAATGGGCCTAACTGAATCTACAGAATATTTCACCCAAACAGAAAAGAATATACCTTCTTCACAGTACCTCATGGAACCTTCTCCAAAATTGATCATATAGTCATTCTCAAAGGAAACCTCAACAGATAGAAGAAAATTGAAATAACTCCTTGTATCTTAGTAGATGACCATGGATTAAATCTGGAATTCAACAATAGGAATTCTAGACTTTCTAGAATTCAATGAAGATGAGGGCATATCATATCTAAACATGTGGAACACAATGAAAGCAGTGCTATGAGGAAAGTTTATAGCACTAAGTTCTTTCATAAAGAAATTTTAGAGACCTCACACCAGTGACTTAACAGCACACCTGAACAAAAAGAAGAAAACACACCCAACAGAAGTAGATGGCAGGAAATAATCAAACTAAGGGCTGAAGTCAATAAATTAGAAACAAAGAGAACAATACAAAGAATCAAAGAAATGAAGAGTTGGTTCTTTGAGAAAATCAATAAAACAGACAACCCTTTAGCCACACTAAATAAAAGGCAGAGACAATATCCAAATCAACAAAATCAGAAATAAAAAGGGGGATGTAACAACTGACACTGATGAAATCTAAAGAATCATTAGGTCTTATTTAAAAAATCTGAACCCACAAAATTGGAAAATATACATGAAATGGATAGATTTGTAGATGGATAGCACTTGCCAAAGTTAAATCAAGATCAGGTAAACAACTTAAATAGTCCTATAATCCCCAAGGAAGTAAAAGTAATTGATGGTTTTCAAACTGATAATGTAAGTTACTTTATACTATAAAAATATCTATATGAAGGGAAGCTTTCAAATGAAGCAAGCATTTGAGATTACTTGAAAGAAACATTGCATCAGATGAAAACAGCAGCAGCAGCAGCAGCAGCAACAACAACAGCAACAACAACAAAGGCATTGTGAGTAGAAATGAGGAAAGGCAAATGTGCACAGGCCTATCCTTGTATCCTGTAAGCCTCATACGCTTTTTCTTCTGGGTCTCTTTCTGCCAGTGATGGCTGATTTTAGTTCTGTGTGTTCATGTTCTTCCTTTTCTGGCTTAGCTCATAACTTGGAAATTCTGGCCAAATCTCCATTCTAGTAATGGAAACATGGAGAGCTGGATCTTTCTTACTTTGTTGAGTATAGGTGGTGCTACTTCTTTGAATTTCTCCTTAAAAGTTTGATGTCTTGGCTAATGACTCTGCAAGTGGGAAGTTTGAGGTCATCCTTTATTTTTCACTCAGAACTGGGGCTGTATGCTGTCTGCTTTATACCATCAAAGGTCATAGGGAGACAGTACTGCTAACTTGTAACTAGCTCAGGGTTTCTCGCTAAAAGTGGTTTACTTCTTTCCATTTAGACACTAGATTGAAAGTATTATCATAAAACCAAATTGTTAATACAATTATCATTAATGTCATTGCTACTATTGCACTGCTATGCAGTCATCATTATGATCACTAATAATAGCTCAAGGATAGACCCAAGTGATTATAATTATTTTCTAGTGAATATGCATGTGGAAGTAAAGCAGCATCACTACTTCAACAATTATAGCATATCTGCAATCATGCCAATGACTTAATTTATGTTACAACCACCAAAAAGAGTTCTTTTTTAATACTAGAAAAATGTTTAGTTGACTTTTGGGTTATAACTTGGGGCTTCTTTGATCATCATGAATCATAAAAATGTTTCTTCCATATATAAAATTATTTAAAAATATTGTTTGCAATATATTTTGATTACATTCTTTTCCCTCCCCCTTATCCCTTTATATCTCTATTCCCTATGTCTCAATTCACCCAACTTCATGTTCATTATCTCTCTCAAAAGAAAAAGGCCAACTCATCCCAAGAAAACAAAAGAGCACAAAACCTTAAAGTACAAAAATTCCACAAAATACAACAACAGCAAGAGCAGCAGCAGCAGCAGGAGCAGCAACAACAACAAGAACAACAGCAATAGCCCACTGAAAAATCCTGGAGCCTGTTTTGTGTTGGTCAACTACTCTTGGGCTCCTGAGCATGGGGCATGCCCTGGAGTGTGGTTGATATACCCGGTAATTCTATCAGAGAAAAATGATTTTCCCTTTGCCAGCAGGTATCAATTTCAAATAGCTTCTTGGTTACGGGTGTTCCCCCATGTCTACTTTCCCCTCTTAGCACTGGGATCCTATGTGGCTTGAACTTGTGCATGATGTTTCAGTCTCTGTGAGTTCATATGTGCATCAGTCCTGTTGTATCTGAAAGACTGTTTCAGAGTCATCTACCAACTCTGGCTCTTACAATCTTTTTTTATTATTATAATTTATTCAGATTACATCACGATTATTATCCCCTCACTTGTATCTTCTTGTTCCCACCTTTCTTCCCTCTTTCACTCTATTCCCCTCCTTTAGACCTCTGATAGAAAGGGACTTCCTCCCCCATCATATGACCATAGCCTCTTTCTGCCTCCTCTTCTTCCACATAAAACTCTGAGCCTTGAAGGGAGGGGAGGTGCTTGATAAAGACATCACATTTAGGGCTGAGTGCTCCAAAGTTTCTTATTCTATGCACCTTGTCTAGTTTGGGGTATCTGGATTAATTCCCATCTGCTGCAACAAGATTCTCTGATGAGAGTTGAGTGATGCACTGACCTATGGGGATATCAGTATGTCATTGGCAATGTGAATTTTAATCATAGTCTATCTATCTAACTTAGAATAAAACATTTTATTTCATGCTTTATATTTCTTAGTAGAATGTTAGAAATCCTAGAGCTATTATTCTGTCCTGCATATATAGATATTAAAATGATTAAGTAATTTGTTCTGACTAGTTTTTATTGTATTATTCTCAAATGTTGAATGGTCTGGAACATTTACTACTATGTGTTTTTTTTAACTTATTCAACGTGCATAACTTGTACATTACCTGTATTCTCCTCATCAGTAACCAATCCAGTCACTTCACAAAAAATTTCTATGCCTTTTTGCATGTACACACAAGGCATTTTTTAGCTAATTGAACTTTTTGACAATTTTATACATGTATATAATCTTCTCTAATTGCTGTCAATGCTCTTTAACATATTCCTTCTCTCCCTGTCCACCCATCCTCTTCTCTACTAAACCCATTCTCATATTCGTGTCTTTTGGTTGTTTGTATCTTTCTGGATTTGATAGTGTCACTGGATCGAACTATGCACTGGTATCTTGTGGGTTCCCCAGCAGATGTAACACTGGAAAAAAATCTTCCCTTCTTCTAGAATCTATCAATCAATAGCCAATAGTACTGCAGTATGAAGCAGGATCCCATGAGCCCTTTTTCAACCATGACTAACTATTGATTCGCATGTTTTGAGCAGGTCCTGTGCTAGTAACTATAGTTTCTGGATTCACAGGAATTTTTAGGTAACTTCTAAAATACTAAATTTTGAAGACTCTTATTCATTAATTTAAATTAAAGTTGTTTTGACATAATTGTAGGATGATGTGCAATTGTAAGAAATAACACAGACTGCATTCACTTTCTCCAGTAGTGCTATTAAAAATTAGAACACATTGTCAAATCCAAGATGATGGCATTTTTATAATTAGCATACACAATTTTCATTATATCCTCAAAAGGATTTATATCAGTATTCTCTTTCCACCTCCATTCATCTGTAATTACTCACAAGAGTATGTCACCAATTCCTATCATAAAGCAGGTTGAGTTCTCTTATCTTAATTAATACATTATCCAATAACTTATCATATAAAAAGTACATTCTCTGGGTTTCTAGTTACGGTGTGCTTGATTACATGTAGTAATTTTCAGGCTTAGTAAGAAGTAAAGATCATATGAAACTATCTTTAGACTAATATTTGATGCTAAAGGAATGAAATCACTTCCTTTAAGGGGATCCTTTAAGGGGATCACATGGTAGAAATTGTGGCACATCTTAAGAGACAAGGTAGAATTCATATTTTGAAGCCAAAAATTCATTACATAGAACAAAGAGTAGAATAGTGGTAGAGAGTTGAGGCAGTAAAATACAAGAATAGAGAATAAAGGAATGAACAAACTGGTACAGTGTTAAAATTTAATAGTAATAGTATATCTTAGAAATTAGCTGCACAGTATCATAATCATAATTAATAAGATAGTATATTCCAAATTTGTTAATAGATAGATTTGAAGATTTTGAAATGCAATGTTAAAATGGCAGAAATGTAATTTGGTGGATATGGTGAGCAACTTGATTTGATGTTTCTACACTGCAAATACATATACATCAAACTACCATGTTGTGCACAATAAAATATATAACTACTAAAAAAAAAGAGACAAGGTAGAAATTATTGGCACTATTCCAATAATGTATGCATCTAATAAGGAACTGTAGTTTTGAAAAATTTGAAGTGTGTGTGTGTGTGTGTGAAGGGGAGCATGTGTCATGAGGGGGTAGTGTTATATCAAGTCGAAGGTTTCTTTTGGAGAAAGTGTTGAAGTATTAGTTGTACCAACTGAGATCAGGAACCAACATACTCTAAGAGGGGCTTGTTCAGTGTTAGAGTTGAGTGTGACAGGCTTGCAGGGCTCATATTATTCCCTAGAAAGAAAATAAGACAGAAGACTGTGAAAACAGACTTAATCAATAAGGAAGAGATCCAAAAGAATCTTTTTTTTTTAATTAATTTATTCTTGTTACATCTCAATGGTTATCCCCTCCCTTGTATCCTCCCATTCTTCCCTCCCTCCCATTTTCCCCTTACTCCCCTCCCCTATGCCTGTTCCTGAGGGGGATTACCTCCCCCTCTATATGTTCATAGGGTATCAAGTCTCCTCTTGGTAACCTGAGATGGCTCAGCCGTTAAAGGCTAGGCTCACAACCATAAATATAAGAATCTTAACTTTGAAGAATTTTAGACCTTAGTTCCATTCAACATGTCTACGTGTTAGCTGTGTACAAAGCATAGACTAGATATAGAACTTACATAGTTATATAGGTATATACCTTATATATTAAGGATATAAGCCCCCTATCAGTAAGGGACTAAGGTGTCAGATATAGTAAATTTCAAGAAGAACCTGGGTCACAAAAGACAGTGTAGATCTCAGTTTCTCCTTTGGTGCTTGGAATTAAACTCTGAGTCTCAAAACAACTAAGTCTGTACTCTACCCAGAGCCATACCTTCAGCTCCATATGTCACCTTTTGGCATGGCTGAAGCTTTCAGAAGTCTCTCTGCTCTAGTTAACATTTGTTTTAGTGTATAACACATTCCTTCACATAACTCACTACTAGGGATGACAATTGAGGGGTGATAGACAGATGCACAGGTAGAAGATACAACATAAAGCCAATTTGTTAATACAATTATAATTAATGTCATTGCTACTATTGCACTGCTATGCAGTCATCATTATTATCACTAATAATAGCTCAAGGTTAGACCCAAGCAATTATAATTAGGTCTTATTTAAAAAATCTGAACCCACAAAATTGGAAAATATAAATGAAATGGATGGATTTGTAGATGGATAGCACTTGCCAAAGTTAAATCAAGATCAAGTAAACAACTTAAATAGTCCTATAATCCCTAAGGACTCAGTAATTCATCTGAAGGCAGAGATTAACATTTTATTCAATGTAAATTTTTGTTTGCAGAGATTAATATAGGGAACATTTAACACTCAAGGTAACAGTAACAGAATGATGTCATTTTGAGCAATATCTGTGGAATCAAAATTTTCATTAACATCTTTAATCTATGTATTAGGATATCAAATTATTTTCATACCTTACTGTTGCCTTAACCAGTTACAAAAATCTTAAGAGGACACATGAATTAGAATTTGACCTAAAATCAGCAGTGACCAGTCATAAATCAAAGAGGGAGATTATTTAAGGAACAAAAATGATTTGAATAACAGAGACAAATGTCCCTTGTTGACTAAAATATACACTTGTTAGTATTGGTTCATTGCTCATGTAAGACATGAGACAACTCAATGGCCCAAAAGAAATTTGATTTCAGATTTCTCTTATCATTTTGATTTTCAAGAACTTATGCCTTGATTCCCTCTGACTGATACTCTTAGTGCATTGTTATCCCTTTGTTGGGAGTTTGCCTGACTTCTGCCCCCATCTTGGAGTGCTATACATGTCTTATCCTTGTGTTTCATCTCTCCCAAATCAGGCACTCACCATGTTAGATCACAGAGAAGTAGCAGGTTTGGCTGGGTGGAGAGCAACATGTTTTTAAAATGACTCCTGTCATTTTAACAGACCATCTATGTATGTTAATGACAATATAATGAATAATTATTATGAGTCACATGAAGTTCAAGTGTTCTGTACTGGTACTTTGGTTTTGTGTATTTTTCTAAAAGCTGGCTCAATTATGCAGTCCCTTTCCTTTTGTTATGCTATCATCCTCCATGATTACCACAGAAAAGAAAAAAGTTAAAGGATCATATATTATTTTTCTATTGCTGAAATGAAATACCATGACAAATGAAACTTATGGAAAGAATAAGAGTCCTACATAAAAAAGTACCATAGCAGGTATTTAAGGCAGGAAACTGAGAGATCACATCTTTACCTGCACACACCAACCAAAAGAAGAGAGTGAATAGGAAACGAGACAAGGCTAGGGACTCTCAAAGCTTGCCCCTAGTCATGTACTTCCTCCTTCAAGGCTGTACCACTTCCTCAAACAGTACAAGTTGGTGGGATGCAAATGCTCAAATACATAGGGCTATGAAGGGCATTTCTTATTTAAACCACCACAGATGGCATACAAAACATGATACGCACCTTACTTCTGTTTTCCTTCCACTGTTCACATATAGTCACATGACACAATACAGATACAGGAATAACTAAGGAATGTAGCTGCTGGCTATGATGATACACCCCAGTGACTCACTATACTGTGGTATATACTCTAGTTATTTCTGGATCACTATCCTTTGAAATCATTTGTCAAAAATGCCTTGGCTACTCACTCTACAAAGCCACAGTCACTTTAATACCTAAGCCACACAAAGACCCCACAAAGAAAGAGAATTTCAGACCAATTTCCCTTATGAACATTGATGCAAAAATATTCAATAAAATACTCACAAACTGAATCCAAGAACACATAAAAAATATCATCCATCATGACCAAGTAAGCTTTATCCCAGTCATGCAAGGGTGGTTCAATATACAGAAATCTATCAATGTAATCCACCACATAAACAAACTGAAGAAAAAAAACCCGTATGATCATCTTTTCAGATGACAAAAATGCATTTGACAAAATCCAATACCCTTTCATGTTAAGAGTCAATAAAGTAAAGACAATACACAGTAAGCCTATAGCCAACATCAAACTAAATGGAGAGAAACTTAAATCAATTCTACTGAAATCAGGGACAAGACAATGCTGTCCACTCTCTCCATATCTCTTCAGTATAGTACTTGAAATCATAGCTAGATCAATATGACAACTAAAGTAGACCAAGGGTATACAAATAGGAAAGAAAGAAGTCAAAGTATCAATATTTGCAGATGATATGATAGTATACATAAGTGACCCCAAAAATTCTACCAAAGAGCTCCTACAGCTGATAAATACTTTCAACAAAGTGGCAGGATACAAAATCAACTAAAAATAGTCAGTAGCCCTCCTGTATACAAATGACAAATGGGATGAGAAAGAAATTAAGGAAATCACACCCTTGACAATAGCCACAAATAATATAAAGTATCTTGGTATAACTCTAACCAAGCAAGTGAAAGACCTATATGAAAAAAACTTCAAGTCTCTGAAGAAAGAAATTGAGGAAGATATCAGAAGATGGAAAGATCTCTCATGCTCATGTATGATTAACACAGTAAAAAAAAGTGGCCATCTTACCAAAAACAAACTACAGATTCAGTGCAATCCCTATCAAAATACCAATACATTTTTTATAGACCTTGAATGATCATTCTCAACTTCATATGGAAAACACCAACACCAACAACAAAAACCAGAATAGCTAAAACAATCCTGTACAATAAAAGATCTTCTTGAGGAAGAGATTCTTGATCTCAAGCTGTACTCTAGAGCAACATTAATAGAAATGGCGTGGTACTTGCATAAAATAGCCTACTTGATTAATGGAATTGAGTGAAAACCCAGAAATAAATCCTCACACCTATGGACACTTGATTTTTGAGAAAGAAGCCAAAACCACAATGGAAAAAAGACAGCATCTTCAACAAATGGTGCTGGTCTAACTGGATGTCTATATGTTAAAAATGCAAATAGATTCATATTTATCACCCTTTACAAAACTAATGTCCAAGTGGATTAAAGATTTCCACATAAAACCATACACAATAAATCTGTCAGAAGAAAAAGAGGGAAAGAGACTTAAACTCATTGGCACAGGAGACATCTTCCTGAACAGAACACCAACAGTTCATGAAACTTAAAAGCTTCTGTAAGGCAAAGGACACTGTCAATAGAAGAAAATGACAGCCTACAGACTGGGAAAAGATCTCCACCAACCTTACATCTGACAAAGGTCTAATACCCAAAATATATAAAGAACTCAAGAAATTAAACACCACCAAACCAAATAATCTAAATTAAAATGGAGTACAGGGCTAAATAGAGAATTCTCAACAGAGGAATCTTGTATGGCCAAGAAGCACTTAAAGAAAATCTCAATGTCCCTTGTCATCAGGGAAATGCAAATCAAAACGACTCTGAGATTCCATCTTAGAGCTATCAGAATGACTAAGATAAAAAACTTAAGTGACAGCATATGCTAGCAAGGACATGGAGCAAGAGGAACACGCCTCTATTGATGGTGAGAGGGCAGACTTATACAACCACTTTGGAAATCAATCTGGTGCTTTGTCAGAAAATCAGGATAAAAGGCTACCTCAAGACCAGCTATACCATTCCTGGGCATATACCTGAAAGATACTCCAGCATACAACAAGGACATTTGATCAACTGTGTTCATAGAAGCTTTATTCATAATAGCCAGAATCTGGAAACAACCTAGATGTCCCTCAACTGAAGAATGGATAAAGAAACTGTGGTACATTTACACAATAGAATAGTATTCAGCTACTAAAAACAAGGAAATCTTGAAATTTGCAGGCAAATGGATGGAACTAGAAATGATCATCCTAGGTGAGGTGACCTAGACTCAGAAAGACACACATGGTATATACTCACTTATAAGTGGATATTAGCCCAACATAGATGTCCTCTGAGAGACTCCACCCAGTGGGTGAGTGGGACAGATGCTGGGACTCACAGCTAGACTCTGGGTGGAGCTCTGAGGTTGGTAGGGCAGAGTAGGGACATGGAAGTTCTGGGAGAGTAGGATCTCCACAGGGAAACCATCAAGGCCTGCGTATTTGGACACAGGGTTGCCTTCACAAACTGATTGATGCACCAACCAAGAATAATGCATGCATAGAACCAAGACCCTTGTTCAGATGTAGCTGATGGACTGCCGATTCTCCACATGTATGTGTGTGGGGGGGGGTTACTGCTGCTGCACCTCTGACATGTACTCTAGTGTCCACGATTTGGATACTGCCCCTTGGCAAGTTGGCCTAGAGGACACACAGAGGAATGGGACACAGGCTATCCTGATGAGACCTAATAGCCTATCACCAGACAGTTGGGGTAGGAGGGCCTTCCCATCAGAGGCCTATGGGAGAGGAATAGGCAGAAGAGGAAGTAAGGGAGGTAACAGGAAGGTAAGAGTGAGTGAATAACAATTGGAATGTAATGTGAATAAATTATACTAAAATATACATAAAGATGGCTTGTTTAAGGCTAGGTGTGGTGGCACATGTGTTTATTCTCAGCCCTTAGGAAGCAGAGGCAGGGATATCTCTTTGAGTTTAGGCTAATCTGGTCTACATAGTGAGTTCTAAGACACCCAGAGCCTGTCTCAAAAACAAAAAACCCAAAAGCCCCAGTTACCTACTTATCTCTAAGGGCCATATTCTATTTCATATTTCTACTTCTATTAGGAATAGTTGCAAAATCCTTCTCAAAGCAAAGCCATGAACAAGATATGTGATTGATATCTTGGAATAGTGGTGCATGCATGTGTTTCTAGCATCCAGGAAAAGAATGTAGGAGTTGGCGACCAGCTGGAACTATATAGTGAATGTGAGGAAAGCCTGGACTATTTACTGATACCCTGTTTTTTGTTGTTGTTTCATCTTTTAAAAGAACAAAAGAAAACAAACAACATTTTCCAAAGGAAAAACAGAGAAATATGTTCTTTCTTCATTTAAATAGAGTATCTGGGTAACAGTAGATAGACACTCCTTAAAGTAGGTAGCTGTGCCATCTTAGTGCTTATGTTTTCTGGAGTCAGATGGCTCATTAAAATTGAACCGTCACTAATGGAAACAAATGCTCCATGACCTCACTTGTATGTGAAATCTAAGAATGTCAAACAGATTAGTTGCTGGTTGACAATGGTTGAGAGAGGGGACTAGTAGAAGATGTGGACCAATGGTACAAATTTATAATATAAATAAATTTTCATAAATCAATGTATTTCATAGAATATAGTTATTAATTATGTATTGTATACTTGATACTTACTAAGAGAATAGATTTAAGCTGTGTGAGGCAATGAATGTATTGATTAGCTTGATTTAAGTAAAGGCTTTACAATGTATAGTATGCATATATTAAAACACCAAATTGCTACTTCAACAAATGTTTAATCAATTATACCTAGTAAACTTGGATCATCACCCAGAGCATAACTAATAAAATAATTGAAAAGTTTTGATTATATTTGGTAATTGGAGGCATTGTTTTAAAATTGAGAACTGGAGATTTAGTGGAGCCAGTTGTATCTCCTGAGCTGTTTTTCTGGTCCTGGTTTCTGATACACACAGATGTTAGGGTGACTCCTGTCATTTTGGCAAGACGCTGTTGCTTTAACCACCTTGCTCTGGGGCCCCTTTGGGCACAACACATCAGCAACAGGCTAAATATATATGTATACAGAGGGATCCTTGAATGGGTTAAAAATACCACATTTGATTTTCCTGCCTCCCTGAATTCTATTAACTTACAGCAACCAAGGAATATCCTGAGGTTCTTAAACTTCCTCAGTTAATTTAGGTCCTGTTATTTACATAACCATTGATTTCTTGACTAAGGACTGCTGTTCTCTGTAGATAGAGACACGGTTAAATTAATCACACTACATCTATATGGTAGACTATTAAGAAAGCTTTAACTTTCATTTTCTTTTCCAAAATTCTAATGGCCTTTAGAAAATTCTCATAACATAATATTTAGATTATAAAACTATGAGTGTGTATGTGTCTGTGTACACACTTATATGACCTGTATATGCATAGTAAAAAAAAATTGGAAGGAAAAGTTCCAAGTATAGTTATTTCTGAGAAGTAGGCTTAGTTGTGATTCTAGTTTTTCAAATATTTGCTGCACTGCCACAGGCTTAAAGATGAGCCTGGATTACTTATTAGAAGAATGTTATTTACTATGCTTGTGAATGAAGTCCAGCATCTAAGCATTCTAGTGAACATTACAAGAGGCTGGATTTGGAAAAGGGGAATCTTGGAGTCTTACAGTGGTCAAATTCTCTACCTTTAAATTAAAATGTATTGAGTGATTTGGCATCCAAAACAGTGGTTCTATTACTTTTTCCCAATCCCTACTTTGTTGGTGAAAACTTTTTTTCTTTGCAGATGCTCATTTCCATCTTTCCCCTTTGATTACAGAAGCCTATCATAGAAGTATTGGTTGTATAAGCACACATCACAGTGAAGCCATTAATGTAGGATCTACACATGGATGGCATTAGGTTTTTATTGCCTTCTGCAAGGAAACTGACATTTCATAAAATTATTGCTGTAGGCTTTGGAGTCTGGGTTCTAATATTGCTTCAAATTCTGTCATTGATGAGTTGCATAACTTGTAGCCAGTTATTTACATTTCTGAATCTTTGTGTATATGCCCACAGCATTTAGGCAAGATGTATCTAGCCAATTATGAAGGCTAGAGGCGGTAAATGTAAGCCTAGCTCACTGCTTTATCTTGGAGGTATCTTAATTGCTTCTTCTGCTCCTGTTATTACTATAATTATAACTATTTCTATTGCTCTGATCACATCCTTCTCTTCCACTGGTGGTAATGGCAACTCTATTCAATGGCTGTAGTGAAGTCAGAACTGTGTTTGACTGGTATATCCTAACCGTAGTTCTAGTAAGGGCAGTGTTCAGCTGCCTTGCAGGGCAGGCCAAACCTTCTATTTCCCTCCTGGTTATCTAAAATGAATGTTACATCCTGATGATGGAGGAGCCTTTCTGTAACATGCTTTAGCTCCAAGGCCTCTGTCTTTTTTTAAATTGTTCAATATCTTTTGGGTACGGATTGGTAGATAGCTTTTCCCTAACATTACACCTGGTTATAATGAAATGACAATTAACTAGGATCATATATTTCTTACATAGCTGAAGAAAAAAATGCTATAATGGTCAACTGTGTGTGAACAAATAAGCCTTGAAGAGTGAGCAATAATTTCCAATAACTGTAAGTTGATGATAAACTCTTTATTATTTTTCTTTCCTCTTCATGACCCCTTCCTTGGGACAACTGAATGTTCAGAATAGTGCTGGAGAGCCCAGCTGCTCTGACTCTTGGACAGTCTTTACAGAGGTCATCATTGACATTATCAGACAGGATTTCTCTTTTCTAACTTCATATCTAAGAGATGTAATATCTACTATACTAACACAACAAAAAGAAAGTAACAAAAAAGAAGAAACTACATTTACCATCTTCTACATCTTCAGCTGGAGATTACAGGTGAGAAGCTAGAGACTGAACGGTGCTGGAAGAATCCCGTTTATGTCTCTACACAGTCTTGGCCCTTTATGAGTTTGTAAAATAAGATGTCTCAGTTAGGCTGAGATAAAATACCATGACCAAACCCAACTTGGGCATGAAAAGGGGTATTTTGGCTTACAACTCATGAATAACTCTGTCACAGAGGGAATGTAGAGCAAGAACTCAAGCAGAGCAGGAACCTGGAGGAGAAGCAACAGAGGAGTGCTATTCAGTGGATTATTCCCCATAGCTTGCTCAGCCTATTTTCTTATAGTATCCAAGACCACCAGCCAGGAAATAGCACCACCCACTATGGGCTGGATCCTCCCTCAAAGTTGCTGATTAATAAAAATGCCTTACAACTGGATCTTATAGAGGCATTTTCTCAATTGAGGCTCCTTCTTCTCTGATGACTCCAGTTTGTGTCAAGTTGACATTAAACTAACCAGGACAATCAGAATACCAGTGTTTTGTTTGCATATATACTGGAGTACTTCTGATGTTTTAAATGGAAAATGTTTCCTCTTCAGTTTACCTTGACAGATTGCTTTAGCTAAGGAGGTAAGATTATTAAATTAACCTCCAACTCTTTTATGGTCTTTAAAACAAAAAGTCTTGAGATGGCTCAGTGGTTAGGAGCACTGACTGCTCTTCCAGGGCACCCAGGTTCAATTCCCAACACTCACATGGCAGCTCACAACTGTCTGTAACTCCATCTCCAGGGTTTCTGATGCCCTCATAGAAACATACACACAAGAAAACCACCAGTCACCATAAAATAAAAATAAATTAATAAAAAACATTGGCATGGGATGTGGGTATAGGAGGCAAAAGATAGCTTAGGGGGTAGTTTAAAGCATAATAAAAATCTGAAAAATAACCCCACCAACAACAAACTGGAGTCTCAATTAAAAGAATTATTATTTCAAGGCTAGTCATGTGGTACACAGTTTTAATCCCAGCACTTAGCAGGCAGAGGCAGGTGAATCTGTGAGTTTGAGGCTAGCCTACTGTACATGGCAAGTTCCAGGACACACAGGACTACATAGAGAAACCCTTTCTATAAAACCAAAATCAAAACTTATTCTTTCAGAATTTCACACATGTATACAATATTTTTTTTTGGTCAAATACACCTCTGTCTTCTCTATTACTCTTCTAGGACAATTTACATCCATTTCCCCCATCTTCATGCCTTTTTAATTTTGTTAACCCACTGAGTCCAATTAGTACTCTCCATATGCTCATGGATGAAGACCCATTCACTGGAGCATGGGCAACCCATCTGGGGTCATATATAAGAAAACTGATTCTCCTTTGTCTAATAGCCATAAAGTGCCAGTAGCTCCTTTGCTAAGGAGGTGGCCCTGTGAGTCTCACTCTCATACATTTTGGAATGCTGGCTAGCTCATTCTTGAGCAGCCAGCCACAGGTATAAATAAATTCATGGGTACAAAAGTCCTGTTATATCCATAAGACATTGTTTTTGCCACAGTCGCCCCCATCCTCCAGCTCTTACAGGCTCTCTGTCTTCTTCCCCATAAAGTTCCATGAGTTTTGCTGTGAAGGGTTTGATAATGATGTTTCATTTAAAGCTCAGCATCCACAGTATAGTCACTTATTCTGTGTCCTTTGTCCAGCTGTGGTCCTTGTAGGAAACTCTGTCCACTGTAAAAAGAGTCTTCTCTGATAAGGAATTAAAGCAGCATTAATATATGAGTATAAAGACATGAAGGCAGTTTGATTCTATCCAATTAACAAAATGATAGTAGAGAGTTCTCTTTAGGGCTTAAGATTTTCCACATATCGGTTCTTGGCCACATTTAGTCCTAAACATGTGTTATATTCTGTGAAGTAGGCCTTAAATTCAGTATTGGTTACCTTATGACATCCATGCTACTATTGAACTACTTGGCACATCTTGCTGGGCTTGCCATTATAGCTTGCAGGCTTCACAGTTGGGTAAGGCTGATGATGACTTTCTCATACAGGGTCTGCGTAGCACTTTCTGGCACTATGAAAGCTATCAATCAAGGAAGAATCTTCCAGATGAGTGCTGGGTTGTTTTCTTTATGTGTAGTGACCAAAGTGTATGCTATCTTCAATAAGGCATCACAATTACACTCTGGTGAAAAAAGGGCAATGAAAACAGTCTGTATGATTTAAGGGAGCATGTCTCTGGAACCTCTCTGACAAACAACTCTAAAGGAAGTAGTCTATGTCTGGCACTGGTCATTTTGTTTGATAATCTATGACTTCTGGAAGGAACATTATCCACCTGTATAGCTCCAATGATTCACAATATCTGTCTGTCTGTCTGTCTGTCTGTATTAGTTGGGATTTATATTTCTGTGAAGAGACAACGTGACCAAACAATTCTTTTTGGTTTTGGTTTTTGTTTTTTCGAGACACAGTTTCTCTGTGTAGCCTTAGCTATCCTAGGCTTACTTTGTAGACCAGGCTGGTCTCAAACTCACAGTGATCTGCCTGCTTCTGCTTCCAGAATACTGGGATTAAAGGCATGTTCCACCACACCCAGCTCCAAGGCATCTCTTATAAAGGAAAACCTTTAATTTGGGCTGGCTTATTGGTTCAGAAGTTTAGTCCATTATTGCCATGGCAAGAAGCAAGGCAGCCTGCAGGCAGACAGGGTGCTGGAGAGGTAGCTAAGAGTTCTACATCTGGATGGGCAGGAAGCAGGAAGGGAAAGTGACACTAGGCCTGTTTTGAGCTTCTGAAACCTCAAATCTCACCCTCTGTAACACACTTCCTCCAACGAGGCCATACCTCTTAATAGTGCCACAGTCTATGAGCCTATGATGGCTATTTTCATTAACCAACACACAATCTTAAACTTAAAAAATGTAGGTTTCTGCATGCTTTTCAAAATTCTTACTGTTATCCCTCCTAACCCCTCTCTCCACCCCTGTATTTTTGCTTGAGACTTAACTTCACAATATAGGCTATGGTCACCTGGAACTCACTATGTAGAACTTCTGATTCTTCTGTCCCAGTCTTTCAAGTTCTAGAAATAGACTTGCCCAGCACAATGACATTTTATTTATATTTATAAATATTTATAGCGTTTTTCTTGTTGACTTGGCCTAATTGTATATCTTTACCCTCATTTTATGGTATTGCAAAAGGAAGCACATAAGCCGGGCATGGTGGCACGAGCCTTTAATCCCAGCACCGAGGGAGGCAGAGGCAGATGGTTTGCTATGAGTTCGGGGTCAGCCTGGTCTACAAACACGTCCAGGACAGCCAAGGCCACAAAGAGAAACTGTCTCAGAAAACCCCCAAACCAAATCGAACAATCAAAACAAACAAACAAACAACAACAACAACAACAACAACAACAAAAAAGGAAGCACATATAACCCTGAATAATATTGTTTGCAACAACTAGAAGTCTCCCTAGCTCCTCCCAGAGATAGATCCTGTCCTTTCCCCACTGGGCTCAGTGACTCCTCTATCACATACAGTGCTCTTTGTTCTCCGATACTCCTGCTACAACAGTTAGAGGACAGCATCTATGACTAGAGATATGGATGAGTGGATAAAGCCACTTGCTGTGCAAACACTAGGACTGAAGTTCAGCTCCCCAGAACTCACGTAAATAGCTGGGTAGGGCTGTATGAGCACCTGTAACTGCAGTGAAGTTTCAGAAGATGGGCTGCCAGCCTAATTCCAGATTCTGTGAGAGATGTTATCTCAAAGGAATGTCAGAGAGTGATAGAGCAGAATCCCCCATAGCCCCCGTGGGCTCTGTGTATGTAGGCGTGTGCTCCCACACATACCAGTACATATTGTGTATGCATACAAGGACAACATCTATTCTGCACAGAGAAACCACTCACACTCAGGTTTTGTTTTTCTCTCTCAGGACAAATCTGGATTTTGGAGTCTGACAAAACCGAATTCAGTTCTTCTACTGTTGATTGTGTTCCATATGACATAATAAATTCAATTAATTCTTTGAATTTGCATCTCTGTAAAATGGACATAAGTCAAAAGTTTTGCAGCAATATTACACTACTGAAACCATAAAGGAATCAATAAGAGACCTATGATGAGCCTGAACAACTGATTATTTGCACACTTGGTTACATCAAGGAATGAGAAAGTACACTAACCAAATTAATTATTTGCAACCAAACACAAAAGAAAAAAGTGTTTCATTAGAAAGTTTGATTTGTCAGCTATAGTCAGTTTAATCAGAAGAAATATTTATATGGAAAAATTTCCCAATTGAAACAAATAAATAACTTATTAGGCTCCCCCAATATGCCGACTTCTTTGGATCTGTGCCTTACTGAAATGAAAATATCCTTCAGTTGGAGTGTATTGGACATTTGTGTGGCTGTAATGTATTTCACATACAAAATAAATGAATGTAGGAGACTTATTTTACTCCCTTCTGTTCTGAAATAAGAAGATATGTAGAAGAGTTGGTACTACTTAAGAGACGTAGAACATTGATTTGAAGGCGATGCCAGGAACATATGTGCTATACATCTCAAACACACACAAAAAATAGCATACATACTGAGTAAGTTCTAAAAGGCCATGGATATCAGGGATTTTCATTGAGCTAGAGGTAGCTCTCTGAAGTAGAACACTCATCTGAGACATTCAATGGTATAGATTCCTTTAAATGGCAATTTGGATTGTCCAGCTTCTGACTTCTAAACATGGTAAGGAACTAGCAGCACAAAGTCACAAGAGACAATGTAGCAGGCATTTCAACATAAGACATGTTGCTGTTCATAGATGTGGTTGCAATAGTAAGACTGATGATATATAACCCTGGAGTTTTGTCAGGGTCTGGAAGTTTGGGTCAGCTAATGTCTGACAAACCTAAGCCAGCTGTTCAGTCTCATATATCTTTTTTTTCAACAATTAGATTAAGCTGATATATTGTTAGTCAACATTTATATTCCCAAATTTCTTAATTTCTAAGATCATTGTGTTCCTGGTAGATGGGGCAGTCCTGTGAGTGGTATTTTGAGAGTCAAAAGAAATAGACATTTGTATCCAGGGATGTTCTGAAACCTCCATTAGAATAGTCATTTGGATGGCAGATGTTTGGCTTCTGTTGGCTATCTTTCTGATGGAGAACCAAAGGAAAGAGAAGCCAAGTGCCTAACTTCCTTTCTCTCTGTCTGTCTCTCTGTCTGCCTGTCTGTCTGTGTCTGTCTGTTTGTCTCTTTCTTTCTGCCTGTCTGTCTGCCTCCCTGCGTCTATCCATCCATTTGTCTGTCTGCTTGCCTGCATCCGTCCGTCCATCTGTCTGTCTGCGTCTGTCTGTCTGTCTGTCTCTGTCTGTCTGTCTGTCTGTCTCTGTCTGTGTCTGTCTGTCTGTCTGTGTCTGTCTGTCTACCTTCCTCTGTCTGTTTGTCTGTCTGGCCGTGTCTGTCTGTCTGTCTTAGTTTCTTAGATCATTGTGTTCCTGGTAGATGGGGCAGTCCTGTGAGTGGTATTTTGAGAGTCAAAAGAAATAGACATTTGTATCCAGGGATATTCTGAAACCTCCATTAGAATAGTCATTTGGATGGCAGATGTTTGTCTTCTGTTGGCTATCTTTCTGATGGAGAACCAAAGGAAAGAGAAGCCAAGTGCCTAACTTCCTTTCTCTCTGTCTGTCTTTCTGTCTGCCTGTCTGTCTGTGTCTGTCTGTCTGTGTCTTTCTGTCTGCCTGTCTGTCTGCCTCCCTGCGTCCATCTGTCTGTCTGTCTGTCTGCCTGCCTGCATCCGTCAGTCCGTCTGTCTGCCTGTGTCTGTCTGTCTGTCTGTCTGTGTCTGTCTGTCTGCCTGCCTCTGTCTGTCTGCCTTCCTCTGTCTGTCTGTCTGTCTGTCTGTGTCTGTCTGTCTGTCTGTCTGTGTCTGTCTGTCAGTGTCTGTCCATCTGTCTGTCTGTCTGTGTCTGTCTGTCTGTCTGTCTTAGTTTCTTAGATCATTGTATTCCTGGTAGATGGGGAAGTCCTGTGAGTGGTATTTTGAGAGTCAAAAGAAATAGACATTTGTATCCAGGGATGTTCTGAAACCTCCATTAGAATAGTCAATTGGATGGCAGATGTTTGGCTTCTGTTGGCTATCTTTCTGATGGAGAACCAAAGGAAAGAGAAGCCATGAGCCTACCTTCCTTTCTCTCTGTCTGTCTGTGTCTGTCTGTCTCTCTCTGTCTGCCTGACTGTCTGCCTCCCTGTGTCTATCCGTCCGTCTTTCTGTCTGCCTGCTTGCGTCTGTCCGTCGGTCTGTCTGTCTGCCTGCCTCGGTCTGTCTGCCTTCCTCTGTCTGTCTGTCTGTCTGTGTCTATCTGTCTGTGTCTGTCTGTCTGTCTCTGTCTGTCTGTCTGTCTGTGTCTGTCTGTCTGTGTCTGTCTGTCTGTCTGTCTTAGTTTCTTAGATCATTGCATTCCTGGTAGATGGGGCAGTCCTGTGAGTGGTATTTTGAGAGTCAAAAGAAATAGACATTTGTATCCAGGGATGTTCTGAAACCTCCAATACAATAGTCATTTGGATGGCAGATGTTTGGCTTCTGTTGGCTATCTTTCTGATGGAGAAACAAGGGAAAGAGAAGCCATGTGCCTAACTTCCTTTTTCTCTTTCTGTCTGTCTGTCTGTCTGCCTGCATCTGTCTGTCTGTCTGTGTCTGTCTGTCTGTCTGTGTATGTCTGTCTGTCTGTCTGTGTATGTCTGTCTGCCTGCCTGCGTCCATTAGTCTGTCTGTCTGTCTGCGTCTTTCTGTCTGTCTGCATCTGTCTGTCTGTCTCTGTCTGTCTGTCTGTATCTGTCTGTCTGTCTGTGTCTGTCTGTCTGTCTGTCTGTCTCTGTCTGTCTGTCGGCCTGTGTCTGTCTGTCTGTCTGTCTGCCTGTGTCTGTCTGTCTGTCTTAGTTTCTTAGATCATTGTGTTCCTGGGTGATGGGGCAGTCCTGTGAGTGGTATTTTGAGAGTCAAAAGAAATAGATATTTGTATCCAGGGATGTTCTGAAACCTCCAACACAATAGTCATTTGTATGGCAGATGTTTGGCTTCTGTTGGCTATCTTTCTGATGGAGAACCAAAGGAAAGAAAAGTCATGTGCCTAACTTCCTTTCTCTCTGTCTGTCTCTCTGTCTGCCTGTCTGTCTGTGTCTGTCTGTTTGTCTCTTTCTTTCTGCCTGTCTGTCTGCCTCCCTGCGTCTATCCATCCATTTGTCTGTCTGCTTGCCTGCATCCGTCCGTCCATCTGTCTGTCTGCGTCTGTCTGTCTGTCTGTCTCTGTCTGTCTGTCTCTGTCTGTGTCTGTCTGTCTGTCTGTGTCTGTCTGTCTGCCTTCCTCTGTCTGTCTGTCTGTCTGTCTGCCTGTGTCTGTCTGTCTGCCTGTGTCTGTCTGTCTGTCTTAGTTTCTTAGATCTTGTGTTCCTGGTAGATGGGGCAGTCCTGTGAGTGGTATTTTGAGAGTCAAAAGAAATAGACATTTGTATCCAGGGATGTTGTGAAACCTCCATTAGAATAGTCATTTGGATGGCAGATGTTTGTCTTCTGTTGGCTATCTTTCTGATGGAGAACCAAAGGAAAGAGAAGCCATGTGCCTAACTTCCTTTCTCTCTGTCTGTCTGCCTGCATATGTCTGTCTGTCTGTTTCCGTCTGTCTGTCTGTGTCTGTCTGTCTGTCTGTGTCTGTCTGTCTGCCTGCCTGCATCCGTCCGTCTGTCTGTCTGTCTGCATATTTCTGTCTGTCTGCGTCTGTCTGTCTGTCTGTGTCTGTCTCTGTCTGTCTGTCTATGTCTGTCTGTCTGTCTGCCTGTGTCTGTCTGTCTGCCTGTGTCTGTCTGTCTGTCTTAGTTTCCTAGATCATTGTGTTCCTAGTAGATGGGGCAGTCCTGTGAGTGGTATTTTGAGAGTCAAAAGAAATAGACATTTGTATCCAGGGATATTCTGAAACCTCCATTAGAATAGTCATTTGTGTGGCAGATGTTTGTCTTCTGTTGGCTATCTTTCTGATGGAGAACCAAAGGAAAGAGAAGCCAAGTGCCTAACTTCCTTTCTCTCTGTCTGTCTTTCTGTCTGCCTCTGTCTGCCTGTCTGTCTGTGTCTGTCTGTCTGTGTCTGTCTGTCTGCCTGTCTGTCTGCCTCCCTGCGTCCATCTGTCTGTCTGTCTGTCTGCCTGCCTGCATCCGTCAGTCCGTCTGTCTGCCTGTGTCTGTCTGTCTGTCTGTCTGTGTCTGTCTGTCTGCCTGCCTCTGTCTGTCTGCCTTCCTCTGTCTGTCTGTCTGTCTGTGTCTGTCTGTCTGTCTGTCTGTGTCTGTCTGTCAGTGTCTGTCCATCTGTCTGTCTGTCTGTGTCTGTCTGTCTGTCTGTCTTAGTTTCTTAGATCATTGTATTCCTGGTAGATGGGGAAGTCCTGTGAGTGGTATTTTGAGAGTCAAAAGAAATAGACATTTGTATCCAGGGATATTCTGAAACCTCCATTAGAATAGTCATTTGTGTGGCAGATGTTTGTCTTCTGTTGGCTATCTTTCTGATGGAGAACCAAAGGAAAGAGAAGCCAAGTGCCTAACTTCCTTTCTCTCTGTCTGTCTTTCTGTCTGCCTCTGTCTGCCTGTCTGTCTGTGTCTGTCTGTCTGTGTCTGTCTGTCTGCCTGTCTGTCTGCCTCCCTGCGTCCATCTGTCTGTCTGTCTGTCTGCCTGCCTGCATCCGTCAGTCCGTCTGTCTGCCTGTGTCTGTCTGTCTGTCTGTGTCTGTCTGTCTGCCTGCCTCTGTCTGTCTGCCTTCCTCTGTCTGTCTGTCTGTGTCTGTCTGTCTGTCTGTCTGTCTGTCTCTGTCTGTCTGTCAGTGTCTGTCCATCTGTCTGTCTGTCTGTGTCTGTCTGTCTGTCTGTCTTAGTTTCTTAGATCATTGTATTCCTGGTAGATGGGGAAGTCCTGTGAGTGGTATTTTGAGAGTCAAAAGAAATAGACATTTGTATCCAGGGATGTTCTGAAACCTCCATTAGAATAGTCAATTGGATGGCAGATGTTTGGCTTCTGTTGGCTATCTTTCTGATGGAGAACCAAAGGAAAGAGAAGCCATGAGCCTACCTTCCTTTCTCTCTGTCTGTCTGTGTCTGTCTGTCTCTCTCTGTCTGCCTGACTGTCTGCCTCCCTGTGTCTATCCGTCCGTCTTTCTGTCTGCCTGCTTGCGTCTGTCCGTCGGTCTGTCTGTCTGCCTGCCTCGGTCTGTCTGCCTTCCTCTGTCTGTCTGTCTGTCTGTGTCTATCTGTCTGTGTCTGTCTGTCTGTCTCTGTCTGTCTGTCTGTCTGTGTCTGTCTGTCTGTGTCTGTCTGTCTGTCTGTCTTAGTTTCTTAGATCATTGCATTCCTGGTAGATGGGGCAGTCCTGTGAGTGGTATTTTGAGAGTCAAAAGAAATAGACATTTGTATCCAGGGATGTTCTGAAACCTCCAATACAATAGTCATTTGGATGGCAGATGTTTGGCTTCTGTTGGCTATCTTTCTGATGGAGAAACAAGGGAAAGAGAAGCCATGTGCCTAACTTCCTTTTTCTCTTTCTGTCTGTCTGTCTGTCTGCCTGCATCTGTCTGTCTGTCTGTGTCTGTCTGTCTGTCTGTGTATGTCTGTCTGTCTGTCTGTGTATGTCTGTCTGCCTGCCTGCGTCCATTAGTCTGTCTGTCTGTCTGCATCTTTCTGTCTGTCTGCATCTGTCTGTCTGTCTCTGTCTGTCTGTCTGTGTCTGTCTGTCTGTCTGTCTGTGTCTGTCTGTCAGTGTCTGTCCATCTGTCTGTCTGTCTGCGTCTTTCTGTCTGTCTGCGTCTGCCTGTCTGTCTCTGTCTGTGTGTCTGTATCTGTCTGTGTGTCTGTGTCTGTGTGTCTGTGTCTGTCTGTCTGTCAGCCTGTGTCTGTCTGTCTGTCTGTCTGTCTGTCTGTGTCTGTCTGTCTGTCTTAGTTTCTTAGATCATTGTGTTCCTGGGTGATGGGGCAGTCCTGTGAGTGGTATTTTGAGAGTCAAAAGAAATAGACATTTGTATCCAGGGATATTCTGAAACCTCCATTAGAATAGTCATTTGTGTGGCAGATGTTTGTCTTCTGTTGGCTATCTTTCTGATGGAGAACCAAAGGAAAGAGAAGCCAAGTGCCTAACTTCCTTTCTCTCTGTCTGTCTTTCTGTCTGCCTCTGTCTGCCTGTCTGTCTGTGTCTGTCTGTCTGTGTCTGTCTGTCTGCCTGTCTGTCTGCCTCCCTGCGTCCATCTGTCTGTCTGTCTGTCTGCCTGCCTGCATCCGTCAGTCCGTCTGTCTGCCTGTGTCTGTCTGTCTGTCTGTGTCTGTCTGTCTGCCTGCCTCTGTCTGTCTGCCTTCCTCTGTCTGTCTGTCTGTGTCTGTCTGTCTGTCTGTCTGTCTGTCTGTGTCTGTCTGTCAGTGTCTGTCCATCTGTCTGTCTGTCTGTGTCTGTCTGTCTGTCTGTCTTAGTTTCTTAGATCATTGTATTCCTGGTAGATGGGGAAGTCCTGTGAGTGGTATTTTGAGAGTCAAAAGAAATAGACATTTGTATCCAGGGATGTTCTGAAACCTCCATTAGAATAGTCAATTGGATGGCAGATGTTTGGCTTCTGTTGGCTATCTTTCTGATGGAGAACCAAAGGAAAGAGAAGCCATGAGCCTACCTTCCTTTCTCTCTGTCTGTCTGTGTCTGTCTGTCTCTCTCTGTCTGCCTGACTGTCTGCCTCCCTGTGTCTATCCGTCCGTCTTTCTGTCTGCCTGCTTGCGTCTGTCCGTCGGTCTGTCTGTCTGCCTGCCTCGGTCTGTCTGCCTTCCTCTGTCTGTCTGTCTGTCTGTGTCTATCTGTCTGTGTCTGTCTGTCTGTCTCTGTCTGTCTGTCTGTCTGTGTCTGTCTGTCTGTGTCTGTCTGTCTGTCTGTCTTAGTTTCTTAGATCATTGCATTCCTGGTAGATGGGGCAGTCCTGTGAGTGGTATTTTGAGAGTCAAAAGAAATAGACATTTGTATCCAGGGATGTTCTGAAACCTCCAATACAATAGTCATTTGGATGGCAGATGTTTGGCTTCTGTTGGCTATCTTTCTGATGGAGAAACAAGGGAAAGAGAAGCCATGTGCCTAACTTCCTTTTTCTCTTTCTGTCTGTCTGTCTGTCTGCCTGCATCTGTCTGTCTGTCTGTGTCTGTCTGTCTGTCTGTGTATGTCTGTCTGTCTGTCTGTGTATGTCTGTCTGCCTGCCTGCGTCCATTAGTCTGTCTGTCTGTCTGCGTCTTTCTGTCTGTCTGCATCTGTCTGTCTGTCTCTGTCTGTCTGTCTGTATCTGTCTGTCTGTCTGTGTCTGTCTGTCTGTCTGTCTGTCTCTGTCTGTCTGTCGGCCTGTGTCTGTCTGTCTGTCTGTCTGCCTGTGTCTGTCTGTCTGTCTTAGTTTCTTAGATCATTGTGTTCCTGGGTGATGGGGCAGTCCTGTGAGTGGTATTTTGAGAGTCAAAAGAAATAGATATTTGTATCCAGGGATGTTCTGAAACCTCCAACACAATAGTCATTTGTATGGCAGATGTTTGGCTTCTGTTGGCTATCTTTCTGATGGAGAACCAAAGGAAAGAAAAGTCATGTGCCTAACTTCCTTTCTCTCTGTCTGTCTCTCTGTCTGCCTGTCTGTCTGTGTCTGTCTGTTTGTCTCTTTCTTTCTGCCTGTCTGTCTGCCTCCCTGCGTCTATCCATCCATTTGTCTGTCTGCTTGCCTGCATCCGTCCGTCCATCTGTCTGTCTGCGTCTGTCTGTCTGTCTGTCTCTGTCTGTCTGTCTGTCTGTGTCTGTCTGTCTGCCTTCCTCTGTCTGTCTGTCTGTCTGTCTGCCTGTGTCTGTCTGTCTGTCTTAGTTTCTTAGATCTTGTGTTCCTGGTAGATGGGGCAGTCCTGTGAGTGGTATTTTGAGAGTCAAAAGAAATAGACATTTGTATCCAGGGATGTTGTGAAACCTCCATTAGAATAGTCATTTGGATGGCAGATGTTTGTCTTCTGTTGGCTATCTTTCTGATGGAGAACCAAAGGAAAGAGAAGCCATGTGCCTAACTTCCTTTCTCTCTGTCTGTCTGCCTGCATATGTCTGTCTGTCTGTTTCCGTCTGTCTGTCTGTGTCTGTCTGTCTGTCTGTGTCTGTCTGTCTGCCTGCCTGCATCCGTCCGTCTGTCTGTCTGTCTGCATATTTCTGTCTGTCTGCGTCTGTCTGTCTGTCTGTGTCTGTCTCTGTCTGTCTGTCTGTGTCTGTCTGTCTGTCTGCCTGTGTCTGTCTGTCTGCCTGTGTCTGTCTGTCTGTCTTAGTTTCCTAGATCATTGTGTTCCTAGTAGATGGGGCAGTCCTGTGAGTGGTATTTTGAGAGTCAAAAGAAATAGACATTTGTATCCAGGGATATTCTGAAACCTCCATTAGAATAGTCATTTGTGTGGCAGATGTTTGTCTTCTGTTGGCTATCTTTCTGATGGAGAACCAAAGGAAAGAGAAGCCAAGTGCCTAACTTCCTTTCTCTCTGTCTGTCTTTCTGTCTGCCTCTGTCTGCCTGTCTGTCTGTGTCTGTCTGTCTGTGTCTGTCTGTCTGCCTGTCTGTCTGCCTCCCTGCGTCCATCTGTCTGTCTGTCTGTCTGCCTGCCTGCATCCGTCAGTCCGTCTGTCTGCCTGTGTCTGTCTGTCTGTCTGTCTGTGTCTGTCTGTCTGCCTGCCTCTGTCTGTCTGCCTTCCTCTGTCTGTCTGTCTGTCTGTGTCTGTCTGTCTGTCTGTCTGTGTCTGTCTGTCAGTGTCTGTCCATCTGTCTGTCTGTCTGTGTCTGTCTGTCTGTCTGTCTTAGTTTCTTAGATCATTGTATTCCTGGTAGATGGGGAAGTCCTGTGAGTGGTATTTTGAGAGTCAAAAGAAATAGACATTTGTATCCAGGGATATTCTGAAACCTCCATTAGAATAGTCATTTGTGTGGCAGATGTTTGTCTTCTGTTGGCTATCTTTCTGATGGAGAACCAAAGGAAAGAGAAGCCAAGTGCCTAACTTCCTTTCTCTCTGTCTGTCTTTCTGTCTGCCTCTGTCTGCCTGTCTGTCTGTGTCTGTCTGTCTGTGTCTGTCTGTCTGCCTGTCTGTCTGCCTCCCTGCGTCCATCTGTCTGTCTGTCTGTCTGCCTGCCTGCATCCGTCAGTCCGTCTGTCTGCCTGTGTCTGTCTGTCTGTCTGTGTCTGTCTGTCTGCCTGCCTCTGTCTGTCTGCCTTCCTCTGTCTGTCTGTCTGTGTCTGTCTGTCTGTCTGTCTGTCTCTGTCTGTCTGTCAGTGTCTGTCCATCTGTCTGTCTGTCTGTGTCTGTCTGTCTGTCTGTCTTAGTTTCTTAGATCATTGTATTCCTGGTAGATGGGGAAGTCCTGTGAGTGGTATTTTGAGAGTCAAAAGAAATAGACATTTGTATCCAGGGATGTTCTGAAACCTCCATTAGAATAGTCAATTGGATGGCAGATGTTTGGCTTCTGTTGGCTATCTTTCTGATGGAGCACCAAAGGAAAGAGAAGCCATGAGCCTACCTTCCTTTCTCTCTGTCTGTCTGTGTCTGTCTGTCTCTCTCTGTCTGCCTGACTGTCTGCCTCCCTGTGTCTATCCGTCCGTCTTTCTGTCTGCCTGCTTGCGTCTGTCCGTCGGTCTGTCTGTCTGCCTGCCTCGGTCTGTCTGCCTTCCTCTGTCTGTCTGTCTGTCTGTGTCTATCTGTCTGTGTCTGTCTGTCTGTCTCTGTCTGTCTGTCTGTCTGTGTCTGTCTGTCTGTCTGTCTTAGTTTCTTAGATCATTGCATTCCTGGTAGATGGGGCAGTCCTGTGAGTGGTATTTTGAGAGTCAAAAGAAATAGACATTTGTATCCAGGGATGTTCTGAAACCTCCAATACAATAGTCATTTGGATGGCAGATGTTTGGCTTCTGTTGGCTATCTTTCTGATGGAGAAACAAGGGAAAGAGAAGCCATGTGCCTAACTTCCTTTTTCTCTTTCTGTCTGTCTGTCTGTCTGCCTGCATCTGTCTGTCTGTCTGTCTGTCTGTGTCTGTCTGTCTGTGTATGTCTGTCTGTCTGTCTGTGTATGTCTGTCTGCCTGCCTGCGTCCATTAGTCTGTCTGTCTGTCTGCGTCTTTCTGTCTGTCTGCATCTGTCTGTCTGTCTGTCTGTATCTGTCTGTCTGTCTGTGTCTGTCTGTCTGTCTGTCTGTCTCTGTCTGTCTGTCGGCCTGTGTCTGTCTGTCTGTCTTAGTTTCTTAGATCATTGTGTTCCTGGGTGATGGGGCAGTCCTGTGAGTGGTATTTTGAGAGTCAAAAGAAATAGATATTTGTATCCAGGGATGTTCTGAAACCTCCAACACAATAGTCATTTGTATGGCAGATGTTTGGCTTCTGTTGGCTATCTTTCTGGTGGAGAACCAAAGGAAAGAAAAGTCATGTGCCTAACTTCCTTTCTCTCTGTCTGTCTGTGTCTCTCTGTCTGTCTCTCTCTGTTTGCCTGACTGTCTGCCTCCCTGTGTCCATCCATCCTTTTTTCTGTCTGCCTGCCTGCGTCCGTCTGTCTGCCTGTCTGTCTGCGTCTGTCTGTCTGTCTGTTTGCCTGTCTGTCTGTCTGTGTTTGTCTGTCTGCCTGTCGATCTGCCTTGCCCATCCGTCCGTCTGTCTGTCTACCTGCCTGTGTCTGTCTGTCTGTCTGTCTGTCTGTCTGTGTCTGTCCGTCTGTCTGCCTGTGTCTGTCTGTCTGTCTGCCTATGTCTGTCTGTGTCTGTCTGTCTTAGTTTCTCAGATCATTGTGTTCCTGGTAGATGGGGAAGTCCTGTGAGTGGTATTTTGAGAGTCAAAAGAAATAGACATTTGTATCCAGGGATGTTCTGAAACCTCCATTAGAATAGTCATTTGGATGGCAGATGTTTGGCTTCTGTTGGCTATCTTTCTGATGGAGAACCAAAGGAAAGAGAAGCCATGTGCCTAACTTCCTTTTTCTCTTTCTGTCTGTCTGTCTGTCTGCCTGCATCTGTCTGTCTGTCTGTGTCTGTCTGTCTGTCTGTCTGTCTGTCTGTCTGTCTGTGTCTGTCTGTCTGTCTGTCTGTGTATGTCTGTCTGCCTGCCTGCATTAGTCTGTCTGTCTGTCTGTCTGCGTCTTTCTGTCTGTTTGCATCTGTCTGTCTGTCTCTGTCTGTCTGTCTGTATCTGTCTGTCTGTCTGTGTCTGTCTGTCTGTCTGTCTGTCTCTGTCTGTCTTTCGGCCTGTGTCTGTCTGTCTGTCTGTGTCTGTCTGTCTGTCTGTCTGTGCATGTCTGTCTGCCTGCCTGCGTCCTTTAGTCTGTCTGTCCGTCGGTCTGTCTGTGTGCCTGCCTCGGTCTGTCTGCCTTCCTCTGTCTGTCTGTCTGTCTGTGTCTATCTGTCTGTGTCTGTCTGTCTGTCTCTGTCTGTCTGTCTGTGTCTGTCTGTCTGTCTGTCTTAGTTTCTTAGATCATTGCGTTCCTGGTAGATGGGGCAGTCCTGTGAGTGGTATTTTGAGAGTCAAAAGAAATAGACATTTGTATCCAGGGATGTTCTGAAACCTCCAATACAATAGTCATTTGGATGGCAGATGTTTGGCTTCTGTTGGCTATCTTTCTGATGGAGAAACAAGGGAAAGAGAAGCCATGTGCCTAACTTCCTTTTTCTCTTTCTGTCTGTCTGTCTGTCTGCCTGCCTGCATCTGTCTGTCTGTCTGTGTCTGTCTGTCTGTCTGTCTGTCTGTCTGTGTATGTCTGTCTGTCTGTCTGTGTATGTCTGTCTGCCTGCCTGCGTCCATTAGTCTGTCTGTCTGTCTGTCTGCGTCTTTCCGTCTGTCTGCATCTGTCTGTCTGTCTCTGTCTGTCTGTCTGTATCTGTCTGTCTGTCTGTGTCTGTCTGTCTGTCTGTCTGTCTCTGTCTGTCTGTCAGCCTGTGTCTGTCTGTCTGTCTGTGTCTGTCTGTCTGTCTGTCTGTGCATGTCTGTCTGCCTGCCTGCGTCCTTTAGTCTGTCTGTCTGTCTGCGTCTTTCTGTCTGTCTGCGTCTGCCTGTCTGTCTCTGTCTGTGTGTCTGTATCTGTCTGTGTGTCTGTGTCTGTGTGTCTGTGTCTGTCTGTCTGTCAGCCTGTGTCTGTCTGTCTGTCTGTCTGTCTGTCTGTGTCTGTCTGTCTGTCTTAGTTTCTTAGATCATTGTGTTCCTGGGTGATGGGGCAGTCCTGTGAGTGGTATTTTGAGAGTCAAAAGAAATAGATATTTGTATCCAGGGATGTTCTGAAACCTCCAATACAATAGTCATTTGGATGGCAGATGTTTGGCTTCTGTTGGCTATCTTTCTGATGGAGAAACAAGGGAAAGAGAAGCCATGTGCCTAACTTCCTTTTTCTCTTTCTGTCTGTCTGTCTGTCTGCCTGCATCTGTCTGTCTGTCTGTGTCTGTCTGTCTGTCTGTCTGTCTGTGTATGTCTGTCTGTCTGTCTGTGTATGTCTGTCTGCCTGCCTGCGTCCATTAGTCTGTCTGTCTGTCTGTCTGCGTCTTTCCGTCTGTCTGCATCTGTCTGTCTGTCTCTGTCTGTCTGTCTGTATCTGTCTGTCTGTCTGTGTCTGTCTGTCTGTCTGTCTGTCTCTGTCTGTCTGTCAGCCTGTGTCTGTCTGTCTGTCTGTGTCTGTCTGTCTGTCTGTCTGTGCATGTCTGTCTGCCTGCCTGCGTCCTTTAGTCTGTCTGTCTGTCTGCGTCTTTCTGTCTGTCTGTGTCTGCCTGTCTGTCTCTGTCTGTGTGTCTGTGTCTGTGTGTCTGTGTCTGTCTGTCTGTCAGCCTGTGTCTGTCTGTCTGTCTGTCTGTCTGTCTGTGTCTGTCTGTCTGTCTGTGTATGTCTATCTGCCTGCCTGCATTAGTCTGTCTGTCTGTCTGTCTGCGTCTTTCTGTCTGTTTGCATCTGTCTGTCTGTCTCTGTCTGTCTGTCTGTATCTGTCTGTCTGTCTGTGTCTGTCTGTCTGTCTGTCTGTCTCTGTCTGTCTTTCGGCCTGTGTCTGTCTGTCTGTCTGTGTCTGTCTGTCTGTCTGTCTGTGCATGTCTGTCTGCCTGCCTGCGTCCTTTAGTCTGTCTGTCCGTCGGTCTGTCTGTGTGCCTGCCTCGGTCTGTCTGCCTTCCTCTGTCTGTCTGTCTGTCTGTGTCTATCTGTCTGTGTCTGTCTGTCTGTCTCTGTCTGTCTGTCTGTCTGTGTCTGTCTGTCTGTGTCTGTCTGTCTGTCTGTCTTAGTTTCTTAGATCATTGCGTTCCTGGTAGATGGGGCAGTCCTGTGAGTGGTATTTTGAGAGTCAAAAGAAATAGACATTTGTATCCAGGGATGTTGTGAAACCTCCATTAGAATAGTCATTTGGATGGCAGATGTTTGTCTTCTGTTGGCTATCTTTCTGATGGAGAACCAAAGGAAAGAGAAGCCATGTGCCTAACTTCCTTTCTCTCTGTCTGTCTGCCTGCATATGTCTGTCTGTCTGTTTCCGTCTGTCTGTCTGTGTCTGTCTGTCTGTCTGTGTCTGTCTGTCTGCCTGCCTGCATCCGTCCGTCTGTCTGTCTGTCTGCATATTTCTGTCTGTCTGCGTCTGTCTGTCTGTCTGTGTCTGTCTCTGTCTGTCTGTCTGTGTCTGTCTGTCTGTCTGCCTGTGTCTGTCTGTCTGCCTGTGTCTGTCTGTCTGTCTTAGTTTCCTAGATCATTGTGTTCCTAGTAGATGGGGCAGTCCTGTGAGTGGTATTTTGAGAGTCAAAAGAAATAGACATTTGTATCCAGGGATATTCTGAAACCTCCATTAGAATAGTCATTTGTGTGGCAGATGTTTGGCTTCTGTTGGCTATCTTTCTGATGGAGAACCAAAGGAAAGAGAAGCCAAGTGCCTAACTTCCTTTCTCTCTGTCTGTCTCTCTGTCTGCCTCTGCCTGCCTGCCTGTCTGTGTCTGTCTGTCTGTGTCTGTCTGTCTGCTTGTCTGTCTGCCTCCCTGCGTTCATCCATCCGTCTGTCTCTCTGCCTGACTGCGTCCGTCCGTCTGTCTGTCTGTCTGTGTTTGTGTGTCTGTCTGTGTCTGTTTGTCTGACTGCCTCTGTCTGTGTCTGTCTGTCTGTCTGTCTGTCTGTCTGTCTGTCTCAGTTTGTCTGCCTGTGGCTGTTTGTCTGTCTTAGTTTCTTAGATCATTGTGTTCCTGGTAGATTGGGCAGACCTGTGAGTGGTATTTTGAGAGTCAAAAGAAATAGGCATTTGTATCCAGGGATGTTCTGAAACCTTCATTAGAATAGTCATTTGGATGGCATATGTTTGGCTTCTGTTGGCTATCTTTCTGATGGAGAACCAAAGGAAAGAGAAGACATGTGCCTAACTTCCTTTCTCTCTGTCTTTCGGTCTGTCTGCTTGCCTCTGTCTGTCTGTCTTTCTGCCTGCTTGCGTCTGTCTTTCTGTGTCTGTCTTTCTGTCTGTCTGTCTCTCTCATATATGTATGTATATATATTTCATTTTTCTTTTTTCTTCACATATATCTGTGCACCAGGTATGTGCATGGCATCCATGGAATCCAGAAGAGGGCATCAAGCTGGAGTTGCAGACAGTTTTGAGCCACCATGTGGATGTTAGGAATCAAATCCAGGTCCTTTACCAGGGAATCACATGCTCTTAACTATTGAGTCATCTCTCCAGCCCATTTTTTTCATACAAATTGAAGTGTCAACTTCTTTTATTATTTATTGATGCGAAAATAGAATTAAAGTAAAATAATTTGCTAGTCCTACTGCAATTACACACTGTTAAAATAATACTATGATAAGAAGGAGAACATTGTAAATTGTCATTGTATATATTCTTACTTCTTGCTCATGAAAGCCTGGAAAAAATAGTATAATTGAGGAACTGTGGAATGTACAGGGACTCAGGCTGACACCAATTATATAATCTTTAATACATTTTTTGTTTTGCCATACAACTCACAGATAATGAAAATGAACTAATGAATATATTGGATGGGAAGTTGATTACATAAATTCTTTTTGTATAGTATTTTTTGTTAGAACTAACTCATATGATTTCACAAGGGTGTAAAGGGAACTGTGAAATTTACTATTTGATGAGGCAGCTACTTCCCAAAATCAATTCTCTTTGGTACAATTACAAACAGCTATTTCAATTTGGCATTATCTCAATCATATTACAGTATTTTGTACTTTTTCACTTGATAATATGGTGATATAATAATATAGACTATATCTACTATCTATGTAGTTTACATAATGATTTTTGATACTACATAATATTAAATTTTATTGGCCAATATTAATTCATAAGACCATTATTAGACATTCATATAAGTTTTCTAGTCTTAATATTTATACATTTTCTATGGTCATTTTTTTGCTTCAAGACATTCTCCTTCATTAAATTATTTTCTCAGAGAAAATTACTGTTAGTTAAATTAGTAAGTCAAATGTAGATGGTTACACATTCCTGTGCTATTTTCAAAATGATATTTACATTCACAAGACCACTAATGAAGTGGGAAGATTTCTAGCTTTACTTACCAAGTGAAGAGAATATATTGTTTTCCTAATTTGCCAAGAAATATAGAGGAAATATAGTCCTATTTCAGATTTATTATTTGAAAATTTATCCTTAAATATGAGAAGAAATGTTTATTGTTCAAGAGAAGTATAAAAAAGTTCTGCAGTGACTGAAAAAAATCTTTGTACATCAATACAATGGATGACTATACATATTTTTAAAAAATCAGTGAGGAGACCATCAATGAAATAATTTGGAATGACCTCTATAAATAATGTTAAGTAATAAGACAATAATGAGGCTACCTAGATAGTTTAAAAGAAAAGAAAAGCACTTACTACACTTGGGTTTGATCTCCATTAGGGAAGCTAAAGTTAATACCTTGCATACCAATGTTAGTACCATACAAGCTAATTTGTATTTGGCAGCCTTAAAGAAAATGTCTTTCCTGTCTTGGTGAGTCTAAAATTCTGAATGTAAATCAACATCTATCATATCTCATCATTATCAACTTAAAACATATACCTAGACCTAAAAACATCTTAACCCCTAAACAACTAAGCTTCATTGTTAAACTAAACTACCTGGTCTTCAACCCCATCAGAGACTTGAGAAGGAATAAAATTGATTACCTGAATATACAGGAAGTGCAGGTTAGCAGCTTCCCAGAGACAGTTTGCTACCTGTCACCCAAAAGCTCTCTAACATTGGAGCAGCATCTTCAGCCTTCTGGCTCATTATATCTGACAGACATATTTGTGAGGCAGGAACTTTTGAGGACTTGCTTATCCTGTCTTGGCAGAGTTTGGCCATCGACTCTACCTGCATCCAAGCTTGCCCTTTTTAAGATAGAAGTCTGGTAGAAATGAGGACATTTTGCCCAGTGGTTTGTTTGCCACATGTGAAGCCATCTCCATTAGGAGGTTATTTGATGTACTCTGGCTTTTATCTGCAATGGTAGGACCCACTTGGACTTTAAGAGGAGACTCCATTGCTATTTTATTTCCATAGGGCACACACTTTTACTAGCCATGTCTTATATGGGCTGATAATTCATTCATCTTCAGATTCCTAAGTTTATAAATAATGATTCTGAGCCACAAACTAGAGACTCAGGATTATGCTGTTTCTACAAGCTTCCAAATAGGCATTGTCTGTCTTAGGCACTGCCTGGCACAATGTTTGTGGTATCTAGAATGCACAGCCACCAAAGGCTCAGTTAGCCTATGTTGCAGCAACAGTGCGACTGCTATTAGGATCCTTTGTTTTCTTTCGGAATAGCTCCCTAAATACAGTCACAGACAATAAAGTTCTTGGTTCCCTCTCTAGCTCACAGAATAATTTATATCTTCTATCAGTGGTTCCTTGGCCAGGCATTATTTTATCACAAACAAAGGGAGAAAGGATTACATGTTGGAACAGTATAGACTTAAATAAACTTGAAAGTGACCAAACTGATGACCATGTAGAGTCAATCTGACTTAGAAAACTTATGGTTAAAGCCTCATTTTAGGGTCAAAGATAAATATTTAGCTAATTTACTTTCTCTCATTTTCCTCTAACATGAAATGACTTAATTTACTTAATAGACATTTAAAAATCATAAACACTATCATTATAAAATTATAAAGAATATATACTTTCAAACATTTATTATTTCATTTATGTATGCATGTATGTCTTTATGAGTTTATGTGCCCTCCACATACGGAGGTTCCCTAGAGGCCAGAATGCTTGGCATTCCCTGGAACTAAAGTTACAGGTAGTGGTGAGCCAACTGATGGTGTTGGGAACTGAACCTGGACCTCTGTAAGAGCAATAAATACTTTTACCTGCTGAACCATCACTCTAATTCCAACTATATAGTCTTAGAAGTTAAAAATAAATTGGAGTTTATATATGAGAGTGCACATTTGTATGTGTATTCATGCTTCCCTATGCATGTAAGGGCCAGGTTTGTTGTCTTCTTCAGTTTTTCTCCACCTTAGGTTCTGAGACAAAGTCTCTCCTTGAACCTGGACCTCAGGTATTCAGCTTGATTAGCTAACCAGAAAGCCTTTGTAGTTAGTCTTAAGATCAGACATGGATGCTCTTGTCTGATTCCACAACATTGGGATTGTAGGTGTGTGGCTCTGGGCCTAGCCTTTTACATGGATGCTGCAGTTCTAAACTGAGGTTCTCATGCTTGTTAAGCAAATTCTTTACTCACTGAGGTGTATCACCAGCCCCCACATACACTTGAAGAATCTAAATGTTTAGAGCCATGTGATAACACCATACATTGCGGATTACATTACAGTGTACTGTCCTGTTTGTTTTCATGTGTAGATGTGTGGGTAGAAACATGAAAAAAAGAAGGGGTGGGTCATATAAACAGCATGTTATTCTAACACGAAAGGCTACTAGATTTGTCTTCTGATTTAACAAATTAAGATGAAGAAGTCACTACACCACAGGAAAATCTTTCTTTGCCAAAAGCAATAAAGGATAACTTTAAGATAAGGAAAATAGGTTATGAGAATCATTACAAAGTTGAAATCCTCATTTCTTGTAGGATTACATATCTTAATTTGAAACAGTGTGAATTGAGTAGCTTAGCACCTCCTTAGATGAGCAACTTAGCTTTCTCATTTCTTCTGAGTCCCTCTGTTCTCCTTTACATTTTTGCTGCTTCTCTGCTGTATTTAATCAAGGCTTATAATATTTACATGCTATTTTGCAGTCACAATTCTCTCAGTTCAGTTATACATCTAATTGGATTCAATCCTTACTGTCCCATTACTTTATCTTGCCCTAAGTTCCTCATTAGCTTCCTCTCTTGGCTGACTGAATTTCATTATCAAGTAGTTTTTTTTTTTTTTTTTTTGAAAAGAGAGCTCATTAGGGCTTCATTTTCTGAGTTCTTAATTTATTAATGTCTAAGATATTCTGCCTGTTGCTTTTATACTTGAACCACTTGTCTGGGCAAATTGTTTTGAAGTCACATTTGTTTTTCCTTATGAAGTCATGAAGTTGGCAGGTGGCAGGTTGAGGGGGATACAGAAAGACTTAGATGGGGCTAGGTATGATCAAAATACAGTGTATAAAAGCATGGAATTCTAAAAGGGAAACAATAAAATCACTGTTAATAAAATAATTAGCTCTGTCTTTTTGCACTAGAAGTTTCCAGGGAAACTTTTTTTTTTACATCTGAAGTATGTGAGTAATTCCCCTTTACGTCTTTCCTGTCCAGAATATGTAAGTAATGTTGTTTCTACTTAAGGTTTAATAATACACAAAATATGTTTTTTAAAATTTTGTTTTGTTTTTTGTTTACTTAAGACAGAGTTTCTCTGTGTAACCGTGTCTGTCCTGGACTCGATTTGTAGACCAGGCTGGCCATGAACTCATAGCAATTCCGCCTCTGCCTCCCTGAGTACTGGGATTACAGGTGTGTGACACTGTGTCTGGCTCAAAATGGGTTTTTAAGATAATATATTTATTAAATGTATATGTGTATTTGCTTGAGTGTATGTTTTTGCACCATGTGCATGCAGGAAGCCTATGGAGGTCAGAAGAGGAATAGGATCCCCTGTAACTGGAGTTCTGGGCAGAGATGAGCCATAATGTAGATGTGGGGAACAGAACCCAAGTCCTCTTCAAGAGCAGTCAGCATGCTTAACCATTAAGCAATCTCCCCAGTACCCCAAAATATGGCTTGATGCTTTTGCATTGTGGTCATGTTTTCTAGTGTGTAGTATGCCCTTGGTTGGAAGGCCCAGGTCTTTCTTTATGGAAATAGCTCCTTATTTCAGAGATGCATGGTGATGTTTTGGGAGATTGTCAGTCCTTTACATATGGAGCACAGATGGCAGATGTAGGACTGTAGGGTTAGGGTTTAAGGGTTATGGGGAAGCTTCACTTGTGGGTGAAGTTCTTTGCTTGCTGATCGTGAATGCCACATCACAAGCTTTTGCCACCCCTGCTACCATGTGTCTCCCACCATGATGGACTGCACTCCAAGTGAGAAATTTCTTCCTGAAGTTGATTTTGTGCAGTATTTGGACACAATGATATAAAAGTAATGGGCACACCACTTCTTAAACACCCCCAAGTTGGCTTCCCTACTCATTGTTCTATGAACTTCTTCTAAGGGTCACCAGGAGTTCTTGTCTCAAATTCAATAGTCAATTCTCTATCCACATCTAATTTCATCTATTAGCAACTCTTGCCACCATCAATCATCTCCTCCTCTTCTTGGACAACATGTTTTACCTGCTCTGATTTTTTTCTTTTTCTCTCTTTTGAAAATACTGTTTTTGTTTGTTTGTTGCTTTTTCTTCCTTATTTACTAGCCACTCTTTCTCAGTCTCTTTCGGTGGGTCAGCAGTCTTCTAACTTCATGACTTTGGCATGACTAAAGCTTACACTTTGGACTTTTAAAAGTATTTATCTTAACTCTTGTGATTTTCTTTTCCAGTTTTTAGTATTCACGTAAATATGTCCACTAAAGGCTTTACTTGTATGAAGCACATCTTGAATAGCTCATAGCCATCTCTAAGCTAACATCTTGAAAGCAGAACTCAGAACTTGTGTTTACTCCCTGCTCTGTCCTCTCAACTCTCTTCCAGATCACAGTCAATTTTGGTTGTGAGCCTAGTCTTTAACAGCTGAGCCATCTCTCCAGCCCTCCGTTTCAGTAATGTAGCTATAAAATTTGGAAACTCCTTGACACTTTTCTGATTCTTATCCTCTTATATTCATGCTATCCGTTGGATAAAATCCCTTTCAATCTACTGTGAAATCTATAGCATTTCCCTTTCTCTCATTTCCCCTGTTTTCTTCCCACTCTCCTTTTCTGTCCTCCTTTGTCCTGCTCTATCACTCTAGAATTTTCCCACACCCACCACTATACTAATCTAATGCACCATCTTCCTTTATTCATACAATTGCTTCATCTTTCTCATTGTTCTGCTTTCTTTTGCCCACTGGCCTCACAGTCTATTCTCATAGGGCTTGTTTCCGTGGGGTATCTTATTCAACACTGTACGTTGCTACTATATTTTACTTAGGCTGAAATTAAAAAAGTTCTGCCAATGTTCCATCAGGTCCTACATTATCTCATGCCTTACTAGCATGCAAGCCTCTCCACTCTCTTCATTATTTGTCAGATGTTCCAGGCTTACTCTTTCTAGTGACTTACCATTGCCATCTAATTGGACAATGTAATATATGTTTTCTCTGCTTAGAACTAGTGGACAATGCAATGTATTAAATTGAGTTCACCAAGATCACAAATTAAGCATTAGGTTTTCTGACTAGAGAGGGCCCACCAAATCTAAACTCTTTTTATTCTTCTTTGTTTTTTTTTTTTTTTTAGCTTTATTCTTTCTCTAGAGAAATTGATCATGTTTTCAGCAGGAAGAAGAGGGAAGATATGAGTTTCCTTAGTTTCAGGTGACAATGCCTTCCTTTATGTGGGAGGACGGAAAGTTTTCCTAGATGCCAAGGGTCTTCCCTCATTCACATATATTCTACCAGACATCTGAGAAATCTGAGTATGATTTTTTTTTATTTTGCAAGGCAACAAATTTACTCATAAGGCACACTTAGTCACTTTATTCTTCCATCACCATTAACCACTTACAATGAACACTTTCATTAAATTTGGGGCTATTATATTATATTGATGGTTTCTTTGTCTTCCTGAGGGAAGCCATTCTTTTCAGTGCAGCATATATGAATTTGTGTTCATTTAGTGAATTCTCATAGTGACATCCTGACTCCTGGGGAGACATACATCAAGGGTTTTAGTTAGAACATTGATTCCAACTAATTAATCTCATGAGTAACTTTTCTTAATTAACATTTCCTTGTTTAATATGCAGACAAGATTCTTTTATTATAATCCAGTGTAATTTTCTAATGCTAGATTTGATTTTCAAAGTTGACTGGCATTTCAGATTGTCAGTTACCTTTAGCATTATAATAAAGTATGGTAGGGTTTAGTGTTAAGGCTGAAAAGACATTAAGGAACTGAGTCTGGAGTGGAGGAGCTGAGTCTTCAGTCCTTGGAATGCCTTTCATGTGTGAGTGGAAGGACTAGTAATAAAAATGAAGGGGGCAGATTTGTCAGGGCTTTACATCCATTTAAGTTAAAAAGTGAAGTTTTCAAAGGGTATAGATTGCTCATACTCATCAGGTCTATGAGAAAGCAACTATGTCAAACAGTTTGTGGTACTACCTGTGAGTCAAAGGTGCCGCCAGAGATGTAACTCAGAGAGAAAATGCTTCCTGAAAGTGCTTTTATTGGTATAATCATCATACCTTTTATCTTTCGATTTTTGATTTAATGTGCATGACCTTTAAGAAGACTCAGCTAGGGGCAAACCCATTTGTTATGATGAAAGGACTTGTATTAGTGGGACTTTATTTATCAACAAGCACTAGGACTTTTAAAACAGAAAAAAAAATCCCTGGTGGAATGTAATTTTCTGGGTTAATTTGTTTCCTTCTTGTGATGCCTTAACCTCTATCTCAAAAGTATTTTCTTAGTAAGCTGAAAAGTTCCTGAGAGCCTGTTTCTACATAGTTACGTGGCACTTCATTATAAATACTTTTTAAAACTCAAAACTATTTAATACACACATTCCCGCCTCTGAACACTCAAGGAAAATGTCATGGCACATTAAACAGGAATCAGGCTATAAAGCTGTGTTCTTTTTAACTCAGCAGAAGTCAATAAGTACACGGTGTGTTATTAATTTTTGTGGGTTGAAATGTGTCCCCCTCACAAAAGGTATATTGAAGTATTAATCTCCCTGTGAACATAAACTTATTTGGAAATAGACTCTTTTCAGATTCAATCAAGTTAAAAGGTCATGTCCAAGTAAGGTGCTCCTAATCCAATATAATTAATTTTCTTATAAAAATAGGAAAAGAGACATATACGTAAAGGGAAGACATAAACAGACAGAAATTATGCTGCCATAAAGCAAGGGGTGCCTTGAAGCCACCAGAAATTTGAAGTCAAGGCAAAGGTCTCACTGAGGAGTTGTGAGAGGCCATGGCCTCACCCACATCCTGAGTTTGGACTTCTGGCATGTAGAACTGAGGGGAAATAAATTTTTGATGATTTAAACCACTACATTGGTTGTAGTTAATTATACCATCCCTAAGAAACTAATACAATTGCTCAAATTTGGGTATGTTGTTCCTTCATTTTCATTGAATTTCAGGAAGTCCTTGATTTCTTTCTTTATTTCTTCCCTGACCCAAGGGAGGACATCCTATTGGGACTCTAGATGAGAGAAGCATGGGAGAATGGGGAAATAGAAGGATCCAGAGGGTCCTAGAAACCTACAAGAAGAACATTATGATGGGCAGATTTGGGCCCAGGGGTCCCACTCAAACTAAGGCACCAGCCAAGGACAACACAATTGCCTAAAAATGGGCAAAACATATATAAAAGAATGAATTAAAGTGGATTAGTGCTGGAGAGATAGATCAGTGGTAAAGGACACTCATTACTCTTGAAAAGGAACTAGGTTTAATTCCAAGCACCTACATGGTGATTCACAACAATTTGAAACTTTGATTCCAGGGGATCCAAACCCTTCTTGGACTTCTATAAGTACCAAGCAGGCACATGGTGTGTGTGTGTGTGTGTGTGTGTGTGTGTGTGTGTGTGTGTGTGCGCGCGCGCACATCTGTAAAAAATAGCATAAATAAATCTAAAAACCTTAGAAGAAACCAATCTTGCTTACACAGAAGCACGAATTAATGGGCAACTATGTGTATGGATATCCAAATATCTAATATGTGGGACACTGCAAATGTTTTATAAATTAAAGTAAGTCTTTTTACTTCAATTTTACCTATATTACTTAGATCCTAAATAAAGGGCCACTCAGCAAATGTGACAGAGATCAAAGTGCATTTGCTGTTTAAAGAGAAGGCATGGTTCTCCTATATGTCAATCAATAGATGAATGGATAGAGAAAATGTGGTATTTATGGAATAGGTTTTCTTCATCCACAAGGTAGAAGAAAACTATACCATCTTTAGGTGAATGGATGCAAAAATATGTTACTATGTTAAATAAGCCAGACTTAGGCAAATATTTCATCATTTCTCTCTCAGGTTGAATGTAGATTATATATATCTAGCATCAGTATACATGCATGGCATGAAAGTATAAAGGAGACTCACAGATTGAAGAAGACTAGAGGAATGGAGAAAAGGGGAGAAAGTGGAAGGCATGAAAAAGGGAAAATATGATACACATCATGGTATGTGTGTGTCTGTGTATGTCTGTATCTGTGTGTCTGTGTAAGTCTGTATCTGTGTGTCTGTGTATGTAGTTATTGTAATTGTCTTTATGGAACTTAGCTTTATGTAGACTGAGTATATATCAATAAAGAAAGGAGCAACTGTGATTTTTTCAGTCATTTTATGTTGAGTAAGTTGCCTAGAGACCCTTCTCTGAATGGTACTACAGCATTGATGACAACATCTGTCTGAATGGGATTTTGCATACAATTTACTTTAGGATATCACTACTGTGGAGCATGGGTGATGTGATTAAACTTAGAGATATCACACATGATTTCCTAGTTAAAAAATATTGCTTTCACTCATTTGCACAGGAAAATCAGTGAGGCAATTTAGTCGGCCCTACGAATCTCCTGTAGTACAGTACTGGCAGCTCAGAAGTGGGTGGGAAAAAACTCTGTGCCAGTTTTGTGAGAGCTTTTTACAATATGTGCCAAAATCTTGCACCTCTGTCAAAATCCTTGTCTAAACAATTTTAAACAAGAAATAAAATCACATGCCTAAGTTTCTGTCTGTAGCATTCTGGTAACATTTTCCTTTTCCTTTATCAGACATAAGGATCTCTGGAAATGGTGTCTTCCTTCTGTTTGCATCAAGCCTTCTTGGTAAGACAGAAAACACAACTGTCTTTCCTAAAGTATATATTGATTTGTATTTGAGGTTAACTGGAAGAAAAGATATCCAACAACATTGACCACAGCTACCTCATCATTACCTTCATGATTTATTTAGAATTTACTATTTAAAGACAAATAGGTTGGGCTATGTAAAGACAATAACAAAATCCAAACAAAATTTAACAAAAGAAAAGACGTGTGTCCTTGCCGTCAATAGTCAAGAATTTAATTGACAATAAAGTGACACATTAACATTCCAATGAGTGAGACTTTTAGTAAGTGCAACAGGCATATAGAGGAGACAGGTGCTTTTAAGGAAATATGTTTTACAAAGACACCGTGGAAGAGGGGGGATTCCAGATAAGCCATTACAAGAGATAATCAATTAAACAAACTTAGGAAAATGATTACATGCTCCCTAATTCTATATGGCAAGAATATAGTAGATGAAACACTTAACATGAGAATAGTTGAAGTATGCTTAATTGTCGGGTCCCAGCCCGTGGGAAAAATTGAATCAGGGTTCACCTGAAAGAGGGAGTGGGGATTGAAAGTAGGGTACAGAGAAGCGAGAAATAACAAATCAAGTCAGGAAATTTCTGATCAAGATTCACTTTATTGCCCACTAGCAGGAACATAAATAGGGCAAGGTCAATAGGATCTATTCTTATCTCACTCACCCTAGCCCCCGGGCAAGAATGCAATAGCCTAAATCTTTCCCTGTAGAAATTCTAGTTCTCTGAGTAGTTCCTTGTAAGAACTTCCTAGATCCTCTGGGTGGGTCCAAGTTGAGACTTCTCTACTTCTTTCAAAGTAGTCCAAGGATAGCCTGGAACACAAGACCTCATGGTGAGGTAAAGGTCAGCAACTTGAAGGTCATAACATACAGCCTATGCACAGAATTTCTGACATGGCAGAATTTGGCACGGGTTCCCACACTTAATATACCATATTTGAATCCACTTGAGTAGATTTGAATGTTTGTCATGAAAACTAGAGACTAGAATCTGGGAGACTGATACAGGTCTTTTGAAGTTACTTCTGGAAAACCATCAAACATGGGAGTGATGCCTACATTGCAGCTTTTCCAGAGGAGCAACTAAGGGGAGAACAATTTGTAAGTCTTCATGGCGCTTTGATGATCTAAAATTATAAATGTTGTTTTTATTTCCTCTGATGATGGGATGAGATGAGAGCCATACCCAAGCTTTACAGATATATAGCTTGGACTGAGCTCAGAGTATTTCTATCTAAATATCCCTAAGCCTAAGCTTGGAATCTTCTAGCCTCCTTACAATCTAATCATCTGCAAGCCCGAACTTTCAAAGGCTTCAATTGCCAGCCTCTGTTTGAAGAGATTTACTGAGGAATAAGCTCGCCCTTCCTAATTCTTTCTGAACTCTGGTGGCTGGTTCAACTCAACTGTTCTGGCTCAAAACTCCTCTCTATGTTGACTGATCCAAACTGGCTTTGCCCTACTTCTCACTGAACAGCCCTGTTTGGAAAACACTGTCTCTGAACTCCACGAATGGAACTGGACAAACTCAACTGCACTGAACTGAACTGCACCGAACTGAATTGAACTGCACCCAGCTGTCTTGTACTCCTAAACTCTACTGTACTGTCACTCTCTGCGCTGCTTTTAAGTAGCTTCCTTTACCTGTGTGTTCTCATGAGAGTTGGGTGTATCCTATCAATTTTTCTCTGATTCATCCTTTTGTATGCCCTTCAGATAGATATAACATTATTTGGAATTAAAGGTGTTTACTAAATTGCAGCCAGAGGGATTAAAGGTATATCCTGTCTATATTCTAGCCATAAAAATTAAGGGTGTGTATTCCAGCCAGACGGATTAAAGGTGTGTACTAAGGGAACATCTCTATTCTAGCTGGATCACACAGATCTACATCTTTGGATATGACTCCTTGCCACAGCAGCCATGTTGCTGGATTAAAATTCCTCAACATAGAATAAAGTACTAGGCTCAAAGAGGACTTTACTGAGGGTAGGTCTTGTATATAGGAATGGGAAAATAATATAGAAAAAACCACATAAATAAAAATACAGTCCTCTGATTTTAAGTTAACCTTTTTTTTGTGCCTAAGAATCTTTCTGTTGCCATAGTTTGAGCAGGACCCCTGGGCCCTGATCTGCCCATCATAATGATCTTCTTGTAGGTTTCTAGGACTTTCTGGATCCTTCTATTTTGCCATTCTCCCATGCTTCTCTCACCTAGAGTCCCAATAGGATGTCCTCCCCTCTGTCCCAGTTTCCTGGTAAGTGAAGACCCAGATCTAGCCAAGGGACAGGACATTCTCTACAGTTGAGTGGAGAGTGGGACTGACTTTCACACGTACTCTGGTGCCCCATATTTGACCATGTCCCCTGGAGGGGGAGACCTGGTGGCACTCAGAGGAAGGACAGCAGGTTACCAAGAAGAGACTTGATACCCTATGAGCATATACAGGGGGAGATAATCCCCCTCAGTCACAGTCATAGGGGAGGGGAATAAGGGGAAAATGGGAGGGAGGGAAGAATGGGAGGATACAAGGGATGGGATAACCATTGAGATGTAATATGAATAAATAAATAAAATGTAAAAAAAAGAAAATCTTTCTGTTGACTGTTAAATAACAACTATGAAGCTCCACTAGTCTGCTGAGAATCATGGTAGATATTGAGGATATAAAGGTGAGTGATGAATCATGCTTAGTGATGCTTCCACATAAAGTTTCCAGTACTTGAAATTTGCTTCATCACTTCGTCTATGTAGTCACCCAATATTGTTATCATTGTGTAACGTTAGATCACTTTGAGCATGTAAATAAACTTACAGTGTTTCTTAATTAAAAACATGCAATAAATTACACAGTGGTGCTCTTATCCATTCTAAAAGACCTTGTTATAGACAAAATATAAAGTCTTATATATCACAGATGGGGATTGTGGTATTTTTAGAAGAGTTGTGGGAAGCCTTTGTAGAAGGCATATTAATTTAAAGATAAACAGAAGCATAGTTCATTTGACAATTAGTAACTTCCTACAGGTGCAGTATAAATAGGAATAAGACAGAAATGGGAAAAGTGAGTGGTAGAATCTCATGGCAAGCATATAAACACTTTTAAAAACTGCACAATATAAGTAATAAAAATACTATTACAACAGTTTGAAATTCTCATGGATCTGATGTTCTCTTCTGTCTTTGCAGGTTTCACACACTCACATGGTACACTGATATACATTGAGGCAAAACTCATTTGTTATAAAGATTGAAAATCCTTATCATTTGATTTTTACCAATAAAGACACGGAAGCTAGATGCTGAATTGAAAACCTACTAGTTCAGAGTGACAGAGAAAGCACCCAGTTGACCTTCCTATTCAGCCAGCATCCCAGAAGGAAAAAGCCTTTCTACCCAGCTCCGGTCCTAGAAGGAAAAAGCCAAAAGCCAAAAGCCCCATTCTCCTTCTCAACACTGTCTTAAATACCCTTCATCTCAAATGTTCCTTCTTTCTTTTTAATCCTGTCAACTGGTTTCTTGCTCTGCCTCTTGACCTAGGGCTAACTTTATTAAATCCTGTGTATAGAAGGGTCTTGGATTAAAGGTGTGCACTAGAGCTGAGACATACCATAACCACCTGTTTACAACAAACATTAAGTTCTTGAAATAAATGTGGGTGCTAGGGCTGAGCCATTTCACAACTAGAAACAGGTTTTCTCAGTTCATAGGCTCGAGGTTCACAATGGGATTAAATATCCTGCAACATTGTATTCCACATAAAAATAAAATAAATGACTCTTAAAATACTTATATTGCATCGTGTAAGTGTTAGAGATCCATCAAATGTTTTAATGCAGAGAATCATTACATACAATAGGAGACATTACATACATCAAGACATACAACAGGAGAATGCTACAGAAACATCATTGTATGGTAATACAGACTAGGGAATAAGGAGAATGGGACCCTGAGATCAGGAAAAGCACATAGAAGACTATCTTAGAAGTCCAAGTATAAGAAGATGAAGGTCTGGAAAGATTGTTGTATAAATAAATGTTTTATGTATAACTGGAATAAATGCATATTTCTGAGTTACTGAGTAGAGGTCTATAAATTTTATTTGTTCATGTTGACTCACAGTTTTATTTTATTTATTTTATTCATTTATTTTTTATTTTATTACACATGTATAAGATAAATTACATACAGCAGGGAGAACCATATGACAATCATGAGAATAATGAGTTCTACATATGTTACATTCATAGTGACTTGGCCATTTGCATTCGTCTCATTTGAAGCAAGTGGTTTTCCTTCTTGTTTGGTCTAAATTTCTGAATGAGATTCAATATTTATCCTATCTCAACTCTAATAGCTTAACTTCTTTACCTTGATCTAAAATGATATTGTCCCCTAACCAACTAAGCTTGGTTGTAAAATAGTATATTGATACAAATCATGGGCATGTCAAATACTTGGCAGATTTTAACACAAGAATATATAACCTAAGTCTAACAGATAGATATGACTCTATCAATACATGAGGTAAAAGAGTTGAATAAGGTCTTCAAAAGCCTCAGAGACACACAGAATATGGCATTTAAAGCTGTTCTTACAATCCTAAATTTCTTCAACAACAAGACAAGTTAACTCCTGATGACACCCAGTGGACCTCAAAGAAGATGATGAGCATCAAAGAGCCTCCTTATGGACATGGCTTCAAAGGTGGCAAAATAGCCACTGGGCAAAATGTCCTCATTCCTGCCACAAACAGAATCTGCCTAAAAATGGGCTACTTAGATGCAGGCAGAGTCGACAGCCACACTCTGCCAAGTCAGGGTAAGCAAGTCCTCAATAGTTCCTACTCTGTGAACAAGTCTGGCAGAGATATTGGGCCAGAAAACTAAAGATGAGGCTCCAATGCTATAAAGTGTTTTGGGTGACTGGTCAGGCACTAAACTGTCTTAAGTCAATTTATACATTTTGGAAGCTGCTAACCCACACTGCTGGTTTACTTAGGAATTTAAGTTTTATTCCTTCTCAAGTCTCTGAGGGTCACTGAAGACAAGATAGTTTTAAAGTCTTGCATCTTGTCACTTTTTTTTTTGGCTCTCTACTTGCTCTGCAAATTATGAAATAAAACACTGAACTCATCTCCCACTAAAATTGTATATTTATCTCTCTCCTTATAGTTGTATCAATTTGTACTTTAGATACTGTATTACATACCTTTTGCTATAACAAAAAATGGGGAAAAGATTTATTTTGACTTGCTCTTTCAGAGAATTCAGTCTATCATGTTAGAGGGGTCAGAGAGGAGGAACAGTGCAGTTCATGTCTTGAAAGTCAGGAAGAGAAGAAAAAGAAATGCTGGCATTTGTTGGTGGCCTTCTTCTCTCCTCAGTTAATTGTCTCAAGAAATACTCCCATAGATACCCATGCAAATTATATAAGCTTCTGTATGTTTCTAAGCCTAGTCAAGTTGACAATAAAGATGGACCACTGAGGGTGTTTTGTTTAGTTACTGCCCTGAGGCTAGAACCCAGAACCCTGAATATAGTAGGCCAGTGCTCTGCCACTGAGCTATGTTGACAGCCCTATTACACATATTTTTAAAGGTTTATTTTTATTTTATGAGTATGCGTATTCTGTCTACATGTATGTCTCTCCACCACATGTGTGTAGTGACCATGTATACGCAGTGCCCACAGAGGTCAGAAGAGAGCATCAGATGCCTGACAGTTGGATGTAAAGATAGTTGGGAGCTGCCACGTGGGTGCTAAGAACTGAACCTGGGTCCTCTGCAAGAGCAGAGAGTCCCTTAATCACTGAGCTATCTCTCCAGCTCACTACTTTATGTATTTTGAAAATCCATGACTAGGCACAAAATCAATTAAGATTATTATGATCTTTATGGATGGTCCCCTTAGTCAACATGGAACAATCTTTGTCCTTGGTCACTTTAGCAATGTCATATAAGGGTTTTATCTCATGGAATGAGCCTTAAATCCAATAAAAAATAGTTGGTTACTACCACAACATTTATGCCGTTATTGGAGCAGTATATATTTCAGACAGGTCTGCTTTGTAGATTAAAAGTTTTGTAGTTGGGTGATATTGATGATCACTTTTCTCCTTTTGTAGCATTCAAAATACCTCCCAGGATCATAAACACTAATTTCCAGCTATTTTTTTCAGTGTAATGAAAAAAAGCAATGCTGGACATAGTGGGGTACAACTGTAATCCCAGCACCTGGGGAGGCAAAAACAGGTGGATCTCTGTGAGGCCAGCCTGATATACAAAGCAAGTCCAAGACAGCCAAGGTTACACAGAGAAACTTTGTCTTGAAAACCAAAAGGAAAAAAGAAAAAGTAACTTGGGGCTTGAAAGGTGGTTTAATGGTCAAGAGAACATACTTTTCTTGCAGACGACCCACATGGCTGATAACAACTGTAAGGAACTCTGGTTACAAGACATTTGACACCCCTCATCTGGCCTCCATGAGCACCATACACCCATTTGGTATACATACAGACATATAAGCAAAACACTTATACACATAAATTTGGTTTTAATATAAATAAAAGTAACTAATATAGTGCCCATGAAAATATTGTCACTATCAAAGTCATAAAGCTTTCCTTTGTTTTCTATTTTAAGAACTTTTCAACTCTGGGTCTTCTGTTTTTGTTTTTCATTTATGCTGTTCTTTTTTAAAAGTTATTTTTAATTTGTTCACTTTACATCCTGATTGTAGCCCCTTCCATCATTGTCTCCTGGTCCCACCCTCCTTCCTTTATACCCCCTCCCTCCCCCTGATAGTCCTCAGAAAGGGGAGCCCTCCTCTCTTCTACTGCTTCTGATGTCTGCACTGGATTTTCTGTTCAAGTACTAAATCAATTTTGGATTGATATATGAATGGCTTATGAAAAAGGCCTATTTTATTTTTTATTATATTTTACTTTATTTTATTATTTTTACATTTTTCAAATTGAAATATATGTAGATGATTAGTTAATTGTTTTTTATTCTCTATTTTTTAAAACTATTTTTTATTAATAGTGTTAGGTTCCATTCAATAACTTTTGATTATATTCATTCCTGTCCCTCAGCTGCTCTCAGAGTCATGCCCGTCTTCCTACCCACCAAACTTCATGGATTCCAATTAGTGCTGACCATATACAGTGAATACAGATGCATGTGATGTCATCCTGTGGCTCATGATCAACCTATAGTTTTCACAACCCTAAATAAAACAGACTCTCTTTCTCCCAGATGCTATCAATTCCCAATAGCTTCTGAGATAGGGGTGAGAGCTCATGCCTACCTTTACCTCCATTCTGGGATTATCATCTGTATTTAGCTTGCCCAGATCTTATGTATGTTAATACAAAATACTAAGTTAATAGGTTCAACTTCTTTCTTGTGCCTAGCAAACACTATTTCATTGTAATGATTAACTTCCTGTCTCTTACAATCTTTCTTCTCCCTTTCAGTGATGATCTTTGAGCCTTTGGCAGTAGGATATAGGTATTCCATTTAGGACTGAACATTATACAGGCTCTTGTTCTCAGCATGTTGATCAGTTGTGGATCTCTAATAACCATCTATTACGAAAAGAAGCATCTCTAATGAAGATTGAGTGCTTCAGTTATCTAAGTCATTAGGTGTCAGTTTAATAATGTGTCTATTTTTCAGAACAATAATAGTAGGTTCTTCTCTATTAGGGCCTCTGACTTGTCTATCACAATACTTGGACTTGTTAACATTGCCAAATATGGGTTCCATGTTATGGATCAAGCCTTAAATCTGATCAGAAAATATGTGGCTAGTCATACAACATTCATGCCACTATTGCATTAGTGGGCATAACTTACTGGGCAGGCCACTGTAATTTGCAGGGTTCACAGCTAGGCGAGATTAGTTTTTCCTCCTCTGATAGAGTACATAGCACCTTCCAGAATCATGAAAGCTAACCTGTAGGGATGAAGCTTCCAGGTTAGTACCGGTTTGATAAACCCATGTTCTATGAGTTAAGTATGTGGTGTCTTCAGCAATAGAGGCTAATTATTAGGTTCTGGAGTAAAACCAAGAACAATGGCCATAGTCTGTGATGTTTAGGGGTGGTGGAGTATGGGAACTCAATTGTCAACAACTCCAAAATTGGTAACTTATTCCTGGAACAGGGCTTTTTTTTTTTAACTAGCCTGTGGTCTCTAGTTGAGGCGTTCTCTCTCCATTATAGGGGAATCTCATTTAAACTCTTTAACAAATATACACAGCCTATATTTTCTTCCATTGGTCTGTGAATTCGTTTTTCTTCCAATGCTTTACTAATTACAATGTTTATGTAATATATTTTAAAGTTAAGCTATGTGGTGACCCCAGCTTCATTTGCTCAATTTTCAATATCACAATTGATTCAGATTATATGATGTCTTTCGTGGGTCTATATGAATTTTATGATTTTTAAAAATTTCTGTAAAAAATACTTGGAGTCTTAGTAGGGGATTGCAATTAATCTGTGTATCACATTTTGTGCTCTTGTAGTTGGAATATCAAATATCTCCTACAGGCTTATATGTTTCTACACTTGTACTTCAGCTGGATGCACTATTTTAGGAAGTTTTGAAAGCTTTAGGAAGTGGGGCCTAGCTATAAGAAATACTTCATGGAGGGAAAGGTTGCCTGCCTTCTAGTGCCTGTTTCATTCACTCTGTTTCCTGTGTACTGTGACGTGAAAGATCTCCTCTACCATACTTTCCTGCTACCGTGGTGTTCTTCCCAAGCACATGGGTGCTGTGGACTAAAGAGTTTAAAAATTATGAGCAAGTTAAATGTGCATTGGTTAGTGATTGGGTTAGATAACTGTAATGTAGTTATACAATGAAATTCATAGCAACAAACAAGAGTAAACTACTGATAAAAACAATATGGTCTAATCTCCAAAGCACCACAGGAAATGCTGGAAACTACAAGCAAAAGCTACTTGATTTTGTGACTCAATTTAGATGGATTTCTGAAAAAGGCAGTATTATTGTTTCACAAAGTAGATTGGTGATGACTAAGGAGGATATATGTACAAATGAACTGGCTGCGTATTACCGCTCGGAGTCTGAATGATGAAGGAAAGTTCTACATGTTGATTGCTATCTGTTGTCATTCCACTTTACATATACACATACTTTAAAATAATGAAGAATTTTATGGTTTATGTAACCACCACAAATTATTCTTATTTTAAAAAATTATTTTAAGCCATGCATAGTGGAACATGCTTTTAGTTGTATTACCCCAGAAGCAGAGCAGGCAGATCTCTGTGAGTATACAGCCAAACTGATCTATATAGCAAGTTTCAGGCAAGCCAGAGATATATAGCAAGACATTGTCTCACAAAATAAAGTAATAAAACATTACTTTAATATTAAATTAGATTAAAATAAAATTCTATGTAATATTAATATCAGAATAGACAGTAAAAATGCATGTGAGTTATGTTAACTAATTTTAAGATATAGTAAGGCAGAGTTAATGATATATTTTAAGCATATTAGAAAATACAAATTGATATTAAAATACTAAAAGATCTGAAAGTATCTGTTAATATACATATAAAGATTAGAAGTTTTTTGAACTAAGTAAAACATGGAACAATAAAAACCTTCATTCAAATGAAACTTTTACAATGGAAAAAAGAAAACATCTTTAACAAATGGTGCTGTTCTAACTGTATGTTGGAATGTAAAAGAAACAAATAGATCCACATTTATTACCTGCACAAAACTTAACTCTAGGTGGATCGAAGACCTTAACATAGCATCAGATACAGTGAACCTGACAGAAGAGAAAGTGTGGAAGAGGCTTGAACTCAAAGTGAGTTAACCCAGACCCAGAAAGACAAACATGGTATATACTCACTTATAAGTGGATATTTGCTGTAAATCCACAGATCCAGAGAGGATAAGTAACAGGTAGGGCTTAAGGGGTGGGGAGAAACACATGAGTCTCCCTAGAAAGGGGAAATATAATAGATATTTCAGGTTGATTGGAGGTTGGTAGGTACAGAAACAGGAGGAATAAAGTATGGGGAGAATGGAGAGAGAAAATACTGGGAGAGACAACTGGAATGGGGGTGCTACAGTGATGAGTTAGAAAACTATAATGGAAATTCGCAGCAATCTATGATGGTGACCCTAGTTACTGAGTAATGGGTATATAGAGTTGAGTCAGCCATCTTCTGTAACCAGACAAGACTCCCAGTGGAGGGATTGGTACTCTAACCCAGTTACAAAACTTTCGGCCTATAATTTGTCCTCTCTCCAAGATATGCTATGGTAAAGGTGGCAAAAAAAAATTGTGGGAGTAGCCAACTAATGACTGGTCTTACTTGAGACCTATGCTCTCTACAGTTGACAACTGTTTGCAAAGGAAAAAAATAGTTTTCTCTAATGTTGCTTCATTGGGTATACAGTTACATTTAAGGGGGGCTTATGCCTAGTAGTAGAGGCCCCACACAAAACAAACTCAATGGCAGTTTTGGAGATATTTTGTCTTTTAATGATTTGTTTGAGTACTTTTTACCTTACTTGTCTTTTTTTATAATATGGAAAAGCTTATTATATGAGTATGAGGAGAGAAGGAAGGGAAGTGCCAGAAAGAGAGGGAAAGAGGGAGAGAGAGGGGGAGGGGGATGGAGAGAGAGAGAGAGAGAGAGAGAGAGAGAGAGAGAGAGAGAGAGAGAGAGGAGCTCTTGTCTTTTACTTATCCATCATGCTTTCTAATTTTATGGGGTTTTTTGCTCTCTCTCTCTCTCTCTCTCTCTCTGTCTCTGTCTCTGTGTGTGTGTGTTTCATGCTCTTTCTTTTCTTTGTCTGCTTGCTTTGTTTTATTTTTTATTTTTTTTTCCTAAGGAAAGATGGAAAGAAAGCATGGAGTAACATGGGTGGGTAGGATCTGGGAAGAGAAAAAATAGAGGGAAACCATGATCAGAATAAATTGTATGAAAAATGTTAGAAATAAAAAAGAGAGGATACACAAAATGACAGGATTGATTGTAAGCATGTCAAAAATTGCAAAAATAAATTAATTATTATAATGCTGAGCTACTATTCCAAAAATAGGCCCAAAGAATAAGATTTTCCTTTTGGTGGGAACATTCTAGGCCACAGAGGACCTCTGTTTCCTCTAAGTATACCTCAGTCACCATCCCATGTGCTCAGTGACAATTCCATTTCTGTGAATTAAAAAGGAAATTGATTTTGGTGGACAGGCAGTGGTTTCTGTCATCATGTATAATGCTATTAAAAAGACAGACATACTTACACTGCAAAGAATGTCTAGTGATTAGACCTTTTAAAAGTATATATTAAAAAACATGAAGCAGATAAAACTTAGGGGATAGTCATATATTAATTTAAAAGTCTGTAATAATAAATACCATATAGAGTAGCAATCAATACAAACATTGATTTTGTAAATATTATTCATGCAATAAGCCATTATTTATGAGAGAAATGATTTTAATAAATAAATTAATTAATAAAATTATATTTCATGTTAATGGAGGCAGTAACTTGTCAAAACAGTTTAGTATTCATGAAAGTTTACATATTAGACACAAACTATAAAATGAATAAGACAAAACTGGGCTGGCACACTGAAAAGGGAAAGAGGAAAAATCATAAATCTTAGAGAGTAGTACACATTTCCTTAAAACTAAAAAATATACTAGAAGTGGATAAGAATATAGAAGATTTAAAAAGCATAACTAATTTGCATTATCTTTATTTCTGCATCATTTCAGCAGCCATAAGAGAGTGTTGAACACAGTTGGTACTCACCAAATGTTTCATGATTTAAATAGACATGGTTTTACTCTAGTAATATTTTTGGAGACTCAAATAGGTCTATTAAAAGCTATCTAAATTTATATGGAAATTTAAGGAACCCAGAATAGCCCAAACATTCTTGTAGGAAAGCCTATGAAGAACACAGTTAAACATTGTAGGACATCCATCATGTCTATTAAAGAGACTACAATAAAAAATGTAGTTACAATTATTTTTGAGGATATGAAAAACATAAAACTCTCATTCTTTGCTGGCTTAACTTTGAAACATTATGCTACATAAAAGATACTAGTCAAAAATGACCATACATTGTATAATAGCATTTATATAAAATGTCTGGAATAGAAAAGTCTGTAAAAGATGAATGTATGGTGCTTGGGAGATAGCTTCGTGGTTAAGAGCACTGGCTTCTCTTCCAGAGCACCTGGGCTCAATTTCTAGCATCCATATGGTAGTTTCCCAGTTCCAGGGAATCCAATGGACCCTTCTGGTTTATATTGGCACCAGGCACTCATGTGGTGCATACATATATATGGAGGAAAAACACACCTACATACAAAAGAAGGAATATAGATTAGTAGTTACCATGGGTGAGGTGTAGGCTGAATGTACTGTGGATCATATGAAAGCCAGGAGTGGTATAGCTTGGTCTTGAGGTAGAGCTGTACCCAGTTTTCTGAGAAAGCCCCAGCTTGATTTTCAAAGTGGTTGTACAAGTTTGCATTCCCACCATCAATAGAGGAGTGTTCCCATTTCTCCACATTCTCACCAGCATGTGCTGTCATTTGAGTTTATGATCTTAGCCATTTTGTCAGGTGTAAGATGGAATCTCAGAGTTGTTTTGATTTGCATTTCCCTGATGACTAATGACATTGAACATTTCTTTAAGTGTTTCTAGGCCACTAGAGATTCTTCTGTTGAGAATTCTGTTTAGCTCTGTACTCCATTTTTAATTGGATTATTTAGTTTGGTGGTATTTGATTTCTTGAGTTTTTGAAAAAATATTGCATATTAGTCCTCTGTTGGATGTAGGGTTGGTGAAGACCTTTTCCCAGTCTTTCTGCTGTCATTTTGTTCTATTGACAGTGTCCTTTGCCTTACAACTTTTTAGTTTCATGAGGTCCCATTTATTAATTTTGATCTTAGAGCCTGAGCTCTTGGTGTTCTGTTCAGGAAGCTATTTTAGACCTTGTATCTATTGGGGCTTGCTTTGTGATCTACTGTATTATCAAATTTGGAAAAGGTTCCATGAAGTGCTGAGAAGGTGGTACATTCTTTTGTGTTTGGGTGAAAAGTTCTGTAGATATCTGTTGGTTCCGTTTGATTTATGACATCTGTTCGTATCATTATTTCTCTGTTTAATTTCTGTTTCATTGACCTACCCTTTGGTGAGAGTAGGGTGTTGAAGTCTCCCACTATTAATGTGTGGGGATCAATATGTGGCTTAAGCTTTATTAATGTTTCTTTTACAAATGTGGGTGCCCTTGCATTTGGGGAATAGATGCTCAGAATTGAGATATGATCTTTGTGGTATTTCCTTTTGATGAATATGAAGTGTCCTTCCTCATCTCTTTTGATTAATTTTGGTTGAAAGTCTATTTTATAAGAGGAAGCAGGTGGATATTTGAAAGGAGCTGGCAAGCAGGTCTGGTGACATGCAGGTTTGGTGGTGCTTCACTGGTAGTTAGCATCAAGCAGGCTTCAGAGGCTGCCAAGGCAGCTTTGCCATTGCTGCCTTGACTGCCTTGGCTGGCAGTCAATCTCTGGGTGTCCAGCAGTGGCTCTTCATCAGAATAAATGGGGTCTCAGATGGTCATGGTGGAGGAATGGCTCAAACCCTGGAGAGCACTCTGGCATTGACTGGTAGATCCTGGTACCTGCTGGAGTTCTCACAAGCATGGGAGAGTCCTGGGAAGGGAGCTGGATGTTCCTGCTGGAGCCCTCCTTGGATTTGTGGATGTGTCTCTGACTAGTGGATGGTTTTCAGGGAATTGCCTGTGGCACTCGGTCTCCTCTAGTGTATGATTCTCAGGGCCGACTGGGCCAACTGGGTTGACTGGGCTGACTGGGCTCCTCAGGGGCAGTCCCAGAGTCAATCGCCTTGCTACTGGCTTTCCCAAGTTAATGAGACCCAACTGCCCATATACTGTGGTCAGACTTTGTCCTAGCTGAGCTCAGCCTTGGGAAGGAAGCGGGATGTTCCTGCAGTAGCCCTTCTTGGATTGGTGGATATGGTCTAAGGCTGGCAGGTTGAGTCTGAGGGAATTGCCTGTGGCTTTCCTCAGATAATATGATTCTGAGGACCCACTAGGTTCCTCAGGAGGCTGGGAGCCCTCTTTTCATCAGAGGTAGTCCCAGAGTCCATCAGGGGTAGTTCCACAGCCTGTTGTCCCACTACTGGCTTTCTTGTTATAAGGTTAATGAGTTCCAGTTGTCCAGACACTGTGCTCAGACACTGCTCACTGGTATAGTCGTTTTGTGAAGCCTGTGAGCTCAGATGCCTGGTTTGTCTCCTTAAGTAGACAGGTTGAGCTTTGAAGCAGCAGCTAGGGCTGTTTCTGTGGATCCTGGGCAGTAGAAGTCCTGAGGTTGAAGCTCAGGTATCTGGTAGGTATTCAGGGGATGGTGAGAGTACGTGCGTGGCCAGAGGCTGAGATCATACTCGGGCAGGAACCTGGGATAATTTCCTGGTATTAAGCAGGTGACCTGAGGTTGGACCTGAGGTTTCCCTCACTATGGGCTCTCCTTTTACCTGGAAAACAGAGACACTGGCATTTTGGGGTCCACAGCAAGGCCTGTCTGTTGCTTTGCAATCACTGCTCTTTTGCTGTTAAGATAACATGTATGATTAGCTCCTCCATCTTGGATTGACCATTTTGTCTTTTTTTTTTTTTTTGGTATGTTTGTGTTTCTTAGTCCCACTTTCTGTTTCAGTGATTATAGCTTCATTTGTTTTCTTTCTATAACCTCTTGGTCATGCTTATGTCTCTCTGCATTTCAAGTATTGCTTCCAGCATTCTCTGTAAATCTGATTTGGTTGACAAGAATTTTTTTAACCTGCTTTGATGATGAAAAGTTTTTCTCTCTCAACTATGGTGGTTATTTTTTCTGAGTAAAGCAGACTGGTTTGACATCTGTTGTCTTTAGGAATCTGTAGTACATTGATCCAGGTTTTTTTTTTTTAGCATTTAAAATTCCCATTGAGACGTCAACTGTTATTCTGTTATATTTGCCTTTATATGTGACTGTAACCTTTTGTTCTATGTATTTTAATATTTTAACTATAATGGGCCTTCGAGATTTTTTTGTCCTGTATATTTGTTAAACATTTGTTGTGTAAAGCCTGTGTATCTCCTTTTCTGAAAAGGAACCTCCATTTTTAAGGGAATGTGGAGTCTGACCAACTCCGTTCTCTGTTAAAGGTCTACCAGACTCCATTGTATAACAAAGATCTCCAATTGTACCCCAGAAAGAACTCCCTGGATGACGTTTATGTTCTAAGGAAAAAAATTGTTTATACCTCTAGGTCTGGGAAAAAATTTCTGTACTAAGTTACTTCCACCACAAATGAACCTGATCTTACATTCTTTAGGTGCTCACCTATTAACAGCCAATCAGCTCGCTTTGGGAAAGCATCCAGAGTCCAAATATAGTTTCTGCTGGTCAAACTGATTGCAAATGGTCTGGCACATAGCAACAGCCAATCAGGGACAGACATGTCTATCTTTTCAAATGTCATCCAATCATATGCTGTAAAACCCATTTCTTTGTCTAAAACCTATAAAAATCACACATTTTCTAAGCTTGGGGATGCGGTGTGGTCGGGGAGGGGAGGGGAGTTCTCATTCCCAATCTGCTGTGCTGTTGAAGGTGGGAATCCCTGCCTAGGCTTGAATGAACAACCCTTGTGTACTTGCATCAGAAGTGTCTCCTGAGTGATCTTTGGGGATCTCAAGATCTGTGTATAACAGTTGTATCTCTGTGGGCATGTGGTTTTTTAGTTTGGGGATATTTTCTTCTATGATCATTTGAAGATTGGTCTATGCCATTGACCTGGGAGCCTTCATTTTCTTCTATGCCTATACTGCATAGATTTGATCTTTTGACACTATTCCAAAGTTCCTGCATATTCATTTTTAAGTAGAATTTTCTTTGATTTAACAATACATTTCCTCTATTTTATCTTCAAGTCCCAATATTACATCTTCTATTTGATGCAGTCTATTACAAAAGGTTTTCCCCAAGCCTTCTAATTGGGTCTTTCAATTTTTCAGTTCTTTTTTCACTTGGTTTTGAGTTTTCTTTAGTATTTGTATTTCTTTATTGAATCCAATTTTCAAATCTTATATTGTTTTGTAACTTTACTTAGCCCTTTATGTGTTCTTTGACATCTATAGAAATTTATTTCTTTCCTTTGTAAGTTCACTCAGATGTTTGCTTGTATCCATTTTGAATTCCTTATTTCTTGATCATGTTCATAATTTTATTCTTAAACTCAGTTTCGTGAGTTTCATCTAGATAATTCCTATTAGAGTACATTCCTATACAACCAGTCATCTTTTGGAGTGATATAGCATCATGGTTTTTCAGTGGGACCTAGGCATGTGGATTCATTTAATTCGTGTTTCCTTGACCAGAGGCTAGCCGGACTAAATAGAATAAAAGTTTGGTTATGTTCTTGCTGTTGCCAGACCTTAGTTGATTTAATATTAGGTAGGAAGAGTTTTCAGATACTAACCATTGATTATTGATTGAAAAGACTGGGATGATCACAACTCATTGGTAAATCATGTGGTACTGGGGTCTTAAATGTCAAGACAGATTGCTTGAGTGAAATCTAAGAAAGTACCTAGGTGCAGCTACCAGCTGAGGTTGAGTATTGCAAGGCATTGTGGGGCCAAGGACTAGGAAGACTTTTTGAAAAAAAGCATGTGGATGTGGCTCCCAATTGGGCTTGGCCTGGAGGGCAGAACAGATCCAGTGAGTTGGGTCAGATTCAACAAGGGAGCAGGAAGATATGGATCTCTGCTGGACTTGGACCAAGAGAACTCAAGTATGTGGCTCTAGCCTAGAACTTTAAGTGCAGCCTGTCGGGATACATGGGTGAATATCCTGTGTTAGAATAGGGAAGAGAGAACACAGATATGATTCCTGCCTGGGTCTGGGCTCAGAGGGAGAGTGTCAGAGTGGAGGATTGGATGCACAGGGAAAAGTCGATCTTGGATCAGATTCAATAAGACGGCATATGGGCACAGCTCCTAGCTGGGCCTGGGCCTGCCTGGAGGAATTCAGAATGGAATTTGTGTTAGTGGGAAACTACAAAAGTTATGTTAGGCTTAGGAGATTTTTAAAGAGCATAAACATGCATGATTAAGTCAGAGTCATGGTAAGTAGATTAAGAAAACTGGAGAGTGTATTTCCAGCCAATTACCATGACCTGATAAATCACTCTTTTACCCTGTAGGAATATTTACACCTGCCAAGCCATATGGATGCTTAAGTGAAATTTTTGTAAACATTCAACACCATTGATTAGAGTAAGAAGGTTTGAGGCTAAAACTGAAAACAAGGGAGAAAAACATCATGGATAGCTTTGGTTCTACTATGGAAATAGGATGAAGCAAATTGTGTCATATGGAGCTTTATGACTTTGAAGACAGACCTCTGAGACTAACACAGATGGTAGAGAAGTGGGAGAAAAATATCAGTCAGATCCCTTCCACCTGCTAAGGCAGAGAAGCTATGATTTTATCTAGTCATCTTTTAAGATTTTGCTTAAGATCTCACTGAAAAAGAATTATGCCTTTGAAAAGGTTTAAAAACCTTGCATAGAAAAACAGAAATGGAAGAAGGTGCCCAGTAATTCACAAGGTAAAAGTATGAGGGCATTTTTCTTGGCTCCACGTATCAGTTTCATATGTATGTGATCATGACTAAAGTGAGCCTAAATATTTCATACATTAATGTATAATTATTCCTTCAGATATTCTGACTCATGTGTAATGGCCTTCATGACTGACATACTATAACAAGTGTATATACCTTATCTAAAATTTCATCTGAAGGGAATTAAGAGTTTCAAGATATTGTACTCAATAATTTAAACTTGCAGAGCTAAAGGAGTACAGGAAAATGAGGTGGTGGGTGGCAATGTTTTGGGGAGTATACTGAGAACTTGAGCAGGTATCTGCTTTGGATGAATTTTTAAAAATAAAAACAGAAGGAAAGAAAGGTAGAACAATAATGGCATATTTCCACTACACTGACAACAATAAGCACTCTCAATACCCCCACAGCATCCAGAAGTTTCTTGATTTACCTTGCAGGCAATTTCAACCTTTACCCAGAGGGTTTTATGTGCTTTTGAATGTGTAAGGCATAGACATTCTTTTTATTTTTATTTATTTGAGTTTTTAAAAATTCTTCTTTAATACTTTACATCCACTTCCCCCAGTCTCTCTTTTTACCACTTCTCCTTTTCCACAGACTCACCCCTTCATCCCCCCTCAGAAAAGAACTGGCCTTCCAGGGACATCAACCAAATATGGTACAACAACCTACAATAATATCAGGCACAAAACATAATGTCATGGCTGGACAAGGTAACCCAGTAGAAGGAAAAGGGTTCCATGAGTAAGCAAAAGAGTCAGGGATAGCTCTGCTCCCACTGTTAGAATTCCCACAAGAACACCAAGCTACTCAGCCATAACATATATGCAGAGGACTTAGATCAGACCCATACAATTGGTTCAGTCTCTGTGAGGTCATATGAGCCCAGTTTAGTTGAATCTGTGGGCTGTGTTCTTGTGATGTCCTTGACCTATTTGGCTTCTACAATCTGCAGGATTCCCCAAGCGCCTCTTAATATTTTGTTGAGAGTCTCTGCAAATGCTTCCATCAGTTGCAGGATAAAGTTTCTCTAGTATCTGACGATAATTATGCTAGGCTGTAGTCCCAGCATATCATGCAGCTATGACAAACTGTAGGGCAGAGATTTTGTGGCAAGGCTGGTGTCCTAATTCCTCCACTTGGGGTCTTACCTGGAAGCTGGCATTCTTTTTACTATATTGGATTATATGAGACCATTTTTATGCAAGTATATAATTTACTTTGAGCATATCTCCCCAACCCTGCTACTTTACGTTTTCTCTTCCTTCTCTCACGTTAGTCCCACATTTAGCCCTGAATAGTTTCACTTCCACTTCTAAGTACATATATGATTTTATGTACCTACAAATTATCAACAAATGCGAGAAAACATATGATCTTTGATTCTCTGAAACTAACTTAATTCACTTAATATAATTGTCTCCAGTTGCATTGATTTTCCTGAAAGTGTCATTACTTCACTTTTATGCTCAAAATTTTTTGTGTGTATATACAAAGTTTTTGGCACTCATTACTCTGTTGATGGATACTTGATTCCATAACTTTGCTAAGTGAATAGCATTGCAACAATCACTGTCGTGCCAATAGCTCTGTGATATGTTGACTTAAGCCTTTAAAATAAATACTCAGGAATAAGTGGTAAAGCTGGATCATTTGGTTATTCTGTCTTTAGTTTTGTGTGGTATCGCAATACATCCACAGCAGTATTGTATAAGCCAAACCCACCATTCCTGATTTTGGCACACACTTGAAAAGATGCTATGAAAAAATTACTGTGTTCAAAAGATGATGTTGCACAAAAATAGAATGACCCTCTGAAAAAAGTAAAGTTGAACCTGATCACATATGAAAATATTAACTCAAAATAGATCTAAATCTATGGCCTAAAGTACAAAACTTGTAGAAGAAAATAGAAGGAAACTATTTTATGACATTTAATTTGGCAATGGTTTCTTGGATGTAACATTAAAAGCCAAGATAACAAAGATAAAAATAGATACATTGTATTATATCAAGCTGAAGGCCTGAACCAGGAGTGATGGGAAACATTTGCAATCCTAATACTTTGGGAGCTGCAGCAGGGGGAATCACAAGTTGGAATATCTGAAATATAAAGTGCATAGAGAGACTTTGCTAAAAAGAACTTTAAAAATGGGAAAAAAACCCTAGTAAATATGGGTATATGGGAATATTTGGAGAGAGGAAAGTGATGGGGGAAATGATGTAACTATAATATAAAAATAAAGGAAATAATAAAAATTAAGCCACAAAGAATGGAAGAGAGTGAAAGACAAAATATGGATAGGAGAAGAAATCTGCAAATCATGTTTTTTGAGACAGGGCTAATATCTAGTGAAAAACACATATAACAGAATAACAAAATATTCTTTATAAAATCCAGGAAAACAGACTTAAGTAGACATCTCTTCAAAGATATATAACTGGCTAAGACATATATGACAAGTAGCTTAGCATTGTTGACCATTAGGGAAATATAAGCAGGCAAGTGCAGTGAACTACCACTGCATATATGCTTGAATGGTTTGTATACAAAGAAAAAAAATCTGGGAGATTTTTAAGTGTTTACAGGAAGATGGAGAAGTTGGAATTCTCATGCACTGTTGGTGGAATGCAACACAGTACATTATGGAATGCAGTATAGTAATTCCTCAAAAAGTCAAAATCAAACTATCACTGTCTAGTTATTATGCCCAGAAGAACTGAAAGCAGGGGATGAGATATACACTTGTACACCCATGTTCATAGAATTTGTCAAGACAGCCAAACAATAGAAATATCCAAATATTCAAATGCAGGTTAACTGAGAAAGGAATGCAACAGATACAAACAATGAAATAGTAGCCAAACTTTAAAAGCAAGGAAATGCTGACCTATGTCATAATGTGAGTAAAACCAGAGAACAGTCTGTTGAGTGGAATAAGCCAATAACAAAAAGACAAACAATGTATGAGTTCATTTATGTAATGTACCTAAAGCAGTCATTCTCACAGGCAAAGACAGCAGAATGGTGGGAGGCAGGGGATGGAAGAATAGGGACAAGGACAATAGTTTAGTGGATCTAGAGCTTTTGTTTCAACAAATGAAAGGTCTGTAGAGATCTGTTCCACAATAATATGAAATACATAACATTGCTGTATATTAAAATGGTTAGAGCAGACATGTGGGACTGGAGAGATGGTCCAGTGCTTAAGAGGGCTTAGTGTTCTTAAGGAGGACCAAGGTTGGGTTAGCAGTCTCAAAGACTGGTGGCTGGCTCACAATTGTCTATAATTTCAAGGGACCCAATGCCTCTGTCTGAGCTCAAGGGGCAATTGCACTTATGGGGACATAGCCTTCACACAAATACATATATATATATATATATATATATATATATATATATATATGTACATACATAATTTTAAAACTGAAATACATTTAGACCTGACCATGAAATAACCTTGCTGGTGTCAAGATGAGATTAAGGGGAAGATATCAAAAAAGACATGATGACAAAGGGGTCCCCCCATCAGAGACACAAGTGGGAGACTGGAACACATGGACTAAGACAAATGGCATATTACAATAGGTGTAAGGCACATGTGTGTTCAATTTTTCTTGTATACTATTGTAACTCCACTTAAGAGAATTGGCCTTCAAATGCCACCAAGAGATAAGGGCATTGTTGCTTCTCAGGTCATGAAGATGACCACAGGCCAACTTATCATTGCTCACTATTTTGCTGCCTTTCTTTTTGCCTACTGTACCTCCTCCCCCCCCCCCCCGGCCATTCCACTGTATCACTGTTACAGGTAAACAGAAGGCTAACAAGAAGACTGAGCACCAGCATCCCCTAATTTTGGCTGTATCTCAGCTTTACCTTTGCTAAATTGCCTGTGTTCCATTGAGATTTAGTTGGTTTGAAGTAGAGACTTTGAGTAAGACATACCCTGGTCCCAATTCTAGCTGCATCATCTATAATTTATATGAACCTGGATAGTTTCCAAACCCCTCTGAACCTCAGTTCCCTAATCTATTAACATATTCCCACCACTCCAAGGTTTTGTGAACAACAGAAGGAATGTTTTAAGGTCTCTAAAACAGTGTCCCACTCACAGTAAGAGTTTAGAAAATTGGGATTCTCCTGCTGGAAATTTCTCTGGATATTCTTCTGTAAGGTATGACACTGTGTCCACACAGCTGTTCTTTTCTTTAATTGCAGGCCCAATGACTAGTAGGAAAGTTTGTCTCCAGAGTGCTAGCCTGGATAGCTAAAGACTGAAATTTGCCTCCTAAGCAGTTTCTGGATCATTCATCTTATTGGTACCTAAGTTCAGAAGTGTGCCAGCTTAAACTACAGAGCAAAGACTGGCAAATGCACAGAGCCCTTCTTGTGCAAATTTGTTCCATGAAGACTTAATTTAATTCAAAAATTATTGATGGCCGTCTTCATATCTGTCTACATTTTTTGGCATACCAGAGGATCTGGCAAGCTGTGTCCTCTACAGAGGGACTTACTTTAAGAAAACCTAATAAAAGAAAGAACCCTCTGAAATTATAAAACATAACCAGAGAATTGTGTACCTCACTTTGGGGAATTATAGTACTGTGATGTTACAGGCAAGTACAATATTATCTTTGGGTACCTTGTAAAACCTCAAGCATTCTTACATTCATTCTTTCCTCTTTTACTTCTTAAATATTCAGCTACTAAGACATATAGAGAGAGCCTCAGGAACATGCATGCATAATTAAAAATTAAACTCAGAAGTGATTTTCAAAAATGCCTGATGTTTTTGCTCTATCAAACTTTGGTTTACAGAGTTACATGTCTGTGATACCATAGGGAAAAGAACTGTTAAGAGTTCTGCCCACCAATGAGACACAACTCACTTTACAGTGACTCATTTTGCACTCAAACACATATCCTGCATAATGTAAGGAATGAATGGGAATATGGTTGTCACTCCAAACTCTTCAAAGTGTTCTTTTTTTTTTTTTTTAGTCAACGTCATTTACTTGCTTTTGTCAGAAAACAGTTGGGTAATAGAGAACAAGGAAGGTATGAGCAAGAGAGATTTCTAAGAAAAGGCCTGTAGACACATGTTAGTTCTCTCTATTCCTCACAACCACAAAAGAGCCCATGGCTTTTGTTATGTCTCCATAAAAATAAAGTCAAAGGCTGTTTATAGAAAAAGGAAGGAGGGAAGGAGGGGAAATGAAAGGCTGCGTGAGTACTTCTCAAGAGATGGCTATTGTCTGGACACTAGATTAAATTAACAGGGATTTTGCTTTTGTTCTAAAAAAGCAACCAAATAGTATAGTCTGCTTGAATCTTATTGAATTCCCTCAGAAAAACAAGACCTCAGACTCTACTCAATGTATATGAGAGCCCATTATGTGTCCAGCTAAATTACACAAGGCAGCACAAAATGAGTCACCATAAAGATATCAGGATATATTGACATTATTGTACATAAAACTTAATATAAGTTTATACCCATGTACTATATCATCAATAGCCAAAAATAGAGTGTAAAATGGGGCTGGAGAGATGGCTCAGAGATTTAGAACCCATGCTATGCTGCTCTTCTAGAGGACCTGAGTTCTATTTCCAACATCTATTCCTCTGAGGATTCCTAGCACAGAAGGTTGTGAGCCACAAACTTCTGTTACTCCATCTTTAGGGGATCTGCCTTTGTTCTCCATGGGTAACCTGATGAATGTGCATACAACCCCTTGCACATATACAATATTCACAATTAACTAAAAAGTAAAACAAAGTAAAAATAAACTCTAAAATATTAAGAGGTTTAAGGATGGAGAGGTGGACTAAGAACTTAAGAGTGCTTCCTGTTCTTCCAGGGGATCTGAATTTCTAGCAATCACATTGGTTGCTCACAACTGGTTGGAAATCTAGCTCCAGAGAACCCAAAATTCTCTTCTGCCTTCTATAGACACTTGCATACATATAATATACATTCAACACACATGTATATACTTTTTATATTAATAAAATATCTACTAAAAGTATTACTAGATATTAAAAAGCCAGGAGAAAATAGAACACTTATTCAATCCGTGGAGGTAATATTTGATTAAGATGAAAACTACATTACAAAAAAGTAGTCTTATATAATAAATCAATACAACTAAAATGCAGAAAAATCAGGAGAGCATTTAGTTGACAAAATAGAGAATTGTATTTAATATATAGGAATCTAGATGTACTTTAAGACATATTGACAGTTTGTAGAAGTTTACATAAGTTTCCTGGGTGGTGATTGAAGAATATGAAGAATGATTACATAAGCTGAAACACCATTAGTATATTAACATTGGAAATGGTGCATTCTTGCCAACAATAAATGAAGTGAAAATTAAAATAATGATGAGATGTCACATTGTACCTCTAAAATTAGCAACAATAAAGGAACAATATTATAACCGGTGGTGAGACTTTTGGGGAAATTGAAACATTTATACATTTATAGTGGCATTATAAATGACTTCAGTCAATTTGATGAACAATCTGGCAGTTTTTATCATGAGCCATAAAAATGTTCATACCTTTTTACTAAATAATCTCATACTTGGGCACTTGTTTTAAAGCTATAACTCAGGAGAAGGAATGCAATATATGTTATTTATTATCATGAAAATCTGGATATAACCTCAATAGGCATTAATGGAGATGATACAAACTTAGGGCATTTTAAACTTAATAGAATTACACAAAACTGATGACTATTCTTAAGATAAAGAAAAATGTGATATAAGGAAAAGTGTATTCAAAATATCAAATTTAATAGATGAATTTAAAATAACAAATTATTGGAGTTTATATGAAGAAGATCTAAGGTGAGGACGCAGATTTAGTTTAGTGGTAAGAGTATCTGACCAGTATGCATAATGTCCTATGTCCTAGGTTACACATACACACACACACACACACACACACACACACACACACACACACACTGGAAGGAAGATTGGAAAGAAGGAGAGAGAGAGAGAGAGAGAGAGAGAGAGAGAGAGAGAGAGAGAGAGAGAGACAGAGACAGAGACAGAGAGACAGAGACAGAGAGACAGAGAGAGACAGAGAGAGACAGAGAGAGACAGAGAGAAGGCGGATATGAGTCTATAGAAACTGGAGTTCACAAGGAGACGCATTCTCTGATGGAGTCCTATATTGAAAATAATTCTTAACAGTTGAGTAGGATTAAAATTATGTTAGAAATAAATAACAGATAAAATGGAAAGGAAAAGCCAACATTAAAATTAAAGAAATGTACACATTTGGAATCTCTGAAGCAAGTTTCAATATTGCTTAACATTGCACAAAGGTAACAGAAGAGGACCTGTGAAGTTGAAATAGCCACGAGAACCATTTCAAAAAAGGGAGCTGGAGCAATAGCCTATAGCTAATTAATAGCAGTTGCTGCTCTTCCACTTGAGGTTGGATAACTGACCAGGAGGCTCCTATCTGGAGAAGACTGAGTCTTTCTCTTATAGTAGCTATTAATTACCTGTAGGTTTTCATTTAGGGGATAGGACCTTGAAGATTATTTTCTTTTTGAGACTGGATTTTATTAATGTAGACCCAGATGGACTTGAATTCACAGAGATTCACCTGTCTCTGTCACCCTAATTCTGATATTAAAGGTACTACCATGCCTGATATTAATGCATCTTATACGGAAAAAGCAAGTAAGAAATTGCATAATCTTCCAGGTCATGTGTTCTAAATGGGGTCGTCACCTACAAAAGGACAAAACAGGGTTCTTGAGAAACATTATTATCTCCATTTCAGTGAAAAAGACAAGATTCTCTGTTGAAAAAAAATGAGATACAAATGAAATACATAAGAGATTAAGTGTATATTCCTGAATCTGAAATAAAAATGTCAGTATAAAAACAAGAATTATTTTACCTTTACATGTAGTTCCCCCTTGTTAGTCTACTGAGATGGCCCAAAGGTAATGGTGAATCTATTAGCAGTGAGCAGCCTTGGTACTCTGATTTTAGTTTTGTAATATGTCATAAAAAGAACTAAGTCTCTTGAAAAAATGGTTGATTCATGGTTAGAGGCAAGAAATGAACAAGATGCATCTAAAACATCTTAATATCCTGGATACTTTGACTTAAAGAAACACCCATTGTCAGAAGGTAAATTAAAATATGATAATTATAAAAACAATAGATTGAAATGCATTATATATAATTCAATTATTAAGTTTTCAATGTTTTTAAAAAATAACAGAGTTCCCAATCCTCCTATATTTACAAACCCTCAAGCCTAGTTCAAGAACCAAGGTTCACAAACCCTTTCTGTGTGAGGCACCTTTCCTGGACAAGTGTAGCTACCACCTCTCTTCAAAGAAATCTCTCTTTATAGCGAATGGAGACAAGCACAGAAAACCATATCTGGACACAATGCCGAGATCCCCAGACATATTTATCACACAGCTCCTACCTCCATCTGTGGATTAGGGAACAGTGCTGGCGAAGGGATGAGAAGATTGTTAAGAGCCAGAATACCAGAAAGTCCACTGTGAAACAGTCTCTCCTAGAAATGGCTGCATAAAGAAGACCAGAAGAATGCCCATATCAACGAACATAGTAACATGGAAAGATTAAATCTCAGAAAGTCCCACCAGTAGACAAAGAACTATAGGCAACTATTGACTGAAAGAAGGAGAAATAACCTTTTCCAAGGATAATCCTCCCTTGTTGATTGTCAAGTGCAAATGGGCCAGTTGTGAAACCATACACACAATAGAAACCGACTAATCAGTATATATTTATATAAAGGGCTTGGGGGAGGAAGCAGAAAGGAGAAACTGGTGTAATTCTATTTCAATTAAAACATACTAAAATTAATTTTTAAAATAATAACTGATGACTTTCCATGGATAGTAGCGTATGAAAAAATAGAAGGAAAGACTCTAGCAGTTTTCTATTTGTATAGGAAAGAAAGTATTTTAAAAAGAAAATAATTGCCTTTATTTCATCTCATTTCTTCATCTGAAAAGTACTAAGAAGAGAGAGAGAGAGAGAGAGAGAGAGAGAGAGAGAGAGAGAGAGAGAGAGAGAGAGAGAGAGAGAATATAAAATGTTTCAGAAATTTGGAAATTAAAAACAGGCTAGTAAGTTTACTTAGGAAGAAAATGGCTTTATCTCACTAGATAGGGCCAGATGGTACAGAAGAGCTTTCTAAGCCTTATTTCCAAAGAATTGTGGTCATTTGATATGTCTCATGGTTTCCTGGAAGCATTTAGGTTTTGAAGGCTGTCATCATTACACTTAACACATAGATGAGTTGGTGTAAAAAGACTGTTTTCCTGAGACAATATATTAAAAATGTGGTAATCTATTGGCTGCCCAGAAATATTAATGGGAAAGAATAATGTCTACCAGACATTTCCATATTGGACATGTCTATAAGTAATGTCTATTGGAAATTTCCAAAGTCCCAACTTATTCTTGATAATATAGGATACATACGTTTTTGGCTTTACTCAATGTAAACATGAAAAAGTGCTGTATTGATTACTGTTGGCTGTCAGTCATTCTCTGTGCAAGAAGAAAGTGAAGGCTAAGGCATAGTTAACACTGCTAAGTGCTGAAAGAATGCCTTCACATACCTCACTCACCACAAAAAGTATGTGTGTGCAGGTACACATGCATGTACACACACAAACAAACACATACACATACATGTACACACACACACACACACACACACACACACACACATAAATACTGAAAAAGTGGGAAGATTCAAGATGGCAGAGCTAATCACACACTATGTCTGATCAGCAGGATAGTAGTGATAGCTCAGTAACTGAAGGAACAAACTGAGAGTTCCAAAACACTAGTGCTAGTGGTTCCTAGGTGAAACAGGACCACATGGTGTGGAACATAGGTGGGTCTGGCCTCTGGACACCCAGAAAATCCATAGAAAAGTCCCTGGGTCCTGCAGGCAGGTGAGCAGTCTTCAGTGTCTAACCACAAACTGGGGTGCAGCACAGAGTACTCAGTGTCCCATACTGATCTGTGAGCCACAAAACACCAGCGTCTGGAGCTTCCAGCCAAGTGGAGACCTCATGGTGTGGGACACAAGCAGACCTGGCTCCAGATCACCCAGCTAGCGTGTGGAGAGTACTCTGGGTACTCCAAGGTGTGAGGTCCCCAGTGTCTGGCCACACATCAGTGCACATGCTCTTAGTGTAGCTGAATGAACTGTGGGTCAGAAAACACCAGGGTCTCAGTCTCCTTGCCAAGTGGAGAACCCACAGTTTGAACATGGGTAGATTTGACTTCAGGTCACATAGCTGGTTCATGGAAAGTTCCTAGGTCAGACCTCAGGTCCTCTGGCTGATCCACAGAAGGGTTCCCTGATTCCCACAGGTGAGGCAGTCTCAGCCTATAACCAGTCAACTAGGAGTTGCTCTCAGTGGCCACTGAAGTGCACTAGAAAGTACCACACAATGCTAGAGACACAAATGTGGCTAAAGGCCAGTGTAAAAACATAAACAACAAAAGCCAAAGTAACATGGCATCTCCAAAACCCAGTTATCCCAAAGCAGTCAGCCGAGGACAACCTAACACAACTGAAACGCAAGAAAATGACCTCAATTCTTTCCTTATGAAGATGATAGTGGAGGAAATGAATAAACCTGTAAACAAATATAGGAAGATACTAGAAGAAAAACTCCCACCTGAGGAGGTCAACTACAGCCCACAAAACACAGGATATAAATAACTTCACTAAAGCACAACCATAAGAAGACAAGCACACAAACAAACCATCACAACCATCATCAAAATAAAAGGAACTAAAAGTCACTGGTTATTAATATCTCTAAACATCAATGGACTCAACTCTCCAATAAAAAGACCCAGACTAACAGAATGGATGTGTAAACAGGACCCATCATTCCTTTGCATACAAGAAACACACCTCAGCCACAAAGATTGACATTACTTGAGAATAAAGTGCTGGAAAAGGTTTTCCAAGCAAGGGGACCCAAGAAGCAAAGATGGAGTAGCCATTCTAATATCTAATAAAATAGACTTTCAACTAAAATTAATAAAAAGCGATCAGGAAGGGCACTTCATACTTATCAAAGGAAAATTCCACCAAGATGACTCCTCAATTTTGAAAATCTATGCCATAAATACAAGGGCAATAATATCCATAAAAGAAACATTACTAAAGCTTATATCACACATTGAACCCCACACGTTAAAAGTGGGTGACCTCAACACCTTACTTTCTGCAATGGACAGATCATTGAGACAGAAACTAAATGGAGAAATAATGAAACTAGCAGATGCCACGAATCCAATGGACCTAACAGATATCTACAGAACATTTCACCTAAACAGAAAAGAATATGCCTACCTTCTCAGCACCTCAGGGAACCGTCTCCAAATTTGACCATATAGTTGGTCACAAAGCAAGTCTCAACAGATACAAGAAAATTGAAATAATACCTTAAGCCTTCTAAGGACTAAGGCTTAACTTCAATAACAACAGAAATAACAAAAAGCCTACATACACATGGAAAATGAACAACTCCCTATTCAATGACAACTGGGTCAGTGATGAAAGAAGAAATGCCAGGCAGTGGTGGCACACGCCTTTAATCCCTGTACTTGGGAGGCAGAGGCAGGTGGATCACTATGAGTTTGAGCCCAGCCTGGTCTACATCCAGGACTGCCAGGACTATGCTGATAAATTCTGTCTCCAAAAACAAACAAACAAACAACAACAATAACAACAAAACCAAAGAAAGAAAGAAAGAAAGAAAGAAAAACAGAAAAATTAAAGACTTCCTAGAACTCAATGAAAATGAAGGCCCAACACACCCAATCCTATGGGACACAATGAAAGCAGTGTTAAGAGGAAAGTTCATAGCACTAAATGCCTTAAAAAAGAAAGTGGTAACATTTCATACCAGCAACTTAACATAATATCAGAAAGCCATAAGGAAAAAAAAAAGAAGCAGACACACCCAAGAGGAGTAGATGTCTTGAAATAATCAATTCCAGGGCTGAAATCAATAAGCTAGAAACAAAGAGAATAATTCAAAAATCAATGAGATCAAGAGCTGTTTCTTTGAGAAAATCATCAAGAGAGACAAATTTTTATCCAAATGAACTAAAAGGCAAAGAAAGCATATCCAAATAAACAAAATCAGAAACAAAAAGGGAGACATCATGAAAGATACCAATGGAAATCCAAAGATCATTAAGCCTTACTTCAAATATGCCACAAAATTTGAAAATCAAAATGATACAGATAATTTTCTTGCTAAATTACACTTACCAAATTTGAATAAAGATCATGTAAATAAATTAAATAGTCCAATATCCCACGAGGAAATAGAAGCAGTCATCAAGTCTCCCAATGGAAAAATCCCAGAGCCAGATAAAATTTGTACAGAATTCTACCAGACCTTCAGAGTAGAGCTCCTCAAACTATTTCACAAAACAGAAACATAAGGAACTTTATCATACTCAGTATATGAAGCCACGGTCACCTTGATACCTAAACCACACAAAGATCCAACAAAGAAAGGGAAATTCAGAACAATTTCCCTAATGAACATTGATGCTAAAATACTCACAAACTGAATCCAAGAACATATCAAAAATATGATCAAGTAGGCTTCATCCCACGCATACAAATGTGGTTAGATATATGAAAAATATCAATGTATTCCACTATATACAGACACTGAAAGAAAAAAACCACACAATCATCTCTTTAGATGCTGAAAAAGCATTTGAAAAAAACACCAACACCCATTCATGTTAAAAGTCTTGGGGAGATCAGGCATATAAGATATATACCTAAACATAGCGAAGGCTATATACAGCAAGCCAATAGCCAACATCAAACTAAATGGAGAGAAACTTAAGTCAATTTCAGTGAAATCAGGGTCAAGACAAAGCTGTCCACTCTTTCCATAATCTCTTCAATATAGTTCTTGAAGACCTAGCTAGAACAATATGACAACTAAAGGAGCTCAAGGGGGATACAAATTGGAAAGAAAGAAGTCAAACTATCACTAGTCACAGATGATAAGATAGTATACATAAATGACCCCCCCCCCAATTCTACCAGGGAACTCCTACAGCTGATAAACACCTTCAGCAAAGTGGCTGGATACAAAATTAACTTTAAAAAGTCAGTAGCCTTCCTTTATACACAAGACAAATTGGCTGAAAAAGAAGTTAAGGAAGCAACACCCTTTCAACAGCCACAAAAACATAAAGTATCTTGGGGTAACTCTAACCAAGCTAGTGAAAGATATGTATGAAAACAATCTTCAAGTCTCTGAAGGGAGTTCCTGACATCAGCTCTTAAAAACAAGTTTTAACTGCATGTGTGTGTGTGTGTGTGTGTGTGTGTGTGTGTGTGTGTGTGTGTGTGTTTGCATCATTTCAGAGGACAATATGTAAGTGTTGGCTCTCTCACTTCACTATCCGAGTCCTGAGGTTTGAACTCTGGTCATCCAGCTTGGCAGAAAGTGCCTTTATTCATTGATCCATCTTGCTAGCCTGTGACAACAGTTCTTTTAGCTTTCTGTTAAGCTCTTTACTCATCCCTGACTTACCAAATGCCTATTTGTGCTTTTTAGAGACTGGCTCCCTTCTTTATTGTCTTCTTATGTCTGCTTTGGTATGTATTGCTTCATTTTCTCTCTCTCCAGTCTGAAAAAGCACAGGACTTACTACCTCTCTTAAACATAGCCCTCTGCTTCTGTGGCAGTTTCTAAATTCTGTTAGGCAGTCAAGCTTTGTTTTATTGCCACAGATGATCCCCCCCCACCAAGGGAATCCAGGAGACTGAAATATTCTTTTGTCTGCCACTGATACTGAAGACAAATATAAGACAGAAGGTTGGTTTATGAAAATATTGTGTTACACAGGAACTCTGGTGCCTCATATTTGACCATGTCCCCCTGCAGGGGGATACCTGGTGGCACTCAGAGGAAGGATAGCAGGCTACCAAGAAGAGACTTGATACCCTATGAGCATATACAGGGGGAGGAAGTCCCCCTCAGTCACAGTCATAGGGGAAGGGAGTAAGGGGAAAATGGGAGGGAGGGAGGAATGGGAGGATACAGGGGATGGAATAACAATTGAGATATAATATGAATAAATTAATAAAATATATTTTAAAAAAGAAAATACTGTGTTACATTTTGGATATGCTCTACCTGGAATAATGGGGCACCTGCCCATATGAAAGTTGATTGTCTGTGGCCTTTCTCTTATTAACCTACCACTATTGCAATGTGTTATGTTTAAAATATTTATTGTTCACATTGTGAGTGCAATGTAATACACTGGGTGATGCCAATATGGGTGAGTGATTGTTGAGACATGACTATTGCCTTCAAGGAACTAAACATATCTATTTTAATGTGAGAGTATTAATATAACTAATATTTAATATAAGCAGATAAAAATAAGGCTGGAAGAATGTCAGGATCTATAGGAAGAAGCAGAATGCTGAGTGTTTGGTAAAAAGGAAGCAAACACTTGGATGTCATTCATTTGGGAAGTTCTGGAATACATTCATGAAACTAGAGAAAGTCATAGTTTAAAGAGTAACTATTGCGATGCTCAGGAAGAGTCTCCATATCCAGAGCTCAGTATATAATAATGTCTTATACAACTATTGTGTTAATAGAGACCTATCAGTCCTGATAATTCAGTCTTGGAATTGTCTATCTTCTTTTTACAGTCACTGTCTAAATTGTACCAAAATTATTTCTCATGTAAATTATGAGAAATCTAATAATATGTTTGAAATTCTGGTCCTAGCTACATCACTTGGAGATGCTTGACTTGATGAAATGTTTGGCTTTCCTTCCTTCATCATGTAATACATAGTATTTCTCAACAACAGCAATAACAAAAATAACATCAAAGGCAGCTTGGAAGTGGTAACATTCCCTGGAGGCACTGTTTGTCCTGAATGTAACTTCTAGTTAATGTCTCCAAAATGTAATTGATAGTAGAGGGATACCACTCATTTGATATTTCTTAGCAAAAAAAAATTTTTTTTAAATGTCTCTTATCTTTTACATATAGTTGAAAGGATGTGAGAAAAAAAGGGACATTTGGAAGTCTTTTAGTCACCAAAAGGAGGATTGAGCGAGAGAACAATGATAGTTTGGGCGCTGGGGAAAATTACCTTCACATTCGGGTTTGAAGTTTAGGAGGGTGGGTTTTAGGCAGTTAGTAAGTAACCACAGGTGGAAAACATCCAAACAAAGGATTTGCCGGGCTCATGTGTCCCCAGTCCCTGCCCTGGACCTAGCCACACTGACTGTGTAACTGAAACAAGGCTAGGAATTTTTCTCCATATTTACTACTGAATTGGGACTACCTTTTTTTTTTTTTTTATCCCTGAGGGCTCGGGAAATTCCTTTCTGTGTTCAAAATCTTAGTCAACTCATTAGAAAAAAAAAGATTTTTTATGTTTTTGTGTTTTTAGTTCCTTCATCTTATAGTAATAAGTGTGGCTAATTATAATGAATCTACAGACATTTCTCTGGTTCAACTGAGCTCATAGTGGGCCAAAATAGGAGGACAGAAGATCATACTTCCTCAGACTGATAATACATAGACCTAGAGTAATATTTATATCTCTAAAAGCCTCTGTGAATTTTGGGGTTCCATGTATTTATTAAGAGAAAAATAAAACTTCTGAAAAACTCTTATTGCTACATAATATCTCAGCCCCAAGACAGAGAGTCATTTACTCAAAAGGCCATGGCATTGAGAGATTGTATGAATGAAGTGGTCTGTCCTTGGCATAAAGCTTGTTCCAAGTGGTAGTTAGAATAGAGGCTCCTAAGTACTGCAAGCATTCAGTGTTAGCCTCAGGAGGCTATTAACTAATGTCAGGAATACTCTTACTGCTTATAAACAAGATCTAGGCAATACAGACTGTCTACTCAGCACAGAATGAACAATACAAATGTTGCCACTTTAATAGGACCACTGGCGTTAAAAAACAATTATAGGACTTTTGTCCTCAAAGGGCTAGAGCACACAGCTCCACACAGTTTATTATGCTGGCTCATATGTCTGTCAGTCTTATCTAATTGGTGTTCGAACTTGTTGCTGTCTCTTTTCCCCCCCTGACTTCTCAGGATCCTTGCAGAGAGGTAAGAAACACTCACCAGTCACTCTATCTTCCTCCCTGAACACACTTGCACACACCTGGTCACATCAAAACATCTTTCTCATCCATCTTACCGAATCCCTACATATATTCTGGGTATGGGAACATATTTTAATTACTTTATTTATTCACTTTATCTAGTCATAGCCTCCTCCCACCTCTCCTCCCAGTCCCACTCTCCCTCCCTCTTTGCTATTCCTCCAAAAAGGGGAACTCCCTACCTACTCACCCCAGCTCATCAAGCGGCATCAGGACTGAATGTGTTCTCTTCCCCTGTGGCCTGGCAAGGCGGTCCCTTCAGATGGAAGTGATCAAAAAGCATGCAATGGGGTCCATGTCAGAGACAGCCCTGGCTCCCCTTACTAGAGGACTCACATGATATGAGTCCTTGGTTGGTGCTTCTGTAGACTCAATTTTCATAACCAAAATATTTTATTAACAACTTATTGACCGAGCCTACGTCAATTATAACCTGATTAACAAAAACAGTAGGAAATGAGGATAAATTGACACAAAACAAAACCTTAAGGATATCAGTCCCGAGGAACGATTCTCCAGTCGGGAGGCGCAGGATTTCTTCCACTGGAACCAGGGGTAACCAGACCCCAGAGCCTCAGCAGGAGCCGGAGCTCTGAAGCCTTCCCTCAAGTGGTTTTCTCTAGGAGCGTCTTGAAGGGCAGCGATGAACAGCCAAATCTATCCCAAGTCTCCAATCCGCCCTGCCACCAGTTCTGGGCTCATTTATATAGCTCCTCCCAGAGTCTGTTCACGGGATCTTTTTCATCTGGTAGCAATTAAGCTCCTGCATGAGGTGGTTGCTCTTCTAGTGAATTAACATCACCTGTTCTCTTACTAGACCGTTCGATCCCACACTTGGGATCCTTAAAGAACAGGTTTCTCTCCTTCATGCTTCAGTCTCCACAGGATCCTCTGGGCCCTGGTTAGTTGGCTTTGTGTGCTTTCGTGTGGAGCTCTTGTCACTTCTAGGTCTTTCTATCTTTCTGCCCACTTTTCCACTAGGCTACCTATACTTAGCCCAATGTTTGGCTGTGACTCTCAGCATTTATTTCAAGGTGCTGCTGGGTGGAGCCTCTCGGAGGACAACTCTGCTAGGCTCCTGTCTGCAAGCATAGCAGAGTATCCTTAATAGTGTCAGGGGTTGGCAGAATGTAATTGTTTTAGATCTGAAACAGAGTAGAAACATCATCTGAGTCAAATTCCTCATTTTGCATATGTGACTGCTAAGCCTGAGAGAGAGGGTATCCACAATACTGCCAGGACTACAATCTGGCTCTCACCACTGACATTATGTATGTGTCTCCCCACCATGAACTTGAGATTTCAATGATGTGAGGCAACTGCTCAATTCAGAATATGCCCTTCAGTCTCTTTAGTTGTGAAACATTGTGCTGAGTCCCCAGAAGTATTTCACAGGGAGAAGGAAATAGAGTTCTGACCTTGTGGGGAGTAAATTTATAAGTATGCAAATATTTTCAGTATGATCAGATTGCTAAGTATTTCATAGAGACAAAAAGTTATTTATAAATTCAGAAAAAACTTGTTTGGAACAAATTATTGATTTTAATACCTCTTCTGTGTTTCATTGAGAGTCTCCTATAACGTTTTGAAAATGTAAGGATTATATTAAAGTCTTAGCATTGACACTGTTCCTTCTGCACTTCCATAGAGAAACCATGAAAGCACCTGCAATTCCCAACAAATACTATATTTTCCTTCTCATACTTTGACAAAATAGAAAACAATATGTACTTTGGGTTAGGGTGAGAGGAAATAACAATATGCATATATCAGCTGATAATTATGTTGGAATACCTTGTTTGGAGAAAACGTGTAGCAACATGAAAGCTTAAAAATATGTCCATCTTTTAGCAAATGTATTTGACATACAGAAATAATTCTTAAAGGAGTGTGTGTTTGTATACAGTGTGTTCAAATGATGAGGATAGGAAGTACATTTCATATTATTAAGTGGGAAAATCAATGGAAAAATAAAGTGTTCTATTAAGATCTTACTTTATGTCATGCATGAGCCAAGTGCATGCTCATCTTTCTCTCACTAAAGGCTTCACCTTGAGGTCAGGAACAAATATCACACTAAAATACACATTCCACCCTGGTGATGATAGCTCAAGTTTTAGAACTCTTGCTTAGAGTGTATGTGCCTTACAAAGATACATAGCAGAGCATGCTCACAAATCAAAGTAAAAAAAAAAACATACAAATGATCTGATTTTTCTTGGAAAGGTGATAAAAAGTAGAATAGGAAGCAAAGAAAATTTCTCATATAACAGGCACCAAGCATCAAAACATTTCTTTCATTTTCACTTAAACACTTTTTCTCCTTTGTCCAAGTTGATGTTGTCTTGCTGCATGCCCCCTTCTCTTTAACTCTTCTGACTGCTTACCTGCTTTCTCTAGCTGACAAAATCTGCTTTCTAGATTCTCTGCCAATTCCATCATAAAGCCCTTTTATATTCATTAGTCTTGTGTATCCAAGAGAATTTTCTACAATGATTAGGATACTTCCTAAACTGCTCTGCCCAATCTAGCAATGACTAGCCACACTTGGCTATTGAATAGCTTAGTATTGATGGCTCAACTAAGAAAGTATACTTTTGATTGCATTTAATGTTGTAGTTTATTCAAGTTTATTTTTAGAATATAGAAGTGAAATGTATGTATTGATTTGATTTATTATTATTTTTTGGGTGGGGAAGAGAATTTGTATGGAGGGTCTTTTATTTTTTCCATTTATATATGTATATATTATTAATTTACTCATATTACATCCCAATTGCTATACCATTCCTTGTATCCTCCCATTCCTCCCTCCCTCCTGATTTCCCCTTACTCCCCTCCCCTATATCTGTGTTGGAGAGGGACCTCCTCCCCCAGTATATGCTTATAGGGTATGAAGTCTCTTCTTGGTAGCCTGCTATCCTTCCTCTGAGTGCCACCAGGCCTCCCCATCCAGGGGACGTGGTCAAATATGGGGCACCAGAGTTCATGTGAAAGTCGGACCCCACTCTCCACTAAATTGTGGAGAATGTCCTGTCCATTGGCTAGATCTGGGTAAGTGTTCGAAGTTTACTGCACGTATTGTCCTTGGCTGGTGCCATAGTTTGAACAGGAACCCCTGGGCCCAGATCTGCCCATCATAATGTTCTACTTGTAGGTTTCTAGGACTCTCTGGATCCTTCTATTTTCCCCTTCTCCCATGCTTCTCTCATCTAGAGTCCCAATAGGATGTCCTCCCCACTGTCTCAGTTTCCTGGTACTTGAAGGCTTTCATGGGACATGCCTCTTGGGCTAATATGCAGATATAAGTGAGTATATACCATGTGAGTCTTTCTGATTCTGGGTTTACTCACACATTATGATTTGAGGGTCCTTTAAACACTGAAAACAGAACGATCATACAACCCAGCTATACCAACCAGTGGAATATTCAAAGGAACTGAAGGCAGTGTTTATCAAAGGTATTCGCACACCCATGTTTATTGAAGCATCACTCATAGTTGTCATCTATGGAATCAGCATCTGTGCGCAGCAGTGGATGAGTGGAGGAAAATGTACACACACACACACACACACACACACACACACACACACACACACAGTGAGATCATGAGATCGTATTATTTGTAAGAAAAATAGATATTAAGTGACATAAGTCAGACTCAGAAAGACAAATATTGCATGTTTTCTTTCATGCATAGAATCTAAGATTTGGTGAGGACATGAAAGTAGAAGGAGAACTTGTTGCCATACTTTTAAATAACTATTTTAATTTGGGGTTCCTTAAATCTCTTTCTCCCTACTTCACCCCAATGCCTTCCAACATTCCAACACAAGGTATGGGAGAAAGAATGTTAGTGGGAAGAGGAGGCATATTTCTCCTTAGGTGCTTCCTGCTGTTTAGGGCCATAGGGTTTCTTGGGGCAAGTCCAATCTTTCTTTCAGGATATCTCTGACTTCTTCTTGTCACACTGCATCAACAGCAACCAGGAGCAGCAGTTGTGAGGGGACCACCAGCAGCCTTCTTATTTCTCTGATTCCTTCATCTCCTTTTAGTTCTGGCTTTTATTTCCACTGACCAAGACTATGCCCCACATGAGGTAGTTCACAGCTGACAAACATCTTATACCCTCTCAGGTGGTAGTTATCAGCTGTGGCAAAAATGGAGCCGACCCAATATCCCACAGCTGGGATTAAAACAAAAACAAGTTTACATATAACCCCAAACTTCCACAACAGGAACTATCAGGGAAACAGGAAAGGACCTGAGGAAAGTATAAAAGGAGAAACTGGGGGTGAATACAATGAAAGTACATTATATGCATGTGTGAAAGTATCACAATAAAATCTACCACTGTGTGTAACTTATAATAATAAAAATAGTGTGACTTTCACATTTTTTCACTAAATAACAAATGTCACCTGTTTAGTAATCTTGTCGATGATGATCATCTTTTTCCCATTTTTTAATTAATTTATTCAGATTACATCTCAATTGTTATCCCCTTGCTTGTCTCCTCCCATTCCTCCCTCCCTCCCTCTTCCACCCTATTCCCCTCCCCTATGTCTGTGACAGAAGGGACTCTCCTCCCCCACCATATGGAAACAGCCTATCAAGTCTCATCTTGGTAACCTTCCTATACTTTCTCTGAGTGCCACCAGGCCTCCCCACCAAGGGGAAGTGGTCAAATTTGGAGCACCAGAGTTCATGTCATAGTCAGTTCCCACTCTCCACACAACTGTGGAGAGTGACCTGTCCCTTGGCTAAATCTGAGTAGGGGCTCAATATTTACTGCATGTATTGTCCTTGGTTGGTGCAGTAGTTTGAGCAGACTCCACTGGGCCCAGACCCACCTGTCATGATGTTCTTCTTGTAGGTTTCTAGGAACCTCTGGGTCCCGCTATTTCCCCATTGTCCCATATTTCTCTCACTTAGAGTCCCAATAGGAGGTCCCTGCATCTATGCCCATCTCCAGGTAAGTGAAGACTTTTATGGGGACATCCTTTTTGGGCAGGTTGTCAATTATAAGTGAGTATATACCATGTGAGTCTATCTGAGTCTGCGTTTACTCACTCAGGATGATCATTTCTAGTTCCATACATTTGCCCACAAATTTCAGGATTTCCTTGTTTTTAATAGTTGAGTAGTATTCCATTGTGTAAATGTACCACAGTTTCTTTATCCATTCTTCGACTGAAGGACATTTAGGTTGTTTCCAGGTTCTGGCTATTGCAAATAAGGCTACAATGAACATGGTTGAGCATATGTCCTTGTTGTGTGCTGGAGCATCTTCTGGGTATATTCCAAGGAGTGGAATAATTGGGTTTTGAGGAAGCCCTATTCCCAGTATTCTGAGAAAGCACCAGATTGATTTCCAAAGTGGTTGTACAAGTTTGCATTCTGACCAGCAATTAAGGAGTGTTTCCCTTTCTCCATATCCTCACCAGCATGCGCTGTCATTTGAGTTTTTGATCTTAGCCATTATGATGTGTGTAAGATGGAATCTCAGGGTAGTTTTGACTTGCATTTCTCTGATGACTAATGGTGTTAAGCATTTCTTTAAGCGTTTCTCAGCCATTTGATATTCCTCTGTTGAGAATTCTGTTTAATTCTGAGCCCATTTCTTTTTTTAGTTAATTAATTCAGATTACATCTAAATTGTTATCCCCTTGCTTGTCTCCTCCCATTCCTCCCTGTCTCACGCTTTCACCCTATTCCCATCCCGTATGTCTGCGACTGAGGGGGATCTCCTCCCCCATTATATGGTCACAGCCTCTCAAGGCTCATCTTGGTAGCCTGCTTATGCTTACTCTGAATGCCAGTGCTCCCCACCAAGGGGAAGTAATCAAATTTGAGGCACCAGAGTTCATGTCAGAATCAATCCTTGTTCTCCACTCAGCTGTGGAGAATGTCCTGTACATTGGCTAGATCTGAGTAGGGGTTTGATGTTTACTGCATGCATTGTCCTTGGTTGGTGCAGTAGTTTGAGCAGACCCCACTGGGCCCAGATCCACCTGTCATGATGTTCTTCTTGTAGGTTCCTAGGACCCTCTGTGTCCTTCTATTTCCCTGTTCTCCCATACTTCTCTCACTTAGAGTCCCAATAGGATGTCCTCATATCTATCCCAATCTCCTGGTAAGTGAAGACTTTCATGGGACATGCCCCTTGGGCTAGTATCCAATTATAAATGAGTATATACCATGTGAGTCTTTCTACTTCTGGGTTAACTCACTCATGATCATTTCTAGTTCCATCCATTTGTCCACAAATTTTGGGATTTTTTTTATAGCTGAGTAGTATTCCGTAGTGTAAATGTACCACAGTTTCTCTATCTATTCTTCGACTGAGGAACACTTAGGCTGTTTCCAGGGTCTGTATATTATGAATAAGGTTGCTATGAACATGGTTGAGCATACATCCTTGTTGTATGCTGGGTCATCTTCTGGGTATATTCCAAGGAGTGGAATAGCTGGGTTTTGAGGAAGTCCTATTCCCAGTTTTCTGAGATAGTGCCAGATAGATTTCCAAAGTGGTTGTATAAGTTTGCTTTCCCACCAGCAATGAACGAGTGTTCTCCTTTCTCCACATCCTTGCCAGCCTATGCTGTCATTTGAGTTTTTGATCTTAGCCATTATGATGTGTGTAAGATGGAATCTCAGAGTCGTTTTGATTTGTATTTCTCTGATGACTAAAGACATTGAACATTTCTTTAAGTGTTTCTCAGCCATTCGATATTCCTCTGTTGAGAATTCTCTGTTTAGTTCTGAGCCCCATTTCTTAATTGGGTTATTGGGTTTTGTGGTGCTTAATTTATTTAGCTCTTTATATATTTTGGATATTAGACCTTAGTCAGATGTAAGGTTAGTGAAGATCTTTTCCTAGTCTGTAGGCTGTCGCTTTGTTCTGTTGACAGTGTCTCTTGCCTTACAGAAGCTTCTCAGCCTCATGAGGTCCCATTTATTAATTGTGGAGCTTAAGGCCTGGCCTGTTGGAGTTCTGTACAGGAAGTTGTCTCCTGTGCCAGTGAGTCTCAGGCTCTTCTGAACTTTTTCTTCTAACCGATTTAGTGTCTCTGGTGTTATGTTGAGGTCTTTAATCCACTTGGATTTGAGTTTTGTGCGTGGTGATAAATATGAGTCCAATTGCATTTTTCTACATGTAGACATCCAGTTAGACCAGTATGATATCCTTTTTCCATTGAATAGATTTGGCTTCTTTGTCAAAAATCAAATGACCATATGTGTGCAGATTTATTTCTAGGTCTTTGATTTGATTCCATTGATCCACCAGCCTATTGCTGTGCCAGTACCATGCTGTTTTAATCCCTGTTGCTCTATAGTACAGCTTGAGATCAGGTATGGAGATTCCTCCAGAGGACCTTTTATTGTATAGGATTGTTTTAGCTATTTTGGTTTTTTTGTTTTTCCACATGAGGTTGAGGATTGATCTTTCCATGGCTTTAAAAAATTGCATAGGTATTTTGATAGGGATTCCTTTTTAGTTTGATGCAATCTTGTTATAACAGAAATTCTATAATTTCATACGTGAGTACTGCATTTATGTTATTTTGCCCTTCTCTCTTCCCTCCAACTCCTCTCATGACCTCCACCTCAAATAACCTTCTATTCACAACCTCTTTTCTTATAATTATTATTGTTACATGCACGCATGCACACATGTGCATGCACATACACATATATACACACACACAGATGTATTCACTTATGTAAATATAACTTTGTGTCCATTTAGTTTTGCCTTTATGTACGTGTGTTTGTAGGGCTAACCACTTGAGACAGAATAACCTATTTTTGACTGATATAAACTCTCTTGAATGCATGACATATGATTACTACAATTAATGAAATATATTTTTTTAAATAATATTTTTACTTTATTTGAGGCCTGGTGGCACTCAGAGGAAGGATAGCAGGCTACCAAGAAGAGACTTGATACCCTATGAGCTTATACAGGGGGAGGAGGTCCCCCTCAGTCACAGACATAGGGGAGGGGAGTAAGGGGAAAACAGGAGGGAGGGAGGAATTGGAGGATACAAGAGATGGGCTAACAATTGAGATGTAATATGAATAAATTAATAACATATTTTTTAAAAAATAAAAATTCATAAATGTATAGAACTCACTTTGATCATATAAACCCTTCTACTCAACTCTTTTTTTTTGAAACAGGAAGAGGAAAATAATATCTACCAAACCCTTACCAGACTCTTCCAAACACATCTTTCTAGTTTCATATCCTCTTTTAAAAATTCTTTTTAGATTTGTAAATCTTATTTTATGCATTTCAATGTTTTGCCTCTGTGTATGTCTGTGCACCACATGTGAGCCTGATGCCAAAAGTCATCAGAAGATAGCCCATAATTCCTGAAACTGGGGTTACAGATGATTATGAGCGACAATTGTGAGTATTGGGAATTAAACTATTATCTGCAATAACAAGTGTTTTTAACTGCTAAGCCATCTCTACAGACCCATGCGCCCTCTCTGAAAGACTAAAGTTCCAGGTGGCCAATTAATACTGCCAATACATGCATGTATGTGGGAGAATCTACTGGAGCATGGGCAACAAGCTGTACCACTAAAGAAAAGTGATTCTCCTTCTGGCAGCCACCCACTGCACATAGCTCCTCCACTAAGGGCCTCTGGATCTTCAGACTATTGATGCTGGAATTTTACCTGGCTTGATCTTCATGCAGGTTTTGTGAAAGTAACCAAAGTTACTGTGAAGTCATGTATTTAATGTTCATACCATTTATGGAAGGTAGAAATCCACATACATTCCTCTGATCTGCAGGCTCTTATATCGATCCCTCTGCTTCTTCTGAAATGTTTACTGAACCTTGGTGAGTGTAGACATTCCTTCTTTTATTTATTTATTTTTTATTTAAATAATTTATTCAGATTATATCTCAATTGTTATCTCCTCACTTGTATCTTCCTGTTCCTCCTTTCTCCCTCCCTCCCCTAGGCCTGTGACAGAAGGGGACCTCCTCTCCTACCGTATAATCACAGCCTATCAGGTCTCATCTGGGTAGCCTGCTTACCCTTCCTCTGAGTCCTATCAGGCCTCCCATCCAAAGGGAAGTGGTCATGTCAGAGTTCATGTCAGAGTCAGTCCCTGCTCTCCACTCAACTGTGGAGAATGCGCTGTCCATTGGCTAGATCTGATTAGAGGGAGGGTCTATGTTTACTGTATGCATTGTCCTTGGTTGGTCCAGTAGTTTGTGCAGGTTCCCCTGGGTCCAGATCCACCAGTTTTGATGCTCTTCTTGTAGGGTTCCAGAACTCTCTGAGTCCTTCTATTTCTCCATTCTCTCATATCTCTCTCACCTGGAGTTCCAATAGGAAGTCCAAGCACCTGTCCCCATTCACCGCTGAGTGAAGACTCTTAGAGGACATCCATTTTGGGCTAGTATCCAATTATAAGTGAATATATACCATGTTTATCTTTCTGGGCTTGGGTTAACTCACTCAGGATGATCTTTTCTAGTTACATCCATTTGCCTGCAATTTTCAAGATTTCCTTGTTTTTAATAGCTGAGTAGTATTCCTTAGTGTAAATGTTCCACAGTTTCTTTATCCATTCTTCAACTGAGGGACATCTAGGCTGTTTCCAGATTCTTGCTATTACAAATAAGGCTGCTATGAACACAGTTGAGCAAATGTCCTTGTTGTGTGGTAGAGCATCTTTTGTGTATATTCCAAGGAGTGGAATAGCTGAGTCTTGAGGTAAAACTATTCCCAATTTTCTGAGAAAGCTCCAGATTGATTTCCAAAGTGGTTGTATGAGTTTGCACTCCCATCAGCAATGAATGAGTGTGTTGATCAATGGAATCAAACTGAAGAGCAAGAAATAAATCCATATACTATGGACATTTGCTTTTTGACAAAGAATCAAAATCTATACGATGGAAAAAGGATAGCATCTTCAACAAATGGTGCTGGTCTAACTGGATGTCTACTTGTAGAAAAATGCAAGTAGATCCATATTTATCACTCTGTACAAAACTAAAGTCCAAGTGAACATAAAACCAGACATACTAAATCTGTTATAAGAAAAAGTGGGGAAGAGCCTGGAACACATTGGCACAGGAGACAACTTCCTGAACAGAACACCAACAGCTCAGGCCTTAATGTCAACAATTAATCAATGGGACTTCATGAGACTGAGAAGCTTCGGTAATGCAGAAGACACTGTCAATAGAGCAAAGCAACAGCCTACAGACTGGGAAAAGATCTTCACGAACCCTACATCTGACAAAGGTCTAATATCCAAAATATATAAAGAACTCAAGAAATTAAACATCACCAAACCAAATGATCCAATTAAGAAATGGGGTCCAGAGCTAAACAGAGAATTCTCAACAGAAGAATAAATGTTCAATGCCCTTAGTCATCAGAGAAATACAAATCAAAACAACTCTGAGATTCCATCTTACACCCATCAGAATGGCTAAGATCAAAAACTCAAGTGACAGCACATGCTGGCAAGGATGTAGATGTCCCATCTTTACCTGAGTACTCAAAGTTACTTTTTCTTAGCACTTTGACTAGAAATGTATTTCACTATGCATTGAAAAAGAAGCTTCTTTTACAAATGTTGCAAGCAGAGGAAATCCATGAATTTAAATATAAATATCAAGAAAGTAGTTATCAAGTGACCATTTATTGGAACAGCAGCAATAGGTTCCCCTACAGGACAGATGACCTCTGCCCTGTTTTTCAATCAGGCATGAATTCCTTCCTATAGAACAGGCCTTAAATCCAAATTTTGAAATGTGGTTGCTTACCTCTATGATAGGCTTTCCATTATTGCATCAGTGGCTATATCTTAAATGATTTCATTTAAGGTCAGTATTGTAACATTCAGACACTAATGTCCCATCTGACTCAGCAGCCTGTGTGAGTGTGAGGGAAGGGAAAATTTTAAACTACTGGTAGGAGTGTAAAATAGTGAAATCACTTTGGAAATCAGTTTGGAGGTTTCTTTAAAAACTAGAAATAGAGCTTTCATATGACTCAGCTACACCACTCCTAGGCACATACCCAAAGCACATTATAGCCCACTACCACAATCCTTGCATATCTGTGTTCTTTAGTACTCTATTTGTAGTAGCTGGGTAATAGAACCAACCTAGAAGCCTGTCAACTGATGAGTGGGCAAGGAAAAGGCAGTGCAAGTGCTTAATGGAATTTTATTTAACTTCAAAACCCTGAAATCATGAACTTTTTCAAGAAAATGGATGGAATTGGGAAAATATTATAGTGAGTGAGGTCACTCAGGCTTGGCAAGAGAAATACCACATGTTTTTCCCATATAAAGATCCTAGATTTGAATGTTTTGCTTTGTGTATTTAACTTGGAATATATATATACGCAGGAACTCTGGAACTCTGGAAATAGGTCATCAGAGGAGATGCATTATGAGAGGAGGGATACTAGATTATAAGTTAAGTGAATGTAGTGAGGGAGGCTACTGCATGTGGAACAGTTAAATCAACCTCAAACTAACTACAAATATCTCCTCCTACTGGCTGGCTTTTATACTAATAAAATCTATCTATCTATCTATCTATCTATCTATCTGTCTGTCTGTCTGTCTGTCTGTCTGTCTGTCTATCTATATCTACCTACCTATGATTTTCAGACAGGATTTGTCTTTGTAGCCTTGGCTGTCCTTGACTTGCTTTGTAGACCAGGCTGGCCTCGAACTCACAGAGATCCACCTGTCTCTGCCTACTTGAGTGCTGGGATTATAGGCATGAACCACCAATGTGGCAAAATGTATTTTTAATTGTATTTATTTTTTGGGAATGTAAATCAAATTACCTATATGTGCCTTGTGATCATCAAATTGAACAACATTGCTTTAGTTCAAACTAGGCCAGCTTTATTTAACTCTTTACCTTTGCTTTGTTGGGTACAGGAGATAAGCCGGGGTGGGTGGGGGGGTGGGGGGGTGGGGGAATTTAGTGTTCTCATCTCAAGATTCACTTAGAAAACATTGTCAAAGATAAGATGATTGCCTATCACTAAAATTTTATTTTGTTTCAGTATGCATACAGACACACATAAAAATATTAAAAATAGTTATTTTATGGCTAGTAGGGTTATATATTGTTACTTTTCCCAGTTTTCCATGTGATCTGAGTAGGGATTTATTAATTTCATCTTTAGAGAATGATATAGTAAATATGATTAAATGTCCCCTCAGGTATAATTTTTCTAAAAAAGCAAACAGGGAAAGCATAATTTTTAAGGGTTCTGAAAGCAGGTTCCAGAACAATCACTAACTTGGCAAATGGGGAAAAGCCCAGTGGCAGGCCCCTCTGGACTATGGCCCAGGAATTGCATGTGTAGATGCTTTCCCAGCTGCTTCCTCACATCAAATAGCTAACAACCCAGAGCTCCAAAGCCAAGCCATTTCCTGCTGTCATCATTGATGAAGCCTATACACAGATGGAGAAGTAAATAAAAGGGAGAAATGGTGAGTTTCTATATTTGACCCAGTTACTATTTTTGCCAAATAAGGAGGAAAAGCTTAGAATTTTAAGCATGAGGAAATAGATCCTGGTATTGTGAGAAAAATCTTGCTGCTCTTTTAAAGACTTTTATAGATGTACACTTCGTTCTTGGAAATCAGGGCAGAATTTGACACAGTATATATAGGCTCAGAGTTGTAACATTACATTCAAACCAGAAAAGAGGGGCTATTTGAGAAAGGCATAGAGCAACCACACACGTGTGTGTGTGTGTGTGTGTGTGTGTGTGTGTGTGTGTGTGTGTGTGTTTAATTTGACCTAAGAACCAAACCCACAGGGTAGGCACAAGGCCAAAGCTTTACAGCTATCATTGCTGAGTCTTCAAATTTGGACAATTTAAGGCTTTCAATGAAAATGGTAAACACCACTAGAAAGAGTGAAATATTTTATGCAGTCTTATTTCTGGCTCATTCAGAACCAGATTAACCAAATTATCATGTGTTTGGCAGTGTTGCACTCCTCCTCTCAGTATCTCACTACTGTAATACAGTGCCAGATGATCTTTGGTGTCCCACTTTTACATTTCAAGTGTATAACTTTAAGGGTTTGTCCTTTGATACTTTCCAGGGTTTCTTATGTTTATTTTGTGGCGGGCTCTAAGAGGCTGAGAAGCTTCATGAAATTAAGGGAAAGATGGCATACAGGGTCCTTTCAAGACCTTATTGCTATTAAAAGCAGCTACTTTCCATTCTCCTTGCTTGCTGAAGAATACAGGGTAAACTCCTGCATTCTGGGTCTAGTTGTGTAACAATAGAAGGTAAACTATGTTTTGACTTTCAATTTTGTATTTACTTACATTGGTTATTTTTAGTTAGTCCAAGTCTAGGAATATTTAAAAATCACTCCTTCCTGAAATAGCTTTTGTTCCCTGAAATTGGAAAACTAAAATGCTTTCAAGTTGCAAATCATTACATTGATGGTTATAAGATGTTCTTTTTATTAAACAGCCTGAGATTAAGTGAGCAAGCAATAGACCCTCTGGAGTCCTGAGGCTTTTAATGATTATTCTCAGCTTGATGATGTTGGCCTTGAATACTGCCTGTTAGTCAACCTTCCATTGCTATAATAAAAACTTGACATAACTAACTTATAAAAGATTAGGGGTTATTTTGCTTCACAGCTTTGCAAATTCTGGTCCATGATTGATTGCTCTCATTTCTTTGGGCCTGTGGAGAGGAAATATACCATGGCAAGAGTGTATCACAAAACAAAAGTCTATGGTCACAGGGCAGCAGAAAGAGGAGCTAATGAGGACCAAGGCAGTCCCATAATCTCTTTCGTAGTATACCGTTAAGTGACCTCAAGGCTTCCCACTAAATCCCACCTCTAAAAGTTTAACCATCTTACTCCCTGGGGCCTAAAGCTTCTAAAATATGGGTCTATGGGTGATATATGAAGTTCGTACTATAACATTCAACCTCAGGAACCAAAAAGTTTATATCCATCTCAAAATGCAAAGGACATTCAATCCATACCCAAGAAGACCCATAGTATTTTTCATTCATTAATTAATTAATTAATTAATTAATTAATTAATTAAATCACTTCACAGCCTGATCCCAGGCCCCTCCCTCCTCTCCTCCCAGTCTGACTCTCATGTCTCCCTTACCCCATTCCCCCCCTCTTTCTTCTCAGAGAAGGGATGTCCAAAAAGGGTACCAACTCACTTGGCACCTCAAACTGCAGAAGGACTAAGCCTATCCCCTCCCACTGAGGCCAGACAAGGTAGCCCAGCTAGGGAAAAGGGATCCAGTGGCAGGCAAATGAGTCAAAGACAGCTCCTACTTTCATTGTTAGGGGACCCACATGATGACCAAGCTGCACATCTGCTACATATGTGTAGGGGTGTCTAGGTCCATCCCATGCGTGCTCCTTAGTTGGTGTTTCAATCTCTGTGAGCCCTCATAGGCCCAGGTTAGTTTACTCTGTATGTCTTCCTGTGGTTTCCTTGAACCATTCAGCTCCCTCAATCCTTCTTCCAACTCTTCCACAGAACTCCCTGAGCTTGACCTATGGTTTGGCTGTGGGTCTCTACATCTGTTTCTATCAGCTGCTAGATGAAGCCTCTCAGAGGACAGTTATGCTAGACTTTTGTCTGCAGTCAAAGCAGAGTGTCATTAATAGTGTCAAATGTTGGCTTTCTCCTATGGAGTGGGTCTCAAGTTGGGCCACTCATTGGTTGTCTATTCCCTCAATCTCTGCTCCATCTTTATTCTTACACTTCATGTAGGTGAGACAAATTTTGGGTTGAAGGTTTTATTGGTGGGTTGCTGTCCTCCTCCCTGCACTGGAAGTTCACTTGGATACAAGAGGTGAAGACTTCACGCTCTGTATTCCTTGTTGCTAGGAGTTTCAGATAGGGTCACCCCTATAGACTCCTGAAACCTTCCCTGTCCCAGAGATGCCCTACCCACCAATTTCCATTCTCTCTCCAAGTTCTCCCTCTCCCTCCTCACTCACTTGATCACTACCTCCTTTCCTACCCAGTTCCTTCCCTCTATCTACTTAGATGTCTATTTTATATTCCCTTCTGAGTGAGAGTCAAACATCTTCCATTTGGCCCTCCTTGTTACTTGGCTTCTTTGGGTCTTTGGGTTGTAACATGGTTATCTTGTTCTTTATGGCTAATATGCACTTATAACTGTGTGTATACCAGATATGTCTTTTGTGCTAATGTCTGGCTGTGGATCTGAGGAGGTCCAGGGTAGGGTCTTTGGATGCGGATGCCCTTCCAGTTCACCTCAACTCTTGGGTCACCAGAGCAGATGGCTCAGGCAATTGATCAGAATCAAAAGAAGAAAGAAAAAGGAAGCCCAGGGTTTTGTCTCTAGGAACTGGCTGTACTGTGGCTGAGGAGGAAAACTTAACTGACCAAAATTTTCCTATAGCTGAAATTGTAAAAGTGGTTTCTAGGTAGAGACTGCATGGGGGTCATAAAAGGAGGCTTTTTGATTTGTAGATAGGCCTCTTTGTGGAGATCTTCAGTAAGCTAATTTAAATTTAGGCTTGGTAATCCTAAAATGCTGATGGTAAAGCCCTGCATCTGCTAACCTATTTGTGAATCTGCAGGGAAATAAGAAATAAGAGAGATATAGAAAATAAACCACTCACACACATATATACAAGAAAAAAGGTAGATGAAGTTAGGCATCCTAACTTCAACTAAAGTGAAGCTTCCTAATTTCAGTGCCATTTATTTGTTCTTGGTCACCTTACTTATACTTCTGAGAAAGAGGAATTAATTACATCATAGTCAAAAAAAGGACAATTAATCATGAAAATAAATGAACTCTAAAATACAACAGGTTATATGTTTTAAAGCTAAACATTTCTTATCTAGGTATCCATTACATAAGTTCACAGTGAGTTCAGAGTGGCAAAGGTCCAGCTATCTCTTAGTTCATAATTTGTTCAGGACAATAATTTTATCTCTTTCAATCTAAGAAACAGAGTAAATTTAAAATGACAACATATGATGCCACAAAGTGACAAGTTATAAGGAATTATAACAGAACAGTTTGTATATATAGACATTAAGGCTCATGCTTAGTTTGGACATCTCTAGGTAGCCCTATTATATGGTGGGTTCATGGGAAGTTTAAACCAACTTACCTATATTTATAGTGAATACCAAGATTCCTGGTGCCATCTGGAGTGGAGGCTTATCCCTAGTGAGGCATCTGGAGGTCCACAAAGGTGTTTATTGCAGCCATAAACTCTCTAAAATTGTTTTAGGAGATCTAAAAGAGTTTAGCTTATTAAACTATTTGAATCAAATCAGGAATTCCATAATCAGGGATTAATTCATCTGAACAACAAAAAATTCTCAACAAGATCCTGTTAGAAGTTTGCTCAATCAGAACTGGTCAATATCCAGAAAGTGACAGTTCACAGCAATACTGGATATTTTTCTTTTTGGTTTTTAGAGACAGGGTTTCTCTGTGTAACCTTGGCTGTCCTGGACTCACTTTGTCGACCAGGATGACCTTGAATGTAGCCTTGGCTGTCCTGGACTTTCTTTGTAGACCAAGCTGGCCTTAGACTCATAGTGATCCTCCTGTCTCTGCCTCCTGGGTGCTGGGATTAAAGGCATGTGCCACCATGCCAGGCTCTAATGCCAGATTTTCGAGAGATGTATCAGTGCACAATTGACAGGGTAGTCAGAGGTTGGAAGCAATTCTGGGGTATATCATGGTACAGACCTTGCAAAGTACTGGATCCCTTCCAGAGACCTCTCATGCATACGGAACTTCCCCAAATCAAAGACTCCTGACAGTGTGTCAGAGGTTGAAAGCATTTCTGGGGGTGCACCATGGCACAGACCTTGCAAATACCAGATCACCTCCTAGACAGCCCTCATGCTTAATGAGCTCCTTTAACAGGATAGCTCTTGACATTTTTGGGCCTGCGTTACCTTCAAAACAATTGTAGATGCCTTCATTTCACACTCTGGGAGAGCTGTTTCTTAGAAGTCACAGAGGCATTTTTTACTACTGGCCTTGTGTAAAGAGCTTGAGTCATTTTTATAAGCCACTAACAACATTATCATCTTTGGTCACATTACTACAGTGCTCTTTTCTGGCCACACTATGAATTTTTTTTTTTTTTAGCCGATTCTTACAGGAAGTTTGGCTAAAAGAAGCTAGTGATATACACGGTGTTTCTTTTTTTTAAATTAATTTATTCATATTACATCTCAGCTGTTAGCCCATCCCATGTATCCTCCCATTCCTCCCTTCCTCCCACTTCCCCCCTACTCCCCTCCCTTCCCCTATGTCTGTGTCTGAGGGGGACCTCCTCCCCCTGTATATGCTCATAGGGTATCAAGTCTCTCCTTGGTGACCTATTATCTTTCCTCTGAGTGTCACCAGGCATCTCCATCCAAGGGACATGTTCAAATATGGGGCACCAGAGTTTGTGTGAAAGTTAGATCTCCTTCTCCTCTCACCAGTGGGGAATGTCTTGTCCATCGGCTAGTCTGGGTAGGGGTTCGAGGTTTACTGCCTATTTTTTCCTTGGCTGTTGCCTACAAAATATTTTGAAGATATTGAAAGAACAATTCTCAACTTCATATGGAGAAACAAAAAGCCCAGAATAGCAAAAACAATCCTATACAATAAAAGATCCTCTGGAGGAATCTCCATACCTGATCACAAATTGTACTATAGAGCAATAGTAATTAAAACAGCATGGTACTGGCACAGCAATAGGCTAGTGGATCAATGGAATCGAACTGAAGACCCAGAGATGAATCCACACACATTTGCTCACTTGATTTTCGACAAAGAAGCCAAATCCATTCAATGGAAAAACGACAGCATCTTCAACAAATGGTGCTGGTCTAACTGGATGTCTACATGTAGAAAAATGCAATTAGACCCCTATTTGTCACCATGCACAAAACTCAAGTCCAAGTGGATTAAAGACCTCAACCTAAAACCACAGACATTAACCCAATTAGAGGAAAAAGTGGGGAAGAGTCTGGAACTCATAGGCACAGGAGACAACTTCCTGAACAGAACACCAACAGCCCAGGCCTTAACATCAACAATTAATAAATGGGACCTCATGAGGCTGAGAAGCTTCTGTAAGGCAGGTGACACTGTCAAGAGAACAAAGCGACAGCCTACAGACTGGGAAAAGATCTTCACCGACTCTTCATCTGACAAAGGTCTAATATCCAAAATATATAAAGAACTCAAGAAATTAAACACCATCAAACCAAATAACCCAATAGAGAAATGGGGCACAGAGCTAAACAGAGAATTCTCAACAGAGGAATATCAAATGGCTGAGAAACACTTAAAGAAATGCTCGACCTCCTTAGTCATCAGAGAAATGCAAATCAAAACGACACTGAGATTCCATCTTACACCCATCAGAATGGCTAAGATCAATAACTCAACTGACACCTCATGCTGGCGAGGGTGTGGAGAAAGAGGAACACTCCTGCATTGCTGGTGGGAATGCAAACTAGTAGAACCACTTTGGAAAGCTATCTGGTGCTTTCTCAGAAAAATGGGAATAGGGCTTCCTCAAGACCCAGCTATTCCACTCCTTGGAATATACCCAGAGGATGCACTACCACACAACATGGATATATGCTCAACCATGTTCATAGCTGCCTTATTCATAATAGCCAGAACTTGGAAACAACCTACGTGTCCCTCTATAGAAGAATGGATAAAGAAACTGTGGTACATTTACACTATGGAATACTACTCAGCTATTAAAAACAAGGAATTTCCAAAATTTGTGGACAAATGGATTGAACTAGAAATTGTCATAATGAGTGAGTTCACACAGAAGCAAAAAGAGCTAAATGGTATATACTCACTTATATCGAGACACTAGTCCAAGGTGTACGTCCCCATGAAAAACTGTACCTACCAGGATAGTGGGTAAGAGGGGAGGTCATCCCATTGAGACTTTAGGTGTGAGAAGCCTGGGAGAAAGAGGAAATAGAAGGGTCCAGCGGGTCCTGGAAAACTACAGGCGAGTCTGGGCCCTGGGGTCCTCTGCAAACTACATGGTGTTTCTTGAATGCTTTGCTACCTTGAAATTTCCTCTGTCAAGTAAATTCGTCAATTATTTTAACCTCTTTCTCCCACAAAGTCTTAGGGGATACCTTCATATTCTTTTCCATAGTGTAAACCTATCAATTAACTTCCCAATATAATATTCAGTTTCATTAGAACCTTAATTAGCATAGTTCATACACATTTTATCATTAGTCTGGTCTTATTAGGCCCTATTAGAATGATCCACTGAGATTTGCTTATAGCATTCTAGGCTTTTTCTATTTTGCTTCTCCAATTTTTCTGATTACTCCCATGAAGTAGTTGCAAAGACACTTCCCCCTTGTCATGTATATAGTAATGCCAAAGATTCCACTCTTCAGTCCCAATTTATATTAGTTTTCTGTTATTTTAACTGATACCTGAGGCAACTTGGAAACTTAGAAAGAGAATTTTGTTCTTTGATCACAGTTTTACAGGCTCTAGTTCATGATCAGGTGGTTCTACTCCTAGGATGTCACTGGTAGTTCTGGAAGGCAATAGTAAGGAGCACATGGCCAAGTGAATCTGTTTAATTTGTGATCAGAAATCAAAGCAGAGAAAGAGTCTGGGTTCTTGTAGCCTATGATCGAAATATGTTTTGCTGGACTCCAACTCTTAAAAAATTATATCCCTTCCTATAACACCTGCTTGGGAAGTAAGTTTTCAACACATAATCCTTTGGGAAACACTTAAGATTCAATTTATTGCTTGGAATATGAAACAGTTTTTACAGAGCATCATTTTATAGACATAAAGTCGCTCTAAAGTGGTGACTGGTTCTTTTGTTTTGTTTTCATATTTGTTTTTTATTAATTTATTCATATTACATCTAAATTGTTAGCCCATCTCTTGTACCCTCCCATTCCTCCCTCCCTCCCGCTTCTCCCCTACTCCCCTCCCCTATGTCTGTGACTGAGGGGGACCTCCTCCCCCTGTATATGCTCATAGGGTATCGAGTCTCTTCTTGGTGACTTGTTATCCTTCCTCTGAGTGCCACCAGGCCTCCCTATCCAGGGGACGTGGTCAGAAATGGGGAACCAGAGTTTTTATGAAAGTCAGACCTCCCTCTCCAGTCAACGGTGGAGAATGTCTTTAGATTTTAGTTACCAGGAAAGTGGGTAAGAGGGGAAGACATCCTATTGGGACTTTAGGTGAGAGAAGCATGGGAGAATGGGGAAATAGAAGGATCCAGAGGGTCCGGGAAACTTGCAAGAAGAATGTTATGATGGGCGGATCTGGGTCCTGGAGTCCTTCTTGCTCAAACTATGGCACCAGCCAAGGAAAATATAGGCAGTAAACTTCAAACTCCTACCCAGACCTAGCCAATGAACAGGACTGGTTCTTAGTTATTTTATATGCAACATAGATACCAGTGGTCTTGGTACCACAAAACTTTGAGAATATTTTCTTACCTTTAATATATAAGTGCCTTAAGGGTATCATTTGTAGCAAATCCACACTAGGTTAATCAGCTTTCAGTTGTCTAGGCACCAGCTCAAATGATGCCAAGGTTGTGGGTGGAATCTCAAATGATCCATTTAGCCTTTGGCAGATGCCAGAAGCTCCCCTTGTGCTTACCATGTTGCAAATGCACTGCACTCATGAAAAGACTGGATCTTGGTGTCTAGCCTATCTGAGGGTTTATGCAAAATTTTTATAGTAGGAAAACAAGGGAATGATGAGTGTTCAGAACTCTAGACCATAGTAGAAGAAGAAACTTAGAAAGGCAATGAATTCAGATACCATGTCTTTGACTTGTGGCTTTATTGATATCAGATGTTTTAGCCATGTAGCAATGTGACATTCAATCTTCTGCCTTAGTTTCATCATATGTTAAATGGATAGGATAAGACATATCTAACCGTCATTAAATAACCGAAGCATAGCATGGTGTTTAAAACATAGTGGGCGACCAGATGGCTATCTGGATGTTGTATATGTGAAATCTCCTCATTGCCCCTTGGCAGTGAAATTTGGAATGTTGGAGGAGATGGTGACCTTTGTGTTTCATTTTATGACCTGATGTTGATTTTAAATTAATTAATAACACAGCTTACTTTAGTAATGTTTGTAAGTTCCAAAGGGCACAAATGATAAGGGAAGTCGATTGCTATGGTATGGTCCCAGTTAGTGTTCAAGTAGACATCAGGATCAGAGGTCATCTAGCTTGTTGCACTATGAGGGCTCTTTTTGGCTCCATCACCCATATTCCAGGATAGACTTTCATGTTTGGGCCGTTTTGTTTTTCATGCAGTTTGCAAAAACCAGGAGCTTTCCTTGTATGTTGAGCCCAAATTTATCTACTTATGATGCCCTTAAGTTGGAACTGCTTAAGTTTGTCTCACAGAGTCACCCAGAGTAAGCTTATTCCGTTCTACTGTTTCAGATAGCTTATGACAAGTTTTGTTATATTAAATAATATATCTTATATCATTTTGAAGTAGCTCCTTTTAAAGACTCACCAAAATGATTCGGTATTCATAGTTTCTTCATACTGTCACAGATTGTGTTCTATAGAAGATAATGTTGAAAGGAACTTTAAGGCACAATATTTTTATAATTTATCAGTGCTTGTGTAAGTAATGGGGGTGAAAGTAAGGGTTGGGAAAGAAAGAAGTTGAACTGTGATTCAACTGTAATTCAATCTCAGCTAATTAACACTAAAGAGAGTACTGCCTTTGAATGTTGCCCACTGGTAGGCTGAAATGGCCATCCATCATACCAAGCCTCTGTCTATAACTAGATGTGGGGAAAGGTGTCACATTGGAGTGAGTCAGAAGCCTATAGATGAGCCTTTCTGTTGACTGCTTCATCTAGGCAACACATATTTTATTGGAGACAGATCTTAGCTAACACATCCATATGTATACCTTTTTGTCTCCTGTTCTCTGTGTCTTGTGATTTCACACATATTCAGCACATAGTTCTTCCAGTAAGCTAGGGAGCTACTAGCCCTCTATTCCTTAAGAAAAGGCAAGTGAGAGACATTGATTGGATGAATGTCAGCTCTGTTACAACAGTTTCTTTCAGATTTTAATTGATACGGTGTCCCACTTTTCATATCTGTTATATAATCTCACCCCCATTTGCTTCTTCTGTTATCCTTATTTCTGAAAGTTTGACATCTCATCTAAAACCAGGCCTTACTTGTTAATTTATACTCACACTTGTGTAAAGGACTACAAAGAGACATTCCAGTACATTACCTAGAATCCATACTGTTGCTTAATGATAGTTCTATTTTTTCCTTCAAGTTGTTTTTTCTCTATATGACATTTTTCTTGTTTGTCATGGGAAATAAGAAGTTATTAGTGGCAAAGTTACAGCTATCGTGTATAAGTAAATGCCCCGTTAGTCTCTGGGGGTAGTTTTTCCTATTTGGACAATTATGCCTTATAAGTTAACAGAGCTCTGTATTTCAGGGACATCTACACAATGGAATACTACTCAGCTATTAAAAACAAGGAAAACTTGAAATTTGCAGGCAAATGGATGGAACTAGAAATTATCATTGTGAGTGAGGTAACCCAGGCCCAGAAAGACACACATAATATATACTCACTTGTAAGTGGATATTAGCCCAACATAGATGTCCTCTGAGTGTATCCACTCAGCAGAGTGTCAGGACAGATGCTGGGACTCACTGATGTACTCCAGGTGAGAGTGGTATGTAAGAAAGGTAAGATGGAAGGGTCCAGAGTGTTCAGGAGTCCCACAAGGAGACCATCAAGACTGGCAGATCTGGATCCAGGGAAGGCTGCACAAACTTTGTACCAACCAAGGACAATGCATGCAGAAAACCTTGACTGCCTGTTCAGACCTAGCTAATGGACATCTCATTTTCCATGGTTGTGAGGAGAGTGGGGACTGCCTCTGACATGAACTTTGGTGCCCCCAATTTGATCACTTCCCATTGGTGGGGAGGCCTGGTGGAACACAGAGGAAGGGGAAGCAGCCTATGTAGATGAGACCTGATAGGCTGTGGTCATATGGTGGGGGAAGAGGTCCCCTTCTGTCACAGGTCTAGGGGAGCAGAATAGGCCAGAAGAAAGAGGGAGAGTAGGAACAGGAACGTACAAGTGAGAAGATAACAATTCAGATGTAATCTGAATAAATTATGAATAAAAACAAGCTAAATAAATAAGTAAAATGATGTGCAAAGTACCTCAATAGAGCAGGTGGGTTGTACAGACTGCTTTTGTGTCAGCGTGACAAAATCGAGAGTCATCTGAAAGCAGGGTATCTCAATTGAGAAAATGCCTCCATAAGATACTAGGAAACCTATAGGGCCTTCTCTTGACTGATGATTGATGTGGGAGTACCCAGGCCATTGTGAGTGGTGCCATTCCTGGGCTCATGGTCCTGAGTGTCTAAAAAAAAGGTGACTGCGCAAGCCAGTAAGCAGCACTCCCCTAATGCTTCTGTTTCAATCCTTGACTCCAGGTTCCTGCCTTGAGTTCCTTTCCTGATTTCACTCAATGACAGAGTATGACCTAAGAGTTGTAAAGAGATAGACCATTTTCTCCCTAAGCTGCTTTCATTTATGGCATTTTAGCACAACAATAGAAATTCCAAGACACAGTGATAAGTGGCATACTAGTTTGCTTGGGTGCTAGGATTTTGTAACAAAGTGCCATAGAGGTATAGCTTGAATAACAGGAATTACCTTTTTGTTTTGTTTTGTTTTGTTTTTGTTTTCATGCTTTTTTTTTATTCATATTACATCTCAATTGTTAGCCCTTCCCTTGTATCCTCCTATTCCTCCCTCCCTCCCGCTTCCCCCCTTCTCCCCTCCCCTATGTCTGTGATTGAGGGAGACCTCCTCCCCCTATATATGCTCTTAGAGCATGGAGTCTCTTCTTGGTAACTTGCTATCCTTCCTCTAAGTGCTGCCAGGCCTCCCCATCCAGGGGACGTGGTCAAATGTGAGACACCAGAGTACATGTGAGAGTCAGATCTCACTCTCCACTCCACGGTGGAGACTATCCTGTTCATCGGCTAGGTCTGGGTAGGGGTTCGAAGTTTACTGCCTATATTCTCCTTGGCTGGTGCCTTAGTTTGAGGAGGACCCAGATCTGCCTGTCATAAAGTTCTTCTTGTAGGTTTCCAGGACCCCCTGGATCCTCTATTTCCCCATTCTTCCGTGCTACTCTCACCTAAAGTCTCAATAGGATGTCCTCTCCTCTGACCCACTTTCCTGGTAAGTAAAGTTTTTCATGGGACATACCCCTTGGAGTAGTGTCTCGATATCAGTGAGTATATACCATTTGAGTCTTTCTGCTTCTGGGTGAACTCACTCATTATGATAATTTCTAGGTCAATCCATTTGTCCACAAATTTCGGGAATTCCTTGTTTTTAATAGCTGAGTAGTATTCCATAGTGTAAATGTACCACAGTTTCTTTATCCATTCTTCTACTGAGGGGCACTTAGGCTGTTTCCATGTTCTGGCTATTATGAATAAGGCTGCTGTGAACATGGAGAAATTGCTTTTTTAATTAACTTTATAATAGCTGAAGTGCTAGAAGCTTGAGATTTAGGTGTTAGTGGAACTGGTCCTTCCATGAGAGTACTGTGAGAAAAAGTCCTATCCCCAATTTCCCTTCATGGTTTGCAGATCATCATCATCTTTTTTTCCATCTTTTTTTGTCTAGTTACCTTCTAAATTTGCATATAGCATATAAATGTAAAAAGTGATGGCTTCATGATGATACTTTGATCAATGATATCATTTATTTTGTCTATATTCACTCCCCACCACCATCTCCTGTCCTTTCTCCAAACTTTCCATTATCCATTACCTTTTCCCATTTATATTTTCATGTCATAAATGTGTGTGTATGTGTGTGTGCGTTTACCTATGTCTTACACTATCTTCCCTGTGTATACATCTGTGCCCAAATTTCTTCTCTTCTGAAAAATATTACATTTAGGGATGTAGAGAAGGATCTTTGGTAAAGAGCACTTATGCTCTTTCAGAGAACCTGGTTTCCGTTCTCAACAACTACACTGCAGCTAACAACCAGCTCTAACTCCACTTCCAAAGGATCTGTCACCCTTTTCTAGCCTCCTTGGCCTTGCATGTATATTGTGCATAGACATAATACATCCAAGCAAAGCATCCATACATATAAGGTAAAAATAAAGAAATATTTTTAAAACACCATTTATATTAAATCAGGGCCTGTCTAATGAAAAATTTTAACTCAGTTACTTTTGTAAATCCCTCAGCTCCTAGTGTAGTCTCATTTTGAAGTACTAGAGATAAAGGCACAAGCATATAATTCATAAGAGAGACACAACTCATGAGGCCTTGATAGCTTCAGTTCTTTGACTCATAATCTATATTCTTCCCATTGTAGTCACAATACCATATGGGATCTGTGAAGCAGTTCAGTATACTTCTGAATGAAGTTTCTCCATCCTCAACTAATATTGTTTCTAAGGTGGTGTTTTAACTGCAAGTTAACTTGCAGTCTTCTGAAAGAGCAACAAGTGCTCTTTACCATGGATCTTTCCAGTGCCCATGGCTATAACTACTAAATAAGTGAATTATACATTTGACTATGATGAGATGATGATCAAGTGTATTCATCTGTAATCTAGATTCTGAGCCAAGACTCCACACGTCACCTAGTCCTTATAAGCTTTTATTCTTTCAGTGGACATGGTGACAATGCCAGTTAAATACCATGGTCCTGGAGTTTTCAAATGTTTGGAGTTTTCCTTTTCCCACTGTACCATTATTCATGAATGGTAATAAACATCTTTGGAGAAAGATTTAGGGAAATAGTAGTGATACACAATAGAGTTTGGAGACCTTTCTATGTATGGCTCAATCTCTTTTATTCAATAGATTTAGATCAGAAAACTAACTAGGTTTATGAATAGCTCCAGGAATTGTAACACTTTTATTGAGGTAACTTTCATTAGTGCCAGAATAATTAGATGTTATTTTTTTCTGTTTGTACAAAACTAAGCAGCACCCTCTTTCACTTCTATTCTACTTTGCCTATGTAGATTTTACATATCATTTTACATTGTATTAACCATCTTCCCAACACTCTTATGGATAAAAAGTGATTGGCTGACACGTTGACTTTACTAGTCATTAAACTCCATGGTTTGGTCTCTATAGTTTGGCATTTCTGAAACACTTTGACATCACTCACCTAGATTTGGTGACTAATTCTCTTACATCAATTCTAACACACACACAAAAGACATATCTCTTAAGATTGTAGTAATGTTGCTATTCCTGTCATCAGAATACTTCCTAAGGTTTTGACACATAATGTCTATTGCATATATCACAATGACTTGATGAGTTTTCCCCATACTTTATAAAATAGATCTAACCTACCATGACTATTCCTCTGAGACATTAAATAGTTCTTTCATTTACCTTAGCATTTCCACTTCATTCAGTATGGACCATAATCTTTTTTATGTTATCTGGAGTTCAAACCATCTTCTGCTATCTTTACCAGGGTGTAAATTCCTCCATCTTTGAATAACACTTGTAAATCAATAGATTCTTCTACATCCGGTTTGCCTTTCCTTCCTTCCTTCCTTCCTTCCTTCCTTCCTTCCTTCCTTCCTTCCTTCCTTCTTTCCTTCATGTATATTGCCTTTATAAGTCACCAATATAACTCAGTTTTACTTGGCCCTCTCTGGGCTCCTGCTGGTACATACTGGCTCATTCCTGTGGCTTCCTTGGAGTATAATCCCTTTCTTCTCTTATCATGCTAAGCATTTTTTAAAAAACCAGGGTTATGCTTTGTTGTAATCCAAGTGACAGGCCCTTTTGTCAGCAGAGGTGTTTAAGGATAGAGAACTAATTCTTAGTAGGTGGAAAGAACACTTGGATTCAAAGGTATTAGGGTTTCACTATGAACTCTCTCTAAAAAATTTTTTTTAATTTTATGTGTATTGGTGTGAAGGTGTCAAATCCCTTGGAACTAGAGTTACAGACAATTATTAGATGCCATATGGGTGTTGGGAATTGAACCCAGGTCCTCTGAAAGAACAGTCAGTGCCTTTAATGGCTGAGCCATCTGTCCAGCCCCTCACCATAAACTTTTGATAACATCTTGCTCTCTGGTATCTTCCTTATCATAAATGGAATGACTGTCTCAATTCTGTAGTAACTTTTTAATGAATTGGTCATTATTCTGGGGTGGTTTGAGTGAGTATGTCTCTTATTGGCTCATGTATTTTAATACCTAGTCCCCAATTACTGGTACTTTTTGTGGAGGTGGAGGAGGAGTATCTTTGCTAGAAGAAGTGTGTCACTGGGAGGGGCGTAAGCTTTGAGATGATATAGCCTCACTCTGCTTCCAGTTTGCACTTCTTTGCTTCATACTTGTGGTTGAGGTGTGACCTTTTGCCTTCTTGCTGCCATGCTTAATATTTGCTGTTATACCTCCCTACCGTGATGGACTCTTATTCATCTGGAATCACAAGAATAAACAGAAACAGAAAAGTAGCTAATAGCATGCCTATATCAACTAATTAATAACCAACAAGCGGGCTCCCACTGTCATAAAAATAGTGACTGACCCAACTCCAAAGATAGATCCTCTTTTCCACTCTTGTGGACTATGGCTAGCATTGACTTTGGTATGAAGAGTCTATGACAGTAAGATGATGGTTTCAAGTGCAGAGTATATTTTTATGGACCAACTTCTGTGATAGAAATCACGATTGAGCAGAGGAAGTATTCAATATAAAATGTAGGGATTTTTTTCATTTTTCTTCCGTATTCCCCTCAGTTCCCCCCTTTCCCCTCCTATACAGATCCAAACACTTTATTTCTCTCATTAGAAAACAAACTGGTATCTAAGGGATACTAATAAGATAAAATAAAGTTAAAACAAAAACAAACAAATCAGAATAGGATAAGACAAGAGAAGAAAAAGAGCGAAAGGAAAAGCACAAAGAAACACAGAGACATAAAGACACATATTTGCGTACATACAAATCTCTTAACAACACAAACTGGAAGCCATCATATATAAGCAAAGGATCCATCAATTTTAAAAAAAGCTCTGTCTCAACATTATGTGACTAAGAACATCCAAACTGGACATTGAGATTGTTTTGTGTTGCCATCTACTGCTAGGTGAGGGCCCTACCCTTAACAGTGGTTTGTTTCCCCAGTGAGATTGCATTGCAGAAAACTTATTTTTTATTTTCAAGCGGTTATCATCAACTAGAGATAGTTTCTGGGTTAGGGGATGGGGGTTCTAGGACATCATCTGGTGCAGACCATGAAAGCTCTATTCATGCTGCTACAGTTTCTGTGAATTCACATGTGTATCAGTCATGTTGTTTAGGAGAACTTGTTTCCTTGGTGTCCTTTGTCTTCTCTGGCTTTTATACTCTTTCTGCCTCCTGTTCCACAAGGTCCCCTAAACGCTGACAGGAAGGATTTGATGGAGATAGTACATAGGGTGACTGTTTCTTCAAGGTCTCTCACTCTCTGCATATTGCCTGCCTGTTCGTTTCTGTATTTGTTCTCTTGTGTGTGCTGCAGAAGGAGGCTTCTCTGATAATAATTAAGCAAGGTGTTGATCTATGAGTAGAGTAGAATGTCATTAGGGAGCCATTTAATTGTTATGTTGGTTTAATACAAGAGTAGTATTTAGTTCTACTCTAGGTTTCTTACCTTCCTAGTCTTATGTTCTTGGCTACACAAAAAGCATTAGGTATGGATTGTATTTCATAGGGTAAGCCTTAAATCAAATTGGATCTCTGGTGGTTACTCATACAAGCTTTGTGCCACTATTGCATCAGTGTATCTTGTAGGCAGATCACTATTGTAGGATTTAAGGTTTTGTAGCTGGGTTTGTGTTTACTCTTCTCTTTTGGTAGCACGCAGAATGCCTTCCAGTACCATGAACACTAGGGCCTTACTTTAAGTTGTTTGTTTGTTTGTTTGGAGAGCAACCAATAGACTTGACAACACCCTGGGTTGTTTGGGGGTTCCCATGGGACCTCTGTGGCCTTCAGCTCGATTAGGTGTAATGAATTACTGGGACTAGAAGCTTCATTTGGTGGTGATAGATGTCTAGTTGGGGCTTTGTTTCTCCCCATTATTTGGATATTTCCTTTAGGTTACTGTCACATAAGTATTTATTTTAGGAAGCATTATACTAGCCCTCAAATGTCTTTTCTGTCCCTCTCTGTATCTCTTCCTTTACTTCCTCCTCCCTCTTAAATATTCCTGTTACAGTTCCCACTTCTCATCTATCCATAAATATCCCTAGTCCCTTACTCTATGCCTAACCTCTGCTGTTAGCTTGGTAATCATTGACTTAACAGCTAACATTGACATATAATCTAATATACATATCATATTTGTGACCTCATTCAGGATGATTTTTTTTAGTTCCATCCATTTCCCTGTGAATTTCATGATTTTTTTGGACATCTGAGCAAAATTCCTTGTGGAAATGTACTACATTTTCTTTATCTATTCATCTGTTTATAGACATTTAAGACATTTTCAATTTCTGACTATCATGAATGGAGTAGTTATTAATACAGTTAATCAAGAGTCTCTGAGGTAGGATAAGGCATCCTTAGGGTATATGCCTAAGAATGGTAAAACTGTATCTTGACATAGATCAATTCTCATCCTCCTGAAGAACTGCCACATGATTTCCACAGTGGCTATACATTTTTTTCCCACCAGTGTTCCTCTTAGTCCACATCCTTGCCAACATAAGCTGTCCTTTGATTGGTCTTGCTATTCTGACTGGTGTAAGATGAAATCTCAAAGTAGTTTTGATTTGCATTCCCCTGGTGATTAAGGTTGTTAAACAGTTCTTTAAGTGCTTTTTAGTCACTTGAGTTTCCTCTTTGGGGAATATCTGTTTAGATCTGTACTTCATTTTTAATACACGCACACATGTATACATATATTATCCTTCTCTCATATATTACATTCTGACCTTAGTTTCCCCTCCATCCTCTCCTCACAGTCTCCTCCACCTGTGCCTACCCTCTCTTCCAGATCCCTGCCTCTTCTGTTTCCCTTCAGGAAAGATCACGCTTCCCAAGGATATCAAATGGACATGACATAACAAATTACAATAAGACTACACCCATACCTCATATTAGGGCTGAATGAGGGAACTCAACACTCCATTTCTAAATTGGGTTATTTTCTTTCTTGATATCTTGTTTTTTGAGTTCTTTATATATTTTGAATATTAGCTCCCTGGCAGATGTGTAGTTGGTAACAATCTTTCCCCTTCTGTAGCCCGTCACTTTGTATGAATGACAATGTAATGACAATTTTGGAATTTTGGTTTCTTAAAAAAAAACACATAAATATTATAAGAATATGTTTTCATTTTAATCCTAGGTATGTGCATATGGGACTGTTTCTCAACAGCTGACTGTGATTTGCCTCATACTCTACCCAAGTTGTGATTTTGCAGCCACAGATAGTTTCTGCAATTGTGTGATGTTTGGAATTATGGGGACTTTTCAGAAGCTATATAAGTGCTGGAATCCCTGATAGGAGGTATGGGTGGTTGTCATTCAGGGGTGTATTGATTGTTGTTGGTTATCATTTCTTAAGTAGTCATGCATGAAGGAAGAGGAGGTGGAGGTGGAAGTGGAGGAGGAAGAGGAGGAGGAGGACGAGGACGAGGACGAGGACGAGGACGAGGAGAAATTGAGGTATCCTGATGGAAATGATAAAACTTGCCCCAACCAGCTGCATGCCCTGAATCAGCAGGAAGTAGTCTAATAATAATACATCTCTCTTTCCACTCTATCCTTTTTCCCTCTCCTATCTAGTGCTAGGAAATTAAAAGGGTGGAAGAAAAGGGGTGGAGAAGGGTGGAAGAACCCACAAAGTAGCAAATGCTGGCTACATGACAATGTCCTTTGCCATACAAAGCTTTTCCATTTCATGAAGCCCCATTTATTAATTGTTGATCTTGGTGCCTGCACTGTCAGTGTTTTGGTCAGAAGTCTTTTACTGTGCCAATAAGTTCAAGACCTATGTTTTATCAGATTCAGTGTATTTGGCCTTATAGATTTGTACTTGTCACCCTTAACAATACAACTCCAAAGGAGCAATGTAGGTTGTAAAGCCTTGGGCAACCTTGTAGAGAGCTCAGAAACAAGGGTTTCCTTTCATAGTTGTCCCAACTCAGCTGAAATGGCCAGGATCTTTTACCCTGTCAATGAGTTTGCTCAATCACCACTTGATGGCAGCCTTGGGAAGAACATTCTTTTGGAATTGTTCCCTATAGTGGTGATCTCAGATCAGGAGTCTCTTTCCAGGTGAGGAACTCTAAATAGGGCGACATACAAAGGATGTGTACCAACCACACTCCCTGCCTGTGTTCTTGCAAACTTTGTGAATAATGATTACAGTTTGCAAACATCTAACAACAAAAAGTCCAGAGACTCTGTAACTAGCATAAAGTGCCCTGGGACTATCATCACCTTTCAGAAGGATCCAGCACATGGTCTATGTCCTCAACATGGACATTTCTCATTTTAAAACTCATATTATGCAAATAAAAATACTTCCATGGACTGTTTCCCTTATGTATGAAATAAGAATGATAAATATGCACTGTACATGCTTTTTCTAAGAATGAAATAAAATAAGATAATTGTGAAAGCTTGGTCATTGCTTCATACTCAGGAGCAAGTATATCTGGCCCATGGATAGCACTCAGATATTGAAATGAATGGATGCACAAATAAATCAATAAATGCGGTATCCCATAAATGCTAGGGTTTTTTTTTAAATCCAAATGCATTAAATGATTTTCATGTATTAACTCATGTAAGCTTTGAAGTACACATATTATTATTGTGGTAAGATCATATTGCCAATAATCAGATGAGCTAAAATGAAAGGTCAGAGTTTTGTGTCTTTCTTCCATGCCACTTGCTTTTCTTGCTATCTGTGGCATCCACCAGGTAGTAGATTTTCTGCCATGTCAACCTCTTCAGAATAAGGCATTACTATTTTTTTATAGCTGAGACTGTTGACAATTTGACATGACTCTTTCAAAGAAAAATCACTGTAAACCTATTGTCCCACTCCACTCATAAGGCTCAAGTTAATAAAATGCCTTTTAATAAAATATACATTTCAAGATACTCAAAGAGGCAGTCTAGTCTCTTTGTTTTTCATTTCCTTTGTGTCCTTTTAAGGATGAACCTCTCAGAATGTTTTTCTTCCTGGCAAGGTAAAACTAGGCCGTGATTAGTCTTGTCCTGGGCTCTTGCATGCCCAGTGAGCCTCAGATCATCAGGATCAGGATCCTGACTGCTTTCCAAACCAAAGGCTAAAATAACTAAGTATCAAATTTCTTGAATAAGCATCAGTATGGTAGCACTCGCTCTAGGAAAGTATGGGGAACTTCAAAAATAAGCAGTTTTATTCTAAAATGAATAAAATAATTTTCTCTGGCCTCAAAAGGAACCTTTTCAATTATATAGTCGAATACTTAAGAAATAGTGAGAACAAGTCTGATCTTCAAAGAGTGGGGAATTCAGACATGGGAATTGTTGGGAACACCTCTCATGCTCCTCACATTCTCATGAGTGACCAGAGTTTTCTCACCCAATCAATATCAGACCATTACCTGACTGTCCTCATTTTTTTCTAATCATTGTGATAAAACACTGGATTAAAGCAATTTATTGGAAAAGAGAGCTTATTCTGGGTCACAATTCAAGGGTACAGTCTATCATGATGGGAAGTCACAGCAAGAGAAGCTTAAAATGGCCGGTTATATGGTGTCCACAATAAGAAGGAAGAGAATGATAAATTTTTGTCGCATCTTTCTCCTTTTAAAACAATCCAGGAGCTAGTCAGTGAATAGTGTTACTCTCAGTGGGCATGTCTTCCTACCTCTATTAATGCAATAAAGATAATTTCCGCACAGGCATGTCCAAAGGCCCATCTTCCAGATGATTCCATATCCTGTCAAGGTAATAGCACTAATCTTCACAATGACAATCATAAACTATATCCATTATTGGCACCATTGCTGCCAGCTCCAACATCATCATCTATACATCATTTTACCATGTGGTCATTGCTTCATACTCAGGACCAAGAACATGTGGCCCATGGAAAAGGGATCGGGCTACAATCAGGATGTAAAGTGAATAAATTAAAAGTAAACAAACTTAATAAAAATTAAAATTAATTGAAGTGCAAAAAATATTAACCACAAAATCTAATTGCTTCTATCTTGAAGATAAATCTTGAATATGATTATGTATATGAATATATTTATATATTCACAGACTGGTTTGTATATGTAATCTTTAAGCTGTAGCTTTAGCTCTAGCTCCTAGCCTCTTCTTCTCAGTTTATGTGGTTACTCTGTTTCCTACCAATATCCACTTGAGTTGTCCTTTATAAGTAAAAGAAGACCATGACACTCTTGTTCCAAATACTTCTGACTGCATGTAAAATAAAACCTGTACTTCTTGCCATGCCCGAGAGGCTGTACTTGGTCTGGACCCTTCTGAATATTAAGGCTTACCTTTGCTAACTCAAAAAGACAAGAGAAAAGCCAAGTTACCAGATATGAAAATCAAAAGAGATTTGCAAAGAGGTCTTAATAATGTTTGCAGTTCTTATTATGTCCACTAAGTAGACTTCAAAACAAGTCACATAAGGATTATGAAGGCCATGGATTTATATCCATTGTGCAATACGAAATACCAGAAAGATTCAGTTACTTTGATTTACTGGGCCTATCTCCCAAATTCTCTGACTAACTGGAGCCAAGACTTGGGAACATTATTACTGGAAAAAAATAGAATAATGAAACTTCTTAGAGAATAATGACTACATCTTACAGCTGCATCTGATACAATTACATTTGTTCCCATCAGCTCAGTAAACAGTGCCAGGTTCTTTTGAGTAATTGTAGGCAATAATATGGGAGTTGGCAGCTATGGCACATGAACCAGATACTGGATATATGTGATTAATAGCTAGATAGCAAAATTAATAATAGATAGCAAAAGCCATTTATGACCCAAATATTTTGTTGAGATACCAGGTAACAAAAAGTATGAGTACATTGAATGCTGTAAATATAAATATTGTTTCGCCAAGTTGGTCTCATGTATTTTATGTATATATATGCTCATATATCACATGCATATATAACACATATGTGCACATGCGTATCTTTGGACAAGAAAACATAGATTTATAGATGTAAAGTTGTGCATCTGATAGATATACCAATTATAAAATACATTTGCTCACAAAATATACAAGCATTTCTGTATATGTAAACATATAAACACATGGAGACACATATACAAAGAAATACATAGATTCATGTGCATAAATACAGACACATACATATGAGAAAATTAAAGTAAAATCAACTAACACATACAACATGCATGTGTACATGTATAAGAAAGAAATTAATGCGTATATATGTGTATATTTTCATACAAAAATACAAAATTACACATCAAAGCATAAATTGAGGCACACATATATGGCATACATTCACAAATGACAGACATAGTATATGTATGTATGCATGTATACATTTACATGTGTGCATAGATGCAAATATTCAAAGACACAACTATTTACTAGAAAGAAATCTTGGAGACCCTGTTAGTACACTGCTTATTTTGCTCATTTGTCCTCCACACAGAAATGGTCTCTGAGCAGAGTTCTGGAGAATCAAGAATCCAAGATAGCCCCTGTTCTTTACCAGTGCACGTTCTTAGCCTACCCCTACTCTCTCAGTTCTAAATTAAATTGATTGAACAAGTTCAGACTTTTCATTCATTTGCTGACTTCATCGTTGGGAAAGTGGCTTTGCAGACAAGCACTATGTTTGCAGGGTTTTATTATCATTTGAGGGAGTTACGTGCCTAATTCCTGCCAGTGGTATAAGAGTGAAAAGGGTAGGTATAACTTCTGGGACAAATGTGAATGTTTTCTACCCTAGTTTTCTGCTATACTGGTCTAATGCAGAGGAACAATGATGTGGGAAGGCATTTGTTGGAGAAGGTAGAACAACAGGGTACATGAGACGCTGTGGCTAAACTCTATTTAGAAGAGAGAGCTGGTGCCTAACAGGAATATCCATGTGAGGTTTTAAATGTGCAGCAAGGACACTTGTATTGTAATAGATATGTGTTCCACTTGTTCTAGAAGTGATCTTCTTCTAACTAACAGAAACACCCAATGTGAGATACATCTTTCTGGGTACAGTTGGCATCACAACATTTTCTAAGTATGGTTATTGCTTTTAATGTGAGATAAAGCCATGTAAAACTTTTTTTTTTTTTTGCTGATTGCCACCATTAGTGTTTGCTCTCTGCAGGCAGGCTACAGGCTTTTAATAAAGCAGAAAAGCATCAGAATTACTTGTGACCTTGAGATAATGTAGGCAGTGCCAAGGATATAAATATGATTTACTTTGCTTAATAAATGGCTATATAGCACTTACTCTACGAGGCATTGTGATAACTGACTTATAAGTATTAAATTACGCAGTTTCTCCACAATATCAGGAGCAAGACTCTATTATTCTCTCCACTTTACCTATGAGAAACTGAGGCACAGAAAGCTTAAGCATGGGAAAGATCTCAAAGATAATCTGTGAAAATACAGAAACTAGACCGGGCAATTAAAGAGTCCATTCTCATGTATACCAGATTGCTTCTCCTTAATGGATGGACTGGGGTTCTCCCCTACACTTTGTGAGAAACACATCTGATGTTCTTATCAACCTCAAGAAAGAATACTTAGGACCCTGCTTTTGCTTCCAGGGAAACACAGCTTCCCACCTTTTAACTCTTGTGAGTTATGAAGGTTAGTATGTCAACCCACTTTATCCATGATGCTATTTTGAGGTTCATTTGTGTGTGTACATGGATGGAGGCAGCAGGCCCTGCAGAACTACATTCCTTGTGAGAATTAATAGGATCCCAGCACACAGTAGTATGATTGCAAATAGAAAGACTGTTCTGTTAAAACAAATCTGTTTCTCTCTTCATGCCAAGAGCTAAGTGGGTAAACTTGCATTCAAATTGGCCTTGGTGCACAGAACATCATTTCTTCTGTCACAAACCCTTGGCTGTGGACAGCTCTTGTTAGTCCACAGTCCCTCCCAGTCTGCAAGCTCTGTAGGCAAATGTGGTTATACTCTGTGAGTTGTCAGGGATACACCATGACTGTGGATGAGAGGGTAGGCAAATATCTTACCATCATCAATCATTTCTTGTTTTCACTGGGTGGTTAACTCTTCTAGAAGTACTTCCTTATTCATTGCATACAGGTTTCTGTGAAGATTCTACCACTCTTTCCCTCCACATTTCAGCCCTAGGGGTTAAACTCATCCCCACATGAATTAACTCCATGATTGAAACAGTCCTTCTTCCATCTTTCCATCACATCATTAAAAACCCCAACACATGCTGTTTCTGTATAATTATATAAATATGAACTAATGGATCCTAGGATATCAGAGCTTCTGGACTCTCAACATGATCTATCTTTCAACATATACAAATGAGAAGACTGAGAGGCACAAGAGAGCATGATTGTGTGAAAGATATGTGTTTGAAAGTGAAGGTTAATAAAATTACCATCAAGGTAATTACCATTAGGCCTGTGGCCAAGGAAATTTTATGACAACAATGAACGTCATCTGCCTGAGCTAAATGTTGATTGTGTGTATATGTAATAGACATTTAGGCAGATGGAAGAATTATGTTCAAAGGTCCACGTAACTTAATAAGTGTTCTGGACTGGCAGGAAAATGATGCATAACCATATTCTAACTTTACCATTGTATTATGTTCTTTTGTTTCTGTCTTTTCAGAGAGGGTTTCTCTATGTAACAGCCTTGGCTATCCTGGACTCACTTTGTAGACCAGGCTGACCTTGAACTCACAGAGATCCACCTGCCTCTGCCTACCAAGGGCTGGGATTAAAGGCATGTGTCACCACACTTGGCTTGTAGTATGTTCTTCTAGGCTCCAGATTTGTTGAAAGCAAGGGTTAATTAATATAGCCTCATTATTTCAATTTAGCTTCACTTTAATTTTTTGAGTGCAGGGTTTGTTGCCTGTATGTCCTCACTCTTGCTGGCATATTCACCATCCTGTTTCTGTGATAGTTTTTCAAAGGTAGAATTAATATCTTCAGTATTCCAATGTAAACTGGAGAACAGAAATTCTTCAGGAATCCCCCCAGGTCTTCAGTGCCAGGTTGGAACTGATGAGAAATCCAGCCTAGTGGACTGAAAAATTACCAGATTCTTGTGCTGTGCAGTGCGAGATAGCTGTTGTTGGATTACCTGGAGCACATTCTGCAAGTTAATCTAATAAACACCCTTTTAATATAGTTATTCATTATACCAATTCTGTTCATTTATAGAACCCTGAATGATACACTAAATTATTTTAAAGATAAGTAAAATGAGATACAGAGGCATTTAGCATGCCTGGGCATCACCTAGCAAGCACTTGTAGAGCCAGCTTATGTTTCTTAGCTTTGTTTGATTTCACAGTTCATTTGTCAGACACTGAGTTATGTTTTATAAAGGTTACTTGGCCACAATGTGAGACTCTCAGAAGATCTAAGAAGTTTCCTTGGATTTGCTTCTTCAGCATTTTGATTGCTGTTTGTCCATTGCTCTGTCAGAAGCAACGAAGAGCCATGTTGTGGTTGGCAACTAGAATTTGCTATAGATTCAGGGAAACAGCAGGAGGTGTTTGATTCTTAAATTAACTGCAGTCTGCATTTTTAGGTCTATTGTTTTGTAGTAACTCATAATTTCCCCCCAGGTCATCAGTCAGTAGGCAGTCTGATGCAATCACCTTACAAATCTCCTGTACCTTCACACAAAAGGTATTGGGAATTTTTTTTTTTTGGTTTTTTCGAGACAGGGTCTCTCTGTGTTAGCCTTGGCTGTCCTAGACTCGCTTTGTAGACCAGGCTGGCCTCGAACTCACAGCGATCCGCCCGCCTCTGCCTCCCGAGTGCTGGGATTAAAGGCGTGCGCCACCACGCCCGGCATTTGGTTTCTGAGGAACTGTTGCAATTAAAGAAGAAGAAGAAGAAGAAGAAGAAGAAGAAGAAGAAGAAGAAGAAGAAGAAGAAGAAGAAGAAGAAGAAGAAGAAGTACTTGATTTGCATTTTTACTTATTTGCAAAATGAGAGTAGACAAATCTTGGACAGATGGCTGGCTCATTAATAGTAAAACCTGTAGTATGCATGGGGCCTTCAAGGGGCTAGGGGAAGGAGTAGTCTTTTAACCATGTAAAAGAAGAGAGAGCAGAAAAGAGGTCATGTTTCCTTAGTATATGTGTCTTAGTTCTTCAATAACTGGGCAAAATCCAGTAATAATAAGTATTTTCCACTGGGTATTTGTTTGGAGTTCTTATAAGTGCTTTGTCTAATCATTATTTTTGCTTTATCACTATGACAAGCTTGAGAGCTATATATATATATTTTTTATTATCATTATTCCCATTTTATAAATTTTCAAACTGAGCCCCAGACATGTAATGCAGCTTTCTCAGACCACAGTCAGGAAGTTGCAAATTCAGCACTACGAATCTTAGCAATATAGCTGGAGCACATAATCCAGCTGACCAGCTGAATTTATAGTCTGGGTGGCCAGATTGTGATCTTGTAGAATCGTCTCAGGGCAAGCTAGCTGTATTTAAACCTGGTTACTGTATTCAAAAGGTTGTTAAAGACTGGAGTGTAGTGTATGAACTTTATAGTATATGTGGGGTTGTGTGCTTGTCAGCTGTTATTGTACTTGGTAACCTCAAAGCAACTGTATCCCAGAGCTATAAAGAACAAGAAATGTTCAACATACAGAAAATAAATATTTTTGATTGTGCTTTTTAAAAAAAATTTTAAAATTGTTCATTTTCTTTAGTCAAATGTTTCTTCTCTTGTCCATTCTGGTATGGACCAGATAACCCATTTGTTCAAATAAAAGAAAGCAAATACAACATTTGACTTATGCCATATTCTTTCAAGAATGTGAGCAGACTTGTTTGCCAGTAGTATAATCAAATGCTTTCTGAATCAGATAATATTAATGTGTGATTGTATATGAACCTGCAGGTGAAAATCCAAGATTCTATACATTCATACCAACTTAAATGACTTTGAGGAGTCCCAAGATGGTGGCGCCTATCATGTACTGCATCTAATCTACTGCATGGATACCAGGGACTGGACTGGGAGCCACAGACTGAAAGAACTAGAGAACACTAAGTGAGTGGGGTCTCACACAGTGCAGACCACAGGTGGGCTTGGCCCCGGGCCAAACAATAGGCCACAGAGGACCTGAACCCACTCTTCAGGCTTTGGAATGGAACCCACCTGTGGGCTGCTGCCAGCCTCTACAGCCCAGGTGCAGTGTGTGAGACTATGGAACAACGGAGCTCCTGGCCTGGGGAAGTCTCAGGGAAACAAGTGAATCTGTGCTCAGACACCCCCACCTGTCTGACCCCAGTCCACGAGGAGCCCGGAGGCCACAGCGAAGCTCATGCTGCTCAGCAACAGTGGTCTGGGTGGGTCTGGCTGGAGCCAGGCAGCTGGCCTCAAATGGACCAAGCCTACAAAATTGGGCTGATAGAAGCCAGCCAGAACAGTCCTCACAACCCAGTAGGGATTTCCATGCTCCTGGGGGAAGCTGGACTGCCCTGAGGGTCTGGAAGGGGGTCTGAATTGCAGCCACAACTCAGTAGGACTGAAACTCCGAAGGTGTGGAACCGGGACTGGTCTGCTATCTAGACTGGTCTGGGCAGGAACCTGACTGGGAGCCACAGCAGTCCGGGCCTGGACAATTGGGCAGTTAAAACCTGGCCTGGCCAGTCCCCAAGGCCAGGTACTTGGGAGAGGCTGGACTGCCCCGAGCAGTCAGAAAAGAAAATTAAACAGTGGCCCCCAACACAACTGGTCTGAATCCCTTCAGTATCATAAATGAGGTCAGTCAGAAGCCTACCTCTGCTGACCCAGTCAGGTGCTTAAGGAGTAAAGCAAAGTCTCCTGGAGCAGATACGAGGTCACCTGCCGGGTCCAAGGAAAAACTCCCTGATCCCCACAGGCAAGGGCCTATAATCACTCACCAACTACTCACTCTCAAAGACCAGTGAAGGACACCAGAAGCTACCACCCAACATCAGAGATAGCAAGATGACTAAAGGACAGCATAAGAATGCAAACAACAAAAACCAAAACAATATGACATCCCCAGATCCAAGCTATCCCAAAGAAAGCAACCATGAGAACTCAAACACAATCAAAATACAGGAAAATGACTTCAAATCCTTAGTAATGAAAATGATAATGGAGGAAATGAATAAAATCCATAATCAAATGCAGGAAAACTCAACCAAACAGGTAGAAGACAAAAAAAAGAGGCCTATAGAGAGGCACTGGAAAAAAATTCGGGAAAATACAAACAACCAGATGAAGGAAATCAATAAAACAGTTCAAGATCTGAAGATAAAAATGGAAACAGTGATAAAAGCACAGACAGAAGAAAAATGGGAATGAGAGACCTTAGAGAAGAAAGTAAGCAACACAGAAGTGAACTTCTCTAACAGAATCCAATAAATGGAGGAATGAATCTTGGGACTAGAAGATACAATTGTAGAACTTGAAGCAACCATCAAAGAAAATGCTAAATCTGAAAAATTCCTGACACAAAATATCTAAGAAATCAAGGACACCATGAAAAGACAAAATTTGAGAATAATAGGCATTGAGGAAAGAGAAGAGACCCAACTCCAAGGCGCAGAGAGAATGACTTCAAATACAACCTCCAGAATTTCATAGTCTTCAACTAGCACTTTCACTGCAGAGGAAAAACAGGTGGCAAGGAAATTTTTGTTTCCCTACATTATATAAAAAAGACCCACAAGTGGTTTTAAATTGTACAAATGTGTTATTTTTAGAAGCACCCAAATTCTTATTCATTCTTAGTTTAGAAGGCTGATCAAAATAAATTAAATAAATAAATTGCAGTGGTTTCTGCTTAAATTAGGTCTTTCTTGGTTTCCATGGCATCCAATCTGTTACAACCAACATTCTAGCCAGGAGCTATGCTCAGCCTTTAGAATGGCAATGTTTGCTTTAAGGTTTATAGGTCATGTCAGAATTCAGTGAGTTTCTTATGCTCAGGAAAAGCATGGATTTGTGGAAATCCATAAGTGATGCTGGTTTGATTTTTGGACTCAGTGTATAGTCATAGCCTTTCCATGACTCTGTGGCTAACTGGAGCTTGGTAGTCTCTAGCTATGTCATTCTAAAGCAGTCACTGCTGGTAAAAATAATAGGCTGACCCTCAAAAATGTCACCTGGAGAAACCAATACAAGGTAGAAAATGTAGAAATAGAATTTGCACTATTCAGAAATCCCCAGTTTATACTTCTAGCAGCTTCTGGTTCAGGTGTAAGTGGGTCCATTCTAAATTCTCACAACAGATAGACAAACAAGCAAACTATGCCCCTGAAGGCCTTTCCCAGAATTCAAATAAAGTATAATTAGATGAATGTGAACATTTTGTTCACAAAATCTAACAGGCTATGAGAACTAGACAGTAAGATCCCATTGTGCAACCAGAAACTCTGGATTTAGGACACAGAAAAACCAAGATGAAACTGAGCTGTAACCTTTCTCCTTGCTGCCTAGTGTTCACAGACACAGAAGGTACTATGCAGGCTGCTTAGAAGAAAATCATCAATAACCATACCCAGCTATAGGTACTTAATACTACATTACTCAACAGCCTGGGAAATATATTCAGTGGTGAAATAGTGGCATGGATTTCTGAGGTAACCAAGGGTACAGGCCGTGTCGAGTATTTTATTACTGAAATTTTGTCAAATGAACATATAGTTAAACTAACATATGAAATTTCTTTTTATATATGTAGAGTAGTGTTGCTCTCAGACATCACCAGAGAGGCTTCTTTTGTTATTAGGCAACAGCTATTGCAGAGACTCATAATTGGCCAAAACTCTGAGAATAAGTGACTATTGAATACTCAGGACTAAATAGGACATCCATATCACTCCTTCAAAGGCTCAGGACATTACAGAAGATGGAACAGAAAGGATTTAAGAAGCAGAGGGAGCAAGGAGTACAGTGGGGTGCTGCATATGACATGGTTATGTTCATCAGGAACATACAGCAGTTGTGACTGCTTGAACAGGGCCAGAATAGAAAAAGAAAGAAGGAACTTTGGGGTAGAAGGTTGGCCAATTGAGAAGAAGAAGGCAATTGGTGTAAGTGTGAAGAGGATGAGAGGGGGTATTCAGAAAGTTGGAGGAAGAGGCTCATGAGGAGGCCAACCTTGGCTGTATAGCAAGCACCAAGCCAGCCTGAGATACACAATGATGCTCTGTTTAAAAAATCATAGTCATTCCATTTATGTATTCAAGCCCTACATTTTAGTAAATGACTCCAAATTCTCAAAGTTTATTTATAGAAATTTTTATTTTTTGAATCAGGCAGTATCTTTTCTTAAACTACATCTTCAATTCAATTCCTGTTTTAACTTTTCTATGCTTTAGGAGTTGGGGAGATGGCTCAGTGAAGTAATTTCCTGCGATGTAAATATGAGGCCTGAGTTTGGGTATCCTGAACTCCAATTTCAAAATCACTATCTGTCTCTCTCTCTCTCTCTCTCTCTCTCTCTCTCTCTCTCTCTCTCTCTCTCTCTCTGTGTGTGTGTGTGTGTGTGTGTGTGTGTGTTTGTGTGTGTGTGTGTGTTGGGCACAAGTGATCATTGGATTTCACTAGTGAGTCACTAGCTACTTATTGAGTACTAGGTTCAGTAAGAGATCCTATGTTAGAGAGCAATCAAGGAAAATACCTGACATTGACCTCTGATCTCCATAAAATACACATGTACACCCCCCACATGTGTACACATATGTACACATATACTCAGTAACCTACTACCCCTCCACATCCAAACAAGTTTTCTGTGTTTTAGTCAGATTGTAATTGGAGAGCCCTCAGGAGTTATATTTAGGTCAGTCTTCTTGCTCTCTGTCCTTGTATTGGGTGGGTTTTTTTTGTTTTGTTTTTAATATAGGGCCTTGCTATATAAATAGGCCTGGCTGGCCTCACACTCACTATGTGGACATTGAACTCAGAGTGATCATTCTGCTTCTGCCTTCTAAGTACTGGGATTATGGATATGCACCACCAGTACTACTCTTAGTTTAGCTTCCTTGCCTTTAAATGGAAAAAGGTTGCATAACAATACAGCATCTTAATGTGAGCTTTGTGGACAGGTTTTGTTTTAGGGTTGTGATTGCTTTGGAACAACATACCTTTGACCAAAAGCAACCTGTGGATAAAAGGATTATTTCCATTTACAGTTCTCTGTTACAGTCCACAGTCCATCACTGAAGGAAGTCAGGGTAAGAACTCCAGGCAGGAAGATGGAGGTAGTAACTGATGCAGAGGCCATGGAAGAGTGCTGTTTACTGGCTTGATCCTCGTGGATTGCTCAGTTTTTTCTTATAACACCTAGGACCACCGTGCCAAGGTGGCATGCTCACAGTGAACTGGGCTCTCCCACATTAAACATCAATCAAGAAACTGCAACATAGCCTTGCCCATAGGCCAATCTAGTGGGAGCATTTTCTTTCTTGAATTTCCTCTTCCACAGTGACTCTAGTTTGTTTCAAGTTGACATAAATCTAGCCAGTGCAGTCTTCAAAAATGAAGATTAAATCCCTAAGTAACTATGTAAAATTATATGTATAAATACAAATATAATATGTTCTGAAGAAAGCGAATATTGTTTTTATGAGAGTATCAAATGGTCATGTAGCTACTGAAAATGAAAATTTTATGAGGTTGATTCATTTGAAGAGCCTATGTACCTGTAAAGTTCATTATGATTTGCTAAGAAGTTTTGTTATAGACGTTTCTTGTTTGACAGGATGGCAATAGAATTCTCAACAGGAATCTCATTGATGCCTGTATTTTATTTGTCACTATTAAGTCTAATTGAAAATCTAGCTATGTAATGAAATAAATCAATGTGTGATTTTTAAATTAGTCACAGCAACAGTAATAAGGACCAGTAATCAACAAGTCTGAATAATTTTGTGTCAGGTGAGAAATATTTCTTTAAGAACATTGTATTGTAGGTGTTAGTATTGCACTACCCATCCATTTATTATTCTTGCATATCCAGTTATCCTATGAGTATTCAGAGAAGTTACCCAAATAGAGAACAAACATGTGAGAAAGACAAAATGAGAATGGAGCTGTCTATGATTGCAACTAGGTCAAATCTATTAATATGTGATATTTATGTCTCTGCATGGTTGAAACTGCAAATCCTTTTGCATAACATTTCCTCTCACTTTGCTAGAATAGTCCTCTCTTAAATAGTTCAAAACCACCATTTTAATTTTTATCACCCTGAAAATTTCATTTTTAAATAGAGCACAGTTATCATGCTGAAATGGGATGTCACCAGATTATATCACTTTGCATGGTGTAAAACTCTTTCCTTAGATTTAATTTCACTGCTGCATATCAGCTTTCCTGTGAACTTGGGGGATTAGAGGACAGAGCTAATGAGGAAAAGGTCAGAGACTCAATCTCTGTATGGCCGTTAACTCAGTTACATTCAATGGCTAAAGACTGTATCCTAATCCCAGAAAGAAGATTATTGAGGTCAACACAATCAACAGGAGAGAATGGAGCTGACTCAGTGTAAATTCATCAAGCCTATGACTGGAGAGACAGCTCAAGAATATTTATCATAGTATCTCCTAATGTAACTTTTGGAAAGAACCCCAGGATTCTTCTCATTTTTCTTCATCTGTTGCACTGTTATTTTGTCAGTGGGCTATCAAGTCTTCTTTTGAATACTTCCAGAAACAGGGACTTCATTGTCTTTTAGTGCCACCATTCATTTTGGAATAGCTCTATTAGTTTTTGCATAGATAAACTACCATTGATTACCAATCTATAATATGGTCGTAGCCTTTCCTTGTGGGAATCAAAGAATATGTAAACTCTTAAATTGAAAATAGCAACTGGGTGCTAGAAAGATGCCTCAGTGGCTAAAAACATGTAATGTTCTTGCAGAGGACTCAAGTTCGTTTCTCAGTTCCTAGCACCCATGTTTGGTGGTTTACAACAACAGCATATAAGTCCAGTTTCAGGAGAATTTGATGCATCTGGTCTCTGCAGGCACCTACATTTCTGTGAACATATGGAACACACACACACACACACACACATTTGAAATATACAAAACCCTTTTTAAGAAATACTATAGCAACTTGGATAAAATAAAAGCTTATAGTTTTGTCTCTGCATGCCAACTCTTAATAGGTTTGTGAGCAAAGAGAATCCTTGCTTAGAGATCATGGAAGCAACAATTTAATTAGAGGATATAATTTTTATTTTTCTTTAAAGGACTAGGAGTATAGCATTTCAAGAAGGGGTTTGAATTCCATTTCAGTTCTTGAGGCCTGTTTCACACATAGGCAATACCTAGGAGATAAAAAAACAGGACCACAAAGACGATATCTATCAGCACACATTAGCCTGCAAAGAATATTAAAATGGCTCACTTCCTACAGGTTGAAAATGTAGTTACTGAGGAGTTTTTTTTGCATTAGGTACTAGGACAACAATGAACTAAACAAATTAGGTTAACAGGGATGTAAACATTAAACAACCACACAAAGTAACATATTTTCAGATTGTCATTAATGATACAAATCTAACGTATATATTATTGGAATGGGATAAGCATTATAGACAAAGGACAGAACATGTACAAAGGCTCTATAAGCCAAATTTTCCTCCCTGTTTTCCTTAGTGCTTCTATTGGTGTCATGAAACAGAATGAACAAAAGCAACATGTAGAGGAAAGGGTTTATTTCATTTACATTTCCATATCACAGTTCATCATTGAAGGCAGTCATGGCAGATACTCAAACAGGGACAGAACCTAGAGCAGAACGTAATGAAGAAGCCATAGAGGAGTGCTGCTTATTGCTTTAGTCCCCATGGATTGCCTAGCCTGCTTTCTTATATATCCCAGGTTCACCACCCCAGGATTGGCACCACCTACAATGGACTGGGTCTTCACCCACCCATCTCTAATTAAGAAAATGACCTATAGGCTTACATGCAGCCAGATTTTGTTGAAGCAGTTTCTCAAGAAATTGAGCTTCCTCAGATGACTATAGCTTGTATCAATTCCACAGCAAACTAGTAGTACATTTTCCCAAGTTGTTTTTGGTCGTGGTATTCATAACAACACCAGAAAGCAAACTAGAACAAGTCCTGTGGGAAGGATGCATAGAGCATCCAAAAACCCAAACAAGAGTCCTTGTCTTTAACTATCAGAAGTACAGGGTACAATGATACAAATGTAAGCTGGTGAGGTCATGGAAGGTCAGAAGTCTGTGGTCAAACCCATTGTCAAGTCCAAAAGAAACTCATGACAAATGGCTAATTGAGATGCTTAAGCATACCAAAGTGTCTGCTGGCCTCCAGGCTGACTCAGTACCTGTGGCTCCCCTCAGATGGAATTTATCTATCAGTCGTTTGAATTTTCCTCAAATCTAGGTTATGTTACTAGACTTTGTCATTTTTGCTCTTCTCATCTTTAGAATTTATCCACCAATTTTTTCCAGTGCCTTTCTAATTTGTGCAATGTAAATCCTTCACATGGTCTCAGGAGTCATAGAGGTGGAAGAAGAGTCTTTACAACTGAGAGGAAGAGACCACGCCTCAATTGAAGTATGTAAACTTTAAGTTCATTTTCAGTTTTGATATGTCTCCTTTAAAGTTTTATTAAACTTCATAACTGTTCACAAGTGAGAAATACTCTGCTTTCCATTTGCTAATCTCGCAGAGGCTCTGTGTGCCTGTAGAGAACTCTTAGCCTGTAGAATCTGAGTGCAAGTGACAGTGGTCAACTTTCTGGTTTGTCTTTTCTTTCTTTTTTCCTTCCTTCCTTCTCTCTCTTTCTCTCTTTCTTTCTTTCAGTGTGTGTGCATGTGTTTGTGCAGAGGACAGATATTGCTGTTGCATATCTTTCGCCATCATGCTCCATCTTATTTTTCATATATTTTTTTTACATGTTTATACATTTATACTATTAATTTTGGGCCTTTTCAGCCTCCTGGGTACCTCCTGGTCTTGTGGGATGATAGCTGATATGAAATCTCTCAGGGTGGCTCTTGGGAGAAAGATAGACTGGATTTTCCTATACTGAACTCTTCGTGTGATGAGGAGGGCTGGAGCTCCTCAGACGAACTATGCGGGCTGTTAAGGGCTGGTGCTGATGTTGTACTACGATGACCACAGACTGATCTTGTGAGGTGAAAGACTGGACTGAAGCTTCCCACATGGTGATCTCCCTAGGAAGTAAACAGTACTGGAACCTCTGATACCATAGTTTTCGTTGGGTAATGTGTAGGACAGGAGACTCCTGCATGGAATAGCAGGAGTGAGCAACAGGTATGATTAAAGCTGGAGCCTTCTTCCTCCAATACCCTCTGTGTGTGTATATGTGCACACATTCATATATGCTCATTTCACTTGGTGAATGGCCAAGGCTGGAACTTCTTCCAATGATCTCAAGGTGTAAGGGAGCAGAGTTAGAAACAGTGGTGCACTGATCTCCCTAGGCGATGGACCTAGTTGAGCCTTCCTGTGGTGTTGTGGTCAGGTGGGATTCCCATGCACACTGATCTCACTGGATGATCAACAGAGCACCATGATTTAGTTGAAAATATTTTGTTTGATTTTAGAAAGAATTTCTCTGTCTATGACCTTAATTCTTAGATTTAGTCTTTTTGTAATGACCTGTTGTATATCTTGAAATTAGTGCTTATTATTATTTTAGTAAACCATTGTCAATATTTGTGTGTTCCAGTTTCTCTACTGTGTCTTTAATCTCTTATATCCTGTTGGTGGAGCTTTCACAGAGCTTCTAAATTTACTTATCTTCATTTCTAGTATTTCCATCTGTCTTTTTTTCAGCATTTATATCTCTTTATTGACTTCTTTCATACATTGCTTTAATATTTTGTTTAATTCAGCTTTTTATATTTTTTGGTATTGCTTCAGAATTTGTGTCTTAATCAGCTTCTTGGAGCATAATTCTTTTGTGTTCTTTGTAATTTCATTTAATTCACTTCCAAGGAGATAGTGTGGGATTAATTATTATTGAAACATTTATGTTATTAACATATTATTACATGTTACATATGTTTTCACAATGAGGTTTGTAAATCTGAATTTAGGTTGTTGGTTGAGTTTAATGTGTTCAATTTTTTAAAAATTACTGAAATTCTTTCAGATAGAGTTTTAGCAATATTCAAAGGGAGGGGCAGGCTGTTGTAAGATGAAGTGTTATTTCCCTCTGCAAGATTGGTGACCTGGGCACCAGTCTTGTATTCTGAAATTAGAATACATTCTTCAAGAATCATTGCTATGAAAGGGTAAGAACACTATGAAAGTACAGTGATAAATAATCAAAATAATAATCTGCTGTCTTAGGAAGTAACGGGAAAATGATAGAATTATGTGCGTGACTACATATGTTACCGTTGGTATGAGTGGAAAGGAAAGAAGAAAAAGAAAAAGAAGCCAGGATATTTTTCATGTTTAATATTGAGTTACTAGAGAAAAATAGGGGAAGGAAATATATTGAAAAGAAGGAGCTGTAATCGCAAAGTAGAGTCAGGTGAGGCCATTTGGGCTGAAGTTTGACTGAAAGGAGATAGAGACATCCTGGACAGCCAAGGCTACCCAGAAAAAAAAACCTAGAAATACTTTTGGGATTAAAGATGCTCAACTCTGGGTATTTGTGTAATTTTCCCCAAGGTGAGTAGTCTGGCATAATGAACAGATAAGCCACTTGAAAGATTCATAATATGATGGCATTTTTGGGAGATGTTGAAAGGTAGCAGGTGGAGTCTAGTTGGAAGATGACAAACTGTGACTGTGTCCTTGGGGCATTTCTCATCTTTGCTTCTTCCTGTACTGACTCTTCTCTCTGCTTCCTGTCTACTAATAAATGAAGAAAAGCTTCTATGACTGCCATGGACCCAAAGTACATAGAATCAAGTTTATATGGATTAAGCCCTCTGAAACAGTGAGCTAAAATATAACTACTCCACTATACCTTGTGTTTCTGTCAGCTTGTTTTAGTTTCTTTGCTGTTGCTGTGACAAACTACACTGACAAAAATACCTTAAAGAGGGAAAATTTTATTCTGGATGATAATTTAAGATACAGTCCATCACAGTGCGGACTTAGGGACAGAGAGTAATGAATTCATGTTAGTGCTCAGTTACATTCACCATTTGTTACATTTCAGGATATCCTTCCCACTCTCTTGTCTTATCCAAAGATAAGATGTGTTTTCCACAATCAATTAACATAATCTACAATGTTGACTGGCTTGATCTCCTAATATACAACTCTTCATTTTTCTAACATATATGCTAAGGACAACTGAAAATATGTGTCTATACTAGTATGTGCATTTCAATGCTTGTAGCAACATTGTACTTAATGTTCCCAAACAAAGTATAATTAAAATTAACATTAACTAGTAATGATAAAGAAAATGTAGTGTGGATATAAAATGGATTGCTGTCCATAATAAAATAAATAAATGATTACTATATGGCACCAGCCAAGGACAATACATGCAGTAAACATCGAACCCATACCTAGATCTAGCCAATGGACAGGACAGTCTCTACACTTGAGTGGAGGTGGGGACTGACTTTTACAAGAACTCTGATGCCCCATATTTGACCACATCCCCTGGATGGGGAGACCTGGTGGAACTCAAAGGAAGGATAGTAGGATACCAAGAAGAGACTTGATACCCTATGAGCATATACAGGGGGAGGAGGTCCCCCTCAGTCACAGACGTAGGGGAGGGGAAGAGGGTGAAAGCAGGAGGGAGGGAGGAATGGGAGGATACAAGGGAGGGGATAACACTTTAGATGTAATATGAATAAATTAATAAAAAACAATAAAAAATAAAAAACAATACAACTAAACCTGGAAAAAATACTATGGTAAGTAAAACAAAAACTATACACCAAACTCTACATTTTGTCTGATTCTCACTGTATGAGCCAGTCATAAAAGGTAAGTTTACTGACACCCAATGCAAATCAGTCTGGCTATGGAGGCATGGGTTAACTGCAAAATAATATCATTCTATTTACACACATCCACACCTTCATTAAAATCATTTTAATGCTAACATGGGTGGATTTCTTATTATTTCTAGTATATTTCAATAAAGGTATTAAAGATTTTATTGATTTCCAAAGACCCAATCTTCATCTTTGTTCACATGAACAAAATAGTATCTTCCCTTACTGAGTTGCATTAGAAAGGGCAAGAGGAAGTGGAAAAAATAAGCTGTTCAATAATAAGTGGACTGATATTGCTTATCTCTTAATCTCCTAGTTAAGATAATCTTTACTCATACTAAAAGCATAACCAGAGCAATCTGAGACATCTCTAGAGCAATCTCTACATAACTTCCCCTTCATTAAAACACTTTGCATCCTAACATTTCCAAGTCCCAACAGTGCAAGAAAGAATTTGAGGGAGCACCAACGGTAACAGCTAAAAGCAGGGGAAAATGGGAGGGAGGGAGGAATGGGAGGATACAAGGGATGGGATAACTATTGAGATGTAATATGAATAAATTAATAAAATATATTTAAAAAGAAGCTGACAAAGCAGCATCATGAAGTCTCCAAAAACAAACTGTCATTGCAATTATAGGCCACAAAACAGTATCTCTATGTTTTAAGGGGGCAGAAATATTTTAAAGGCCAGAGAGAGGATGACTTCAAGGAAACTGTTTTCAGACACAACAGGACAGATGAACCCATAGTGATTGTGACATCATCGAACCTATGCAAGTTCGAACCAGGCAAAACCCCAGGATGGTGGAGGTGAGGTGAGCACTAAATATTACAAGTAGGCAAGAAGCTATTAATAATTGCTTGTTGGTGGTGAGGGAAAGTCAGTTTTTAAAAAATGTTCTGACATATTGCATATTAACCACTCTCCCAGAGTAGTTGACCAACACAAACTATACTGCATGGAGTGTTTTATTTATTATGTATTTATTTGTGTGTGTGTGTGTGTGTGTGTGTGTGTGTGTGTGTGTGTATGTGCGTGTGTGTGTGTGTTAATAAGTGGGGGGGGAGAGAGGGAACATGGGATCGTTTGTGTAGGGATGTGGCCAAGTTGGGAGAGGAGTGAAATTATGATCAAAATATATTGAATGAAATTCCCAAAGGAAAAAAAATAATGCTATTCATAAAAAATTAGATGAAGACCTGCATGGTAGACTAAATAAGGGGACAACTTGCTGGAAAATATACAGCCTTCAGAGTGTCTTAACATATGGCCACAATGTCAAAGATAAATTTAAAAACCACCATAACAAGAAAATCACAACTTGAATGAAGAAAAAAAAATCAATTGATGTTGACACTAAAATAAATCTGATGGTGAAATTATCTGACAAGGATTTTAAATCATTTATCATAAAGATGCTTCTTCAATCAATTATATATTATCTTGAAATAATTGAAAAATAGGATATAGGAAAACAAGTCACAAAAGGACCAAATGAAAATTATACAACCGAAAAATATAACTGAAGTAAATTACTTGCTGAATGGGCTTAATAGGAGAATGGAGATGACAGTGGACATAAATTTGAGAACAAAATAATAAAAGCTTATCCAGTTTGAACAATAGGCAGAAAGTAAGCTGAAGAGAAATAGAGCATAAGTGATCTATAGAATAATTACAAAATATTCCAACATTTATATAACTAGTGTTCAGAAGCATAGAAGTTGAGTATAGGAGGCTGAAACAATATTTGGTGTATAAAGTCTACAGGACCAATCTGAGTGACCCATAAAGAATCCAAGACAAACGGCAACATAAAACACATTATAATTCTTTAAAAATGAAAAAAAAAGAAACACTTGACATTCAAAGTAACATACCAGAAGCTAATGTTACAGTAACCAATAAACTCACACGAGAGTGTATAACAGCTGTTTTGGGAAATAAATGAAGACAAAGAGAAAATCTCGAAAGCAGCCCAAAAACATAACAAAGCACTTATTGATAAAATCATTTTGAATTTTTCATTAAGCAAAGGGATAAATGTACACCAGAAAGAAATAACAGATAATGTATTGTTGAAGCAAATATGTCAGCTAAAATTTGTATATCTATTAAAAATTTAGGAAAACAAAATCTTTCTTGACCCCTTGTTCAGATGCAGCCAATCAACAGCTCATTCTCCACATGGAGAAGTGGAGGGGAGAGTGGGGGGCTGCCTCTGACATGAACTCTGGTGCCCACTATTTGATTGCTGCTCCTTGGCAGAGAGACTGTGGGAACACAGGGGAAGGGGGCAAAGGATATTCAGATCAGACCTCATGGGCTGTGGTCAGATGATGGGGGAGAAGGCCCCCACCTATCAGAGGTCTAGGGGAGGGGAATATATCAGGAAAGTGAGGCAGAATGGGAACAGAAGATAAGAGCCAGGGTATTAAATAGAGATGAACTGTAAATAAATTACAACAAAATAAAATATTTTATTTATTTTTACGTATATAAATGTTTTACCTGCACAAGTGTACCTTGTGTGTGCAATGCTCTAGGAGGCCAGAAGAAACTATCAGATGTCCTGGAACTGGAGTAACAAATGGTTATGAGCCTATATGTGGATGCTGGATCATCTGGGAGAGAAATTGTTGATCTAAACTACTTAGCCACCTTGCTAGTCCCCAAAATTTACAAATAAACAAGCAAACCCTACACAACCTATAGTAGAAAAACAAATGACCTGTTTTTTAATAAACAAAAAATGTCTGGATAAATATTTATTCAAATATAGAAAAATGGCAGGAAGCTTGTGAAAAAAGATTGTCTCCATTAAATTTTCATTGGGATAATTAGAGATTTGCAAGAAGTTGTAAGAAATAATACAGAGAGAGAGAGCTCCTTTGTTTATTTTAACCAGTTGATAACATTTTATAATCTGTTCTGGAAATCTGTAGGAAACAATGAGGAAATTTGAGTCAACAGTAATGAAGGTTTTGCTTGTCCAGTGGGGAAAGGGTAATAGAGTAATTGATTGCATTGTGTGGTCCTGGTTGTGATTTGAAAAGTTGCAAGTGTAAAGAGTTGTATCTTGGCATGGGAATTTTCTGGAAGAAAATATAAGGAAATGTTGAAGTGATGACCTTTAGGAAGTCAAGGGTGGAGGAAGTACTATAAAATATGTTCTTTTGTAATATATTTTAGGCAATATATAGAGTTTAAACACAGGAAATCTTGAAATTTGCAGCAAATGGATGGATATAGAAATGATCATCCTGACTGAGTTAACCCACACCCATAAAGACACACATGGTATATACTCACTTATAATTGGACACTAGCCCAATAGGGGTGTCCCCTGAAAGTCTTCACTGAGCAGGAGATTGGGATAGATTCTGGGACCTTCTATTGGGACTCTAGGTGAGAGAGGTAAGGGAAAATGGGGAAATACAAGGATCCAGAGGGTCCTGGAACTCTACAAGAAGACCATCAAGTCTGGCAGATCTGGACCCAAGGGAAGGTCTGCTCAAACTACTGTAACCAATCATGGACAATGCATGCAGTAAACCTAGGCTCACTACTCAGATCTAGCCAATGGACAACGCATTCTCTAGAGTTGTGTGAAGAGTGAGGACTTACTCTGACATGAACTCTGATACCTCCTTTTTCAGACCACTTCCCCTTGGTGGGGAGGCCTGGTAACACTCAGAGGAAGGGGAAACAGGCTACTGGGATGAGACCTGATAGGCTGTGACCATATGGTGGGGGAGGAGGTCCCCTTCTGTCACAGACCTAGGGGAGGGGAATAGGGTGACAGAAGGAGGGAGGGGGAACAGGAAGATACAAGTGAGGGGATAACAATTGAGATGTAATCTGAATGAATTACTTAAATAAAATAACCACAAAATTTTGTATTTAATGCTATGGTAATTACCACAAGTCAAAACTACCTTATGAACATACCTCACAGAGTTCACACAGCTTTGCTGGTTTCCTCAAAGTAGGGAATTTTCATTGAAAAACGATTCATACCCTAGAGATTATGCCCTATGCCTGTTCTAAGGAGGAATAGTCAATTATCACCATTTGTCTTCTCTCACCTACTTGTGTGCCAGCATAATTGGATAATGATGGAAATGAGTACCAGCTGACAAGAAGAATGGTTAGTTTAGGGGCTAGAGAAAAAGATGACTTGTACAGCATTGAGACACAGGCAATGAATTACAAAGGTGATCCAGTGAAAGCAATGGTAGCACTTTTGAAAAAAAAAAACTGTAAGTTAATGGTTTCTCTTGAGGGTTTAATGTTATACCACCTATGACCTTAATTGTTGTTAGCAGTCTGTGGAGATAGGTGAGCAGTGGTAAGATTCAAAAGATGAAGAAAAAAGGATGTATGACTCAGGCATATTTGGAAACTGATTGCTCCCCATAATGGCAAGATACCACAGTGGAAACAAAAAGTGAAGCTTGAAGCTAACAAAGATGATGTTGATGATGTTGGATATGGTAATGATGATAGAGTGGATGAGGAGGAAACAGAATACAAAGTTGGAGCAAGGAATCTACATGAGATACTCCAGCCAAAAATGCAGAATAGTTAAGCCAGCATAGGAAAACTCACAACCAGCAGGACTAATGTCAAGAGGCACTCTTTAAGCAACCAAGGATCTAGTTATTCAGAATGCAGTCAACTATAGAAAAAGGCGGTCTTCCCAAAAATAGAAGCCAAGTTGATTTGCTAGGTGAATTGCTTGTGGGTGACTGACCAGGGGGAGGCTATGCAGGATTTGTGACAGTGGAGAAAATAGTTAAGGAACGTGGTTTATATTGGCGTGTGAAGTTTTTTTTTTTGTCTTATTTTATTTCTGTAACAGTTGTTATTAGGCTTGCCTTTTATAACCAAAATGAGAACTAGGAAATATATGACTATTTAATTTGTTTACCTAATATTGATTCAATTTTGATCATTGGTATCTATAAAGAAATTTGCCCATATCACTTATATTTTCAGATTTTTGTGGCATATAGGCTTTTGAGGTAAGACCTAATGATTCTTTGGGTTTCCTCGGGGTGTCTGTTGTTATGTCTCCCTTTTTCATTTCTGATTTTGTTGATTTGAGTACTTTCCCTCTGCCTTTTAGTTAGTTTGGCTAAGGAATTGTCTATCTTCTTGATTTTCCCATAAAACTAGATCTTGCTTTTGTTGATTTTTTCCACTTTTTTTTTGTTTGTTTGTTTCTAATTTATTGATTTCAGCCCTGAGTTTGAAGATTTCCAGCCATCCACTCCTCTTGAGTGTGTCTGCTTCTTTTTGTTCTAGAGCTTTCAGGTGTGCTGTAAAGTTGCTAGTATGGGATATCTCCAATTTCTTTATGAAATTACTTAGTTTTATGAACTTTCCTCTTAGCACTGCTTTGATTGTGTCCCATAAGTTTGGGTACATTTTACCTTCCTTTTCATTGAATTCTATGAAATATTTAATTTCTTTTTTTATTTGGTCTCTGTCTCAGAGGTCATTGATTAGGTAGTTGTTCAGTTTCCATGAGTTTGTAGGCTTTCTCTTGTTCCTTTTTTGTTGTTGTTGTTGTTGTTGAGATTCAGTTTTAATCCATGGTGGTCTGACGAGATGTAAGGGGTTATTTCAATCTTCTTGTATCTGTTGAGGTTTGCTTTGTGACCAAGTATATGGTCAATTATGGAGAAGGTTCTATGAGGTGCTAAGAAGAAAGTATATTCTTTTGGGGGGGTGGGTGAAATTTTCTATAGTTATTTATTAGGTCCATTTGATTCATGAAGTTTGTTAGTTTCATTTTTTCTTCATTTAATTTCTGTTGCAATGATTGGTGAGAGTAGGGTATTGAATTCTTCCACTATTAATGCATGGTATTTGATGTATAACTTAAGATTTAGTAATGTTTCTTTTATGAATGTGGGTGATTCTGTGTTTGGGGCATAGATGTTCAGGATTGAGATGTCCTATTAGTGTATTTTGCCTTTAATGAGTATGAATTCTCCTTCCCATCTTTCTATTAGTTTTGGTTGAAAGTCTTTTTTATTAGATACTAGAATTGCTACTCCAGCTTGCTTCTTGGGACGGTTTACTTGGAATATCTTTTTCTAGCCCTTTACTCTGAGGTAATGACTATCTTTATTGCTGAGGTGTTTCTCTTATGCAGCAGAATGATGGGTCCTGTTTTCTTTCTTTTTTTAATTGAACATTTATTATTTTTCACATATATATTTATTTATAATAAACTACCTACAGCAAGAAGAACCACAAAACAATCAGAAATTATATAAATGTTATATCCAGAGTGTTTTGGCTCTTTGTATCTTATCATTATCAACTTAAAACATCTATCTAGACCTAAAAACATCTTAACCCCTAAACAACTAAGCTTAATTGGTTCTCTCTCTCTCTCTCTCTCTCTCTCTCTCTCTCTCTCTCTCTCTCTCTCTCTCTCGTTTGTTTTTTCGAGACAGGGTTTCTCTGTGTAGTCTTGGCTGTCCTAGACTCGCTTTGTAGACCAGGCTCGCCTTGAACTCACAGCAATCCACCTGCCTCTGCCTCCTGAGTGCTGGGATTAAAGGAGTGCACCACATGCCCGGCCAACTAAGCTTAATTATAAAACTAAACTATCTGGTCTTCAACCCCAAAAAAGACTTAAGAAGGAATAAAATTAATTACCTGAGTATACAGGAAATGCAGGTTAGCAGCTTTCCTAATGAGAAGATGACAAAGACAGTTTGCTGCCTGAACAGTCACCCAAAAGCTCTCTATAACATTGGAACATCATCTTCAGCCTTCTGGCCTATTATATCTGACAGAAATATTTGTGAGGCAGGAACTATTTAGGACTTGCTTACCCTGTCTTGGAAGAGTTTGGCCATAGACTCTGCCTGTGTCCATGTTTGCCCATTTTTAGACAGAATTCTGTCTGTGGTAGAAATGAGGACATGTTTCCCAGTGGCTTGTTTGCCTCATTTGAAGCCATCTCCTAAGGAGGTTCTCTGATGCTCATACTCTTATTTGAGGCAGGCTGGGTGTTGCCAGTAGTTAACCTGTATCATGGTAAATGGATATTTAAAACAATAAAAACATCTTTAAATGTCATATTCTGTATGTCTCTGAGGTTTTTGAAGACCTTATCTATTTTACCTTGTCTTTATATAAAATCATATCTATCTTTTGCACCTAAGAGGTACATTCTTGTGATAAAAATATACTAGTAATTGATATGACCGTGAGTTGATCAACTAACAATTAACTTGTATAATTTACTTATTCTAAACAACCTGAAATAGCACTTTCAAAGTATTGGAAGTAAATCTTGTATTATAATTGAGTTGTATTGGTACAATACCTCATATTAGAGTAGAAATATATATAATGTGTGTGAAGAATACTCATAAATTTAAACATGCAGTTACCTAAATAGCTTTCTGGCTTTGGTTCTTTCAGGAACAAGAGTGTTATCACTGAACCATATAGTAGTTAGTATATTTAGTTTAAAAATGAACCAGGTAATGATTTTCATAATATATGCACTCATTTATGTCACCACCACCAGCTTATAAGGGCCTCTTTTTCTTTTGCATCCATCCAATCATTTGTTGTTGTATGCTTTCTTGATAATAGTCATTCTGAACATGGTGAGATGGCATATCAGTTTTGTTTTGATTTGCATCTCCCCAGTGGCTTATTATGGTGGACATTTTTTCCAGGTAATTGTTGCACATTTATTGGTTAGACTATTTGTTCTTTCAGCATTTATTTTTCGGTTCTTTATTTATTATAGATACCAATCCTATGTCAGATGAATAGGTAGGTAGCAAACTTTTCTTCTATCCTGTGGGCTGTTTTCTTTAATCAGTCAATTTATTTCCTTTGCTTCATAGACGTTTTTCTTAATTTCATGCAATATAATTTATTAGTTATTTTTTGAGCTATTTGAATCTGTTCTAATTTGCTTCTCTGTTGCTGTTATAAAACCTGACCAACATGAAATTTGGAAAGAAAGGATTAATTTTAGTTGTTTAAAAATTTCAGGCCTTTTGTTGTGTTACTTTGATTAATCTTGAACTGATTTTTAGATAGGATGAGACAAGGGGTTCTAGTTCACTCTTCCACATGTGAGTATTCAATTTTCCCATCACCATTTTTATAAACTGTTCGGACCCGTCGGACCATCAACTTGGATTCTCGGACCCCTAGGGAGAGAATGGGGGACAAGAGACATGAAGAACGGACAGCAAGTCAAGGAGTCTGATCAAGCTGACAATTTTTTTTTTCTCACAGGCAATTATATACCATTGAAGCAGGAGGCTGAGTGGGGTGATCTGGGTGGCCTGTTTTCGCAAGATACTAGGAAGTTTGGCAGGGCGAGGGCCCCTGTGGTTCTGTGGCTGGGTGGAATTGTTAGGCATCTGGAACCACAAGATGTTATCTATAGACTTTGTTTCGCTCTTCCTTTGAAGGCCTCTGTAATTCCGGGAATACTGAGAACAGCTGGAGAGTACCTTGAGGAAGGGGAAGAGGTCACAAGGCAGCCTTCTGGAATGTACCCTGAGGCAAGGAGGGAAAGAGGTCACAAGGCAGCCTGCCCCAGGTCCACTCAATGTATTATGCCAAGGTCCGAGATGCTTGCCGGCTATGGTCTTGGCTCCCCACAATAAACTTTTTTCTCTATCATGTTTTTATAAATTTATAATTTTGTTCAAAATCATATATAGCCACATATGTGGATATTTCTGGGTACTTGGTTTTATTTCACTTGTAACATGTCTGTTTTAAAATTTTTATTTGGATGCATCCTGTTTTTATTTTGGTTAGTTTGGCTAGGGATTTGTCTTTCCTGTTTATTGTTTGAGACACAATTATTTGTTTTATTGATCCTTTGGTTATTCTACTTGGTATTGACTTGTTGTAGTTTTGTTAAGACATTTGTTTAGTATAAAACTGATATAGTTATTTGAGATAACTTTGTTTTTTGATGTAAATACTCATATCTATAAAATTACTTATTAAGCTTAGCTCAGTGGCACATACCTTTAATCTCAGCACTTAGAAGGCAAAGCATTCCTCAGTTTGAGGCCAGCCTGCTCTGCAGAGTGAGTTCTAGGACAGCCAGAGTCACACAGAGAAACCCTGGAGAGAGAGAGAGAGAGAGAGAGAGAGAGAGAGAGAGAGAGAGAGAGAGAGAGAGAGAGAGAGAGAGAGAGCGCAGAAATATCACTTCTTTTTAAAATGTTTCTACTCATAGTTAACTCTTTTAACACATATTATTTTTGGCTTATTTTTCAGATTTTAGTTTAATTATATAATTTCTCCTCTCTTTTCTTCCTCTAGAACTTCCCATATGTACTTCCTTGCTTAATACATGTCCTTAATTTTTAATTAATTTTATTGACATATATATATTTAAATATAACCTGATCACTCTGTATATTGTTATTTTTTAATTTGTTTTTTCTTTTTTGATTTTATTTTTAATTTGTTCAGTTCACGTCATGATTGTAGACCCCTCTCTCATTGCCTCCCAGTCTCACCCTCTCTCCTTCATTTCCCCATTTCTTCTCCTCTAGTCCCCCGAAAAGGGAAGCCCTCTTCCCCTATCATCAGACCTCACCCTATCAAGCATCATCTGGACTACCTGCATTCTCTTCCTCTGTGGCCTGGCAAGGCTGCCCTGCCAGGGGAAAGTGATCATCAAGTGGGGACCAGAGTCCATGTCAAAGGTAGTCTCTACTCTCCATACTATGGGAACCACAAGGAGATTGTGCTGCCTATCAGATTATATCTGAGAAGAAAGTCTGGTTCCTCACCGTGCATGGTCCATGATTGGTGCATTAGTCTCTGCAGCACCCCTTCACTGCCCCATTCCCACATTTGTTGGCTTCCTTGGTCTCCTTGTGGGTCTCTTGTCCCCTCTAGATCCTTCTATTCCCCAACTCTTCCACAAAACTCTCTGTTCTATACTCCAAAGTATGGCTGTGAGATTCAGTATCTGCTTCAATTCTCTGCTGGGTGGAGTCTTTCAGAGCACCTCCATGGTAGGCTCCTTTCATGTTCCTTCTCTTCAACTACATCCAATGTCTATTCTATTTGTCCTTCTGTATGAGAATTAAGCATTCTTTCTAGAGTCTTCCTTGTTATTTAGCTTCTTTAGGTATGTGTACTATAGTGTGGTTATCCTGTATTATGTGGCTAATATCCCCTTATAAGATGAGCGTCTTTCTGAGTTTGGGTTAACTCACTAAGGATGATAATTTCTAGTTCCATCTGTTTGCCTACAAATTTCAAGATTTCCTTGTTTTAATAGCTGAGTAGTATTCCATTGTGTAAATGTATCATAGTTTCCTTATCCAGTCTCCATGAAGAAAAATGCAAATAGACCATTATTTATCATCCTGAACAAAACTAAAGTCCGATTGGATTAAACACCTCAGCATAAAAAGCATACACACTAAATCTGATAGAAGGAAAAGTGGGGAAGAGTCTTGAGCTCATTGGCACTGGAAAAAACCTTACTGAATAGAATACCAACAGCTCAGGCCCTAAGGTCAACAGTTAATAAATGGGACCTCAAATTATAAATGTATAAGGTGTGTGTGATGCACAGAACAATCAAGGCTGGTTTTCTGCTCTTTGTATGAGCAGAAAAAAAAAAGACATCTGTAAATCTTCATTCATGTCATATGAAGAATGGCATCTAATAGTATTTCATAGGGGTTCTGTAGCCAACAAGAAGCATTGTCTATGCCTAGACATTCATGTCTCAGCCAGTCTCAGAGCTAGCCCCATATAGTGAGATTAGCAATATAAGTTATCTGCTTGTTTTACATTTTGAATTCTTTACGTCCTGATTGTATCCCTCTCCCTCATTCCCTCCTGATCCCTCCTCTCTCCCTCACCCCATCTCCCTCCCTCACTCCCTGTCCCACCCTCAATTAGCACTCAGAAAGAGGAGCTGTCTTGCCCTAAGATATGACCTCAGCCTATCAAATCTCATCTGCACTACCTGTAACCGCTTCCTCTGTAGCCTGGCATGGCCATCTTGCCAAGGTGAAGTGATCTAAGTTTGGTGCTCAGAGTACATGTTCAAAGTAGTCCCTACTCTCCACATGTAAGACCCACAAGCAGTCTGTGCTACTATATCTGAGCAGTGGTTCTAGGTTTTCATCGTACATGGTTGGTTCTTGGTTGATGTTTCAGCCTCTGTGTTGTAGTGTAGTTATCCTGTATTATGTGGGCAATATCTGCTTATAAGTGAGTATATACCACACGTGTCTTTCTGGGTCTCACTCAGGATCATCTTTTCCAGTTCCATCCATTTGCCTGCAAATTTCAAGATTTCCCTGTTTTTAATAGTTGAGTTGTATTCCATTGTGTAAACGTACCACAGTTTCTCTATCCATTCTTCAGTTAAGGGACACCTAGGTTGTTTCTAGATTCTGGCTATTATGAATAAAGCTGCTATGAACATAGTTGAGCAGAGTATGGCATTTAAACTGTTTTTATTATTTTAATGATTCACTGACAATGAGACAGGTTAACTCCTGGAAACACTCAGCCTACCTCAAAGAGGATAATGATCATCAAAGAACCTCCTTATGGAGATGGCTTCAAATATGGCAAACAAGCCACTGAGAAAAATGTCCTTGTTTCTACCACAGACAGAATTATGCCTAAAAACGGGCAAGCTTGGATGTAGGCAGAATCTATGACCAAATTCTGCCAAGACAGGGTAAGCAAGTCCTCAACAGTGCCTGCCTTACAAATATGTCTGTCAGATATATTGGACTAGAAGGCTGAAGACGATGCTCTAACATAATAGAGAGTTTTGGGGGACTATTCAGGTAAAAAACTGGCTCTGTCATCTTCTCATTTGGAAAGCTACTAACCTGCACTCCTGGTATACTCAGGTAATCAAGTTTATTCCTTCTCAAGTCTCTGATGGAATTGAAGACCAGGTAGCTTAGTTTTACAATAAAGCTTAGTTGTTTAGAGGTGATATGTTTTTAGGTATAGATAGATGTTTTAAGTTGATAATGACAAGAAATGATGGAGATTGATTTACATTCAGAATTCTAGATGCACCAAGATAGGAAAGATGTTTTCTTCAAGGCTCTCAAATACAAATACCCAAAACACTAAGAATGTAACATTATATTATTCCTGATTGTGTCATGGTTCTCCTTGCTATAGGTAGTTTTTGTATATATGTGTAATAATATAAATGTATATGTAAAAAATAAAAATTAAATTAATAAATGGGACCTCATGAAACTGAAAAGCTTTTGTAAGGCAAAGGATACTGTCAACAGAACAAAATGACAACCTACAGAATGAGAAAATATCTCCACCCACCCTACATCTCACAGAGAGCTAGTATCCAAAAATATAAACAACTCAAGAAAATAAACAACACTGAACCAAATAATTAAAAAAATGAGGTACAGAACTAAACAGAATTCTCAATGAACGAATATCAAATGGCCGAGAAACACTTAAGGAAATGCTCAACACCCTTAGTTATCAGAGAAATGCAAATCAAAATGACTCTGAGATTCCATTTTGCACCCATCCAAATGGCTAAGATAAAAATTCAAGTGACAGTACTTGCTAGGGAGGATGTAGAGAAAGGGGAACACTCCTCCATTGCTGGTGGGAGTGCAAACTTGTCCAATCCCTCTGGATGTCAATCTGTCATTTTCTCAGAAAATTGAGAATAACTCTACCCCAAGACCCAGCTATACCACTCCTGGGCATATACCCAAAAATGCTCCACCGTACAACAAAGACATTTGCACAACTATGTTCATAGCAGCTTTATTCATAATCATCAGAATCTGGAAAAAAAACCTAGATGTTCCTCAACTGAAGAAATATTAGTTCTTTTCTTAAAATTTTATTAATTTATTCATATTACATCTCAATGGAAATATTAGTTCTTAAAATTGTCTTTGTGGTGTCTCAAAGATTCTAGTAAATTGCATTGTTGATTTTTGTTTTGTTTTCATACAATGAAAGCTATAAGCCCATATTTTTAAAAATAAAATTAAACAAATACTTAAATCAGAGGTAGTTCTAATCAGATACAATACATTTTATTTTAGAAAATAGAAGTAGGAGGACTGTTCCTGTTTTCCCATGAAGCTACAAAACTTTGATGTAAGACTATTCTAAAATATTAAAGAAAAATTAATATAAACAGATGCAAAAAAATCTTAAAACATTTTCATGAACACAGAAGTTTATAAAATGATACTACATCATGACCTAGTGGTATATGGTTGAGGGTCTGAAGGAGGTTATTTATTAAAGGAGGTTGTAACTTTTCTTTTACAGTTCAGGCTGGGTTGACTTTGGAGTTTCAATTGTTGGCTAATGTTAATGTCCTTCTTCCATATTTGTGTTGCTGAAGATACTTTGATGCCTTTTGATTACCAAAAAATTGAATCAACCTTTTGGACTTGTGCTGTTCCTTGATTTATTCTTATAGTGATCCTGTATTGCCTTAAATTTCATAAATAAGTTTCTTTTTGTTGTCCTTTGGAGTATTGCAAAGCCTGGCACATTATCATGCATGACAACTGTTTTCACCCATCAGTGAGAATATGTGCGTATTTTAAGCATCAGACAAAACTACTTCAATGAACTGTACATCATGGTGCAGGAAGTATTGCCCTTGGTGCTCTTTACACAGGGTATTCATCTACCTCATCTTATATCCTAAATGCCAACAAAATTACAGCTCAGTCAAAAAAAACTTCACTAGTGATTGTTTATACACCAATCAGAGTTAAAAAGTTTTTCTTTCAAATTCTCAAAATAAGCATAATTTTATTTGCACACAAGTAACAGGGGGCAGAATGTCAAGTCCAAAAATTGGCACCTAAATAAATGTACCCAATAAATACTTGCATTTGGATAGCATTTCTAACCACCATCTGGAAGAGATGACATGGGTAATTTGCAAAGCTGTGTTTACTGTGAATAAATTTGAGAAACTCTATTTCAGTCTAATATATACTTAATAATAAAAACATTAGATTAGACAAGGTGAAGATTATGGTTTGATATCATTGTTAAAGAATAGTCACCTTCAACCATTACTTCCACTGTCAAAATTAAAAAGAATAATAACATGCTGTGAGATCTGAGGAGAAAGCCACTGAATGCCTTTGAGAAGATTCAGCTGGATTCTTATGTTGCTCATGTCCCTTTCAGTTATTCATGACTGGAGACTTCCCTAAGTCATATCTTATCACAACCACTAATTTCTCATACATATATTGCTTGCCTGGTGTAAAACAACCCTACTTCATTTTTTCATTTACAAAAAAATTTTCTTTTCATTTTCTCATGTACTCTGCCTATCAAATTAACCATAATTACCCTTCATTGAACAAATAGGGAAACTAAGGTCAAGAGAATCAAGTGGTATCATATTATCCATGGGTGGCAGAGCAGATTCTATTATAATTATCTTCTGTATCCTCCCAGGTACTTTTCTCCTTTGTCTTTCACACAGACAATAACACTAATTAAAAGATACATGAAAATCAGCCAAAACCATGTAGAAAGCAACGTAAAATGTGGAGTGCTAGAGATATGTCATTTAGCTCTTCTGATGCCCAAGTCCCAGAAACATTTTTTGGAGCCATATTGAATTTTGTTCTGTGAAAATTGATTTGGAGCACCCAGGAATTTCTGAAAGAACCATGCAGATAATACCTGAGTTGTCTGTACCTACATTCTCACCTGAAGAAGATTGCCAAGCCTATGTTGTAACAATGCTGGCTTCCAAGAGTAAGGGACACCTTTGGAGATGAAAGGATGGCCCTGGTGTCTCTCAGGGTGGGTTCTTTCTCTCTCCTTCTGAACTCTAGGTTACTAGAAAATATATGATTTCTTGATCCCAGAATAAAAGAGATGGATCCCAATGAAAAACCAAGTCTTGTTCTCAGGGATTCATTGGAGACTTGTCCGAAGAAACTGTGGAGTGAAATATAGGACACAAGATCCTTGCCCATATGTGCACAGGAAGCAGATGCTGTTGACCTGGAGGAGTCTGTAAGAACTCTGACCCAAATCATGTTATTCTTGAAAGTGAGAACAGAGGCTGGCCAATTTTCCAGAGTCCTCTTTTTTTTTTTTAATTTATTCTTGTTACATCTCAATGGTTATCCCATCCCTTGTATCCTCCCATTCTTCCCTCCCTCCCATTTCCCCTTATTCCCCTCCCCTATGACTGTTCCTGAGGGGGATTACCTCCCCCTGTATATGCTCATAGGGTATCAAGTCTCGATTGATGGAGAGCATAGCTTCTCTGCCTTCAAACAGTAACACACATGCTAACTCTCTCTCTCTCTCTCTCTCTCTCTCTCTCTCTCTCTGTCTCTCTGTGTCTCTGTCTGTGTCTGTGTCTGTGTCTCTGTCTGTCTGTCTGTCTGTCTCTCTGTTTGTCTCTCTCTCTCTCTCTCTCTCTCTCTCTCTCTCTCTGCAGAGTTTCAAATTGCAGAATGGGATTTCAACTCTGATAATCCTGATAATGAATTTTGGAGCTCAGAATTAACTGTTATTCATTATCACCACATTGATTAAGATCTGAGGTGCAAAGTTAAAATTATTTAATACTTTATTACAAAATGGCTTGAGCTTTTCCATACAGGAGGATACAGTTAGGTAAAGCCTTCCTTTGCCAACTATACCACTCTTGGGTATATACCCAAAGGATGTTTCATCCTATGACAGAGATATTTACTCAACTATGCTCGTCACTGCTCTATTCATTGCCCTCACGAAAGCTTCATGAATCAATGAGGAACGATGTAAAATTGGCCAGCTTGTGTTCTCACCCTCAGGAATCACATATGATTTGTGTAGGAGGTCCTACAGACTCTTCTGCCAGAGATTGGAACTAGCCTAGATGTCCATCAACTGAGGAATGGGTAGTGAAAGTGTGGTGCATTTACAAAATAGTATATTTTTCAGCATTTAAAAATATTATGAGATTTGCATGTAAATGGATGGAGCCAGAAAAAAAAATAATACTGGAGGAGGCAAACCAGACTCCTTAAAACAAACATTGTGTGTTTTCTCTTAAATATAGATGGTAGTTTTAAGCCTTTTTTAATGGTTGTTCTGCAGCCATACAGATGATAAGTAACAAGTAGGGGACTATGGGGAGGGGGAGAATCTCTCAATAAAGAGGAAATAGTATACATCACTATGGAGAGACAGGTGGAAGGCTGGAATGTGAGGGCTAAATGGGGAGGAATATGGAAGAGAGGGAACAAAGGAGGGAATGGGGTGGAGACAACTAACATTAAGGCCTATTTGTGGAGCCAGATCTATAATTGTAGATGTTTATTAAAATATGTACATATATAAAATAAATAAAGTCACCCAATAATGGGGAAAAGAATGCTCAGACTAGACATCTTTTGCCACCAAGTGAAATAATCATTGTCAGGAATGGGCTGCTTCTAATTGAGTTGTTGGCCTAAGGGGCCACATGGAAATCCACAAATAACTCCGGCTATTGGTTGCTCTCCATAAACTGATGGCAAGGCTCTACTGTTGAAGATAACACACACACACACACACACACACACACACACGCACACACGCACGCACGCACGCACGCACGCACGCACACGCACACGTACACACACACACACACACACACACACACACACACACACATGCTATTGAACATGGAGAAGTTCAATTAATGCCTAAGTAGAGCCTTCACCCCTAGTGACTAGTGTTCATGGTATTGGAAGGTACTGTGCACACTACCAGAAAGGTAACCATCAACCCGGCTACAAACTGAACAATCTATACCATTAATCTTTCTGCAAGATATACTGGTGCGATCATGGTACAAACATTGGTGGGAGTAACCAACCTTTTCTGATTAGCTCTAAGGCCCATTCCATAAGACGGCACCCATCATGCCTGAATATATAGGATCTTACCCCTAACCAAGAAGATGTCTGCAATTGACAGCTTTCAGAGAAAAAAATCATGGTTTTCTCCAGTATTGTCTCACTGGGTATATTAACTACACTTAATGGTAGGACCCATCCCCAGCAGTAGGTAGCTAAGACAAGATGAGCTCAGTGCTATTTTTGTAGGATTTTTTTTTCTCATATTGTTTTGTTTGGGCATGATTTTTACTGTTCTTTTTTCTTGTATACTATGGTTTCCTATTGTGTGTTTGTGTTTATGTGTTTCTGATTTTTCTCTTTTCTCTGTTCCTTTTTATTTGCCTATTTGTTTTATAAAGAGAGGGAGAAAGAAAGGGCATGGAATTTGTATGTGAGAAGGTGAGCAGTATTTGGGAGGGGTTGTAAAGAAGTAAGGGTGACCAGTGTATGTTGTATGAAAATAGTTTTCTATAAAAATCGTAATTAACATATTTTTATGAGTTCAACATAAGATAGAACTAAGTTTATTTTCCAAGCTATTGCTTTTATCTAAGGCAAAATTAAACAGAAGCAGGCTAGTTCAACAATAAAGTAAATCCTTTTTTAAAAATATCTGATGCCATTCAGATTTTTTAAAAAGAATGTCACATAATCTTTTCGATTCTGTTTCTGCATCTGTAAAGCAAGGGCAATCACTATACCTATTTCAAAGTATTGTTGTGAAGTAAAGGACAATGAGAGTTCAACATACTTCCTGGTGCATAGTAAATGTTTAAGAAATTATAGTCAAGTTTTACTACCACGATGACACATTAAAGTGCTCACTGGAAACTTTTCTAGCTTTAAAATTCTACCATTCCAGAATGCAATCTTGTTGTCTAGGTTGCAGCATGAATTCTCTCAGAACACTTTTTACAATCTGCTGACATTAGCAGTTTCCTTACCTATACTGTCCGTAAGCACTAAGAGGGTGGATCATTGTGTAAATGCAACTGGTGCCAAGCTTTATGAACTGAGTTCAGTACCCAGTACTTACACACTGGAAGGAGAGGACTGATTCCCACATGTTGCCATCTGATCTGCACATGTGCCTGTATACTTGCACACACATACAAACGCATACACATATGTGCTAAAATAAATGTAACTTTAAAAACCCACTGAACTTAGTGACAATGATTAAGTCTTTACTACTATTTTATCAAATGTGTAGTACTTAGCATTTGATGAATAGTCAAAATTATCAATTAGCAGATATACTTGAGTTCCTTTGAGTTGAAGTTCATTTTTTGTGTCTACCTGGTGGCAATGGTTCTTCCCTAATCTAGTTACCTATATAGATGTCATACAAAAGTGTGTGACATTACATAAATTCTCTCCATCTGTATTCAGTAAACACTCCTTGGAAAGTCAGTCTCAGGCATGCAGTCTGGGATCTTGGGTATGTATCATTTCCTGTTTTGGCAATAGAATCTTCACAGCCTGTGTCCAGTTGTATGGGGGGATATTTTTCCTTTTTATCCCTATATGTGTGCTCCATCATGTAGCACCTGGCTAATGGCAGTATTATATCTGTTCCAAGCAGTAAGGTTATAGAGTCCTTTGTTTGCAGCATGAGAGACATAGGTGCTGATCCCCAGTGAAAACTGATCTTGTTCTATGTCTTCTCTGGGAGTTAAGAACTTTTCTATCTTCTGCTTGTGTAAGTCTTCCCTTTCTTGGAAATTCAAGAGTATGTTGAGAATATAGAGTGGGTTAATGGCCACACTGAGTCAGACATCACTATACTATTTGCCATCCTCTGTGCAGCAGGACACTTTTCTTGAAGATGGTAACAGGTGTCACTTCCTCAGCAGTTCCCCCAAGCACTTAATAGCTTCCAGGTTGCATGTAAGCAAAGAACTGGGGAGTTATAAAATTAATTTAAATGTGGTCTGCCTACTTCAAGAGCCTCACAATTTATTAGGTAGTAAAAGTGCATAAATAATATTCATCATTTGCTAAATGCCTACTTTATGCGGACATTGTCCCTGATCACAGAACTAATGGCAGGTGAAGCCAAGCTTCCTCTTCTGTATGAAGCATGGAGCTGCATACAGCTCTTCGTTTCTCTAGGAAGGCCCTGGTTTATTTATTAACTTTCAGTAATGTTCTCTTTTCATTCTCAGAGTGTCTCAGTTAAAAGAATTCATACAGCCAACCTAACTGAGGGATTTGAGTCCTCAAATATGCTGTGGCAGGAGTATAAAGAGGCTATTCTGCAAATTTTAGGTAAAAAACAATTAATTTTTTCTTGGCATGCATGGTGGTTGGATGAGAATGGCCTCCATACTTTCATATATTTGAATGATTCCCAGTTGGTGGGACTGTTTTGGAGGGATTAGGAGGTATGGCTTTATTGGAGAAGGTGCATCACTGGCAGTGGGCTTTGAGATTTGAACATCCCTAATGAAGCCCAATCAAGCTCTCTCTATGCCTTTTGCTTGTGGATCGGATGCGAGCTTCCAGCTGTTGCACTAGCATCATGCCTGCCTTCCTGCTCATGTGCTTCCACTGTGATGACCATGTACTGACCCTTGGAAACTGCAAAGAAGCCCCTGAGAAATGCTTTCTTTCACAATCAGCCTTTGTCATGGTATCAAGTAATGAAGACATGGTAGATATGTGAAAAGGATAATAGAAGGGGTGGAACTTAATACCAAAAAGTATTTTTGAGAGGAAAAAGTGACAATAATTCATAAGATTTTATTCTTTATTATGAATCTGTTTATATTTAGGCAGAATCTGTGGGCTTGGATACATTTAAATACAGAAGAATATATGAATAAAAAGAGATAATATTTATTGAATGATTAATATATGCCATACATGTGCTAAACAAACCATGTAAATTATTTCATTGAATCCTTACAGATATGATAGATAAATCTTCACATTGTATCCTTCATACATGGGAAACATCACAGCTTCAGTTATCTACTTGTCATACTTGGGAAAACCAAATTCAGAATTTGTCTTCATCAAATTGATTTTTGGGCATGTCTGTGGGGGCATTATCTCGATTGCTAATCTCTGATATAGGAGGACTCAGTCCACTGTAGCTGATGGCATTTGTAGGCAGATAGAAGAGTTGTATAATGAAGAAGGCTGACTATCAGCCTGGAAATAAGCCAACAAGCAGTATTCCTTCATGTTCCCTGTTTAAATTCCCAAAATCTAGGTTTTTGCTTTGGATTTTATTGATGATGTTCTGTAAACCCGCTCAGCCCTTTCTTCCCTCTTCAAGTCAATTTGGGTCTTAGTATATATCACAACAATAGAAAATCAAACCAGGACAGGAGGAAATTAAAGCCAAGGGTTAAATGTGAATCTAGTTCGAACACTCTCATTTTTACATCCTTCATTATCCTACTTCCAGAAATTTTATTATCTATAACAGAACCCCACTGTTGCCCATATAAGTTTAATTTTAATTGATTACTATTGCTAGTGGCCAAAATGTGTTGAGCACCCACGATGTGCTGGACAATTTATATAATTTTTGGAATCTTTGTCACAGCTCTGCTGCATTTGCGGGCCTCATTGTATAGATAAGAATTCTGACATGAATACAAATTGGAATCCATCAACTAATTGTGATCTTCATGTCATTTGAGGTAGAGAATAGTGATGTGCTTCAGAATAGAGTTGGAGAGCACTAGGTTGTCTAATACTGGACTTTATTAAATACCTTCTGACCTGGCAAACAAGACAAAGAGCTTTGAGAAATAACACAGGCTTTATCTCTTTGTTTTCTCACAGGCATTACCCTTGTCACCTTGGGAAAATTCATTCTTCCCTATGAGACCATTTCCTCAATTGTGCAGGAGATATCTTCTGTGTCACACATTTGCCATGAAGACTAAATGAGAAAGTGTATGTCGAGAATGGAGTCTACCATCAATTAACTCTTCTTTCATTATCTGAAGTTGTGAATCCTGCCTTTCTTTAGATAGCTGGTCGTTTTATCATTGCAGTAATCATTACTGAAATTTGGTAATGTGCAATTTTTGCTACATTAGAATTTGAATAAATTGGGAAACTAAACTGGAACAATTTTGTACTCAAGTTTTTTCCTCTGAAAAATTCATGCGTTCTGTTTTCTGGCTGTTTACGTGGAAATTCTAACCTCTCAAAGAATTAGTACATTTCAGAGGTTTCAAAATGTGACTTTTTTTTACTTTATTTTTTAAATAATATGTGCCCACAGGAAAAAAGCAGAGCTACCAAAGGTTATACACTAAAGAATAAGTTTCTGTTTTCTACTACCCCTCTCAACTTACTTATTTTAGAAGTAACCATGGCAATTGTTTCTTGTGTCTTTCAAGAAATATTCTATTCAAGCATATTTAAATGTTTATCATCCTGCTATTTTCCATGGTCTTGATTGCTTTTAAAATCATTTAATAGTGTATCTTGGCCATTATTACATTTAATTATAAATAGTTTTTTTTTTAAATCTCATTATTTTCTTTGCTGGCTTTGAGAGACGGTTTCACCATATACCCCAGTTTGGCCTTAAATTCATGATCTATTGGCCTCTGACTCACAAGTGCTAGTACTATAAACATGTGCCACCGTTCCTGGCATTCATTGTTATTTTGAATGACTTTAGTATATTGAAATATGCGGATATCCATAATTTATACAAATAATCTCAATGTTGAATACAGATTTTTATAAATATATACAACAATGTTTACATGCATGTAGTCACAGGATAAGTGACTGTTACTAGAATTACCAGATCCCATTTACACATTTTCATGGTTGATAAATATTACTAAACTATTCTTTTATTCTTCAGATAGGCTGTATTAATTTAGTTACTAATAATGAACAAGGATGCCTTTTTACAAACTGCACTAACACTTTGTAGTTTGATGACTTTCAATTATATTTGAGAAATGCTAATTTTGTAAATTTTTGTATATTTTCCCCATGGATCAATTATCTTTCCCAATATTTAAAAGTCATTCATGGTTTGTTAAATGTATATACATATATAAATATACACACATGTATTCATTGTCCATATATCTTACAGATAATTCAAGTTATTTGCTTTTGTATAAAATTTCCTTATATGTTTAGAATTTAGGTTCTTAAAAAACTTTTTATTGATTCTTTGTGAATTTCACATCATGTACTCCAATTCCACTCATCTCCCTATCCCTTCATATCTGCCCTCCACCCTCGGAACCTCCATGCTGAAGGAAAATAAAGCCCTCTCTGTGGAAGTTAGAGTGTTTCATGATGTATCACACAGAATATCCTTTTGTACAAACATATTTAGTTGCAAATTTTCTTTTTTTCCCTTTTAAGATGTGTTTATTTTTACTTTACGTGTGTGATCACTATGTACCTGCTGCATTCACAAGAGCACATAAGGTCCCCTGTAATTAGCATTACAATGGTTGTAAGCCAGTCACCTTGTGGGTGCTGGGTGTTGAACCTGGGTTCTCTGGAAGAGCATCTAATAATCCTAAACACTGAGCCCCTGAAAAATAATATTTTCAATTCAAAAGCAAGTGACAAATGTTGAGAAGTAACAAAAAAATAACATACAGAAATAATAGCAATCCCTAAGGAAAAAGTCCCTAGCAGAGTTGAGAAGAATTAAAGAAGTACTAAAAACTGCAACTCAAGGAAATTAATCAGATAATTTTAAAAACTGAAATTATATGACATGGCAATTAACAAATGTGAAGTTTTTAACAGCAGTGACAAAAACAAATGCATATCCTCATAAATCAACTGGGCTTTAAAAAAACAGGAACATTTTTAGGCAGACGACTTTCATAATAAAGTAAAATGGTGTCTTATGATGAAAGGAAATGGGATACTATGACGTAGGATATTTGAGAATAAAAGTTGAGCTAGTGGTTTTATATCTCCCCAAATAAAACTCAAAGTATAAAAGGTACCCACAAGGTATTATGGGGATGTAAAATTTCTAGTAGACTCTTGAACCTTTCCGGAGAGTATCTACTAGAGGAAAAAGACCAACTCTGACAAATAAAAATGTCCTCAGAGACAATGTGTAAGATGGTGGTGAGAATTAAGCATATCATATCTGAGTCAGCTCCTTATTCTATTTCTTTCCAGTATATTTTCCCTTGAAGAACTTGGAATGACATATCTGCATGGACGCAATACCCTCTCCTCCTTTGCATTCCAAAGCCCAGGGAGAAGGAACTGCGATAGCAGGTGTCCAAATGGAAGTTCATTTGAGTTGCAAATTTTCATTACAAAGAGTCAGTGGTCTTGTTTGGGGCCTCTGGCTTCTGCTATACCATCAATAATGGATCCTCGTGGGACTCCTTTCAGATATCCTGTTGTACTCCTTTGTGATGGAGATCCTGCAGCTTGGGATCTTCAGAACTGGCCCCTTCATGTACTCCAGCAGTTCATACACAGGGTAGATGTTGTGGCGGGCCAACTCAGAGCCCTAGATCTGAGCCTGGGAGGAAGCTGAGTTGGTTAGCCCATCAACACAGAAATAGAACCATGGATGCAGAGATGGCTTCATCAGTAGCTTGGTCCCAAATGTCACAATAGCCTCATGTGGCAGCATAGACCTCTCAATTTAGTATGTCTCCCAGTGCCAGCATGGCCATCAGACACTCACAAGGTCTCTGATGCCATCCCATGCCACTGATACCCACATGGCCTTTGGTGTAAACTCCAGCCAAGGACATCAATACAGAACCTAACTGTAGCAGGACCATGGACTCAAACATGGCCCTTACTGTCACCTCAGGGCCAAAATATCACCATGGCCTCAGGTGCCAAGCAACACAGGCCATCAGTTTGGCCCTGGTGTCAGTAAGGCTCCTGGACATCAACATGGTCTCAGGCAATAGCCATAACCACTGCCATCCAAAAGGCCTTCAGTGGCAACACAGGCCACACTAATCAGCACAGACCCCAGCTGTGGGAGGGTCTCAGACCCAGACATGATGCTTGATGGTAGCCTGGGTTGAGACATCACCATGACTCCAGGTGGTTGCTCAGGTCCCTCATATCTGCTTGTCCCTTACTAATGCCATGTTTCCAGTTCTATTTCTCTTTACAGTATATTAATCAATTGTTGTCACTTTCTCTCCCATCTGTCTACCACATACTTTCTCTTTCCTATATCTCCATCACATGAATATTGCTCATTCATTGTAGTGACACCCACCAAAGGGCCAGGGGCAACACCATATATTTTGAAATATTTTTATCTGATTTTGTTTGTGTCATTCATAGTTTATTGGTATACAAAGAAATTTGACATTTGCCCTACCTACTCATCATTGTCTCTTTCTCTGGCCATCCCATGGTGCTGGGGGGTGGACTTAGCTGTTGAGAATTTAGATTCCTTACCATATATTTTGAAAATATTTTATTTGACTTTATTCATGTCATTCATTGTATATTGGTACATAGAGAAATTCAACATTCACTCTAGTTACTCATCATTGTGTTAGGCTTATTTCTGAGAATGTAGAGATAAGTCTCTCCTCTTCACATTTGTTATTTTGTATCATTAAAACTTATTATTATTTTGTTCATCTGGCATTTATTTTGCTACAGATAATAAGACATGCATATGATCACACTTTCCCACAAAGACTCATCAGTTTGTCCTACAAAATTTATTGTGTAATTCAATTACTCCCACTGATTTAACACCCTTCATTCACAAGAAATCAATTTAAAAACATATTTGGGCCTGATTAGATGGATCAATGGTTAAAGATGCTTGCTGTCAAGGCTGAATACCAGAGTTCAATCTCCAGGACCCACATGATAGAAGGAGAAAACTCACTACATCAAGTTGTTCTCTGATATCTTACACACACACACACACACACACACACACACACACACACACACACACTCATCTGTCTATCTATCTATCTACCTATGTATCTACTACCTATCTCATATCTCATTTTTAAAAAGTCCTTGAGATGATAACCTGAAATCAAAATAAGTACCATAGAAAATGATACAAAGACAATAATGTGCCCTTGTGCATTGAATTCCTTGGCCTACAGCTCAGCCTGCATCCCTGTAGGCCTGGGGCTACCTGGAACAACCAGATTTACTTGCATTCTCAGAGGCCTGTTGCCATCAGGGATTACCAGGTAAGATACCTGCCCTGAAATTCCTTGCATGCTGGGTCCCCTCTGGGCAAGCCCAGTAGTGGTGAGCTCTGCTTTAGCCCTTGTGTGCCCCATTTCCCACCCCACAGCTCTGCCTGCATTCCTGAAGTGCTGATTCCATTAGCTACTATGAGATGAGACTTCCATCCTTCCGAATACTCTACCTGTGGTCCTCCTATATCACTCCCAACTTCAGCAAGGCCAGGATATCCCAACACAGCTGAAACACAAGAAAATGACCTTAAATCCAATCTTATGAAGATGATAGATGCCTTTATAGAGAAAATAAATAAATTCCTTAAAGAAGTATAAGAAAATACAATCAAGCAGGTCAAGGAAATGAATACAGCCATTCAGGACCTGAAAATGGAAACAGAAGCAACAAAATACCTCACAAACTGATGGAATCCAGAAGATTGAAAAGCCATGGAAGAGAACAGTAATTACAGACACAAGCATCACCAACAGACTACAAGAGATGGTAGAATTTCAGCTATATAAGATACAATAGAATAAATTGATACATGGGTTAAATCTAAAAAGTTTCTAGCATGAAAATCAAGGAAATCTGGGGCACTATGAAAAGACCAATCTAAGAATAATAGAAATAGAAGGTGAAGATTCCCAGCTCAAAAGCTTAGAAAGTATTTTCAACAAAATCATAGATGAAAATTTCCCTAAAGAAAGAGATGCCTATAAATGTAGAAGAAGCTTACAGAACACCAAATAGATTGGACCAAAAAAGAAATTCTTCTCACCACATAATATTCAAAACACTAATGTACAGAACAAAGAAAGAATATTAAAAGCCACAAGGGAAAAAGGCCAAGTAACATATAAAGGCAAACTTATAGAATTCCACCTGATTTCTCAACAAAGTCTTTAAAAGCAAGAAGGGCCTGTGCAAATGTCTTCCAGTCTCTAAGAGACAACAGATGTCAGCTGAAACTATTATACCCAGAAAAAATTTCAATCATCATAGATGGATACAGCAGATATTCCAAGTTAAATCATATTTAAACAAACTTTCCACAAATCCAGGCCTACAGAGGATAATAGGAGGAAAACTACAACACAAGGAAGTTAACTACACACCAGAAAAATAGGAAACAAATAATTTTGCGCCAGTAAAGCCAATAAGGGAATATCTCTCTCTCTCTCTCTCTCTCTCTCTCTCTCTCTCTCTCTCTCTCTCTCTCTCTCTCTCTCCAACCACCTCAATCAAAATACCACAAATTAATAGTCATTGGCCATTAATATTTATCAATATGAATGGACTCAATTCCCCAATAAAAAGACATAAGCTAACAGAATGGATGTGAAAACAAGATGCTTCATTTTGCTGCTTACAAGAAACACAACTCGGATGTCTATGTGTAAAAAAATGCAACTGGACCCATATTTGTCACCTTGTACAAAACTCAAATCCAAGTGGATTAAAGACCTCAACATAAAACCAGAGACACTAAGTCACTTAGAAGAAAAAATGGGAAAGAGCTTGGAACATATTGGCACAGGAGACAACTTCCTGAACAGAACACCAACAGCCCAGACATTAATGTCAACAATTAATAAATGGGACCTCATGAGGCTGAGAAGCTTCTGTAAGGCAGGAGACACTGTAAAGAGAACAAAGCGACAGTCTACAGACTGGGAAAAGATCTTCACCAACCCTAAGTCTGACAAAGGTCTAATATCCAAAATATATAAGGAACTCAAGAAATTAAATACCACCAAACCAAATAACCCAATCGAGAAATGGGGCATGGAACTAAACAGAGAATTCTCAACAGAGGAATATCAAATGGCTGAGAAACACTTAAAGAAATGCTCAACCTCCTTAGTCATCAGGGAAATGCAAATCAAAACAACTCTGAGATTCCATCTTACACCCATCAGAATGGCTAAGATCAAAAATTCAAGCGACACCACATGCTGGCGAGGATGTGGGGAGAGAGGAACACTCCTTCATTGCTGGTGGGAATGCAAACTAGTACAACCACTTTGGAAATCTATCTGGTGCTATCTCAGAAAAATGGGAATAGGGCTTCCTCAAGACCCAGCTATTCCACTCCTTGGAATATATCCAGAAGATGCTCCAGCACACAACAAGAAAATTTGCTCAACCATGTTCATAGCAGCCTTATTCATAATAGCCAGAACATGGAAACAGCCGAAATGTCCCTCAATAGAAGAATGGATAAAGAAACTGTGGTACATATACACTATGGAATACTATTCAGCTATTAAAAACAAGGACTTCCCGAAATTTGTGGATAAATGGATTGAGCTAGAAATGATCATAATGAGTGAGTTAACCCAGAAGCAGAAAGACTCAAATGGTATATACTCACTTATATCTGCATATTAGCCCAAGGGGCATGTCCCACGAAAGCCTTCACTTACCAGGAAACTGAGACAGAGGAGAGGACATTCTAGTGGGATTCTAGATGAGAGAATCATGGGGGAAAGGCAAAGTAGAAGGACCCAGAGGGTCCTAGAAGCCTATAAGTAGAACATTATGATAGGCAGATTTGGGCATAGGGGTCCCGATCAAACTAAGGCACCAGCCAAGGACAATACAGGCGGTAAACCTTAAACCCCTACCCAGATCTAGCCAATGGACGGAACACTCTCCACAGTAGAGTGGAGAGTGGGATATTACTTTCTCACATACTCTGGTGCCTCACCTTTGACCATGTCCCCTGGAGGGGGAGACCTGATGGCACTCAGAGGAAGGACAGCAGGTTACCAAGAAGAGACTTGATACCCTATGAACATATAGAGGGGGAGGTAATCCCCCTCAGGAACAGTCATAGGGGTGGGGAGTAAGGGGAAAATGGGAGGGAGGGAAGAACGGGAGGATACAAGGGAAGGGATAACCATTGAGATGTAACAAGAATAAATTAATAGAAAAAAAAAAAAAAAAAAAAAAAAAAAAGAAACACAACTCAGCAACAAACATAGACACCTGAGAGTGAAGGGGTAGAAAAAGGGTTTCCAAGCAAACAGACCCAAACAGCAATCTGGAGTAGCCATTATAATGTCTAATAAAATAGACTTTCAACCAAAATTAATCAAAAGAGATGGGGAAGGAAATTTTTTATTCATCAAAGGAAAAATTGACGAAGATGATGTCTCAATTCTGAATATCTATGCTCCAAATGCAAACACACCCACATTTAAAAAAAAGAAACATTACTAAAGCTTAAGTAACACATCAAACCCCATATGTTAATAGTGGGAGACTTCAACATTACATTTTCACCAATAGACAGGCCAATGAGACAGAAACTTATTTTGGTAGTAGTGAATCTAGCAGACATTATGAATCAAATGGACCTAACAGATATTTACAGAACCTTTCACTCAAACACAAAATAATATACCTTCTTACCGGTACCTCATAGAACCTTCTCTAAAATAGACCATATAGTTGGCCACAAAGCAAGTCTCAACAGATCGAGAAAGTTGAAATAACTCCCTGTGGCTTATAAGACCAGCATAGATTAAAGCTGGACTTCAACAACAACAAAAATCCTTCAAAATCATGGAAACTGAACAACTATCTACTCAATGATCACTGGGTCAGGGAGGAAATAAATACATTGAATATTTTATAGAATTCAATGAAAATGAATGTACAACATACCCAAACTTATGTGAAATAATGAAGGCAATAGCACTAGATGTCTTCACAAAGAAGTTGCCGAGATCCCAGGCTAGCAACTTAACCACACACACACAAACTCTAGAACAAGAAGAAGCAAACACACCTAAGAGGAATAGACAGCAGAAAATAATAAAATCATGGCAGAGATCAATAAATTAGAAATGAAGAGAACAATACAAAGAATTAATGAACTAGGAGCTAGCTCTTTGAGAAAATCAACAAAATAGATAACCTCTTAGCCAAACTAACTGAAAAGCAGAGAGACAGAATTCAAATTAACAAAATCAGAAATGGAATGTGGGGCATAACAACGGACACTGAGGATATCCAAAGAATCTTTAGGTCTTACTTCAAAAGCCTATACTCCACAAAATTGGAAAGCCTAAATGAAATAAATGGTTTTCTTTATAGATTCCACTTACCAAAGTTGAATCAAGATCAGATAAGCAAATTTAAATAGTTCTATATTTCCTAAGGAAATAGAAGCAGTCATTAAAAGTCTCCTAACCTAAAAAAAAAAAAAAAAAAAAAAAAAAAAAAAAAGAGCCCAGAGCAGGATGTATTCAGTGCAGAATTCTACCAGACCTTCAAGGAAGAGCTAATGCCAATTCTCTTCAAACCATGCCACAAAATAGAAAGAGAAGGAGCATTACAAAACTCATTCTATGAAGCCACAGTCACTCTCATATCTAAACCACACAAAGACCTAAGAAAAACAGAGGATTTCAAACCAATTTCCCTTATGAACATTGATGCAAAAATAAACTCAATAAAATACTCACAATCGGAGTCCAAGAACACATAAAAATATCATCCAAAACAAAAAACAAAAAACATCATCCACCATGATCATATAGGCATCATCCCAGGGACGCAGAGGTGATTTTGTATATGTAATCCACCATATAAACAAACTGAAAGAAAATGATCATGATCATCACACTAGATGCTGAAAAGCCTTTGACAAAATTCAACACCCCATCATCTTAAAAGTATTGGAGAGATCAGGGATACAAGGCACATACCTAAACACAAATAAAGGCAATATACAGCAAGCCAATATCCAAAATCAAATTAAATGGAGAGAAACTCAAATCAATCTCACTAATATCATGGACAAGACAATGTTGCCCATTTGCTCTGTATCTCTTCAATATAGTACTGGAATATAGTCCTAGCTAGATCAATAAGAAAACCAAAGGAGATCAAGGAATTATGAATTGAAAAGGAGGAAATCAAAGTATCACTATTTGCAAAGGATATGATAGTATACAAAAATGACCCCAAAAATTCTATCAGAGAACTCCTACGGCTGATAAACACCTTCAGCAAAGTAGCTGGATTAAAAAATTAACTCAAAAATATAAGTAGCCCTTCTGTATAGAAATGTTAAACAGGGTGAGAAAGAAATTGGGGAACCACACCCTTCACAATAGCTAGAAATGCTATAAACTATCTTGTAACTCTAGCAAAGCAAGGGAAATATCTGTATGGTAAGAAGGTCAAGTCTCTAAAGAAAGAAATTAAAGCACATATCAGAAGATGACTAGATCTCCCATGCTCATGGATCTGTAGAATTAACATAACATACAAACGATACATGGAATGAAAAAGAAATTAAGGAAACAACACCCATATTTATCACCAAATGCATGCCTAATGCTCATGGAAAACAGTAGACAGCATCATATCCCCAAGGACTGGAGTTACAAGTGGTTATGGACCTCTATGTGGGTGCAAGGAATCAAATTTGAGTATTCCTACATAGCAGCCAGTGATCTTAAAATTTTATCTTTGTTTTAAAATTTAATTTATTATTTTTATTTTACATGAATTGGCATTTTGCCTGCATCTATGTCTGTGTGATGTCATCAAATCCCCTGAAAGAGTTATACACAGTTGAGAAGTGCCATGTGAGTGCTGAGAATTGAAGCCTGGTCCTCTGGAAGAGCCGCCAGTGCTCTTGATCACTGAGCCATTTCTCCAACCTTCCCCATGATTTATACACAAAAGTTTTTAATGTGTTATTTTCAAAGTGTAGTACGTATGCGCACTGTCAAATTCTCAGATTCTTATTTCACGTTGTCCTTCTACTGTAGCTAGGTTTCTTCTCTCATCTATCTCAGTATGCTCTTGGTCTGTGTTGAATGATGTTTGCTCTGCATATACTTTGATCAATTGTCTAAATTTTTTCATATGTCTAAGACCCCATCTATCTCTGAATTCTTTTTTTAATTTTTTATTAATTTATTCTTGTTACATTTCAATGGTTATCCCATCCCTTGTATCCTCCCATTCTTCCCTCCCTCCCATTTTCCCCTTATTCCCCTCCCCTATGACTGTTCCTGAGGGGGATTACCTCCCCCTGTATATGCTCATAGGGTATCAAGTCTCTTCTTGGTAACCTGCTGTCCTTCCTCTGAGTGCCACCAGGTCTCCCCCTCCAGGGGACATGGTCAAAGGTGAGGCACCAGAGTATGTGAGAAAGTAATATCCCACTCTCCATTCTACTGTGGAGAGTGTTCTGTCCATTGGCTAGATTTGGGTAGGGGTTTAAGGTTTACCGCCTGTATTGTCCTTGGCTGGTGCCTTAGTTTGAGCGGGACCCCTGTATCTCTGGATTCTTGTCTTGACACTTTGATATGATGTTTTTGTCTTAAAAGGACTCTAAGTTTTCTTATCTCAGCTGATTGTTTCTTGGAAAATGATGGAATAATTGTAACTGCCGGTGGTTTTGGAATATGATTAATGAATTATTTGCTATACAGTTCATGCTGCCACTTTCCCGTGTTCTTTAATACCTCAAATTTGCATATGGAAGTTTGTATAGTATATTTTGTATAGTATGTTTTGTATAGTATGATCTGATACATCTTTTTAAATATTTTGTTTATTGTAATTTATTCACAGTACATTCCAGTTGTTATCCCTTCACTATTATCTTCCTGGGTCTTCTGTATACTTTATTACTAACAAATTCTGCCTCCATATCCAATCATCAGAGAAAAATTGAAAAGGAAAGAGAGTAACAAAGAAAACAAGAATAAATAGGTACAAATTCCTTTTTCTTATAAATATCCATTATAGTTATTATATATTTGCCTTAACCTATTAACACCCTCATTCATTCATTTGTTATGTGTGTGTGTGTGTGTGTGTGTGTGTGTGTGTGTGTGTGTGTGTGTGTGTGTGTGTTGCATGTGCCATAGCACACTTGTAGATGTCAGAGGATAAATTGCAAGTGGACGTTATCGCTTTCCACCACGGAGGTTCCAGATATTGAACTCAGGTCATCAGGTTTGGAAGCAAGGACCATCACACCCTGCTGAGCCATCTTGCATACCAAATATTTAGCCTCTTACTATGAGAATATATTCCGGTGATTAAATTGTGCTGGAAACATGATGTTTGCATATTATTAAGCTGTATTACACATCATGTAATCAGTCCCCATCCCTTAATACTAAATATTTTATTGCTTTTAGCTTTTACTATTAGAAAACATAAATAAAAATTGACCATAAATTTAAACATGCACATTTTAAGATCCTTGTCAAACATAACAATCTTGATTAGTGTGTTTTATTTCATCATAATAAATGTTGGTATACCTCATAACTGATTATACTCAATACTATAGTCATCTTCTTTATATGGCTACTGGATATAAGATAGATTTGAATATTTTTAAGTTGTTATTTACTTTCCTATATAAAAGCTATGTCTTGGGGATAAAGAGTGGGAAAAAGAAAAAAATGGACTTCAATGTTATGAAATTGAAAAAGGCTTCTTGGCCTTAGGGTATGTGATATGGGGCTGGGTGGTGACTATAATAGTATATGTCATTACGGGGGCAAGCTTGCAGGTTACATACCCTGCGAATTCTACCATAAGACTTTTACTTAGTTGCAGCATTTTAGATTGACATTGAATAAGGAAGAAAGGTACAGATAAGTGGGCTTTTAGAGTCTCTATGGGCTTAGACAGTGCATTTAAAATACTATCTGGAGCTATCATTGCATTTCCTCCGCATGGCATTCTTGCAACAAGATAAAGTACTTTTGTCCATATTTAGCAGAAAATAACAATAGCAGCAGTATAAAATTGCTAAACTGGTACTGTGGGACAGCCATTGTGCTAAGTTCTTTGCATACTATTTGCCTTAATCTTTGAAATAACATGATTTTAAACAGGTGCTACATTTCATGGATAAAGACAAGGAAGCATGACAATTTTAAACAACTTATTTAAACTTACAAATTTAGCAACTGGCAGAAATTAAGATTCAAACCAAGTTAGTAAAAATCCAGAGCCATTGGAATGGCTAAGTATCTTGTTTAAAGCCCTTCAAAGATGAAGCAACCAAGTAGGAAACCATGTCTCAGGGCTCAGCAAGCTTTCCTCTTCCAAGGATGCACTGTGCCAATTTGGACACAGTTGGCAATTTCAGTCTCTATGTGAAATACTCAATACTTTTAGGAGTCTCTCAAACACAGTCTAGGTTAATTTAAAAACACATAGAAAATACTAGACAGAGAATTCTCAACAGGGTAATATTGAATGGCTGAGAAACACTTGAAGAAATGTTCAACATCCCTAGTCGTAGGGGACATGTAAATCAAAACAACTTTGAGGTTCAATCTTATACCTGTCATAATGGCTAAGATAAAAAAAAAACTCAAGGGACAGTACACAATGATGAGGATGTGAAGAAAGGGGAACACTCCTCCATTCCTGGTGGGAGTGTGAACTTGTACAACCACTTTGGAAATCAATCTGGTGCTTTCTCATAAAATTGGGAATAGGGCTACTTCAAAACCCATCTATACCACTCCTGGACATATACCTGAAAGATGCTCCACCATACAACAAATACATTTGCTTAAGTATGTTTACAGCAGCCAGAATCTGTAAACAACCTAGATGTCCCTCAACTGAAGCATGGATAAAGAAACTGTGGTACATTTACACAATGGAATATTACTCAGCTATTAAAAACAAGTAAATCTTGAAATTTGCAGACAAATAAGTGGAGCTGGAAAAGATCATCCTGAGTGAGGTAACCTAGACCCAGAAGGACATGTATGGTATATACTCATTTACAAGCAGATATTAGCCACATAATATAGAATAACCACACTATAATACACAGACCTTAAGAAGCTAAATAACAAGGAGGACCCTAGGGAGGATGCTTAATTCTCATTTACAAGGGCCAATACAATAGATACCAGAAGCGTTTGAAGAGAAGGAATGGGACTGGAGGCTACCATAGAGGTCTTCTGAAAAATGCCACCCAGTGAGGGAACATAGCAGATGTTGAGACTCATAGCCAAACTTTGGGGTGGAGCACAGGGAGTCTTATGGAAGAGTTGGGGGGATAGTAGGACCTAAAGCAGATGAGAGCTCCACAAGGAGACCATGAAAGCCAACAAATATGGGTTCAGGGGGGCCTGTAGAGACTGATGCACCAACCAAGGACCATGCATGCAGAGGACTTAGACTCCTTGCTCAGATGTGGCTGATAGGCGGCACAGTCTCCTTTTGGGTCCCATAATATGTGGAGTAGGGCTACCTTTGACCTGGACTATAGGGCACACTCATTGATCACTTCCCTCTGGCAGGGCAGCCTTGCCAAGCCACAGAGGAAGAGGTTGCATGGAGCCCAGATGAGAGTTTATAGGCTGGGATCAGATGATAGGGGAGGAGGGCTCTCCTTTTCTGAGGACTAGAGGAGAGTCAGAGAGGAGAAGAGGGAGGGTGGGACCAGGAGGAGATGAGGGTGGGGGCTGCAATTGGGATGTAAAGTGAATAAATTTTTAAAAAAAGCAATTTCACACTTTAAATAAATAAAAACTACCTTATATAAAAATCCTCAAAAAACTCACACCTTGAAACTACCCTCCTTTCTCTCTTTCTTTTTCTTTTTGTCTTTGTCTTTCTCTGCCTCTCTGTGTCTCTGTGTCTCTGTCTTCTCTCTTCTCTCTCTCTCTCTCTCTCTCTCTCTCTCTCTCTCTCTCTCTCTCTCTTGAACTGGTGAGGTAAAATATTTCTCATAGACATACTTTTTACCAACAAATGAGTACAGCAACAGAAATGTAAGGTGATTTGTTCAAGATGGTATTTCTTGGAATGTATAGAGGTCACAATATTCTCTCTGTCTCTCTGTCTCCCTCCTTCCCTCCCTCCCCTCACCCTTCCCTCCCTCCTTCCTCTCCACCCCCCTCATCTGGATTGCATGCAATGCCACAAAATAAACAGTCAGTTAATAACCACAAAATTTAGTAATGATGATATTCTTTTGCTATCATAGGGCAATGGGTTCTTCTACATTATTAGTCCTTAGGTTTTCAAATAAAGGCCATTAAAGGAGCCATTCATTGTCTTGCTGAAATAACTACTACCTGGGACGTTTATAAATATAGATTATAATTTGCATGAAAAAAAGGCTTCTGTCCTAGTTTGCTTTCTGTGGCTGTGATGAACAGTATGACAAAATCAACTTTGGGAAGAAAAGGCTTATTTCATCTGAGAGCTTACAGTTCACCATGAAGGGAATTCTGAGTAGGAACCTTGAAGCAGGAACTGAAGCAGAGGCCATGGAGCAATGATGCTTACTTACTTGTTCCTCATGGTTTGCTCACCTTCCTTCCTTATGCTACCCAGGACCACCTGCTTAGGGTGGCAGTACCTATGGTGGGCTATACCCCCAAACACAACACTAATCAGTAAAATGCCACAAAAACTTAACTACAGTCGATCTGATAGAGATAATGCCCCAATGAAAGTTCCTCTTCCAAGATGACACTAGTTTACTCCAAGTTGACAAAACAAGAACAAGAACAAAAATAACAACAAACAATTAGTTCATGTTGGCCTCTCAGGAAGTAGCTGGTATGCTCAGAGAAGTTGGCTCCGTTCTGCAACTCTCAGATTGGTGCCTGAGCTTCAAAGTTTTATACATTGTCCTCACTGAATCAATCTTACACATTTTTGATAAGCAAGGGAAGTTCAACTTTAACAAAGACATTAGTCTCAGATATGTCTAATTCAACATGCTGTGAAGCAGTAAGTTTCCTAATCCCCACTATTTTAAGTATTTAATAGCAAAACCCTCTAGCAGTCTGGGAAAGTTATCCCTGCAGAATATGCTGACATAGTAGAATGGAATTAAATGGGACATCATGTCTTGTGTATTTCACATCCTGCATGTTTTATTCATCCTTGCCTGACTGTATGAATGGGCAATTTCCCTTCTGGAAGAAGCAGTGCTCTAGTAACAGAATTATAATTTTCCAAGGAGCACTATTGGGCCCGTGTTTGGAAATGATAGGTCATTTTGCCTGGAAGAACTTAATAGCTTCCTGGCACAGTATTCTACTTACCAGTAAATTATGATATGCAAAGGCTAACTTGCTTCCTTTATAAACAAGTAAATGCAAGACCCTCCAGGTATACACAGCCTTTTGACACTGCTGCGTGACATCAGTGTCATCTACAAAGTTAGCTTAAGAACTGTATAATCAAGTTGCAATTAAAAATGTAAAACAGTCTTACAATGTATTAGGTAAGCTTAGAAGTTTGTGATTTTATGCAGACCATGAGGCATGGTGGTCAGTTCTCTAGTATGAAAGCTCTATATCCTGGTGAAGCTAGAACCATTCACGTCTCTGTGGTAGAGAATACTTTTATTCTATGCATCAGAGCACTGCTGATTACTGATTACTAGGATCTTCTTACTGGGAAATGAAGAAGAAGAGAAAAGTGTTTTCTTAAAGAAAGCATAATGAGACAGCGACAGCGACAGCGGTGGCGGCTGTGGCACCAGTGATACCAGTGGCACTAGCTGAGGTAGGCCGGCTGCAGGGAACAAAATACCCGCAGAAGTGACCGGTGGTGGGCGGAGGGGGGGGCGGGCGATTGGCGTGATCAGCAGCAGGAAGTGGCAAGCAACAGGGGCTGCAATGGACTGTGAGCATCGACGGTGGGTGACAGAGAGTGGACCAGCACCTTGTGTCAGTGGCGAGAAGCAACCAGCACGGAGAAAGGGAAGGTCAGACTGCTGGATGGATCAGTGCACCGAAGTAGAGTGGCCATTCTACAGAGCAAAACATTAACGAAACAGAAGTCACACAGCATCTGACATCCAAGTCACAGACCCACTGTGTGGTGAATCCCTCAGAGGAGACAAGCAGCCAGAGGAGCCCTATAAAATCCTGGAATCTAGTTGGCAGAGCTCAAACAAACATAGATACAGAAAGACGAAGTCTGAGAAGCCAGTATAGAAAATAGCTCCCTATCAAAGGAAAAAATAAGAGGTCTAATAACAAAAATCAAGACATTATGGCTCCACCAGAAAGCACAGAAATCAACAGATACCCTATTATAGCAGAATCACAGGACAATGACCTCAAAACCATGTTTATACAGCTATTTGAGAGCTATAAAGAGGAAATGAATAGATCCTTCCAAGAATTCTAGGATAACATAAACAAACGAATAGAAGCCATCCAGAAGAAACAAGAAACCACAAGCAAACAGGCGAAGGATTAAACTAAAACAATTCAAGACATGAAAACAGAGTTAGAAAATATTAAAAAATCACAAATAGAGAAAAATAGTGAAATGGAACAATTAAAAAAGAAAGCAGGAACCCAACAGACAAGTATAACTAACAGAATCCATCACATGGAAGAGAGAATCTCAGGTGCTGATGACACAATAGAAGAAATGGATACATCTCTCAAAGAAAATCTTAAAACAGAAAAATTGGTGACACAAAGCATCCAAGAAATCAAGGACACCATGAGAAGGTGAAACCTCAGGATTATAGGAGTTGATGAAAAGGAAGATGCAAAGTCCCAAGGACCAGAAAATGTGTTCAAGAAAATCATAGTAAAAAAAAACTTCCCCAATCTACATAAAGAGATACCCTTGAACATACAAGAGGCCTACAGAACACCAAATATGCTAGACCAGAAAAGAAATCCCTCCTGGTACATAATAATCAAAACACTGAATCTGCAGAATAAAGAAAAGATATTAAAAGCTGCAAGAGAGAAAGGCAAAATAACATATAATGGTAGACCCATCAGGATTACACCTGACTTTTCAACAGAGACTATGAAAGCCAGAAGAGCCTGGACTGAGGTTATGCAGACCCTAAGAGACCACAGATGCAAACCCAGGCTACTATATTCAGCAAATCTTTCAATCAACAAAAACGGAGAAAACAAGATATTTCATGACAAAATAAAATTTAAACAGTATCTAAACATCAACCCCGCTCTACAGAAAATGATAGAAGGAAAAACGTCATCACAACGAGATCAGCCACACCCAAGAGAATGTAGCATACAGATAATCGCATATCAGCAAAACCAAAACAGACACTGCCAAACATAATCACCACTAACTCCACAATAAAAGGATCCAATAAACATTGGTCAATAATATCTCTGAACATCAATCACCTCAACTCCCCATTAAAAAGGCACAGGCTAACAAAATGGATGCAAAACAAGATCCTTCAATATGTTACATTTAAGAAACACATCTTGCCAACAAAGATAGACATTACCGGAGAATAAAGAGCTGGAAAAAATTTCAAGCAAATGGTCTCAGGAAGCAAGCAGGAGTAGCTACTTTTAATATCTGACAAAATAGACTTTCAATTAAAATTGATCAAGAAAGATTGAGAAGGACACTTTGTCCTAATCAAAGGAAAAATCCACCTAGAGAACATCACCATTCTAAATATCTATGCCCAAAATATTAGGGCACCTGCATTTGTAAAAGAAATACTTTTAAAGTTTAAATCACTCATTGACCCAAACACAATAACAGTGGGAGACCTCAACACCCCACTATCACCAATGGACAGATCCTCAAGGAAGAAATTAAATAGAGAAATAATCAAGCTAACTGAGGTCATGAATAAAGTGGTCCTAACAGACGTTCACAGAACTTTTTACCCAAATAGAAAAGAATATACTTTCTTCTGTGTGCCACATGGAACCTTTTCCAAAATGTAGCTTATAATTGGTCACAAAACAAGCCTCAATAGATACAAAAAAATTCAAATAATCCCCTGCATCCTATCAGACCACCAGGGCCTAAAGCTGAGCATCAACAACAATAGAACTAACAAAAAGCCTACAAACACATGGAAACTGAACAATCTTCTAGTCAATGGCAACTGGATCAGGGATGAATTAAAGAAAGAAATCAAAGATTCCCTAGAGTTCAATGACAATGAAGGTACAACATATCCAAACCTTTGGGACACAATGAAAGCAGTACTAAGAGGAAAATTCATAGCACTAGGTACTTTCATAAAGAAACTGGAGACATTGCATATAAACAACTTAATGAAACACCTGAAAACTCTAGAAAAAAAGAAGCAGACACATCCAAGAGGAGTAGACGGCTGGAAATAATCAAGCTCAGGGCTGAAATCAATAAGTTAGAAACAAAACGATTCAAAGAATCAGTGAAACCAAAAGCCGGTTCTTTGAGAGAATCAACAAGATAGACAAACCCTTAGCCAAACTCACTAAAAGGCAAAGGGAGAGTACACAAATTAACAAAGTCAGAAATGAAAAGGGAGAAATAACAACAGATACCGAGGAAATTCAAAGGATCATTAGCTCTTACTTCAAAAGCCTCTCTGCCACAGAATTTGAAAATCTAAAGGATATGGACAATTTCATTGACAAATTCCACTTTTCAATGTTGAATCAAGATCGAGCAAACAAATTAAACAGTCCTATATCCCCTTAGGAAATAGAAGCAGTCATCAAAAGTCTCCCAAGCAAAAAGAGCCCTGGGCCAGATGGATTCAGCACAGAATTCTACCAAACCTTCAAAGAAGAGCTAATACCAATACTACCCAAATTATTCCACAAAATAGAAACAGAAGGAACACTACCAAACTCATTCTATGAAGCCACAATCACCTTACTACCTAAGCCACACAAAGCCCCCCAAAAAGAAAGAGAATTTTAGACCCATCTCCCTTATAAACATAGATGCAAAAATACTCAATAAAATTCTGGCAAACTGAATACAAGTTCACATAAAAAATCTCATCCATCATGACCAAATACGTTTCATACCAGGCTTGCAGGGGTGGTTCAATATAAGGAAATCCATCAATGTAATTAATCATATAAACAAATTGAAGCAAAAGAATCACAGGATCATCTCTTTAGATACAGAAAAAGCATTCGACAAAATATAACACCCTTTCATGTTAAAAGTCTTAGAGAGATCATGGATACAAGGCACATACTTAAACATAGTAAAAGCAATATGCAGAAAACCTATAGCCAACATCAAGCTAAATGGTGATAATCTTAGGTCAATCCCACTGAATTCAGGGACAAGACAAGGCTGCCCACTCTCTCCATTGCTCTTCAATATAGTACGTGAAGTACTAGCTAGAGCAATAAGACATCTAAAGGAGATCAAGGGCATACATATAGGAAAAGAAAAAGTCAAAGTTTCACTATTTGCAGATGATATGATGATATACATCAGCGATCCCCAAAAGTCAACCAAAGAACTCCTACAGCAGATAAACAACTTCAGCAAAGTGGCAGGGTACAAAATTAACATGAAAAAGTTGGTAGCCCTCCTGTATACAGATGACAAAAGGGCAGAGAAGAAATTAGGGCACTCCCTTTACAATAGCTTCAAACAATATAAAATATCTGGGTGTAAATCTAACCAGGCAAGTGAAAGACCTTTATGAAAAAAACTTCAAGTCTCTACAGAAAGAACTTGAAGAGGATGTCAGAAAATGGAAAGAGCTCCCATGCTCATGGATAGGGAGAATCAACATAGTAAAAATGGCCATCATACCAAAAGCAATCTACAGATTCAGTGCAATCCCTACCAAAATTCCTACACAATTTTTTAAAGACGTTGAAAGATCAATTTTCAACTTCATATAGAAAAACAAAAAACCAAGAATAGCTAAAACAATCTTGTACAATAAAAGATCCTCAGGAGGAATCTCCATCCCTGATCTCAAGCTATACTACAAAGCAGCAGTAATTAAAACAACATGGTACTGGCACAGCAATAGGCTGGTTTACCAATGGAATCAAACTGAGGACTCAGATATACATCCACACACATACGGCCATTTGATTTTTGACAAAGAAGCCAAAACGATACAATGGAACAAAGAAAGCATCTTCAACAAATGGTGCTGGTCCAACTGGATGTCTACATGTAAAAAATGCAAATAGATCCATATTTATCACCCTGTATGAAACTAAAGTCCAAGTGGATCAAAGACCTCAACATAAAACCAGACACACTAAATATGTTAGAAGAAAAAGTGGGTAAGATCCTGGAACTCATTGGCACAGGTGACAAATTCTTGAACAGAACACCAACAGCTCAGGCTCTAAGAAGAATTAATAAATGGGGCCTTATGAGGCTGAGAAGCTTCTGCAAGGCAGAAGACACTGTCAGCAGAACAAAGCAACAGCCCACAGATTGGGAAAAAAATCTTTACCAACCCTACATCTGACAAAGGACTGATATCTAAAATATATAAAGAATTCAAGAAATTAAACACACCAAAAAAATAACACAATTTAAAAAATGGGGTACAGAACTTAACAGATAATTCTCAAGAGAGGAATATCGAATGGCTGAGAAACACTTAAAGAAATGTTCAACATCCCTACTCATCAGGGAAATGCAAATCAAAACAGCCTTGAGATTCCATCTTACATCTATCCGATTAGCAAAGATCAATAAGTGGAATGACAACACCTGCTGGCAAGGATGTGGTGAAAGGGGAACACTTCTCCACTGCTGATGGGAGTGCAAACTTATTCAACCACTCTGGAAAGGAATATGGCGCTTTCTCACAAAATTGGGAATAGCTCTATCCCAAGACCCAGCTATATCACTCAAGGGCATATATCTGAAAGATGCCCCACCATGCAAAAAAGACATTTGTGCAACTATGTTCATAGCAGCCTTATTGGTAATAGCCAGAACCTGGAAACAACTGAGATGTCCCTCAATTGAAGAATGGATTACAAAAACTGTGGTACATCTACACAATGGAATACTATTCAGCTATTAAGAACAAGGAAATCTTGAGTTTTGCTGGCAAATGGATGGAATTATAAATGATCATCTTAAGTGAGATAACCCAGACTCAAAAAGACATGCACGATATATACTCATTCATATGTGGATTTTAAACCAACATAGACATCCTAGGAGAGACTCCACCCTGCAGGGTATAAAGACAGTTACAGAGACTTAAAACTGGACACTGGACAGAGTCCCGAGAGTGTAGTGTGGCCCTTTCTGGCCACAGAGGAAGAGGTCATATGTAGCACAAAGGATACTAGATAAACTTAGGTCAGATGTTAGAGGAGGAGAGCTCCCCTATCTAAGGACTAGGGGAGAGAGGGAAAAGAGATGAGAGAGGGCATGGGATTGGGGGTAGATGAGGGAGGGGTGTGATCGGGAGGGGATAAGAGAGGGGGCTACAATTGAGATGTAAAGAACTCAAACCACAGAACAAGCAGGTAATTTATATTCTTAATCCCACTACATGGGAATAGTTCTGAGACTGGCAGAAATATAAATGTAAAGGCATAGAGAGGCCTCATGTTGACCACAGATTCTCTGTGACTTAGTATTAGAGACCACTGCTAGTAAGACATGAAGGAAGATTTGCAAATGACTTACATCAACCCACACAATGACCAGAAAACTAGCTTTAATTGTTCTGTGCATCTCACACAACTCATGCAATTATAATGTGAGAAATGTATAATGCTTGTGAGAAATTATGTTCTCAGAACAAAATAACCAGCTGGATCAGGCTTGACAGGAATCATTTCTCCCAGCACAATGGACACTGACACCCTGCATCCTCCTAGTTCCAGCCCTGGATGATTCTGTTGCTTTTACCCATCAGATTTGGACAGCTTCCTGGACAACATTGTAGAAAACTTCTGATCCAATTTGGACCACCATTTCAATCTCCGACTAAGCCTGGAATCTCTCAACACTCAGCAACTGAACCACAAAGACAATCACTAGATTGCTTAAGCATTCTCTCCAATTTTGGGGGGCCCATTCCAAGGTATTATTTGCCCCAATTGAACCTGAAGAAACCTTAAGAGAATGATTCCCCATTCCCTCAAATGGGGGGGGGGGGCATATAGGTTGCTGTTTGCTCGCTTGATCTGCAAATGCTTATTCTCATTGGGAGGTGGTCATAAGTCATTGGTCTTGTACAGAGAAAAAATTATGGGAAATGCAGGAATGTCTCTCTTTGCCTTTATCTTGCATACGTAGGCAAGGAGATGGGAGCTGAAAGGAACAAAAGGGAGATTTAGGAACATAGAGGGAGGATAGAACAAAAGCTAGATGATTGAACCTACTGTTTAACTCAAGGTCTTAATTGTTCCTTATAATGAAGGTTATGTCGAAGTCATTGCTATAGAATTTAGCAGACTGATACAAAACATGGGCATGTCAAGTAACTGGCAGATTTTAACACAAGAATATATATCACAAGTCTAACAGATAGATATGACTCTATCGATATATGTGGTAATTTAGTTGAATAAGGTCTTCAAAAGCCTCAGAGACATGCATAATATGGCATTTAAGGTTGTTCTTATAATCCGAAATGTCTTTGACAACAAGAAAAATTAACTCCTGACAACACTCAGCCAACCTCAAAGAACATGATGAGCATCAAAGAATCTCCTTATGGAGATGGCTTCAAAGGTGACAAACCAGCCACCGGGCAAAATGTCCTTGTTCCTACCACAAACAGAATCTGCCTAAAAACAGGCAACTTAGATGCAGGCAGAGTAGAAATTTAGACCCAACTAGACAAGAAAGACACTTAATTCAAACGGGTTGAATGCACATGGCCAATTCACTATGAATGTAACTCACTATGAATTGAACTCATTATTCTCATGATTATCACATGGTTCTCCCTGCTGTGTGTAGTTTGTCTTATACATGTGTAATAAAATAAAAGTATTAAAAATGTAAAAAAAAAAAAAAGAAAGCATACTGATGAAAAGAAGGCTTATTTTGCAATCCATTCTCTGATTACCAAGTATATGCTCATGGCTAAAACAAAGTATGTAGGATGTTGAAATATTAATCTTGTTATATCTACATTGATTGAGATACAGAGTTATTAAAATTAATACATCATTGAGCATGAATTATATGAAAAGATCAAGAACCTATAATGTGTAAGGCTATTTTAGTAACCTCTAAGCTCAAAACAGTCACATAGGAAAGAGACAGTCATCCCTTTATGCCTATTATCATAAGTATTTTACAGACAAGGAAACTAAGCTTGGAGAAAGTATTTTTCTCAAGGCTAGACTGTATGGAGGAAAAGATGATTATTGAAGTTAAGGAGCTTAATTCCACAATCTCTGCCCTTTTTATTATTTATTTGTGTTTCCTTTAGTAGAATTTTTCTGCATCTTAAGTGTTATTTTATTTAATTTTAAATTATTTTATTGAGACATAGTATTTAGGCACATTTGTTGAATGCATAACATAAATTTGAAATATAATACAGTTACATCATTTATTGTTATAGCTGGGTAGAATTGTTGGTCAGTTCTTTTCTTTGGGTGCTTACATGGCACCTCTGGTACCATGAGTACTAATCATCAGGGAGGAAGATTTTAGGTCCACCTTGGGTTCTCTGGGCCCTGTGTCTGAAGCTCATGGTGTCTTCAGCAATAGTAGCATACTTTCCACTTCTTGGGGTTGGGAGTACAAATAGGGTTTTAAGGCAAAAACTCTTATCCAGACTATTCAGATCTCATTTATATAGAGATACATATATCATGCACTGAACATTGGTCCTAGGCCTTTTATTAGGCTACAAAGACATTGATTTTTGTTTTGTGATAACTACATTTATTATTATTTAAGCATCCAGGCTGTTAACTTCATGTTTTGCACAGCCTTCCATAACTCTCAAAATGAAAGCCTTTGAGATAAAGCAAGACATTTTGAGAAAGTATAAAATGAGTCCTAAAATGAAACATCATGTTTCATATTTACAACTATTTAATCAACAATGCTGAAAGACTTAGATTTTTACTGTATTCTCTAAACTAACATTAGTGTTATGGATATTAAATCTGATATTTAATTAGAGGATGATGTCTATTCATGTAATTGCTGTCCAGGGTAATTAGTCACTTGTCTGGGTAACTAAAACTACATTTTTTTTTTTGCCACAAACTCGTGTCAGCTATTTAATATGTAAATCAAGCCCTGGGGAGAATGAGCTCAAGAATTCAAAACACTGAATGAGATTTTGATTTCAATACTCGATATAAAAAATAATCCTGGAGGCTTAAAATGTCAACTTCCAGTCTTTTCTTTAAATGAGTTATTAGTTGATCATTAAATGAACAGTATATATCACAAAGGTAGTTTTATACTAAAGTTACCTAAATCTTATATAAATGGACAATTTCTTTCTCCTCTGAATGTAAAAATGTTATAGTTTTTAAACAAAAAGCATATGCATACATAAAATAAAGGCAAAATCCCTTTCTCGTAGGTATTTATTACAGATGCTAAAAGCTAAATCAGAAATTTCTAGCAGGGCTAGTTCATGTTACTTTTTCATTATCCAGTGTAATTAAGGCTTTCTATGGGTCTTTCTTGTCTGTTCACATTCAATTCTGTAGCTTCTCGTTTTGAAATCTCAAGCTTGGAATGTATTATTAGGTATATTTAAAATGTCTAAATAAATTATGGGACACATATATCCTTCAGGAGGCTTTAAAGTCATAATTAACATAATACAATCATTAAAGATGAATCTATACAATCACTGGTTAAATATCATTGGATGAAAAAATAAGAGCAATAGCACAAACTTTGAGATCCCCAGTAGTTTGATAACTCCTCCCCTACAGAGACCAATACTGATGGAGAGTATAAACAAATCACATAACTGGTCTCCTGTAAAATCAAGCATCTCCACAGTGTAGACCCAGAAAAGAAAAGCCTCAGTATGAGTAGAAGGAAGTGCTGCTAGTAGTATTCACAAATGGCCAATGACTTAGCTCCTTCATAGCCAAAGAGCTGAATTGTTCCATATATAAAGAGGAATCTGGATGAACTCAATGCTTAAAATAGTGAACAGAGGAAGAGCATAGAGTCCTTCACCTTGGCTCATGCAAATAGTTATAAAATGACATACAGGATTATAGCCCTACATGATATGGGTATAAAGAGGTTGGAAGATACATATATAGCCTCATGACTTAAAGATGAGCCAAATTGTCCATTAGTAAAGCGAAAGGGTCCACGTTTTACTCAGAATTGTCAATTATCATGAACTTCAAAATGACCCTGCAAGACCTGGTTCTAGAAGAGGTACTTTCTAGCTCAGTGGGAAAACATATTAGGTGGGAAGAGATGAGAGCAGAAGCAGAAATGAAAGGAAGGTCAAAGGTATACATATTTGCCAATCTTTTTATTTTAAAAAGTCCATTAGGGGTTGGAGAGCTGGCTCAGCACATAGGAGCACCAACTGTACTTTCAACTGGCTTCAATTCCCAACACCAACCTGGCAATTCACAACTGTCTAGAACTCCAGTTCCAGGCGATCTAAAAACTTTCCTGGCCTCTGTGGGCATCAAAAATATATCTGGCACATAGACAGATATGTGTAGGCAGACACACACATAAAATAAAATAACATTTTAAAGTGTAACGTGGGTTAACAAAATAAAATTGGTTGTTTGGGTTGGGGGATTAAGTACAATAAAACAATATAAATAATGATAAAACACACAGTTTTAGAAGAAAAAGGAATATAATTGTACACTAATATTGGAGGTTACAATGGTTATAAAATAAGCTAAATTTGTGGCAATATGTTTGAAAAGTTACTGACTAAAGAAAACACATACTTTCATAAGATAATAAACATTCATGAAATTGAATTGTTATTCAAATTCTTATATATCTTTGTTTACTGGAGTACTGTTCATAATATTCAAGTTACAGAATGAGACTTAACATTTATCAACAAATTAAAAGATAAAGAAAACATTATATATATATATAAGATTTACCCATAAGGAGTAATGTAATTTATTTGCTGAAGATAAATGCAATTAGATCTTCATATAAATGTAATAAACTAGATCCAGAAAGATAAATATTATATAGTTCTCTCATTTGTATATCTTAGATTATATAAAGTGTACATAAATACTTAATGGTGTGTGATAAATATTACAAATTTCTCTCATTTGTGTATCTTAGATTATATAGATTATACATAAATACTTAAGGGTGTGTGTGTGTGTATGTGTGTGTGTGTGTGTGTGTGTGTGTGTGTGTGTCTGAAACAGTATGGAGGGTAGAGAAAAAAAAAGAACAATGCAGGAAACTGGAGGATACTTCCTGTTAAGTTTGTCTAGCAATCAGCTATACACATATATACATGGAATATAGACACATCAGAGAGGATGTCTCAGATTAGTGATTTTAGAGAACTATCATTAAGCATGTTATTTGAATAGAATGACTAACACACGTGGAAGAAAATAAAATTAAATCTTCATTACAAATTGTAGTGGCTATCAACATGTTTTTGTTTTAATCCCAAGTGTGGGATATGAAGGTGTGTGATGTTTGTCAGCTAGTACAGGAACTGCCTCATTCTGTGGCATGGTATTTGCCAGCTAACAAACATCCTAGTAAGGACTCTGAGAGGAGATAAATATAAGCCCCCAAACAGAGGCTTGGCTTTTTGACATCTACTTTGCTTCATGTTGCTTGGCTGTTCATTGCTTCGAGAGGCTCCTAGGGTAGGTGGGTTGGAAAGGAAGTAGAGGCATTATGAACCAACAAATAAAGTAGGTTTTTTAAAAGACCAGAAGAACCTGCAACATATAATACAAAAACAACAGGAGGAAGCTTCTTAGGACCAAAGGGAATAATTTATCCTTTTTCCTTCTTTCCTTCTCCCCTTTTTTTCTTCATTGCCTTTCTCCCTCTCTTGTTTTTTCTGTTTCTTTTTATGGTCTTTATATGTAATCCCAAACTGGCCTGGAAATTGTGATTCTTCTGCCTTAGCCTACCACATTCTAGGATTATAAGCATGGATTACCATACATTGATTTAAATAATTTTTTTCAGTGTTTGCATTTTCTTTTTCATATTTCTTTTTATTAATTTATTCTTGTTACATCTCAATGGTTATCCCAACCCTTGTATCCTCCCATTCCTCCCTCCCTCCCATTTTCCCCTTATTCCCCTCCCCTATGACTGTTCCTGAGGGGGATTTCCTCCCCCTGTATATGCTCATAGGGTATCAAGTCTCTTCTAACTAAATTTTATTAAACAAAATATTACAAAGTTAGATTATATTTACATATATAGAGTTAATTTATCATTCATCTGAAAACTTCAAACATGTGTAAAATGTGTCCTTATTATGCCATCCACTCCCTACTCCCTCCTTCCAGCATCCTAGCTATCCTCCATCATATCTCCATATCCTAACTCCATGCGCCCCTTTTCCTTTTTTTATTTGTTTATTCACTTTCTACCCTGGGTTGTAGCCCCACCCCTCCTCCCCTCCAAGTCCTACTCTCTCTCCTTCTCCCTCATTCCCTCTGCCAGACTTTTCAGATAAGGGAAGCCTTCCCCTTCCTTTCTACCCCAGCTCATCATGTTACATCAGGACAGAGCCTGTCCTCTTCCCTTGTGGCCTGGCAAGGCAGCCCCACCAGGGGGCAAGTGATCAAGAAGCTGGCAACAGAGGACATGCTAGACACAGCCCCTGCTCCCATTACTAGAGGACCCACATGAAGTCTAAGCTGCCCATCAGCTAATTCTATATATAGGTTCAGTCCATGCAAATTCCTTGATTGATGTTTCCATCTTAGCAAGCCCCTCTGAGTCTTGATTAATCAGCTCTGTTGGTCTTTTGTTGAGTTCCTGTCACCACCAGGTCTTTTCTCCCTCCTCCAATTTTCCACCAAACTTTCTATGCTTCGCCCAATGTTTGGCCATGAGTCTCAACATCAGTTTTAAAGCGCTGCTGCGTAGAGACTCTCAGAGGACAATTCTTTTAGGCTTCTGTCTGTAAGTATAGCAGAGTATCATTAATAGAGTCAGAGGTTGGTTTTCTCCCTTGGGGTGGGTCTTGGGTTTGGCCAGGCATTGGTTGGACATTCCCTCAATCTCTGCTCTATCTTTATCCAAGCATATCTTGTAGTCAGGGCACACATAGAGGCAAAGATTTTGTGGGTGGGTTGGTGTTCCCCTCACTCTACTAGGAGTCTTGTCTAGTTATGGTGAGTCCTCTTCAGTCTCTATGGCCTCTGATAGAATCATCCTCAGATCCTCGAAGGAGCCTACTCTGACTTAGGTCTCCAGTTTGTCACAGAGATGATGACATCCACACTTTAACTTTTCTCTATAGGCTTTCTGTCTTCTGCTGCCACTTTCCCAAGGGCTGAGCTCCACCCTCATATCTCTTTGCACTCCCTCTCCTAACTTGTTCTCTCTGTTCAACTGCTATATCTGTCTAATACATTTCTCCTCCTGAGTGAGAGCTATGCTTCATTCCTTGAGTCCTACTTGTTACTTATCATCTTTGGGTCTGTGCATTATAGTATGTTAATCCTGCATTATGGCTAAACTCCACTTACAAGTGAGTATATACTGTATATGTCTTTCTGGATCTGAGTTACCTCACTCAGGATGATCTTTTCCAGTTCTATCCATTTGCCTGCAAATTTCAAATTTTCCTTGTTTTTAATACCTGAGTAGTACTCTATTGTGTAAATATATCACAGTTTCTTTATCCATTGTTCAGTTGAGGGACATCTAGGTTGTTTCCAGTTTTTGCTATTACAAGTAAAGCTGCTATGAACATAGTTGAGCAAATGTCCTTGTGATATGGTGCAACATCTTTTGGGTATATGCCCAGGAGTGGTATAGCTGGGTCTTGAGGTAGATCTATTACCAATTTCCCTCCATTTCTTTAATTGTATTTACTTGTATTTCTTTGAGGGATTTAATTTCTTCTGTAAATGTCTCTATTTGTTAAATTGTATTTTCCTGTATTTCTCTGAAAGATGTATTTATTTCCATTTAAAAAGCATCTAACAAGTTCATAAGCATAGATTTAAGGTCATTTTCCTGTTTTTGACTGCATTGAAATATCTAATATTTTTAGAGAGTTCTGGTCGAGCCGTAATGGCCTGGTTTTTGTTGATTGTGTAATTAGGCTCACCTTTAGCCATTTGGTTGTCCCTGGCATTGGGTTGGCTGTTTGTTTGCAGAACCTACTTGGTTTCTTGAGTCTTTGTGATCCAGTGAAGTCCTCCCAGTCTCCTCAAGACTGTAACGAAGGCTAGATCTGCACATCTCTGGAGTCCAGAGTGCTCTTCTGGAACAGAGGAACACTAACGGGGGTATTTCAGAGTCGGAAGCACAGCAGGTTTCTAACTGACAAAAACTGTGTTCCTGGCAGTGAGATTTGGAGGGGTTCGACTGTCTGGGCCCCTGGGACACTGTATGCGCCTATTGTTCAGATGATCTCTCGAGGACTGGAGGAATCTTGGATTAGAGGTTAAGGTGCTGCCTCCATTCTCAGGGGAAACATGAAGAATCCAAGGTCTGGTTTTGAACAGCATAGCTCTTGGGAATGTGGACTTGTGCTTGAATAGGAGGAAGGTGTGGGTGGGCTGGAAATTCTTGAGGGGGAAATGGGCTGTAAGCATTCGTGGGCTGGAAGCACCAGGTGGGAAGCGTGGGGCCAGTGGAAAGCACCAGTCAGGTGCTTTGAACCCTGTGGGCTCTGGAACTGTACAGTGGTAGCTCCCACAAACAAAATAAGTGACTGTCACTTCCTCAGCAACTAACAACTGTCATTAGCTCCATCATTGGGAAGAGGTGTATCAGGAAACCCTTAACTCTCCATGCTAGGATTTTTAGTGTTCTTAATTTCCTGGAGGGATTATGTGCATAACTACATTTTCTGTAGATTTGTGTCTGCAACAACCACTTCATGTCCAGAGAACACTCATTCACAGCACTTCTCCCTGTCCTCCTGTACTTATATATTTTTCTATATCATCTTCATTAACATTCCTTGAGTCTTGTTTATGTGTACATATATGGAAAGTTACTATATATGCCCCATAAATATATGAGCACTCATTGTCCTTTAATCTTAGTATTTTAAATAGTTATGATCTTCTGCATTAAGCACTGCACTCTACAATAAAAAGCTTCTCTGACCAAGGTTAAAATAGCCCAGATCTATTGATATAAATATAAATATTTAAAGGAAATTTGATAACAAGTTCATTTGGAAAAACAGTATCAATAGGTTTTCTCCTAGGACCTATGATCTCACCAGCCCTGGACTTGTGGTCAGGTTTATAGTACTACTCATAAATTCCTTCCCACAGAGAATGTATCAAAACCAAGTAGAAAGTAGTTGGTTGCGCCCACAAGAGTCAGGCCACTGTTGCACCTGTGGGCACATCATGCCTGGCAAGTTGGCACTGTATTTCACAGGGTTCACAGCTGGATAAGACTACTGATATATTTTCTCTGCCAGTACCATACATGGCACCTCTGAAACTATGAAATATAGGCAATAGGAAGGACGCTTCTAGATTTACTACAGTTTGATTCTTCTCTGTCTTGCAAAGCATGTGGTACCTTCAAAAATAGGGATTTACCATCTAGTTATGATGAGCAACAAAAAAATAGTAGCAAGCTTTGTTTTCTGTGTCTATGGAGAGTCACAGACCAATAACTCATAGGAAGGGTACCTGTAACTGAATTGGGTAGCATTGCTGACCCATGTGTAAAACTCTGTTAAAACTCTCAGCCTCTGCTTCTCTTTATCTCTCTCTGTCTCTGTTTCTTTGTCTGTCTCTCTGTCTCTGTCTGTCTGTCTGTCTGTCTGTCTCTCTCTTTCTCTCTCTCTCTTTGTAATTTTAAATAGTTTATATACTAGTGTGATTTTATAAGGCTTTGACATACATTCCTAGTTTTGGTTCAAGTTTCTTTTGCCCTTCATTAATCCCATTCTACTTTTGCTGAATAGCTTTGCCAACTTGACACAAGCTAAAGTCATCTGAAAGGAGGGGGCCTTAATTAAGAAAATGCCTCTATAATATGGACAACAGGCAAAGCCTGTAGGATATTTTCTTAATTAATGACTAATGAGGGAGGGCCCAGCCCATTGTGGGTGGTACTATCCATAGGCTGGTGATCCTGGGTTTTTATAAGAAAGTAGGCTGGACAAGCCATGAGGAAGAATCAGGTAAGCAGAACTCTGTCGGTGCCGGACCGTCCAGCAGAAATAAGACACCAACAACCAGACTTCTTCTCGAGATCTTTACTCAGGATTAAGCTCAGTGGGAATGGCCCCGAAGAAAGGAAGGGCCAAGCTTACGTACAACTCAAGGCCAATCAGCTCATGCCAGGCGCCACCTCCTCATAGGTCCGCGTCAGAGCAGGACTGCTCGTCATCAGATCACCAGTTACCCTTGCACAGCCTTTTGCCATATAAGGACTTGTTTATCTTAGAGAGCGCTCACCATTGGGATGGCGGAAGGCGGAAGCCTATGCCATATTAAGGCACGGCACATCGCAGCTCTCCATAGCACTCCTCCATGGTTTCTGCATCAGCTCCTGGTTCTAGGTTCCCATCCTGTTTGAATTCCTACCCTGACTTCTTTTGAAGATAAAGTAATGATATGGAAGTGTAAGCCAAATAAACCCTTTCCTACCCAACTTTGTTTTGGTAATGGTCTTTTATAACAGCAACTGTAACCCTAACTAGGACAGAAGTTGATATCAATTGGTGATAGTTTCTGGGTTAGGGATGGAGGTGTGCATCCACTTTTCTCAGCTCTAGGACCTTATCTGATGCATACCTGTGCAGGGCCTTTTCATGTTGCTAGTCTCTGTGAGAATATATGTGCATCAGTCCCGATGTGTTTAGAAGGCCTTGTTTTCTTATTGTGCTCCATAGTCTCTGGCTCTTACACTTTATCTGCCTCCACTTACACAGAGTCCCTGAACCTCAAGGAGAGGGAGTTGATGAAAACATACCATTTGGGGATGAGTTTTTCAAGGCCTCCCACTCCCTGCATAATGTCTCACCGTGGGTCTCTGTGTTTGTTCCCACCTACTGCAGGAGGAAGCTTCTCCTGACAGCTTAGTAAGGCACTGATCTATGGATATAGCAGAATGTCATTAGGAGTCATTCTATTGCCATGTTTTTGTTGTTATTGTTGTTGGTAAAGCATTAATATTTGGTTTTACCCTAGGTCTCTGGAGTATCTAGTCTCAGGTTCTTGGTCACCTAAGCAGTGTCAGGTATGAGTTCCATGTCATGGATTGGACTTTAAGTCAAAACAGATATTGGTTGGTTACTACCACAAGCTTGGTGACACCATTGCCCTAGCATATATTGCAGGTAGGATACCATTGTACATCAGAGGTTTTCTGTTTAGGTTGTTGTTAATGTTTCTCTTTTGGTAGCATGCAGAGTATCTTCCTATATCAAAGAGACTAGCACATAGGGGTAATGGCTCCATGTAGGCACCAGCTCAACTTCTCCATGTTCAATGAGTTGTGTAGATGTTGTTTTCAGTAATGGAGTCTTGAAGTCAATTTGTGGAGAAGAACCTATAGTCTTTGCAACAGCCTGAGTTGTTTGAGGGTTACCATGAGACTCCATTGACAAAATGTTTGATTGGATGAAACCCATTCCTGATACTGGAAGCTTTCCTTGGTGACAAGAGATGTCCAGTCAGGGCACATCTCCCCCTCTATTAGGCAGTTTCATTTAGATCACTTTCACATATGTATTTTAGGAAGCTTCTAGTGTATAATGTTTCCATATGATCCTCAAATGGTCCTTAGTTTTAGCTGTCCTTTCCTCTATTCCCCCCATCAACCACAGTACTCCCTCGGCCCTTTGGATACTCCCATTTTGGGTCTCCGCTCATCCATCCATAACAATCTATTCTATTTTCTATTCCTAGAGAGATTCATCTCTCCCTACTACTTCCTTATTCTATAACTAACCTCTGTGGTTATGGAAATTTTGGCTTGTTTATCAATGACTTAACAACTAACATCTACATATAAGCGAATGCATACCATATTTGTCTTTCTGGGTCTGGGTTACCTCGCTCAGGATAATCTTTTCTAGTCCTATCCATTTTCCTGCAAATTTTATGATGTCATTTTTAACACCTGCATAATATTCCACTGTGTAAATATACCACATTTTCTTTATTTATCTGTTGATGGGCATATATGTTGTGTCTTATTTTTGGCTATTATGAATAGAACAGCAATGAACATGGCTTAGCAAGTGACTTTGTGGTAGGATGAAACATCCTTGGGATATATGTCCAAGAGTGTTATACCTGGATCTTGAGGTAGATTAATTCCCATTTTCCTGCGGCACCACCACACTGATTTCCATGGTGGATGTACAAGTTTTCACTCATACAGAAATGTATGAGTGTTGCTCTTACTCCATATCCTTGCCAGCATGAGCTGTCATTTTGTTTTAGTGACCTTAGCAATTGTGACCTGTAAGATGAAATCTCAAGGTAGTTTTTATTCACATTTCCCTGATGACTAAAGACAATGAACATGCTGTTAAATGTTCCTCAGCCATTTGAGTTTGTTATTTTAAAAATTATCTCTTTAGATCTGTACTCCAGTTTTAAATGTTATATGTTTTCTTGATATCTACTTTTTTTTAGTTCATTATATATTTTGGACATTAGCTCTCTATTGGAAGTGGAGTTGATCAATATCTTTTCTTATTTTGTAGGCTGTCATGCAGAAGCTTTTAAGCTTCATGAGGTCCCATTTATTAATTGTTGATCTTATGCCTATGCTAACAGTATTCTGTTCAGAAAATCTTTTCCTGCACCAATTCAATCAAACCTATTCACCACTTTATCTTTGATCAGCTCTGGTGTATCTGGGATTTTTGTTTTTGTTTTTGTTTTGTTGTTGTTGCTGTTTTTTAGGTCTTTGATCAGTATGAAGTTAAGTATTGTGCAGGGTTATAAGTATGGATCTATTTGGATTCTTCTTTACACAATCATCAAGTTTTACCAATACCACTTACTGAAGATATCGTCTTTTTTTCAATGTGTATTTCTGTCTTCTTTACCAGGTTTCCATAGGCATATTGACTTATGTCTGGGTCCTCAATTCTATTACATTCACCAATGTGTCATTTTTGTGCCAATATCATGCTGTTTTTTAATCACTATATCTCTGTAGTACAAATACAAAAGAAGTTCAAGTATGACCCTAAAAATTATGCCAGGAAATTCCTATGGCTGATAGACACTTTCAGCAAAGTGGCAGGATACAAAATACCTCTCAAAAATCAGCAGTGTTCTTAAATACAAATGACAGACTGAGAAAGAAATTATGGAAACAACAAAACTCACAATAGCCTCAAATATTATTAAATATATTGGGATAAGTCTATTTAAGCAAGTGAAAGACTTGTATGATAAAAACATCAAGAAGTTGAAGAAGATATCAGAATAGGGAAAGATGTTTCATGCTCATGTATTGGTAGGATTGACACACTAAAGATGGCCATTCTACCAAAAGCAAAATACAGATTCAATGTAATCCTCATCAAAATCTCAATACAATTCCATACAAAATTTAAGGCGACAATTTCCTGCTTTATATAAAAGCACATACCAAAAAGCTCCAGGATAGCTAGAACAATCCTGAATGACAAAAGAACCCCTGAAGGTATCACCATCACCAATTTCAAGCTGCTTAACTGGTTCACTGCCCCCCTCATTTTTCCATCTCCATAACTCCACTACCTACTTGAATGCTTTAGCCTATTGTATTCTCCCTTTCTATTTTCATTTCCCCTACAATCTACCATCTCCCTTTCTAAGTGCATCTCCTCCTCATCCAGTTTCCTGACATCTACATGTACTCCAAGCCAATTATACATGTAGTGCCAACGTGTGAGAGAAAACAGGTGGCATTATTTTGGGGGTTTCAGTTGGCTTTGAAACAATAAAAAATAATACAAAATCACTAAATCCACCAATCACAGTGAGGATAACCTATAAAAAGGATTCAGTAATAATTTTGAACTAAGACACCATACAGTATCTTGAAAGTTGTAGGTTGACAAACCAACCAACCAAGAACAAAAAATCCGACAAACCCAAGATGGGCTGTGGAGATGGCTCAGCAGTTGAGAGAATATGTTGGTCTTGCTGAAAGCCTGTGTTCAGTTTTCCAGCACCCACATAGTGGTCCATAGATATCTACAACAGTGGTTTTCACATGTGGGCCATGACTCTCTTAGAGATCACATATCTGATATCCTGTGTATCAGATATTTACACTATGATTTATAACAGTAGCAAAATTACAGTTATAAGGTAACAGTTAAATAATTTTATGGTTGAGGGTCACCACAATATGAGGAACTCTATTAAAAGGTCACAGCATTAGGAAGGTTGAGAACTACTGATCGATAACACTTTCAGGAGATTGACATCAGTGCTTTCTTCTGGCCTCTGTGAGTACTGAATGCATGTGGTACATCTACATACATGTGGGTAAGGGCTCACACACACAAAATAAAAATTTTTAAACATTTTTCACAATGTGGGCTCCTTTTAATTTTTCACAAATATATAAACCAATAGCATATATTGTTGGTGGTTGTATATATAATTGGTAAATTATTAAAACTATAAAATAAGCTTTTAATAAAGATGCCTAAGTAAATAAAAGAAGAGGCAAGCCATGGAGTCATCTGAGGAATATAAAATGGAGTTCTTTGTGCTGACTGGAATTTTTTTGTTTCCGAAACAAGGATGACTTCAAGTTAAGATATGGTAACAGTGAAGAAGTAAATGTAGCTTTATATCATTACTGGATATTACTACCGCTTTTGAAATAGTGCTACTTTATATCTAAGCAGTGTGCTGTAAGCAGACAAGCACTAGATGTTCAAAGTAATATTCCACTGTCTGTGACCCGTGTCAGGTTTGAGTTTGTCAGTACCTCAGCCACCTTCTCTATAAATTGGGGATCATTTTAATACCTTACTCAAAGCATTATTTTCAAAAACACATGAAATGATGCATGTAAAATGTCTAGTTAGCACAATACTTTAAACGTAATAATCACTGAGATCAGTTTGGTTCTAGAGCCAGCAGAGAACAATTTGATGACAAAAAAAAATCAACATGATGTCCAGAAAACAAAAAAACACCTCCAGTATTTCTGGCCTTGGGCTGTTTCATTGGCTTTTGCTGAGAACTTTAGGGAAAGTAGACTTTAAGACAGCTGTCCAGCACACCTTGGGTAGAGAGACCAGATCATGAAATTTTAAACTATGAACTATGCTGTCAGAGGCTAAACATAAGATTTTCTAGACTTTTCTTTTGGAATTGTGTGCACATGCTCACATGTGTTCTTTCTGACCTTTCTGACTTTTTTTTCCACATCATTATATCAAGTTTCTTGTATCATGTTCTCCTCCTTTTGTTTCTTCCTGAAGCTTCTGTCCCTTATCTTAAAAAGAAGAAACACTTAATGATTTCCTGTTGTTGAGGAACCTCTGGCTGGAGCAACAATTCACCGACCCAGTGGGGGCAATAACCCATCCAGTGAATCCTTCAGATAGACCTATGGCACTTAGTCATTTCTGTCTGATGTACAGCCATATGTAATCCCAGCACTTGGGAGGCCAAGGCATTAGAGGTACTAGTCCCAGGCCTCAAGAAAAATGTTTCCCTTATCTATATATAAATGGGAAAACAAAGATGAAGTAGTAAAAACTGTCCTCTCTTTTGACATTATATTCTTTCAGATGTTTTAGTAATAAATTATTTCATTTCTAAAATTATGATGGTAGCTTTTGAAAATGCCTTTACTCAGTAGTCAACTTTGGTAAATTGAACATTACAGAATCTACAAAAACACCCAAAGATTCTGTTGTGATTACTTTATTTACTCTTTTGTGACATGATTTCATGATTCTCCAACATATTTTTATATGATAGGGTTGTATCCCAATGCCAACAAGTTATTACAAATGTGCCTGAAAATAGCACACATTTGCTATCTTTGGCTATAGATGTCCAAAGGCCAAGCAAGGCTTCACTTGGATAAAATCAAGAGGCCAATAGGGCCGTGTCTGTCTTGGAGGATCTAGAAGAGAATTTGTTTCTTGTCTACCTCATCTTCTAGAGGCCATCCAAGTTCCTTGCCAGTGGCTAGTTCTTTGAAACTAAGGAGTACATTGTTAGGCACCTCTTTCTTTCTGGCTCTCCTGCCTCCCTCATACTTGAATTCTTTGATTATATTGGGTATATTTGTATAATCTAGGATTATATATTCCTCTTAATTTCCTTAATTGAAATCTACCTGCCAAGTTCCATTTGCCATATAAGATAATATATATACTTGCTTAGGGAGCTGGAATGTTTATCTTTGAGTTGGGTGAGGCTTTGAATCTTGTCATAACTGATAAAAATATTGTTCAAGTGAAATCATATGAAGAATCTCAGTTTGTAAATTACACCAAAACAGAGATATTACACATAAAGTTCACAATTGTACCTCCACTATTTCTTTCCCACTATAGTCCCAAGAAGAACACAATATAGAACCTTCTAGACTGGTTTGGAACACCATTTAGAAATACTTCCACCATCACATCCCTGATAGTATGTTTTTCATTGAAATTTGATGCATCTTTTTTAGATCTATAAATAACTTGATTCTTTAATAATTTCATACATGTATACAGTGTATTAATGTCATATCCACCCCAATTTCTCTCTTCCATCTCCCCCAGGCCCCTAAAAATTCCCTCTCCAAATTTCCTTTCTTTCTATTTTTCTTTTTTCCTTCCTTCATTCTTCTTCACCACATCCTCCTGTTTTACCCCTTCTTTTATTCATCTAACACACAGATTACGATTAGTGATGCCTATATCTTTCAGTGTGGGGTCATTCACTAGAATGAGGGCAACCCAGCAGTGCCTGTGACACCAAAGAAAGCAGATTCTTCTTCCTCTAGCAGCCTTCAGCTGTCAAAAGCTCTTCAGCTAAGGATGGGAATTTGAGATGCTATCCTCCAATCATGCTGTAATCTTGACTAGATTGATCTTGTATGGGTCGTGGGTAGGCAACCACAACTGCTGTGGGTTAATGAGTGTAACATCCTTGTCAGGCGCAAAGAACAGCATTTCGTAGCTGTTCTCCCATACTCTGGAGCTTACATTCCATAAGACAGGGTCATGTCTCTTATTGCAATATTCACAGAGACTAATGTCCTCAATGTTTCTGAGTTAAGGAATAACTAATTCCTTATTGCTCAGGGAGTTGTGAGCAAAACTGCTTATCCAGCATCTCTTTCAAATTTCCCTGCCCACAATTATTTATGAGTCAAACCTATATTTCGGCATCACTGGACAGAAACCAAGTGGGAACGCAGCCACTATCTACAATCCCAAATCATCTAAATGTGTGTGTGTGTGTGCATCAAGTCTCAGTAGAATGTAGTCTTTCAGAGTGTCACTGCGGACATCTTACTTGTACACAACCTCATCCTTTAAGGAAATATTAGAAATGGGACAAATCCTGTTAGAAATGAAGGCTTTTTATTGCCTAAACACAATTTAGTTCAGACATTTAAGAAACAAGGTAATTATGTCATTCTAGAGATGTGATGTATAGTCTAGTTGTAGGTAATTACACTGTATCATACATGGTACATTTGTCAAGAGAATTGATCCTAAATGTTCCTATCGTATGCCAAATATGGTACTTACATGGGGACAGATATGCTAGTTACCTTGACTATAATAATCCATTCACTGTGAAAATCACATCAACATATCCCACTGTATACAGTAAATGCACAAAATTTAAATTAATTTAGAATATTTCTGTTTTCTCTTATGCAGTGATCACTAGTTCTTGGGAGGAGGTGATGTGCTATAGATATCTTATTTAGAGTTAGCATTACATAATCTCTTATTCTATATACCTTAACCAGTTGTGGGTCTCTGTAGTAATTGCCATCTAGTGAAAATAAAAGTTTCTATGATGAGAGTTGAGATATGCTCTATTCTATTTTTATAATGATGTCATTATACAAATATGTCAGAATAATAGTGGTAGATTCTTTCTTAGGTCCTGTGACCTATCTAGCCACAGGTTCTTGGCTCTGATAGTGGTTCTAGGAATGGGTTTCATTTTGAGGAATGGGCCTTTAATACAATTAGAAAGTGATTGTTTACTCTCATAACAGTTGTGCCACTCTAAAGGTAGGACAAGTTAGACTTGATGGTTCATTTTTTTTTTAGAAAAAGAGGACAGAAAGTGGGATGATTAAAAAATGTTGGTGTATCTGAGAGGAGCAGGGGAAGTGGTGAATATGATCAAAATACATTGTATGAAATGCTCAAGGAGCTAATAAGAAACAGTGAACTATGAAGTGTATTACAAAGTAATAAAGAAGAGGAAGATACACAGTATTACAGAGTATCATGCTAGAAGATCTAAAACAGAATGTAAGTCTACTTTGAATAGTTATTCTTTCATTCAAAATATAACTGAGAATCTAGCGCTATTTCTATTGTTTGATGTTTTTATGTTTGCTGTTGCAAAAATGGTCCAAACCCATGGATAAGGAGGTCAGAGCCCCTAGAGTGGAAACTTATAGATGCTGTTTGGCTAACTGATCATGCTGTCAAACTTCCTACTAACTATTTATGTTCATATCTATAGATTTGTGATGCTCTCATTTTGATCAGAGAAACTTCTATTTGTAGTGAATAGGTTTTAATGAAGAATCATTTAACATATTGAGAAAATAAGTTACTCTGAGTGTCCAACCATAGATGGGACACCCATATACCTTCCATATACTTCAAGGCTCAGGGAACATTGTTAAATGTGGCATAGAAAGAATGGGGGTGTGTGCAATGAAATTCTGTCTTCTGGACATGACTTAAAACCTTTGCACATATAAACTCAAAGCATCTGTGTTTGCCTGCACAAGAAATATACTGATAAGGTTTTTGTTTGTTTTATTGTTTGGTTGGTTTTTTGTTTGCTTGTTTCCCCCCCCACCCCCCCCACCCCCGTCTTTTTGGTTTTTCAAGACAGGGTTTCTCTGTAAAGCCCTGACTGTCTAGGTTCACTTTTTAGAGCAGGCTGGCCTCAAATGCACAGCGATCTACCTACCTCTGCCTCCCTGAGAGCTAAGATTATAGGCATGCTCTACCATACTTGACATGCTGGTAAGTTTTTAAGCAGCACAAATACACCCCATTTAGCTAGTATCCACATTCCTTTATTTTACCTTGTTTGTCAGTAGCTTGGACTGAGCCCAAAGCCTGACATGGCTAGACAACTATCCCAATATTGACCTACATCTATTGCTGACAACTTTCTATTGTATAAAGTTAATCTAATTCAATCATTTATGCTTTATATTTAAAGTTATAGCCATTTCAGATTTTACCATTGAAATAAGCAATCAAATATATAATCAAACTGCTAATGTTTGAGAGTGAAAACTACGTCTGAGTATTTTTCATACTATAGGTGACATAAAAGTTTGTTTGATAGAAAATTTTTGCTGAAGCCCTATAGTTAAGAATATAATCACCATATTAATCCCATGCTTTGGGCAATCGGTGATAATGGAGAGATGATAAAGCAACAATATTTCTTCTTTCTCTAAAGCAATCATAATAGACTTGTACTTACCTGGGGGCTTTCAACACCAACCCCTTCAGACTCTGTAATTCTGACTTTAACTGTAATTAGTCTTAGGTCACAAATGACAGTGACTTTCCATAATACAATCACATAACACACTGAAAAGTGATTGCAAAGCTAGTTACCACAAATATAAGGCATGAGATCAATGTGAATAAGAAACAGAGCAGTGTTCCGGTGCCAAAAAAGAACTGGCGTGATAACAGCTGTGACTGCATACTCACAATGAGGTTTGAAGTGAAGGGTGCATTTCACTTGGCAGATCAGGCTCAAATACTCCAGACAGCAAGTTTCTAGCAGGAGGAATGAGATGAAGCCTGACTCTGAGGAGTCTGAGGATCTGGTACCCTGCACTCTGTATATGGACTTCGCATACCCTAAAGTTGGGAACATGCAGAGATTACAGTTACCACACTTCTGGGCATATTATCATTTGGTCAAAGTATGTTGCCTGAAACTACTGATTAGAGATAATATCAATATGTCTAGTAAAATTATGCAGGTGTACCTTGGATAAATTTCAGGCTGAGTCCCGTATCCTTGTAAGAAAGCCCATATCGTAGTCAAACGAGTTACATTATTTTGTGGCAAACCAGTACACAGAAAAATAGCTTTGCAATCAAGGGCACAGCAGAACTATGTCTGGGAAAAAAAAACAAGTTATACGCTCTAATTTAAAAATGTGTTACTGTTAACAATGCTGACCACCAAGTAAGCTGTTAGGAACATGGTGCCAATAGATTCTTCAATACAGAGCTGCCACAAAGCAAATCTAACAACAGGAGCTGTCCCTGGAAATGGCTCTACATTAGCATTCTGGACATTCTGGACATGCATATCTAAGATCACTTGAACAACTTTGGAACTTTAACTATAGTATAGCACATAAAATATCTTGGGGAGCTTTATTTTATCTGGGGGGGGGGGAAATTTAGGTCTGCAATTTTGTCAAGTTAAAGTTTCCAGGGTTTTGAAGTTAATGCTGAATCCTGAACACTGAACCTTCACAGCTGTTCACTCTGTCACAGGGTGTTCATGTGATTTATAAATTAGGATCAACTCTTTATAGATATGGGGTTCTTTAATTCTTTGAAATTGTAATACCTATATACAATGTCTTAATCATATCAATCCCATTTCCCTTTACAACTACCCCAACCCTCCAACACATCTCCAATCAGCTTCATGTCCTTTTTGTTTTAATAACTCACTGAGTCCCATTAGTGCCGCCTATATGTGTTCAGGTATGGAGTCATCTACTGGAGGCATGCACAGAGAACAGCTTCGAAAAAGAAAAGCGACAGATTCCAACATTAGCTGTAGCTGTAATAGGGAGAATTCTATCTCTATTTCAGCAGCAGTCTCATCCCTTGGGATCACAAGTCTAAGTAAAGGTATGAGCATGAAAGTTGTACCACATGCATAGTCAGCCACTGATGTCACATGGCTGCGAGACTACCTTGATGGTTTACTCTCTGGAGATTATATGCTGCACAAGTGATAGTGACAGAGATGCAATTTGCACCAAAAATAGATCCTAGGGAAACATAGGAGTATAAGCTCCACAAAGACATAGCTGCTGTTTGTGGTGCTCACAATTACATTACTTTAATGTAGAATGCTTGCCTGGCACATGGTGCTTGTGGAAGGCTCCCAAACACCCAAGAAATGTCTGGGTTCTGAACAACTTGAGAAATCTATAAAATCATGAGGCATGGTATTTGAAACATTAGTTGATTACGACTTCTAGGTAGGATGACAGATTAGAGCCCCACAGCTGCATGTCTGAAAAAAAACTGTTGAGATGATATACAGTTCCTATCCTACAAGAGACAACGTTTATAAAGAGACTGATTAAGCCAGGAGAGATGGGTACAGGAAAACAAATGGAAGAGCTGAGCTGGAAATCCTGGAACCTAGCTGCAAGGTCCCCAGAATCAGTACAACATGGCGTAATTGCACTAAGAAGAGCAGTAGCAACTTCAAGGAAAGTGCAGTTACTAGAGAAATTGGGGCTCCCTTATGGGGGATTCCTAGCCTTCTTAATAAAATAAAAGGTCAATTAACTCATTAGGAAGCTCAAGGACAATTTCATCAGAGTTTGATAAGACAGGCAAGGTATTAACCTATGCAGATACCGGAAAGGAGGTAGAGAAAAGAAAGAGACAAAGCCATGACATTATAAACAACCATATGATGCATATGTAGTCACATGGCAGAAGTGGGGCGGGGGGGGGGGGAAGTAGCATCAGATAAAGTGAGTGAGATAACTTAGAGTGTCCAGAAAAGTATGCCTAGGACTTGTTGAGTTTCTTTCTTTCTTTTTTTTGTAAAATACATAATATTTTTATTGATTATTTGGGAATTCACATCATGAACATTGACAGCATTAACAGACGGGAGTCTGGCATAACTATCTTCTGAGAGGCTTCATCCTGCAACTGATGGAGACATGAAGAGATCCACAGCCACACACTAGGCAGAGTTAGGAAGTCTTATGGGAAAATGGGAAGGAAGGATGGAAAGATTCAGAGGGGCCAGGGACATCACAAGAAGACCTAAAGAGTAAACTAACCTGGGCTCATAGAGACTGAACTACCAACCAGAAAACATACATGGGCTTGGCCTAGGCCACCTACACTTGTAGCAGATGTACAGCTTGGTCATCATGTGGGTCCTCTAACAATGGGAGTAGAAGCTGTCTTGGACTCTGCTACCTACCCCTGGGTCCCCTAGCTGGGGTGCCTTGTAATTCTCAGGTAGGAGAAGATGTGCTTGGTACTCCCTCCACATAAATAACAATACATTAAAATAAAATAAACAAATGTACAATCAAAACCTAAAATCCAGACTTCTGATAGTTTTAGGATTCTCATTCTGCCTTAGCTAATTTATGTGATGGGTTTCTGTGGAAATGAGATACAAACAAGAGCTGAAGAAGCAGATGAGGACTATGATCCTCAAAATATACATATATACCAATGTCATTCTAGAAGAATTAAAGGCTGTTATATTGAATTATAAATGCTACAAGGGTCAGAAGGCCTTTATAAAGGACATTTGTATTTGGGAGGATACATTACAAGATTCGGGAGGGTCATACCAATGAAGCTGGCTTCTTTCTTAAATGAGAAGGCATTCCTGGGTTTACCTGAATGTAATCATAATCAAGACACAGGGAAACAAATGTGGAATACTAAGGAGACAAGTTGAGGAGGATCTGGACTTTTAGAATACATTTGTGTCTGAATTAAGAGATTAGCACATATCACATTTGGTTTCCTGTACTCACAATTGTATAGTTTCTATGCTAAGTTGGATGGATATAGCTCATTTATCCCTAGTAGATTCAAACTCAGCTGGAGAACAAGAGGGAGACATTTCATTGAAGTGTTAAGTGGTAGTAATGTCTTTGAAACCAAACGCAATAAAAAACTTTAAAGGAGATGCTAATGGGTGAACTACAGAGAGGTAAATCTAGCTCTCAATATGCAGTGCTTTCTTGTATAAGAAAGTAACAACTGAAATTGAATTGTGATCCTGCATTTGGTTGAATTATTATGTATTTTTGTAGTTTTAAATAATTGTCCACTTCTTAGTAACATCTGCATAATCAAATTTTCTAAGATGAACTTTAAAAAAATTGCTGCTTTAGTAATCTATTCTTGTGCTTTAATTTTTGCATGCCCACCCAGAGCTATGGAAAGTTATTGGGATGTACCTGGAATAGTAAGCAATAAGATGGTGTGCCTGGAGTCTGACAGCTTTTTGCCTTGGCTAATTTGTTCACTCTCTTATTTATATAATTATGTGATGATAATAGCCTTGAAAACACATTTTATACTATGGGATTGAAAACTACTATCATCGCTGAGCCCTTGAAAAGTAATTGTAGGAATAAATTGTAGCTAATGCATAACTATTAGCCCTTAAAAGGAAAAACGACATGAAGCCAGAATTAGGACCAAATTAGTGATAAGTGGTAGTTATAAAAATGATGCCTGGAACACCAATCAGTTGGGAATAACCTAGAGAGACCTGTAGAACCAGATCAACTGTGCTGGAGGTAGTCCAGCACACTGACATCTTTCTCAACACACACGTAGGCTTGGGAAAAGGTCAAAAGGCCCCATGAAGAGATAGAAGTGGGACTCCACACACAAAGCTAATGCAAGTCACGAGAGTAGTGCCTCTCTGATAAAGGAGAGCATAGGAAGAGCTGGGTGAGTTCCCCACCCTGCCTGATTACCTCTGTGTTACTAAATTTAATGGAACATTTCAATCTTCATCTCTTAATGCCATTTATGCCAGAAGCCACATTCTCCTTGAAGCACTCTGTGCCAGGACACACATTTCTGGATGACTCTTCTTAGTCTTTTAAGTTTACTCTCTTGTATCTGACTTTTAACTACTGGCGTTCATCAGAGCTCTATTTGTGTTCTTTTGTGCTCACTCTCCATTCTGCCTTGTTGAAATCTGTCATTCTTTGTCTTCAGTTTTCACCAGTGTATGAACTACAACAGGTAGATTTCTATTTCTAGACAGCCCATTTCCTTTTCTGAGTCCAGATTTATTTATCAAACTGCCAACTTGTATATCTCAATTTTATTTGTTTCTCACACTGAACTCAACATATTCTTACCCCACTGCAAATGTGATCTTTCTCACATTTGCCATATTGCTATCCACCCATGGCACCTTCACACTATCTCAGTTTACTTTTCTCCTTCTCTCTTACTATTTCCTAGTGAATGCTACTATTCTCTACTGGATAAGCCCATAAGAGCTTGTCTGAACTTCCCTCTCTTCTGTCTTTCTAAAGCCCATTTTGTATATAACAGCCAGATCTCTCTTGTGAAAATGTAATTATGAAAATTTCACAAAATGCATAGATTGGGAAAGTACAATATTAAATGAGTTAACTGAAACTTAGAAAGAAAAACTGGAGGTCCTCTGTTATATGTGGTTCATTGCCTGTAATGTATACATGTACATGCATAAACAGGGACAATTGTGGGAAAACCTAAAAACCTAGAAAGAAGACCAAGAGAAGATAAAAAATAGGTGACTAGGAAGAATGGGTGGACAAAAGGACATGCAGCATGAGAGAGAAAAATAGATGGGGGGTGAGAAGGTACAAGGGTCATGGGGGCTAACAGGAAGGTAGAAGAGATGACAGAAAGGAGAAAGTACTAAAAATATACTTTCCTTGAAAATGCTATAGTGGTATATAAATTTTTGTGTGCTGATCTTTAGAAACTTAAATTACTTTTAAAAAGAAAAAATAGTCAAATGTAGACACTCTGCTGCTTAAAGCTCACCAACATCTCTCTATTACCCACAAAAATGCCCACACGCCTCTTCATGGACATTGAGCTCAACTCACTAAGATTATTACTTCATTTTCGACCATTCTTCTTTTTTGCTTATTACCCTCAGCTTTCCGTAATTCCTTAAACTTGTCTCGAGCTTTTATTTCTTGGAGACTTCTTTCATCTTTCATGTCTTTGTTTCTTTCACCCACTAATTGTCTCCTATTGCCTGTGCCTCCTCATGCTATGGTTTGGATGTGGTTCCTTTTCCCAGAGGTTCATGGGCTGGAAGGTTGCTCCCCCCAAAAATAGTATAGAAGTAGTAAGGCCTTTTGGAGATTGTTAGATCATGAAGCACAATCCTTGAAAAGATAAATTTAGTTATCCCAGGGCCAAGTTATTCTCGTTGAAAGTACATTCTTATAAAAGAATAGATCTGTTCCTTCTTGTTTCTTTTCTCACTCACATGGGAAATTCTCTTCCTGCTTCTCTGTCATAAAGTAATGCAGCAGGAAGCTGTCACCAAACCATGCAATTTGAACTTTATAGACCCTAGAATCATCAGCCAAATAAATGTAATTTCTTCATAAAGTGGTTAATCCCAAGTGTTTTGTTTATAGAAGCACAGAATTAAAATACACAGGCAGGTATGTGTGTATTCAGAACTCAGACCAAATATGATTTCCTTGGAAAACTCCATGATCCTCCAGCCTGGATCAAACTCCCATTATTTTCTCTCTTAGCCAACTATATGTCACCCAATAACTGTCTAGAAATCAAGCAAGCAAGCAAGCAAGCAAGCAATTACAATAACTATTTGGATATAGTATCCATCCATCTTTGCTAGACTTTAATTGCTATATGGCTTGAAACAACAGACTCATTACATTTTTTCATTGCTGTGATCAAATGTCTGGTTAAAAAAAAAACAAAAATAAAACAACAACAGTAAAAAAATCAAAACACAATTTAATTGATAAAGGGCTTATTTTGGCTGCTGATTTGAAAATACAGTTTAACATAATGAGAAAGAGGTAGAGCAGGAACACAAGGTAAGGGGCCACAATGTATCTATATTTAGCTTTGCTTGTGCTCTACTTTTTCTTTTGTCGGTGCCCCAGCACATAGAATGGTACCACTCAGATGTAAGGTGCTCCTCTCAGCTCAGGTTAAGGGGTCAACACAATCCCTCAGAGCTTCCCAGAAGTTTGTCTTCTAGGTGATTCTAGATCCATTTATTATGGAGACAGTCAAGTCTCTGAATGTGATGGACGTTTTGTCTTTCCTCTGGTGAGTATAACTCAGTGTTTTAGACAAATTAGTGGCCTTCAAAGCAACTGCAGGCCAGTAGGTTCTGAGTCATTCTTGTTCAATGAATTAAATTTTTGGATAGCCATAGAATGAGTTCAGAAAGGAGTTTAATTATACAATTATAGAATGAAGCTTAAGAAAAAGGAAGGGAGGAAGAAGCAGAAGGAGGAGGAAGAGAGAGAGAGAGAGAGAGAGAGAGAGAGAGAGAGAGAGAGAGAGAGAGACAGAGACAGAGACAGAGACAGAGAGAACAGCAGGAGCAGTTCCTAGAACTGAGGTTCCACTGAACTGTTACAGTAATGTGGCATATTCAGCAATGGAGGTCTGCAAGCAGCTCTATTCCAAAAGGGTAGAGACGTTTCAGAGAAAAAGTGAGAAATACCAGAGTGTCAGAGACAGTATGCTTAAGCTGTTGGTTGTTATCTAAAAAATAGATAAATAGAAAAAAAAAAAGAAAAGTTACACTTATGAGTAAGAACTCACTACAGTGGACAGACTTAAATATGGTGCATGACTGTAGCTCTGTAACCAGCCGCATCGGAGGAAGGGCTTCTGAGATGTGTACGTGCATTATCTCATTAAGGAGATAATTATTTTCCCCATCCCCTTAATACGTCTGCAGTTGATTCAGATTTCCTGTAGGGCAATCTCCTGACCAAGTGATTGACAGGCCAGAAATTGAATTAACTCTTAAGGGGGGAGAGAACAAAATTTAATATTCTAATCTCTTAAGCAGATAAGAATGTCATGTCTGCACCCAAGGCTAAAGGTAAAATTAAGATTCCATTCTTTGAGCAGAAGAAAGTAACTGTCCTTTAATGAGCCCCATCTATTCATCTGCTATTTAAAACCCCAAAGAAGGACTTTAATGATGTTTCCCTTTCTAATATTACCTGGGAAATAGCTGAGGTGGTGTCCAAAACTGACTTTTGGGGTGGAGTTCTTTCTCAATGACCTTGAAGGTTAATAATCCCTTTAAATCTGTCAAGTTAAGTCAACATTAACCATCACAGTGTCTTTTGATTCGTTGGCATATTTTAAAACCTAGCATAGATTTGGCACAAAATATGAACTCAGACCACACAGGTTAAGTAAATAAGTGAATGAATCACTTTGGTTTTTTTTTTTTAAATTGAGAGTTATTTCAAAATTTTGAAGACTAAGATGGAATCCTTCTTCCTCATTATTATATTCTTATACTTAGCTCAATGCTCAGTGAGCCTGATTCAGGAACAGACAATAGCCTTCCCTCAGAGACAGGGGAAAGTTTGTATGACTGTGCTATTGAATTCTCAGCTATAAGAGTATACTCTTTATTCTCAGCTTGCAACTCAGATCTGTCCCGAGGAGACCCCTAACCTATTTTTTTCTATGGCATATTTTTCTCATAGGAGCACCCAGATCAGAAGCACTGAAGCAAGACCTCTACTTACCAGGATCTTCAAATAGGTAACATCAGTAATTACTACCTAACAGACAGGTAAAGTGGGTGAGCAAAACAAACAAGTACTGAGAATGGGAAGTTGACACAAAGCCCTACCTCTAACCAACAGACTATTTGCAATTGATGCTTACTATTATCAATGATACTTCAGGGCAGGTTGAATACACAATAGTTGTACAAGAGAAAACTATGTTTTGTTTGTGTGTGTATGGGTATGTGTTGTTTTGTTTTCATATTTCTTCTCTCATTAGTTTTTGCTTGCTTTGATTTTCAGTTTTGGAGTTTTTTGAGGGGATGCCATGAAGTTGGGTGAGTAGGGATGTAAGGACAATATAGTAAGGTTTTCAGGAAGGGAAAGAATATGATCAAAATATGTTGTATGAAAAATGTTAACTAAATATATGATTGCTATGTTGTTATTATTACTGTTGCTCTATAGTACAGCTTGAGATCAGGTATGGAGATTCCTCTGGAGGATCTTTTATTGTACAAGATTGTTTTAGCTATTCTGTTTTTCTTTTTCCATATGAAGTTGAGAATTGATCTTTCTAAGTCTGTAAAGAATTGTGTAGGTATTTTGATAGGGATGCATTGAATCTGTGGATTGCTTTTGGTAAGGTGGGCATTTTTACTATGTTGATTCTCCTGATCCACGGGCATGGGAGATCTTTCCATCTTCTCATATCTTCTTCAATTTCCTTCTTCAGAGACTGGAAGTTTTTTTCATATAGGTCTTTCACTTGCTTGGTTAGAGGTACACCAAGATACTTTATGGTTTTTTGTGGCTATCATGAAGGGAATACTTTCTCTAATTTCTTTCTCAGCCTGTTTATCATTTGTATATAGGAGGGATAATGACTTTTTTTTTAGTACATTTTGTATCTATCCACTTTGCTGAAGGTGTTTATCAGCTGTAGGAGTTTCTTGATAGAATTTTATGGCTCTCTTTTGTATAGTATCATATCATCCACGAGTAGCAATACTTTGACTTCTTCCTTTCCTCTAACACACACTCTGGGGACCATGATTTGGTCACTGCCTCTAGCCAAGTGGGCCTTGTGGGCACACAGAGGAAGAGGATTTAGGCTATTCTGATGAGATCTAATAGGCTGCGGCCAGACAGTGGGGTAGCAGGGCCCCTCTATCAGAGGTCTAGGGGACAGGAATAGGGCTGAAAGGAGAAGGAGGATAGGAGTGGGAAGATAAGAGCATGTGGATAACAATCGGGATGTAATGTGAATAAATTATAATTAACAAAAAGAAAAGAAAAATATGATTACAAGGGAGAGAAGCATACAAAGCATGGCTTTTGGGAGCAACAGAAGTGGGGGCAGAAGAAAAATATGACTATGACAAGGGATGAGGTTCCAGAGAAGTAGAAAGATGTTTTTTTTCTTAACACCATTCTCTTCTTTAGTTCTTTGTAAGCTCAGAGTCAGTCTGCCCTTAGAAATGGGAAAAAGGCATAAAGGAATACTAGAAACAAAGACTAATCTCAGTGCTTCACAAAGCTAAAGTTCCTCAGCAAGACAATACTTGGAATAAAAAGAATGTTCTAAGATCCAAGCCAGGCTACTAGCATACTTTGCCAGGATGGCTTCTGTCTTTTATATCTAACTTAGGTGGTAACTGTGTCACATCCTCTTGGTGGGAGCTTGACATCACAATCTGATGAGGTTGGCTAATAAGAGCAAAGGGAAAGATTCAGAACTATGAGTTCCTCCTGGGTTAACTACCTTTGATAAGAAAAACTTGTTTCTCACAAGAATTAGGTGTTTTACACCAGGGTCATATATTTAGTAAGGTAGTAGAGTTATCTTGAGCCACAGAGAATAAAAATATTCTCCAGCTATTATGTGACTTTCTACCAAGAAGCCTTGGTATAAGAAGCCTTGGTATTTTCTTTGTAAAACTTAAAAAAATTTTAATGTGTTCACTTTACACCTCAATCACAGCCCCTTCCCTAGTGTCCTCCTGGTCCCACCATCCCTCTGTCTTCCCCCCTTGCCCCTACCCTAGTCCTCAGAGAGGAGGAGCCCTTCTCTATCAACTGACCCCAGCCTATCAAGTCTCATCAGGACTGGTTGTATCCTCTTCCTCTGTGGCATGGTAAGATACCCCTCCAGGGGGAAATGATCAAAGTGCAGGCAATAGAGTCTATAGCAGGGACAGCCACTGCTTCCCTTACGAAGGGACCTATGTGGAGACTGAGCAGCATATTAGCTACCTCTGAGCTGGGGGCCTAGGTCCTCTCCATCCATGGTCCTTGGTTGGTGCATCAGTTTCTGCAGGTCCCTTTGGGCCCAGATTTGTTGGCTCTGTTGGTCTTCTTGTGGAGCTCATTTCCCCTTCGGTGTCCTTCTATCTCCCTACTCTTCCATAAAACTTCCTGCTCTCTACCCAAAATTTGGCTGTGAGTCACAACATCTTTTGTTCCCCTGCTGCATAGTCTTTTAGAGGACCTGAAACTGTCCTGTCCCTCTGTTCAACCACTTCCATTGTCTATTCTGTTTGTCCTTCTGAATGATAATTAAGATGCCTCCGTAGGGTCCTTCTTGTTACTTAGCATATTTAGATCTGTGGATTGTAGTGCTGTTATCCTGTGAGTATATACCACGTATGGGCTTCTGGGTCTGGATTACCTCACTCAGCATGATCTTTTCTAGTTCCATCCATTTGCCTGGAAATTTCAAGATTTCCTTGTTTTTAATAGCTGAGTAGTATTCCATTGTGTAAATGTACCACAGTTTCTTTATCCACTCTTTAGTTGAAGGACATCTAGGCTGTTTCCAGATTCTGGCTATTATGAATAAAGCTGCTATGAACATATTTGAGAAAAGCCCTTGTTTGGTAGAGCATCTTTCCGGTATATGGCCAAGAGTGGTATAGTTGGGTCTTGAGGTACTACTCCAAATTTTCTGAAAAAGCTCCAGATTTATTTCTAAAGTGGCTGTACAGGTTTGCACCCCCAAAAGCAATGAAGGAGTGTTCCCTTTCTCCACATCCTCACCAATATGTGTCATCACTTGAGTTTTTTATCTTAGCCATCTGAGATGCATAAGGTAGAATCTCAGAGTCATTTTGGCTTGCATGCCCCTGATGCCTAAGGACAATGTGTATTTCTTTAAGTGCTTCTTGGTCATTTGCTATTCTACTATTGAGAATTCTCTGTTTAGCTCTGTACGTCATTTTTAATTGGATTACTTAGTTTGGTGGTGTTTAATTCTTGAATTCTTTTATATATTGACTATTAGCCCTCTGTCAGATATAGGGTTGGTGAAGATCTTTTCCCAGTGTGAAGGCTCCTGTTTTGTCCTATTGACATTATTGTTAGCTTTACAGAAGCTTTCATGTGGAAATTGAGGAGGCTGGATAAAATTGCCATTAAGACTGCATTTTATCTTTTCACCTGGCACTTGGTTTACTCAGAGAAGCAGCTACTGAGTTGTCTTTTAAAGCTGGGCTGTTGCCTCTGTACTGTCCACCTTTACTAGGATACCAGCATCAGTTCCTTCCAGGAAAGCTCTGTCTCAATTTATCTATGACAAGAGGGCTGTTACCTGTTGCTACAGCTCCTCATACTCAGCACTTTTCTATACTCCCCCTCCCTAAAAGCTGATTTTAGATCCCATATTTTTTTGGGGAGGACAGATATGCCTTTTTCTTGGGGATGGGAGGGAAGTGGTTGGGCCACAAATGTGTTGGTGTCTGACAGTTGGATACATAGTTTCATGGTTAATTGCTGTCACAAATTGGGTATAGACTCTGTAGTAAATGGTTTTGTGTTACATAGTTTGATCCTTACCACAAGCCTATAAAGATGGACCTAGTTGGGCCTGTTTTACATATGAGCAAGGCAAATCCTAAAGATCTCACCTGGAGAAAGTAGTCATAAGGGAATTCCAATACCGATTCTTATCCTCCTGTACTGATTTCCTGCTTCTTAATATTTATGTTGAATTTGACTAGTGACTTAGCCTCTCTGAGGCTCATCTAAGAAAGGAGAATGACAAAAGCACCTACTTCATAATCTTTCTATGAGTATCCCAAGCCATTATATGCATAGCTAACACACTGTGAAAGTTCTGTGCACTGTAGCAATCGTTATAGTAGTTGTGTTTGCTATTGTTATCATATTTTTACCTCTCTGAGCTGCTCAATTGAGCTCTTACAACCAGATATCCAGAGGAGAAAAGCAAAGGCTCCTTCTGGCAGAGGAACATGGTGACTTTTTGTCTCCTAATAGGCAGCTACTCCCTTTCTTTACCTCCTTCTTCAGGAGAACCAGCAGCAGCTTGTGTCACAGCTCTCCCCAGATGACAATAATGATGAGGTGATCTACATAATATAGGAGTGAAATTCTTGCAGCTAACCAGACAATGCCTTTAAATAAAACTGAAATTAAATTAAATGAAAGAAAATATCTTTACAATTGTTTAAATCACTGCCTTCTGCACCTGTGGAGGAGATTTGTAGCATTCACACGTTGAAATCTAATATGCAAGGTCTAATCGCTTAGAAGTGATTACTTTAATGAATTTTAAAGGTAGGGCTTTAATTAAAACAGGTCTCTATGGACAGAAAGTGTGCTATTTTGTGAGCTCTGTAAATATTGTCTTTTAAACTAATAAGTTCAGTTACCAGAAATACTACTGTGTATAAACAGTTGGCTTTTTCCCCTGTGCTGTGGAAACATAACGAGATATTGAAGACAGGCAAGCTGTATTTCAAAGCTTGGCATCTGGCTTTCAAAATAATAGTGACTTAAATTTGCAAGACATTTTTCTCCTCTGGAACACAAAGAATTATTGAGGCATGATCTCATCCTGTCTGCAGACATCCCCCTATAAGGTTGGACAGAGGGAGCCAATGTCATACGGTGGCATCTCTAGATCTTTGTGACTCACTTTAAACCTTCCATTATACCCAATTTTCACCATCTACAATACTGACAAGTCTGAGGCCAGGCAGAGACACGCTCCTATTTCTTCCTCCACACCAAACCCGTATCACTTTTACCTCTCCAGGAGAGAGATAACACGTATCATTATGGTGCTGCTTGCTATGCAGCAGTCTGGGCTAAGGATCAAAATATATTATTTCATTTCATCTTCAAGTCACATTTAGGAAACAGGCTCTAATATTCCCAAAGGATCTTGTTCAAGCTTGTTTCCTGTTGCTGTGATAAACACCACGGCTAAAAGTAACTTGGGGGAGCAAGGGTTTGTCTGGCTCATACCTCCATGTCATAGTCCATCATCGAGGGAGAGTCAGGGCAGAGTCACAAGCAAAAACAATGTCAAGGAACCATGGAGGAACACTGCTTCCTTCCTTCCCTCTACCTTCTACTCAGTAAGCTTTCTTATACAGATCAGGACCCCAGCCTAGGGATAGTACCACCTATAGGGGACTGGATCCTCCTACATCAATTAGCAATTGGGAAATGCCCCACAGACATGCATATAGGCCAGTATGATTGAGACAATCACCTCAGAGAATAAAGAGGCTGTGTAAAATTGTAGCTGAAACTAACTAGGAGGCTCATTCCTAGTCAGCTTGACACACAAACATACCACTTTAAGCATGAGCATCTCCTTTCTTTTTTGTCCGGAAGATCTTATATTGGTATTATAATATAAATTATAGCAGACCTTTAAAGTCTCAGTACTTTTTAAAAAACAATCAATGTTTCAAATGTTCACTGTCTTATTGAAGTATTCATAGTCTCTTAGCTGCAGGCTTCTGTAAAATAAAAAGCAAGCTAAATGCTTTCTTATTCCAAGAAAGTAAGACCAGAGTATAATTACCCTAAGATCGAAACAAAATCTAAAATCAGCAGTGCTAATCAAATCATGTAGCTCAATCTCCAGTACCTAGGACTTGTTCTTGCTCTTCTGGCTGCACAAAGGTTTGGAAAGTTCCATTTCCTTAGGTCTGCCACCCAAAGCAAATAAGCTTGTTTTGTAGGGTTTAGGCCAACTCCTCTCCACACTTGCCACTGTCCTTGATAGTCACTCTAAAGACATGGCATCTCCAATATCTTGCAGTCTGCACTGCAACTGAGACTGTACCTTAAACTACTAGACACTTCTAGTGCCAGGCTTTAGCCACTTTCCATTCTTAGAGCTTAGATGTCACCAAAACCAGCACCACATTGAGAGAGTCTTACAAATTGCAACCTGGAGATACACAGTCTCAGCCCCCTGAGATGACAGCTTTTTGTTTGTTTGTTTGTTTACCATGAAGAAACTCATTCCTTTTCACAGAAGTTCTCACTGCAATGATGCTGTTCTCTCATTTCCCACAGATAATTTTTCAGCCCCCACTGACCATTATCCATTGTTTCCTTCAAGCAAGTGGTTCACTTCCACAGATTCTTGATTCAAAATAACACACCAAAATCCCTGATAGAATCTTAGTTTCTCTTGGAAACCTCATGCACCAGAGCCCCACTGTCTGCATTTCTCACCACACTCTAATATCCCAAGGTACCACAGAACAGCCCATTAAGCTCTCAGCACTCATCATCTTTTCCAGTTCTGAGGTCCAAATCATCCTCAAAACAACATGGCCAGGTCCACCAGAGTAACAAGCCTATCTTGGTCCAATTTCTGTTCTAATTTGCTTTCTGTCTCTGTGATAACCACCAGAATCAAAACTAACTTGGCAGAGGAAATGGTTTATTTGGCTTGTACTTCCAGGTCATAGTCCACCAGTAAGGAAGTTTGGGGCATGAATTCAACCAGGAGCAGGGACAGGAACCATGAAGGAAAGCTGCTTACTTGCTTGTTCTCTGGATTAAGCTTTTTTTGTATAGCACTTAGCCTCTCCAGACTATAGACTGTATCAACCACAGTGAGCTGGGGTTTCCTACATCAATTAGTAATCAAAAATATTACTTAGATACTCCTACAGGCCATTGTGATTGAGGCAATCCCTCAACTGAGACTACCTCAAGTAACTGAGCTGTGTGAAGTTGATAGCTGAAGCTAACTAGGAGAAATTGTCCTTAGAATAACAACCAAATCCCTTTGATTCTCTTCTGATCCCTGTTAACTTTCTGACTTCAGCATTTTCTGTCTCCACTTTCCCTGGTTGAATTGGGGAGATGAGCACAGGCTAGAAAAAAGGTTCTCTATTGAAAATAAGTTTAATAACATGTTTAAAGGGAGACATCCTATTGAGGACCTATTGTATTTGAACCATCATAGCTTCATTTTGTTGCTATGATAAAGTTATAGTATACTGACCAAAAGTAACTAAGACATGAAAGGGCTTAGGGAAGTTAAGAAGAAAAAACTTCAAACACCAGGTCATATCATGTCCACAACCAAGAGAAAAACAAAGACATGCATACTTCATACTTAACTCACTTTCTCTAATCTTGTATAGTCCAGGACTCAAATCAAGGAAATGGTGCCACCCAAACTAGGCTGGGCCTTTCCACATTAATTACAGTAACTAAGACAATCCTTACAGACATGCCCTCAAGCCAATTTGCTCTAGATAACCCTTCATTTAGACATTCTTCCCAGGTGACTTTAGATTGTGGCAAGTTGAACATTAAAACTTACACATCAAGTCTTATGCCAGTTACAGTTATGCAGTTTACATGTTCCAGAAACTCTGTGAGAAAGGTATCATTATTATATCGATTGAGGAGAAAACCCAGACTTGAAAGAATTGAATTTTTTGTTCAAGGCCTTAAACCAGGCAATTGGCAACATCAAACTGTTTATCACCAGATTCTGTTTTCTTTCCTTTAAATCCAATCTCTCGAGGACTAGAAATCTGTTTGAGGGCACATGGACACTGATGCAACCTCTCTCAATTCAATATTCTATTTATCTTATTTTATTCAACTTCTAAGTAGCAGCATCATTTTTATAGGCTGGAGGCAGTATGCATGGATCACCTGTCATTCACCTCTAATTATATGACTCAGCTACTGAATGCTTTACTGTCAGAAAAGTGCTTCCTTTCTGTCAGTATAACATTCTGTCTTCATTCAAATAACATCTAATTTGGTAGTCTAAATCTTCACTCTAGGTTATTTAGAGGAGGTATTAGTCATGCTGTGGTCAGTTTCAGGATCCCCACTTGCACAGATTTCTTACTTGTTGATTCTCTTAATAAATAGCAAAGATAGAGACCCTTGACCTTTCAGGGTATGGAAGACACTCCCAGAACTCTACAACATTCATGTTCTATTCTTTGAAAGCACAAACATCAACTATAGTTATCAGATGCAACCACAATAGGATATGGCCACGTAACCATGCCATATAAAACAGGCATGAAAATTTATGTGCACCTATGACCATATTTAGACTATCATATGTTGATGTGATCCTCTCTTTGTGGTCCTTTATATAAAATTAATAGAGAAAACACAGAGAAATTGGTGAAATCTTGATCCTTGATCACAATGTGAGAAGTACTCAACCATGAAGACTTGCACTGGATTGCGTTAAGAGTTAGAAAAAGCTTTTTCCTATGAGAAACACTACTCCAAAAGATAGAAATGGATGGAACATTACCAAATTCATTCTATGAGGCCATAGTCACGTTGATATCTAAACTTCACAAAGACCCAACAAAGAAAGAGATTTTTAGACCAATTTCTCTTATGAACATTGATGTAAAAATACTCAATAAAATACTCGCAAAACGAATACAAGAACACATCAAAGACATCATTCACCATGATGAGGTAGGCTTCATTCTAGGCATGCAAGGATGGTTTAATATACGGAAATCCAACAATGTAATCCACCATATAAACAAACTGAAAATAAAAAACCACATGATCATCTCCTTAGATGCAGAGAAAGCATTTGATAAAATCCAACACCCATTCATGTTTAAAGATTTGGAGAGATCAGGGATACAAGCCACATACCTCAACATAATAAAGGCTATCTATATACAGCAAGTCAATAGCCAAAATCAAATTAAATGGAGAGATACTCAGGAAAATTCCTGTAAAATCAGGAACACGGCAAGGCTGCCCACTCTCTCCATATCTCTTCAATATAGGACTAGAAGTTCTAGCAAGAGCAATAAGACAACAAAAGGAGATCAAGGGGATCCAAATGAAAAAAGAGGAAGTCAAATTATCCCTATTTGCAGATGATATGATAGTGTACATAAGTGATCCCCAGATTTCCACCAGAGAACTCTCTACAGCTGATAACACCTTCAGTAAATTGGCTGGATGCGAAATTAACTCAAAAAAGCCAGTAGCCTTCCTATACACAAATGACAAGCTTGCAGAGGAAGAAATTAGGAAAACCACACCCTTCACATTAGCCACAAGCAATATAAAATATTTAGGAGTTACTCTAAGCAAGTGAAGGACTTGTTTAAAAAAAATTTCAAAACTCTGAAGAAAGAGATTGAAGATGACATGAGAAGATGGAATGATCTTCCTTGCTCATGGATCGGGAGAATTAACATAGTAAAAATGGCCATCTTACCAAAAGCAATCTACAGATTCAATGCAATCCCTATCAAAATACCTACACAATTTTTCAAGACATTCAAAGTTCAATTCTGAACTTCATATGGAAAAACAAAAAACCCAGAATAGCTAAAACAATCTTGTACAATAAAAGGTGCTCCAGAGGAATCTCCATACCTGATCTCAAGCTGTATTATAAAGCAACAGTAATTAAAATAGTATGGTACTGGCACAGCAATAGGCTTGTTGATCAATGAAATTAAATTGAAGACCCAGAAATGAACCTACATGCATATGGTCACTTGATTTTTTTAGAAAGAAGCCAAATCTATTTATTCAATGGAGAAAGGATAATATCTTCAACAAATGGTGCTGGTATAACTGGATGTCTATGTGTAAAAAAATGCAATTAGACCCATATTTGTCACCATGTACAAAACTCAAGTCCAAGTGGATTAAAGACCTCAACATAAAACCAGAGACACTAAGTCAGTTAGAGGAAAAAGTGGGGAAGAGCCTGGAACACATTGGCACAGGAGACAACTTCCTGAACAGAACACCAACAGCCCAGGCATTAATGTCAACAATTAATAAATGGGACCTCATGAGGCTGAGAAGCTTCTGTAAGGCAGGAGAAACTGTCAACGGAACAAAGCGACAGCCTACAGACTGGGAAAAGATCTTCACCAAGCCTACATCTGACAAAGGTCGAATATTAAGTTTATTTTTAAAACTCTGTTCACTTTACGTCACAATCATAGCCCCCTCCCTTGTCTCCTCCTGATCCCACCCTCCTTCTCTTTCCCCCTATTCCCCTTCCCAAGTCCTCAGAAAGGGGGAGCCTTCCTCCCCTACCAACTGACACCAGCCTATCAAGTCTCATCAGGATTGCTTGCACTCTTTTCCTCTGTGGCATGGTAAGACACCCCGAGAGCGGGAAGTAGTCAACAAGCAGGCAACAGAGTCCATGGCAGAGTCAGGCCCTGCTCCCTTTAATAGAGGGCCTCTATGGGAACTGAGCTGCTTATCAGCTACATCTTAGGTCTTCTTCATGCATGGCACTTGTTTGGTGCATCAGTCTCTTCCCCCCACCCCACCCCAAGCCAAAATTAGTTGGCTCTGCTGATCTTCTTGTGGAGCTCCTGTCTCCTCTAGGTCCTTCTATGTCCCAATCTTCCATAGGACTCCCTGCTCTCTGCCAAAAGTTTGGTTGTGAGATTCAGCTTCTGCTTTGATCCTCTGCTGGCAGCTGTAAAAACCAAGGAGAGGACTAAATTTGTAGGCAAATAGATGGAGCTGGAAAAGATCATCCTGAGTGAAGTAACCCACTCCACTTACTTACATCCTTCCTTTTAGCCCTCTCCTCTTCTGCCTGGAAAGTACACAGCAAAAGTCAATCAGTGAGATCCTTTCCTCTCCAGGGATAGCTGATAAATTAGTGTATGCCCATGGTTAATGCCTTCTATGAATATGCAAGTGCACTAATGAACACCAGTGCCACTGTACCTGGTGGAATATCTAGAGATATTTTTAAAGTGCACCCTAATATGTCACGTACACCACTGAAAAAAGAAGGCCGATCTTCCTTCTATATCACCAGTCCTCTGGGCTCTATCTTATGATAAACCTGTCCTTCTCAATGTCAGTATCAACTCTGACCTATAAGGATTACTATAAGCAAAACTAACTCATCAGAGAAAAGGAAATCTGTATAGTTTGTACGAGAAAAGACAACAAAGATGGGACAGAAATGCATGGCTTACTGTTGCTGTTGCTTTTAATATTTGGATCAAATGGTATTGAACTCAGCCAGTTGCGGACTCATTCTCTGAGGTCTGGAGGAGGTTTTGTTCAGATGGAGTCGTCAACAGGCAAGGTAGATAAACCAGTTCAAAAACCTGTAGTGTGTTAAATCCAGAGTGAGGTTGTACCATAGCTGACTGTTGCGGACTCCTTTAAAGCAAACATGGGGTTTATCATCTCATAAAGATGAGAAGCTATTTTAATTCAATACATTGTTTTCTGTACTGTGCTTAGAAACATGTTTTTCCTAAACTCAGGAAACCATGGAAATACAGCCAAGTGAGTAATCTTTTTGTGTATATATTTATTTGAAGATACCAGAAGGTTGTAAATGAAGTGTTTCTTTCTGAAATATTAATTTGGAGGATTGCCTGAAATCGTGCCGATTTGCCTCTGCTGTGTTAAATAAGAAATGTGTTCCTTAATGAGTGACTAATAGCTGTGTATCTGTTTATCATTATTCTGTCATTAAACACTTATAGAACACTTATTTGGGGCACCATCCTAGACATTGCTTGGGGGAATATTTGGCCAGAAGAGTTTTGCTTTCGCAACTGACCTACGCCTGCATTCCCACATAGACCCTTCCACCAGAGCAGATATATTTGCCAGAGTATGCTATTCCATCTTCTCCTGGTCATTCACTTTGCTTAAAAATCCAGTTTTTCACCTTTGTGGTTTCATTATTTGCTGTTGCTTAGTCTCTTCTGAATCAATTTGTTTATCTTTTTATGTTGTTAAACATTAAAATCTTAATTAGGAAACACTGCATATATTTTTGTTGATGAGTAATGGGGAAAGACACCACATTGAATGCTTTCTATCATATATGGAGTAGAGATTTTATATATATATATATATATATATATATATATATATATATATATATATATGACATGAAGGCAAAAGCTAAGCTATTTGAAGTGAAGAGGTGGGTAGTGAGAAAGGGTAATGTAGTACAGAATATATGAGCAAAGTACAATAATATACATGCATGATAAACCTGTTATTTTATATGCTGACTAAAAAGATCACTAAAAAGAATTATCGCTGACTTAAACATACATATATTAAGTATTAAGTTACTCCTAGATTTTCACTGTAATAATTGTTTACATATTCTTACTTGTTTGTTTACTTATATATCTATCTTACTATTCTCAAGAAATAAGTTCCTAGAAACTTAATTTCTACATCAAAGGAATATATACACTTTATAATTATTATATTTTTCAAGAGTGGGCTTCTCTGTGCAGCCCTGGCTCCCTGGAACTCAGTCTGTAGACCAGGCTGGCCTTGAGCTCACTGAGATCCACCTGCCCCTGCTTCCAAATTTAAAATGTCCACCACCGCCACCACTACCACCACCACCACCACCACCACCACCACCACCACCACCACCCGGATTTGTACTTATTCTTAATCCTTATGTATGTGGCATCTTATATGGCTTCTTCATATAATAATTACTCTTAGATTGCTTCAAGTTTAACTGCATAAACTGCAGGTATTGCTCTACCTGTCAAGACTTTAGGTTCCACAGATGCTGGTCATTGTCATGGCTGGGACTAAACATTGTACTTCTTGACCATTATAAACATTTGACCTTATAAACATTTGAGTCACCACTAAGGGTTAACTAGATGACTGCCAGCCCTCACTTTCCTGCCAACAGTAATGTGGTTGGTGTCTGGAAGGAGAATCTGGTCTGCAATGGAGCCCTGGCTTATTTTTGCATTTTTAATTTATTTCCAAGTAGAAATCACATTACTTGAAATACAAATATGATTTAATGATTTTCAAAAATATCTAGTTGTCTCCATTCTAACTGCTCATTAAGGTGGAGAAAATGCCTTTAGAATGGTTTACAAAACAACATGAGTTAAATGTGAGGCTAAGAGAAAAAAGATGCAAAAGATGCAGACTGGTCTAACAGAGAAGATCACGGTTCCCATTCCACTCCGCTTCTAGCTGAAAATGACACTGAAATGTTCTTTTGCCCAGCTGGGCCTCAGTGTCCCAGTGCACACAAAGAAGCAGTGAGATAGTGACCTCTCTGATTTCTCCTAGCTTTAACCATCTAATGTTACAAACTAAAACATTGGGATTTTAAATTAATCTCTAATTTTCCATGCAATGATTTTTATAGAGATGATAGTGATTTAGATAGTCTAGTAATACCCGAGGTTGAGTCAGTGACCTGCAGACGTAAAATGTTATATCTGCTTTCTACCAACCAAAAAGCTTGAATCAGTTCACAATAACTTAACTGTCCTGAAAGCCTTCTGAATAGGACTATCTTAATGTGCCTCATATAATATGTTACAGACATTGCAATCTTACAGTATATGCCCCTCAGAAAAATCTTAACAGCAAAAAATTAAACTATTGCACAGTGATGTCTTAATATAAATTTGATCATGCATTCCAAAACCAGTGATATTAAAGCTCATAAAAACCTATCTTGGAACCAACACTGTTCATATTTTTCACCATGGAAAGTTTTAAATTTGAAAAAATGCAGCTTACAATAAACATTAATTATACATTTCATTATAAGTAGTGAGATCGTGTTCACTAAGTAAGAGAAATAACGTTAAGATGATTTCGCCTTTATACTTCCAGCTGTCCCTATGAGAAAAAAAGCCTAAAGAGGTAGCATAAATCTCCCAAGATCATCTAGAACAACAACAACAACCAAAAAAAAAAAAAAAAAAAGAAAGAAAGAAAGAAAGAAAAAAAGAAAAACCACACATACACACAATAGAAAATGGGAAGTGTTTGCAGAACAGCAGAGTAAGGACATCCAAAAATGAAAGTCCCTATAAAGCCAGGGAAACAAAGATTGGCAAGATCTACATTTTTAAAACTTGAGAAACTAATCTAAATCACTCAAAAACTCATGGGGAATTGGATTTTATTCAAGAAAAAGAGCTGAATCTCAACAATAGTTCCCCCCATTCATATCCCACTCTCCTCCATTCAACAACAGCCTTGAAAATAAGCAATTTAGCAGTCACTCAAAAACAGCAAATTGAGGTCTTTTAATCTCCTACCTGGAGATATTTCACTGTTAGATCTGGTTGATGACGTGTAAAAAATTTTTATATTTAGAGCTTACCTTGAGCTAACTCCAGTCTTGCAAATATACCTACTAGAAGGTATTTAGTAAAATCAGTTAGCAACATTTATTTAATAGTGTGGTTGTCTGAGTCCCCAATACCGATGTGGAGAGAAGGTAAGGGGTAAGCTAACCCAAACAAAACAAAAACAAACAAAAAACTAACCTCCTCAAAACAAACAAACCACAATACTTTAAAAAAATGAAATGTTCATGGGATGTTTTTGGGAAAAAGGCAAGAAAAATCAGAATAAAGGGAAGTTTCCTCAAGACAATAAAGGACATTTTTGAAACATCCACAAGGAACACTATATTCAATGGTGATAGACTGAAAGCAGTCTCTCTAAGAGTAGGAACAATACAGGTATACTTGCTTTGTCACTTCTATTCAACACTGTACTACAAGTTCTAGCCAGAGCAATTAATTAGGCAAAAAAAAGCATCCAGACTTGAAAAGAAGAAAAAAAACCCTTAGATGATACAATCTTGTATATAGAAATTCACAATACTTCTATTAAATTCAAGATAGCTACATGATGAAGATCAACATATAAAGAAAAGTTTCTATTTTTTTTAAGAGAGGGGGCTGTGAAACCACCAAATTAGATCACACCATAGGTGGAAAGTCAACTTGGAGAGTCAAACTACTGGGCTGTCTCTGAGGGAGGGGGCAGAGAACAGCAACCAGTGGCAAAGCCTTGCCAGTTGTAAGGGGACACGTAGTGGTAGTAGGAGAGGTTGCGGACCAGAAAAGCCTGGCAGTTACAATGAGGGCTTTGATCTGTTGTAGGTTGTTTGTGTTAATCAGGAACTAGATGAAGCTCCTGCCACAGGAGGTTGACTGTTGGGGAAGTAGTGGCTTTTCTGGTAAATAGAAGGCCTTTTGAGAATCCTGACTAATGCTGAATTTAAAGTCCTGTTTACCCAATAACATTTTTTTCTGTTTACCAGTGGGAGTTCTTCTGTTTAGGACATTATCACCAACACTGTCTTGCAGGGGGTGGGGGGGGGGGCGGGAGCAGGCAGGGGGCACTTTAGACCTAACAGTATTTTTATGCATTAACACTGAAAAAGCTATAAATGAATTTCATAAGTCAATTCCATTTACAATAGCATCAAAATAATTTTAAAAACTTGTCAACAATTATATAAAAAGATGCAAAACTTTTATGCTAAAAACTATTTTAAAAAGCAAGTATGATAGCATATACCTGTAATCCTATTACTTGGGATGAAAATCAGGAGTTTGAGGTCAACTTGGGCTGTGCAACAAGGCCTTGTTTACAGAAAAAGCAAATAAAATATTTTTTTGATTGTATGTTTTAGTGCCAGACATGGCACGGCATGCCTATAATTCTATCATCAGGATATTGAGGTGGAAGGACCCTGAGTTAGAGGCTAGCCCAAGCTATATGTTGATACCTTGTTTCTAAAAGAAAGAAAAAAATTAAGCATTGCTAAAATAAATTAGAGATACATAAATGTGAAGATATTAGTGTATATGACCTGAATGAGTTAACATTGCTAACTATTTTCATTTGGAGGAGAATGTCTCCCACCAGCTCACACGTTTGAATACTTGATACCTAGTTGATGACACTGTTTAGGTAGGTTTACAAGGTGTGTCCTTGTTGGAAGAGGTATATGGCTAGGGAAGAGCTCTGAGAGCTTAAAGACTCACAGCTTTTCAAATTCTCACTCTTTCCTTGCTGAATAGTGGTTCTTAGCTTTCATCTCTATGTTTCTGTGCAGCCATTCTTCCCCCAGCATCATGGTGATGGAGCTTTACTCTTTGGAATCATAAGCCTTAAAAAAAATCCTTCTTTCTATAATTTCCCTTGGTCATGGTATTTTGTCACTTCTATAGAAAAGTAACCATACAGTTAAGATGATAATAATCTATAATTTAGTATAAGCTTAGAGTATAGTCTGTATTAAAATCATGATGACCTGATTTTCACAACTGAAAAAACTGAAATCTCAGTCTAAATTCTAAAATCTATATGTAAATGTTCTTTGAGACAGGTTTAACTGTTTACTCTTGAGTAGCCTGAAGATTTCTGTGTATACCAGGCTGGCCTTGAACTCACAGAATCTGGCAGCCTCTGACTCCAAAGTGCTGAGATTAAAGGAATGTACTACCAAACCTACCCCACATTTTGGTATTTTTCCTTCACTGAAATTTGTGCTTGTTTTTAGGGTGTAACCCAGGGCCTCGTCCATGCTAGGCAAGCCCTTAATCGTGACACTAAATCCCTATTTGTCATATGGAATTTCAAGAGAAACCAAATAGCTGAAATAACCTTATGAAGAAGAACAATGTTGAAAGGCTCATACTTTCCAAACTAAATATGGAAAGGAACCTATAATAATCTGAGCAATATGGTAAAAACAGAAGAAGAGATACATTAATTAACAGGCTAGAATTAAGATTCTAGAAATAAATCCACACTTCTGGGTTTGGTTGATTGTTTTATACAAGAACACTGAGACAAGTAAGTGGAGAAAGGATAGTCTTTTCTATGTGTGGTCCTTGGACAGCTGGATATCCTTATGTAAAACAATGAAGTCATACAATACAAAAACTAGCTTAAATGTTACCAAACCCCTAAACATATGAGCTAAAAAACATAAAACTCTTAGAAAAATCTATGATTTGTATATCCAGAGATCACGTAGAACCAAATGAAGGTATACCAATAGAAAACAGATATATTAAAAGATGTTCTACATCATTATCATTTGAAAAACACAAGTGAAGCCCACAAAATCAGATTTCAATATCCATTAAAATAACTATTATCAAAACCACAGAAAATAACAAGTGACTAAAAGGATGTGAAAAGGTTGGCGTTCTTATGTGTCACTGCTAGGAATGTAAAATGCTGAGGCTTTGTGTAAGATAGCATGATGCTTCCTCAAAAAGTTAAAAGCTTAATTTAACTTCTTGGTATTGGTTCACCAACATTGAAACCAGGAACTCAGACAGGTATGCATATAGCTATGTAATGGCAGTATTTACAACAGTCAAACAATGGAAACTCTACAAGTGTCTGTGAAAGGGCATCTCATTTTTAAAATGTAATAAACATATAATTGTTATTTCCTGAAGTTAACATGTATCTAAATTACTTTCTAAATATTTATGTGTCTACCCAAAGACTAATGACACTCTCTGTTTGGAGCAGAGAAATTGTTTCATGTAGAGTGTGATGGTTTATGGAGAGATTTGTATCTGCTCAAAATACTGGAAAAAGTGACTAATGAGTTCTTAGCCTTCATATATTGCTCATCCAAGGCATGGGAAACAATACATAGGACAGGTCAGAAAGGATATAAGAGTTAGCAGATGGGGAAGAGTGTCATTAAATGCTGCCATTGAGATATAAAATTAATATTGTAACCATGAGCACACATCAGCCCTGTATACCTGTGTGAGACTGGTCTTTCTGACTTTCTGTCATAGACATAGAGGATGTCCAAGAAACCCCATAATTTCCTGAGGAACTTATAACCATTAGTGGTTACGCGAGGAGGAAGTATAATTTTCTGTAATGGCATAGACACTGGGAGACTACGTAGAAAGAAGAAGGCTATGGGAAAAATGAATGGACTGTAGGCTCATTTTTCTTAACAGTTATATTTTATTACGACCTTATTAACCGAGAGTACCTCACTTATAACCCGACTAACCTAAATAATAGGAAAAGAAGATTAAGGAATACAATAACAAAACCATAAGAATATCAATTCTGAGGAACAATTCTCCTGGCGTAGTTAGCAGGATTTCTTCTGCTGGAACCTGGAGCAACCGGAACCCGGGGAACCTCTGCAGGAGCCTGGAGCCCTGAAACCTTCTCTTAAGCAGTTCTCTCTAGGAACGTTTCGAAGTGGAGATGAACAGCCAAAACTATCCCAAGTCTCCAAAGCTCGCACCTCTTGTTTTTGACTCACATTTATACCTCCTCTCAGAAGTTGTTCAAGGACGTTTTTTAGCTGGTTAATAACCAATCTCCCCCACACGTTGGTGGTTTGACTTCTAAGGGGATAAACATCACCTGCTCTCTCACAAGTCTTTTTCTCATTTCCCACTTGTGATCTAAACAAAAAACATGTTTATCTCTCCTTCACATGGACACAAGAGGGTAATGAGAGTAAATATAATTATAACACATTATATATATTATCGAAATTAAAGGACAAACAGTAGTATTCTAATATGCGTTAAAACATGTGTGAAACAAGGAAACACTAAGATAATTGAAGTTAGTCAATCTCAATAAAGACAAATGATGTAGAATTTCTAAAATATGGGGTATCTCTTGCAGCCACATTCATAGAGACTGGAATTAGAATGGTCATTTCTTGGAGAAAATACAGAGAGGGGTTACAGATTAATTGGAACAGAGTTTCAGATTTTGATGATGTCAAATTTTAGAAACTGATAACGGTAGTTGTCACACAACCATATGAACATTTTTTAAAAGTGTGTTTGTGTGTGTGTGTGTGTGTGTGTGTGTGTGTGTGTGTGTGTGTGTGTGTGTTTGAGGGGGCATCCACTTAGGGATGGTGGTGGTAACTGTGCCAAGGTTGTACAGTAGATATCAGAGGACAACTTTTAGGAGTTGGTTCTCTCCTTCCATGGTGTGGATCCTGGGGATCAAGTTCAGGTTGAGAGGATTGGAAGCAAGTGCCATTATCCAGTAATCTATCACACCAGTCCCCATTTGACCACCCATCTAAATTAATTTTTTAATTTAATGTGTTTTGACCATATTTTCTGCCACCTCCAGGTCCTCCTAGGCCCCCCCCCCATGTCAACCTACCCAACTTTATGACCTCTCTCCTTCCTCTCTCTTCCTCTCTCTCTCTCTCCCTCTCTCCCCCACATCCCTCCTTTCTCTTTCACAAAAAGACAAAACAACAACAAAAACAAAACAAAACAAAAACCCATACAGAATAAGAAAGATTCCAACAAATGCGAAAATCAAAACAAACGAGCCAAAATCAAATAAGGAAAAAAAAAAGCCAAAGCGAAACAAAACAAAGCAAAAAGCTCACAAAAACACAACCTACGCCATAGCATGGGGCCTGCACTGGAGTGTGGTTGATACTCCATTTGAGAAAACTGATTTCTCATTGCCAGCAGGCATCAGAAGACAGATTCTTGGTTAGGGATGATACCCTGTATCCACTTCTCTCTCTCTCTCATTGCTGAGACCATGTCTGTCTCGAACTTATGTAGGTCTTGAAGTTGTTACCATAGTCTCCATGACTTCACATTGTTTCAGTCCTCTTGTGTCTGGAAGACACCTCTTCTTTAGTGTCATCAATCACCTCTGGCTCTTACAATCTTGTTTTGCCTCTTCTGCATAGGTTCCTAAGCCTTGAGGGAGGGCTTTGATGAAGCAAACTACTTAGCACTTGGTTATCCAAAGTCTCCCACTCTCTTCACATTGTCCAGTTGTGGGTCTCTAAGTTAATTCCCATCAACTGTAAGAAGAAGCTTCTCTGATAAATGCTTAAAAAAAAAAGACATGGAACTAGAGAAACAACCACTGGAGACCAGTGTATGGCTATATTCCTTCAGCAGAATAATACATTAGGTTTTCCTCTAGGTCCATTATCTACTGGTCTCAGTTCTTTGGCTTCATTAATAATGTCAGATATAGATTCATTCTCATGGAGTAGGCCCTATATCCAATTTAAAATGTTGGTTGTTCCAATAATATTTGTGCCATTATTGCACCAGAATATCTTGTGAGCAGGTCACAGTTGTAGGTCACAGGGTTTACAGCTGGGTGATATTGATGACTACCTTTCTCCTCTAGCAGAATGTAGAGAATATAATTATTTGAGACAGGATTTCTCTGTGTAGCCTTGGCTATCCTGGACTTAGCTTTGTAGACCACAGTGGCCTTGAACTCACAGAGATCTGTCTGCTATTGCCTCCCTGAGTGTTGAGATTAAAAGCATGCACCACCACATACAGATAATTTGATATTATTTTTATCTTACAGGAAAGGTGGAAGAACTGTAGAAGGAACTTCACATTTAGTTTCTCTACACTAAGAAATAAGGCTGAAGCTTGTAGTTCATCACTAGCTCAACTTTTCTCTGTTCAATTACGTAATTAAATATTGTCTCCAGCAGAAGGCCCTTACCAGCAGATGGTAGACAGCAAACAACAGCCTTGGTGATAGTCTGTGATGCTTGGGAGCTTCCATGTGACCCCTTTTGCCAACAAGATGTAACCCATTCCTGGAATTGGAAGTTTTACTTTTTGATGTGAGATATATATTTGGGGAGTTCTCTCCCCTATTCATTGGCATCTGTGTTTAAATTCCATTCAAATATGCATATATTTATAGTAAGCTTCTACAGTAGTAGGTTTCTATGCTTTTCAAATGGCCCTTACTGGTAATTATCACTCTCACCATTCTCTCCTTTACCCTTCTCTCCCAACCTCCCGTTTGAATACTCAATATTACTGCGTTGTACATTTAATGATGAGTAAAATGATAAATTTCATATTATGTATATTAAGTGTAATGAAAAAGATAAGTCAGCAAAATAGCTTAGTGGTTCAAAGTGCTATCTGCCAAGTGTGACAACCTGACTTCCACCCCTGTGACCTATACAGAGGAAGAAGGAAACCAATCCTGTAAGCAGGTGTCCTCTAATATCCCCATGCCCTCTGTGACTCATACATGCTCCCACACAAATACATATGAAAATAACCACAGTTGTTCCTTAGAGAAATATATTAAAATATTATTTTTTGAGTAAAACAATGTCTCCATCATTCAGAGAAGTCAGAAGAAGAAACTGTATGTGTAAACACATTCACAGTGAAATACATTTGGTTATTGAGTAAAAATGATAAAAATTGTTTTTTAATATAGGCTGTCTTAATCACTATTCTATTGCTGTGAAGAGACACAACCAAAGCAACACTTAGAAAGAAGTGTTTAATTTGGGGCTGGCTTATGGTTTCAGAGGATCAGTCCAATATCATCATGGTAGGGAGCATGATGGCAAGCAGGTGTCATGTTGGAGATTGGGGGGTCCTCTTTGAAACCTCAAAGCCCAACCCCAGTGGTGGCATACTTTCTCTAACAAGGCCACACCTCCTAATTTTTCTAATCCTATCAAAGACATCCACTACCTGGCGACTTAGCATTCAATATATACTCCTATTAGGGAACATTCTTATTCAAACCACCACAAACCAATATACACATTGGTGAATGCAGAAAAAAATAAATGTGAAGTTCCTTCTACAGTTCTTCCACCCGTCCTGTAAGATAAAAATAATATCAAATTATCTGTATGTGGTGGTGCATGCTTTTAATCTCAACACTCAGGGAGGCAATAGCAGGCAGATCTCTGTGAGTTGAAGGCCACTGTGGTCTACAAAGCTAAGTCCAGGATAGCCAAGGCTACACAGAGAAATCCTGTCTCAAATAATTATATCAACTTATATCAAATGTATGCATTTCTATTAGTTTCTATTAGTCTTTTGTCACCATGTTCTAAGCAAGCAGATCTCCGTTCTCTTCTTTATAACAGTCCTATGAGAAGTACTATCATCAGCTGAAGAACTAAAGACAAAGGCAAAGTAATTTGTTCATAGATCTAAAAAAAATGACAGTTACATCCAAACAATTGGAAGGCAGCGCTGTCCACCCAACATCCTAGTCCATGAACTCAACCCAACCCTCATAAATCCCCTAATGCTAAACTCCAAGTCTCATTCATGTGTTTATCTACTTATCTTTCACTACCACATCCTACAGTGATAGAAAGTGTGTTTAAAAACAATACAGGGGATGGAGTGATGGCTCACTGGATAGGAGCACTGGCTATTCTTGCAGAGGACTAAGATTCAGCTCTAGGTATACACATAGAGCATAGACAACTCTAGCCCCGCCCCACTTTCAGGGAATCTGATGCTCTCTTCCAGCCCCTGTGCATACTGTCCACAGGTGGTGCACATGCAGACACACAGACGAAATACTCATGCACATAAAACAGAGTGAAAAGATGAATCTAAAATTTAAATGACAATACAAAAGGGACTGGTTTAAAATCAATTCTTTTTCTTTTTCTGTTAGATTTGACTAGGACCTATTTCATTAAATCATCTAAATTACTTTTATTCTCACAACGATTTTTTTCAGATAGGCATAATAACTCCCATTTTGCAAGCGGGAGAATGAGTCCTCGTGGTTTTGAACCAGGTTATCACTCAGCTGGCACAGGATTAAATCCCAGGCCATCCTAACTTCCACGTGTGTATTATCTAATCTAACAGTCTATTTTTGTGATGCTATTCACACAGCCTTAGTTATTGCAGCTACTCCTTGACTCAACTTTACTAAACTGTGGAAAAAAGCTTGGCATTTGTTGCTTATGCCACTCCCCAGAAGCTCAGTAGGTTCCTACCCTACACCATTCATTTTACAATTCCAATATCCTAGCTATTAAACTTTGGCTATTACCTTGTTCTCGGGTATTCTTTTCACAGAGTATTTAGAATGCATTTGTGTGGGTGTGAGTGGATGGGTGGTGATGGAGTAGTAACGGAAGCTGGAAAATACACACATTATTTGTTTCTGAGTCTTTCAAATTTAACAAGCCTCTATATTATCTGCATGCTCTTCATTGGATAGATCTATGTATGTATGTATGTATGTATGTATGTATGTATGTATGTATGTATCTATCTATCTGTCTATCTATCTATCTATCTATCTGTCTGTCTATCTACATCTATCATCAGCTATATATCAAAATGTTCTCTGTAATTATGTAGCCCTGGTTTGCCTGGTTCTATGTAGACTATGCTGGCTGGGAACTTACAGAGATCCATGTGCTTCTTGCGTGCTGGGATTAAAGGCCATGTGCTTATCACACCTGACCTTGGACAGTAAAAATATTTTTATTTATTCTTTGAGAATTTCATATGAAGAATTTTGAACATATTCACTACCTTTCCTCCAACTCTTATAAGCATCCTCAACTACCTACCTACCCAACTTTGAAGTTTCTCTTTTTTGCACTGAGTACAGCTTGTTTTTTACAGATAGTCTGGGGTGTGGCCTGAGTGCAGTGGACCAGGGATCATTTGATTAAAGGAAACAAAGTCTCCCTTTCTCATCAACTATCAAATGCTGATAACTCCTTAGCTAGTGGTGGGGTTTATGCCCACTCCCTCAAAGTCATGATTTCGTCTGGATTGAGCTTGCATAGGTCCTGTGCATGCTGTTTCTGCCCTGATGTGTCAGGAAAACACTCCTTCTTTGAAGTCATCTATCCATTGTGGCTCTTACTATCTTTCTGCCTCCATTTTCTTGAAGTTCTCGATGGAAGAGTGTGTAGATACATCCCATTTAGGGCTTATCACCCCACAGTCTCTCAGTTCATTGCATGCTGACCAGCTGAGTATCTCCATGATCATTTCTATAAACTATGAGTAGAGGCTTCTCTGATAAGGCCTGAGAGATGCGCGGGTCTATGGATTTTTAACGGTTGGATCAAACAGTACATTTTGAACTTCACAGTGAAAGCTAGGCTGTCAACACAACTGAATGCCAGAAAAGAAAACAGATGTGACAAACAATGAATAGGGCTTCTAGTCTGCCAGACGAGCAAACTGCCCTTATTAGGTCCCATAAATCACTGATAAGTTGGGGGTGAGTTGAGTTAAATGAGATACCATATAAACACGAAGTATAGGGAACAATAACATTGACTTCTCTTTCTGTACATTCCAAAGTGATAAATAGTACTAGGTTGCATCCATTTTTCATCAATAGCAGATTTATGACAGTATAGTGAAGTTGTGACTTTAGAATTGGAATGAATATTCACCGGAAATAGACCCTATATCCATTTTCGTATCTTCTTCTTATGTATTCACTGTGAAAACTTAACTGCTTCAGAAGACTTCACTATGACTGCATAGCATGTCCTACTGACAATTTATTAAACACAATTTAATTAATTTAGTTTAGCAAATAAAAATTGTGTTTGTTTTGTACAACATAACATGACAATTGTGCATCCATTGGCTATTTTGAAGTAACCTCATCTGTCATTTCTGGTAATAATTATTACCTAAAATCTGTTCTTTCAGCAATTTTCAGATACAAAATATATTGATCTTAGTCAGCACAATGTCCAATATGACCTAAACTTATCCCTCTGACTAACTGAAATTTTGTATCCTGGTTTCCATCTAAAAAAGTGTCAGAGAGGCATTTCATGCAGATGGTTTGTACAGTAACTCCTGGTAAACACCATTTTACATTTTGCTTCTCTGACAAAATTGTTATACTCCTAAATAAGTGAGATCACTGATTTTTTTCTTATTTCACTGAACTTTATGTCCACCAGGTGCACCAAACCAATGTTGTCAGAAAGGACAAGATTTTCTCCTTTAAAAAAGTTAAACAATATTCCATTGTGAGTATATATATATCATATTTATTACCTTTATCCATCCTGTCCACTGATGGATACTCTTGGTTTCATAGTTTGAGTCTTATGAATAATGCTGCAAAGACCATGGGCATGCAAGGGCTCTTTACCATATGGATTTTATATTTTTTGGATACATATCCAGTAATAGGATTTATAGGTTATATAACAGTTTAATTTTTAATTGTCTTTGAGAAACCTTCTACACTGTTTTCTAAAATATACACACTCATTTAAGTGCACAAACCTCTTATTTTCTGATATGTTTTAATGAGTTTTGGCATAGGAATTCAAGAAACGAATTGGAAGCACTACCTACAGATTGTTTCTAGTACTTGTTTATGAGTCCAAATTTTCACAACTTTCATTTGTCCAAATGTATTAAAAAGATATGCTATCTTTTTAAATATATTTTATTAATTTATTCATATTACATCTCAATGGTTATCCCATCCCTTGTATTCTCCCATTCCTTCCTCCCTCCCATTTTCCCCTTACTCCCCTCCCCTATGACTGTGACTGAGGGGGACCTCCTCCCCCTGTATATGCTCATAGGGTATCAAGTCTCTTCTTGGTAACCTGCTATCCTTCCTCAGAGTGCCACCAGGCCTCCCCATCCAGGGGACTTGGTCAAATATGGGGCACCAGAGTTCGTGTGAAAGTCAGACCCCACTCTCCACTCAACTGTGAAGAATGTCCTGACCATTGAGTAGATCCTGGAAACAGCCTAAGTGTCCCTCAGTAGAAGAATGGATAAAGAAACTGTGGTACATATACACTATGGAATACTACTCAGCTATTAAAAACAATGAATTCCCAAAATTTGTGGACAAATGGATTGAACTAGAAATGATCATATGAGTGAGTTAACCCAGAAGCAGAAAGAGTCAAATGGTATATACCCACTTACATGGGCACACTAGCCCAAGGTGCATGTCCCATGAAGTCTTCACTTACCAGGAAAGTGGAACAGAGGGGAGGGCATCCTATTGGGACTCTAGATGAGAGAAGCATGGGAGAATGGCAAAATAGAAGGATCCAGAGGGTCATAGAAACCTACAAGAAGAACATTATGACTGGCAGATCTGGGCCCAGGGGTCCTGCTCAAACTATAGCACCAGCCAAGGACAATACATGCAGTAAACTTCGAACCCCTACCCAGTGTATGCTATCTTATCGTGTCAGAATTAGCGCTCATTCTCTTGAAAGTACTTCATTCTGAGGTGCTGTGAGTGCAAAAATCATAGCTCGTACTGCAAAGGGAATAAAAAAAAAAGTAATTTACTCTAGAGCCAAATTTGAGTGACCATGGCACTGGAACATGGAGCTACTTTACCTGAGGTTCCATAGCCCAATGTGGTAGCAGTTTAATAGAATTTTTACAGCAACAGAACAAAAGAGGTTCAAGGCATTTAAAAAGTTGATTGGTGGAATCATTAGGTGGGCAGTTATAGCAGACAGAGGAATTCAACTATCGATCTCAGATACTAATAGCATTCTTAGTATGGTATTGGTAAAGGTAAGCGTTTTAGTAATACATTCCAAGGGGTTTTCTTTGTTTATAGGATGTTGGATCTGCTACAGAGGTGGCCTAGAAATGGTTCATTAGGGGCCTAAAGATACTCTAGATGAAACTGTAGTTAGTCTATCAGCAGCATTCCAACATTTCAAGCTCTCCACAGTCATTGAAGTGTTTATTAGCCCATTAGCCTATATAGACAACTTACTTCTAGGAATATTCTTCTTTATAATTCATAGTAAATGGAAACCTACCTTCACCTAATACATTAAGAAATTAATTTGTTACATAATATCTTACACTTCCATTGGTTGTATGTCTGCCAGCAACTAATGATAACCCTATGTTCTCACTTAGCATAGATATGTATTTCACGCTCAGGTCACAGCCCCCTTACCCTTGGACAGCATCATGTGCCCACACCTTGAAGGGGTCTTGCCATTGTCAATGTCCCGCCTCTGCCTCTGCTATTGCATGAATAAAAGAAGGGGAAAAAGAAATTTATTTGTAGTATTTTACTTTAGGTCTCATAATTTTTTAAAAAGATGATTTTAAAGTTAAGGTTTTTTTTAGGTGTGTGTGTGTGTGTGTGTGTGTGTGTGTGTGTGTGTGTGTGTGTGTAAGAAATACAGGTGACCTTGGAGTTCAGGAGAGGGTATCAAATCCCATGGTGTTTTGGACAGTTGTGAGCTTCCTGATATGCCTGCTAAGAACAAAAGTCAGGTCTTCTATAAGATCACTATCTGCTCTTAACTACTAAGCCACTTGTCCTGTCCAGGTCCCAGAATGGTTAAGCACAATATTTAACTAATTTATAATTATTTTAATTGTACCCTGGTGAACAATATATACTTTAATCTAGAAGGAAAACCATGATATAAAGACATGCATTCATAAAAAGTTCAACTAATTTTATTTTACATATATATTTGTATATAAATAAATATTCAAGAATATAGGTGCTACAAAATAAAAAAAATTCTGGGGAAGGAATAAGATGATAGTAAAAAGTCAACACAAAGCAAGTAGCTATAGGTTTGGAATACATGAGAATGATTAAGTAAGATTTTGCTGGAGATCAGACCTGGGGAGGGAAGGGGCGGGAGGACAGAGTGCCTACAGGGAGTAGAGAAACTGTGGGCAGAGGCATCTCTGTGACCAGCTGGAGACCTAAGTCAGGATAGGCTTCTGAGATGATATGGGAGTAGCTCTAGCTGAGATTCCTAGTAGCAGGAGTCATGGAGACAGAAGAGGACACCCTCTAACTAGACAAGACTCCTAGTGGTGGAGGGAGAGGAACACCAAACCACGCACGAAAACTTCAACCCAAAATTTACCCCGCCTACAAGAAGTGTAGGGCTAAAGATAGAGCAGAAATTGGGGGAATGTCCAACCAATGCCTGGCCCAACCTCCGACCCACCCCATGGAAGAAAGCCAACCCCTAACACTATTAATGATACTCTGCTATATTCGCAGACAGGAGCCTATCAGAGTTGTTCTCTGAGAGGCTGCGCCCAACAGCAGATTGAAATAGATGCTGAGACTCACAGACAAACACTGGGTGAAGCAAAGGTTGTCGAGTGGAAAAGCAGGAGGGGAGAAGATAAAAGGACCTATAGATGACAAGAGCTCCACAAGAAAACCAACAGAGCCAACTAACCAGGGCCCAGAGAGGCCTGTGGAGACAAGCACCAGTCAAAGACCGTGAATGGACTGAACCTAGGTCCTCTATACAGATGTAGCCAACTCAAAGGGCAGCTCAGGCTTCATGTGGGTTGCCTATTAAGGGGAATGGGGGCTTTCTCTGACATGGACTCTGTTGCCTGCTTTTCAATCACTTGCCCCCTGGTGGGGCTGCTTTGCCAGGCCACAGGGGACAGGACATGCTAATCCGACTTGATGAGCTGAGGTGTGTGGGTAGTGAGGGATATCCTTTTCTGAAGAATGGGGAGTGGGAAGGAAGGGAGGATGAGAGTTGGAGCAGAGGAGAGGAGAGGGGGCTGTGATAGGGATGTAAAGTGAATAATTAAATGAATTAATTAAAAAGAGAAAGCTTTTGCCACTCCAACAAAATATGTGGAAAATTATTTGTATACATTTACACAAATGACAAAATGTTCACTTAAAAAAAGCGCGAAGTGGTACGTTTCCCTTAAAATTTGTTTAGGGAATGAGAATAACAGAACTTCGTAATTATTTAAAGTCAGCCAGTGGAAAAAGAAATCAGGACTAAACCCACTTTCCATCAAACACGAAGACGTCTGCTACCTGGAATGAAAATATATGAAGAAAAGCTGCCAAGTGCAATTCCCACAGGTGTGCAAGTAGGTATGGGAAAACACCAAGCAAGACATCTTGGCAGTAGATGGAAAATGACGCTGGCAGGAAAGTGCATTCAACATGTCTGATCAAAGTGAAGTGCAACAGAAAATCAGATAGCAATAACATGAAATCAATGGCACTTGAAAAATTAAAGATACTCTGAATTTTGAAATTAGTTGCTCAAATTCCATGAGAATTCTTCTAGAGTGCTGCTTGGCTCATGCTGTATTTATTTATACATCACCTTGTGGAACACAGATGCTATGATTTTTTTTGTCTTTCTATTTACAAACATTCCATTTTTTTAGGTTGTCTTTCAAGTACATCCATGACATCTTTCAATACTTTTTCAGGGCTAGACATTGAACCCAGGTCTTTGCGATTTGAGCACCCTAGGCGTTTTTATGTAATTTATTCATAAGGTATATTCGTGGTCTTTTAATTGGTCTGGTGTATCTGTGTTTGTGCAGAAGTACCCTGATTGTCAAATCTTGTTACCTTCCTTTTGGAAATTTCTATTCAGATTTTCTTGGCCAAATAATAATCATAAGCAATCTGTTATTAGTAGAGCAATGAAATCATTTTCAAGTTTCTTTTCTTTTTTTCTTTTTTCTTTTTAAGACAAGGTTTCACTACATAGCTTGGGCAGGCCTGAAACTCATGGTGTAGACCATACTAGCCTCCAACTCCTGCATCAGCCTCCCAAGTGCTGGGATTAAAGGCGTGCATGATCATGTCTGCCTCTTTTTCTTTATTTTTGATTCATTATGCCATCTTTGTATATTTGGTTCTTACTCAGTCCTCTCCCTTACTTTCTCCCCATTCCCTGTGGCCTTGCTCCTTATACTCTTCCTCCTTTCTCCTAATAGCCCTCTTCTGCTTTCATGCTAAAAACCTTCCATTTCTGTTTCTACATATTCATGCCTGCATGTGTGTGCACCTGGCGTTTTGGGGCTAGAGGTAAGCTGATGTCAGATATCTTCCTCAATCACTCCTCTCTCTCATGTTTTGAGGCAGACTCTCACTGAACCTGAAACACCAATTTGGCTAGACCGGCTAAATAACAAGCTCCAGTAATTTTGTGTCAGCACCCCTCTATCACTGTGATTATATATAGGCCACGGCACACAACTTTTCAACGCTTACAGGCGGGGTCTGAGCTCAGTCCTCATGCTTGTACAGCCAGCTCTTTGCCCATTGAGCCATCTTCCCAACACGTGCTATTGCCTCCCTCCCTTAAGTTCTATTCCTTCTTTTTCATGGTCTCCTTCTTGATTTCATGACATATAGCCTCATCCCACATACATACATATACAAAAATTAAAATGTAGTATCTCGATGAGAGAAAAATGTGAGCTATTTGTCTTTTTAAATTCTATAATATTCATTCATCTATAATTTCATGCATATATGTGTGTGTGTATATGTGTGTGTGTGTGTGTGTGTGTGTGTGTGTGTGTGTTTATCAAAGCAACTTTCATTATCTTGTCTTATACCCCACCTAATCCTTTCTTCCCAGGTCTCTTTCTAACCTTCATGTGTTTTAGAGGGACCCACTCCATTTAATTAGGGTTGCCTGGGTGAACATGGGTAGAAGGTTATTTGCTTGAGTGGATGTTATGCCACTAAAGAACCTTCAGCTGCCTTTAGCCTCTGTGGGTGGCATGTGAATTTATGAGCTAACTCACCCTAATAATTTCTATCCCATCTTCCCACTCCAGCTCCATATCCTTGTTTTTGTTAACAATTATCTGAGTCCAATTAGTGCTGTCCATATGCATGTGAATGTGTGTCCAGCCACTGAGACATGAGGAACACACTAGAAGTTACGTTCTTCAGCATTCATTAGCTTCTTCTAGCTCCTCTGAGAAGTGTGGGGTCTTAGAAACCACCCCCCACTCACGCTGGAGTTTTCACTTTTTTCATCTTCTGCAGGTGAGTTATATAGTGTCCAGATATCAACATTTTACTGAGGGGGGGAGGGAGGGAGGGAGGGAGGGAGGGAGGGAGGGAGGGAGGGAGGGAGGGAGGGAGAGAGAGAGAGAGAGAGAGAGAGAGAGAGAGAGAGAGAGAGAGAGAGAGAGAGAGATATGGAAAATTTACTGGATTTCCATAAGGTGTCTTGATATATCATTAGTTTGGGTTAAACTACCCCCCTCTCACTGTTTTCCCCCCTTCCTGCTTCTCCAATCACCACTTAAACATTTAACCTTGATTATATTCTCCTCTTGTTTCATTTCACCTGTGTTCCATTGTCCTTTCTAATTGAATTTTTGTCTTAAGTTGGAATATCATGTTTTCATGTAGCTTTTTTATATACCCTTCATCTTGGTTAAGCTTTCTGACAATATCTCATTTTCCATTGCTTATACCATTGCATGTGTAAGATGCATTGCATGTCAACATTTTTGTCCCTAGTATTCCCCTCTCTAGGTTCATTTTACATATATTTTAGTATACTGCCTTGTTTTCAGGAATCTAGCCCTAGTGGCTCATTTAGACTTTCCTGGCTGTTGAACACACATAAAGAAAGATTTCAAGGTAGAATCTACATACTAGACAGAATATGTAGTGTTTTTCTTTCTGAGCCTGAATGACTTCACTTAGTATACTTTTTCTCTGTTCTATTCCTACGTATTTTTCAAAGGCAAATTTAAATGGAATGAATTTCCTAAGACTTCTGCTAGCTCATTATTGGCATATACAAAAGCCTCTTATTTTTGTATATTTGTTTTGTGTGCTATCACTTAGCAGAAAGTATTTATCACCGGGGTGGTGGTGGTGATGGTGTGTGTGTGTGTTTGTGTATTTAAACAGAGATTCATGTAGCCCAGACTGGCCTTGAACTCACTATGTTCATGAGGATAACCTTGATCTCCTGATCTTTCTGCCTCTACTTCCCAAATGTTGGGGTTATGCACATGTGCAATCATGTACACCAGCTTGATTTCAAGTATTTTACTGAAGTCTTTGTGGTCTCTTAAGTATAGGATCATCTTTCTACAGTTCTTTTATACAAAGTGATATTAACGTTTTTCAAACGCTGTTTCTGCACATGTTGATATGATTATGTTACTTTTGTCCTTTAGTTTATGTATATGTTATATTACAATTATTGATTTACTATGTTTCAACTCCTTCTCCGTGAAATCTTTGGCTTGCTCTCTTGAAGGTAATTCAAAGTTCTTAGGTGTTTTGGTCATGATCGATTTTCTTTATTTATATATGACTGTATTATTGTATGAACTTTGAAAAATTTCTTTTCTGTATGGTCTTTCTTGTTGTTGATACTTTCTCCTTTGTTTTATATTTGAATGATTTCTGGGTTCATTTTTAAGTGTTTTCTGTTGTGTTCAAAATTTTGTTGTAATCATATATGCTTGTCAGTGTGTGTGTGTGTGTGTGTGTGTGTGTGTGTGTGTGTGTTTGGGAAGAGTGCACATGTGTAAGTCAGAGAATGGTGGGAAGTAGTTCTCTCTATTCACAATGTGAATCTGGGGGATAAAACTCAGGCCATTGGCTGAAGTACCTCCTGGGCCTGAATCCCACAGGACCTGCCTTCCGGCCCAGCAGTCCTGAGTCTCATTAAACCTGTGTTTCAGCTGCAAGCCTACTGGGTACGGGCTTTTGTTGCCACTCCTGCCATTAATACAGTGACTTAACCAACAGCAGCTTAACAGCTTTAACACTGCAATATCACTCAGGCTTTGGAACTCCTGAGATTCCACTGCTGTCTGATACCAGCAATCTCGTTTAAAAGAGCTAACTGTAACACTCAGTGGAAAACTCATTTCTACATGCCCCCCCCCCCGACACTGGGAGTCTTGTCTAGCACATGGGTCTCACTGTGAGTGCTCTAGCTGTTCTTGAGAAAAATGGCACCTTTGATCTCAAGGTTCCTCTGCTCCCATCCGGAAGCCAACAACTGAGTCCCAGGACAACCCAGGCTACTGCCAGATGCAGAGTGACACTATTTGTAGCAGAAGCAAACTGCAGTAACAGATATAAATGTTTGGCAGCAGTTCTGCTATCAAGTTGCTATACAACATATTTGAATGCATCACTGTATCCCTGATGAAGATCGAAGACAGTAGCAGTAGGCTACTTCGTGAAAAGAAAATGTAGTTTACACTTCTGTAAATCTAAAGATATTTTTAAAAAGTAGTAAAATGATGAAGGAATAGGAAAAGCGAGGAAATCAAATAAATTACAAATGAACATAAAGTTTTGAGGTACAGGATACAATATAGAAATACAGAATGGATAGAGAAAAGGAAAAGTCAGTCATAAAGGTAGGAATACATAAGCATAAAAAGAAGAAATGAAATTGACCACAAGATATTAAAATCTCAGCCAGTTGAAATAAATGTGATTTTTCTCCTCTCCCCTTGATTGCCTTTTATAGAAGTCTTTAAAGGGAATTGTAGGGGGCTGCTACTTATCTCACTAATTCTAAGAATTTAAGCCAGTATGTCTTTTGTGCTCAGAGGGTTTCTGTGTCAGGTTCCATTCACTGTCAGAATTCTCAAGTCTAGACCCTTGGCTTCCCAGTTACAACATAGTCCCTCTGTCTTTCTACACGGGTTTATCTGTGACCGGGGGAATGAGGGGCAATGGAGACACCCAGTGTACCATGTTTACCTTGGTTACTAAGTAGTCTCTTCTTGTCCTTGCCCATCAATGATACTATGGCAAGTTTCTTAGCCCAGTTTGAGGATATCAGTGCCATGGCTTTCCCAAGAAATGGTAGAGATGATTCATTCTGAGGATATTCTCTCCAGGGCAATGATGGAGAATCTCAGCTTCCCCTGCATTACCTCCTGTGACTGTCATCACAGCCTATGTTACACAAGGGATGTCTCCTCATGCTGTGTACATGACCTGCTTGCATCTCTGCATTTTGCTGTTCTTCCAAGTGTTCATGTCCCTGGAAGCCACTGCTGACCCTACTTGGACCTGAGCTATTCATCTCTGCTGATTGGCAGTTGCTCCTGGCTGTTGCTTAGCAGAAAGAATACCACAAAGGTATGTTTCTTTTTTGTTTAGTTTTTTTTTTCTCTCAGGAATAGATTTTTTTTATGTTAACTCCTATCCTCCACTGAGTCATCCAGAGACAGCCTCTAGTCTGCAATCTTACCTGAGGGTGAAAATAATAAAATTTTTTATTTACTTGTAATCTCTATGTTCTGATTAAAAAAAAATACTTCATCAACCAACAGTGCTAGTTAATAGGGAATATTTTTCCTTTTTAATTTTAAAAGAATTTATCAGATTGCATCTTAATTGTTAGCCCCTCACTTATACCTTCTTGTTTCTCCCTCCTTCCCATTTTCACCCTGTTCTCCTCCCCTAGACCTGTGACAGAAGGGGGCCTCCTCCCTGATCATGTGTTCATAGCCTATCAGGTCTCATCCTGATAGCCTGCTTCTCCTTCCTTTGAGTGCTTCCAGGCCTCCCCATCAAGGGGAACTGGTCAAATAGGGGCCACCAAAGGTCATGTCAGAGTCAGTCCCCACTCTACACACAACTGTGAAGAATATGTTGTTCATTGGATAGATCTGAATAAGGAGTCTAGATTTACTGCATGCATTTTTCTTGATTGATACAGCAGTTTGTGCAGGCCCCCTGGGTCCAGATCCGCTAGCTTTGATGATCTTCTTTTGGAGTTTCTGGACCCTTTGGGTCCTTCTATCTCTCCATTCTTTTATATCTCTCTCACCTGGAGTCCAATAGTGAGTCCCAACATCTGTACGGATCCCCCACTGAGTGAAGACGACTCTCAGAGGACAACCATGCTGGGCTACTATCCATTGATAAGTGAGTATATACCATGTGAGTCTTTCTGGGTCTGGGTTATCTCACTCAGAATGATCATTTCTAGTTTCATCCATTTGCCTGAAAACATCAAGATTCCCTTGTTTTTAATAGCTGAGTAGTATTCCACAGTGTAAAAGTTTCTTTATCCATTCTTTGACTGAAGGACATTTAGGTTGTTTCCAGATTCTGGCTATTACGAATAAGGCTGCTATGAATATGGTTGAGCAAATGTTCTTGCTGTGTGGTGGAGCATTTTCTGGGTATATTCCAAGGAGTGGAATAGTTGGGTCTTGAGGAAGCCCTATTCTCAATTTTCTGAGAAAGTGGCAGATTGATTTGCAAAGTGATTGTACAAGTTTGCACTCCAACCTGCAATGAAGGAGTGTTCCCCTTTCTCCACATCCTCTCCAGCATGTGCTGTCACTTGAGTTATTGATTTCAGCCATTCTGATCAGTGTAAAATAGAATCTCAGAGTTGTTTTGATTTGCATTTCTCTGATGACTGAGGAGATTGAACATTTCTTTGTTTCTCAGCCATTCGACATTCTTCTGTTGAGAATTCTCCCTTTAGTTCTGAGCCCCATTTCTTAATTGGGTTATTTGGTTTGGTGATGTTTAGTTTCTTGAGTTCTTTATATATTTTGGATATTAGCCCTTTTTCAGATGTAGGGTTGATGAAGATCTTTTCCCAATCTGTAGACTGTTGCTTTGTTCTGTTGATGCAAGTAGATCCATATTTATCGCCATACACAAAACTCAAGTCCAAGTGGATTAAAGACTTCAACATAAAACCAGGTACATTAAATCTGTTAGAAGAAAAAGTGGGGAAGAGCCTTGAACTCATTGGCACAAGATATAACTTCCTGAACAGAACACCAACAGCCCAGCCTCTTAGGTCAACAATTAGTAAATGGGACCTCATGAAACTGAAAAGCTTCTATAAGGCATAGGGAATAAATTTTAAAAATTAGCTTTCTTTATAACTTTGACTTTACTTTCCAACATGTAATTATAAAGCATGATGTTTGTTTCATTTTTAATAAATAACTTACTATGTTAAAGAAAGGCTATTTTGATAAGAATGTTTAGATCACACATTTATGGAGAGTTTAATTGAGTAACTTCTTTGCATTTAAGGGGTAGAATTGTTTCCTTTTTTGTTCATTAGTTTCAGGACTGAATCCACTTAAATCCTGAGGCTTTTTTTTTTCAAAATCCCTCATTTTACTTATCTTTTCAATAGTTGATTTTTGAGTATCTCATTTAGAACCTTTGCATTTATGTCCCCCACATTTAACTCTCCTTTAATTTTGGTTTCTGTTTTTAACCTTGACTTTTTGTTCCATTATTTCAAGGTTGAGTCTTTGCCTCCCTTTTCTGTTCTCTCAGTTTATTGAAGATTTATCTACTCTACTAAAATTCTTGTGCTGAGAGATTTTCATATTTTTACCTCTTGTTTACTTTTTGACTACAAATTAAATTTCACTGTTGCTTTGGGGCCTATATATACATCTCGAATCAAGTCTAGTAACCTTTAAGGAAATTATTCATTTTGTCTACATTTAAGATTTGTCATCCTACAATGCCTGTAATATTATTTTATTATGCTTGTGTTTATTATGTTATTATTGTTTCTATGGTATTACCCTTTTTAATTCTAGCATCTTCTTATTTTATCAAAGAGACCTTCTCTCTGATGTTTTTTTCCAATATTTTATATTTACAATGTGATCATTGCATTCTTTCATGTTGACTGGGTTTCTCAAGTTTCATTCATCTTACTTCTTAAAGATTTATATTACTAAACTTCAATCTTTTGCATTTGTTAATATATATTTAAAACTATAAATTTTCCTCTAAATATTACACTTTAGCAATATCCTACAGTTTTTAGTATATACCTCTTTCATTGTTGCTTACTGAAAATGTATAATATTTGTTATTGTGTGCATGAACAAAGTGTCTATGTAGAGGTGTACTTTTTATGGAATGATTGTTGAGGTTAGTGGACAATTTGTAGCAGTCAATTTTCTTTTTCCACATTTACTTGGGTTAGAGAACTCACTTGTGATCAGGCTAGTATGCTAATTGCCTTTTTCCATTAAGACATCTTGCTGGCTCTTGAAAATATGTAATTGAATCAGCTATGATTCTTCTGATCTTTAATCTGGACTTCATTTATAAATGTATTGGGAAATCTACCTTTCACTGTGTTTTATTATGTATTTCTAATGTCTTAAATATAGTTAAAGAAAAACAATTATATATTTAGATGTGGGAGGTTGAAAATTCGTAATATGTCCTTTGTAGCATATAACATGTGCACAGGAAAAGAAAGCAAGTTTTGTGATACCTCAATTAGAGAACAAATATTATTCAAATATTTTGTAATTTTGTTTGAACCATTTATTCTTAGCAAAGTTAAATCCACACCTCTCAATTTACCAAATTTTATAAATGTGCTAAGAATTTTGCTACATATTAAAATATATTATTAGATTATCATTGTAGTTATTTTGGTTTGATTTTTTCCTTTCATTTAAAATTTATTTATTTTTACTTTATGTGTGTGAGTGTTTTGCCTGCAGGTAAGTAAATGTATGATGCTCTCCCACTATGTATGGGAGAGGGCACTGATCTCCTGCAACTAAAATTATGGATGGTTGTTAGCTGCCATGTGGATGCTAAGAAATAAGCCTGAGTCCGTGCAAGAACAATAATGTCTCCTAATGGCTAAGATATCTCTTCAGCCCTCTTCTCTCTTTTCCTTTTCTAAGACAGGGTCTCACCATGTAGCAGCCCAGTCTGACCTTGAATTCATGATCCTTGTGCATCTAATTCCAGAGTGCTTCAATTACAGGTATATGATATCACACTCATCTGGAGTTTCCCTTTTACTATTAATTAGTGTGTCTGTTTCCTAATGTTGTATACAGTGCATTTTATTTTGTCTGATATTAATGTTATGAATTCAACTATGTTTGGTAAATATTTGACTGGTGTAATTTTCTCCAAAGTTTTATTTCCCATGTCACAGCCTTTTTAGCTGTACAAAAGCCTATGGCTGGCTAATTTTTAATACAATATGAGATTAATCATTTAAATGGTTGATATCTTTCCTTCTTTAAGTTTACATTTTCTTTCATTATTGTGTTTGTTAATTTTTTATTGCTGTGATAAAATACTATGAGTAAACACAAGTGATAGAAGGAAGGGGTTTTGGGGTGAGAGATTTATGGCTCTAGGCAGACCCAAGTCTATTATGCCAAGGAAGGATGGTGACAAGTGGCAGGCATGATGTCACGAGCAGGAAACTGAGAACTCACATGTCAAATCATAAGCATGAAGCAGAAGGAAGCAACTAGGAGTAGCACATGGTCTTTAATCTCACAGCCCACCTCTAGTGATGCTTTCCTTCCAGGAAGACTACACCAACTTAACCTACCCAGCGTCACCAACTGGAAAACAAATGTTCAAATATTTGAGACTATAGGGGACATTTCTCACTGAAACCACCACAATTATGCCAGTGGTACTATTTTCATTACAGTCAACTAAGATTCTGTATTCCAGTTTTCCCATGTTTGTTATGTATTTCATTTCTGTTTCTATTGATATTAGCTTAAAGTATTTGCTCTCTCTTCTTCTTAGAAACTCAGATTAATGTATATTTCTATCCTCCTGAACAATGCAACAATATTATGTTTTTCTATCTTTCATGTTACTATTGTTTAAATGTTTAGTTTCACCCTTTTTCAGTTTTATTGCTACTTTTAAATAATTGGCACTTACTGAAGTCTTGATACAGCAAATTGGCTATGAGCAAAGTTTCTCTAGCCAGCCTCTGCACTCACTATCTGTGAATCCATAAGGGAGTTGCCTTACTTTTTCAAGCTTTAGTTCACTTATCTACAAAGTAAACTTATGTCAGTAACAGTCTCAGGATTATGGTTAAGCTCTGTGAGAGTGTCTGGATATTAAATGTTTTATAAATCTTATGTACCACTAGTAGAAATATAGATTTATTGAGTATTTAAGAGGTTATTTGCTTACAGTGTTTTTTGTGTCTAACTCTTCCTAGCCCCTACATTCTTCTTATGGTGACAAATCTTATAGTAATTGTGAGTTTGTGAGTAATAGACTCAGAATTTATATGTCTATAAAATTCTTTATTCTATGCTCCCTATGGGATGATAGTTTAGCTATATAGAGCTTTGCTAGATTGTTATTTTTCCCTTTAAACTATGAATGTGTTATTTCATATTTTTTGCTACCCCTTATTGGTGCTATAATATCAACAGCCAACATGATTTTGTTTTGTTCGTGGCTGCTAAACCTTCAGCAAATTTCATTCATTTTAATCCTGACAAAATAATTTCTACGTTCTACATTATACAGTACAAAATCACTGATAGTCTTGTGGTTCATGTTCCTTTCTTGTTTAGATTTTCCACCTTTCTGTGCTTCATTTTCAGAGCTGTCCTCAGACTTTCTTTCCAGTTCATTAAAATCTCTTCATCTACCTTTAGCATGTAGTTTAGTATAGTGACTTTGAATTTTTTAAATCGTCACATTTTTCATCCTTGGAAGCCTTTTTGGTTTTGTTTTCTTAAAATATGGTCACACTATGTAAACCACCCTGGCATGAAAATTTCAGTTTTCTTGCTCCAGTTTCCTATGTGCTCAAATTATAGGGGTGTATCGTCACAGCCAGCAACAGTCCCTATAGTAGAATACTGGGGCTTTTGGATATATACCCAGGAGTGGTACCCCTTGGTTATATGACATCTCTTTTGCTCATCTTTTGCAAAACCTCCAGAAAGTTTTCCAAAGTGATCTCAATAACCTGCACTCTCACTAAGAGTGTTTGAATTTACTACTGTCATATCCACGCAAACATTTATTGTTCTTTAAATTCTTGATGATAGCCATTCTGACTGGGGTAAAAAAAAAATCTTAGTTTTAATTTGAATTTTACTGAAGGCTAAGGAGGTTGAGAACTTAAAAAAAGTCTTCTATTTATTTTCATTTATTTTTTAAATCGAAAATAGAATTCCTCATCTCATTAGATGCTGAAAAGCATTTGACAAAACTAACACCTCTTCATGATAAAATATTGTAGATATCAGGGAGAAGAGGGACATATCTAAACATAGTAAAGCCAATTTACAGCAAGCCTATAGCCAACATAAAATTAAATGGAGAGAAATGCAAAGCAATTTTACAAAAATTGGGGAAAAGACAAGGCTACCCACTCTTTCTATATCTATTCAATATAGTACTTGAATTTCCAGCTGTAGCAAAAAGACAACTAAAGGTGTAGACTTTGACCTTTTATAAACCTACTTTGTTTGAGGTTCTTTAATGTCTATACTTCCCTCCCAACCTACCCACCCTAGATAGGAGAGAAAAGAGGTCATTGAGAACAGGAGAATTAGACGTTTTTAGACTCAGTTCCTTTGGCCAATTCCATTCTTCATTGTCAAGATTTCAGCAGACTTGTTTAAACAGCAAGCCAGCAATTCAGCAAAGTGAATGTAACCACAGCAACTGGAACCAAGAGCAGGAGCTGGAATCCAGAACCTCAAAGTGTTCTCTGGAGCATTACACTCTAGGAGTATATCAAAGCAAAGCAATAAACAGCCAAGAAATGGGAAGTGATGTGAAAGACCTAAAAGTCAAGCTTCTGGTTTGGAGCTCATATATAACTCCTCTAAAAGTCAATACCAGGATGTTTATCAGTTGGAAGAGACCATGCCCCTGCAAGAGACAGTTCCTCTCCTAGCAGACCAACACCACGTGCCCTCTCACAAGTCTGTTTCCAGTAGACAAACACCGCATATCCTCACATAAGTCTATTTCAATCCTGCACTTGGGATCAAAACAAAAACATGTTCACATTCACTACATACAGGAGATCAAGGGGATACAAATTTGAAAAGAAGAAGTTAAAATGCCTGCAGATGCTAATAATAGGATATATAAACTACCTTAAAAATTCTTCCAGAGAACTCCTATAGATGAAAACATCTTCAATGAAGTGTCTAGATACAAGATTAACTAAAAATATTCAGTAACTCTCTACATACAAAATACAAAGGGCCTGAGAAAGAAATAACAGAAACAACACCATTTACAATAGCCATGAATAATATAAAGTACCATGGTATAACTCTAACCAAGTGAGTGAAAGATTTATATGAAAAAACACTTCAATTCTTTGAAGCACGAAATTAAAGAAGCTATCAGAAGATTGAAAGCTCTCCCATGTTCATGGATTGGTAGGATCAACATAATAAAAATGGCCATTTTACTTAAAGAAATCTACAGATTCAACACAATCCTCATAAAAATTCCAACATAGTACTTTATAAACCTTGAGAAAACAGCACTCAACTTCATATAAAAAAACAAAAAACCTAGGGTAGGTAAAACAATCCTATACAATAAAATAACATCCAGAGGTATTATTATCTCTAACTATAAGCTATACTACAAAGCAATAATAATAAAAATCCCATGATATTGGCATAAAAACAGACAGGTTGATCAATGGAATTGAATTGAAACTCTGATTTAAATCCACTGGATTTTTAAAATAAAGAATACAAAAATATACAATGGAAAAAAAGAAAGCATTTTCAACAAATGGTTCTGGTCTAACTGGATGTCAGCATGTAGAAGAGTAGAAATAGATCCATCACCTTGTAGAAAACTCAAGTCTAAGTGGATCAAATATCTCACAACATAAACCCAGAAACACTAAATCTAATAGAAGAGACAGTGGAGAGAGACCTTGAACACATTGGTACAGGAGATAACTTCCTGAACAGAAAACCAACAACTCAGGCTGTAGGATCAACAATTAATAAATTGGAACCTCATGAAACTGAAAAGCTTCTGTAAGGCAAAGGACACCATCAACAAAACAAAAGGGCTACCTATAGAAAGGAAAACATTTTCGCCAACTCCATATCTGACAGAGGGCTAAGATCCAAAATATGTAAAGAACTGAAGAGATTAAATAATCTAATTTAAAAATTGGGTACAGATCTAAACATAGACTTCTCAGTAGAGGAATCTCTAATGGTCGAGAAACACTTAAAGAAATGCTCAACATCTTTAGTCATCAGGGAAATGCAAATAAAAACAACTTTGAGATTTCATCTTACACCTGCCAAAATGCCAAAGATCAAAAGTACAAATGACAGCTCATGCTGGTGAGCATGTGAAGGAAGGGGAACACTCCTCCATTGCTGGTGGGAGTGCAAACTTGTACAGGCACTTTGGAGACCAATACTGCAATTTCTCAGAAAATTTGGAACCCATGTATATCATAATCCAACCATTCCACTCCTGGACATATGCCCAAAAGATGCTCCTCAATGCAACAAGGACATTTGCTCAACTATATTCATACCAGTTTTATTCATAATAATCAGAAAGTGGAAGCAGTCTAGATATTCCTCAATCAAAGAATGGGTAAAGAAAAAAATGATGTTTACACTATTGTATATTACTCAGCTGTTTAAAAAATCAGGAAATTTGCTGGCAAATGAGTAGAACTAGGAAAAAAATCATCCTGAGTGAGGTAACCCAGACCCAGAAAGATAAACTTGGCATGTACTCACTTATAAGTGGATATTAGCTGTAAAGAATAGGCATGCTACAGTCCATAAACACAGAGTGCCTAAGTAACAAGGAGAGCTCAAGAGGAGAATGTATGCAACTTCCTGTGAAGGGGAAGTAGAATAGATTTTGTGGATGGACTTGGGGAAGGTGGGATGGGAATAGGAGGGATCAGGTAGCAGTGATGAGCAGAGAGAATACTAGGAGAGATAAGTGAAATTGAGGGGCATTTGGGGATTGAGGTAGAAATCTAGTGCAATATAATATCCATGAAATCTATAAGGGTGACACTAGCGAAGACTCTTAGTAATGAAGGATATGGAGCCTGAAGCAGACATCGCTTGTAACCAGACAAGACTTCCAGTGGAGGGATTGGAAGTTGCAAACACCTGTCCTACAATTTGTCACTCCTTCATGATGTGTTGGGACCTAATCCTAGTATAATCATCATCAGGGAGTCCAGAAAGGATTAATCTAGCAAAGGATGGGAACAAGCAGAGAGTTCCACAGCCAAATATTAGGTGGAGTTCCAAGAGTTCTGCACAGGAGGGTGAGGAAGGATTGGAAGTGCCAGAGGTATAAAGGACACCACAGAATCAACTGAATAAACTGACCAGGACTCAAGTGGGCTCACAGAAATCGCAGCTTGTATGGGTCTGCCCTGGGTTCTTTGCAAAAATGCTATGGCTGTATAGCTCAGTGTTCTTGTCAGATTCATAACAGTGGGAGTGGGGGCTGTCTCTGACTCTTTTCCCTGTCTTTGTGACCCATTTACTCTTATTGGGTTGTCTTGTCCAGCCTTGGTGTGAGAATATGTGCCTGGTCTTATTGTAGCTACTTATGACATATTTGGATGATGTCCTTGGGAGGCCTGCTCTTGTTTGAGGGAAGGTAAAGTGGAGGTAGATGGGGGAGCAAGGTCAGGGAGGTAGACTGGTGGAAATGAAAGGAAGAGAAACTACAGTAAGGGTGTAATATATGAAGAAGTGTAAATAAAAAGGAAAAATTATAAAAGAAAAAAGAAAGTAGAAAACTTTATACAATACATTCTGATCATGGATTCTTTTTCCTTATTTCCTTCCAGCTTCTCCTTGCCTCCCTACCCATTTGATGTCAAGACTTCTTTCTCTCTCTATTTAGAAAAAAAATAAACAATAAAAAAACAAACAAACAAAGAAACAAACCAGAACACAACAACAAAAATAATAGGGTAGAAAAAGAAAACAAGTCAATGTTTTTTTTTTGTCTAAATAGTTTATTTTTAGTTTTTGTTTGCTTGTTGTTGTTTTTCTCATAATGTCTGGCATTTTTTTAATCCTTACTAGTATTTTGCTTATATATTTTTCAATTTTGTGTTATGTTTTTATGGGTTATCTCTGTGTGCATCCATCTCTATGTGTATGTGGTTCTAATGAATTACTTCTTTGTAGATTTCTCTGTTCCATTCCAGTTCTATAGTTTTCTTATATGACAAAGAGCCTAAACAAAAGCCACAAAAATGCAATTGTGAATAAACCTAAGAAAGGAAACAAAAGACCTTTACAATGCAAATTTCAAAACATTTAAGAAAGAAATTGAGGAAGATATAAAAAAAGAAAGTCTCCAATGCTCATGGATTAAAATTTGTGTACTATATTTTGAAAATGATTGTCTTACCCAAGCCAATCTAAAGATTCAATGTAATCCTGATCAAAAATCCAATGCCATTCTTTTTTAATTTTAATTTTATTAATTTATTCAGATTACATCTCAATTGTTATACCATCATTTGTATCCTCCCATTCCTCTCTCCCTCCTGTTTTCACCCAATTCCCCTCTTCTAAGTCTATGACTGAGGGAGACCTCCTCCCCCACTATATGGTCATAGGCTATCAAGTCTCATCTTATGGTGGGCAGTGGTGGAGTACACCTTTAATCCTAGCACTTGGGAGGCAGAGGCAGGTAGATGGCTACGAGTTGGAGGCCAACCTGTTCTACAAAGGGAGTCCAGAACAGCCAAAGCTACACAGAGAAACCCTGTCTTGAAAAACCAAAAGAAAAAAAAAAACCAAATCAAGTCTCATCTTAGTAGCCTGCGTATTCTTTCTTTGAGTGCCATCAGGCCTCCACATCAAGGGAACGTGGTCAAATATGGAACACTAGATTTCATGTCAGATTCAGTCCCCACTTTCCACATAACTGTGTAGAATGTCCTGTCCATTGGCTAGATAAGAGTAGGGGTTCGGTGTTTATTACTTGTCCTTGGTTAGTGCAATAGTTTGAGCAGACCACTCTGGGCCCTGATCCACCCATCATGATGTTCTTCTTGTAGGTTTCTAGGACCCTCTGAGTCCTTCTATTTCCCCATCTCTTATATTTCACTTACCTAGAGTCTCAGTAGGATGTCCTCACATCTATCCCAATATCATGGTAAGTGAAGACTTTTGTGGGACATGCCTTTTGGGCTAGTGCCCAATTATGAGTATATACCATGTGAGTCTTTCTGCTTCTGGGTTAAGTCAATCATTATGATCATTTCTAGTCCCATCCATTAGTCCACAAATTTCGGGATTTCCTTGTTTGTAATAGCTGAGTAGTATTCCATAGTGTAAATGTACCACAGTTTCTTTATCCAATCTTCTACTGAGGGACACTTAGGCTGTTTCCAGGTTCTGGCTATTATGAATAAGGCTGTTATGAACATGGTTGAACATATGTCTTTGTTGTGTGGTGGAGCATTTTCTGGGTGGAATAGTTGGGTCTTGAGGTAGTCCTATCTCCAGTTTCTTGAGAAAGGGCCAGATAGATTTCCAAAGTAGTTGTACAAGTTTGCATTCCCACCAGCAATGAAGGAGTGTTCCCCTTTCTCCACGTTATTACCAGCATGTGCTGTCACTTGAGTTTTTGATCTTAGCCATTCTGATGGGTATAAGATGGAATCTCAGAGTCATTTTGATTTGCAATTCTCTGATGACTAAAGACATTGAGCATTTCTTTAAGTCTTTCTCAGCCATTTGATATTCCTCTGTTGAGAATTCTCTGTTTAGTTCTGAGCCCCATTTCTTAACTGGGTTATTTGGTTTGGTGGTGTTTAATTTCTTGAGTTATTTATATATTTTTATTCAAGTCCAAGTGGATTAAAGACCTCAACATAAAACCAGAGACACTGAATCAGTTAGAAGAAAAAGTGGGGAAGAGCCTTGAACTCACTGGCACAGGAGACAGCTTCCTGAACAGAACACCAACAGCTCAGGCCTTAAGGTCAGCAATTAATAAATGGGACCTCATAAGGCTGAGAAGCTTCTGTAAGGCAGGAGACACTGTCAACAGAACAAAGTGACAGCTTACAGACTGTGAAAAGATCTTTACCAACCCTACATCTGACAAAGGTCCAAGGCCATTCTTAACAGACAGAAAAAATTGAAAAATTTATATGGAGGCACAGAAGACCAAGGATTGCCCAAACAACCCTGAACACAAAGAATGTTGTAGGCGGTATCACCATACCTGATTTCAAGCTATACTTCAGAACCATAACAAGAGAAACAACATGGTACTGGCACAAAACAGTATACAGATCAGTGGAATAGTACAGAGGATTCAGATGGAAGTCCATGGAGCTACAGTTACCTGATTTTTCCACAAGCATGAAGCCTAGAAAACAGGTAGGCAGAGATGTGGGGTGTGTGTGTATGTGTGTGTGTGAACTGGTAGCACAGGAAATAAGCCAATCAATTTACAAATGAGATCTCTAGAAACTAAAAATCTTCTGTACGGCAAAGGAATCTGTGAAACAAAAAGATAGTCAGACCACAAAATGGAATAAAATTATTGACTGCTATTCATCTGACAAAAGATTAGTGTCATGAATATACAAGTAACTACGAGACCTAAACATTAAGACAATAATCAAGTAAAATTAGCTATTATTTAATTTTAAAAATCAGTTTCAGGGAGACATAAAAAGGTTAAATACCAAGCTGTATCTAGTTGAGGAAATCCCAATTCTCCACTCATTGTGTTTTGTTATATTATAAATTTTAATGTTATCCAATCTTCAAAGACAATTATTGTCAGGTTTCCAGATTCTTTTCTTGCATGTAGGTTCCTATAGGATAATTTGGCAGTTTCGTTGACATCCCTATATAATTTGCTTTCTTAAAAGTTAATGTTACATTTGTTTAATCACTTTAGAGTTTTGGAGTATTGCAAGTATTGTTAATTTGTATCACAACATCCTTGAGAGATACACATTTGGCATCTCCTTCTTTTATGTGTATGTGCATGTGTGCATGTATGTATGTGTGTATTTGTAAATGTATGTGTTTGTATGTGTGTTTATGCATGAGAGAAAATATCCAAAGATAGGAAATATATAAAGCTGCTCATGAAGTCATGTGCATACATGAAACACACCATAAAAAGTATACTACAAACATTGGGAACCAAGTTAAAAGTAACATGCCATTCATAGCAAGTTATTAGCCTCTGGATGGTTCACATGGAAGTAGGACAAAAAAGTAGGCTGGTCACGTTTCACCCACTCAAGGGACATAGTGATGAAAAGAATGTGGGCCCAGAATATAAAACTTCAAGGCCCACCTTCAGTGACATACTTCCTTCAGCAAGACTCCCCAACCCCTAAAGGATTTATAACCTTCCTCAAAGTGCCACCAATGTAAACCAAGTGCTCTAGCACATGAGCCTATGGAGGCATTTATTATTCAAACCACCACACATTCATATATAATTTGCCTTTTGGAACTTTTCCTTTTTCTTTGCATTTGGTGTAATATGATACATTACTAATTTCAACAGTTTTAATCAAACAATAATATAAGTGATCGCATTTCCATTTCAATTTTAAAATATCACTAAGAATTCATATCATGCATATGTATTATTCAGATACTGCTAGGAAGCATAATTTATGTTTTACTTGTACTGTCTGGTTTGGGAAAATCACAAATTTACATCTTGAAATTACTATTATGTTAAAATGTTCCTAAAGAGAAATCAGATTCTGACTAGTCAACTAAGTATTTTCTAAAAGTCACTTACTCTCCTCTCTTTTAAATGACTATACACAGCACTACCCACTGGTCAGATCCCAAGCATTTGAGAATGGATTTTAGTGGAAATCAAATACTTAACAAACAAGGTTATCCAGACACATCAACAACTCTGAATTCAAGTTGCTAGAACACCACGAGGATCAGAAAACCTTTAAAAACTTATTTAACTTCTTTTTGTATCCATCTCCACCAAAGTAAGGCTACTGCCAGTACCCTTGTAAGAGTGATGCTATGCCGATTCACACTACATGTAAAACATCAAGAATTGTGCTGGCATATAGTAAGAACTTATTATTAGTATCTGACAAACTGGCAGTTTGGTAGTTAAATGCCTAGATATAATAAAATCAACACATGATTAAGGTAACTTAATGAATGGGTTTGAGAGATACTGTTGCTCTTGCAGAGGATCCAGGTCTGGTTCCCAGCACACACATATATCTCATAACCATACTTTCTCTTTCAGAGGAATCAATGCCTTCTTCAGATTTCCTCAGGTATAAGATGTCCAAATGGAACACAACATATATACATGCAGACAAAACATTCATACACATAAAATGAATACAACTAAAAAAGTTTTAAGGGTGTGTTAATGAATCTACTCACAGTAATGTGACTGGGAAAATATCATTGTTTATGTACTTATAATAGATGCCATGTACCTATGCTAAGTAATAATGCATTGCATTATTGTGTTTGATGCAATTGTTCAATAATCTTATGGCATGAACTCAACATGTAGATTGATTGTCCTTGATCTCACAGATATCTGCTTGTCTCTACCTCCCAAGTTCTGAGGTTAAAGGTGCATGCCACCACACAGAGAAGAATTCTATGTTTTATTTCAGCTCCTGTAATTATTAACTGCATAACCTGAAAGACAATTTAAAAATGGACAGCATCAGTTTCTTCGTATTTAAGCTAGGAAATATTTCAAGCGAAAAAGAATAAAACATAGGGGAACTATGAGTAAAAGGAAACTATTACCAATTAAGATCAGTTCTTATGTTGCAAATCTCTGTTGTTCTCTATTTCATGTTCTTTGCATGGGGCTGCGCTTCTTATGATGGATATTCAAATCTCTTCTCCCCATCTCTTTCTGTCTCCCTCTGTCTCTCTGTCTCTTTCTTTTTGTGAGGGCTTGATATGTAATCTCACTATGTATCCCTGTAGTGCTTGAAACCTGATAGTGTAGACCAGGCTGGACTCAAACTCAAAAATATCCACCGGTAGCTGCCTCCTCAGTGATGAAATTAAAGGCATGCACTAAAATGCCTGGCTAATTCCCTTCTCTTGATATCAATAAGGATGAGCACTGTCACAGGCTACACAATATGGGTCTCTTGTTACTCTAAGATCAATGAGTCTTGCATGAGTATAAATTGCTTAAGTTTGAAATTGTGTGAAGCAGGAATCACATGTCAGCAAAAATTTAAGACTTGGTGTGATAGATGAGGTGATGGTGGCCCTATTAATTACAGTATTGTTTTTTAATTGTCCTATTGTGTTTTTCTGGCGGTTATTAATTTAGAGCATATATTGTCTACTAATCTGACAAACATTGCTGAAAAGTATACTACACAAGATTGTGATTCTGGTTAAGCAAAAGATTAAAATGAACTTGACACTGAACCCTCTTTGGACAGATGAAAAAATGGTGTCTCAAGGAAAAAAAGAGGAGAATCAAGATTGACACAAGGAAATTTTTCTATAAGACAATAAAGAACTTCACAAAATGACAATTTTGAGATAGTATTGGATACTTGGTGTAAAATATAGCCTTTTCTTGTATCCCAAGGAAATATTTATGGATAATGGCTTTAATACCAAACCAACTTTAGTTTTTTGTTTTATTTGAACAAAATGATTAAACTATTTTGAAGAATTTATAGGTGAAAATTCAGAAATTAAAAACATTATAAGAGACATTTTAGCAAAAATACTACTGAGTTTTGGAAACAGCACAGGAAAACAACATGAGAGAAAGTGGCTAAGCATGCCTCATCACCTCCTTCTAAATGTTGTGACACATGCCATATTTGTATCGTCTTCTGAAGAAACTGTAAGAAACTTTTAATACTGAATAACATGAACTGTAATTAGCCTACATTTTTGCTGAAAGTTCTCTGAAGCAAATTAAGCATAAAATATAACTTCATATGAGTAATACTAACTTTGGTGAAGCATAAAGCATATGAAATCATTTATATAAATTCAATTATGTCATTAACATGCTCACCAATATCTCAGGTCACCTCAAATGTGAAGCCAAAGGGACTTCTGGTCAAGATATACTGACACTGGGGGAGGATGATGTGTCCTGGCCTGCGGGACAAATGGAACCAGGGTTCACCTGAAAGAGGGAGTGGGGATTTAAAGTAGGGTACAGAGACGTGAGAAATAATGAGTCAAGTCTGGAAATTTCTCATCAAACTTTCTTTAATGCAGATGAGTAAGGATATATATAGCAAGGTCAATAGGATCTATTCTAATCCCACTCTCCCTAGCCTCCAGGGAAAGAATACAATAACTTGAAAAGCTCCCTGTAAGAACTTCCTATTTCTCTGAGTAGCTCTCTGTGAGAATTTCTTTGATCCTCTGGATGGTTCCCAGTAAGTACTTCCCTACTTTTTTCAAGGTAAATTAGTCCAAAGGTAGCCTAGAACACAAGACCTCCTCCAGCAAAGGTCAGCAATGCGAAGATCACAGCCTGCAGGCTAAGCAAGGGATTTCTAACATGGCAGAATTTGGCATGGCTCCCCATAGGAGGAGAGGTAACTCAATGGTTAATAGCACTGAACCCTCCTCCAGAGGACCCAGGTTCAATTCCCTACCCACATGATCACTCATAACCATCTGGAACTACACTCTCAGATGATCCCATGCCCTCTTCTGGTCTCTGTGGGCATTACATGCACATGGTACATAAATATATGCAGGCGAAATACTCATACATTAAGAATTAGTAAACCTTTTAAAAAATAAACTGAAATTAAAGTGAAACCAAAAACAAACTTCTATTCCAGATGCAAGTAAAAGCTGGATTAAAATGACAAGCTTTCTCAACACATGGTCAACAGCACAGTCAAGGTAAAGAAACATCCTTGAGTCAAAACTCAAGAACAACATCAAAATCAGAATTTCAAAGGTTAAGAAATTTAGCATTTCATGGAGCTAAAAGGAACTGGGATTATAGTATCTACTGCAGAACAGCGAATAAATATCCAGGCCATGCAGAATGCTATAATTATGTTCTCCACACAAAGACACATGTCACAAGAAAAAATGGTCTTTATATGAAATAGGGTAGGGAAACTACTTACCAACCAACCATCTTCTGTGCACTGTGCATACTGACAGCCAAGATGATATCAAAATGGCATTCATGGGAAGAGAGATGCTCAGTCAATAAAGTGCTTGCCATGGAAACATCATCACACATTTTTCAGATTCACAGCATCCATGGGAAACCCCAGGAATAGTAGCATGCATTTGTAAATCCCAATGCTGGATGGGTAGAGAATGAAGGATACCTGAGGTTTGTTGGCCCACAAGTCTAACCAACAGGGAAGCATTAGGTTCTGCTGGTGATATTGTCTCAAAGCAATGAGATGAAAAGTTGTTTTAAAAGGCACTTTCTTTGACTCCTTGCATTCACATGTATACACAAAACAATATACACACATATACATATACACAGTCCCCTCTATCCTTCCTTTCTCTGAGTTTGGTGGTATTAACTATGCTTCCCTGTGAAGCATTTTATTTTGTGTTTGTAACTGATCTAGTATGAGAATTCTTTTCCATTCTTCTAGGAAATAGGGAATTTGGAGGATCTCAAGACTGAAATGGATTCCTGTCCACCTTTCAGGAGCACAAAGGTTTTCTACCCACCCACCTGAAACAATTCATTTCATCCATTACATAGGGACAAAGGCCTTGTTTCCATCCCCCACCCTCAGAAACTTAAAAGTTTTCAACTTAGAAAGACCCAAAGAAATGAGTGTGGTTTGATTTTGGTGCTTTGGAGGATGACATTCACTCTTTCTTGACCATGCCTCTGTGGCAAAGGAAAGTTCTTCACAGTTCTTTTCCCTCCCTTTACTCTTTCTAGTGAGTTCTGTGATGGTGAATGCTAATGCACACCTGAACATTAAGAAATAATTGAAAAGAGTTATGGAGAGAAAGGGCAACCTTGTCTTGTCCCCAATTTTAGTGGACTTTCTTTGAGTTTTCATCATTTAATTTGATGTTAGCTATTGTCTTGTATATTGTCTTTATTATGTTTATGTATGGGTCTTGTATCCTTGGTCTCCAAGATCTTTAATATGAACTTGTGTTGGATTCTGTCAAAGGTATTTCTGCATCTAATGAGATGACTATGTGATGTTTTTTCTTTCAGCTTGTTTACATGGTGGATTATATTGATGGATTTTTCTGTGTTGAACCATTCCTGCGGTGAAGCCTTTTAGATCATGGTAGATGATATATTCGATGTGTTCTTGGATTCAGTTTGAGAGTATTTATTGATAATTTTTGCATCAATGTTTATGAGTGAAATTGGTCTGAAATTCTTTTTGTTTGTAGAGTCTTTGTGTTGTTTTGGTATAAGGATGACTGTAGATTAATAGAATGAGTTTGATGAAGTTCCTTCTGTTTCAATATTGTGGAATAATTTGAGGAGTATTAGTGTTAGCTCTTCTTTGAATGTTTGGTAGAATTAGGCACTAAAACCATCTGGCCCTGGGCTTTTTTTCTTGGTTGGAAAGCTTTTGATGACTATGACTGTTTCTATTTCCTTCGGGGTTTTGTCACTGTTTAAACTGTTTACCTGATCTTGACCTAACTTTGGTAAATGAAGTCTATCAAGAAAATCATCCATTTATTTTAGATTTTCCAATTTTGTGGAATATAAGCTTTTGAAGTACGATCTAATGATTCTTTGGATTTCCTTAGTGTTTGTTGTTATATCCCTTTTTCATTTCTGGTTTTTGTTAATTTGAATACTTTTCTTTTTCTTAGTTTGACTAATGGTTTGTCTATCTTGTTGATTTTTCTCAAAGAACAAGCTCTTGGTTTCATTGGTTCTTTGTATTCTCTTTGTTTCTAATTTATTGATTTCACCCCTGAGTTTGATGATTTGCTGTCATCTACTCCTCTTTAATGTATTTGCTTCTTTTTGCTCTAGAGCTTTCAGGTGTGCTTTTTAAGTTGCTAATTTGGAACTCTCCACTTACTTTTCGAAGGCACTTAGTGTTATGAACTTTCTTCTTAGTACTGCTTTCATTATGTCCTATAAGTTTGGCTATGTTGTGCCTTCATTTTCACTCTCTCCATATCTCTTCCATATAGTATTTGAAGTTTTAGCTACAGCAATAAGACAACTAAAGGAGATCAAGCAGATACAAATCAGAAAGGAAGAAGTAAAAGTATTGCTATTTGAACATGATATGATAGTATACATAAATAAACCCCTACAATTCCACCAGGGAACTCCTACAGCTGATAAACACCTTCATCAAAATGTCTGGATACAAGATTAATTAAAAAAAATCAGTAGTCCTACTGTACACAAATGATAAATGAGCTGAAAAAGAAATTAGGTAAACTATATCCTTCACGATAGCCTCAAATGATAGAAAGTATCTTAGCATAACTCTAACTAAAACAAGTCAAAGACCTGTATGACAAGAACTTAATGTTTCTAAAGAAAGAATTTGAAGAAGGTATCAGAAGATGGAAAGATGTCCCATGCTCATGGATTTGTAGGATTAACATAGTAAAAATGGTTATCTCACCAAATTATTCTACAGATTCAATGCAATCTCAATCAAAATACCAACACAATTCTTCACAGACCTTGAAAGAACAATTCTAAACTTCACATGGATAAAAATAAAGCAGAATAGCTAAAACAATCTTACACAGAAACATACACACACACACACATACACCACCACCACCATGAACAACAACAACAACAACAACAATACAAGCAAACTTCAAGTTATACTATTGAGCAATAGTAATAAAAACTTCATGGTACTGGCAAGGAAATAGAATCAACTCAAAGACCCAGAAATAAATACACACCTATGGGCACTTGATTTTTGACAAAGCTGCTAAAACCATATAATGGTAAAAAGACAGTATCTTCAACAAATAGTGCTGGTCTAGCTGGATGTCTTCATGTAGAAAATGCAAATATAATCATATTTATCACCCTGCACAAAACTCAAGGTCAAGTGGATTAAAGATTTTGACATAACACCAGATATACTAAATCTATTAGAAGAGAAAATAAGAAAGGACTTTGAACTCATTGGCAGAGGAGGCAACTTCCTGAACAGAAAACCAACTGCTCAGGCTCTAAGATCAACAATTAATAAATGGGAATTCATGAAACTAAAAAGCTTCTGTAAGGCAAAGGACACTGTGAATCAAAGGAAATGACAATCTACACTTTGGGAAAAAATCTTCACCAATTCTACTTCTGACTGAGGGCTAATATTCAAAATATATAAAAAAACAAAAACAAAAACAAAATATATAAAGAACACATTAACACCAAAAAACAAAATAACCCAATTAACAAATGCAGTACAGAGCTAAACAGAGAATTCTCAGCAGATGAACCTTGAATGGCCGAGAAGGACATAAAGAAATGCCCAATATTCTAAGTCATCAGGGAAATGCAAATCAAAATGTTTCTGAGGTTCCATCTTACACCCATCAGAATGTCTAAGATAAAAAACTCAAGTGACACCACATGCTGGCAAGGATGTGGAGAAAGACGAATATTCCTCCATTGTTGGTGGTAGTCCAAATTTGTACAACCGGTTTGGAAATCAGTCTTGTGGATTCTCAGAAAATTGGGCATAGCTCTACGTCAAAACCCAGATATACCACTCCTGGATATCTACTGCAAAAGACACTCTACCTTACAGCAAGGACACTTGCTCAGCTATGTTCACTGAAGCTTTATTCATAGTAGCTAGAAGCTGGAAACAACCTAGATATCCATCAACTGAATAATGGATAAAGAAACTGTGGTACATTTATATAATGGAATACTATTCAGCTATAAGAACAAGGAAATCATGAAATTTGCTGGCAAATGGATGGAACTAGAAAAGATCATCCTGAGTGAGGTAACCTAGACCCAGAAAGACACACATGGTTTATACTCACTTAGAAGTGGATTTTAGCCATATAGTACAGGATAAGCATACTACAATGCACAGACCCAAAGAAGAAAAGTAACAAGGAAAATCCAAGGGAGGATGCTTAAACCTTACTCAGAAGGGGAAACAGAATAGACAGAAGTAGTGGTTGAAGAGAAGGAACAAGGTAGAAGAGGAAATACAGACATGAGGTTGGAGATCAGATGTGGGGTGAGCTGGGGTGGGAGGACCTAAGGCCTATAAAGAAAAGAGATACTATGGGTATGGAAATCTCTGTGACAAGCTGGAGACCTAAGTCATGGTAGGCTCCTAGGGTAATATGAGAGGGACTGTAGCAGAGACTCCTATTAGTAGTGATCATAGAGATGGAAGAGGACAGTCTATAACTAGACAAGTCTCCTAGTAGAGAGAGGGGTATACCAATCCACCCACAAATCTTCAACCCAAAAATTCACCCCACTTACAAATTATGCAAGGATAAATGTAGAAAAAATATAACTGAAATTGAGGGACGGTCCAACCAAAACCCCACCCAACCCAGACTCACCACATTGAAGAGAAACTACCCCCAACTTTATGAATGATACTCTGCTATGCTTGCAGACAGGAGTCAAGCAGAGCTATCCTTTGAGTGGCTCCACCCAGCAGCTACTCAAAACAGATGCTGAGACCCACAGCCAAATATTGGGAACCTTGAAGAAAAGTAGGAGGATGGAGAAAAGAACGTGGAAGTAACAGGGGCCTCACAAGAAGACAAACAGATCCAACTAACCAAGGCCCAGAGGGGCCTGCTGAGACTGAAGTACCAATCAAGGACCTAGCATTGGCTGGATCTAGGCCCCCTACAAAGATGTAGCTGAGGACAAGCTCAGGATTCATATGGGTCCTCAAGTAAGGGGAGTGGGGTTTCTTTATGACATGGACACTTGCCAGCTTTTCAATGACTTCCCCCTGACAGGACCACCTTGCCAGGCCACAGGGGAGGAGGACACACTCAGTCCTGATAGAACTTCATGAGCTGGAGAGAGAGTGATGGGAATTAGGTGCTCCCTTCTTCTGAGGAATAGGGCTGGGGGATGTGGGAGAGGGCTGAGAGCTAAGAAGGGCTGATGAGGCTATGACCAGAATGTAAAGTGAATAAATATACAATTTTAAAGAGATATATAATATTAAAAAAGAATTAACTGAACTCATAAGATTTTTAAAAGATGTATTTATTTTACACATATGAATTTTTATTTATCTGGCCACCACATGTGTGCCTGGTGCTCATGGGGGCCAAAGAGGAATTGGATTCTTTGTAAGTGGAGCTACAGATGATTCTGAGACACCATATGGCTGCTGAGGATCAAACCTCAGTCCTCTGGAAAAACAGCCCATGTTTCTTAACCACTCAGCCATTTCACCAGCCTCTGATGACTTCTTTTTAATTACATGTGTGACATCATCATTTTCCTCTTTGCTTTCAAAAACATGAACTAGATCTGTCTTCTTTGAGGATTTGCTCATTCTAGAGCTCATTTGACTAGGTTGTCTTATGTTATCAGATTTTTTATAGGTTTAAAATTTTTTATAATCCCTTTTCTTCTTACTAGAGTAAAATCAACATTTCATTGCTTCCTTTTACACCATAATCAAAAATCACAATTTTAGTGTGTATACATCTAGTCAATTCTTATTATAAATTCCCAGTCATGTGATTGAAATAAAGGACTATGTACAAACAAGCTTCATATTTAAGTTTTTATTTGTGTCTTATGTGATGGCTGTGATCCACCATGGGGGTGCTTAGGATTGAACCTGTGTGGTCCGGAAGAGCAACAAGTACTTTTAATAACTGAGCCATGACTCCAAGCTGACAAGCATGTTTTTAAGGCTATGTTTGTACATGTGGTCAAATTGCTGTGTGGTGAATTTTGCATTTAATCTTTCTTAGGACAATGCTCTAGTAGCTCAGCAATAATATTTCCACATCAAATAATGTTATCCTTTTACTAATATGTTTATGTATTTAATTTTAAAACTTTTTTGGTTAAACTCAGATTAAATACATCCTTATTTCAAACAGATCCATGATCCTAAACTAATGAGAAGTGCCATAGTCTAGGATTGTCACCATTATGGCATTAGTTAATGAGATCTTTGGGAGGCTTCAATAATCAAGCCTTCAGAGAGAATGTGCCAAGATCACCTTACATCAACTTTTACTTTATGAGGAAAAGTTTCCCTGAAATGCCAACATAAATGATCTGAGATAAAAGGTACAAAATAGACAAAATTAAAGAAATAACTCTATTTAGTAATTTAAGAAATAAGAAGACATCAGTGGCCCTGAATGTTACATAGAACTGGATTTGATCCCTAAATCCATTGAACATCAATCCATTTTCTCCAACTGATGTAGATTTCTGTAGATTGATATTTACGTACATTTCTCAGCTTCTACAACTCCTTCTGGGGTCATTTCTTTTCTGGTAAGCTAGTCAGAATGGTCCAGATTCATTTTGCCAAGACAAGAAGGCAGTGAATCAACCTGTGCCCTATCATCTTCCCTCAGGATTTCTCCTAGAGTATTTTATCTTTGCTCTGAATGTAGATGCAGCTGATCCAAAGACATTCTCTGAGCAGTAGAGAGGTCTACTTTCATCCCTCCAAATGAGTTGTATGAAATGACAGCAAGGGCTAATTCACCTTCTTGTTCCTTTGACTCTGGGAAGTTTCTTGCAACTACAAATCCACAGAGAATGAGGCAAATGATTTGTAGGGGCCAGATAAACAAAGATTAGTGTGGAACTGGCACTCTTTGCAGTGATACACACATTCTACCAAAATATAGACAGAATGCATGACATGGGCAGTGGATACCATCCTAGAACTTAAGCTCTTTAAAGACAAGAAATGTGGCTGAAGAGATGGCTCAGTGCTGATTTTGCAGAGGGCCTAAGTTCATGTCCACAGCATGCACATGGTGGTGGTCCATAACCACCTGTAACTCTGTGGGCACCAGGCATCTACATGGTTGGTGCACATACATACATGCAGACAAAACACTCATACACACAGAATAAAATAAGTACATTAAAAGATTTAAAGACAGGAAGCAAGCCATGAGCATTTATACCCTATATAACCTACAACCCATGAAATAAATAAGAAAAGGGTAAACATTACAAGTTAAATAATTACTTCAAACAGCCTAGGATAAAATCCGTATCTGACAGTTTACTTTGAGTTAGTATGTTATAGTTTTTATAAAAATAGGAAGGCTAAGGGCTAAAGTAATCATTAGAGAAAAAAAGATTGACTTTGCACATAAGTATTTGTTTCTGAATTCACATCTACCATAACAATCTAGAGTTTTCTTCTCTGTTAATACATACCCTAATTCATTTAACCACTAACTAGAGATACTGCCATAGTTTATGTCGTTTTAAAGCATTGAGGTTCCAAATATGGCTGTTTCATTTAAATATAGCTTGCTTGTACATTATCAATCTATTTAGTGTGTGTTTGAGAGAGTGTGTGTGTGTGTGTGTGTGTGCACGCATGTGCATGCCTGTGTAGGCCCAAGTGTTTGTATGTGTGCCACATGTGTGCAGGCACCTATGGAGGTTAGCAGAGGGCATTGAATTCTCTGGAACTAGATTTTTCAAGTGGTTGTGAACTCCCAAATGTATGCTGAGAACTGAACTCAGTTTCTGAACTCTCTAAGTGTAGTAAGTGTTCTTATCTGCTGAGCCATCACTGAGCCCTTTTAATCAAGTTTCTCTTCTGAACACTAAAGAAGAATTTTATGAAGAAGTTACTATGTTGCTATTCCTGTTTACTGATGTTCTTGTGTGGGAAAATGAAACACTACAATCCCTTATACAAATATGATCTGCGTTTATGAATTATATTAGAGAATATGGGCTTGATACCCCCACCAACAGCAGATATTAGGTCAGCATATTCTTAAGTAGTCCATATTTCCTTGCCTATTCAACACATCTATCCACAAAGATCATAAATTATTTATGTTGAGCTGCTACCTTGAACAAGGAAGTCTTATGTCCACTTTACAAACTTATAATAACAAAAAGATGGTGAACAGAGGCGGGAGGAAACCTGAATACACAGGAAGAAAGAGGTACCTTCTGCTATCATGAGATTTCTTCCTTCTGTCATCTTTGTCCTCTTTCTGCTTTCTTCTTTTCTCCCCTCCACAAGATAGAGAAAAATGTGTGTGAAAAATGGGCTTAAAATTTAATTCTATACCAATGTATCAAAATTAATATTATTTTGCAATTTCCACTCTAATATGAGGTATTGTGCCCATACAACTCAATTATAATACAAGGTTACTTCAAATACCTTGAAAGCGGTATTGCAGGCTGGTAAGGATAATTAGGTAATACAAGCTAATTGTTAGTTGATCAAATTATGGTCATGTCAATTACTAGTCTATTTTTATAACAAAAATATATAACCTAGGTTTAACAGAGTTCCATCCCAGGATGGATGTGATGAAAGGAGTTGAAAGTTGTCCTCTGACTTCCACATGGGCACCATGGCACGGGGACTCACACAGAATAAATAAAATGGAGAAACAAAACAAAGACAACAAAAAATGAGCGGGGCTGTGGTGGCACACACCTCTAATGCTAGCACTTGGGAGCCAGAAACAGGAGAATCTCTGAGTTCAAGGCCAGCCTGGTCTACAGATTGAGTTCTAGGACAGCCAGGACTACACAGAGAAACCCTGTCTTGAAAATAAAGTGGGGTTTTTTTGGTACATTCTTAGTGTACTTGTTTAATGATAGATATAGGTTTTTCTTTCTTTTTTCTTTTTAAAGAATTCTTTTGGGTCCTTTTGTTCTGCTCTGATCTCTTAGATTTTCACTCAAAAAATAAAGTGCAGTTCTTGAGGAGCCCGTAAAAAAAAAAACAGATAGATAGGATATAGATATATAAGTAAAATAGTTAGATATGGTCTTTAAAAGCCTCAGAGACCTACTAGATATGGCATTTAAAGATGTTTTTATTGTTATTTTATGCTTTTATTAGCATTTATTTCTTATAAAATATGTTAGGATATAAGTATTCATCAAATTAAATATGTTGCAGTGGCTGAGTCTGGTGGAACTTTGCTTTTTGGATTTTTTGTTTGGTTGGTTTGGGTTTTTTCTTTTTTTAGTAATTTAAAATTTTTTTACGTATACATTTATATTATTACAACAAGACAGGTTAACTCTTGGCAGCACACAGCCTACCTCAATGAAGATGATAAGCATCAAAGAACCTCCTTACGGAGGTGGCTTCAAATGTGGCAAACAATCCACTGAGGAAAATGTCCTTGTTTCTGCCACAGACAGAATTCTGACTAAAAACAGACAAGCTTGGATGCCGGCAGAGTCCATGACCAAACCCTGACAAGACAGGGAAAGCAAGTCCTCAATAGTTCCTGCCTCACAAATATGTCTGTCAGATATATTTGGCCAGAAAGTTGAAGATGATGCTGCAACATTATAGAGAGTGTTGGGTCACTGTTCAGGCAGCAAACTGTCATTTTTTCATTTTGGAAGCTGCTAACCTGCACTTTTGATTCACTCTGGTAGTTAAGTTTTATTCTTTCTCAAGTCTCTGATGGGGTTGAAGACCAGATAACTTCATCTTACAATTAAGCTTAGATGTTTAAAGGCTAAGATGTTTTTAGGCCTAGATAGATATTTTAAGTTGATAGAGATGAGATATGATAGATATTGGTTTACATTCAGAATTTTAGACTCACCAAGATAAGAAACCTGTTTTCTGCAAGTTTGCCAAATACAAATAGCCAAAACACTATGAATGTAACATTTATATAATTCCTAATCATTTCCTCGTCCTGTATATAGCTTATTTTATTTATGTGTAATAAAACAAGATGGAGAAAAATGTTAGAACCAATGTTGCCAGAATTTTGGATTAATAATGGGTAACTATGCATATTTGTGTGTGTGTGTGTGTGTGTGTGTGTGTGTGTGTGTGTGTGTGTGTGTGAGACAGAGACAGAGACAGAGACAGACACAGACACAGAGACAGAGAGAGATGAGAGACTAGGGAGGGGTAGATGGCTGAACAGTTAAGAGTATTAGCTGCTGTTTCAGAGAGTCTGGGTTCACTTTATAGCGCTCACATAGCAACTCAGAACCACTTCTACCTTCATTGCCATCCTCTGGACTTTGCATACAACAGGGATGTATGAGCTGCACACATATACATGCAGGTAAAATACATGCAAAAATAAAGATAAGAAATAATAGCTAATACTCAAGAGAAAGTGACAATGAACCAGAACCACACTAGGAATAATCTAGAGAGTAAGAGGTAACAAAGATAAGAGAAAGAGGATGGATACTAGGAAGACTATCCAAACAGCTGTCCCTGTTTGCCTGTGACTTTTTATACCCAATTGCTGTATTTCCACCACACGATTGTACTTAAATATACCAGAATGATTGGCCACTCTACTGTTTCCTTTGCTTTTGTTAAGGAGCTTCTTCTCTTTTCTTATACTCAACCATGTCCTTATAATTCAGGTTAGAATGAATAATAAATAAGTATGCTTTGCCAAAGGACTCAGCAGTAACTCTTACCAAGTTGATTTACCCATTTCCTGTTACTATATATGATAGCTAAATTTAAGAGACACAATGCACACTACAAATAGTGCACAGATGGAATGTCTTCTACATTTGTGCAAGCAATTTCTGGCAGACTCATTATTACAACCCTTTCTTTCTTAGTACATAATGTATATTTAAAAATTATTTAGTCTGTTCATCTCTCTCTTTCTCTGTGTCTCTGTGTCTCTGTGTCTCTGTGTCTCTGTGTCTCTGTCTCTCTCTCTCTTTCTCTCTCTCTCTCTCTCTCTCTTCTCTCCTCTCTCTCTCTCTCTCTCTCCTCTCTCTCTCTCTCTCTCTCTCTCTCTCTCTCTCTCTCTCTCTCTCTCTCTCTCTCTCTCTCTCTGTGTGTGTGTGTGTGTGTGTGTGTATGTGTTATGGCCCATGGTACAATATGAGAACTGCCTGAGTGCTAATAAGAAATAGACTCTTGTGGTTTCCACCAAGATTTATTCCATTCAACTCTGGTTTATTATAAGAAACCTAATGGATTAATATTTACATTAAAGTTTGGGCTGCATCAGCATTATCTGAGAAGTTGTAGGTAGTATAAATATTTAGACCTCATTTTAAACCTTCTGAACCTCAAACTCCAGAATTGAAGGTCAGTAATCTGTTTTAACTAGCCCACTAGGAGATTCTTCTGTGAAGATATCAATGATATTATATGTGTCCTCAATTCAGAAGATTTAGCCTCTAGCAAGTATGGCTATTTACTCATTGAATCTGTTTATAATTGAAATTTCAATATGGTCTCAAAGTATTTGTCTAAGCAAAATACTAGTCAGTCATTATCAGATTATAGAGATCCCTTGTAATCTTTGCAAAACAGATATAGGACTACCTCCAGAGGAACCTTTTCAGATATTGACAAAGGTGAGACACTCTTTTTTGGTGGAGGAGACAGAAACGTTTATAAAGATTCTATGATAATGTGAGAAAGGCTACAATGATGACTATGTTTTTCATTGGTAAAAAGTTTTATAAAGAAAATTTACAGTAAATGTATGTTATCAAGTACAGTGGTTAAAACGCATTCTTGTCGTACCTGTTTAATATGATGTATAGCTGTCCTCATTTCTATATGCTTTTGCATTCACTATGTTTCAGTTACTTTCTTATGGACAACCAGTATGAAGAAATTAAGTTAAAATTACATAAAAATAAAAATTTACAAAACATCATCCACCATGATCAAGTAGGCTTCATCCCAGGCTTGCATGGGTGGTTCAACATACAAAAATACATCAACATGCTCCACTATATAATCATACTGAAAGAAAAAACCCACATGATTGTCTCATTGAATACTGAAAAAACATTTGACAAAAATCCAATATGCTTTTATCATAAAAGTCTTGGAAAGTTAAGGGACACAAGGCACATACCTAAACATAATAAAGGCAATATACATCAGGCCTATTGCTAATATCAAATTAAATGGAGAGAAACTGAAATCAGGGACAAGACAAAGCTGCCCACTCACTCCATATGTCTTCAATTTAATACTTGTAATTCTAGCCTGAGCAATAAGACAACAAAAGGTAATAAAAATTGGAAAGGAAGAAGTCAAAGTATTGCTACTCACAGATGATATGATAGTACACATAAGTGTCCCCCAAAATTCTACCACAGAACACATACAGATGATAAACACCTTCATCAAAGTTTCTGGATACAAAACTAACTAAAAATATCAGTATCCTTCCTGTATACAAATGACAAAATGGAATGAAAAATAAATTGGGGAAACTACACCCTTCACAATAGACATGGGCATGCACACACACACACACACACACACACACACACACACACACACACACACATACACACACAAAACATAAAGTATCTTGGTGTAGCTCTAACCAAGCAAATGAAAGAGCTATATGACAAGAACTTCAAGTCTCCTAAGAAAGAAAGTGAAGAAGATATCAGAAGATGGAAAGATGACCCATGCTCATGGATTGGTAGGATTAACATAGTAAAAATGACCATCTTACTAAAAGCAATCTATAGATTCAAGGCAATTCCTATAAAAATACCAACACAAGTTTTATTGACCTTGAAAGAATCTTTCTCAATTTCATATGGAAAACCAAAAAACACAAAATAACTAAAATAATCCAGTACAATAAAGGAACTTCTGAGGTATCTCCATCCCTGATTTCAAGCTGTACTTCACAACAATAGTAATAAAAAAAAAACTACATCGTACTGACATGGAAATAGACTGGTTGATCAATGGAATTGAATCAAAGACCCAGAAATTAATGCACACACCTATGAACACTTCATTTTTGACAAAGAAGTCAAAACCATATGATGGAATAAAGACAGCATCTTCAACAGATGGTGCTGCTCTAACTGAATGTCTACATGTGGAAAAATACAAATAGACCTATATCTATTACCCTGCAGAAAACTCAAATCCAAGTGGATCAAAGACCTCAAGATTAGAAAAAAAAAGTGAGTAAGATCCTTGAACTCATTGGCACAGAAGACAACTTCCTAAACAGAACACAAAGAGCTTAGGTTCTAAGGTCAACAATTAATAAAAATACTTCATGAAACTAAAAAGCTTCTGTAAAGCAAAGGACAATATCTACACAACAAAATTGCAGCCTGCAGATTGGGGAAAGATCTTCACCATCTCTACATCTGACTGAGGGCTAATATCCAAAATATATAATGAACTCAAGAAATTAAACACCAACAAGCCAAATTTAAATTTTCAAAAATTTAAAAATGGATTACTGAGCTAAACAGAATTTTCCACAAAGGACTATCGAATGGCCAAGAAACACTTAAAGAAATGCTTACTGTTCTTAGGCATCAGGGAAATGCAAATCAAAATGACTTTGAGATTTTATCTTACATCTATCAGGTTGGCTAAGATCAAAAACACAAGTGACAGCACATTCTGGAAAGGATGTGGAGAAAGGGAATCACTCCTTCATTACTGGTGGGAGTGCCAACTTGTACAACCACTCTGGAAATCAGTCTCATGCTTTCTCAGGAAATTGGAAATAGCTCTACCTCAATACCCAGCTATACCACTCCTGGGCATATATCTAAAAGATGCTCCTTCATACAATGAAGACACTTGCTCAACTATGTTCATAGCAGCTTTATGCATAATATCCAGAATATGGAAATAAGCTAGATGTCTCTCAACTGAACAATGGATAAAGAAACTGTGGTACATTTACACAATGGAATACTACTCAGCTATTAAAAATAAAGACATTATGCCATCTGCAGGCAAATGAGTGGAACTATAAAGGATCATGGTGAGTGAGATAACTCAGACCCAGAAAGACACACATAATATGTAGTCACTTATAAATGTATTTTAGCCATATACTACAGGATAACTATACTAAAATCCACAGACCAAAAGAAGATAAGTAGCAAGAAGCACTCAAGGGAGGATGTTTGGGTGTTTTTCTTTGTTTTTTGTTTTTTTCGAGACAGGATTTCGTTGTGTAGCCTTGACTGTCCTTGTCACACTTTGTAGACTAGGCTGGCCTCGAACTCACAGCGATCAGCCTGCCTCTGCCTCTCAAGTGCTGGGATTAAAGGCACGTGGCACCACCACCTGGTTCAAGGGAGGATGCTTGAATCTCACTCAGTAGTAGAAATAGGATAGGCAGCAGAAGTGTTAAAGAGAGGAAGCATGGTAAAAGAAGGAGCATGGAGAGAAATGGTGATTGCAGGGGCAGGAGGACAGAGGGCTTGCAGAGGGGCCTTCTCTGTGACAAAGTAGAGGCCTGTGACAGGGTAGGCTCCTTGGAAGACTCTAGCAGAGACTTCTAGTAGCATGGGTCATGGAGACTGAAGAGGCCACTCTCTAACCAGGAATGATTCCTAGTGGAAGGAGGGAAACACCAATCACCAACAAAAACTTCGACCCAAAACTTACCCTGCCTGCAAGATGTGCAGGGACAAAAATAAAGCAAAGACCAAGGAAATGTCCAACCTATGCCTGGCCAAACCAGAGACCCACCCCATGGGAGACAGGCAAACCCTGACACTATTAGTTGTACTCTGCTATGCTTGCAGATGGGAGCCTAGCATAACTGTCCTGTGTGGCTCCACCCAGCACCTGATGGAAACTGATGCAGAGACCACAACCAAGCATTCGGTGAGGGAAAGGACTGAAAGACTCAGAAGGGACAGGAGCTTCACAAGAAGACCAACAGAGCCAACTAACCATGGCCTGGACGTGGCGTGGGGCATGGAAACTGAAGTACCAATAGAGAAGCATACATGGACTGGATCTAGGCTCCCTACACAGATGAAGTAGATGTGAATCCTGGTCCCCTAGCAAGGGGAATGGAGGCTGGCTCTGAGATGGACTCTGTTGCCACAGGGAAAGAGGATGCACTTAGTCCTGATTCAAATTAATATGATGGTATGGGTGGGGAGGGGAGGCTCTCCTTCTCTAAGGAGTAGAGGAAGGGTATAGGGGAAACAGGGAGGGAGGGTAGGACTTGGAAGAGAGGAAGGAGGGATGTATGACAGGGATATAAATTGAATACTTAATAAAACAAAAATAAAAATAAATACATAAATAATTTCCATTGTGTTATATTGTTAGAATTCTTTCTGGCATTGTATATATATTAATTATGTTTAACTAATAAATTGAATTTTATTGTAGGCACGTTTGTACAGGAACAAGTGTAGTTGTGAATAGAGTTCAGTACTGCCTGTGATTCTAATCATCCACTGGGGGTATTAGAAAGTATTCCCCACGGATATGTGGGAACTATTATCCTAAGGCTCTCAGCACCTGCAGAAAGCATGGGCATAGAGCCAGGCATGCAAGGTAATAAAAGTGATCACTAAATAGAATTATTGTCAGATCCAAAAGGTATTCCATGTTTCCCAAAGAGGTCAGGCCCACTGAGTTGCTCCAAAATTGGATTTAGGCTCAATTCAAGCTGGACTATAGAGAAGGATTTCTGGTTGTTAGATAAATTATTTTCACCTTCTCACCTCCAGGTTGTTCCATATCCATGCCTGCTCTCTTTATGAAGGCAAAGACATGTTGCTCTTCCCCTACTCCCAGCACTGTGACCCCCTTCTGTAATAGATAGCCTTGGTTATGGCCTATCTGTTTCTTTTTTCTCTCTGTTCTAAACACTTCCAGATACCTCTGTATATTTTCTCTCTCTTATCCACAATTAAACCCCCACTCAATCATGAAGCAGACATTTTGGTGGTTTCCTTACTGCACCCCTCATGTACAATTGTGGAAGAAGGTGACCGTTCTGTCTTTTAGACACTTTTGGTTTGGTAAAGACTTCAACAAAACCCTTATGATGGCTATGATATTCAAGAGACTGTAAAGAGCACTTGCAAAGAAGAGAAGAAAGGGTTTTTGGGGATACCAGAAGAAAAAGACAGTTAGTGAACTCTGGTTCTATTTTATGTAAGTAACAGTCCCTGGGTTGTTCCTTAGAGAATGATATGCAGGGATGTTTGGGTAGAAGAGTAAGAGTAAGGTATGGGGTGGAGATACATAGGGCCTTTCTGGCTTTGATGGAATATGGACTTAGCAGAGACAAGAAGAGAAACATAAAGGTTGAGTAGCCTCAAGTATTAGCATATTCTAAAGGCCATGCCATACCATTGAGTTTGCCAAGTAGACAATAAGCAACCCTTCAAGGTGGCTTAACTGGTAACTTACATACACAGTAAACATGCTTTAGAAACATGTTTGAAAAGCATTGGCTTGCAACTAAAGGAAGATGTGGCGACTATTTGAGATCCTATTGCACTATACTAGTGAAAAAGTCAGAGAGCTCTAATCCTGTTAGGGAGGAGAGACAGAAAGGCAAGTAGAGGTATAACGCTTGTTGGGGAGATGGAATTAGTGGTATTCAAAAGTAAGGTCTGAGACGGGCTCAAGTACCTGGCTTTGCCACTAACTAGCCATCTCAATTCCAGAGAATTTATTCCATTTATCTATCATGGCTCAACTTTCTCATCTGTCAAATGGATCTGTTAGCTCAGAGAAATTTTATGAGTGCCTGACTGAACTCTATCACATGAAATTGCCGTGAATCTTGCTCAGATGTTAAGGCACTTTTCTATTTGAAAGTGACTAGACACCCAACTCAATTTAGCATAAATTTTACAAAAGGCAGAATGGGCTTGTTGCCCCAATAGAGCTAGTGGAAAAGAGTACAGCTAGCCAGAGGATAAACAGCAAGCAATGGCATTGTTTCCCCTTTTTGTCTCTACTCTTTCTGTGTTAGTGTCTGTCTTTCCCAGGGGAGGCTGATATATTCCAGCTATTGATATACAGTGCAGCCTCTAACTTACTTCCAATGTGAAAAATCCCACACAAGGATGTAAATTAGCCAGGTTTATAGATTAGAAATACTATGTGCTTGATCTTACCCTGACACAGCTGCAGCAAAAATAAGAGTTCAGGTGTTTGAACTGCAGCTCCTTAGAGTCATATTATGAAGTGGAAGAGGATTAGGTCTGAGGGGATAGATAGGGATCAAAGGCATAGCACTGGGGACGGCTTCTGGGCTGAAGGCCATCATGAAAATGTGATACCCACAATGGATAGATGTGAAGAAAGTGCCAAAGTGAGCTGAGGGTTTAAATCATCATGCTATTCCAACAAGAACAAATACTCAGCTGGCTGTGATGGTGCGTACATACAATCCCAGCTGCTTGGGAGGCTGAGACAAGTCTACATACTGCAACTGTCTTAATTAATTAATCATAATTAATTAAGGAGGTTTAAGTGTGTTCCTCAAAAATAGAAATTTTTTTCTATATGCAAATCCTCTAACTTCATGCTTAATACCATGGAACAAAGAACAAAGAAACAAACTTGACTAGGACACATGATATGTTGTGGAACAGAGCTGTCTAGCTGGGTCTCTCCCATACTTGAACTCAAGCAGAAGCAGGTATAAGTAGACTATTTTTAGGATAACTTTTTCATTTGGGCAAGCACTGAGATACTTTCATGATGATCACATTGGGGAATATGATAAAGACACTGATGAGAACATCATTTTCCATCAACTTATCTTTTTATGCTAAGTCCCCATCATTCATATACAGTATCTCCCTATATCATCATGGTGGCTGTGAGATGCTATGAGGTCCATTAGGAAGGACAGTGCTGGCCAAATGAAAACAAAACAAAACAAAACAAAAAACCATAGGTCTATGTATGAACACTGTCGTACATGGGCAAGGCACTGTATTGCTCTGAGAATCTCCATCTATTCAACAGAAAGAACCACAATAGTTCCACAGGTTTCCAGGGCAAACTCATGAGACAAAACAAAAGACACAAAATGCATTCATATTGTAGATGTTCAATAAACCTAGGTTTGCAGTTTTCTTTTAGCATTATTATCTTGAGTGAGTTACTCTCTGTGCCTCAGATTCTTCATCTGTATGGGAGGAGATACTTAACTAGCTGGCTTACTATGTTTGCTGTATCTTGATTTGTAAATGACACAGAAGAGCACTTTGCCAAGGGAAAGTGCTGGCTGGCTAAGTTAAGAACCTAGTATGCACAGTTTGAATGGCAGCTTCATTATGTATGTTGATTTTCATAAGCTAGGAAAATCAACCTCATCTGATTCAACCTCCTACGAAGGATGTGAACATTAAATGAGGCAACATTCACAGCTCCTTGCCCTTTGCCTGGCATCAGTTTGTAAGTGAGTTCTTGTTCTCATTTTATTAAAGACTAGTAACATTTCAGAGGGGAAAACCAAACCTAGGTGTCATACTTAAAAATGGATTTTAAAAATAAATATTATTTGTATTTTACATGTGAGCATTTTTGCCTGTATATATGTTATTGTACTACATATGTGCTTGGTGCCCATGGAGGCTGGAAGGCTTGTCACAGTCCATGGAACTGCAATTATTGACAGTTTTGAGTTCCCGTATGGATGCTGGGAGCTGAATCAGGGTCTTCTACAAGAACAGGATGTGCTCCATACTGCAGAGCTCTCTCTCTCCAGTTTTGAGAAGTTGGATTTTTAAATTAAAATATAAAATCTATAGTGTGTTGAGCAGTGCTCTACCCCTGCAAAACAGGATTGTCTCACAACCTAATTCCTTGATCCATGAATGTCATTACTTAGGAATTAACATTTGTAGATGCAATTAAGTTAAAGATCCTGAGATCAGATCATTGTGGGTTATTGTCTGGATGTTCCTTAAATTGTATGGTGGGGTGGGGAAGAAGAAAGGAGGAAAGGAAACAGAAGAAGAAGAAGGAAAGAGGAAAAGGGGAAGGTGAGAGAGGAGGAGGGAGGTGACCTAGAGAGCCATAGAGAAAGGGATGTGAAAATGCTGCATACATGGGAATGCTACATGTATAGGTTGCGTGCCCAAAGGTTGCAAGCAACCACAAAAACACTAAAGAGGTGATGAAATGATGGCACAGTGTGTGCTACATTGTTACAATAGTTCTAGGAAACTAATACAAACCCTAGCAGAGAAGCTAAAATGTTAGTTTGGGAGATTTCCCTAGAGGCTAGCCACAGCATCTCCAGCCACCCCATCACTCTCTTAGAGCTGGAGATTGCTATACACCTATGAATTTCTAAAAGTCTGGGGAGAAAAGGCACTGAAGTCATATCAGTTAGAAAAGTTTTCCCCCAAGCAGGAGTTGGGTGCTACTTCCTGCTTTGAGCATTGATCTGACCTCTTTGGGAACCCTAAAGGACTTTAAATAATCTATTGGGTTGGCATTAAGAAGCCATTTGGGAAAATGGGGCCAAACTAACCTTTGTCATAGAGGAAGCAGGAAGAAATAAACTCCATCTGAAAAAAGAAAAGATTAGTTCATCCTCTTGGCTATGTTGCCATTTCACTACTTTTGAAAATTAAATTTCACTTAGGGGGAAAAACAGAACTTTGACTTATTGATTGCCAAGACTCTGCAGGTGCTTAACACACAATTTTGCATCTTCCATTACAACCACCTTAAGAGGAAGACAAGTGCTATTGTTACTCCCATTTTACTAATTAGGTAACAAAGCCTCACAGCCAGCCAGTGATGAAGTTAGATTTTAAACTCATCTCTAAAAAGGTGAAATGCATACACAAATACATTTATGTATTTATCGTGAGAAACAGGATTTGTCCAAATTCTAAGGGCACTGTGCTGGACAGTTTTAGGTTTGAGTTTCTGTCTTGACTTCCTTCCTTGACAAACAGCAATATGGAAGTGTGAGTTGAATAAACCCTTTCCTCCCCAATCTTCTTTTTGGTTATGGTGTTTCATCACAGTAGTAGAAAACCTAACTAAAATATGAATCTTAGTGCTATTATTGCCTGATCTTCTCTAAAACTTTTAAAGCCAAAGTCTCACCTATGCAGCTCTGGCTAGCCTGTAACTCACTGTATAGACCAGGCTAGCCTTGAACTCTACTTGCCTTTGCTTCCTAAGCACTGGGATTACATGCATGTGCCATGATGCAAGGAGAGGAAATCTTTCTCAAGATTTCCCTTTAAAACAATGAAACAAGTTAAAATAAGGTAACTCCTATCCATGCCTTGCTGCCACTGTTAATACTGGCTTCTGCTCTGTGTTTTGTTCCTATTTAATACTCTGCTAATACATTGTGAACAACTCAAGCACTGATGCTGTCTCCTTTTTTAATTCATATCATGAGTGCCAAGACTAGTGCCTGTTGTATAGGAACATGTTGGTAATGTCAGATAAATAAACAGTGGATGAGTGGAGAGATGGACGTATAAGTAAACAGAAAGGGGAATATATGATGTTGGTTTGGTCTTCCCAAGTTCAGTAGAACAGTGTTTTCTCATCAGTTGAAGATTGTGATATATACCAAAATATAAAAAAGCAGAATGCCAAAATGGAGTTAAAACACTTGATCTGTTCAAAATATTAACATACAAATTTAGTGAGCACGCACAATGCAACTTAAGTTTAATCTTACTAAGAATAAAGCCTGGTACATAGCAAGTGCTTTGTTTTGGCAATTATTGTTATAGTCATTCAAAATTATACCTATAATTTAGTGTGTGTGTGTGTGTGTGTGTGTGTGTGTGTGTGTGTGTGTGTACGGGAAGAAGACATGTTACAGTACATATATGGATGATAGAAGACAACTTGAAAGAGTAAGTTCTCTTTGCATCCCATGTTGGCTCAAGGAATCGACTTAGATCATCAGTATTGGTGGCACATGTTCTTACCCACGGAATCATCTTTTTGGCCCAAAATTTAGTTTTAAAGCTTTCAAATGGTTTGTTCGTAAGACTTGAAATTGATTCCTTTTCAACCCCCAAGGCACAGAATTATCCCTAGATAGATGAATATAAGAATGAGCATTTGATTTGAGGAGTATAACTACTTTTTTCTCTTTTTTTCTGAAAGCTTTTATTATCATGATAAGTTGAAATAAGTTGGTTTAGTGATGAAGTATATGCTACTTGGTTTAAAAAAAAAAAACAACTGAAAGTTTACAAGAAGCCGTGTAGCAGGAGAAACAACACTGGTCTTTCAGTTCTTTCAGTTTGACTGTCTACCCTTGCATCTGTACCTAACATATTAATTGGGGTCAAGCCAATTCTTCTCTTTTTGGAATTCAGTCTTCTTGTCTATAAAATGTGAAAGAGAATTAGACAAGCCTCACTTGAGTTTAGAATGCCTATGCACAGTCTAGGCACTGATAAGGCAGGGATATTCAGAAGAAGGAAGCATCCTGAGATTCCTGGGCAACTTGGAACGTCATCATCCTCTCTACACAAAGTCAGGGGAGGCAGTTGCAATTAACCTCAAGGAGCAAAGAGAGACAGAGGGGTAGAATGGCTTATGTCTCTGAGTGCTTTCTTTCTGTGCTATAACTGATCAGTGAACAGACACCTTTTAGCAAAGGTCATGCCTTTCTGTATCACTTTGGGGTTAACTAACACTTCTGATGCTCTACCATGAATATAAAGATGCTGTGTATTTGAAAACATGTTATTATTTATTTTGGGGGTAAAAACCAAAGCTCAAAAATCTTTGTCCCCAGTAGACTATTCTCTCTGACTCCCTTTATAATCAAATGAGATAGAATATGGCTGTCGAAATGGGAATCTTTTCCAGATGTACCTAACTCTAGGACTTCTGTTGTACGAATTTATCATGTTAATTTTTCTCATGATTAAGTTTCATGAAAGAGATTTTTTTTACAAAGTACTTTGATTTTCCAATGAGAGAGAGCTTTCCTAGCTCCATCTATTTGCCAGCAAACGTCATGCTTTCATTTTTCTTTCAAGCTTTATAGTATTCCACAATGTATATGTACCACAATTTCATTATCCATCTGTGGCACTTAAAATGGCATTTAAGTTGCTTCCATTTCCTAGGTATTATGACTAGAGCATCAGTGATCATGGTTGAGTACGTATCTGTGGAGTAGGATGTTCAGTCCTTTAGGCAGATGCTAAGAAGAAGTATACCAGGGTGCTATGGTAGATTTATTTTTAGAATTTTGAGAATTCTCCACACTTAATTCCATGATGGCTGTACAATTTTGCAATCTCACCAACAGCAAATGAGGGTTCCCATTTCCCCATATTCCCTCCAGCATTTGTTATCAGTTGTTTTCTTGATCTTTGCCATTCTGACTTGGATAAGACAAAAATCTTGTTGTTGCCTTGCTTTACATTTCCCTAATCCCTAGGGACAATGAATATTTTTTGAGACATTTCTTAGTCATTTTTTTCTTTTGAAAGCTCTGTCCTGATCCACTGCTGTGTGGAGCCTCTCAGAAGACAGTTATGCTAGGCTCCTGTCTGTGAGCATAACAGAGTATCATTAAGTGTCAGGGATTGGTTCTCTCCCTTGGTTTGGGTCTCAGGTCGGGCCAGGCATTGTTTTGACAGTCCCTTAATCTCTGCTCTACCTTTATCCCTGCCTGTTTTGTAGCAGGGTTGAAGTTTTTGTGCATGGGTTAGTGATGCTTCTATGCTTTCCCACACTTTTCCACAGTATTCCCTAAGCCAAAAATTGGGCAAAACATAGGGAGTCTTGTGGAAAAGTGGAAGGTGGATAGAAAGACCTGTAGGTGACAGGAGCTCTACAAGAAGGCCAACAGAGCCAACTAACCAGGGCCCAGAGGGGCCTGTGTAGACTGAAACACCAGCCAAGGACTATGCATGGACTGGACCTAGGACCTCTACCCATATGTAGCCAATGGGCAGCTCAGGCTTCAGGTGAGTCCTCTAGTAAGAGGAGTGGGGGCTTTCCCTGACATGGACTCAGTTGCCTGCTTTTCGATAGCTTTCCCCTGGTGAAGCAGCTTCTCCAGGCTACAGTCCACATGTGACTTGATGAGATGTGGTGGGTTGGTAGGGAGGGCTTCCCCTTCTTTGAGTAACAGGGGGGGGGGGATAGGGGAAGAGGGACAGGAGGTGGACTGGGAGGAGAGAAGGGAGAGGGCTACAATCAGGAGGTAAAGTAAATTAATTAATTTTTTAAAAAAAGAAAACTCTGTTCAGCTCCCCAGCCCATTAGCTGAGTCAATTTTGCATTGTTTGTTTTATTTTATTTTTGATTCTTTGCTTTTTGAGTTCTTTCTGGATATTAATCCTCTGTCAGTTGGATTCTGATGAACATTCTCTCCATTTTCCCATGCTTCCTCTTCTTGGTTATTTATTTTTAGCTATCCAGTCACTTCTTTTACTTTTATGAAATCCCACCTGTTAATTGTTGGCCTTAATTCTTAGGATTATATCATGTAGGATATTTATCGTGTTTTCTTCTAGCATTTCAGATTTCACATTTAGTTTTTTATACACATGGAGTTAGTTTTTGTACAAGGTGATAGATATGGGTCAAATTTCATTCTTCAGCACATGGGCCACCTGTTTTCCCAGCACTATTTGTTCTTTTTGCAGACTATGGTTTTGGCATCCTTGTCAAATATTAGATGGCTAAAGTTATGTGTGCTCATGTTCGGGTCTTCAGTTTTGTGTTGGTGGTCTACATGTTTGTTTCGGTTTGATAACATACTGTTTTTATGCTATGGCTCTGTAATATATCTTAAAAGCTGGGATTGTAATCCCTTCAACATTGTTCTTTTTGTTCAGGATTGTTTTGGCTATCTGGGACTTTTGTGGTTTCCTATCAATTTTAGGATTTTCTTTTTTTCATTTTGTTGAGGAAGGTGATATGGGATTTTGTTGGAATTACACTGAATCTATAAATAGCTTCTGGTAATAGTTTTTCTCTGCTGGCTGTGTCCCAGTTGGACCCCCAGGCAAGGGATTCTTTCCTTTTTCCTTCTTCTTTCTCCTCCCTGAGCTGTCTCTTTGTGTCTTCTTTAGATTCCATAAATTCTGTAATGAAGTTATTATTATTATTTTAATTGTATATCCTGTGGTTCATGTAGGTAATTTTTAAAAAAATCTTCTAATTTGTATTCAGAACTGACAAACCACACCAGAGACAAGGTCCTGGCTACAGCACTTGTCTCTGCCATGGAAAGTTTATATGAATTATACAGAACTAATCAGCAATGGTTGATCTTCAGCACCAGCACAGGTGATTCCTTAACTGTTCTTTCAACATCCAAATTGCACTTTACTGTACAATATTTTCTGGACAACTTTATGATTAAGTTTTCTTAAAAAGGTGAAGTCCTAGATATTTTTTTCTGGAACCAAATATAACAGCTACACCAACACTTAGTGCCTGAGATAGTGATTCCTCTATGAGATATTACCAAAGAAAATGTTGAGAAAACAACTCAAAATTTGTCCTATTTGGATTTTGGAAGCATGTATTAGCCAATTATCCAACAAGCCAACCCTGAATAGCAGAATTTAATGTTTATTATGCCTTGGAATAGAGTGTCTCAGTTTAAACACCTGGATTTAGAGAATGGTGGGTGCCTCTCTAACAGTTTAGGTGCTGGATTAAACCTACGAAATACTGTCAATTTTAGCAGTAACAACAAAACAGGATGGGGGCAACAGGAAATACAAAGCTTACAAGTCTATCACACGAGAACTAGATTCCAAGATGGCAGCACCTATCACACACCATATCTGATCTACTGCAAGGAGACCAGGGACCTGACAGGGAGCCACAGCCTGCAAGAACTGGAGAACACTAGGTGAGTGGGGTCCCATGCACTGCAGACCACAGATGGGCCTGGCCCCAGGTCAACCAACCGAAATTTGTTGGCAAATGAATGGAACTAGAAATAATCACACTGAGTGAGTTAATCCAGAAGCAGAAAGACTCACATGATATATACTAACTTATAATTGGACACTAGCCCAAAATGAATGTCCCATGAAAGTCTTCACTTACCAGGAGATTGGGATAAATGTGAGGGCATCCTATTGGGACTCTAGGTTAGAGAAGTATGGGAGAATGGGGAAATAGAAGGACCCAGATGGTCCTAGAAACCTACAAGAAGAACATCATAGCAGGCAGATCTGGACCCAGGAGGGGTCTTCTCAAACTACTGCACCAACCAAGGACAATATATGCAGTAAACATTGAACCCCTACTCAGATCTAGCCAATGGAAAGCACATTCTCCACAGTTGTGTGGATTTGGCGACTGACTCTGACATGAACTCTGGTGCCCCATATTTGACCACTTCCCTATAGTGGGGAGGGCTGGTGGCACTCAGAGAAAGGGCAAGCAGGCTACCAGGATGAGACTTGATAGATAGCCTATGACCATATAGTGTGGGAATAGGTCTCCCTCAGTCACAGACCTAGGGGAGGGGAATAGGGTGAAAGCAGGAGGGAGGGAGGAACAGGAGGATGCAAGTGAGGGGAAAACAATTGAGATGTAATCTGAATAAATTAATTAAATGAAAAAAAGCTTACAAGTCTTTGATGTGTGGCTAGAAAGAGTAGTAAATTTGTAACTTAACCTAGTGGTCCTTACATTTGATGGTGTCTACAAACTATTACAATCTATCATATATTGACTGGGTCCAAATTATTTCCAAGTTGCATGTACAGGTGCAGGGGCTTGTGTTTTGAAGTTGTATAAGATTTTGAGGAATTACACGATTGTTTACAGATGAAATTAATCTAATCCTGGAAGCTTCCAATCAAAATGATCAGTCAGGTGGGGGAGTACACACATCTAGAAATTCATCACTCTGGATGAAGTAGGAAAACCAAGAGCTCAAGGTCATCCTTGTCTACTCATATAGGTACCTTTCACTGGCAAATATTTGTATAGGAGTGGTAGGTTTTGAAGAGAAATTCTGGTTTTATCTTATTTCTTTTCTTCTATTTTTGTTATTTGGTGAACAAAGCAGGTTGGGGCAGAATATAGCATATGCAGGTGGCTTGGGCATAGATGTTGGAAATGGCTTCGGAGGAATAAATATGGTGGACTGAGGAAAATGAGATGGCATTCTGGATATGCATCCTGATCCAACACTGGAGTGTGGGGTATATCCGGCTGGATAGAATGTAGGCTATGGTATAGGAGGGGATTTTATGTTGGGATGTAGGCAATGTAAATCTGGATGGAAACCTTAAGGCTGATTTCTGAGCAAATGTAGGTGGCCAAACAAAGCCAGGACATTGGGTGGGAGACCTAGGTGAGATTTGGCTTAGCAAGACTGTATGTATGGGTAGGGTCAGGAAGCCTTACCTGGAGAATGATGTGGGAGATCTGGCGGGAGGGAAAGATTTAGATGTGGTATGTGTGGGACCTTTTAGGTTTTTTTTTTAACTTTTAAAAAGTCTGTTTTTATAGTCTTTTCCATATTATTTTATATAAATGTCACTTTGTGAATTAAATGTTAAATTAAAACATAATTATATCATTTCCATCATCCTTTTTCTACCTGCAATCCCTTTCATATCCATTCCCTCCAACCTCACCTATGTCTCCCAATACCTTTCAAATTCATGGCCTCCTCTTTTAATGGTCACAAATACATTCACACACTTACACACACACACACACACACACACACACACACACACACACACACACACAACCCACTGAGTCAATTCAATGAGGTATGTGGTATATTTTCAAGGATAAACTCTTTGTACTAGACCACCCATCATTATGGGCTTATCTCTGGAAGAGGTTAATTCTCTCTCACACCTTGTTGGCTGCCTGTGGGTTAGGGTGTTTTGTTTTGTTTTGTCTAGGAATGGGACCCTCAGACACTTCCCTCATCCACCTTAGCATGACTATTGATATTGTCATGGTTCAGGTCCTGTTTAGTAACCATATTGTTGACTTATCATGAGTGTAGCTTCCCTGTCATTTCTAGGGGACATATTCTCATAGCAGGCTTCCAGTCTTTCTGTCCTCTCTTCCGTGATGTTCCCTGAGCCTTAGATGTGAGTTTTGTGTTGGAGATGTATCTATTGAGTCTTGGTCCCTCCACAGTCCATATGTCTCTGCATTATGACCAGCTGTGATTTTCTGTAAAGAGGGGAGAGCCACACTTATCTCTGGGTGTGAGGATAAGGTTTAGAATCCATTTAGGAATTATGCTAGTTTAGTAATATGTTGATGATAGGTTCTAGCTGCTTTATACATAATAGCCAGAACATGGAAACAGCCTAAGTGTCCCTCAGTAGAAGAATGGACTAAGAAACTGTGGTACATTTACACTATGAAATACTACTCAGCTATTAAAAACAAGGAATTCCCGAAATTTGTGGACAAATGGATTGATCTAGAAATTATCATAATAAGTGAGTTCACCCAGAAGCAAAAAGAGACAAACGGTATATACTCACTTATATCAAAACACTAGTCCAAGGGATACGTACCATGAAAAACTTTACTTACCAGGAAAGTGGGTCAGAGGAGAGGACATCCTATTGAGACTTTAGGTGAGAGTAGCATGGAAGAATGGGGAAGTAGTAGGACCCACAGGGTCCTGGAAACCTACAAGAAGAACTTTATGACAGGCAGATCTGGGTCCAGGGGTCCTCCTCAAACTAAGGCACAAGCCAAGGAGAATATAGGCAGTAAACTTCGAACTCCTACCAAGACCTAGCCGACGAACATGATATTCTCCACCGTTGAGTGGAGAGTGAGATATGACTCTCACACAAGCTCTGGTGCCCCTTTTCTGACCATGTCCCCTGGATGGGGAGGCCTGGCGGCACTGAGAGGAAGGATAGCAAGTTACCAAGAAGAGACTCGATATTCTAAGAGCATATATAGGGGGAGGATGTCTCCCTCAATCACAGACATAGGGGAGGGGAGAAGGGGGGAAGTGGGAGGGAGGGAAGAATGGGAGGAAACAGGGGAAGGGCTAACAATCGAGATGTAATACGAATAAATTAATAAAAAAAGATTCATGATATCACTATCCCAGGTAGTTGGCTAAATTTCTGGTACCATGTTGATTTCCTTCCAATTGATTAGGCCTTAAGTCCAATTAGGCACCTGTTGGTTACCCCCAAGATATCAATGCCACTATAGTGCCTTTAGCAGTAACTTGCCATGCTGGCAATTTTTACAGGTCATAGGCATCACAGACAGATAAGGCTATTGATTGCTTCCCTCCCTTGTAAGCTTACAGATTATTTTCTGGTACTGTGAAAGCTAGTCTGAAGGAAAGAAGATTTCAGCTGATATCTAGTTCACATCATCTGAGTTCCATGTCCTAAGTGTGTGATGTCTGCAGCAGTAAGTACTTACCTTCAACCTTTGATAGACAACAAAGGAAAATACCAGTAGCCTGTTTTGTTTTAGTAGTCACTTGGATTACCCTGATCATCTACTAACATGGAGGTTTCTCACACCTGATACTAGAACTTTGTTACTGTTGATAATTCCATTGCTCTTGTGGGGAGCAATGTCAACCCATGGCATAACCTCATATTTGTGTGTGTGTGTGTGTGTGTGTGTGTGTGTGTAATTTATAATTTTAGGTAAATATTTAGTATAATAATTAATCCCTTGGGGCCTTATCAAACATCTTTATTATTTGTTCCTCCTTCTTCTATAATAGGTCAGATATTTATATTTTAAAAAGTTGGAGGTATGGTATGGAGATGAGGGAAATGAAAGGGCGAATGGGGTGAGTAACATCAAAATGCGTTATACAACATTCTCAAAGAATCGATAAAAATGTTATGTTAGAAACTTAAGCTAGGTGTGATGGTGCACAATTTTAATCCTAGCACTTTGAAGGCAGAGGCATGTAGATGTTGTCAGTTTGAGGACAATCTGATCAACACAGTGAATTCCAGGCCAGCCAGGACTACATACTGATACCCTATGAACAAAAAAAAATTAAATAAAACTAATGACTTCATCACTCTAATATGATTTATCTCTAGAGCCTATTGTTTGAGAATTTTATGCACAAGTATGATGAATTTTAATCAAATCCACCTTTCCCTCCATCCCTTCCAACTACTATTATTACCCCTTACCACTTTTTCTTCCCAACTATAAGTACTCATTTTTAAAAGATATATTTGTGTGTGTGTGTGTGTGTGTGTGTGTGTGTGTGTGTGTGTGTGTGTGTGTGTGTGTTGCCTGCATGTATGCTTGTGTACCAGAAGCTGGAATAGGGTGTTGAATCCTCTGGTACTGGAGTTACAGCCAGTTGTTAGCTACATATAGGTATTGTAACTGAATTCAGGTCCTCTGCATAAGCAACAAGTGCTAGAGCTGAGCACTTTCCAATACATTCATTCACTTTTTTTCTTTTAAAACCCATTGGCACCAGCCAAGGAAAATATAGGCAGTAAACTTCAAACCCCTACCCAGACTAGCCGATGGACAGGACATTCTCTATGGAGAATGTGGAGAAGGAGATCTGACTTTCACACAAACTCTGATGCCTCATCTCTGACCACGTCCCCTGGATGGGGAGACCTGGTGGCACTCAGAGGAAGGATAGCAAGTTACCAAGAAGAGACTCGATACCCTAAGAGCATATATAGGGGTTGGAGGTCCCCCTCAGTCACAGACATAGGGGAGGGGAGTAGGAGGGAAGTGAGAGGGAGGGAGGAATGGGAGGATACAAAGAATGGACTAACAATTGAGATGTAATATGAATAAATAATAAAAAATAAAAATAAAACCCATTGAATCCACTTAGTGCTGCCAATATGGACATGGGCATTGTCAGTGGCCACCAGCTACTAATAGTTCTTCAGCTCTGAGTATGAACATTGTGAGCCCCTCACCCACCCACTGATATTCTAGTCAGCTCTAGAGATTTTATTGGAATGATCAGGAAAGAGGTTTCTTTCCACTAAGTACACACTTATTAAATTATCAGGGCCAAGATCAGCTTAGTAGAGGAAACAGTTGTACTACTGAAGTTTGGGTTTTCTCATTTACAATCAAAAATTCTAAAAATATATTTTGATATTAAAAGCCCTTAATTCTTTCTCATCAATCATTAATTCTCAAAAGTCTTTTGTCCTCTTAATAAGGCTATCCTAAGCACAGGAAGGTCCTGCCTGATGAATTTAAGCTGCTATAACATGCTAACATTAGCTTGATTTCTTTACTCCTCCTCCTCCTCTGGCTCCTTCATTGAATTTATTCCAACAAAACCACCACTGTCCTCCTGTCTGGATCCCCTTAACCTGATGCCCCAATATCTAGCGTTGCCAGTTCTATTGCTGATCCAGGCTTCTGGAATGAAGGTGCACTGCTTCCTTTGCAAATTTCATTTTCCAAGATGACAATTTCTTTTCCTATCCAGGGCACTTCCCTTGATTAAATTATTTTGGACTAAACATCATGTGGCTTCTAAAAGACTAGAGTCCATGATTTATTGTACTTGGCACTTTGGAGTATATATATATATATATATATATATATATATATATATATATATATGTGTGTGTGTGTGTGTGTGTGTGTGTGTGTGTGTGTGTGTGTGTTTGTGTGTGTGTGTGCATTTGTGTGTGTATATATTTGTGTGTATGCACACATTTAGAATATATATACTCATATATATGACAGCAGATGCTGAAAAGTTATCTAGATAGCTTTATATAAAAATATTAAATAGTATTTTAAGAACAGTAGGAAAAGACTACTATATACTGTGTTTAATTAGGATTAATAAAAATATCTTTCACTATATTCTTGGTATGTCCTTTCTCTGTGTCAAGCTGTACACTAGTGCTATAGTCACTGAAAAGGGAAGAGAGAGGAAGATGAACAAAATGTTAGGTCCACGTGTATGTGGGTGAAATCATTTGCTTAGTGACTTGGGCATAGTACTTCATTTCTTTAGCCTTGGCCTACATGTGCATCAACTCTTTTATTTCCTGTCTTCGTGACTTGACTACTATAAAGAGCAAATGAATTCATGCTTGGAAATCAAATCTCTCCAAGAGAAAGTAGAGAGTGGTAGTAACCCTGTGGTCTTTCTTGGGACTGCCAGACTGATGCAGTCTTTTTGCCTGTGTCACTCTGCTTAGGGGATGAACTCATTTTTCAAAGGCCACTGATAAGAAACTCCTCAAGAAAAGAGCTCACAGGAAGCCCAGATACCAGCAGGTAACAAGATCAGCAACAAAAATGGAGTACCATGACTCCCCAGGTTATTTGTTTACTTGGCCTAGAAATTGTAGTCCTGCTCAGCAAGCACTGAGTGTCTACCAGATGCCAAACTAATCTTTTTCTAAATACATTTGTCCCAACTTCCATCTCTGCTGTTAATCTGCTGTGGCCAGATCCCTATAATCAGTCCTGTTTTCTTCATTTTTCATATTCATTCTATCATTTTGTCATGGTTTGAATAGGAAATACCCCCTACTTGTGTATGTGGTGAGTTCTTGGTGCTATTTCAGGAGGCCACAAAAGCTTCATGAGTAACTGGGGCACTAGATGATAAGCACTTAGGGCTATCTTAATTCTTTTTCCTGCCTCTGTCTCTCCTTAATCCCCTTTCTTGCCTCTATCTCTCCACTTTGAACAACTCTCATCTGCTACATGGTCCTGATACCATGTTCTGCCCAATTAAGTATGGTTAAGCAAGCATAGACTAAGCCCTCTCAAACTGACAGCTAAGATAAATCTTCTCATAAGTTATTCCTGATGAATATTTGTTCACAGAGATGATAAAAGTATTAATTAATACATTTGCTTTTACAGACCATTGTTGGCTTTTTTTACTGATTTGTGGTGTGTATGTGTGTGTGTGTGTGCGCTCGCGCATGTAAGTGCAGGTACCCGTAGAAGCCAGAAGAAAGAAACAAATAGTTGTGAGCTGCCCAACTTGAGTTCTGGGACACAAAATCCTGCCTTCTGGAAGAGTAGCAAGCATTCTTTTTGTTTGTTTGTTTTTAAGTTTTTTATTAATTTATTCTTGTTACATCTCAATGGTTATCCCATCCCTTGTATCCTCCCATTCCTCCCTCCCTCCCATTTTCCCCTTACTCCCCTCCCCTATGACTGTGCCTGAGGGGGACCTCCTCCCCCTTTATATGCTCATAGGGTATCAAGTCTCTTCTTGGTAGCCGTAGCAAGCATTTTTAAAGGCAGATCCATCACTCTAGCACCCCAAACGCCTTGTTGACTTATATGCTATTCTCTGTAATAGACGGCCAGTTGGGCTCTTACTTCTGTTCCTATATCTACCAGTCAACTTTCATAATATTTCCAGCAATATGTTTCAAAATGCAAATCTTAACATTCAAACACTTAAATTATTTGCAATTGCTTCAGGGGATAATGTTCTCATTCCTTAATACATAAGGCCACATATAGTTGCTTCCCTCTCTATCCTTATAACACATCAAGCTATGTACTTAGCTCTATGTATTATAATCACGCTGAGGTTTTCTCACTATCTTTTTCCAATTCAGAGCATCCTTTTGACTTGGGAAACTTTTCTGAACCCTCACTCCTCTGCTATTAAATTCTTGTAACTTCTAGTCTCAATTTCCTTTCCTATAGTTTCCTTTAAGGACTCTTTTTGTATAAATGATCAGAATAAGTAGGTTTCTATCTCTCCTACCTCCTCAGCATTCCCTTATAGATCTTTATTTTTTTTTAACCTTTACAAAGGTGGAATCAAATGAAATTCTCACTTAGCTGATACTTCCTGCCAACGGCCCTCCCCTCTCAAGTTTCACAAGAGTACTGAGTGACCTTAGTTTTTTCCCTTGTCTGAGTTTGTGGGGTTTGGTTATGGTCTGGTAGGGGCTTGGCACAGATAAAGGACAGCATGACCTAGTTAAGTCTTATTATATGACTAAATCATATTACTTCTATTCCCTCTGCTTCTGTAGCTCTGAAACTGAGGGAGTGTGCCATGGAATCCACCGAATGTAAAGACTACATCCTTGGCCTCAGGTCTTCTGTCTCTATTGTAATTGAGGCCATTACTGTCTCGCCTTTTAACTAGTATACTGTGCCCACTAGATTCTACTTTTTTCTACCACTATCATACTTATAGTTATACTCTTTGTTCCATTCTAAATGCCCCTTTCAGATATGTTTATCCCATTTTTACTAATTTTTAAAGACATATCTTAAATGATAGCCTTTGATTTTACTTTTCTCTAATCATCTTTTTTTTTCTGTTTTGAACTTCACTGGTACTTTATCATTACTTCCTTGAATTTTCTCAGTACTTTTGGTTCCATACCGTATCTGTTAATGAACAGGCAATCTTCATAATCAGCTTGTATCAGGACAGTGTTTACAAAAGGCTAGCATTACAACTATATGGTGCCCTGGAAGGTGCTTTCTACTTCAAAGTGGTACAATGAATATTTGCCGCATGAAGTCCTTCTCCTAATTTTATCCTGCATCTAAGTTTTAACACATTCTGAGGTACTGGAGGATATAATTTCAACAAGGAGCTGTTTGTGTGTGTGTGTGTGTGTGTGTGTGTTTGGGTTGGAATGAATACAAATAGAGAACAACACGTGTAGGAATCAATGGCTTCATATTTTTGACTGTTTGTGTTGACATTTTTTACTATGTGGCTTTGGGAGGTCACTTTTAGCCTCTCAGACTCAGTTTCTGTACCTTAGTGTCTAAAGAGCTTTCCAGCCTGGCAGACATTAGTCAGTTGGTGAGTCCATGATAGCATGAGAAACTATACAGGTTCCCGTATTAGTCAGAACGGCTCCTATCACTGTTTTGTCAGTGTGCCAGCTAACATTTGTCTAGACCTACACCAACATGCTGAAATCTTAGTTATCTTGTCTGTGGTAGGTCATAACCAATGGTCATCCGTAACATGTTCGAGGAAATGCAGACTCTGGGAATTTTTGAGAGCAAGTGCAATATGATTTCTCTTTTTAAAAGCAACAACAAGGCTTATAGAGAGATGTCTCAGTGGCTAAGAACAGGCACTGAGGAGATCCCAGTTTGGTTTCACATCAGGGCGCTCACAACTGCCTATAACTCTAGCTCTGGGAGATCTAGCGCTTTCTTCTCACCTCTCAGGGCACTGAATACATATGTACAAACCACATTATCACAAGCATACACATATTTACAAATAGGAACTAATCCTCGGGCTAGAGAGACATCACAACAGTTAATAACACATGTCACTCTCCTATAGGACAGAAGTTCAATTCTCAAACTCAAATGACAGCTTACAACTGTGTGTGTCTCTAGTTTCTAAGGATCTGGCACCCTCTTCTAATCTCTGCAGGAACCAGGTATGCATACAGCAGAGAGGCATACAAGCAAGCAAAGTACCCATATACATAAAAAATAAATTTTAAAAATGTAAAAATATTTTAAAAATAAGGATATAAATCTGTTATGGAAAATTTAAAGTACCTGCAAAATTAAAGAGCAGAGTACAAAGTACTTGTGTTTGTTATTTAGATGCAGCAATCATCAACTCAAGGGATGTTTCTGTTCCATCTGTACATTTTACCCATTTCCTTCAATTTCAACAATCATATCACTTCACTTATATCCACTGCATATGTGTTTTTAAATGGTGAAATAATTTTAACATAATCTAAAAATCTAAAAATTAATAGTTCTTCACTATTAAATAAACAGTACTAGTAAAATTTTCCCTCTTGTTTCATATATATGCTCTTACATTTGATGTGTTTGAGTCATGATTCAATAGGGTCCACACACTGTATGTGTCTGATCCATCTTTCAAACCTTTTATAATAAAAAATTCCTCCCTTCGAAGATGCTAGAATCAAACTCAGAAGGGGACATAAAGTAGACATCTAAAGTAGACAGAGGGAGGGAAATAGGTGGGAGAGAGGGTGGGGAAGGTAACTGGGGTGGGGATCAGGTGTGGGGAGAGTGCAGGAGAGGGAGAATTGGGAGAGAGAATGGAAATCAATGAAAGCATCTCTGCCACAGGTGAGGCTCCAGGGAGTCTATGGGGGTGATCCAAGCTGAGACTCCTAGCACCAGGGGATATATAGCCAGGTGGGACTTCTTGTGCATGGAGGGGGACATCAAAACACCCATAAAACCTTTGACCCAAAAAATTTTCACCTACAGGAAGTGTAGGGATAAAGATGGAGCAGAGATTGAGGGAATGGCAAACTAACTTGCGACCCACCCTGTGGGAGAGAGCCAAGCCCTGGCACTATTAATGATACTCTACTATGCTTGCAGACAGGAGCCTAGCAAAGCTGTTTTCTGAGAGGCTTCATCCAGCAGCTGATGGAAACAGATGCAGAGACCCCCAGCCAAACAAGAGGCCAAGGTTGGGGAGTTCTTTGGAAGGGTGGGAAGAAGGACTGAGGGAGCTGAAGGGGTCAAGAACTCCACAAGAATACCTACAGGGTCACCTAACCTGGGCCCATGGAGGCTCACAGAGACTGAACCACCAACCAAAGAGCATGCTTGGGCTGAATCTAGACCCGTACATATCTGTAGCAGATGTGCAGCTTGCTCTTCATGTGGGTCCTCTAACAATGGGAGTAGGGGCTTTTTCTGACTCTCTTGTCTGCCTGTGGATCTCTTTCCCCTGGCTGGGCTGCCTTGTCTGGCTTCAGTAGAAGAGGATATGTTTAGTCCTCCTGTGCCTTGAGATGCCAGTTGGTACCTCCTAGGGACTTCTTCTCTGAGAAGAAGGAGGAGGCAAATGGGAAGAGATGGAATGAGGGTGTAGCTGAGAAGAAAGAAAGAAAAAGGCTGCAAATTGATTAAATAAATAAATAAATAAATAAATAAATAAACAAGAAAAAAGAAACGTCTTCCTCCCCTCTGCAAATTTCTCCCTTCCTGTTCTGTATCTTTGGCGTTTATTTGTTAAAGACACTGGACACCTTAACTTATTCATCTTGGAATTCCAGGTATACAGCTGAGAAACTCAAAAGGATTGTGAGGCTTCTATGAGGCAAATAGGAATGAACAAGTAAGCAAAGGAATACAACCTCACCCTCCTAGCACAATGCTACTGGGATCTGCTTACCAGCTCTTTTTTTTTGCTCATTGTCCATCCTTGAATAAGTCTCGGGGATCTTGCATTGATCCCTCAGTCTCCTGGTCTGCAAAGTGGAACTGCTAGTAGCTGCCTTCTGCTCCATTTCCCAGGGAGGTTGTGACAGAGGCTGGGGCTTTAAAAAATAAAACCTAAAACAGCTTTCAGCAATTGATGCTATAAATAACAGAGAAGGGATTCTATTATTAAATGTCCTTTGTTCCTAGAAGCTTCAGACAGAATGGTAAGGTTGAGAAGTAGAAGCCCTTTGCTTTGTTCTTGCAATACTGCTTCCACGAAACAGTCAGGGCCGAGAGCATGCCCTGAGCTGCGGAGTGCTGGGATCTGGGATCCCTTTAAACAAGTCAGCCCAGCTCTGGCCAGAGCAGGCTTGTAATATATCCTATTCCAGCCTGGCAAAAATAGAATAGCCAGGAGAATGCGAGGACTGAGACAACTGTTCCTGTTTTGAAAGCTTCGGAAGGATGTGCCTGCAGGTGGGGTTCAATGAGTGTCCCTCAGAGTAAAGTCCGGCCAGGAAACTGTAGGTCCGCGGTAGGGACTGAGAGTTGGACTGGACTCTTCACGGTGCCTGGTGGGGACACTGGTATAAATGGAATCCATTTTGACTAGAGATAATAGACGTGTTTGTGATTTACTACATTTTCACTCTAAACAGATCAGAGAAGCTTTGACAAGTGGCCAGGAACTGCTACAGAGGATCTGATCACCAGTAGGTCAAGTTTCAGCCATCCCGTGTTTGAAGAGAATGCCATCATGAAGTCAACAGGCTTTCCCTGCTGCTCTGGGTTGTGTGTGGAACCAGGAAACAAAAGGGGAAATTGCCTTTGGGGCCTCTTTCACTTATTCAGCACTCCTGGAGAGGCTCCACAGGAGGCCTTATTTTGTATTTCCCCACTCCTAACAAGCCCCACTGCCTCCACACATCCACACTTTCCAAATGGTGGCTGTAGTTGAGGCAAGAGCTTCTGTTCTGGAATACAGTGGGCATACCCATGGGGTGTGTGCCATGGGCACTACAGAAACAACAGAATGCAGGAGTTTGCAAAATGAGCAAATTACTAGGAATTTGAAAAATAAATGTAAAAGTAATGAGGGCCTAGACATTCCCATATGTGAAGTGGGAAGTCTGAAAGTTTCAGCCTTTTCTGAGTTTTCTGTGTACCCAAATGAGCTTATTTTGGAAGTGGAATAAATATGATTTTTTTTCCCTCATCAACTCAAAAATGGTTGAACTGATTTAGCTCAAACTATAAAAAGACAAAAAACCGAATGTGCCCTGGGACAACATTTCTCAGTGGAACTGAATGGAAGCAACGTGAGGGGCAAGATCATGAAAACGTAGAACCTTGAGATCACATCTTTTGGCTGATCTATTAGGCATTATTTAGAGTCTTGGAGCTGGAGTTGGGGCATGGGTTTGTCAGTCAAGTAGGGAACAAATTCAAAACGATCCAGTCCATTTATGAATAGATTACTGGACGTTTCTATTAATCTAATGTTAGTTTTGTGAACATGTTCATCTTCTTTTATTACAGGTTATCCACTCTTTAAAAAAAGATATATTTTAAGTGTGTGTGTGTGTGTGTATGTGTGTGCACACGTGTGCCTGTGTGTGTGTGTGCATGTGTGCCTGTGCCTCTGTATGTGTGTGTGTGTGTGGGTGTGTGCGCGCGCGCACGCGTGTGCATGCGTGCTTTATGACCAGAGGATTCTCTGGAGCTGGATATACAGGTGGTTTGCAAAGCCCCTGACATGGATTCTGGGAGCAGGATGTGATGTTAACTGCTGAGCCATCTCTATAGGCCTTATCTTTTATATAAAGCTACCGGTACAGTGAATATATTCACATTGTGTAATTAGTGAAGTTAACCTTGTAAGTGATCAATTAAAGAGAGAAGTGGTCTCAAGCTATTAAGAACACATACTTTGGAGACAGCTGTAGACCCATGCACTAGCTCTTCTCTTTTAATAAGTACTTGAACTTGATATGGAGCTTCAGCTAAGCCTGACATCTTCCTTCGGTAAAGCAGAGATGAACATACCATTGGGAAAATAGTTAAAGAGTGCTAAGAAAAAGGAAAGACTAGTGCTTAATATATAACAAATACTCCCCAAACTAAGATTATAGTAATAGTAGTAGAATTTATAACAATGATGATAGGCTGAGGATATATATTCTTTTCTACCAAGTGAGGTACTGTGGTGTACACATGTAAAAGAAATCAGAGTTTTAGAGAAGTCACCCTTATTGCAAGCAATGTATTATTTTCTGTCCCCGACTCTGTTTTATTGCATTCTCTTCTCACCATTTTATTTCTTTTCATTTTTTAAGTGCGGATGGCAGCCTACTAAATAGATTGCATTACTGTCTAATGGGTCACAGCCCACACTCTGTAAACCACTTACCTAGATGAATCTGAGAAGGCAATTAGCACTCTCAGGAGCCCAGAGAGCTGTCTACTTCTGAATTAACACCTGTGGCCAAAGGCTGAAGCCAAAAAAAAAACTTCTCTGAATCTCCCTCCCCACTAAAATGACCCCTTAGAACAATGAATGACAGCTGCAAAGGGACTAGACATGAATTCTCATACTTCCATCCCTGGCTATGCATGGGGAAAATGCCAGTCTTCTATCTGCCCAAGATACAGATTTAATCTGGAGAGAGAGAGAGAGAGAGAGAGAGAGAGAGAGAGAGAGAGAGAGAGAGGAGAGAGAGAGAGAGAGAGAGAGAGAGAGAGTTGTTTATAGGAGCTAGAAAAGAAAGTGAAAGGTCTGCCAGTTTCTCCATTTTTTTCCTCTCATGTCATCTATGTATCAAGTTTCTGACATAATGGAGGGGAATGCCCACTACCGGTATGGTAACACTCTGCTTTCCAAAGGATCCTCCTCCTGGGGAGATAGTGAGACAGCGAGACAGGGTCAAAGCACCAAAAACTGTGAGCTTTGCTCCACCTCCCGCTTCGGTGCCTTCGCCTTGACAGAGCCTTGGTCCAGTAAGACGATCTGCCCACAGCTGGTCTCCTACACTTAGAACAAATTGGAAGCAGAAGAACTTGGGGGAAGGAATTCAGTTTCACTAAAAATAGCTGCAATATAGACCCTGTGACTTACCACTCCTCAGAACAGTTGGATATGAACGGAACAGGGTCTACCGGCACCTGAAGTTGTTCTGCATTTGTTTTTCCTGCCTGAAGCCTTTAAAGCCGAGGGGAATCTTAGGACTTGGGGCCATTTGGCCCTGATGCAGCCTCTTGAAAACCTCAGAAACACATGGTGACGATATGACCAACAATCTTCCTGGACGCAGACGTGCATGACCGTTGGCACTAGTAAAAACCGGCCCTTCAAGCCTTTGCTTCATGGTGGGATCTTGCTCTCTCCTCACCACTAAGCCTGTTGCAGCTCCACGTTGAAGGTAGGTGAAACCGAACTCACTGGGGGGAATGTTTTGCAACTGGGATCCTGTTGGGTAACACAGGCCCAAGTTTCCTCTGCCTGAGGCAGGGAAACAAATGTCAGGGCAGGACATAATGTACAAATCAAACCTCTGTGCTCCTAAAACATCAATAAAGCCATTATAGTACGTGGGAACGAATTCCTTTCCTTTTACCTTCCCTCCACACACACAAGTGATTAGTCAGCAAGAAAACACATCAACTGTTCCGTTTAACCCTGTCTCAATTTCTGTACCCAAATATGCTTTTGACTGGGTACCTTTTCTTTCTTCTCCCACTACTGTGTGAATCTGAATTTGTCCCAGGACATTCCTTATCTCTAGTCACCTTTTCTATTATCTAGCAAGGAGGAGTAATCTACAGTGGCCAGAAAGGGATCCCTGTAGTTGAGGCCGACCTTAGGAAAGAGACATTCCAACTTAGATTCACAACAGATTTGATTGGATTCTATTTCCTTCCTGAAATACTATGGCTAAGACAGATTTCTGTTTTCTCGCTTGTTCACAGTTATGGGACTTGAGGAAGGAATGGGAATTGAAGGGAAGCTTGGGAAGTTTGGAGGTTGGAAGCCACTGAGAGAGAAAGAATCAGTTTACCTATTGTAAAGCTCGTAGCTGGCTTTTTAGTATTGTGCTAAACAAACTCCTAGGCCAGCGTCACTGCTTGCCAATAATGGTGTTTTCAAAGAAATGAAGATATGTTTTTGAAAGAGCACACTTTCTTTAAATGAAAATGACACGCTTAAAATATCACAAGGCTTGTGGAAACAAATCTCCTGACTCGGTATTGCCTTTGCATACTTTAAAAAAGTGAATTAGACCAGTGCTTAAACATTCCATGTTTCCTCTCGGCATCTATTCGTTTTTACTTCTATCTTTAAGATACTTATGTCCGAATAATAACCATGAAAATTTGAACTTACAAAAATCACCCTGAAAGTTATGTAATCTAACCCTCACTAAAGTATGAGTCATAATAAATGGCCAGTCTACCCACATTCTTGCTTCACCCTTCCCTGAAGCCTCAAAATGACCATATTTTCCATTTTAAGCCTTCCTCTCAGTATCACATCCTACTAACACTTTCCCCTTTCATTCAGTATCATCTGAAGGCTCATTCACTGTGTTGCTAGACTAGGTGAAACTTGCACATTCATAGTTATTTTCCCCAAGTGACGTTTAGTGCAGCCATATGGCATCACTACCACTAGGCACTCATACATATAGCACTTTATTGAAAGTTGTCAAGGGTTTTGCATTTAGCCTATGTATGCATTTTATAGAAAGGCTATGCATAACATAACGTCTTTTTCTTTGCTGAACAAGGACATTTGCTGGAGATTACCTCTAAACAGTACACTTACCTAGTACTTTGAACAAGTGATTCCAGTAATCAAATCACTGCGTACAAAAACATCTTTTCAGGAATGCACACATCAGTAAAGACACGGGTTGCAGATTCAATCATGAACCACTACCGGGATAGCTGACCAGAAATCACCCAGAAAGATTTTTAAAAACAATAAATTCTAGGTTTTACCCCTATAAATTCTGACTCTGAAGGTCTGGGGGTAGTATTCTAGCAGTGGGATTTTCAGCAAACAACCCTGGATATTCTGATGTATCACTCATTTTGGGAAGCACTGGGAAGGTTGTTGTTTCCCCTATTGTTTTATTTGTTTGTTTAAATGTGCCAGTGATTTCCATTTGCTCAGAATCAAGTTTAAGTTCCTCACCACGGCATTTGTGAAAGCCCTCACACACTTTTCCAATCTTCTTTGTTATCCTTGTCTTTACCAACCTTAATACCCTAATCAAATTGAGTTGGCTGCTGTTTTCCATTCTGTTTCCATGCCTGGTTAGTTTCCTCCTGCTATTGCCTTTGATTCCTGTGTCTTCTACACTTCTCTGCATGCCTAGAAATATGTAATCCCTTATAGTCTACACTGCAGTGTACATAAGAATGACATAAAGGACTTTTTAAACATTCCAGCTGTTAGATATCATTTCTTAGAATTCTGAGTTGGAGTTTTTAAATACCTCAGGGAATCTGATTCTGACCTCATGTCCAGAAACACTAAATCTAGCTCAAATACCATATCTTTACCAAATTAGAAAGGCAACTATTATATGTTTTTCTCATTTGTAGTTCTTAAATTTATTCAGCTATATAATATATATGACATGGAAGTAGAAGGAAGGCTCTTTGGAGGAATAAAGAGGAATCATGGAAAGAGGATAGAAAAGTGGGAAGATGGGAAATATGGTCACAATACTTGATATACTTCTGTGAAAATATTTTTATGAAATCTATCACTATGTACAATGAATAAAAATAATAGAAATGAATGTAAAACTGTAAGTTTAAAATCAGACCAAAATCAAACAATGAAGCAAACAAAACCAGAACAAGCAAACAAAAACAGTTTTCTTCAAGAGTCTAAGAATCATGGGAAAAGATACCCACAGCCCATTTTCTCTCTGGAAACACCTTAAGCAGGAGTATACAATGTGCCCAACATGGGCATAACAATTAAATCTGTTTTCAGAGGACAAGCTATGACTTAGAGGGTAAAGTGTTTGCTGTGCAAACATGAGGAGGAAGATATTCTAAGTATGTTTGGAGTAACAACTTGGGTAAATTATTCCTTAAGTTTCAATCAACATGTAGATATATTATGTATATAATAAAATACAACTATAAAATAGCTAACTATATTACTAGATTAGTAAGCATACTTCTATATTATTATACTCATAGAATTATATTAAACACTTTTGTTTGCATATTTGCACAAATACCTATGCAAATCTCTTAAATTATAATTTGTACAGAAATGATATAGTCAGTCATACTTTTCTGTATTATATTTTATTGCCTTTTATTAGTGATATGATTAGATTCTCTAGGGGCTTGTTTTGTTGATCTAGAAAAATGAGAATAATAGTACCTATCTAATAGGGTTATGAGGATTCAGAGAGTTGGAAATATAAAGCAAAATGAAGCACCTGTTTGTAATCCCAGCAGTTGTGTATCCGAGAGAGGAGGACTGTAATTTCAAGGATAGTTTGTATAATAGTTCTAGGCTAGGCTAGACTATATAAAACACTCCACATTTAGTGAAATCAGTATTTAAATACTATTGTTCTTCTATTATTCCCACTCCACCAAAACCTACAAATCAACTACAATTGTTTAATTTGATTCTTTATTGGTTAGACAACATTTTGTGATATAGATGCAAATAAGTTATCCGAGCAATTCTACATTTTGTAGGCATTCCTTTTACTTCCACTTTTTGCTTCTAAAAAGCAAAATAACAATAACATGTTGATTATATACATTTATATACTGCCATTTTTCTTACTCTGTAACAGATTCCCAAGAATAAGATAACTGGGTTAAAAAATGAGCATTGTTATTAATTTCAGTGTTGCCTCACTGTTTTCTAAAAAACATGTAAAAAATTTCACAATTCCTCTAGCAGTACACAAGTACACTTTATCCTGCAATATCACCATGTTGGTCTTACAGCACTTTCTTTTTTTACCTTTATTTTCTGTGTGGATGTATGTATAGGCACCATGTGTGCACAAACTCAGCAAGCTCAGAAGAGGTATCATCCTGGACGTTGAAGGTACAGAGAGTTGTGAGTTGCTATGTGGGTGCTAGGAACTGAACCTGGGCCTTCTACAGTTTAAAAAAGCAGAAAGCGTTGTAAACCACTGAGCCATCTCGCATCCTGCTTTATAACACTTTGTAAATGCCATTAGTCCTATGGGTAAAGTGGGTTGATGATTTACTGTTCCTGGTTTATCTGGCTTCATATCACTGTGAGTTCTTTAGGGGAGAAAAGTTTACTTATTTAAAGCTGCAGCTCTGCTCCTCCTCAGTCTGCTCCTCCTCCTCCCCCTCCTCTTCTTTCTGTCAAGTTGTAAGTGTTTTTTGTTTTTGCCTGTGAGTCCAGCATTTCACTATAAAGTCCATGTGCATTTTCTAAGTATAGCTATGTTAATCTGTTTGGGTTATGGTGCTTTTTGCCCAAGTTCTGAAGAACTATATGTTGTAAAATAATCTCTTTATAACTTCTCAGCTTGAGAAAATGTTTAGGAGGTTCCTTCCATTGCAAGGTTGTGTATATCATTTCATAGACTTTCTTACAGAACTTTTGTTATTCTTCAAACTTGTCTGTACCCTGATATACTGTTTAGTTGAGGTAAATAAGTCTAATTGCATCCTTGCTGCATTGCATTTCCAATCCACCTTTGCCCAATTGAAATGAAATATCAACGTTTGTTCTGCTTTACATATCTTAAGATTATATACATATAATTGTGCATTATTGCTTTTGTTTTTAATCACATTGTCTATTACTTATGTAGTGCTCCCATTTCATTTGATTACAGTGATTTTCGAGTATATCCTGATGTCTAGAGAGTGGTTTTCCCTTTCCTTCCCTCCTCTCTCTCTTTTTTATTTTTCATGCTCAGTCTAGGGCATTTATTCTTACATATAAATATTAAAATATATTATATGAATATCCTGTTTTTCTACTGCAAAAATACATTGAGGATTTAAATTGGAATTTGAAGTTATAATATTGACATTGGGAAAATTGTAGTTTTATATCAACTCTTACGGTTCATTCACTCATTTTGTCAGGATTTGTTTTATGCAGTTTTTTCATATTGCCTTGATGCATTTCTTATTAAATGTATTCCAGTATTATACAGGGTATTTTTATTACTGTGAATACAGTTTTATTCCATTTTCATTTCAGTACGCATTACTTGAGTAGAGAAGCACTATATTGTGTGTGTGCACATGTGTGTTAACCAACTTTATATCCTTTCACCTACCAAATTCTCTGAGTAACTTGTGTAGATTTTGTTAGAGTGTTTCTGTTTTCTAGCTCTACAAATATAACATTGACAGATAAACATACCATATAGTTTGTTATGTTTATATTGGTTCCTTTTGCTATTTTATATTAGCTAGAAACTCCAAGACAATGGTGAATAATAACAGGGATATGAAGCATTATTTCCTAGTTCTGAATTTTGTTTGATTGGGCCAGTGCTTTGCTGTTTGTGATTATATTTTTGGTAAACTATTATTTCAAGATATTTCCTTCTAATTATATTTAAGTAGAAATGTATTGAGTGCAACTAAATATTATCAAATGACCTTTAAGACTGTATTAATATCATCATTAATGTTATTTTCCTCTTTAATTAATTGATACAATTTATCAATTCATATAAATTGAGAGATTTGCTGATGCATATACTGATGTTTAACCTCCTTCACATTTCTAAATTTAATAGTATACATAGATTAGTAATTTCTATGAAACAAACTAACCAAACCATCAACATATCTATATCTATATCTATATATCATATACATATAAATTTACATATACATACAATTTATTTATTGTTTGTGTGTCTTTATGTTAGTCTGCTTGCTCTATTCTGGGCTCAGGTAGTGGTTTTAACTGTCACTGTAGGTCTGGCTGGCTCTCTTCTTCTAGACCATGGTGGTTAGTATCTTTTTTTTTCTACAAAAACAAAACAAAACAAAACACCTTCTCATCTTTCTACCAATCAAATCAAGAAGGATCAAATTGCTAGTCTCTTGTATCCCTGGCAACTGCAGGGATACAAGAAGGAAGCAAAATGTGGACAAGACCTCTGAAGGCCTTCACTGGGAAGACTCACAAATCCACCTCGTTTGATCCTTCGTGTCAAATCACTTTGTTTGTTCCCAAATTAACTTACAGAAAATGAATACCTTGAAATTTTTCTTCTGAATGAAGGTAAGGGTAAAGTATAGCACATCCTAAATCGTCACAAATTTACTTAATTGACTTGATACCCTATGAGCATATACAGGGTGAGGAAATCCCCCTCAGGAACAGTCATAGGGGAGGGGAATAAGGGGAAAATGGGAGGGAGGGAAGAATGGGAGGATACGAGGGATGGGATAACCATTGAGATGTAATAAGAATAAATTAATAAAAAGTTTAAAAAATGAAAAAAAACCCCAAAAGAAAATATGATTATGAGGTAAAAAAAGAAAGAAAGAAAGAAAGAAAGACTCATGGATTGTATTAAAAATGTTTGCATGTGTATGCAAAAATAACAGTACCTCTAGATTTAGATTTATCTATTTATAACAATTTCCATGTTTGGAGATTAAATATAGATTGATGTCATTTAAAAAAGAATGAAAAGGATTGCCTATTTTTTATGGCTTTAGAGAGTTTAAATAATATTAATACATTGTTTTCCTCAAATATTTACCGTAGTATGAATACCCATAAACTCCTTGGTGTGGTGACTTGCCCAGTGATAAATATTACTCATTAATTTATTCTCTTATTTGATAAATGACCAATTGATAATTTCTCCTTCTTAATGAGTTGCTTAGTTTTATAAAAGGTGAAAGCATTTCTTTTTAGAATTTTAAGTGTACTGCTAAGTAATTTAGTATATAATTTTTATACCTGTGTTTATTTCTGGTTATGTCTCCTTTCATATTCCAAGACGTGAAAGAATTTCTCTTTTTTTAATCTGAAGTTCAAGAGGGTTGTCTTCTCACTGGATTTTCTCAAAGAACAACATTTATCCATTTTATTGATTCTAGATTTTTGCTATTCCTTTTCTTATTTCTTTCTCCTTACATTTGTGATTCTTTTCCAAACATTAGGGAAATATTAAGATAATTTCTCTTCTCATTTTTGTTGGTTAATGCTATAAGTCTACATAGTCCCCCTCCTCAGAGGAAGCTTTCTCTGGTGCTAGGTATATTTTGAAATAAAGTGATTAATCTTTATTGCCTTCAGATTGTTTAAAATTTCCCTTTGAATTCACTGCCATTTTATGAGTATATTTCTTAAGTTTTATGTGCTTACATTTACATTATTTCAGTTATATAGCTGTTGTGCTCAGAGAACCTGTTTTTCATTTTCTGTTTTACTCTATCCCCTGTTTCAGCCTTTTCTTTGTATTCCTTGGGATTTGTTTTTGAGGCCTCTTACATTTTTTCTATCACATTTCTCATTTGATATTTTTACCCTTGTGTTTGTTATTTCCTGCTGTGTGTTATCTTCCTGGCCACTGTTTTGCATATCAGCCAAAGTTATCCTCTTCTATAGTTAATTTACTAAACTGTTGATTTGGTAAATCTTATGAAGTAGCAGAAAATCTATTTTATGCTGTTGTTGAACCTCAACATATGCTTCTCTTTTTGTCTTCATTATGCACTATAATGGTGGCTTACAAGTTATCACTTATCTGTCCTTCCACAAAAATAGTTGAACTATTTTTTTTGATAGCTTATTGAAGTTGCCTCATGGTCAAGGGACATTTACTCAAGTAGTAGTAGAGCTCTCAATCTGTAGGAAACTAAGTTCTTCTTAGGAGCCTTCTTTCTGGGTTTAAAATGGCCCCACTTGTCTTTTGATTCATTCCTTCATAGCCTCTTGAAGTCTTGGGGAACCAAGGACACGGGTCTGATATTTTTCAGTTTCTAGTCTCCTTTTGTAAGGTCTTATAGTTCTGGATCAATGATTTACTTTGTACTTAACAGAGTAAGAAAGACAAGGCTTTCGTACGACATGCCCCTTGGGCTAGTATGCAGATATAAGTGAGTATATACCATTTGACTCTTTCTGCTTCTGGGTTAACTCACTCATTATGATCATTTCTAGTTCAATCCATTTATCCACAAATTTCAGGAATTCCTTGTTTTTAATAGCTGAGTAGTATTCCATAGTGTAAATGTACCACAGTTTCTTTATCCGTTCTTCTACTGATGGACACTTAGGCTGTTTCCATGTTCTGGCTATTATGAATACTCTGGTGCCTCACATTTAACCATGTCCCCTGGAAGGGGAGACCTGGTGGCACTCAGAGGAAGGACAGCAGGCTACCAAGAAGAGACTTGATACCCTATGAGCATATACAGGGGGAGGAAATCCCCCTCAGGAACAGTCATAGGGGAGGGGAGTAAGGGGAAAATGGGAGGGAGGGAAGAATGGGAGGATACAAGGGATGGGATAACCATTGAGATGTAACAAGAATAAATTAATAAAATAAAAAAGAAAGACAACAGTTCTTTTTGCCAGGACTCTCACAACATGCAGGGCATAGCTCATATTTAATTGCTTCCCATAAGCTTCAATAACTCTTTTGCTCAGAAAGGCAAGTAGCTTGGAGTTTGCAATGAGAAACACTATAAGCTTAAGTTCTCATTTTCCTTGAGTCTTCTCACATGGTGGACCCTAGTTATACTACTGAAGGAGTTGCTTTGTAATAACACAGGACTGGTGTTAAGGTTCAGGGTGGATAAATGTAATAATTTGGGTACAGTTGTGAAAATAATCTCTAAAATACTATGATGTTGGGCCAGCAAGATGGTTCAGCAAGTAAACGCACTTTCTGGCCAGCATTAAGACCAGAATTTGATCCAGAACCTATGTGATAAGAGAGACCTGATTCCCATAAGTTGCCTTCTGGCCTCTTCATGAGTGTTGTGGCATGAATATGTATGTCTGTACACACATGTGCACATGCACACATGTACCCACACACCCCCCTACACATTCACACCTACACCTCATACAAAAGTACATGTGCATGCACTAAATAAGTATAATAAAAGTAAAAGTATATTGCAATGCTAAGGGATTTAATACATTTTAAATTTAATATTTTTAAAAGGGAGTCATGAGAAGAGTGAAAATACAGAGGATTCATGTGGGGATCAGACAAATGTCTCTTATCATTACTACAGCTTGTATCCCTGCAGGAAGCAAGAAAATAAAAGTTTGCTAGAATTTTGTAAAGTTGTCAGTTTTAGCTATATAAGGCTAATAGGAAGCTGGAGCTCATACATATTTCTGTTCATTCACGGTGTCTGACCATTCACAGCATCCTAAGCAGAGTGAGTCTGTTTTACTCTGACCACCTAAAACTTGAGTTGTTCTCTTTTTAAAATTAATTTATTCATGTTACATCTCAGTTGTTAGCCCATCCCTTGTATCCTCCCATTCCTCCCTTTCTCCCGCTTCCCCCCTACTCCCCTCCCCTATGACTGTGACTGAGGGGTACCTCCTCCCCCTGTATATGTTCATAGGGTATCAAGTCTCTCCTTGGTGACCTATTATCCTTCCTGAGTGTCACCAGGCGTCTCCATCCAAGTGACATGGTCAAATATGGGGCACCAGAGTTTGTGTGAAAGTCAGATCTCCTTACTTGAGTTGTTCTCAATGACAAAGTCTAACTTATGTGGACAAAATTTTCAAAAAGAAATTGCACTTTCAGATGAGATCAGGCGCTTTCAGGGTGGTATGGCCATAGATGAAATTGCAATTTCAAACTGAAGCCTTTCTCGAGGCTGAATAACTGACTAGAACTTCAACAATCATGGAGAGTTTATAATGTTGCAGGGCCAGAGCCAATATTTCATTTATCTTGGGCTATCTTTAGCCTCCTACAGAGACATTCTTTGTCCACTTCTGTGTCTAACCTACCATGGTAATGGAAGAAAACCTTTTGAAATGTATTAATTTAACAAAACAATAGTTTCCAACAACTAAAATGCTAAGAGTATCATATCACTAAATAGGAGTTGAGTCCTGTGTATACGATTTCTCTTGTTTGCTGTGATCACCTACCGAATATTTCCACCAATGTACATTGAAAAGTGCCTTGATTTATGGCATACTTTCTTCTATTACTACAAAATTTCATGAAACTGCTTCCAAGTTGGAACTTAGAGTTTTGGGTGACCTAAATATGTTTTCCCCAGGCCGTGGTAACTCATTTTTTTCTCTTTTGTGATAACAGTTGTGTTTTCACTTTAACATGCAGAATAAAAGGAAGAGACTTCTGGGAAATGTAGTCACTGTTCTTCTTAACAGGAGGTGCCAACAGTAGGTAAATTCACAGTAGAGTAGTGGGGGAAGTCACTGAGACCATGTACTAGGCATACATGCACTTTATCAGTACAGCATCTTAGAAAGAAGGACCAAGAAGTGAGGATACAGATATAGGAGTGTCTACAGGAGCCACTGGAAGCGGTTCCTCTGCCCTTCAACTGTCATAGCTCTCTTGACTGACAAGCTTAATGTGGGGCTCAGAAATGTCATCTCTACTAAGAGTAAATCCTGAGCATCACTCACTATTGACAGATTCTTCCAAAATCTATTAACCCATGGCAATCAGGGCCTTCTTTAAAAAATGTCAGCATAGGCTTTTGAAATAAAAATTATCTGAGGTTAAGTCCTGATACTGTTATTCAGTATTGGCGGTAACATGAACAGAGAAGTTACCCATGCTTACCTCTTCCTTCCTTTCTTCTTTCCTTCCCTCCTTCCTTCCTTCCTTCCTTACTTCATTTTTTGTTTTATTTTGAGGCAGGGTCTTATATCACTGGCTTGCCTAGAACTTGCTATACAGAACAAGCTTGCCTCTATTATATAATCCATGGGCTTAAAAAATAAAGAACTAACCAACTAGGGCACCAAAACTACTAGTTGAAATGAAACTTTTCTCTCTAAAAGTTGAGGACCTGGTGTCAGTTCTTATAGTAGTACGACACTGGCTGGCACAGAACAACTGAGTTATAAACAGTTTCAAACAAAGGAAAGTGCAGGCGTAAGTATCTTATCATTATGGACCCAGATTGTCTTTTTTCATATTTCAATATTTATTCATAGCTCTTCTTTCCCTAAAATTGTATAGCTCTATATAGCACCACTTGACTAGCAGATCTTTGCGATAGGAATAATACCAAGCTCCTGACCTTAATACAGTAGAAAAAGTTTCAAGGACCTACCTAAGAGAGAGGTCTCAGTCCACAGATATCGGAACACTGATCACTTAAACCAGGCGTGTCCTACTTGTGACCCATAGGCCACATATATTGCCTGATAGATATTACTATGGCACAACAAATTTATAGATGAAAATGTCATAACACGATGTTGAAAGGCTGGACACCTCTGACAGGCTTTCAGAAGAAAAAAAAAACAGAAAGATTCCTAGCAAAGGTTTTGGCTCTAAGACAGAATTTGAGAGAAGTGGAGAGAAATGTCAGAGATTGAATTCCATGAAAGAATGCGACCATCAGCCATGAAGTTTGCGGTGGGAGATGTTCCTTAGCAATCAGGAATGGCGAGAAGGCATTGCCGAGCAGAGTGAGTAGTTGAACTTTGAAGCAGGACAACCACAGCCTTGGCTAAGCAGGCATGGAGCAGTGGAATCCGTAAGAGTGTTGACATTAGGCCAGGACTCAGTTATGCAATGTGGGCGGTCATAAGAAGGCCATGACGTCTGGCAACTGAGGCAACCCTGATAGAAACGACAGCTGAGGATTCCCACTGACCACAATCCACACACCTCTCTAGCAGACCTTTCATGGACGTGGAATGTGGATAACATACCCTCTGTGTCAATCATGTGGGGGGGGGCTGGCATTGACAGAGTAAGAATAAAATAGCCATCAGGTTCTGAGAGCTCTGTTCTCATTCTGATGCTTGACTTTCTCTCCTGTGGAATGATCAGAGTTTATAATAATTCCATAATAACTGCAGAAGGTGTCAAGATATAGAGAGGAAGGAGCAAGACATTTTGGAAGCCAAGACTTACTTGAGGCATTACCCTGGGTAAGCCTCCTGCTACTTGTGTTTGTGTAAGTCGCTTCATCTTTCTGGATTTGTTCTGTGATCTGGAGAATGGAGCTGATGATAATAACACAGTATTTCTTTGAGTATAAAGTAGCATAATATGAATAAGTTATTAGTATAGGCAAAAAAACCTTAGTGGTTCTGTGAGTCACATTATGAAGTTGGGATCTGTATTGTGCATTTCACTCTGTGATAGGATTATAGGAGGCCTTAGAATGGGCATCTGGGAGTTTATCATGAAGAGTTACATAAAGTCATCGTCTAAATGGAGATAAAGTCAAACACAAATCTGCTAACAACTAAATATTACACCCAAAATTTTCTAAAAAAAAAAAAAAGAAAGAAAGAAAAGAAAGAAAGAAAGAAAAGAAAAGAAAAAAGAAGGAAAGAAAAGAAAAAACTTTTAACATTGTCAGAATGATTTCTGGGGTTAAGGCAAGAACTTGAAAATTTGGGGCCAAAAGTTTTTTTTTAAGTTTTTTGTTTGTTTATTTGTTTGTTTTTTGGTTGAGTGTGTGGTGTGTGTGTGTGTGTGTGTGTGTGTGTGTGTGTGTGTGTGTGTGTGTGTTTGGGAGGGGCTGTATTTTGGTTTGGTTTGGTTTTTTTTTTTTTTTTTTTTTTTGAGACAGGCTTCTCTATGTTATCTTGTTATCCTGGCTGTCCTGGACCAAAGTGTTTTACATGTTTGTGCTAAGAAATGCTGAGGATGTCAGTTGTTTGACTGTTTTTAAAGACTTATTTATTTTTATGTGTATAACTGATTTGCCTATATGTGTGCATACAACATACATACCTGGTATCCACAGAGGTCAAAAGAGAGTGTATAATATCTGGTAGCCGAAGTCAGGATGGTTATAATCTGCCATGTGCATACTGGGAATGAAACCCAGGTCCTCTGGAAGAACACCTGGTGTTTTGACCTCCAAGCCTTCACCCCAGGCCCCTCTGAATTTGAGAAAAAAGTTATTTAAGACAGCCTTTAGAATGTAGATGATGTTGTGAGATAAAGCGCTGTGGAACGATAAGCATTCTTCATGGACAGCCCATGCTTTCCAGTGATATCTATTGTTTTGAAATGTGAAATGATAGGGGCTCTTGATAGACAGCCCATGCTTTCCAGTGATATCTACTGTTTTGAAGAGTGACTGAATCCTTGACTAAGCTCTAGCTCAATGTTTCCTCCTTCCCTGAACAAGCAAGTGACAAAACATTTAAGGATGTCAACTTTTCACATGCATTCCAAAATCACGTTATAATGGCCCAAAGGTTCATTTTTATAGGAGGCAGAAAATCACATATCTGCTTGCAGTAGATTGTGAAGATCTTAATGTTAAGCTGCTGATGGTTAAATTATTGACATCTCCCTGTCTTACAACTGTAATTCACTTCCAAAATCGATTTTGAGCTGTAGCAAACAAAGAAGGAACAGAAAATTCTGGGTCAAAAATAATCTACGGTTCTTATATTAAACGTTTGTGTAACAGAGCACCCAAAAGCTGAATGTCTTAAAGCAATGACCATTTTTTTTTATGATAATTGTGTGGATTAAGAATCTGGTTAGAGTGTAGAAGTGCAGAAAGAGATGGTTCATGGAATCTGGTAAATCCTACCTTGGCTTGGCAGCAGACTGAGATGGTCTGACTTGGGCCATATCACCCAAGTGTCTACTATATAACTAAGGACTTAGACACTTGGGGATACTCAGACTCCACGCAAACCACTGAAATGGCTTAAATGCAACAACAAGCCTTTGACCCAGGAATTTGAACAGGATCCCATTGAATAGTTCTCCATTAATAATATAAATGTATATGTAAAAAAATAATTTAAAAAGAAAAAAAACCCGAACAAACAAAAAATCAAATTGTCCTCTGACCTCTACATGCATATTGTGGCATGTACGTAACCCTGAAAAATAAAATCAATAAACAAATGTTTAAAAAAAATAAAATGTGTTGTATATGTGGCTAAAAATGAAAAAAGAAAGAAAGGGTCTCTCATAAGAATGCAGCCAGATGTGAGATGAAGCTACTGTCATCTGGTAATTTGGATTGGATCTCTAAAATGCAGTTCTTCCTTGACTTGCTGGCAATGTGGGTTGTTGTCAGGGAGATCAGCATAAACCATCAGCTAGAGAGCCTAGTTGTAAACCCTCCAGCATGTTTTTTTTTCAGAGTGGGTACACTTCATCCATGGTGATGGGCTTTCCCCAGAATAAGTGTGAAATAGGCCACCAGGGGGGCTGGACATCTGTCTGATAATTTACTCTAAAATTAACAAAGCACCATTCCCACCATATACTACTGTAGGTTGAAGACATTATGAGCCCTACCAGGGTTCTCAGCACTTAGGAGGGAAATCCAACAGGATTGTGGATTTGAGGCCAGTCGGGGATTCACAGTGAGACCTTGTCTCAAAACAAAAGAAAGCAAGGCAGATGGAATCTCTCGTAGCGAAAGGACCACCATCTTATCTTCCTAGCAGAGATATCAAAAGCCTCTTTCAGGAGGTCATTTTTGGATACCAAGTATTTGGGAGCTGGACACTAGAGGCTCGAGTGTGCCTTCAATTGGAGCCAATTCTAACATTTTCACATTAAATACACCAGAAGGGATGTAAGAAGGGGCAGTCAAATTCCCTCTGCAAAAGTGGCTGGGTATAACCTCCCTAGCAGAGTCTTCAGGAAGCTTATTTAGATAACATTGCATGGCTGTGCACTAGAATAGTCATTATTCCTGGGGTCTGTCACTAACGCTCTTATGAAGACGATTGATTTGTCTCAACATTGGCCCACATCATTATAGGTTTTTTTTTTTTACATGAGACATCTATTTTCTTTATGTTCTGATTTTTTTGTAGGGTGATTTACAATGAGGGAACACATTTTTACTTACTTGTGTTTATGGATGGTCATGCTTATTCATTCTCCTATGCAAACATCTCTGTATATCACCTCAGTGATACTAGCTAACCTATGTTTCATCACATGTTTACTATGCCTACTATTTTATTGTCCTTTAAGGAACAGAGTTATATCTGGCTTCCAGCTGGATGTTAGTCTTGCTGACTATAGAGCTGGGGTTAGAGCTTATCTGTAAAGATAGAGAACTCTCGAACATCATAATGTGGTGACCCCAGTGGAGCTTACCAGGAGGATACAAACAAAGCAAATTAAATAGGTACACAGAAGACAAGGAGCACAGTGTGTGTGTGTGTGTGTGTGTGTGTGTGTGTGTGTGTGTGTGTGTGTGTTTAGGGAGGCTGACAAAGACTTAGATGTTTGTGATTGAAAGATATGTCTAATGAAGGTGTTTCTCTTCTTTTAAGAGACTGGGGGACGTGCTGTGAGATGGTGTACGAAAGAATGACTTTGGTATTTGAAATAGACACACCTGGATTCTTACCCAGGATCTACTAATAACCAGATGCATGGCCTTTCTGAAAATTACTTGGACATGATGGTTTACGTTTGAAACCTTAGCACGTTGGAGTTCAAGGCCAGCATGAGCTCTATAGTGACACCTAATTTTTTAAAAAATTAGTTAATCACTCCAAGGCTTCCTTTTCTTATTTGAAAATGGAAATAGTAATAGCAATGCTTATAGATGTTGAGAAAAGATTAAATAAGATCCTGACGTAATGACTTAGCACCACTGCTTGTCACAATTTAGGCACTAACTGAATGATACCATTTACTGGGTATAGATTGTTTAGAAACTTTTAAAAATATCCTCAAAACATACATAAAAATCCAACCCTTTAAATTCCTGTCTTTTGAAGAGAAGTTATTTCTTTACCAAAATATTGATATTAATTAATGGTCTAATCTTGGACTGAGTAATTACATTATATCATCAAGCCCCGGGTTATTAGATATCATTTGCAAGAAAACCAGGCCTACAGTTCCTCCCAGACTGAGCATGGAGGCTGCAAATAGAGTTTAGAGGATTGCTGACCTTTAGACCCTGGCTGGTAGCAGGGGCAGCCCCCACTCCTGGTCTTGAAAGCCGCAACAGGCTCTTGTAATTGAGTTACAGCCTGGGATTCGGTAGGACTAATCCATCTATATGATTTCTTCTCCTGGTTTAATAGCATTAACAAAACCAAATTAAGGAGAGGATGGGAGTGGAGTGGGCAGAGGTGAATGATTTCTCTGCTTGGCACTCACGAGCACATCTCCATGGTCAGGATACTGCGTGTGTTTTGAGGAGTGCTTTGAGGGCTCTGTGGAGTAAGTCATGCTAACAGCTACCTTATGCCCTAACAGCACACACTTGTCCCCACTGACAGAAAGAACAATAAAGGGAAAGGTTTCCTAACACCCAGGCACTGATTATGACCGCCCTATTCCTCCTTTCCCGTTTCCTTTATGTTCTATGTAAGATTTCTGGGCGCTTTTTCTTCTAGTTCTAACTCTCAGGGATCTTCCAAGGCTTGTTATTCAGCGTAGCCTGAGAGGCAAGCTAACCCTACTTACTCTGCAACTCTAGAAGCTAGTCTCACCTCACTCCACATGAGCTTGGCTAACCTGAGCAGTGGGGAAGCTGCATCCAGTCTGAGTTTGCCAAACAGCCTACAGCCCTAGAAGGAGGGGGTCAGTGTGTGGCAGTGGGGGTGGGGAGCAGCAACCTTTACTGGGTCACTTTCACTCTCAGCCCTGTTGACACCAGGATTTCTTCTCTCCCTTCTTGGAGAATCGGCCATCTCAACCTGGTCAAAGGTGAAGAGTCAGACTCCAGGAAACTGAGATTTCACCACAGTTGCCAACAGCGGAGTCCCCCAAAGTGTAGGTGGCAACGAATGCAGCTAGAAGTCAAAGGGGTAGGAAGGGTGAAGACTGAGGACTCCTGGCTTCATTGTTCACACAGCATAACTAGAGAGCCCGCTGTGGTGGCAAAGGAAGTCCCCTGCCTGTCCAAGGGAATAGGGGACGCCCCGCTGACAAGATCGCCTGCACTCAGCTGGGCTGCCAGGCTTTTGCTAGGCGCCAGCTGACGTTGGCGCGCCCCTGCCGAGCTCTGTTTTTACTACAGCCGGCAGGCGGCTTTGTGGGGCCCCGCCCTCGCCGGCCGCCCGCTCTCCGCCCCCCGCCGCCCCCCGCGTGCCCACACCTTGTCGTTTATATAGAACGCACCCCAGTGTCGATTCGTGGCTCTCTGGGATCTGAGAGTTCTTTGCCCAGAGAGTGGCAACAAGGGAGCAGGCAAGCTCCAGGGGGGTGTGGGTGTAGAAAGAAAGAGAGAACAGGTAAGGGTTTTCGGTTCCCGCTCCTCTGCCAGCCAGCAACTCGGGCCCCTCTTTTCGCCAAAAGACAGAAACCCGAAAACTGGATTAAATAGAAAAAGGCGAACCTCCCTTTCCGAATATCCGCGGGCAAGAAGCTGCGCGGCTCTGCGGTGTAACAGGCTCACACGTTGCTCATCACATGTTCAAACATTTCCCTTTCGGAGAGGCTCGTTATTTTTAAGTGAATATTTTTGTCTTTGTTTTGATTTTTTTTTTTAAACCTTCCTCGGGGTTTTATTTTGATTGAGTTAGCGGTCAGCAGCAGATTGGGAGAGGCGGGGAAAAACAGCCCGTCAGAGCTTGGGTAGCCCACCCAGGCAACTCCCGGCGTGGCAAGCGCCCGCGGAGCAAGCGACCCGCACAGAGCCCTGGCAGGCCGGCGGCGAAGCCGGGGAGTCCCGGCAGCGCCTCCCGGGTGTCCCGTGGTTCCAGAGCGCGGCTCTCCGCGGGCGGGCAGGAGCGGCGGGGCGCTGAAGCCGCGGCCGCACCGCTTTGTCTCTGCACTTCTGGAGCGCGGCGAGCGGCTCCTCCCGCGGCCGGCCGCTCGGGCTCGGGCGGCGGCTCCTCCTTCACCCCTCTCTTTTCCTCCCCACTCTTTCGCAGGCGGCAGCAGCGACAGCAGTGGGGAAAAGCAGATTCCGCCTGGAGCTACACTGAGAGCTTGCGGTCGCGACTTGCCGCCTTAAGCGCTCTCCCAAGTCCAGCCCGCTCGCAGAGGACTTCCTTCTTCTGGACGAACCTTGTCAAGCAAGCTGGGATCTATGAGTGGAAAGGTGACCAAGCCCAAAGAGGAGAAAGATGCTTCTAAGGGTAAGCCCACCGGCCAGTCAGCCTTCTTCCCTTTGCTAGCTTGCCCTAGCCCCCTTGTGTGCGCGCCGCCCAGTGGCTCCTAGTCTCTCCGCTAGACCCTAAGCTTCCCGTGACCTCTCGGACCCCGGGCAAACCCCCGAGGTCCGGGCCTCTAGGGGAGTGTGGGTTTGCACCACTTTCCCTCCTTCCTAGCGGAACTGTGGCCCCGCGAGTGCCTCCAGTCTCCTCCACTGCCCCTCTGAACGCATGGTGGCGACGATGCGGGCAGAGGAAGCTGCTGCATCCTGGAGCGAGGGAATGGAGCTGCCTGCTACTGACTGGATGTCTCTTGTGTGGTGTGTGTGTGTGTGTGTGTGCGCGCGCGTGTGTGTGTGTGTGTACAGGCGCGTGTGCGCGTGTATATCTGTAAGTGTCTATGCCTGTGTGTATACCTCTGTGTGTGATAGAAAGTATTGTGCGTGTGTGTGCGTGCGTGTGTGCGTGTATATACGCTCCAGAGAGTGTGCATATGTGTGCTGCTAGGGTGCAACGTGGTGACATACTCAGGAATTTGTCCCGCTCTCAGGACCAAGCTCAGATCCACGTTCAACCCCCCTCTCCCTGCCCCCAGTGCAAACAAAGAGCTTGGCCCATATGCAGAACCCCTCCCCCCATACTTCTTTTCACCTCACACTCCTTACTCCCCAACTTCCTACCCATCCCACTCAAAGGAGAAGACAGGAACGTGCACCTTTTGACATGCCGCGTGCAAAAGTGAGCAATCTGGCTACCCTGGCGCCGCCTGTGTTGCGCCTCAGTAGCGCAGCCTTGCCGAGCCCCAGGAGAACAAAGGCTGTTGTCCCCTTTCCACTAGTGCCTAGTGGGAGTGGGCCTTTGCAGAAGGGCACAGTCTGTTTCCTCAGCTCGCTGAGATATAGCCACCTGGCCCAAAGCACCTTGTCCCATGTCCCCTAGAGTGTACTTCTCATCCCTGGGGCCTCTTGCAGGCAGGACAGGGACATGCAGCAGAGCAGGGCTCAGGCTGGGAAGAACTCAAGAAAAGGAAGGGGTGTCCTTTGGTACCACCAGCAGCTTGTACTGGGGCCTGCCTTGCTTAGAGGATCCAGCTTAGCTCGGAAATGTAAGCTGGGGACAGCCTTGAGGACTAGGGCAGAGACACGCAGAGAGGCAGAGGTGTGGAAGAGGAGTGAGCAAAGGCCCAGCTTGCACTTGTCCAGAATAGGCACAGCAGAGGCTGGGCTGGGGTAGGCCCTAAGGACCACAAGTACCCTGAAATGCAGAAACTCACCCCAGTTAATGTGGATTTACAACAGCAGGGAGTTGGAGGAGCTCTGGCTCTTGATCATAGAGGGAGGCCTCAGTTCTTCCCTGAGCCCCAGGGCTCCTTTCCCTCCTACTCTTTCCCTTATTCCTGTTTCTTCTCTTCTCACTTCGACCCTTCTTTCAGAGCTTGCTTTCTCAGGAGATTCGAGGGCGGCCCCAGCCCTCCCTCGCCCCGCTCCCCACGGAAAGTTGTCAAAGTCTTCAACTCAGGGCCTTTATCCTTATTTCTAAGTGGAGGTGTTTCTCCTCCTACTAGGCAATGTGGTTGACTAAAGGCTCTGGAAGTTTGTGGAAGCTTAAGCCTGTTGTCCTAAGGGTTAGAGGTAGAGGTGTCAACTTAAGGTTTGGGGACCCACTGGGACATGATGGCCCGTTGGGACACACATTAACTCTACTAGTAAATTCTGAAAGTAGATCTGCTGTTACATGTTTCCACTGTAAAAAGTCTCAAAGATATGTATCTTCCTATGATAAGGAAAAATGACTTAAGGATGCTCAAGTTTGTTTTTTGTTTTTTGTGTTTTTTTTGGCATGCTGGAGACCATATGTGAGGAGCTTACATGTGAAAATAGCACTTTTATCACTGAGCTACACCCCTACACCTGCTGCTCAGGTGTCACTTTCTACCTAGAGCTCAGAGAAATGAAAGCAGCTAAAGGTTTTTGCATCAATGTAACTCAGTCGCATTTGAGCTTGGGAATACTTCAACTGTTTTGCTGGAACTTTGGTTTCTGATTTCCATCAGGTGGCTACTCCTGGTTTGTTTCAGTCTATATTTGAAGGGATGCTTTCCAAATTCATTCATAGAAAATGACTTGCTGTTTTAGGTATATAATTTGCACTTATTCAGATTGGATTAACAAGTCTGGAAAGGGGAACACAGGTCTGTGTAACTATAATAAATATTTTTTACTAGGCATATGTCATGACCTTTTCTTGTGTAGACTCATCACTTTTGAAACCACATTTCTCTATGTAGGAATTGTGTAATTAGCCATTATAGTTGTGATTGAAATTACAATAAATTAGTTTAATAGGACAAATTTTAAGAAGGGAGTTTACTTAACCTAAGGAGATGGGGATTTTCTCCTAGTTAAAAGCAAAGTTGCCCTTTCAACCTTGCTGTTGGTCATTGACTTTAGAGCATTCCCAAAATAATGACTGTCAAGTGCTCATTAGGGTTTTTTCTCCTTTCAAGTATCTTATATGACTAAAATAATGTGAGAGATGAACAATACCAGATCTACTCAGTATTTTAATGAATAATTTTTTTTTACATTATGAAGAGGTTTGTTTATTTGCAAATGTCTTATGTATAGGTCACATTTGGTGTTTTCAAATCTCAGGTGTTCATTAGCATAGCTTTTGTAACATAGCAAGATATGGGATCAAATATTTAATAGATATTTCAAAATTGCATTTAATTTTGAATGATGCGGTGACAAATGATTGAATCAAGTCAAATAATTTAGTAACAGCTTGAATGAACTTCATAATCTGTTTTGCAGCCTACTGCTCATTTAAATTCATCCTCCCACCCTATCATTTGGGGTTCATGCCCACAGCCTATCATCACTACATTGAAGATTATTATAGAGTACAGCGTTTCTAGACTCTCTAAATCACACATAGTAAGTAATCAGTAACTTATTTTGTACTGTTGAATGAAATGTGGTTTGGGCTGGGTGTAGTGATATTCACTTGTAATCTCTACTCCAGAAACTGAGGCAGTTTTAAGGTGAGCCTGTTTCACGACCTGAAACTTTGTCTTAAAATCAAACAACTCTCTTTAAAGTTAAAAACAAAATAGAACCCCCAAAGCAAAGCTCCGACCCCAAACCTGGCATTTACAGCATATAAAGTATGTAAAGTATGATCCTCCCCCCAAAAAACCTTGGCATTTAGAATTTATAAAAAAGAAAGAAAACATGGCATTTAGAGCATGTGAGTTATGAATTGTCTTTTTTGTTTTTGTAATGTCCTTTAGCTTCTGAATTTGATAATTCTTTTTAAAAAAATGTAGCCAGGTAGGGTAGACACTTTCCTCTGGAAGAGGGCAGGTTAGGGTACCTGGTTCTGTTTGAAAATTATTAAAACAGCCTCCTGTATAGCTAGTTACTTTTGTGTACTAATTTATTTCTTTGTGTATACTTTAAAATGGTTATATGTGTACATTGTTTATGTCATGAAGTTCTTGAACAAGAGGATGTATTTCCATCTCATTGAAGAAAAATGCATAACATTTATTTGTCCAGATAGATATATGAATAGCTTTTAATCACCCTTCCCTGTCATATCACATAAGATCTATTACTGCGGTTGTGCTAGGAAAGCACTCATTTAAGGTTGTGTACAATTCACTGTAGCTGTTCCTGCGACACTGTAGCCAGTGACAATTGATCCCAAATCTTTTCAGGGTCAAGTAAAAGTGCTAGCTAATTCTTTATGCCAAATCACCCATTTGGTTCATTGTAACACATTTGGAGTTGGATGTGTTGAGTTCATCACACTTTCCTTAGTTAGTCCTACAGCCATGGGCAAGTTTGAATGCCACATGGGCTGTGGGTTCTTTTGTGAGAGTAATTGGAACAGGGCTGAGTTCAAGCTGGCCACTGAATGATGAAGGCCAACCTCATGCATAGTCCATGAAGCCACCTATTTGCACAGCTATTGCTGTAGTGGACTGTGGCCTGTATGGACACATTTCATTTTTTTTCCTTGCTGGTTATCTCTAGGAGTTTTTCTATCCTACCCAAGAAGCATAGTACATTGTGGCTAGTCAGCATAACATAGTTTGAATTCTGAATTCCATTATCAAAGGTCATCTTGGTCACTGTGACCTAATGTCAGGCTTACTCTTCAGCCAAGCAAAGCAGGTGTTTAGAACAGGTGTTTACGGGCAAGAAGTCATGATGTAGATGACCTCTTACTCATGTTCACTTATTTTCATCATGCCATCATGGACCCATGGTTTTTAGACAGTTGTCATGAACCCCACAGTCTCTCTTGTGGTGTAGGTGGTGATTACAGCTTCAGCGAGATGGTATGCTAGAGTTGGTCTCTAATAGAAGTGTTTGACTTTAGGGAACATACAGGGTAAGAAATGAGTGCACACAGTTGCCAAAGACATTCTTCTTGATATGTACAGCTTCTTTATTGACAGATACTGAAGTTGGAAGGAGGTTCATAGTAAAGCATAGGGTAAAGATAATGTAGTTTCCTACCTGACTACCATTTCCATAAAGTCACTTTAGAATAGAGTTCAAGTCATCCTTTAAAGGGGACAGGCTGTATCCTAGGGCTAGTGATAATGGGTGATGTTGAAATGGAAATGGATGTTAATTCCTGAGTGAAAAAAGATGTGGGCTGTGACACGAAGGAAGTCAATGAGAGCCATGCGTATGTCAGGGAAACATTGAAAACACATTGAGGACACTGTATGTGGCAGCTGTGAATACTGGGGCAAGATTAGGCAGAGGACATTGGAATCAGAATTTGGATGTTAAACCAGAAGACTCATTTTTGAAGCAGTGAGTAGGAAGATGAAGAAGCTGTTAGCGTTTCAGGTCTCTCTGCAGCTGTGCTGTTTTATGCCCAAATCAACTCCTCATTCTGGGAATTACAATCAACACAGAACAACCAGAATGTGTTGCAGCTCCTCAAATATAGCCAATAAAAAGGCTTTCTAGTGTCTGCCTCATTATAGCTTATATTTTTGGAATTGAGAAATTTGAAAGGAATGGAAAATAATTGCCAAGATTAAACAATTCAAAGCAGAAGAAACACATGAATTAAAGAATGATGGGTAGAGGAGAGCCTACATGTCTGTTCCTGTACTCGGCTTAACATTACTCTTGAGATGTGATGATAAGGCACAGAATATGGTTTTAACAATTAGTACAGAGCATAGATAACTGTGTAACTCATTTTCTGTAGTCACTGATGGACATTTTCCTATTCAGAGGACACAGTCATCACTGTGACTTATCAGTGCAGGCCGAGGAGTGGATTTCAGGCACACACATTGTCCTATGTAACATCATTCATGTTTAATCGGAAATATAGGTTATTTATTTATGGTATACGACATGGGAGAATTTGGTTAAATCTTATATTTACCATTTTGCCGTCTCTTTTCTTCTTTGAGACAAGGGTGGAAGCTAATCTTGACTATTCTTTGAAGGTGAGGCTGGCCTGGAATTCATGATGCTCCTGCCTCTACCTTCTAGGCTTTGTGATTATATGTTTATATTACAACACCTGCCTGAATTTCATATCTGATTGGGACAATTTGAGGGGTGTGCATTTACAGGCAAATTTACTTATTTTGTAATTATAGTAGTCATTTTGACTATCATTCTAATGTTTAGTTTTCATTTCCTTTTGAATGGATGCCCATTAATTTTCTCCAGAGCTATGTTTTCTGGGGTACTAACCTTGAAAATGAAGTGGTTATATTTTTTAAAAGAGATATATTCCTGATGTGAGGACTATTTTCTTAAGTGATCTGAGTGGTGATAAACATTAAGCATAAATTACAATTACTGTACATTGAGATTACTGTAATAGAGGTCTTATGTCTTGCCCTTGACTCCATCTCTGCTAAATTCATTTAAGTTTTCTTTTTCACATGGAAATGTTATTAGTGTCTCAGGCTAATGACCTTCCCATCGGCTAATAGTAGTTGTTCTTGTTGGTTCTCTTGAATCTGGCAGTACCGTTGCCTCTTGCTGACGAATAGTTTTATTGACCTTCTAGTGAGGACAGTAGGTCTGATCTGAGTTAGGTTACTTGCTCGGCCCGTCTGCAGTGACATCAGATTTGGTCTGGATTTGTTTCAAAGCAATTCCTACTTATGGATGTCTGTTCTTTCCTGATTCTGTCAGTAGGACCTGGGAAGAAAGAAAGAAAATAATAATTTGGTGAAAGTTAGATCTACTCAGAAGCCAAATCAGAAAATAGTCAATGAACAAAATTCTATGGGCTCAACTTCCTTTTTAGTACTTGGAGTTTACTTGTAGTAACATAAACATCTCTGAAGGATGCCTTTTGAATTCTGAGAAATGTTTATATCCATATAATCATCACTAGTGTGAATATCTAGAATATTGTCAACCTACAGGATTCTCTCCTGACTCTTTCAAGTCATTATCATGTTAAAGGAAAGCTACTCTTTTGTTTTCTATTACTAATAGTACACTTTGATCAGATACCAAAGTGCATTTTACTCTTTGGTTGGTATATGACATCTCACCACCTTGCCTTTCAGTATACTTCCTTTCCCTATAGATACTTCTCGGTCTCTTGTTGTTTTGAAAACCTCTACTCTGCCTCATCTAAGGACACTTGATAGTTTGGTTAAACAATAAGAAGCAGTTATTGAATGACCTAGGCAAGGCAGAAGATTCCTTTGGGCAACATGAACATCACTGTCATTATTATTGTAGCACCTACATTGTTGAATACTTACAATTTATTATGCATATATCATTTTTATATATCTCATTCAGTATTTTGTATATTGTGGTACTGAGGTTTATATATATATATATATATATATATATATATATATATACACACATATTAATATTTTTATTTATTTTGATGTGTATATTTGTGTTGAATGTGTATCTATGCATGTGATCAGAAGAGAGTGTCAGATTCCCTGGAACTAGGCTTATAGGCAATTATGAGATGCCCAATGTATACACTGGGAATCAAATTCCACTCTTCTGGAACAACAGCAAATATCCTTAACTCTCTACCACTCTGCCACTGGTTTTCAACCTGTGGGTTGTGACTCCCTTTGGGGGAAGTGGTGTCAAGCAACTACTCCACTGGGTTTGCATATCAGATAGTTACACTGCTATTCACAACAGTAGTAAAATTACAGTTATGAAGTAGAAAGAAGAATAATTTTATCATTGGGGGTCACCACACATGAGGAACTGTGTTAAAGGGCCATAGCATTAGGAAGTTCGAGAACTCCTGACCTAAGAAGCCATCTCTCCAGTCCATGTTTAGCTTTTATGATAGCCAAATTAAATAATGATTGATGTGCACCATATGAACTTTAGATATGGCAGTAATAAAGCCCAGACAGATTGCATAGTTTGTATAAGGTTATACAGCTAGTAAGTTGTAAATCGCTAGCCCATGCTTGGCTTTATAGTAATAAATAAACGATTGTTGAATGATGTGTATATGAATCCACCAAAGGTCATTGGTTCTGCCATATGTGGAGCTACATCTTTGTAATCCTAGCACTTTGGGCATAGATGCAGAAGATCAAGGGTTTAATGCCAACTTTGATTATATAAAGAGGCCACACTTTAAGCAATCTAAATGGTAAAACAAGCATCCCTGTTACTCTGTTAGTTTTAATTCTTACTTTGTTGTCATGTCAGAAGGCAATATACTGGAGAAAAGCCCTGTCATTGACTCTTGATGGTTTAATCTGATAAACACCTGAGCATATTTATAGTGTAACTAAAGATCACCAGACACAAAGCTTTAACCTAAATGAATCAGTTATCAATGGTTGGCTTTCTAATCCCTAGATAAGTTAGAGATACAATTTTGTTTGAGCATCCTAAGACAGTATGCCAGAGTTATGACATAAACTGTTTCATTAAATCTTTATAATAATTTATGGGAAATAGAATATACGTACTTTCTTCACTTTTGACAGATTAAAAGAACTGAGTCTCTGAGATGGAAACTACCTTTCGTAATATCATCAAAATATGAGAATGATAGTCCAAAGATCAGGGACTGTTTACTAAAGGGGTTCTTCCTCTATACCACTCATATTCTATAATGCTTAGCTGTGACAGTGACTGTGGTGTTGCCAGTCTACTCTGATGCCATTGTCAATCTGTACTCACTCTGGTTCTACTCCTGACTTGCACTGATCCAGAACACAGGTCCTTCAGTATGATCTCACTGACTCTTGTGATGTCCACACACATTAATTTATATGTACTTGTAGCTGGGTTATTACTGTGGAGTAAGTTCAACTTTCACTTTATAAAAGTTTTTTTGTATATGCTTCTAAAATGGAAAGATAAAGGAATGAGAATTTGAGCCAGGTTTGTCTGCGGGTGTATTTACTTCCTAACCACTGTTATACACTGCTTCCCTAGACAGCACATTTCAATCTTTTCAAATCCCACTCTGCTCAAATGTAAGTTGCCTTCCATCCATCAGTATGAATATAATTAGGGAGAATGTACTCATACGTGCACAATTGTTATGGTATTGTGGTCTTTTCAAAGAAACGAATGTCTGGGTTTTGTTGTTATTGTTGTTGAGTTACTAGTATGTAGCACACTGTGGTGTGTCTTGGGCTGCAGCATTAAAAGAAACAATTTCTGATGGTAAAACATGTCCTTTCTTTTCCCACTGGCCTTGGATATTCTAACTTTTTCCTTTTGCAAATCCTGTTTCACATCGCTTTCTCATTCCCTGGAGCCCTTATGGTAGGGAATTGGCCATACAACTAAGGCTATAACAGTTAAGCAGGGCTAGTCAGAATACAATCATTTTCTAGCACTGTATAAGGGAGGGTTTTTTTTTTCACACATTTCCTTGTGCACACACTTCTACTTCACTGTTGAATAAAACTTCACTTGTTTATTTTATTTTTCATTACATGGTATATGCTTTCAGTCTGCTGTTCATCTGAATCATCTGTTTCATTTTCCTGTTCAGTCCTCCTCAATTCTCCCTCCCTCTCCTATTTTCCCTCCTCCCTGTTCTTGTCAACAGATGTCAGTGGATTGATTAACTGAATGTGTTTCCTTTGGGTGAGCTAGGCTCATTGGAGGAGTCTCCTTTCTGGCTTTCCTCACTTGATAGTTGTATTAATGGCAATGAGTGAAATCACCCCCACTTCCTTGAAATGTACTTGCATGGAATAAACTTTTCACTACTTATTATATAACAAAATTTTAAATGAAAAAATTAAAAATGTGGGCTTTTAGTTTTCATACTATTTATGCTACGTTCCGTTAGATAATATTTCCAAAAATACATCTTGTTAACAAGAGACACCCGCCTTGAACAAGCATATTAATTATAGTTCTCAAAGTTGGGAATCATGTCATGTTTTCCTCTGTGCTGCAGGAACCTATGTTTAACAGCCATAATTAACAGTGACGGGTCTATTGAGTGGTTATAGGTAAGTTTAATAACAAACACGAGACCCAGCTCTTTAAAAAAAAAAACCCTCCTGAAAACATAGGTAGCATTTCAACTGCTCTTAAACTGAGGGTTAGTAAACAGCTCGGGTTCTTAAAATATTTATCTTGCTGATAAAAGTAAACAACCCAAAGAAAGCAGGCTGAATGCAGTTCTTGAATATGCCCATAGATATTTTCAGAATTCTTTTTCAAGCCTGACTTTGAAAGCATTGAGAATTGACCTGCTTATTTTGCCTTTGATTCTCTCTGTCTCTCTCTCTGTGTGTGTGTGTGTGTGTGTGTGTGCGTGCGTGTGCGTGTGCGTGTGCGTGTGCGTGTGCGTGTGCGTGTGCGTGTGTGTGTGTGTGTGTGTGTGTGTGTTTGCCTCTCCCCTTGGGGGGTTTATCAAATGTTAAGTCTTCTAAGAGCTCTAGGATTTGCACTGGTTTTCAGAGCTCACAGAACAATGAGAGGCATTCTCTTGCAAACAGGGCAGGGCACTCCTTCTTTGTTTTTCATCCTAAGAACAATTGTTTTCCAAGTAGCCGGAAACTGGACTGTTTGGCTTGGTCAGGTAGTGTCCCACAGTCGCCATGTATCCGGCAGGCGGTTTTATTACAAACATCAGTGTGCTCATTAACCTCGTGATGTGGCGGCTGCCTAAAAAAGCAACACGGAAAAGTTGTGTCACCAAAGGTGAAACTTGGAGAGGAGCTGCGTGGTGCCTGGCATGACAAAGCTGCTTCCAGGCAGCCCTGGATAGCAAGGGCAGCAGGAGGATGTGCCCCCTTGCTCTTCATGTCTATGATGTGACCCACTGAAGTGGAGATTTCACAAAGAACTGTGGCTGCAGGCTCAGTCCAGGGAGCCTGAATTTTGGAAGTAGAAAGCTGCCCTGGGTTCTAGTGTGCCAGCTGGCAAGTGAACTGGGAAAGGCATTAATATTTGCAGCCTCAACCACTAGGGAGGACTGGAGGAGTTGCTTTCCTCCTTTTTCCCAGCCCAGGACCTAGTTCTTTGACAGGCACCTCAAAGACCAGACCCAAGAGGCCAAGATTCCATTGATAGCCTGAAAGTCATACTTTGGCCAATGCAAGAGCTTTTGCATTCTGTATTTTGGTTAATGCTAATTCAGTTTTAGCTGTTCCAAAACTGAGCATGCATCTTGAGAAAAATGCTCTCGGCTCTTTTGAATTTATTTGGGATTTTATATTGTTTATGTTTCATTGCGCTGCTTTTTTGAGATTACAAAATAATGCATGTTCACTGAGGAAAATTTGGAACATCTTAAGTGCACAAAGAAAATATCAATCAAGGATTCATTTTCACATTAATTTTTAAAAAATATTTTCTTTCCAGTCTTTGTTCTGTGCATGTTTGAGCATATTCAAAGACATGGATAATTTGAAATCTGTATGTGGAATCATACAGAATCAACTATTACCTACTCATTTTTCTTCCATAATATGTTTGTGTGATTAAACAGCCTGTGCCCTCATCCTCAACCAGCTAATTAAAAGGCTCAAATTAAGGGGAAAGCAGAGAAGTGAGATTGATTTTCAGTATGGCCACATTGGGAAAAGGGACATAGAGACCCAGCGAATCCCTCAACCTTCCTTGGGATTAAAGTTTAAAGAGAGGGCCAAGTATTTGTACATCTAAGCAGTCCTGGTCAATGTGTAGCCCTGCCTACCATGACCCCATCCTTGTCTGGGCTTCAGTTTCCTCATGTAGGGTGGGGTCTGACAAGCTCTTAGAAATGTGTAAACTCTCTTTCTAAGAGATAAGTCCTTGCTGTGGCTGCTGTCTTTCTTTTTTTTTTTTTTTTTTTTTTCCCCAGCCTGAGATTCCTTGGGGGAATTTCCATTTCTTTGGAGTCCACTGTTTCAAGAGTCTATTAGTCAAACTGAGACTTCATTTCTGCCAGGCCGCTTACATTATAATGATCTTCTGTCTTAAATCTGTCATCATTTGTAGTGTGTGTACTGGGTGTGGACTTGAGCATGATAAAAGAGACAGATGGTGATTTTGTGTCCATGAATCAAAGTTTTTTCAACACCTCCTGGGGAGCCTTCTCTTTGGAGTGTATATATATATATCACACACACACACACACACACACACACACACACACACACACACACCATCGAAAAATCAAAATTAAAGATATATGGACACCTATTCATACATCTAAATGCATAACACATATAACCCATAGAATAATCCTCTAAGAATACACAAAAAGGCCAGGAAATATAGCTCAATGATTGTCTAACATGTCTCATGTTCTGGATTGAATTCCCATCAGATATCTTCCCCCAAAGGACCGTTTAGAGTAGTGGTTCTCAACCTGTAGGTTGTGACTCCTTTGGGAATTGAAAGACCCTTTCACAGGGGTCACATATCAGATGTAAGGCATATCAGATATTTACACTATGACACATAACAGTAGCTAAATCACAATTGTGAAGTAGCAATAAAAATAACTTTATGATTGGGAGTCACCACAACATGAGATACTGTATTAAAGTGTCATAACATTAAAGAGGTTGAGAACCATTGCTTTAGGTGGTTCGTTTAGATATTTATAGATTTTACTCATATTCTTGGTTGTCAATAGATATATACATGAATATATACTTAACATTATAATATGAATGAAATATTGCTATTAATTACTTTCAAATTGACATTTCTGCTTCAATTCCTGCAGTTATGTTAACATAAAATAAATTACATAGAAAAAATAAACAACACCCCATATACTCAAATGTCTTAGAATGTCAGCAATCATCTGGACTAATTACCATATAACTTACTTTTTGTGGCAACTGCTAATTTACAATAATTCATCTTCTATATAAAAATGGATGCGTCATTGAAAATATGGATTTTAGGGACTTGTGTTTATATCTGTTTTTTCTTATTTGTTTTTAAGCTCCAAATTTTCTATGCTGGAGACAGTTACGTTTTTCTTACACAATCATTTTAAGATTCTGTTATCAGAGACCCTTGCTATAAAGCCTGGATTTAGGTTCAACTTTTCACCAGCATCAAAATATTATGATATAAATATATAAATGATGGCAAGACACCAGGCAGTTACATACAGGTTAGGTCCATACTAAGATGAGAACTATTCTCTCTGTTTCTTCCTTCCCTATCTTAGTATCAGTATATTTAATTGTGGGACCCAGGGAGCTTAACTGGAAGATTAGTTATGAAAAATTACCATGCTGGTGTTTGGATTTCTTATTACACATTTTTGGTGTCAGGGGTCAGGGTTTTTAGTATGGCAGAGCTGTCTCCACTGTCAGCTTGTAATTTTTAAAAATTACTAATTTCAAGGCATTCTTGTTACAGATTGAATGAACTAACACATGGGAAAAAACCAAAGAGAAAAATAGTATCTAGAACTTGGTCACTAGTGATATTGGTAAGGTTACAAAAATAGTGATGTCTTTTATATTGATTATGCAAGTTAGAGGAGCCTCATTAAAGGGTTTATGGGAAATAGAAACAAATCTTTAGCTTTGTACTGGTATATGACAGTCAACCACCATTTTTAATGATTTCCTATTCACCAATTTGTTCTTTAATTCATTAATTGATGGATTTACTTAGTAAATATTTACAGAACTTTCTGTGTGCCAGGTGCCACTTTTGACAGTGAGAATACAGTAGTAAATGCCACATATAATTGTCCTATGCCTTCATAGAACTCTTAATTTACAAACTTAAGTTTGGGACTCAGGCTATTGATGCAGGAAACACTTTTCTTTCTCTTGGTGGTGTGCCTCAAGGAGGTTTTGCTATGGATGGATTTTGAGACAATGTCCCATTGTGCAATGTTGAGTGGCCTGGAACTCTTTATATAGACTAGGCAAGCCTTGAACTCCCAGAGCTCTGCCTGCCTCTGTCTGTCCAATGTTGGGGTTAAGAGAGCAATGTCAGGGAGTTCTTGATCTGCTATTTGTCATATTCACTGGGGCTCTGGCCAGGCCAAACTCTCAAAGATGTCAGATGAAATGCATGCCGGATGCAGAGTGTTGATCTACAGTCCAGGAACCACCAAAGCTGTGCTTCCAGAACCTGCCTGGATATTAGCATAATCTCTCACAATGTATTTGCTCCATCATGATAATCTCATTCGATAGACCTAAGTGGAAAGCTTACAAAGAAACAAAAGTAATGCACACACATATATATGCCTATATGTATGATATATATGTATCTGTGTGATTTTTAATTTCAGGTAAGTTTGGGAAACACTGTCCTAGAAACAATCACAGGATTACCATAAACTGTGTGTAAATATGAATTATTTTCTGTTGAGCAAAGTCTATAGTGTTACACAGGTTATTGGGAATTAGACACTTCAATAATTACCAATTATTTAGTCAAGTAGTGCCCTGAGATCTAGGTTTACTCTTATTGTCAGTGCAAGTGCTTCAGGCCCTCAGTTTGCTCCTGTGATCATAAGTTGAATAGAATGTTTCCTTGTTTCTTTTTCTGTTTTTCTTATTTGTTCTTTCTTTCCTATCAAGTCCATTTTTTTCTTTTGGCTTGCTCACTCTTAAAGAAAAAAAATGCGATAGAAAGAAATAGAGAACTTGGGTCTTTCCAAAGGACTGAGAGGGAGTTCTGAAAATGACATTCAGAGCTGGCAAATCCCTGGACACTGTTAGGATAGAAGATGTCAATGTCTAAGTTTTGATCATTCTGGGAGCTTGAATTTTAGTAGGGCAGGGGGTAGGAGACATTTTTCTGTGTCTAGAACAGGAAGATGTGGGCAATGGCCCGTCTTAAATATTACTTTTCTATTTATGCTTGGGAGCTCTTGGAAGACAGGACTGCAAGTGTGAGGACCTACCTCCTCTCATCGTGTGCTTATCAAGAAGGGTCTGCTGTAATTGGCTCATGAGCAATCAAGTGCATTGACATATTGCTGCTAGTTATTTGGAGTTATAAATGGTGTCTATTTCTCTGCGAAATTGGGAGTTCAGCTGCATAGGATGACCTGGTTTGTATCACATGAGTCTTTGGCACTTTGACAGATTTCACCATTTAATAAAACACCCAGCTTCCTCCTTCTACCTCTCTGGACATAAAAGCAACCTTTGAATTTATGACACAGAGAGCATACTTTGAAAGGGCACAATGCACAAAGAAAGGAGGAAAAGGAAGTGAGGCAGTTCATCTCATCTTCTGAGGCCATTGTCTCCAGACAAGTGACAAAACTGAATACCTTGAAAAATCTTGTATTGATTTTTAGTGCAGAAGCATCTCCCTAGGATCTGAAAAGCCCAGGGAAGGACAATGAACTTGTCCCCTGCCTTCAAGTCAGAGTTGACTCGCTTAGGTTACATGACTGGAAGAAATGAACATAGCTGCTCGGCTGAGAGTAAGACTATGTCTGGACACATTTCTCTGAAGCAAATTCTATCACAGTGAAGCTTGATTGATGGAAAGGATACTGGGAATTGGACATCAGTGGTGAGCAGAAAGGCAGTTAGACTAGTGGAAGAGCTTGATGAACTTTTCTTTTAATAGCATTATCTTTAGTGTACCAAGATGTTTCTTTAGGGATCAAGAGAAGCTTGATTGAAAAAGAAAGAAAAGACAACCTAAGTGGTTTCCTGATTATTTTATCAAACAAACAAATGTGATTGAGAACCAGGAGGCCCTTTAGAAATTGTCAAATTCAGATTCCTTATCTAAAGCATTGACTCCAATTGCAATTTCTAAATTTAAAAGAGGTTCCTTTTAAGTCAGAAATATTCTAATTTCTATGATCCAGGAGATTTTTCTCTTGACCTTCCCTCCATTGACTCTGACATGCCATGGTTGAAACCAGGTCCTTGTGGGTGGCTGTTATTAAGCTGCTTTCCTTTGAATGTTTACAGTAACTGCTGTGACCTAAATAAGAAGGTTTGCATTGTTTTCCCACATAAAAGTGGAGCAGTTTCTAAAAGTATGTTCATTTCTTTTGACACTATTATGTTTACTGAAGACTAAAGAACCAAAACATTACTTGTTTCTTTTTTATGTGTTAGGCGAGTGAGTACACACTATTCCTATACAATGTACATGTTTCGGGCCTTTGTGTCCAACAACCATGCTTTCTTGAACTAGAGCGTCACAAAAGTTCCACGAAGTGGCATTGTTGCCAAATATCTCTTTAAAATTTCATTTTATCTTTCGTTGAGATAAAAATACCATAAAATTTACCATCTTAAATATATGAAGATTGGTAGCATTGAATATATAACCAATGTGTGGGGAAATAGAAGGATCCAGAGGGTCCTAGAAACCTACAAGAAGAACACTATGATGGTCAGATCTGGGACCAGGGGTCCTCCTCAAACTATGGCACCAGCCAAGGACAATATGTGCAGTAAACATCGAACCCCTACCCAGATCTAGCCAATGGACAGGACATTCTGCACAGATGAGTGATGAGTGGGGATTGACTTTCACACGAACTCTGGTGCCTCATATTTGACCACATCCCCTGGATGGGGAGGCCAGGCGGCACTCAGAGGAAGGACAGCATGCTACCAAGAAGAGACTTGATACCCTATGAGCATCTACAGGAGGTGGATGTCCCCCTCATTCACAGTCATAGGGGAGGGGAGTAGGGTGAAAGTGGGAGGGAGGGAGGAATGGGAGGATACAAGGTATGGGATAACAATTGAGATGTAATATGAATGAATTAATAAATAAAAATGGTGAAAAAAGAATATATAATCAATGTCTATAGTTTGTTGCATGAATTTGAAATTCTATGTTCATTAAACAACTTCCTATTCCCCTTCTACATTCTCTGGCAACAGTCACTCTAAATTCCACTTTTATGAATTATCTATGAGCATTAGATAACTCATGGAAGTAAAACCATGTAGTGTTTGCTGTTTAGCGACTGACTGATTTTGTTTAGCACAATATCGTTAAAGGTTATTCCTTTTCTAACATGTATCAAGATCTCTATCCAATGAATAACAATTCATTGACCACATTTTGTTTTCTCATCCATGGATATACATTCAGTTCATGTCCATTTTTGCCTTTTATGAATAATAACACTATAAAAAATGGCATACACCTTTAATCCCAGTAGGGAGGCAGAGTCATCTCTGTGAGTTCAAGGCTAGCCTGGGTTGGAATAGAAAGAAAGTTGCAGATCAGTCAGGGCTATACAGTGAGATCTTGTCTTGAACAAACCAAATTAAAAGTTACTTTGTTTTCTACACTTACATGCATGTACATAAACACAAGTACACATAAAATAAAAATAAAGTCTCAAGAAAATTAGAGTAGGTCTTTTTCTCTTAATTAATAGGGAAGATTATTTTAACATGTTGATTTGTTTTGTTACCCTTTAGCCCTAGCTTACTGAAATTAGATGATAAATTAGTTATGTTCCCCATGATTGTTATCAAATATCTGAAAAAAACAAGACAAGAAAGGAAAATATTACTTTAACTCATGGTTTAAGGGATAGATACAGTTCATCATGATGGACAAAGCATTACAGTAGGAGTGTGAGGTGACTGGCCACATATGTGCATAGTCAAGAAACAGAGGGACAAGTGCTGACTGTCAGCCTGGTTTTTGCTTTATAATCATCTTAGAACCCCAGGCCATGTTCTGGTGCTAAGTACATTCATGGTATGTTTTTCTTCTCCCAATTAAATCTCAGGAAACACTCTTTGCTTCCATGACTAGACTTGTATCTTCTAGGTAATCCCAAACCTAGTCAAGTTTGCAATGAACATCACCACACATCAGACTAAAATGAACCCAGATCCTCAAATTCTAAGGTCTTGGGGTATTGCAGTGTCAATCCAAGTGACTTGCAACTTTGAGAATTTGGAAGTAGAGACTGAGAATATTCTAGATCTCCTTAAGAAGTTGTTGTGTTTGTTTTGCATGTGAACGTCCTGTATGGTTATCTATTACCCTCTATTCCTCCATTCCTGTGCCCTTTGCACTATAGTATAAAATTGTTGGACACAGGGCCTTTATTATTCTTCTCTGGATTCTTAATACCTAGGACAGAACATTGCCCACCAATAAAATAAAACAAATGTTTGTATGAATAGGAATTTGATTTATTCTGTCATTTAGGAAAGTCACCCTCTGTAGTCTTGGAACAATTTAACATTTTTATTTGTTTTTATCTACTTCTTTCCTGTGTGAGACATGGCTTATGTTTAGGAGCACAAATTAGATTTAAGTATGGGGCCAAAATTTTTCCTTAAGTCTTTGTTGGGAGTGGCAAGCAAGATTTATTGAATACTTAGCGTCAGTGGAGGAATGATCCAAGTTTATGTTGTGGTTTTGATTTGTGAAGCCTCCTCTCATGTTATCCTCAGACATTTCCTTCCAGTTACCACGAAAGGTAGTCTGCATAGGTATTGCATGTGCTTTTGGGGTGAGCAGCTAGAACAATGAGTGCCATGTTTTGCTTAAGGCAAGTATTTGCTATTCCATGTATCAGCTTCTAACCCTTGACTTTCATGGCCCCTGCTGCCTTCTGAATCTCCTCCAGCACCTTCATAACTTTCCAGAAATAGAGATTTCCCAAAGTAGATACCGATTTCTAATAAAAGTTCTAGTAATGTGGACTTAGGACACAAAGACACATTTATTTTCAGGTGAAAGACAACAATTTAAAGACACACGCCTGTCAGTTTTGATTCCATTCATTCAAAGAGCTTAATCATGTAGAAGGCTCAGTGCACTGTGCTGAGGAAACAGTGGTGTGGAAGGCAGTTCCTGCTCACATGCTGTGCGAGCTGACAGTAGGCTACACGGCAAAGAAATGGTGCTCTAGCTGTGGAGCAGGAGCAGAATGTTGCAGCCCTTTCAGAAATGACAGTAAAGGGAGCTTAATGTCACTGATGGTGGTAACAGGAGGATCTGTCAAGGGTTATCAATTAAAGAGGAGGAAGAAGCATATTCTGGAAAGCAGGGGCATTTCTCAAAGGATGGAAGGTGAGCAAGAACATGACTGACTTAGAAAATGGAAGGAAATCCTTTATTCCTGATGGAGTGAGTCATGTCACTTTACACTGACAACGCTGGAACATGTTAAATTACAGCTTTACAACTCTAAGGGACAACGACATTGTTGACACATTTTCAAGGAAGATGTATACAATACTGCTTTCCATGCATTAACAAGGAGATTTCTTGAAAGGAAAAAAAATATATATATATATATAAGAAGACACAAGTACATTCAGTGCTAATAGTCTTGTTTAAATGCTGCTTTCAAACAAAATCTCAGGACACCTTTTTAAAAATAAACGAAACTCATTAGATACTAGCTAGAAGTGTTGGTATTCACATTTAATCCCAGCACTAGGGAGGCAGAGGCAGGCAGATTCCTGTGAGTTTGAGGCCAGTCTGATCTACATAGAAAGTTACAGGCCAGCAAATGCTGCATAATGAGACTCTATCTCAAAATAAAAAAAAGTCAAACAAAAAAACAAAAAACAAATTCTGTTAGAACTCAAGTTGAAGCATTTTTCCTCTGGGGCAAGGTAGGAAACTTTAAGATTTTGTCAGTTGTGTGCTCTATGATCAGAAGGCCATATATTGTGTCACAACTGTGTCATTTTCTTTATTGGAATCAGAATCAAAATTACTGAGATAGCTGAAACATGAACTGTTTGGCAGCATGTAAGGCACAAGAGACCGGAAGGAATTCTAATTAGCATTATTCATGCAAAATGTAGTTACATGGCTGCTATTAATAGGTCATAAATTTTTATAAAGTCAAAAGGCCATCAATATTTAGCATGCACCTCGGGGTAGAATACAACTCATTTGTGACTGCAAGTTAATTACTCATGTTGCCTCTGAACTTTGACTTGAGTATCTGCATGAGAGAAAGAGAGTACACTATCACTAATATTTCCCCAAATATCACCCCAAAAATGTCCAGATAGTTCAGTTCATATCATTTACTTTTTAAAAAACTGTTTGGTAACTTCTTAGGCTTTGGGTATTTCATGTTTATACATGTTTTGCCTGCATGTATGTATGTGTATTACATGCATGCCTGGTGCCCACAAAGCTCAGAGGAGAGCAGCAAATCTCCAGAAACTTAAGTTGTGGATAGTGCTGAACTACTACATGGGTGTTGGAAACTGAACCTGAGTCTTCTACAAGAGCATCCAGTTCTCCTCACCTTTGAACTATCTCTCCAGGACCCTCGTGGCACTTATTCATGGTTAGGTACTGGATGTCAGGTGTCAGGCTTGGTTGGAGGTATTGGCACAAAGGGATCGCACTCTATGCTATCAGCCCTCGAGAGGTTCACACACATTAGCAAAATGTCAGACAAGGAATAGTCAGGGTAAGGTATGGCCAGTGATATTGCTGAACACTCCTGGGAGCTGTGCAAGCTGAGAGCAGAACACTTGATTTTTGTCTTGAAGAGTCAGGAGAAGTTCTTTGAAGAAAGGTTCTGCTAGGATCTGAAAAGTTTATTAGGAGGTGGTCTGATAACGAGGAGGCAAAAAGATTCCCAAACAGAAGATATATCACATCTAAAGATATGGAAGAGAGAAGAATGGAGCAAAAGAAGGAAAAGGAAGAGGAGCTGTAAATGGAAATATAAGTGTATCTAACCCCATGCTGTGCTTTAAAGAAGGAGAGGCTTCACAGACAAAGAAGGTACACAAAGGCCTGCAACCTTGCTTATGAGAGTGAGGAGGAGATAGATTTTATTTTAAATGAATTTTCTAACCAACCAACCAACCAATCAAACAACAACTTTGGAGGGTTTCATAACGGGAAACACAATTTTAAAAGACCTGTGTGTATGTGTATGTGTGTGTGTGTGTGTGTGTGTGTGTGTGTGTGTGTGTGTGTGTATGTATGTGTTTGTGTGTGTTTGTGTATGTGTCTATTTGTGTGTGTGTGTGTGTGTGTGTGTATGCATGTGCCTGTATGTATGCACACATGCGCGCAAGCACGTGCACATGTACTTGCCCTAGGTATGTATATCTCTGGAGGTAAGAAGGTGATTTGTATCGAATTGATTCTCTCCATCCACCTTCTACCATGTGGGTTCAAGAGATTTAACTCAGATCTAGCCGATGGACAGGACATTCTCCACAGTTATGTGGAGAGTGGACACTGACTCAGACATGAACGCTGGTGCTCCATATTTGACCACCTCCCCTTGGTGGGGAGGCCTGATGAAACTCAAAGAAAGAATAAGCAGGCCACCAAGATGAGACTTGATAGGCTGTGGCCATATAGTAGTGGAGGAGGTCCCCCTCAGTCACAGACGTAGGGGAGGGGAATAGGGTGAAAACAGGAGGGAAGGAGGAATGGAAAGGAATGATACAAGGGATGGGATAACCATTGAGTTGTAATCTGAGTAAATTAAATTAAAAAAAAAAAAACAAAACACACACACACACAGAGATTTAACTCAGGCTTCAAGCATCTTTACCCACTGATTTCTCTCTGTCTCTCTCTGTCTCTCTCTGTCTCTCTCTGTCTCTCTCTCTCTCTCTCTCTCTCTCTCTCTCTCTCTCTCTCTGTCTCTCTCTCTCTCTCTGTCTCTGTCTCTCTCTCTGTCTGTCTCTCTCTCTCTGTCTCTCTCTCTCTGTCTCTCTCTCTCTTTCTCTCCCTCCTTCCCTCCCTCCCTCTCCTCCCTCCCTCCTTTTTTCTTTCTAAGGTTTTAAAAATATTTTAACATTGTGTGTGTGTGTGTGTGTGTGTGTGTGTGTGTGTGTGTACATGACTACTAGTATCCTAGAGATTTAGAGTCGTCTGATCTCCTGGAGCTGGAGTACAGGGAGTTAGGAGCCATTGTTATGCATTCTGGGAACCAAATTTGGGTCCTTTGTAAAAGTAGTCCATGCCCTTTACCTCTGAGCCATTTCTCTAGTACCAATGAGCCACCTCCTAAGTGCTCTATATCACTAAATTAGTGGCATCCATAAAATGTGGATGATAATGATAGATCCTAGATTAAGTTTTAAGGGTGCTGTTATTAGAATGGTAATCACTTTTAAGTATTTTAGACCTTTCTCCCTAAGAACTTCCAGTCAATTTTTAAGGAATGGTATAATGCGGCAGAGAAAAGCCTCTGAAGAGCTTTTCAGAAAAACTGTATTTTACCTTTATTCCTTATTTAACTGTGGTGGCAATGGAAGATGGGCATACTCCAATAGGCCACCCATGGGCTAACAAAAAAGACCTGTATACAGGTTCTGTAGCTTGCTCTTTTGCTTTGAAGCACCAAATTCAAAAGTGGAAGATGTCAATTGTGAAGAAAGCACTCCTAGTTAAAGGGGAGATGGACATGGATTGGTATAGCCCTCAGTGAAGGTGAGCTTTACAGACTAGTATTAGAAAGGCAAAATAATTTGCAATTATTCCATCAGAGGATAGATATCTGAACAGTTGTCAGCAACACTGGTGATATGTTATGGCTCAAAAAGAGATAGCGACTTTTAGTATGCACAAGTGTATAAAAGAACCAAAGCTTCTAACTAACAAAATTTGTGAATTTCACTACTTGCCGTAGTGAAGAAATGTAAGTCACTTTTGGGGGGTTGCTTTTGAAGGTAATTATTGCAACAAAGGCCTGAGAAAGTGTTAGGAAATACTCAGTATACCTTTTCCCAGAAATAGTTAAAAGTTGACCCTATGGTATTTATGAATTCCTTTTTATTGGGTATGATTTAATGAGTTTTACTCTAGTACAAGACTAAGTTAATATAGCTATTGCTTGGGGCTGCCTTCAACTGTGCCTATGCTAAAACCACATGGCTTCCATTTGAGGTGATCATAATGAATGCCTTCCTAATAAAGTGTCCTAGAGCATGCACTAATGCTTTTCTCGGAAGAAAGAACTCTGTCTTGTAAGCCAGGAACGTGTTATCAAGTGAAGAAACGAAAAGAGTTGATCACTCTGAAATGACACTTACAATCTATATGGGATATTTTATTTTATTTTAACTTTAAACACTCGGCTTTCTCATTCAAATTCTTAGTTAAGGGTCCTATTGCTGTGTTAAAACACTGTGGCAGCTTTGCAGTCTATCATCCAGGGAACTGGGGGCAGGAACTCAAGGCAGGAAGCTGGGATGCAGCAGCTGATGCAGAGGTCATGGAGGGCTGCTGCTTATTGGCTCATTCTCTTGCTCAGCCTGCTTTCTTACATACTCCAGGACCACCAGCACAGGGGTGGTACCACCCACAATTGATTGGGTCCTCCCACATTAGCCACTGATTAAGAAAATGTATCATATAGGCTTGCCCACAGGTAGATTTTTGTGGGGGAACTTTATTAATTCAGGATCCTTCTCAAATAGCTTTATCTTATGTCAAGTTGACAAAAAATTAGCCAGCACATGCCTTTCCTATTGCAGTTATTGTTCTAGATGTAATGATATAATGATATAGTAATAGGTAAAATAAAGGTTCTACCTTTTTGGCTATAGTTTGTGTGTCTGTGTGTGTGTGCGTGCGCGCGCGTGCCTCACACCCCCCGTATAAAGTATACGTGGTTATAGTTTTGACTTTGTTGATTAGGGACGGTCTCACTGAGAAGAACACATGAGTAAAACCCTCAGAGGCCCCCCTGTGCAGTTATGCGTGAGAAGGTGATTACCATATTCTTCAGGTTGCTTGGGGAAAAGATAAATTTTTAAAAATTGCATCATCCAGAAGTCAAGTATTGAGAGTTTATTTTATTTAAGAGGAGGAAAACCCTTTCTTCTGAATACATTCCTGTAGAATTTTTGCAAGGCAGACTTTTAAATGCAGTATCCAGTTATATGATTCTTAAAAGTGCACTAACAGCTATTTCTTCATTGTAGCCTTGGAAATTTCTGTATATGCACACAGATAACATTTACAAATACTAAATTGCTGTGTACCCATGGCCATACCCTACTCGGTGCAAAGCTCCTTGCTTATTTACAAATGCAAGCTTGCTGGATTTTCATTTCTAGGAAAGGAAGCATGAAATTTTTCAAACACTTTGAAGAATGAGTATCTCTCTGGTGCATGGTTTACTTGAACCACTCTGAGCCATCTGCCTCCTAAAACTGGGAGGAGTTATCAGCTAGATCAATCAGTCTCTCTGAAGCACATGCAATATACAGGCAATAATAATGCTTCCATGTGCATTGTGGATTGTGTGAGAGTGGTTGCTCTTGTTCCATATTTGGTGAGAGTTAAGGGTGAGGGATACTAGCTACTTCTGTGTCCCAGATAGACAAGTAGGACAATTCCCACTGCTTTGGAGGTGCACAGTGGGAATGTCACATATCGAGAGTGGAATGTGATTGCTCCAACCTCCTTTGGGCAAGATATGAACATGTGATACTTCAATCTTTGTGCCTATCTATAAACAACAATGGCATAGACAAATAACTGCGCTACGTGGAAAGGAGCCCCATGTTGACTTCCTCCCACTGACGTTCTGGAAAGTATTTGTCTGTAATAGGATTTGATATGTCTGAGGTGGCAGTGTCCTTATAAAAAAAGAGCAGGGACTTGGGACCCTTGGTGCATTCCAGTTTTTGTGGATCTTTATGACCAGAGTAATAATATTACGTATCTGTTGAGCTTGTTGAATAGAACAATATATGTGGACTCACCATACTTTGTTTAATAAATAGAGTTAATATTTTTGGAAGACTTTTGTTGGTCAAAAGCTCTTCAGTAATCGAAAGAAAATTGTTCTTTAAAAAATTTTGTTCCTTATCAAGACATTCTTTTAACTTAACACTAGACACATTTGAAATTATTTGTTCCATTTCATGATGTGGGTGCCTAGTGCCCTCAGAGGGTTTCACAGCTTCTGGAACTGTAATTGCTGAGGGTTGTGAGCCTAACTCAGGTCCTCTGAAAGAGCAGCAAATGCTCTCTTGTCCCTCCAGCCCCATATTTTTTTCATCTGGATAGCTTCTTCCTACACCCCAAGGAACATGTGAACAATTTCCTATTGAAAAATAGAACATAATTTATTATGATAGTGGCAGCTTCAAGTCAACAGAAAAGCTTCTAATTCTGTTGCCTTGTTATTAATAAGTTATGAAAATAGTACAGATCTCTATTACTATATAAACTAGAATAATTTCTAATTTCAAACAAAACACCCTGATGATGCTTCAGTTCATTTAACAAAAAAGACCAATTATCCTGTTGAGTTTCAAATGGTGGAAGTTTTTTTGAAGGAAATTTAAAAATATTTAGGAAATTTCCAATGACCCTGATACTTGAGTTCATTTACCTTTTTGAAATGTATATCAGGGTAGCCCTTATACTACACACTGTAGTCCTTTTCCAGTGAGAACATTTAAAATCGAATATTGAAGAAACACTTGGAGGTGGTGTGTTAAATAAGCACACATAGTATGTATCTCAGCAAGATGAGAATAGCAGTATTAATAGTTCATCATAGGTTAGATTCATCATAGGTTAAATTATTTAATGCATCTGATACTTAGAATAACAATATACATAGTAAGCACTGTATAAGTGTTTGCTATTATTGCTGCTGTTGTTATTACATTCTATAAGGAGATTACTGGCTTGGAGCATCTCTGTCTAAAGCCTAAAGCCTGGAATCTCATAGAGAAAAGGAGATCATGAAGGAATTGGGGTCAACAAAGAAGCAAAAGTATCTTTCACATATGAGAGACACTCATGACAATTGTCTTTTTAAATTTTAACTTAAAAAATAATAAAATTGTTATGTATATGGATATTTTGCTCATGTGTAGGTAAGTGCACCATGTGCATGCAGTACCCTCAGAGGTTGAAAAAGGGTGTTGGATCTCTTAGAACTGGGATTTCAGACCATTTTGAGCCTCCAGGTAGATGCTGGAAACTGAAACCGGGTCCTTTGGAAGAGAAGGCTGTAAGTGTTTTTAACTACTGAGCCATCACTCCCAGCCCTGTGATAACTGCCTTCCTGAGTCAGGTTTATCTTAATGTGATATCTAGATTCATCCATTTTCCTGTAATAACATTTTTTCTTTTGTGTTTTTGTTTTTGATAGTGTTTCATGTAGTCCCAGGTAGTCTTTCTCTAGCTAGCTAACCAAGGATGTCTTTGAACTCCTGATCCTCCTATACCTCCCAAATGCCAGGATTATCATTGCTTTCCTTTACATAATTTTATTTTTAATTTCTTCTTTTTATTGTATATGTATATGCATTTTACCTGCATGTATGTATGTGGGCCATGTGTGTATCTGGTGCCTCCAGAAGCCAGAAGATGCCATCAGATCTCCCGGGACTGGTTACAGATAATTATGAGATGGCATGCGGGTACTAGAAACTGAGCCTGAGTCCTCTTCAAGAGCAGAAGTGCCATTTCTCCCATGCCATTATTTCACATTTTTTTTTACTTTTCAGCTGAGAAAGATGATTTATTGTACACAAGCTACACTTGGCAAAAAGTGGACAGAGCTAGTCCCAAATTCCAAAGGTCCAGAGAGGGCCAGCGGGACTGTTCTGTGTTAAGGAAGGCAGTTTGTCAGGTAGTCTCTGTGAGATGATGTTCCAGGTCCTCTGAGCCTCATTACCAATGGCAGCATACAGTCACCCAACTTGTACCAGCATCCCTGCCTTCAGGATACTTTACTTCTGCTCCTGTAGCTGCCATGGTGCACCAGGTGCTTTACTTGGATCTCTGGCTCATGTCTTTACTCTTTTAAAAATTTTTTTTATTAATTTATTCTTGTTACATCTCAATGGTTATCCCCTCCCTTGTATCCTCCCATTCTTCCCTCCCTCCCATTTTCCCCTTATTCCCTTCCCCTATGACTGTTCCTGAGGGGGATTTCCTCCCCCTGTATATGCTCATAGGGTATCAAGTCTCTTAATACCACCCTGAACGCGCCTGATCTTGTCTGATGTCTTTACCCTTTAGCTTCAATCTGTACATTTGCTGCTTCCTCCACTTGACTCTCATGCTGCAGGAGTTTCAAGGAAGATGGCACTAAAGCCTAGAGCCGTTATTTCATTCTTAATGGGGGAATAATGCTCCAATGGGTATATATAGCATGTTTACCTTATTCTTTCATCTATGTTTTCTTTTCAAGTTAATTCCATAATGGCTATATTTACATCTCATAAGCAATGTTTAAGAGTACAACTGTGTATTTTCCTCTTAGAATTTCTTTCATTGTATCACACGTGTTCTGGCAAAGTATATTTTCATTTATTTCTAGGCTTTTAAAATCCAACCTGATTTCTTGGATGGATGACACATTGTTCAAATGTATTCAATTCAATCTTCACTTTTACAATTATCTGTATTTTTGTTGTTTATTTCTTTTTTGTTCATTATAATCGGAAAGATATAAGAAATACTTGCAATTTTCTTATACTAGTTATGATTTGCTTTATGCCCTAAAACATAATCTTTCTTGAATAAGTTTTATAACCTACTAGAAAGAATTCTCATTCTGAATCTCTTGGATGGAGTAGTCTATACACATCAGTGGACCTACATTGTTCTTCAGTGTTCTCTCTCTCTCTCTCTCTCTCTCTCTCTCTCTCTCTCTCTCTCTCTCCCTCCCTCTCTCTCCTCCCCTCTCTCTCCTCTCTCTCTCTCTCTCTCTCTCTCTCTCTCTCTCCCCTCCCTCTCTCTCTCTCTCTCTCCCTCTGTCTCCTCTCCATTTCTCTCCTCTCTCTGTCTATCTTACATCCTCCCTCTATCTTACATCCTCCCTCTCTTCTCTGTCTCTCTGCTCTTTGTCTCTCTTTTCTCTGTGTCTCTGTGTCTGTCTCTGTCTCTCCTGTCTATCTCTGTCTCTCCCCCATCTCTGTCTCTCTCTCATCTCTGTCTCTCTCCCTTTCTCTCCCCCTCTGTCTCTGTCTCCCATCTCTGTGCCTCTGTCTGTCTCCGTGTCTCTGCCTCTGTCTCTCTCTGTCTCTCTCTGTCTCTCTGTCTCTGTTTCTGTCTCTCTCTCTCTCTCTTTCTGCATTTCTAGTGGTTTCCATGAGAAATGTCCATCATAGGTTCATGTCATGCTATGAGATGGCATATTGAAGTCAAGTCACCCACTGTTAGTGTTGAGGACCTACCTGAGCCTTTGGGTGATATTGCTTGTTTTTTGCCATTAAAATACTGATGCTTCATGCATATGAGTTAATCTTTTGACATATTATTCCTTTAATAATATGCAGTGATATCTTAGTCTTTTTTGATGAACTTTGGTTTAAGCTTCTTTGTTTTGGATGTAGCTATTTTTTAAAGACAGTTTGTTTGGGTATCTTTTTTTCATCCTTTTATTATCAGACTGTGTTTGTCTTTGACAGTGAGTGTATTTCTTTCAGCCAGCAAATAGCTGGCTCTTCTTTTTAAAATTTAGTCTGTCATTCTAGATCTTTTAGGTGGGGAATTGAGACCCGTAACATTCAGAATTATTACTGTGAGGAATGTATTCATTCTTGTCGTTTCTTTTGTCCGTAATGCTTAAGTATTTTCTGATCGTCATTTGCATCCTTTTTACTCTTCTAGTGACATTTCATGTTTCCCATATTCATATTATTGTGTTTATCTTCCTTTTGGTTTGTAGGAATCTGTAAGTATCTTGTGCAGAACTGAGTTAATGACCCTGAATCCCTCTAGTTCGTGTTTGCCATGAATGGTCATTTTGCTGGGTTCAGTACTCTAAAGTACTAGTTCCTTTTGTTAGAGCTTCCCTGGCTTTTAGAGTTATTTTTGTGAAATTAGCTGTTATTCTGGTAGGTTTGCTTTTCTATATGACCTAGCACTTCTCTTTCATCTTTCCATGTTTTCTTGTTGATTTTCTGTACTTTTTAAATTATGGTGTGACATGGAGCAATTCTTTTCTGTCAAATCTGCTAGCGCTCTAAAAGTCTCTCGTGCCTGGCTATTTTTTTCCTGTAAAATTTAAGAAAGGTTTTGGCATTATTTTATTAAGCATTTCCTTAGGCCTACTGCTTAGTCCTTTTCCTCTTCTATGCACATGATACAACTTTGGCCTTTTCATGGTGTCCTAAAGGTCTTGTATATTCTGTACTTAATATCTTATTTTTCATTGTTATCATACGAGTCTTCAGTTTATCTGCTTCATCCTTCAGCATTGATTATTTTGTCTTCAACTTGGTCCAGTTTGTTGGTGAGGCTCTCAATTGACACTTTATTTGACTTTCGGGCCTTTCTATTCTAAAGCTTCAACTTGATTGTTTCTGAATCTTTGGCTCTTTATTGAATTCTTATTTTACACCCGTCCTCATCTTCCTGTTGTACTCAGCTGTTTTATGTATTCTCTTTGAATTCATCATCTGGACATTTTTTCATCTTTTCTATTTCTTCAGTTAAAGTACAAACTGAGATTCAGATTGGATTAGGCTGTGGCAGAGTGAATTTATTCTCACGAATGGATTCTGAGTGTGGTTCAGCTGATAATCACTTATGCAGCTTGTTCAAGCCACCAGATCTGAGCCTCAGAACCTCACAGAGATGAACACCAACTTACAGACAAAAGCTAGGGAAATGCAATAATAACCAGTTAAAACCAATGAGCACCACAATAATAGTAGAGGGAAAGTTGAGCAAGGTAAGGCACTTCTTGAATTCAGAAGACAGCATTTAATGGAATAAGTAAGAAACTTAATACTAAGGAATAATACTAGAAAAAAGAAAAATAGAAGGATAAGTAAGTAGAAGGGAATAACTGGAAGAGATGAGACAGAAATCTAGTTAAGATTATAACCAAAAGTAAAAATATAGATAAACAAGAAAACTGCACACTAAAAGCATGCAAAATAAAGAAAAACATTTGAAAGAGTATAATTATATTAATGAAGAAACATAAAACAGGTTCATTGAAGACAAAGATAAATTTTGAATTATTTCATTTTTAAAGGGAAGGAGAAAGTAGAAAAGAGGATTAAAACTCAAATATTAAAATAATGATCCAGTGGATGATGTTTATCATCTCAGAATTCTGGCAACTGAATGTGGACAGCTACAAGCCTGAGGCCAGCCTGCTATACCAAGGTCAATTTGAAAAAAAAAAATAAGACAAGAAAAGTGAGGTTAACTGGGAATAAGGCTTCAAGACCCAGCTATTCCACTCCTCGGAATATACCCAGAAGATGCTCTGGCACACAACAAGAACATTTTCATAGCAGCCTTATTCATAATAGCCAGAACCTGGAAACAGCCTAAGTGTCACTCAGCAGAAGAATGGATAAAGAAATTGTGGCACATTTACACTATGGAATACTACTCAGCTATTAAAAACAAGGAATTCCCGAAATTTGTGGACAAATGGATTGAACTAGAAATTGTCATAATGAGTGAATTAACCCAGAAGCAGAAAGAGTCAAATGGTATATACTCACTTATATCTGGACATTAGCCCAAGGGACATGTCCCATAAAAGTCTTCACTTACCAGGAAAGTGGGACAGAGGGGAGGCCATCCTATTGGGAGTCTAGGTGAGAGAAGCATGGGAGAATGGGGAAATAGAAGGATCCAGAGGGTCCTAGAATCCTACAAGAAGAAAATTATGATGCGTGGATCTGGGTCCAGGGGTCCTACTCAAACTATGGCACCACCCAAGGACAATACAGGCGGTAAACATTAAACCCCTACCCAGATCTAGCCAATGGGCAGGACATTCTCCACAGTTGAGTGGAGAGTGGGGTATGACTTTCACATGAACTCTGGTGCCTCATATTTGGCCATGTCCCCTGGATGAGGAGGCCTGGTGGCACTCAGAGGAAGGATAGCAGGCTACGAAGAAGAGACTTGATACCCTATAAGCATATACAGGGGGAGGAGGTCCTCCTCAGGAACAGTCATAGAGGAGGGGAGTAGGGGGAAAGCGGGAAGGAGGGAGGAATGGGAGGATACAAGGGATGGGCTAACAATTTAGATGTAATATGAATAAATTAATAAAAATAAAAATTGTTTTAAAAGTTCTATCTACATATTTAAACCAATCAATTTGAATAAAACATCCACATAGAAATTTAAAAAAATAACTTAAAATTTAATACTAGAAAAAATAAAAGCAAAGATAGAAAAAGGGAGAAACAAGTAAAATAGAGTTTTAAAAAAATAAGAGGACAGATTTCCAGGCCTCTAAGGAGGTCAGTCATGTGTGTAGCAGTGAGAAATTTGGACTGGCTCTCCTTTCTATGCCCACTTAGGCTGGACACCACCTGGAGAGAGCAGAGTCTGCATGCTATTTGGCTTCTTTTTCCCCATGTTTCCCTAGCAACCGGACGGTTTGGTTTGTGGGCTCAGCCTCTTGGGATCCCTCTGGGCTGTCCTATTCCTCTTAATGAATGAGTCAGTCTTTTGCAAGTTTTCTGCAGGCTGCTCCTGGTCTCCTGTGCTTTCTGCTGTCTGATTGTGGACAGAGAAGTCACATGGGATGTAGCAATCTAATCGTTTTGCTTCTCATGTGCTCTGCCCTTTGGGTCTCCAAATTTTTACAGCTATTTCCTTTCCATAATCACAAGAAACCAATGGATGCATCCAGAGAGAGAGCTCTGAGAGGTTCCCTAATCTGCAGCCCCCAAACGGGAAGTCACCTCTGTGATTCAGAATGTTTTCCTGCTTTCTGAAGTTCTCAGACTCTCTGACTCCAAGTGTCTCCCAGTCAAGCTACTAGAGCACATTTTTCAGCCAGCATTTCGCTGCTAGCTCCTGGACATAGCATAGTATAGGGCTAACTTTAAGGCCTGTAGCCACAGAACCAGAACAACTTCCTGTCTCTGTTCCACTAAGGAATTCCAGGAACTAGAGAGTACTTTCCCATACCCTATATGGCATGCTGATTCTGGGACTCCTGTCAGTTTCGACAGCAGTTCTTCTGGGTTTTTGAGCTGAGTGCTTTCTGGTGCTTTTATTCTTTCTTATGCCTTATACTCTTCCATCTCTCACTGCATGCTTCTAGTACTGAGGTAGTCTTTTTCTTCCACTGTTCTGCTCTCTAAAATTTCTACCAGTCTTACAAGGCTTTATCTATTCTGTACTGAAACTGTAATGCCACTTGGACGTAGTGGTTTTAGCCCACTAGATAGTAGCAATGTGTGGGTGCCCATAATTTATCATTTCAATCTGAGCAAACTCACTAGTTTGTTGTTTTTAGAATTCAGGATTGTCTAATCCTTTCAATGGCTACTTCAGCTTGGAGCATGTCTCTCTCTCTCTCTCTCTCTCTCTCTCTCTCTCTCTCTCTCTCTGTGTGTGTGTGTGTGTATGTGTGTATGTGTGTGTGTGATATACCTATGGAATATATGTTCTGAAATATCATCACTTAGTTTAGTACCTAGCTTGTTGCTAGTCATTGTAAAGAATTTGTTATGTTGTTATTTGCACTTGAAGAGTTTAAATGCTAATACATGATCACAGCTGGTTAAATCTGAAGTGGTGGTCAGCAGTTTGAGAGGATAAAAATAAAAATAAGCTGTCTATTCTGTGCATATAAAAATGCAGTCTAAACTTGCAGAAGTAACCTGGTAAGGGTGATGTATGTCAGGAAAGGCGCAGTGGCAAAAGAAGCAGGTGTGAGAAAGGGAAGTTCAAATAGAGTCAAGAGAGAAACATGTGTGATATTAAAAGTGGACATCAAGAGGTAAGGATGGGCCTGTTCTGACCAAATCATACATCAGTTAAAAGTTATTTGGTAAATTACTTTAGGCTGGGCCTTATGATGAATAATAAGGACAAGGAGACATATCAGGCATATTTTGGCATATCATGAGAACATGTAGGAGATACAATATTTTACTCATCAGTTATTTATGCCTTTATCAAATATGTGTTAATTATCTAGTTTGGTATTACACAACATGTAGGGTATGTGCAATATAGAAACACATCGGACATGTCCAACATACATCCACACTCACAGGTAGATGTTAATACTAAAATGTAAAGCCAACCACTTTATATTTACAAAATACTTTCCATTGAAATCACAGAAATCATGTAAGGTTACTTTTAGGTTTGTGCTCATTGTATAGAATTAGGGGATTAAGAAATAATATGAGATTATGAATTGAGATTATAAAGTACCTAGCAGTTAAGTAATTTGCCCATTACCATGCTGTGAGGCAGTAACTGAGCTGGTGCCCTAACTCAGTTTTTAGAAGTAATCATAATTGACAATACCTGTGGAGTTAGTTGAAGCCCACCCCTGTAAAAGTTTTTTACAGAGCCTATTGGATCCCAAGAGTTTTGACCAAATGAATGGATGGTCCATTGGTTTATTCATAATATGATGGCAGTTTTGGAAGGTGGTGAAAAAGAAAGGAGATGAGGCCTAGGTTGGAGGAAGTAGGTTGCTAAGAGAATGCTTTTTCAGTTATATACTGCCCTACCTCCTTTGTGTGTTTCCCTTTTCTCTGCTTTCTGGCTGCCCTGACGTAAAAGGCTGTGTTCTGCCATGACAGACTGACACTGCTGATACCCAGATCCCAAAGACAGCTTGATTCGCATTCCAAATTATTTTTGATAGATTATTTTCTCACAGAGATGGAATTGTTTCATTAAAATGTAATTGTTTACATATTAGAATCACAAAATCTCTTGATTAAATAATATATGAGCAGAAATAAAACATAAAAATGATTTTTGAAAATATATGTCTTTGCATGATTTCTCTTAACATAAAAATTAGGAAAGGAGGAAAAATTACCAAACAAAAGCAAAAACAAAAAACCCTTGACATGCAATGTAAGAGTGGACAAATACTAAAATGAAGAACTATGTCTTGGTATGTTGCTATCATGGGACAGCTAATTTTCTGTGTTCTGAATAGCTTGTGTTATTATTGTCTTAATGCTGTGATTGGCTTGTCAACTCTTTCCCCATTGACTCAGTTTTAGTCTTGGAGAGGAAGTTGATTCAATGAGAACTTGACAAATAAGATTTTTCCCTTAGTGTTACTTCTTGATTGTTTAGTAGTTCCTTCTTAAATAACTGGTGTATCATGTATACAGTACCACAGAATAATAACCATAGAGTTAAAGGTTCTATAAAGTAAAATTATTGTTAAAGGTCACTTGAATATCTGATCTACCTGCATGTGACAATTCTTTATCTTGTTACCAACTTTTGATCTCACAATCCTTCTCTCTCAGAAATGTGGAACAATTAGAGACACAACTGATCAGCCAAGAAACCACAAATGATATAAGAATAAAGAAGATAAGAGTAGCATAGAAATCCAGCTAGGTAAAGGGGGAAACACTAAGGTAGAGCAGTATAAAATCATTGACTTGCAATTTATAAATTTATATTTAAAAGAAAGAGTCTGTTAGCTAGTTCAGATAGTTGATTTCCTTTCATTGAATCAAATTATTCATGGAAAGTGATATACAAATGAGGTAGAATATAGATGTATAGTCTAACACCTTATTCTTTCATGAAATCATTGGACAAAGTAAGGGGTTAATCATAATGAAGCTGTAACAAAGAATTAAGGAAATTGATGATGGTTATAGAACTTATGTGCAACGTAGGATTATAGACAAGCTAGCCTATCCTATAGATGGAGATCTGCATGAAGCACATTGTGATGGTTTTTCTAGGCACAATTCACATGAATGCTGTTTTAAAAATCCTTTACTGTAAAGCTGTCTTTCGGGGTATTCTATCTCTGGTGATTAAATTCCAGATCTATGCCATCCTATCTCTTCAGCTTTTCATGGAAGCTTTCAAACTTTGCAGTGACATAAAAGATTCTTATCTGCTGTGGTGGTTTATAGTCTGGTTTATAGTATGATTGGGACTGTTAAGATAGTATGATAAAACTTGGCAACATTGTGGTGCTATGAACATCAACATTTCAAAGTTACTTCTTATAGACTACAGTAAGTAACATATTTCACGTACTCTACCTTCACCATCACAATCTTACACTCAGGTACCTTGGAGCCACCATTGTATCTATGGTTGGAAAGACTGTAATGGGGTAGAATTTGCCAAGCTCTTCTACTTAATCCTTGAAGTTATTAAGTCTTAAAGAATCTCTCTTCACATCTGCAGAACCTGGAACTTCTGATATTTCCCATGTACCTTCTTAGAGTTTTGTTTTTTCAGTGGTTATTGAACAAGAACAATAGAATTGTGTGCCAGCAAGTGAAGCTTCTTCTTTTGAAGAAGAAAAAAAAACAGACCTAACTTACCTGAAAAAGAACTTGTTCCTTTGTGGTCACATTATCTCCCTATCTCTCCTTTCCCACTTTGTAAAATCTCCTTGTGCCCCAAAGTTGCCCCAATGGAAGCAGCTCTTTCTATCTCATCAATACTTCAGGCCCTTGACTGCATCTGATTAATTAACTTTCCTCTACCCCAACTTGTCCTTAAAACATCAGGCAAACTGGAACTTTAATTCTAGTAACATGACTGAAGTGGGGAAGGGCAAAGAACTTGTTCAAAGATTTGAGGATAGGAAAGTATAGATGTTGGAAATGGCTTTTTATCCAACACATTTCTCCCTCTTTAAAACACATTGACGCATAGCTGGGGTACGCTGTTTTTGTTTCATTGTATAAAAGAGACAGTTGAGAACCAAGTAAATCAAACTACTGGTTCAAGGCACAGAAAACTATTGGCACATTTTGGATTAAAGGCCAGGTCTTTGGAATTTTGGTAGACATCATAATGTCCTGGCCCCTGGGAATGCCAGTGAACAGATCTTGGCCACGGATCTTGGTAATAAGACAAAGAGTCATTGATCAATGAAGGCAGGAATGGAATTTTATTATTAACATGCCCACACTGGGAGTTACAAAGCCTTAATGATCTGAAAACACTGTCTTTGAAGAGCTCACCGCACTGTTAATCTTTTGGAGGGAAGACAAACAAAGGTAAGGATTGGGGGTTCCCATGGTAACAGATAAGCTAGTCTGGGTCTCTATGTAGTCTTGCTGAGCATAATCTCAAACATTACCTTAGGCCTTGACATGAAGAACTATGGAAATGCCAAGAGGGTCTCTCTTGCTTAGGTTAGAGTTTCAGCACTTTGACTTAAGATGCTCATTGATTAATTATTTCTGTTGATACTAGTAGCTAAGGTGACTTTAGAGGAGGAAGACTATTGAAAACTCAGAAGAAAGGAAAATGAACCATATGGAGTCAGAAATAAAATGAGGTTTAGGTAGGGCAGTGACTAGGCCTTTCTTTTTCAAATACTCACTGTCAGCCATTGTCCATTTCTGTGGGAATGAGGCAGAAGGTAGGGCCCTGCTATACTGATTCTCACAAAAGTACCTCCTGTATCATGTTTTGCATTATCATTAATTGACACTGCAAAATGTCTTTTGATGATGAAAATTTAAAATCGGTAGCTATTTTGCTCTTCTATGCTATAATCTGTCTAAGAATTTGGACCAGCCACAAATGATATCATCTTCAAATCTTCCTTCACAGCCTGAAATATATGCTTGGTGAATATTTGTTGTGTGATACTAGAAGTCACCTAAGGGCTGGCATATTTCTTTTTTTCATTTTTCATTTATTATAATTTATTCACATTAGATCCTGATTGTTATCCCCATGCAGGGCTGGCATATTTCTAATAAAAAATTGGAAGTTAAAGTGTCTTTTGGTTCTTGATTCCAGATTAAAAAATCATTGGTAACAAAATTTGCATTTTTCCTAGTGTAATCAGGTGTTATGTAAAATTTTATCTTGATTTGAAAAAAAAAAAAAAACTTTGTGCCTGCCAGCAGATTTTGACTGGTGGAACATGAACATAAAGATTAATGTGAGGTATCAGAGTTCTGGCATTGGGTTTGTGGACTGCTATCTAAATTGTCTCCAGAGCTCTGTGGTGTCTGCCAATCATGAAAAGCTTGGCTTTATTTTTTCTTTGAAGATTTCTGTCTTTCGAGTTTTGTGTAGAGTTTTCTTGGGCAACATTGCGCTGGTGAAAGCAGACCCTTGGAAACCAGGGAAGGATCAAATAGCAAATTTGTGCTGAGAGCCAGGGAAGCGGAAGTCAGGTTAGGCAAGGGTGGAGAATGGAGAGAGGATGAGAGGAAGGAAGAAATAGAAAGTGTAAGCAATGTGAGCAGCAGCCTGGACCCAAGCCTGACGCTTGAGTCAGGAAATAAGCGCGCTGTTGGCTTCACTGATTGTCATCTCCCCAGATGACATCCTGTCCAGAAAGAGTTAATATGTTCCTTACCCTGAGGCAAGCCGCCTAGACTGCTGCAATATCAGCCTAAGAGCCATCAAATTCATCTCATAGACATGTTGCTTTACTTGAACTTCATTGATATTAAGCAGCTAAGAATCATTTCAAACTTTTCCAAGTATTTGTAAAAACATGAGAGAGTGTTATGGGACAGCAGGGAATTTAATATAAATAAAACAGGAATACAGTCATATTTGAGTTTTAATATTTGAGTCATATATTGAAGCTACTTTAAAACAACTACATTTATTAAGGACCCACTGGGGGGAAACATTCCAGATATGTTTAGATTTCAAACTTTTTTTTTACACAAAGGAAGAAACACTTTTGCAATGGAGTGAGCTGAGAGTTTAGAAAAGAGTACTCTGGAGCACACCATAGTTTTCACTTGTTTGAATCAGCTATGTGTCAAAGCAATGTCATAATCCCTCTTTGGAGAGTTGAAGCCAACGGTTTCCTGTGGAACTTTACTTCTATCCTCTTGAGTACCCACTTTATTATCTTTCAAACATAAATCAAACTTGTACCTTCTTCAGTGGGCTTGTGTGAAGATTAAGGAAGATAATTTATACAAAGTGCTCAACATAGTACCTGTCATATGGTAAGTGCTTGATACATTTTTGGCTATTAATATTCTTTATTTGTAATCAGAATACTGTCTACTTGTTTGCTTAATTAAACTGTTGGCTTCAAACTTCACATTTTGATAAATTTCTTCTAAGAGTACCTCCAAGGTAACAAAGTGAGCATCCTTTTACTGTTAGTTATACCTTCTGAAAGGACTTTAAGAAATTAATCAAAGCACTGACTTTTAAAGTTTCAGCTATGAAAATAATATCAACAGTAATCCACCAGTGGGAACTCATGAACCCTACCACTTAGTAGAACCAAACATTTACTGATATAGACACTGTTTATGGCTTACTGCCATGTCTGGGAGGTAATATGATTCTGAATTTGGTACAAGTCACAACCATGTTTCATATTGCTGTTAAATTTATAACTATCCAGTGAAAACAAAACCTTCCATGGGTCTCCAGAAGGAATTGCTTCCTGTACCTCTTAATGATTCCCAAAACTAAAGATGCCCAAGCCCCTTACATAAATTTTTGTATTTGCCTATAACATATGTGCATCCTATTCTGTATTTTTTTGTTTTGCTTTTTGAGAAAGGGTTTCTCTGTATAACAGAGCCCTGAGCCCTGGCTGTTCTGGAACCCAGGATGGCCTTGCACTCATAGAGATCTGCCTGCCTCTGCCTCTCAAGTGTTTGGATTAAAGGTGTGCACCACCACTGCTCAACCTTAGTCTGTACTTTAAGTGTCTAAATTGTTTTTGCTATCCAAGCAGTTGTTACAGAGTATTGTTTATAGAACAGAAACAAAGGAAAAATTGTATATGTTTAGTACAGATCCAATTTTTATACTTTTAAACATTCTTTGTTTGTGGTTGGTTGAATCTGTTGATGAGGAAGCTGTGGCTATTAAGAACTGAGTGCATATCATTTGTTTTTCATTATTTCACCTTCACATGGAAGGGGGTTTTACTGTATTTACTCTTCCACAGCTGCTTCCCTCCTTCAACCATCATCTAATATAGATGCTAATAGATAGTTACGTAGCAGGGAAGTAAAATTGCTATGTATTACAAAGAAGGAAGTTCGTCTTTATTGTAAAAGTAAAGGAGATTATATTTCAAATAGTGGATTTAAAACTGGATTTCGGTAACAGAAAGTTTTGAAGTTTTACCTATATTTACAGGCAAGTGACAAATATTGTATACCATTTCTGTGACAGTCTCCATTTACTGTAAAGGGAGGCTTCTTGGATGAGGTGTGGAGGGTCCACTTATCTGTAGGTATAGTGATAAGATTTAGAATGTAGTAAGAAATCATGCTGGTCTAGCCATGAGGTAGATTCTTTTTAAAGGTCCATGACCTCAGGAGACCTAGGAATCTGGCTAAGTTTCTAGTACCAAACATACTTTCCCTCCTGCTGAGAGGACCTTAAGTCCAATTAGCCAGCTGTTGATTGCATGTCTTGTCATGCTGGTAATTGTCATGGTTTACGTGTTGCAACTGGGAAGGACTGCTTGCTTCGCTCCTTTGACAGCTTGCATAGCATTTTCTGGTGTAGAATCCAACAGGGTGTAGGGAGCCCACCCAATCTCAACAGATTCATTTACATCACAGCTCCTGCACCAGGGATCAGGGAACTTTGTGGAAGAGAGAGTGGAAAGATTGTTAAGAGCCAGAACACCTGGAAGTCTGCAATGAGCAGTCTTTTCTCGAAAATGGGTGCACAAGCAAGACCAGAATAATGGCAATATCGATGGGCATGTTGACATGGAAGGGGACATTTTTCACAGGGTCTCTCTCCTAGACAAAGAACTAAAGACTGCTGGGAGAATGAGAATTAACCTCTCCCAGGGATGAGACCCTTATTGGTTGTTCAGTGTAGAGTGGTTAGCTCTGAAACCATACGTACAAACAACAAAAGAAAATTAAGAATATTTATATATGTATATATTCATACACTCACTCACACATATATGTAGCATTAATAATTAAAGAAAAGTGTATCAACCTGAATGTGGCGGAGCATAGCAGGGGTTTGAGGGAGGGTAACTGAGAGGGGCTAATGTGAAAAAAGGAGAAGGAAAAGTGTTATAATTTTATTTAAATTCAATTCAAAATACACTAAAAATGAAAATTAAAAATATTGTATACCAATCTTGCAACTTATGAAACTTTGGTTGGGTGATTTTATTGTTAGATTTTTCAAAATCTAGTGTAATTAACAGGTTCTTGGATTAAGGAACTTGGCATCTTGCCCATTAAGTATGAAACTATCATGAAAATAGTTCATTTCACAGAAGGTATCAAATGAAGCATCTGTGAACTGTGCTCTTATGTGCATGAATTTAAGTGTTAAATAATATCCTAACTTTTTACGTTCCAGTCCATAGTCTCATATTTGTGCAGTGTAATGTATTTGCTTAAGGATAGGTGCTTAAAGATTGTGTCTTGCTAAAGTTGTATTGTTATAACTTGTCAAGGATTACTCTAGCTATTCATGCTCTAGTGTTCGAGGGGACTCCTGTATTTTTGTCTTAAAAATCCATTTCTGAAATGTGCATTGTGGCACTGTTTCAGATTTTTTACTGTTTTTTAAATTTTATCATTATTGTTTATAATGTATCATTATCATCATCGTCGTCATCATTATTATACATTCTGTTCCTGCATGTGTGTGTGTGTGTGTGTGTGTAGAGGAAAATATGCAGAAATTGTTTTTCCTATTGTTTCAGTTCCTGGGATTGAACTAAAGTCATCAAGCTTGGCAGCAAGCTCCTTTTCCCCAATGTCGTTAGCTCACCCATGTGCTATAAGGAATTTTGAATAGTTCTATGCTTCTCTTTTATGTCCAGCTTGTGGCTTATCGTCTAAGATATAATGTGCTAGTTCTGAGATGCGCAGCTTGCATTTCAGAGACAGTGGTGATCAGACTCATTCACAGTAGCATTATATATCATTTGTGAGGAATCAAGGTCAGTTAAGGTTTTGACAACTGCACTGGTTTTTTATATATTGTTGTTGTTGGGAATAATTCATCTAGAATGCTATTATTACCATATTTTGGAGTGAGATGTCTTACTTTTCAGGTGTTGACCATCATTTGTGCCTCAATACTAGTAAAAAAGTTATTCAGAGTCAATTTACAAGATAGACATCAACTGAACTTCTATGTTGCTATGATAAATGCAATGTTGATATGTTAATTTTATGTATATGTGTGTGTATATATATATAAATGTGATTTCTGAACTGACATGCATATTTTTACCTCTGTAAGTAGAATATATTTGAATTGATCTTTGCCTGTTATCTTCCCATAAACATCTATCAAATGTTAGCATATGTTAGCTACTATGGCCAGTGCAATGTATGCGGAGATTACGTTATCCTTGAAGAATTCACACTCTGGTAAGGGAGATAGAACAGTTGGTGAATCACTTCAGTTAGCTATCTATATAGTGCATTGGAGGCATATAATAGAAAGGAAGTATTCTTTTATATCGGATAATTGCTCAAGCGAGACTTTTTAGAAGAGGTGATATTTGACTTGAGTCTTGGTGAACGAATCAGAATTTGCTGCATAGAAATGTAAAATGAATATCATTTGTAAATGCTCAAGAGAAGGTAAGAATGGGGCTGGATGTACTGATTCTTCTTGTGTCACTGTGTCCAGATTACCCAAGAGAAACGACCTCAGGAATAAAAGATTTCTTTGGCCCATGGTTTTAGAGGGTTTCAGTCCACCCTCATGTCAGCTAAGGCAGGGTAAAGCAGCTTGCTCAGTCTTCACTGGGGTAGGTGGCGGCTGCTCACATCATGGCAGAGCCTGAAGCAGAGAATGAGGCATGAAATAGGGGCACTTATTGTTTAATTATTTCTGCCAACTCACACCATTTCCCAGGTTTCCAAAGCCTTCCTAAATAACACCACCAGCTAGGGACCAAGCTTTCAAAGTGTGAGCCTTTGTGGGACACTTCACATTCAAACCATAACACTGGGCCAGATCATAAAGGCTTGCAAGTTTCATGGTAAGAAGCTTGGATATTATTTCTTATGTAATGGGAAATAGATTGAGAGACTTACATAAGGGGGAGTTGAATATATAGCTAATGGATTCTGTGAAGACCTCCCTCTTCTTCCCAAAATAGTGAGCTGATAGTAGAGGGTGGGGTCCTCTTCTGATTTGGTGCAGTGCAAAGACCCCATAGAAGCAAAACTTATCGGCCTCTGATTCTACTATTCAGAAGACTGAGGCAAGAACTGAGAGATCAAAGCTAGCCATATTTACAAACAGAGACCTTGTCTAAAATAAAAATATTCCTTGCACTGAGTTTTGAAGTTAAGAAGGTGTGGGTTAGGTCCTTGCTCTACTATTTAGTAGCTATGTGATCTTGAGAATGGTGTCATTTTTTTGAGCTTCACTTTATTATCGGTGAAATGAAATGGCAATGGGCTACCATGAGGACTAAATTATCCTAACAGTAACCTCAGGTGCACTTTTATGTATGCTTTCCCAATGTGTATGGGGTAGGGTTACTTTCCTTCTCAATGTTTTCAAATTGGCAATCCTGTTTTTCAAATCCTACCTGGAATTATGTCCTTTGCTCTTGGATTTTCCTAGTAGCCTCTGTCTAGGTCTTGCATTTTGTGTTTATTAGTTCCTTTAGCTTTAGATTCATTTCAGTTTGACAAAAGCCATAGTATAAGATCCTGGGACTTTTTTCTTACGTTAATTTAATTTACGCTATAAAGCTCAAGTATGTTAACCTTATGATGGGGTATGACAATATCCTCAGCTTGAAAAAATTTTTGATGATTCTACATATCCTTCATTATGCTGAATTAATTTAGCAGTTAATATACCATTGCATCAAATGATAGTGACTTATCAAAAGATGCCTTAATTTATTTTGTTATATTTTATTTCATTTTAATCTTCTTCTTCTTCTTCTTCTTCTTCTTCTTCTTCTTCTTCTTCTTCTTCTTCTTCTTCTTCTTCTTCTTCTTCTCTTTTGCCAGACAGGGTTTCTCTATCTTATCTTGGCTGTCTTGACCTCGGCTTTGTAGACCAGGTTGGCTTCGAACTCATAGCAATCCCCCTGCCTCTGCCTCCTGAGTGCTGGGATTAAAGACATGCACCACCACCGCCTGGTTTAATATTCTTTTTATTACAAGTGATTGTTAAGCCTTTGGACCAAGTGAGGCATTGAGCACTGTTCAGCCGCAGTCTCTGCCTCTCCAGTGGTTGCTTTGCAACAGGGTGGAAAGGCTTCTCAGTTGCCGTGGGAATGGATCATCTGCTGTATGAGCTATAAACAAGTAGACAAATAAACTAGCAAATGGCTTGCTGTAGGGTGAGGCTGGGTGCTTTCATGAGGAAGGGATCAGAGAAACAATTTTGGAGGAGGTGGGTTTTGGAATTAACCTTGAAAGATGAACAAGATGTTTCATGTTCTGGTAGTGACAAAAGAAAGGGCAAATTCCAGGCCGAGTACCCCATGATAAAGGATATGGTGCATAGGTGACGAAGAACATGTTTTTCATTGTGGCCAGAAGATATTTGGTGATGATGCTGAGTAAAGTAGCAAGAATCCTGTACTTTCTCAACTCCAGGTTTAGCAGAGTGAATGTGACTTGAGTAATGCCATACATTATTTACATAGTATGTTTCTGTAATTTTCTTTATAACATACTCATTATATGCAACCTGAAAGATACATATATACAAAAGGGTAGCATAACTCACTCAAGAGGGATAAAACAGTCACATATTTTCAGCGTTTAGTCAGTGGAGAATCATACATTCTTCTTTTCCCACATATCATTGTGAATATATTTTGATGTGATTAAATGATTTTTAAAGCAGCATTTACAATGACTACAAAATATACTATCATGAATATGCTTCATCTAAATTGTTCTTGTAGTTTGACTGTCTTATAAGTTTATTTTTATATGAATGATTCTCTTAAAATATTTGAATTGTCACTGAGGATTTTTTTTTGTGGAAGAGGTGTGACATCCTAATATAGCTTTAGAAAGATCATACTTAGGTCATTATGGAAAAAAATAGATGAAGGAGGTGAACTATTGAAGATTTTAAGAGTGCTCAATATGACAACATGCAGTTAGCATAAGAGAAAGAATATGAGAGACTGGGAAAAGAGCTAGCAAAGAGAACAACTGAAGGCAGGAAAATGGATGTGAGCCACGGTGCAGTGATTAATAAAGCTTAGCAGAAGGAGCCCCATTTTATTAAGCAACAATTCCTCTTCCTCTGCTAGAATTTTTGAAATAGAATCCCTAGGAGTGAGCTTTTATTTGTAATAAGGTGCTTTGCTTAGCTTCATATGTAATAAAGTTTAAGAAATAAGATTGATCTTTAAATGAGAGTGGTCACCATAGGTTCATATGTTTAATACTTCGTCCTCAGTTGGTGGAATCGTTTGAGAAGAATCAGGAGGTGTTACCTTGGTGGAGGAAGTGTTTCACTGGGAGCAAGTTTTGTAGTTTCAAAAGCCCACATCATTTCCAGCTCTCTCTCTGGCTCATGCTTGTGGATCAGAAGAAAGTTCTCAGCTACTACTCCCAGACACACTCTCTAAAACTATACTCCCTAAGTAAACTCTTTGTTCTATAAGTTGCCTTGGTCATAGTGTTTTATTACAGCAAGAGGGAAGTCTTTAAGCCAACCATCAAGGGGTAAATAGTACACTCTGATAAAACTTAGTTGTGCATAGCTGTCACATGCATCTTGTCACCTTTACAGTGTGCTGTTGGTCAGAATTAAGTTCCACTTAATGGAACAGGAATACACAGAGGGAGTACTGTTGGGGTGGGATGTATAGTGCCATTTAGAGTTGCTTAACCACAGAATGTACGGGCAAATCTGAAATAGTAAGGTAATTTTTTACACATGATACTTAAGGCACTGTATACAAAGGTGAATGTATTATTAATCTAAAGATTTTGTGTATAGATCCACTTCTTGGCAAGGTCATTTCCAAAGCTGTATGTCTAATTTTCTATTCACAACCTTGACTTTTGTCCCTAAAAAGGGATTCACAGATGGGTTGTATTTGCTCAAGCTTTACAAAATATTGGTCCTTATTGACATGGTGGTTAGAGAGCTTCTGAGTGAGGAGCTCAATGGAAAGTCCAGTCAGTTCCCAGTGCACAGGTAGCATCTTATACTCATGGGGAAAGCTTCCTATTGCCACCAAGCAGGGAAGATCCCTGGAGTTCAATTTCCAGTGATTTTTTTTTTTTTTTTGCTCTCATTGGTGAAACCTCTGCTGTCTACAGTTTACCCAAATAAATAGCCTCCAGCTGTGGCTTGTCTATCCTTGGCCTGGCAGTTGCTATGAAAAGATGGTTTAATAATAGTAATAATAATGGGGGAGGACTCTCTAGGTCAGTATTCTAAGTACTTTTGGAAGAGTGGGGAAGATGAATTTCAGAAGACTGTTCTTTTTGTCTGGCCTGGTGTTCATTGGGAATTCTTGCAAAGCAAATAGGAGGGGGTGGATCTCCAGGGCAATCTCTTACCATGGTTTTCTGTAGCCACTTGACGTCCACTAGGGACACACTTATCCTTTATAAATGCACCACAAACACCACAGGAACTAGACTTTTGGGTTTTGGTCAGTATGAGCCTTTGAACATTTTTGCTGTTCTATTTGTCCATAGGCTATTATAAGTTCCTACCCTAGCATGGTGAGTCAGGGAGTCCACAGCTGCAGACTGCTGATGATAGCTCATGGGGCCCTCCTTAGAAGTAAAAACATCAAGCAAGTCCTCAGCATGATGATCTCAAGGGCAGAGCCAACCTGGAATACATACTGAGACCCTGTCTCAAATAACAAAATTTTAAAAATTACAATATTTTTCCATCTTTCATCTGAGTATTAGAAGACTTCTTTGCTGGTGGGAGGTTGAGGGAATTTTTCCTTCTGGTAGCAAAATTTTCAATCTTTGACCCAGGAGAACTGTCTATCGTAAGATAAGTCGACTAGACTGTAATATATTTTCTGCATTGGGTCTTAACCTAAGCACGTGGTTCAGGGGTGTCCTTGATGCTCCACATATTGAATATTTACTAGGTATAAACCTAGAATTAGCCATAGATTAATTATTTGTATCTTTATGTGCTCCTGCTTCTAAAAGGAAGTTGTGGACTACTCTGATTGAAAGATCCAGAAAGTCCAGGCTGTGTATGCCTTTAATCGCAGCACTTGGGAGGAAGATTTCTGAGTTTTGAGGCCAGCCTGACCCACAGAGTGAGTTCCAGGATGGCAAGGATACACAGAGAAGCTCTGTTACAGGAACCACTGCCCGCCCCCAAGAGACTACACAGCTTGGGTTGGCGTTCTCCATCTCTAGCATATAAGATACATGAGGTGTGATGGCGCTTTGCCTCTCTGAGCCTCCATTTCCTAATCTGGAGGATGAATGCCTTAAGGATATTTATCTCACAATTTTACTAGCTTATCTTAGATATCTCAAAACAAAAGAGCTTCCAAGAGTACTTGGAACAATTTAAGGGCTTTTAGATTAATTTTAGTTACTATTACCATAGTAAAAAAGTGCATTGTGGTTCTTTGTGGCTCAGTGTTTTCTAAACCAAATGACACTGTTTTTACTTTTCCTTACATGAGTTCAGATCTGGGGACTAAGGCCCGGGTTCCAGGCTACACTATTCATACCATTTTTTATTATCATAAGACTGCACTTTTTGTCTCTTGAAGCCTTTGCCTGATGAAAGGCAATTGAGTCTTCTGTCATTGCCAGTGTTCAGTGCCTATTGTCATTTTCATATTGGGGACATCTAAAATTAAAATGCAATGGTTGTTTGGGCCTGCTCTTCTCAAATGATATTTCCAGAAGAGCCCTTACTCATAATTGTTTGGTTCTAGAATCATGATACATACCTCTCTATCCATTTAAGACAACTAACTGATGTGTGCTCAGGGGTATTTCTCCATTGTTCATTTTGGCTTGGTAAATACATCACTTCATTGGTGATCTTTAATGATGAGTTATGGCCTGCTTTGTGTTCCATACAAAATGTTCTGAGTAGAATAGCCTTATGACAACTCTAAGACCAGCTATTTTTTGCTCTCCTTTTCAGCACTTGCCCATGTGCTGGCTTTCTACATAGCTAGGACCGCATCTTGCCAGTACACTTAAGAAGTCCCCCTACCACAACATGAGGAGTTGCCTATATAGGACAGTCCATGTATGTTCTATCGGACATGAAATGGGAAGACCTCTTTCTGTGTTTGCTATTTTCTCAATACGGCAGCTGTGATAGTTTCCTAGGATGGCAGTAGCAGATGCTCACAAATTTGGTTTCTTGAAACAACAGAAATGTATTCTCTATAGTTCTGAAAATTAGAAGCCTGATCTTAAGATACTAGTAGTGTTAGGTTACTTCTCAAGACTCTAGGGAAGAGTATTTCCTTGGGCTGTTTTCATTTCTGATAGTGTAGCAGTTCTTGGTGTTTTGGTCTGTCTTCTCTGTTTTACCAGAGCCTTCTGTGTGAGAGCATGGATCCTCTCTTCTCTGTGTCCATATTTCTCTAAAATTGCAGGCATATAAATCTTTAGATTATAGCCTACTTGGATCCATTATGACTTCATCTCACCTTGGTGACACACTATGAGATGCTATTTTCAAATCAAGTCCTATTCCTAGGTACTGAGGAAGAGGATCTCAACCTTTCTTCTCTTGAGGGCACAATTTAATCTACAATAGTAGCCATTTTTTACAGTCTCTCCTCTACTTCTGATATTGAGGAAAATGAAGTCCCTCCATTTTTTGCAATGCAATAGGAATAATTTGATTCATATGAATCAAGCACCATATAACATAAGAACCTGAATAAAGAAGCTAGAAGAAATTAGGCCCTACTGATCTTAATTCGATGCCTTGAGTCAAAGCACTTGGAAAAATCAGAAGCCTGATGAGTGATAGAACAAGTTGTCAAGATCCTCAAATTTCTTGACTTTAAGTTGAGAACTTTTTAAATGTGTTCATAAACATGTTGGAAATTGTGGCTGGGGAATTTCTTGTAGTAATAAAGAGTGAGAAAATTCCTATAAAAACAAAGAAACATCTGGAAAAAAATAGAATTCAGGTTGAAATTGCCTATAGGTAGAGTTCTTGGCAGCCTATAGAGAGTAAAGTGACAGTTCAAAGTCTTACCAGGTGACAAATCTTTTTTACATGCATTGCAGTTGAATCTGATCAATATTTGAATGAGCTGTAAATTTGGAGTAAGCTGTAGGGATTCATTGATTAAAAGGGTAGGTGTTAAGCCTGCCTGTACAGAGCTCACAGTCCAATGAGTCCCTAACTACTCCTGGATTCATTTATCAGAGGTCTGAGATGGAAGGAAACAGTAGAGAGACCCCAGTTCAACTCTGTTCAGAGTGAACATGGGAGAAAAATGAAAAGTATGAGACTTAAAACTGAGAAGAAAGGAGTTGGGTAGCAAAGAAAGAGTGCACACTACTGTGAGTATGAGTTAATTTCTGAACAAGAGGAAAGTTGTGTGAGAACCCACAGTAGAGCCAGTGACAGAAGCATGGACATATATTTAATCTTGTTATTGGATGCATCAAAACTTTTTAAAACATTCAGAGATTTAATTGTCCCTCCTATGGCAGTGGGGGAGTCATTTCAGTATGTCTAGGCTGGGGAGGTTGGGAACCCCCAAATCCCAAATGAGAATAAGCAGAATCTAATTTACAATATATCAATTTTGGGCAAAGGCATTATTCCAGATTCCTCCACACACAGTGGTTCATAATTAGCTCCAGTATGTAGCCCATGCCCTAGAGGTGGATTGTTTTCATTGGCACATCAGTTTTCAGGCCTTAGCATATGGTTAAAGGCTTCTGTGTGTGTGTGTGGCCTCTGCGCTGTTCCCCACAGGAAATCTAGTACTTTGGTACACACTGACCTTGCTTTTTAATTTAATCACCCTGGTAATTGCCTGAGGGCTTCCTTCATCTTTTGTGCTTGTTCATTCTGAACTTACCATTTCTCTAGATCTGTTTTTGACCTTGATGCACATGATTTAAGGAATGGTTTTCCATTGGTAAACTGATCCTAGTACATAGATGCATTTTCTTGCTAACACAAACTGTAGAGGAATGCTAATTCAGAACATGGCTGCTCTGGCAAGGGATCACATCCAAATATCTTCTGGGATGCCTTTAATCCAGAAAACAGAGGCAAGCAGATCTGAGTTCAAGGCCAGCCTGGTATAGAGCAAATATAAAGAAAAGCTTAGCTCCAGGCATGGTGGTACATGCCTTTAATCCCAAACAATGAAGGTAAAGTTAGTTTTTAAAAGGAAACAATCATGTTTGAAAGTGATATCTAATGGAGTGGCAGAAAACCTGATGAATTAAAGAAAGATTTGACAGAATAGGTTATGCCCAACTCTCATGAGAAAAGAGAAGAAAGGGAAACTATTCTCAGAGAGAGAGAGAGAGAGAGAGAGAGAGAGAGAGAGAGAGAACGACAGTCAGACAGACAGAGACTTAGAGAGAGACAGAGAGACAGAGAGAGAGAACAAGAACAGTTTTTATCTGGACAATATGAGACACAGGTTGCAGAGGCAGAGAGAAAAGCCAGATTGAATAAGATATCCAGGAGAGGAGTTTGAGCCACAGTAGCTGAGTTGAACCAGCCAGCTTTGAGCTCAGAAAGAACAAGTAAGGGTGAGCTTATTAACCAGTAAGTCTCAGAGGCTGAAAAATTCTAGGCCTAAGTTAAACTGTACAGAGGCTAGAAGCTTCCAGGACTAGGCCTAGGTTAGCAGAAGGAGACAGTAATCCTAAGAGACAACAATTGAAGCAGACGAAGAAAAGTTTCTTTTATATCTCTGATTGTGGTACAATTTGTTTCTGTTCAGGCAATGGAGGAGTTTATATTCATATTTCTCTAGCTTTTTAAACATTTTCACTACTGTTTTTAAAAAAAGCATTTTTAGTGCCCATGCCCAGTAGCCACACTCATGATGTTTGAATAGCAAAGATATATTGCATATTAATTTATTATGCTTTATTTGTGCTTTACAAGAAGTAGAAATACAAAGTTTACTGCTTTTTATATCATACAATGTTTTGTATAATTTATGTTTTAAATGAAGAAACCAAATTACACTTTATTAAAAAGTTAGAAGTTATTTTTTTTAAGTTTTTAAAATTTTTATTGATTTCTTTGTATTACATCTCTTTTTTTAAATTAATTTATTCATATTACATCTCAGTTGTTAGCCCATCCCATGTATCCTCCCATTACTCCCTTCCTCCCACTTCCCCCCTACTCCCCTCCCCTCCCCTATGTCTGTGTCTGAGGGGGACCTCCTCCCCCTGTATATGCTCATAGGGTATCAAGTCTCTCCTTGGTGACCTATTATCTTTCCTCTGAGTGCCACTAGGCATCTCCATCCAAGGGACATGTTCAAATATGGGGCACCAGAGTTTGTGTGAAAGTTGGATCTCCTTCTCCACTCAACAGTGGAGAATGTCCTGTCCATCGGCTAGTCTAGGTAAGGGTTCGAGGTTTACTGCCTATTTTTTCCTTGGCTGTTGCCATAGTTTGCGGAGGACCCCAGGGCCCAGACTCGCCTGTAGTTTTCCAGGACCCGCTGGATCCTTCTATTTTCTCTTTCTCCCAGGCTTCTCACGCCTAAAGTCTCAATAGGATGACCTCCCCTCTTACCCACTTTCCTGGTAGGTACAGTTTTTCATGGGGACATACACCTTGGGCTAGTGTCTCGATATAAGTGAGTATATACCATTTAGCTCTTTTTGCTTCTGTGTGAACTCACTCACTATGACAATTTCTAGTTCAATCCATTTGTCCACAAATTTTGGAAATTCCTTGTTTTTAATAGCTGAGTAGTATTCCATAGTGTAAATGTACCACAGTTTCTTTATCCATTCTTCTATTGAGGGACACGTAGGTTGTTTCCAAGTTCTGGCTATTATGAATAAGGCAGCTATGAACATGGTTGAACATATATCCCTGTTGTGTGGTAGTACATCCTCTGGGTATATTCCAAGGAGTGGAATAGCTGGGTCTTGAGGAAGCCCTATTCCCATTTTTCTGAGAAAGCACCAGATAGCTTTCCAAAGTGGTTGTACTAGTTTGCATTCCCACCAGCAATGCAGGAGTGTTCCTCTTTCTCCACACCCTCGCCAGCATGAGGTGTCAGTTGAGTTATTGATCTTAGCCATTCTGATGGGTGTAAGATGGAATCTCAGAGTTGTTTTGATTTGCATTTCCCTGATGACTAAGGAGGTTGAGCATTTCTTTAAGTGTTTCTCAGCCATTTGATATTCCTCTGTTGAGAATTCTCTGTTTAGTTCTGCGCCCCATTTCTCTATTGGGTTATTTGGTTTGGTGGTGTTTAATTTCTTGAGTTCTTTATATATTTTGGATATTAGACCTTTGTCAGATGAAGAGTTGGTGAAGATCTTTTCCCAGTCTGTAGGCTGTCACTTTGTTCTCTTGATAGTGTCACCTGCCTTACAGAAGCTTCTCAGCCTCATGAGGTCCCACTTATTAATTGTTGATGTTAAGGCCTGGGCTGTTGGTGTTCTGTTCAGGAAGTTGTCTCCTGTGCCTATGAGTTCCAGACTCTTCCCATGTTAGAAGTTATTAAAAATGAACTTTTGCATTTGTGGAGTAAGTCTAATATACTTATTAATATAAAGTGTAAATTATTATACAGATTACCATTTATACACATATACAATTTTAATGTCAATATGTTACATTTTTATATGACACAGACTGGTCTGTGACTCTCAACTAGTTCAAGCTGATTTCAAACTCTTAATCTTTCTGACTCAGCTCCATCATGTCCATCTTTAACACTGTGATCAAATTTTGGCTTTTAAAACATTCAATTCACTTCATTTTACTCTCCCTCTCCCTCTCCCTCTCCCTCCCCCCTCTCTGTGTATGTTTGTGTGTGTATGAACATATGTATATGAGTCTGCACAGATGGATCCCTCAGAAGTCAGAAGACAGTATTGGAAGGCTGGAATTGGACTGATAGGAAGATGTTCATGGAGATGTTAGCACAGGAAACCAAACCTGGGTCCTTTTCAGGAGCAGCAAGTGCTCTTAACCATTAAGCCATCTCTTTAAAGCCATGATCACATTTCAAAAAATAATTTAAAACTGCTATTCTTACCAAAAAAAAGTAAAAGAAAAATAGTTATCTTCTTGCAGACGTTGTCACTCAACTTTTTAAAACTTGTTCAAAATTGGGAAATGAGTTCAAAATTAACAGATGTTAGGTTGTTTCTTATTAAACATTTGAGAAGTTTGAGTGTACCTTTCTCTAAAATATACGAGTTATTAACGGGCCAATATTTCCCCACTCTGATATTCAGAGCTTTTTTCCTGACTCCTTCTTTTAACAGGCTAATAGCCATCAGTTTGGATATCTGGGAACCAGAGATATAGGTTAATGGTTAAGAGTTCTGGCTACTCTAATAGTGGACAGTTCCTAGCACTCACATGGCAGCTAACAACCACTTGTTCCAGGAGCTCTGATACCTTCTGGCTTCTGTTGGCAGTTCATCTACATTGTACAAAACACTGATACACATAAAGTAAAAATAAATCTTTAAAGCTATCACTAGCCAACTTTTGTAACAAAAACTTTGTGTAAAGCTAAAGAAACTTTTTAATAAAGACCCAAAGTGCTTTCTTGTGAATAAAATTATTGTAGCTTTAACAGGGCTTGGTGGAACACGCCTTTGATCCCAGCACTCTGGAAGAAGAGACAGGTGGATTTCTCTGATTTCAAGACCAGCCTGATCTACAAAGCAAGTTTCAGGACATCTAGGGCTGTTTCACAGAGAAACCCTGCCTCAAAAAAGGAAACAAAAATTTGTGTGTGTGTGTGTGTGTGTGTGTGTGTGTGTGTGTGTGTGTGTGTGTTTTGCACAGGTGTGCACATCCTAGAGATTTGTTTTGTTCCTCTTCCAATTATTACTGGCTTCTGGATGGGTGAACTACTTGGATGGGATCTTTTTCTAGGTAAGTCAGTGACTGATTCATTATTAGTTGTAAAGAGTTTATAAAGAATAAACCCATGGACTTCATTTCTCTTAATGAGCTGTCAATGTGCCTTTAGTTGGGGATTCAGCTTTGAATGAGGAAGAACAGATGCTCAATTCATAGAAAAAGTAACCTGAAAGTATCTGTATTGTTTTCAGTTTTGTGGACATGCATCTGGTCATATACTTGTATCAAGTAGCACTATCCCACAGTGTTTTTAAGTAGTGCTAATTAGCATTTGGTTGGGAAAATGTAATTACTTGAATGGGAATTTTGACCCAGATACTCAGCTCCTATTCTTAGCACACTTTAAACTTAAACACAGGTGTTTTTTTTTCATCACACACCCCAGACAGATACAATGAGTGGGGATCCCTTACAGATGGGAGAACTTTCAATTTTCAGAATTTGTGAAGACTGGGTCCCTATGTCTGTTATACAAAGCATCCTCAATGTAACATGGCATGTACTCTCTCTTTCCCTCTCAATTCCAGATTTCTAATGTAATTTTACATCCTTAATCGCATGCATTCCAGTAGTCTTTATTATGTAGATAGGTCTAGAAATGGAAAGTGTTTCAAATGGTGCAAATGAATGATGTGTTAAGTATTACAATTTTAAAAAGGCAGTGTGAGCATTCTGAAAGAATAGAGGGAAATGAAAAGTTGAAGAAAAGCAGAGAAAAAGAATTCTGAAGGGAAATAATAGAGTTTTGTAAATACATTACCACATCATCCAGATTGACAGCAGGAAAGGTCAAGGCCATTTTAACAGTGCAGGGGACCAAGTCCAAATTACATTTAAAAAGTAAGGATATTGTGAGTACTCAAACTTTAACCTAAGGTTTGGTACTGTTGACAAAAGTGAATCAGTACAGGACTCTATGCCACCTATGTGACTGTCTCACAAATTTTTGTATTATGGGCAAGGAGTTTGGGACCCTACTAGACCCTTCCCATGATTATCCCGATAAGTCCCAGGATCCAGGCTTTATGGTGGTGCAAGACTTGTCATGTAGGCACATCCCATATTTGCAGCATATTCATTTAAAGTGAATAGCTTAAATGCCAATTTCTGAATGTGGGGTTTTTTTTTTTACCTTTCTTGACCTTTGAATATTGAAGACAGACATGCAATATTTACTTATTTAAGTTTTTCATCAAAGCTTTTTATATATTTATCATACTATTTTACAGATTTATAAGCCAGTGACCACTGTCGTTAGATAGCCCACTTATACTACAGCCATCTGGCTCTACTACTTGGGAAGGTATTTTTAGGGTAATTGGCTCCAGGGTCATTCTTTCGTTTTCTTCATTTGTAATTTATTGAATGGACTTCACACAAAAAACATGCTCTCTTCCTGCGGAAATAATCTACTTGGTACAGAAAAATTTTAGCATGAACTATAGTGCCTAAGTACAAGAGGGTGGTTTCTGAGGAGCATGTGAAGTTCTCTTCTACATAAGCAGATTGTGGTCTGGATGGGACTGGCTATGTGGATGTGGGGTGAGAAAATAACAAGTGCAAGAAACACACCACAACAAAATCATAAAACACAAAATTTGAAGCAGTTATATATAACCAAATGGACAATAAGACAAAAATTATCCAAACAAAGCATTATGAGACCAAACGTGTACAAAAACACAATTGGGTTTGTTCTGTGTTGGTTATCTACGACTAGGTATAAGGCCCACTACTAAGTATGGTTAATATACCAAATGACACTGCACAGGAGGAAACTATTATTTTTCTTTACAATCAGGTATCAGTTTCAGATAGATTCTTAATTGTGGATTGGGAGCCCATGTCTACTCCCCTTCTTAATTGTGGTACTCTGTGTATACTGCCACAGTCTCTATGAATTCATACGTACATATGTCCTGGTCCTGTTGTGTTTGGAAGACACACTGTTTCCTTGGAGTTAACCAGCACCTCTGGCTCTTATTTATAATTTGATGTTTTACATTTGTGTGAACCATAAAACTGCCACAATAGTTAATAAAATGACAGTTTCCTCCTCTTCCACCATTTGCTTGTGCTTCTTTAGGATCTTTTTTCCTCATCTCTCCCAGACTCTGATGATCATACAACCAATTCAGGGAAGCTGCCAATACTCATTGAGAGAGAATGAAATATCTTACTTTTTCTGGGTACAATGTGTATGTAAATGTGAGCTTCTTCATGTATCTCAAACAAAATAATATATTACCAGTGAAAACAGAAGCAAACCTAAGAATCTAGCTGTTTTCCATTAAGTTGGGCATTATTTGCAAAACTATAACACTTTTCCCTATTTGCATTTTTGTTGTTTTGAAACCGTGCCTGTCTTTCATAAAATATAATTCTTTTCCCAAAATAGTTCCTACAATGTAATTGCTTTATTCATATGGATATGCCAAATTTGAAGTAAACATTACCTCAATAACTTTTAAATTTCATTCATATTTTGATGTTTCTAATTTTTATCTATTTACCTTTTGTTTTAAGGCAAAGTCTTGCTATATAGCCCAGGCTGGCCTTGAATCCTTGATCCTCTTTCATCTTCCCAAGGAGTGCTGTAATTATAGATGTCCTCCATCATGGTTGACCCAGGTTTTATTTTAATATGACAAACATAACCCACATAAATAAAAGCTTTCTGTAGTACTCTTTTGTTCTACCATTTCTCACTTATATTTAAGATCCTGAGATCAAAATATTGAATGTTATTGCTATGGAGGCTTTGACAAAATTCTAACATTGGTGGAATGCTTTCTGTAAACCATTGGTCCTTATTAAGGTTCTTTGCAGCAAGTAAGAAAATGCCAGGTTTCCAGGATTCAAGAAGGAAGCTCACTGTATAGCCCTGACTGGCCTGAAACTTAACAATATTCCTGCCTTAGCCTTCTGAGAGCTGGAGTTCAAGGCATGTACTACCATGATTTGGTTGGAAGCAGATATTAAATGTAGTACCACTGAGAGTTGCCCTTCCAGCAAAATAAATTCTTTTCCCCCCTCCCTGGCTGGACTGTGGTAGAATGCCATACAGACAAAAGTCAAGACTGTCCAGAGTAGGGCTAGACTGTAGTCAGTCCTTTGGAATCAGGCCAGGGTTATCCAGGCATGAGTAGCTAATGGGCTTCTGGTAGTAGTTTGATTGTGGTTGTGAGGATAGTAGCACCTAGCGAGAACAGAAAGAGAAGGGCCAGAGGGATCACTTTATTCTTCATGGCCCATTTCTCTATCCATTTGACCGAATAGTTTTCAGCTTGGGAGTGGGTGGTTTTTAGTGCTGATCACTGGGAAAGAAAGTATGGCGGTAAGTACAGACTAATACCTTCATCTGTTATGTATCTGGGAAGCAAGACAAGACTGTTCTTTGAACCTGCTACTGCACTAGAAGACTGTTTAGGTTTATACAGTCAGCCAATCTTAAGAGGCACTATGCTTGGAAGTCTCTTTGGGCCGGCGTGTGTGTGTGTGTGTGTGTGTGTGTGTGTGTGTGTGTGTGTGTGTGTGTGTGTGTGTGACTGTGCCTCTTGTCTGTGTGTGCCTATATGTCTGTGTCTGTGTGTTGAGACAGGGTCTCACTATGTAGCCTAGGCTGTCTTCTAACTCACAACAATCCTATCGCCTTAACCTTCTGAGAGCTGGAATTCCAGACATGTACCATCAGGTTTGTCTTGAGAACAAGGAACTGACTGTCATACCTATAAAAGCTTACCGCCTGCAATCCTGGCCTGGGAAGTCTTATGTTTATATCCACCTTGGAGGGAAATAGTCTCCAGCACCTAGAAACTCTTTATTAGGTTAATTTGACTTCAAGTCTAGAAAATGTTTGGTTTAAGCACATCCAAATCAGGGAATTTTAATTCAGAACATGGATGTTTGGTCAAAAGATCACATCCAAAGACCTTCTAGTTCTATTTGATCTGGCTGGAATACAAACACACCTTTAATCCAGGGGACAAAGGTAAACAGATCTGACTTCAAGGCCAGCCTACTATAGAGCAAATTTCAGGTAAAGAAAAGCATAGGTCCAGGCATGGTGGGACATACCTATAACCCCAAACAATGAAGGTAAAGTTAGTTTGTGTAGAGAAGCACCCATGTTTGAAAGTGGTGTCTAATTGAGTGGCAGAAAAAGTGACAAAACAGAGAAAGATTTGACAGAACAAGATATGCCCAACTCTCTTGAAAAGAGAGAGGAAAGGGGACGCTGCTTAAGAGACAATGCTGAGAGAGGAGATTTTACCTGGATAGTAATAGAGAGACATGTTGCAGAGAAAGAACACAGGGGAAGACAGAGTGAGCCAGAGAATGAGAAGGAGCCAGAAGATTAGAAAACATATCTGGAGTTAGTTTGAGGTCAAGCAGAGCAATTCAGAGGCCTGGAGAAAAGCCATATTGAATACGTTAGCTGAGAGAGGAGTTTGAGCAGAATAGCTGAACCAGTCATCCCAGAGCTCAGAAAGAACAAGAAAGGGTGAGATCATTAAGCAGTCAGTCTCAGAGGCTGAAAACATTCAAGGCCTAGGTTAGATTGTACAGAGGCTAGAAGCTTCCAGGACTAGGCCTAGGTTCACAGAAGGAGGCAGCAATCCTCCTTTGAGACAACAATTAAAATAGGCAAATAAAGGCTCCTTTTACCAGAAGAAAGAGGGCAGCCTTCCATGGCTGAGTCATCACATCTTCTGCAGAGTACTTACCTTGCTAAAACATCTCCTCTAGCCTCAGGAGGCCAACAGTAGTGAAGTATTTGCAGTGTGTTAAACTTCCATTCATTTAAATGCTTCTAATACAAAATTGTGATCATTTCAATGGGAGCAGGAGTGTAATGGCCATTTTTACAACTGTTATTATTTTGTGTTCTGGCTGATGTGTGGAAACATGTCCATTTTCACAAAGCATGGCACACTTGAAAATGTGTTAGGCATCCTGCAGATGGCCATGGAGCCATTGAGGATTTCCCAAACTACTGGGTCTATTACTAGAGATAAGAGACATGTAGAATCAATAACCCAGATCACCAAATAAATATCTAGACTTAAATTAGTTTGAAGACCTTGGGCTCCCTTTTCAAAATCATTATAGTGTGGTTCAAGGAAAGACATTTCCCATAGGCACTCTTATCCCATGTGTTCTTTGTACTGTTTATTTGGTTTATCAAATGTGAAGAGAATATTTACATTGCTAAACCTTAGGGCTGAGCATAATAAATCTTGGTGGTAGAGTGCTTGCTTAACCCATGTAAGGCCCTGTGGTCAATTACCAGTTCCAAGGGGAGGGCATTAAAATGACACTGCTAAACCCTGTCTTTGACACTGTGTTGTTACATTTTGTTGTGAACACCCTTGGATACTTCTCTAAATGCCCATTGTTTCTTTTCTTTTTCTTTTTCTTTTTCTTTTTCTTTTTTCTTTGCCAGATGTTTCTTTCTAATGAATTGACCATTAGATTTACAGATTTCTGAAATGGCCAACAGAACATCAAAAGACATTTCTTTAGGCTACTGTTTGATATACATTGTTTTTATTCACTCAAAAATCTATCAGAATTTCCATTTGCCTGTTTTTCTTCAGCCTTCATCTCATGGTATATATGGATAATGACAATCACCACCACAATAGAAGTAAGTACATTTGCCAGTGTTTGTTCTGTTCTTTTTTATATCAGTGCATTTAACCTTTATAGCAACCATTGAGACAGGAATTATCTCTGCTATTTCAAGAGCGGGGAGGAAACAAGGCTCTAAGAGATAACACCAGTCACAGGACTTGAAAGTAGCTGAACTAGGAATTAGATATAGGCAGTCCTTGTTCTTAACCATTGTACACATGAAAGCCTAAAGCCTCGTTGTTCCCTTCAGCTATTAAGAAATAAAGATGTGCTACTTAGTGGCAAGTTTTGAAGAACTGTGTACTTGAGGTATTCTTGGAAAGTATTTTGTTGCTCTCTGAAATTTTACACATTGTCTATTTGATTGTCTGTGGTGCCATTTACTTTTTTATATGGTGATATTTTTATCATCTCTCTTTCAGTTGTCATTTTTATCCACGGAACCTGTAACTGATTATCTGTTCTATTTTCTCACTTGACAACTAAAATATTGACAATAAACATCTCAGTCATGGCTTGCAGCTTAGAAAACATGTGATGAAACACATTTATCATAACTGAATTTTGAAAACAGATGTAATTCTAAAGAACCAGTGTTCATGGTACCACTTTAGGTCTCACTGAAGGCCCGAGGTTGGCTCACTTTTCCCCTAGGCTCTTCTGGCAGACCACTTACTTTAAGCCTTGAAATATCTCTGGTCATCTTTTTTTCTGCTCCTGACACTAATCAGTGTGTGATTTCTAAACTGTTTCAAAACCATGGCCTTGTGTTTACAGACCATAATGGTCACTGAGTTGCCTCATCAGACACTTGTCTTGAGATGGTTACTGTACCTACTATGTGCCTTCTAGGAACCAGAAAACTGGACAGGATAGACTTGCTACTCATCTTCCTGGTTGTGATGGTTAGGCTTTCTTGTAAATTCAAGTCTATTAAGAAAAGCCTGGAGAGTTATTAAAACACATCTTTGGGTATCTCCATGTGGGTATTTCCAGACAATTAAATCATTAAAGCTCTGTCCTAATGAATGGATTAATCTCTTATTTGAGCTATAATATGGCAATATGATTGACAAGTAGTCAATTACAGCAGACGGAGCCTAACTGAAGGAAGTAGTTCACTAAGGACATGTCCTCAGCGTATATGACTCATCCTTGCCTCATCGTGTACTTCCTTTCTTTGATTCACATCTGCTCTGTGGTTAACAGAATGGGGACAAATATGATGGGCTGAACCTTGTCAATCCATAAGCCCTAATAAATTATCCATTTCTTAGTTTGTTTCTGTCAGATAGTTGGCCCCATTGCTAGAAATGTAACTAGTGAAATTTTTATTAGGGAAATATAGCATTGAAGGGTTAAAGATAAACAAACAACAGAAGTGAGAAAGGTTGCAAAGAAGATGTGCGAGCCCCTAGGCACTTGCCTTAGTTTAGTGATTCCAAGGCTTCTCCAAGAAATGTGACTTTTCATGTGCTGTCACTTGAGTTTTTGATCTTAGCCTGATGTAACATGATCCATGTTACATTTATACTTTGTGAGGGTCAATGTAGTTACTATTCATTACATATGTAATTATTGAACACTTACTATATTCCAGATATTGTCCTTGGTTCTGAGTGTATGTCAGGGAATAACTGAAAGCAAATGTCTTGTCCTTGTGGAGTTTGCATTCGGTGAGGTGCAGACCAGTTAAATAAGCAGGAAAGGACTATGGTGCACATGCGATGTAAGTTATCCCGTGTCAAGCAGCAGAGGTCCAAGTTGCATATAGGTAAAGGGTCCTAATTTATAGGGGGTATTAACTTACAGAAGATAGTATTTTAGCAGAGGCCTGGTGGCGAAAGAGCAAACCATGCAGGCACAGGAGGAACAGGTTATTTTAAACAGAGACAAGAGCAGGTTCAAATACTCCAAGGAAGGAGGTAATTGGTATATTTACAGCTCAGAGAACTAGGCAAGTATCTGGGGATACTGTGAGTATCACAGACTGATGGGAGCCAAAATTCATGAGCTAGTAGGAATGAGAGTATGGAGCACCCTGGTGGTCAACACCAAAAGTTTAGTTTTCATGCTGAGTCAGATGATAAACCTCTGGAGATGATGTAGTATGCGTGACTTTGCATTAGGTTATTCTGACCACTACTCTTCATAATCAATGTGCATATACCCATGCAATAGCTACTGCCAGGTTATGCTGTGGAAATAGACTGGGAGACCAATGGAGAAACAAGGAGATGAGGACAGGGACCAGAAAACTCACTCATACTCTACATAAAGTCAGAATGATCTGATATAGAACATATTTGAAAGAAGGGGAGGGTGGTGGAAGCAAGGAAGCACATTGGGCAGCAGTTATGTTAGACTTTTTGAATGTTACCTTCATATCTATATCTATATCTATATCTATATCTATATCTATATCTATATCTATATCTATATCTATCTATCTATCTATCTATCTATCTATCTATCTATCTATCTAGAGGGCTCTTGATCTCAGAGGGCTCTGTACCTGAAGGCTTGGCCTTATGCACTTGGGCACAACATGGTGGCAGATGGCTGACCCATTTGGCTTCTAGAAAAAAGTCAAAAGTGTTTTAGACCTGAATGCTGGTTTGTGCTTTGAAACATGCCAGAGTCATAGGAGTGGAGGCAGCCTCAATTGATATCTAGCTGTAAAGGATTTTCCTAATTAGAAATTGACGGGGGTACGTCTCAGACATTGTGTGTGTGGTGCCTCCTGGGCTGGTGGTCCTGGGTTCTAAAGAAAGCAGGCGGAGCAAGCCACGGGGAGTAAGCCAATAAACAACACCCCTGCATGGCCTCTGCATCAGCTCCTGCCTCCGTGCTACAGCCCTGAGTGAGTTCTTGTCCTTGCTACTTTTGGTGATGAACTGTGATATGGAAATGGAAATGAAGCAAACCATGTCCTCCTCAAGTTGCTTCTGGTCATGGTGCTTCACCACAGCAATAGGGACCCTAAGACAACAAGCTCACTCGCAGAACTAGCTGATGGGTAAACTGTGGGCCAAGTGTAGAGGTGTGTGTGTGTGTGTGTGTGTGTGTGTGTGTGTGTGTGTGTGTGTACAACTCTTGGTTGTCTGTATGGAGCAATATGGTACTATAATTTACCAGGAAGAAGAGACACAGAATAGCTTGTGGTGAGATGGGTAAAACTGTCTTTGGTTTCAGCTAGGATTGATTTAGAAGGGCTGGAAGAGCTTGAAAGGTGACAAAAAGAATAGATTGCTACTTAACTCTGGAACTGAGTTTCTCTCTATCTTTTATGATACTTGGGATTGAACCCATGACCTTGTACAGGTTGGCAAGCTCAGTGCACTGAGATTCATTCCTAGCCCCTCCTCCCTTTTCTGTCAATTCATTTTATTTTTGAATAATTGTATACATTTAAAAGTGACTATTATCTCTCCCCTTATATCTCAAAATACCCTTCAGCACATTCCCTCTCAATTTTAAGCCTTAAAAAGCCATAACCCACTAAATCTAGTTACTGATGCCCAGATATGCATTATTGGGGCCCACTCACTGGGGCATAAGAAGCCTACCAGTTGCCACATCCTCAAAAATGAATGATTATTTCTCCCTGGGAATGCTAGTACTCCTCAGTAAAGAATGGGGACTAGAGATCATATACCACTTCTATGCTGAAAGTTATAACCTGCTTGACTTCGTGCAGGTCTTGTGTGGAGTTCATAACTGTGAGTTAAGTCTGGAAGACAGCTTTTTGACCTATCTTCTTCTTCCTTGAAGTTCCCAAAGCCTTGGTGAGAGAGGGGAGGTGAATATAGGTGTCCTCTTCAGCATCCTTCACTTTATATTTTTTCAGTCAAGATCTTGTCCTAGAGTTCAAGATCATTCTGCCTCTACCTCCAGAGTGCTGAGCCTGTAGGCTTATGACACTCCTCTCAACAAGAGCACTAATTTTAACCATTATGACACAAGAAACAAAATGGTGTAGTATTTGATGAAGAAAGGATTGATTGAGTATAGTCACTCTTAACTCAGTGCCTTTGTACACTTTTTTTCCAGTGCATAGACCTCACTTCTGACTGTTTTCCTTGCATGTCTTTTCCATTGTACACTGTTCCTTATTTTGGATGTCATAACATCTAGTATCTAGCCTGTCATGTTATTATACGTAGGCATTTGACGACTGAATAAATTAATAAACTTGAAATTAACCTACAGAATGAAAGTCTTACTATGTGTAGATTGTCTTTTTTTTTGTAGGCACATGTAAGCCATTGTAAAATGATCAGAAAAGATTTCCCCCTGTCAATCACTGTTGTGGAGTTCTGAAAGCCAGGAGGCTCTTGATACCTTTAATTGAGCCCTTTGGTTGGTTTCCATGTGATTGGCTCTGATGAGCATAGTTAGGCCTCTAGCACAAACCTGACTTCTAAAGCAGCCTCTGACTCAGTAGTCACTCACCTAAGTAGCTGCTTCCAGAGAATGGATGGAACCCCCCAAAAGATGTGACACTCTCTGCATAAGGTGCCCAGAAACTTAGGAATGCCTCTTAAGAACTTTTGGAAACGTATTTGGTTTGTGTGTAAAAGCACTTTGGGATTTTTATTCTTTCTAAGCATATCATTTCTGCTACCTAGTCTAGTCGTTTGCTGCCATTCCAATCTTCCCAAGTAGCCACTTGTGGTGCTATGAAGAGAGTGGCATGGTATGTCTATTAGGCATCTAGGAAATCAAATTCTACCTTTGTTGCTGTGACTGTGAATATGCTGTCTAACCTCTCAGAGCCAATTTCTGTCTGTTAAACGTTATAACAAGGATGCTTCGGTTACAGGATTATTGTGAATAGTCATGGACTAACGTAAGTGATTGCTCGGGCTCATTTTCTGCCACTCATTCATTCATCATGCATTGGTGGATGAATGAGTATTCTGTATCAGGATCAGTCCTGGGAATTATGAGTTGTGAAGACAAGAGTTGACATAGAAGGCTTGCTGGTTCTCTTTTGAGAGCCTAGCTTACATGATTGTTCGTTGGCTGGCACCTGAACATTTGAATTTCAGAAGCTTCTCAACAGTTTTCTACATGACACACTGTCTAAATTGTCTGAATAAACAATGCAGCTCATGCAGAATACTCCCTCTCTTTTGGGGTGTCTGGAACATTGCTATTTGCCTGGCAGAAAGCATTCACTTGACCCGCTTATGGCTGCCAAACCCGTGAGCACCGAGTTTAATGAGTGTTCATGGTAAATGACATTCACATGCGTCACCATAATTTGCTGTGAAAGTTAAGTGTGTTTTGTGTTGCTTCACTGGGAGAGGACCCTTAGAAGCATCACCTAGTTTCACCCAGATACTGCTTTAGGTGCATTTTGCCCTTTGCTGATTTGGCTTTGTGTGTTTTTGTTGGAATGAACTGTCGATGTGAGTGTGACAACTTCCTGAATCTTGTGAATCCTAGTGACTCACAAAGCCTGGGGGTGTTGTGAGCCTTCTGACATGTGGATATAGATTTAAATGTAGACATTTCCTTTCCCTTCAAAAAGTTTTCACTTTAGTTAGATAGCCTGCCATACAAACATGAAATTATAATATACAGAGTGCAGTTTCGTGACCTTGGAAAGCACAGAATAGCACCTCCAAGTTAGGATGAGGAGAGATAGGAAGAGCTTTTTGAAGGGATGACCATTTCCATTTAATTTTCATGGGTAATCAAAAGTTGTTTAGTGACTTTATGCTCCTTACACGTGTGCTGTCTTAAACTACTCTAGATTGAATATTATAGCCTTGACCATAAATCACAGAGTCCCTCTACTTAGAGAAGGCTTGGCTGTTGATAAATTGACCTGTGTGGAGACCATGATGCTGGCTGATAACCATGAGTATGTGTGGAAGTAACTTGGCCTTTGTGACATAAATCAGGTAAAGTGGTTGTCTTGGAGGTGGTATTTAAGCATGGCTATTTTCAGCCACCCCAGGAAAACTCCTAAGATGGAGCAGCATGTGAAGTGTGCCACTGACAAGGAAATCTGTGATACTTTCTGCGACCACTCAGTAATTCAGTGTAGAGAAGGAGCGGCAGACAAAAGGGAAGTAGGAAGAAGCTATGTTTTGATAGGTAGTAAAGTCAAGCTTGAAGAAAAGGATGAATGAATGAAGTGAGCTACATGGAGAAATAGGAGAAAAGATGGACTTGGACTCGTAGGATGCTTGCTACCCAGGATTGAACATCTACGCTAGGTAGAGAACTTGAATATTGTATTGACACCAGTCATTGCGGTTTGTTGACATGTGTTATCTGGGATTGCTGTTTCTCTGTGTGAGCAAATTAGAAGAAAAATAGGACAAAGAAGTTAAGGATATTGACAAAAAGTGACCGAAGTCTAAGACTATAGTATCTGAGAAAGTCAGAGGGCTCTGATATGCACCATAGAGACCTCAGAACTCCAGCCTCTCTGTGTTCAATACAAGTGCTATGTAAGAGCGACTAAAAGGCATGTAAAACTAGTTGTTAAGCTTATAGATTCCAAACGTTTCTTTCAAATCTATGTATCAGTTTGTTTGGTCTTACTCAGAGAGGGATAGGGAATGACTATTTAGTGGGCAAGAAATTGCCCATGATAAATTGTAATTTGGCTTTGGAACTGCAACATTCCATCCTCTCCACGTCACTGAAGTTTTAGTCAGCCAATCCACTTTTACAGAAATAGCTTATTTCTGGGAATTTTCCTTTATAGTACCTAAGTGCCAAAGCTGCTACTGTATATAAGAAAGTGTCCATGAGGCCTTAGGGACTAATAAGAAGATAGAGAGAATGTAAGTTTAACACAACCTGAAAAGGACAATCTGTCTTTGGTCCTTTGAAATGTATGCAGTAGCCACTGGACAAGTCCTCTCACAAACTGCACTTTAATCCTCTGTAATTTCTGTGCTCCAGCTTCCTATTAACATTTGGCTTTTGTTCCCAGTCCTTTAAGAACTACTGACTTCTGTTTGTGCAGATTTGCACTCGCCTGGGAAACCTGCTTCCATAGGTCAGGCAGCCTTGCCTTTGAAAATCTCTGGTTACTTATCAACAGTATTTCTTAAAGTGTAATTTATGAAAAATGCTATTTCCTCAACATATTGAGCAACAAAGGATCACATGGCCAAACACTGGGAACCAATGGCTCTCTTAAAAGTTTGTAATCTCTATCAGTCACTAAGAAATGCAAGAACATTTTCAATGAGGACATCTTTGTATAACTGGTATTATAATATGCATTTGTCCACAGGAACATTTCCTTTCTATCAAGAAGTATATGGCTCTTTCTCTTATGACTCATGGCTGTTTACTTAGAAATATGTGCATGTTTCAATTGTATTTTTATTCTGCTAATAGATCTTACTGTGTTAGTCACATCAAATATCATGCTTCTTGCATTTGACTAAAATTAACACATTGAAATATTTTCCTTAAACTAACTGTCATTTTATGTTAAATAGCAACATTAGAGTATTAACTAACAGCATTTCATTTTCCTTTGGAAAAATTCCCATATTTAAGATTAGAATCTGAAAACAAAAATATTTCTTAGAGTCCTCTTGTTCTTGTTTTAATTAAAAAAGTGCAGCATAAATATCAAGCTAATCATATTATTTACTTAGAAGATGATGAAAAAAGTTATTCACAAATGTATATAGTTCATTCATAAAATTAATAAAGCACATGGATATATTTACATTCTTCCCAAATATGAAAAGATAAAAACACTACAAGAGCATCTAACGAAGCCATTTTAAGAAATAAATAGCAAATTAACTGCATACTCATAAAAATACCTTGATTCTGAGAGAAGTGTGAAACCAATAACTCATGGTTTTTAGTAAGGCAAACATTTTTTTTTAACTTTATGGCTATAACGTGGGGAGTTGTTCACGTAGTGCTTACAGGAGGATGAGTTTCATTAGACGTTTATAATTCTCAGAAAGGAAAGGTAATGCATAATGAATTGTGCTTACACCTCCTGCCTTCAAGTAGGGGCAATGCCAGAAGGCAGAAATAGTGGGTGGATGAGTAATATGCCTAAAAGCTAAAAGAAAACTCTGGAGAAAAGACTGATAATGTCTATAAATGATTTTTAAAAATAAAATTTGCAACTCTGTGCCTAACTCAAAGAAGAGGAATAAACAGAACCATTAAATTGGGGATGAGATGGAGAGTCTGACAACAAATATAAAAGATTCAGGAATATGATAAGCAACAGTACCTTCTACTGTAAGCTAATAAATCATATAAATCAGAAGGAGCATGAATGACTCCTTGCAAAATTACAAAACATAAAAACTCATGCAAGATTAAGTAGGGAACATGAATAAATCAATACCAGAGAGAAATACAAGAAGTCATTGAATTATTATCAAGCAACCAACAAAGCCGATGGATATTTAGCCTGAGAATATTAATATAGAAGACTGAAGGCCAGAGCAATGCTAATAATGATTTTTATACTGTGTACTACTGTTGACTAGTTGCTGTCACTGTTGCCACCATTGCATCCTCTCCTTCCACTTTCTCCTCTTCCTCATCTTCCAGCTGTTTCCCACTTTCCCTCTTCTCCTTCTTCTCTCTCATTTATCTTACATGCACATGCATATACACACACTTCTGTACTTATAAGTTATAATCCATTTACTAATTATATTTGGGACAATTAGGCTATTAGTAAAATCACATTACAGCTGGTATATAGGGTCAATAAAGTTCAATAACTTTGATTGAATCACAGAGCAAATAAATGAAGGAGCTAGGATTCAAGTCCAGAACTCTCTGAGTACAAAGTTTAGGTTTTTTTCTATGCTATATTTTTCTATAAGAATAAAAAAAATCTCATGAATGATTTTTGGATGTTTAACTGACACTAAATTAATTCATAATTTACATTTTGAGGAAATATGTCCAAATTTAAATTGGAAAAAGAATAAAGAAATTTAGAGGCTATCCTTACTTCTGGGTATTCATTATTTATTGAACAATTATAAATAAAAATATAATACAACTTAAAATTTCATCTGTGCTAGACATAGTGGTAAATGTCATTTAATCTAAGCACTTGAAAACTGAAAGATAAAGGATCATGAGTCTAGGGCCAGTCTAGTGAGCTTCATGCTAGCCTGTGGATGCCCTGTGACAGAAATGGGGTTGTCCAAGTGAATTTTAGCTCAGGAGAACAAGATGCTAAAATGAAAACAAATATTATTATGATAATATGAAAACAATATTGTGACAGTGGAAATAGCTACAAGCACTGAAGACCTAAATCCAAAACCCAAGATCCAAACATCAACTAGGTGGGTCTGTGTGCACCTGTTATCCCAATGCTGATGAGATGAAGACAGAAAAACCCCTGGGATTTACTGGTTAGCTAGTCTAACTAAATTGGTGAACACCAGGCTCAGTGACAGGTTCTGTATCAAAGTAATAAGGTAGAGGGGTGGGAAGTGGTGTCACACGCCTTTAATTCCTGCATTCAGGAGGCAGAACCAGGCAGATCTCTGTGCTTGAGGCCAGCTTGGTCCACAGAGCTAGCTCCAGGACAGCCATGCTACACAGAGAAACTCTGTCTCAAAAGACAAGAAAGTGACCGAGTAAGACACCCAACATCAGCTTGGCGTGGTGGTGCATGCCTTTAATCCCAGCACTCGGGAGGCAGAGGCAGGCGGGTCACTGTGAGTTCGAGGCCAGCCTGGTCTACAAAGTGAGTCCAGGACATCCAAGGCTAACATAGAAAGACCCTGTCTCGAACCCCCCCCCCCAAAAAAAAGACACCCAACATCATACCCTGGCCTCTGCACATATGTGTGCACATACCTCCCACATGAACATGTATACTCACATATATACACAGGAAAAAATATCTGTCTCAATGGCTATAGAAACAGCATTCAGTAAATGTATCAACTAATTTTGGAGAATTTTATGAAAACCTGTGAAAGAATATAAACTCTATTCAAACATAAAATTCAATACTCTATTTCACATAAAAGAAAGAGTCCTCATAAAAAAGGAAACATTAATATGATGAAGACAGGACTAGGATGTTATCATTACAAAAGTAATTTTAGTAACATGAGGCAGAACTATTAGTAAGGAAAAATATTTGATGAATGCCATTTGAAAACAAAGCCAAACCGATCTTTAATAGAACCGTTGTATATCAGGCACTATGAAAGTCACTGGGGCTATAACTCAGAAAGGCTGTGTATATCTAAAACAAGCAAACTCATCATAGGATAGTAGGTATAAATGAGCTTAGCAACAGTGTGAACTCCAAGAGAAATTAACACATGCTTTTAATTGCAAACAACTGTAATGAGGAAGAAAATACATTCTTGTTGAAGTCAGAATACATTAAATACTTGGATATTAATTTAATTAGGGGCATGAGATTTATTTGAATAAAATTATACAATCCTTATGGGAGGAATAGAAGACATTAAATAAATTGAGAAATAACTTGCTTCAATTGCAAAGACAAAATATAGGAACAATTATAGCATTTGCTGAATTAATGTATAGTATCAGTATTTGCCAAATAAATGCCAGTACAATACCCACCAGGTTTAACATATTAATAGAAAAATACATAAGGACAGACAGGCAGGCAGAAACACTAGTTTTCAAAAATGATTATTAGAAACCATACTGTTATATATTTGTTCCACCTTGAGGTAGTCTCTTGTTTCTATACCCACCTTATTACTGGCAATGTTCCTACATTGTAAAAAACACTCCACAAATATTTGGTTGAAAGGGATCCTTATTGTAGAGTTTTGAAATGTTCTAGGAACAAACTAGTAGCTTTCTGAAGTCTTAGCTAATTTGTGAGACAAAAGTTCAGAGACAGACCCTCATCTTTAAGGAAGTAAACCAGGACTGACCAGGGTGTGAAGAGCAGTATAAACCTTGATCCAGAAGTCTACCTATATGGGATGTCATTTAAGGGAAAGAATATTTTGCCTGGATGTTTCAGCGTGGAAAGGATTTGGAGAGTGCCACCATGACAGTAGCATTCTGTAGCCACTATCTTCCTAGAGAGGAATGAGAAGTTTAAGTGAGTGTAGCAGCCCTTGCTCTCCTTACTTTCTTTCTGCCACTGCTTTGGGTAAGGCCTCTCTCCCTTTTCAGATTAAAGAATTCCTTCATCTTTTTGGACCATCTCTGGGATGAAATCTTTCTTGTTTTCCTTTCCTTTCTTTCTTTTTGTTTGTTTTTTTGAGACAGGGTTTCACTGCATAGCCCTGGCTGTCCTGGACTTACTTTGTAGATCAGGCTGGCCTCAAACTCACAAAGATCTCCCTGCTTCTGCCTTCCCAAGTGCTTGAATTACAGGCATGAGCCACTTGCCTGGCTATAAAATCTTTCTTAGATGTTCATATTAAAAGTGCCTTTACTTACTTGCATTCATGCAGTAGTTTACATGGTCTGGATGTGCTTACCCTTAGCATTGCTGCCTGGGCAGAACTGGTTATCTTAACAGAGGTGACTTAAAGAAATGGCCTTGCCATTCTGATCTAATAAATCTGGATGAATAACTAATGATAAATATACTACATGGTATTACAAATATTACATGTTTCATTATATCACTATATATATATATATCATATAACATACATATGTATATAGGGGAGGATGGGAAAGGTGGATTCTGTTAATTGCATGAATATATATTATATATGCTTACAATATATATTCATACAGGTTTTATATCACCTGTCTCTACATAGATATATAGATATATATTTTATCTTGATTCTTTTGGGAAGAATGACTTCATAACATTAGATAAAGTACTTTCCCACTTACTATTTTCTAGCCCCAGGGACTGAACACAGGACCTTCTACTTTTGAGATGAGTCCTCTAGCACTGAGCTAAATTCTCAGCCAAATTAAGTACAATGTTCTGACTAATCATAATGTTGTCTTGCCCAAACAGATAATGCAAGTGCCAGAATCTATTGTAGAATGTCTGATGAACACTTGAAATGAAATATTCTCTTGCCATTGTTATCATTGGTATAAGTAGCAGTCCCAATACATTTACTAATTTCCAAGAGTTTGGTAGCAGTGCTGGGAACCTCTCTATTCCCTGGTGAGTGACTAGTACAACACCCCATAAAGTGTAAGAAGTAGCCATTTATGAATGAATACACTATTTGAATTTTCATAATAACCATTTTCCTCTTCCTCCTCTTCATTTTCCTCCTACTCTTCTTCCTCTTTATATCTTTCTCATTTTATTTGAAACAGAATCTTAGTATGTAGCCCACACTTGTCTTCGACTTATCATCCTCCTGCCTCAGTAGTCCAAGTAGTAGAATTATAGTGTGCAGCACAACACTCAGTAGATAGGACAAACAACCTTCTTATTAGCATTTCATAAATGAGAAACTTAGTGAAATTCCTCAAGATCATATGGCTAAAGAAGAGCAGACCTGAAATTTTATTGCATGGCTTTACTATGCAAAAGCCCAAGCTTCTATCAGTTAGTCCATCTAGTAAAAGAACTTTCCTACCTCTTAAAGTAGGTGCAGACTAGGTGAGGAAGGAAGGACCTTGGTGTCGAATATCACACACTCCAGAAAAGCTAGCATAAGCTCTGGAAAAGCAAATCCCATCAAAACCATGGAGTAAATTTATAGTTAGTGGTTCAGAGAGTCAGGTGGGCCTTTCAAATTGGCACATTTGGGTCACATTTAGGGCAAAGACCTGAATTCTTAAGTCCTCAAAGATGAGGATAAATTAAAACAGGAGAATAGCCTTCAATGGCTTGTAGAACATACTTGGATACAGAAAATATAAGAAGCCAGTTACTCGGTATAGGGGTCTCACACTGACTTATGAGAACTGGATCCCAGAATCAATGCAACCCAAATATTTCTACTCTTGGTGTTGGGTTTCTTAAGCTCCTGGGTGACTGGTAGGTCCCTGAGTGAGAAATGGGTGAAAATGAGGCTGTAAATCCAGGTTCAAGAACTTCAGACACCCCTGCTGGGTGGAGTCTTTCAGAGGACCTCTATGGTAGGCTCCCTTCCTGTTCCCTCTCTTCAACTGCTTCCGGTGTCTATTCTATTTGCCCTTCTGAATGAGAATTAAGCATTTTCTCTAGGGTCTTCCTTGTTATTTAGCTTATTATATCTGTGTATTGCAGTGTGATTAGTCTTATGGAAGAATTGGGGGACAGAAGGACCTGGAGGGGACAGAAGCTCCACAAGGAGACCACAAATCAATGCCTGGGTGCAGCAGACACTGATGCAGCAACCAAGGACCATGCATTGTGAGGACCTAGACCCTCTACTCAGATGTGGTAGATAGGCAGCACAGGCTCCTTGTGGGTCCCATAATATGGGGAGTAGAGACTACTTTTGACATTGATTCTGGTCCCCACACATTGATCACTTCCCCTTTGTGGCACGGCCTTGCCAGGCCACAGAAGAAGAGGAAGCAAACATCCAGATGAGACTTTGTAGGCTGAGGTTGGATGATAGGGGAGGAGGGCTCCTCTTTCTGAGGACTTGGGGAGGAAGAAATGATGGGGGGTGGGTGAGACTGGCAGGAGAAGAGAGAGGAGGCTACAATCTACATGTAAAGTGAATTAAAAAAATCTTCAGACACAGACACAAAAAACTATTCAGTATTCAGAGTCCTGAATAACCTCGGAAGTATAATGAACCTCAAGGTAATATTCAATCCCTGTACCAAAGTAAAACGTGGTGGCAGGAGTGACAAACTTTTCCCCATTAAAGTTCTACCTAATGTCTTGTTGAAACACTGCATTCCATAAAATCTATGTACTAGCTCAATATGTATGTGATACTTTTAAGGCAGTTTTGATTCATAGTGTTCCATTGCATAGTGGGGGTCATGATTATGTAGGCATTCCAAGCTTCCATTGCATTGGCTGTGACAGCTACAGGTGTCTCCTTTACATCTGAAATTTGAAAGTCCTGCTGAGCACAGCTTCCCAATGATACACTTAAAAATGAGTTAAGGTATTGTACTGGATAGTTTTCTGTCAACTTGAAAAAAGTTAAGGCCATCTAGAAGAAAGAAACCCCAATGAAGAAACTACCTTCATAATACTGGCCTGTAGACAAGCCTCTAGATACCTTTCTTATTTAATGATTGATGGAGGAGGACTCAGCCCATTGTGGGTGGTGCTGTCCCTGGGATGGTAGTTTTGAGTTCTATAAGAGAGCAAGGCTGAGTAAGCCATGAGGAGCAAGTCTTCAGTAAGCAGCACCCTCCATGGCCTCTGCATCTGCTCCTGTCTCCAGGTTCCTGTCCTGCTTGAGTGCCTGTTCTGATTTCTTCCAATGATGGACAGTGATGTAGAAGTATAAGGGAAATAAACCCTTTCCTCTCAAACTTGCTTTTTTGTCATAGTGTTTCCTCATAGCAATACTAACCCTTACCTAAGACAGGTATATTTGGTATCTTGGTATTAATGATTTCCAGGCTTGTTGATGCTGAGTATGCTGTGACTAGCAGTATTAGCTCTTTGTTCTCAGTATACGATTTGATACTGTCATTCTATGTCAAGTACCAAAAATAAGTGAGAAGTTGAAAGAAAACATTTGAACTCCATTCTTTCTGGGCCTTCTCACCACCAGCACTTTACAATAACCTCTCCTATTTATACAACATAGGAATTTGGGTTTTTAAGAATAAGAGATACTACCATTGGCAAAGGTATCTAACCTACTTCTTTTTAAAAAATTTAAAAATATTTAAAATACATAGGTGTTTTGTCTGCATGTACATCTGTGCACCATATGCACATACTTGATACCCACGGAGGCCAGAAAAGGGTGTTAGATCCCCTGGAACTGTGTTTACCATGATTTGTGAGCCATTGTATAGGTGCTGGCAATTGAACCAGTGTCCTCTGGAAGAATAACCAGTATTCTTAAGCACTGAGATGTCTTTCTAGCCTTCTAACCTAGTTTGAATTTTCAGGACAGGAAGGCTGTACTCCAGATCTTCCCAGGGTTGGGGAGTAGAAATTTGCCTATGTTTTGAAAATTACTACTTGCAGATAAAAGAGCATATAGGTCAGATGGCAATGTCATTTACAAATTATAATAAAAGAAAGCTAGTGGGGGAGGCATAGTGGCTCATGTCTTTAATCCCAGCACTCATGAAGACAGAGGCAGGCAGATCTCTTTGAGTTTGAGACTAGCTTGGTTACAAAGAGAGTTCAGGACAGCCAAGGCTACCCACGCAGAGAAACCCTCTCTCAAAAAAAAATTAATAAAAAAGGAAATTAAGGTCTGTGCTATTCCACCTTCTTACAGTGGAAGAGTGTGGGAGCCAGTAGTAACACTTGGCTCTTCTGACTCCAAGTCCAGTGCTGCTGTTGTGGTACTGTGTCTCATCTGCTATTGAGATTAATAGCAAAAAAAGAAAAAGATATAGCCAGGTTAAAAGTCAGGCCCATAGATATGCTGATGTGAGGGAAGGAGTACTCAAAGTGTGTGATGTGGTCATATGTTTGGCTGGAGATGATTGTAGTAAACTGGAATAAAGGTCACTGAGAGCCCAAATGTCTAGGCTACGGCTCAGGCAGCAGACCCTGGTTAAGCCTGTGCTTTAGAACTGGTAACTGAGTGGACAGTGATTGGGGGATAACTTTTAGGGCTCAAGGCCTGGTAGAAGAGCTTTTCTAGAAACAGTAGGGTAAATTGTACTTTTCTGCTGACTATCCTTGAGCCTTGCCTGTCTAGAAGAGAAAATCTCCCTCAAGTGGTGAATATTCTCACTGAAGAGTTGGCTGTGACTTGAAATGCCAGCTCACCATCGAGTGTCTACTGGTATAGTTTTTATGGCATAAAAGAAACCTATTTAGCACTTTTTCAAAGCCATAACTTGTGTTTAAGGTATTAGGATTCATGGATGAATGAGTCTGGGCTCAAAAAAGTTGTTTTGGATTTTATTCAAATAATTCTAACTCAGGATGATTAATGCTTTGATAGGTGCACACATAAATTGAGTACACATAATTGAGTACACATATGAGGGTACACATAAGGAGAAGGTACAAATTCTGTTAGCCTACACCTGTGGATGGGCAAACGTTTTTGGAAAGTTTCCCAGAGGAGAGATTTTTAGCTGAAGAACTATCTAAGAAGTAGAGAAACAAGAAGACATTAGAAGACAGAGGTCCTTACATTTTTTTTTCTAGACAGTCTCAGATGGCAAATATTGTAGATTTCATGTTAATGATGTCTTTTCCAATGACTTAACTCTATCTCATAGTGCAATAGGCACTATTGGCTGTATGTAAATAAACTTCATTTTGTTCCAGCCATGACTGATTGCAGCTGTGTACTGTGTTGTCCGAGCTATAGGTATGCTGACCTTCGCTAATTAACTATGAGGAAACAGAAGCACATAGGAGTGAAGCAGTTTGCTTAGTGCCCACCAGTTGTCAAATCACCTCATGTGAACAGATGAGGATGCCTAGGGCAGATAGGGATACAAACATTTGTAGCAGATACCTAGGGTATGCATGGCATCTAACATATAGGTAATTTGGAGGAAGTATGCATGGATTGGGCCATGAGAACCAGGATTTATCCTATCACTCTGTACTTACCACTTGCCATTTGTTCCTAACACACTGCCCGTTTCCAAAGTATTGGTTTTATAGTGGCCTGTGTGCTTGTCAGCAATGCATCTTCATTCATATTGCCTCCCCCAAGGCCTTTCATAGCACAAAGTAGGTACCCAATCCACATCTGTTTAATCAGTTTACCTAATAATCAGTTAAGGGCCAGGAAACCATATCATAACACAGGAGCTCTTCCAGCGTGTATTGACCTTTCTGCAAAGGCAAACAATTGCTTTCTTCTTCACAAATTATTTTCTTAAATGAATGGCTAGTGGAATGCCACAAAATCCATAATTTTGCAACTGGAAAGAAATCATCCAGCATCTTCTTATTGCCAAAAAACCCTGCTGGTGTTAGGAATACCACTTTTTTTTTTCAGAATAAAATGGAAGACATTTGGAGATAATCAGCCCTAAATATGAATATTCCTATAGGGAAGCTGTTTCTAGGTAGGCTTTAAAATACTCCTGAAATCAGATATGTAGCAAGTTCTATTTTTATGATGTCTCCCCTTAATTCCACTATGAATTTTAACTGCTGGACTCTTGTTCAATGCCATGATGATTTTGTCCTTATCACTGGCAAAACATCTTTTTTCTGTGTTGTAGACAGCAGCATAAAGCATGCACCATGTGCTTTGGGTATTTGGATTTCTGTTTTGGAGTTTGACAAAATGTTTGCTGTTTATGAAGCTCAGATGGCGTTTAGTGATAACACTTCTTCCCAGAGGAAATGTGCCAAAGAGCCCCCATTTGGAAGCTTAGGGTTCTTATTCTCATCTGTAGCCCATGCTTAGCCTGTCCTTCACTCTGTCTTTGCTTATTTCTGTATCCCATGTGAGTTTTATAACTTGATTACAATATTTGTAGCAGCTACTGAGTACTGATTGTGGATAGGGCATTTGTGGTTGTTTGAATGGTCTTTGCCCCACGACAGACTCATATATTTGAATATTTTGTCTTCAAGTAGTGGAACTATTCGGGAAGGATTAAGAGATGTGGCTTTGTTGGAGGAGGTGTGTCACTGGGTATGTGAGAGTAGGCTTTGAGGTTTCTAAAGCCCAGCCATTCGCATATAGCTCTCCCTGGTTTTTGCTTGTGGACCAGATATAACCTCTCAGCTACTTCTTAAGCACAACGCATGCCTGATTGTTGCCATGCTCTCTGCAATGGTGGCAGTGGACTCTATCCTTCTGGAACTATGAGCCCCTAAATTAAGTGCTCTTTTTAAATAAGTTGCCTTGACCATGGTACTTTGTCAGTGCATTAGAAAAGTAACTAAGATAAATAGACTTCAAATTCAGTCTTAGGAAAAAGCTAATGCAGAGCTTTCCATTTTCCATTGTTTTCATTTTCCTGAGGAGAAATACAAGACTCCAAGAGAGGAGGTACTCTGGCCAGGATGACTCACAATAGGAACCACAGAGCCTTGATTGGATCCAGAATGCTAAACACTAGAGTTGTTGCCATTTTCTTTAAAACAATTATTTTACATATATGGATGTTTTTACTTCACATGTCTTTGTTCCATATGCAAATAGTGTCAATGAATCCCAGAAAAGGATAGTGGGTTCCCTAGAACTGGAGTTACAAATGGTTGAGAGCCACCATGGAGGTGTAGGAAATTGAACCTGGGTTCACCAGAATAAGAGACAAATATGCTCATAGCCTGCAAATGAGGGTACTGGAGGACATGCAAAGATATATGAGTTCCACATGTAAACCAAGTGAGTCAGCAGGGCTGTGGGAAGATGATTTTGTAGTATCAATAGGATAAGGTATCCTGATTATCTGAGAGTATGTGATTGATTAGTTCAAGTAATTCTTCAAGCTAGCATGGAATAGAAATATATCACTCCCATATAAGTAAGAAGTATTTATGGTCCTCTTAATAAGGAGGATAGAAAAAAGTCAAGTGTGCCTTCTTATACCTATATCCCAACTACCTCCTTCATCAAGCTCATAGAATCTCACCTATTTTCTTCTGCCTTAATCACCCTAGCTTAAACTTAGTATGAAATCCATAGAACCTGAGTCTCTGAACTGGTTAAAAACCAGATAATCCCAAACCTGCTTATCTTATGTCACTTGGTTTTTCTTATGGAGAAAAGAGTCAAGGTTTATGGCTATATTTTCCTCCTGACTGGTCCTGGTTCTTCCTTGCCTAAAACTATATGGTGTGGAAAACATCCTGATTTTAGGGGACTGTTAAGTACACAAACCTTTCTATCTATGTTTTAAGTCAGACTTAACATGCTGACTGCTTTCTTCATGATTATACAAGTAGGGGCACTTCCTGAACCAAAATTTCCAAATATAATAGCATGCATTTCCTCTCCTTCTCTCTGTACCCTTCTATGTCTTTCTTTCTTTTTCCCTTTTGTATCACTTTTCCTTTTCAGAGCTCTGTCCTCCACATTTATCTAGCTCTCTCAACCTTTCCTATTTATTTTTCACTGGGTATGAAGATGTTAATCTCAAAGTACCCCAAACATGTACACTCATTCTGATTATTTCATGGGAGATGAGAATTGGTAAAACATTAAGTCATAGGCTTTATCTATTGACAAGGAGTAGAAGAAAATGTAACCGATTACAGTGATGTCAGAATCATTACATTGGAAACCCTAAGGGGAAATAAAAACAATAAACGATTATGCACTTCACACCACACCATTCTGTACTATAAAATGGTCCTATCACAGGCAGAGAATCATCCTTCCTTGTCAGGAGAGTGCCACCTGAAATTATTAGTGAGTAAGGCTATAATTGTACACCTGTGGTTTTAAAATGAGCAATATACTTGTCATTTTCCCTACCTCCTCTGCCTTCATTAGTCATCTATGTTTCAGTTGTGAATCTGGTTGTCAGTTCAGGAATTACTTCAGGATGTGGCTAGGGAGGCAAGAGTTTAGGTGTTTTGAATGGCCTATAACACACAAAGACATGCAGCTGCCCATGGCATACCCCAATGAGATCAGAGTTCAAAGATGCTTCTTGGGAAGCCTGTGGCACTGGAGTCTGGGAATTCTTTTTATTTGACTAGTACCTGATTTTTCTGGTTTTGGGCTAAAAAAAGACATAACTTGGGAGACTCAAGAGGATTCATAGTTTTTCAGGGACTATAATATTATTGAACTTTGGAATCATGACTTGTGCCCAAATCAGGTCCAGCTACCCATCCTCAAAAGGCCAATTAAAAGATCCAAGTTAAAAGTGGAAAGCTGAAAAAGTAGATTTATTCAATGTGGTCACATTGGAAAAAGAAGCAACATGTGAACCCTGCATGTCAGTCAGTGTTTCAAGATCAAAGTTATAATAGAAGGCCAAAGGTAGGCCCTTCTAAGCAGTCCTGTCTAGATGTGATGCCAGCTACCATTTACCCACCATTGTTTGGGTTTCAGTTTCATCCTGTAAGGTGGTCTGACAAGGAAACAACTTCTTCTTCTGGGTGGTATCTTTTTCTTCTCCCACCATAACATTTAAACATTTTTTTCTAGTTCATCATTTTAATACTTTAATAGTAATGTAGAAGGACACAAATGTCTCTTTAAAAATACATAATGTAAGAACTAGAGATATGTCTCAGTCATTAAGAGCCTTGTTGCTCTGGCAGAGGACCCAAGTTCTATTCCAAGCACTCACCTGTTAGCTCACAGTCATCTATAACTCTGGTTCCAGGGTCTGAAGCCCTTTTATGATTTGCTCATGCATCAGACCCATGGTACCCATACATACATGCAGGCAAAGTATTGATACACACTAAAAATACTTAAACTTAAAATTATAATATAATTTGTTAGTGAAAATGAATTCTGGAACCAGACTGGAATGTAATCCCAAATCTTCTTTACACTGGTTGTTGAATCTTGGGAAAGTTACTTAACATCTTTGACCTTCTGGTTCCTCATCTATAAAAATAGGAGTGGTTGTGTCTATTTGCTAGAGCTGATGTGCAGATAAAATGAGTTTGAATGTAAGAGGTCATGGTCTGGAACACAACAGGAGACCAAATTGCCTAAATTCAAACTTGGTTTAATGGTCTGATAGTTGAAAATTAAAGTGCCTTTAATTTTGTGCTTCACCTGCTATGTAGGAATTAAGATAACAAGGTTGTTTCCTAGAGTAAATAAGTGAACCTTTGTCAGCCAATTGAAATGGCACATGTCATACGGAAAAGGTATTTATCAACTTACTTTGTTGGAAAGGTTATTTAGATGTTTTCAATTATTGCTACTGATAATTTATAGCAGTAATCAAAGGCCATGTGAAGATTAAGAGTTATAAGCACTTTGGGCTTCAGAATTCAACAGATAAGATAGCTATTAGAGATAGGGGTTTCTGAAAGATCTCATAGAGTCTGTGTCCCCTTAGGATACTGTGTAGCATGATGGGAAGGAGTCATCTTTATTCCTACAGGAACTAAGGTTGAATTCCTGTTCAGAAAACTGTAAGGGAAATGATCTTCAGTGATTCACATCCCTTTTCTCTATCTCCTTTTCTCCAATAAAAACATGGAGTTGAAAGTGTACCTTTAGAATATCTATTTTGGCTCATAGTTCAGTGACTTCACCCCATGGTTTGCTGAGTTCATTGTGAGTTCATCATAGCAGAAGGGTGTGACAGAAAATTATTCACCTCATGGTGGCCAAGAAGCAAAGAGATGTCGAGGAAGGAGCCTGAATTAAGATATAGTTTCCAAGAATGCACCATTCAATTAAATGCGCCATTCAATGATATACATCCTTTAAGTAGGCTCCATGTTGTATTTTTATCACCTGTTATATCTCTAACTATTAAGTTAAAATCTATGAGTTGATCAGTTCATCAAGTCAGAATTCTCATGGTTCAGTCACCTCTCAATAATTTCATTAATGATCTGGGGACAATGAGTCTTCAACACTTTAGCCTTTTGCTTCATAGTTACACCAACACATAAAAAGGAATGGTGTTATGATTTGTAATCAGTAAATGAAAGTTATTTATCACTTGCTACTTATTCACATAGTTGTCATGAATACAAGAAGTAAGTTTTATGATCTTTGGATTAGTGTAAACTACTAGTGAGTATAAAATATAGGGAAGAGCCGGGCGTGGTGGCGAACGCCTTTAATCCCAGCACTCGGGAGGCAGAGGCAGGCGGATCGCTGTGAGTTCGAGGCCAGCCTGGTCTTCAAAGCGAGTCCAGGACAGCCAAGGCTACACAGAGAAACCCTGTCTCAAAAGACCAAAAAAAAAAAAAATATATATATATATGGAAGAACTTGGGTGATCTAAAGGGGGGTGTAGACACTGGCAAAGGAGAGAGATTTTTCAAAGATTTCTGGTGGTAAAGTGCTGGTTAGTTGGCATCCATAATCAACTAACAATTAATTTGTATTACTTAGTTGCCCTAAACAGCCTGCACTAGTACTTTCAAAGTATTAGACATAAATCTTGTATTATAATTGAGTTGTATGGGTACAACACCACCTAGAGTAGAAATATATATAATGTTTGTGAGTAATTATCACAAGAATATACATCCTAGGTATAACACATAGTAGGATTCTATAGAAAGATAAGGCAGGATAGTTAAACAAGGTCTTCAAAAATCTCAGAGACATAAAGAATATGGCATTTAAAGATTTTTTTATTATTTTAAAGATTCACTGACAATGAGACAGGCTAACTCCTGGCAACACTCAATCTACCTCAAAGAAGATGATGAGCATCAAGGTACCTCCTTTTAGAGATGGTTTCAAATGTGGCAAATCAGCCACTGGGCAAAATGTCCTCATTTCTACCACAGACAGAATTCTGACTAAAAAAGGGCAAGCTTGGATGCAGGCAGAGTTGATGGTAAAATTCTACAAAAACAGGGTAAGCAAGTTCTCAATAGTTCCTGCCTCACAAATATGTCTGTCAGATATATTGGGACTACTGATTTTTTAAGTGAATCTTGTAAACAGCAACTTTGCTGAAGGTGTTGATCAGCTATAGGAGATCTCTTGTTGTTAAAGGAAAGCCTTGACATGTCAGGGTAAACTAAGATGGAACATAGAGTTGGTGACTGATCACTAAACAGACTTCTCTCTGAGGGAATAAAGCTTCATTCCTCAGAGCTGGTACTTCCTGTAGCCTGCAAAATAAGGGGTCTCTTCCCTCTCTTGTATCCTGTTGGTGATGCTTATGTCTGTGGTTCCTGCTCTGTCCCTTAAGTTTTCCATCTCCAGAATTGCTTCAGTTTGTGTTTTCTTTTTATTGCTTCTATTTCTATTTTCAGGTCTTGAACAGTTTTATTCATTGACTCGATCTGTTTGTATTTTCCTGTATTTCTTTGAGGGGTTTATTCACTTTCTCTTTAAAGGTCTCTATCATCTTTTTTTCTATTCTTTTCTTTTAATAATAATAATTATTCATATTACATCCAGATTTTTATCCCCTCTCTTCTATGTTCCCATTCCTCCTTCCTTCCCTTTTTCGCCCTGTTCCCCTCCCCTAGACCTGTGACAGAAGGGGACCTCCTCCTCTACCATATGGTCACAGCCTATCAGGTCTCATCTGGATAGCCTGCTTCCCCTTCCTCTGAGTGCTACCAGGCCTCCCCACCAAGGAGAAGTGGTCAAATAGAGAGCACCGTAGTTCATGTCAGAGGCAGTCTCCACTCTCTACACATCCGTGGAGAGTGCACTGTCCGTTGCTAAGAACAAAAACTCAAGTGACAGACATGCTTGCGAGTATGTGGAAAAAGGGGAACACTCCTCCATTGCTGGTGGAGATGCAAACTTGGAAATCATCTGGTACTTTCTCAGAAAATTGGGAATAGGGCTACCTCAAGACTCAGCTGTACCACCCCTTAGCATATACCCAAAAGATGCTCCACTGCACAAGGACATTTGCTCAACTATGTCCATACCAGGCTTATTCATACCTGTCTCTATCATCTTAGTAAGACTGAATTTGAATTCTTTTCTTGGCTTCAGCTATGTTATGATATCAAGGGCTTGCTGTAGTTGGGCTCTGGTGGTGCCATATTGCTCTAGTTTATTTACTATGTTCTCATTTTTCACTTGACATCACAATCGTAGGCCCCTCTCTTTCCTCTCCTCCCTCTTCCCCTTATTCCCCCTCTCCTACTCCTCACCTTTAGCCATATGGTTGTCCCTGGTGCTAGCTAATTACTTGAATATTTGTGGTCTTGGCAGGATTCCTGGATCTTCTTTGTGGGGTCAGTAAGACTCCTCCTGAGGGCAGGCAAATCCACAGTCTGGATCTCAGGGTACAGAGCACAGACTTCTGTGCTAGAGACTTGAAAGGAAGATGATTGGTAATAAGAGTTCTAGCCTGGATGTTCCTGGGGATGGCAGACCTCCTTGGGAAAGGCATACAGAACCATGGTCCAGATGCTGAAGCTCAGTGGACAGAGTGCAGTTCACTGATGTTGGCGGTACCCCAGAGGGGCTCTGCAAAGGATATTGGGGAGGGGTCTAACCTGGATGTTTCTGGGGCCAGTAGGCCTGCTCAGTAAGGCAGACAGATCAGTGGTCTGGATGATGGAGCTCAGAGAATACAGTGTCAGGGTTTACTTATTAAGCAAACGAATAGGGAATAGAGGAAAGATAGAGAGCTCATTGTCTGGTTCCTGAACAGTAAGGAGGTATCTATGAAAAACAACATATGTGTGTGTCCATATTGCATGTGCATGTGTGCATGAGCTGTGTATGTGTGTGTGTGTGTGTCTTTCTGTCTGTCTGTCTGTCTCTCTCTCTGTCTCTCTCTGTCTCTGTCTCTGTCTCTCTGTCTCTGTCTCTCTCTCTGTCTCTCTCTCTTTCTCTCTCTCTGTCTCTCTCTCTCTCTGTCTCTCTGTCTCTGTCTCTGTCTCTCTGTCTCTCTCTCTCTCTCTGTTGGATTTAGCTCACAGGGTCTAATCCTAACCCTAATCCTTCTTTTTTTTTTGGAGGGGGTGGGAACAAGTTTTTTATGGGAACTGTGAGTGCACTTCCCACAGCTCAGAGAAGCCTTTCTGGATAGTAATAGGCTCCTTGGGAAAAGAAAGAAGCACCTGAATTTTAACTTATCCACAATTCCTTTAAGTTAAGAAGTGTTTCTCATACTTTGTAAAGTTGTAGCATCCCATATTCAAGTAAAATGTTAACCTAAGGAAATAGATGGAAAAATGGGTGCAGGAATGGATAGATGGATGTAAATAAAGGCATGTTATAGATAATATGAAAGACATGATCAAGACACACTCCTTCTGGACCACAATCACTTTCTTTGTAGCATAGGGGAAGGGCTTAAATGATATCTATTAACCACTAACATGTTAGACTTTCTTAATTTTCTTGCAGCATGGGACCATCCTATGCATTTTAAAAGGTTTAACACCTCCCTGGCCTCCACTAATTAGATACCAGGAATATCCCCTTCCCAGTTGTGACAATCAAATGTGTCTCTAGACATTACTAAGTGCTATTAGAATTAGGTGCAAAATCACCTCCAGTAGAGAGCGTCTTCAGTTCTCATTTAGCGGTAGTTGCCATTGTTGTTATGATTCCCCTTAGAGATTCTGACAGTTTGCCAATTCCTCAGCTGGCATGGTGACTGATACTGATACTGCCCAAGCTGGTAGCAAAATGCTCTGATTTGCTTTTTCATTAGTGTTCCCCAGGGAAGTCTAACCATCAATAATCAGGTGGTTGCCATGGAGGAGATGGGCACATGTACATTGGGAACTGTCTTCCCTCCTGCTGTATGTTCTTTGATTTAGCCTTTCTTTGCCTCACTAACATTCCCTCCAGTGTCCTTTTCTTTCTACTTAGTTAACGAGCCATATTACAAAGTAGAATTTTTTCCTTTTCCTTTTTCTCCCCTTTTTTCATCAACTAGGAGCAACAGGGTTCAACTTCCAGAACAGCTTGTAGTATAGCTTTCATGAAAAGCAGTGTCTAAGCTAGAAATGAGAAAAGACACTTTTATATTAATATTTATAGCCTCTTGAAAGATTAATGAAGATGGCAAGAGTGTTTATGGGAAGAATTCAAGTACCAGAGTGGACACTGCTACAAGTAGATTGTTACAGTCTTTTGTATATTATTTATTCCAAACAAGTTGTTTTTGTGGAACAAATTAGAAATATTGGTTTGTGAATCTTATGGATTTAGAAGGAAAAAGGTTATGAGAAAACAATATTTTAAAAGTAAGAACAGTAAATAAAAGATGTTAATCACAATGCTATAATATGGGTCTCTCACTATCTTGGAAATTGTATATTTTAAAGGAAAATTCATAATAATCAGTCATTCTATGTTCCATGATAAGATTTCAAAATAGTCCACAATCAGTCTGGTTGGTTTTGTTCATGTGCAACTAGTTGTTATTCAATAAAGTTTTATGGAGTTATATTATCACAACTGATGGAGTATATTTGTTTATTATTTGAATTAATGTGCTTCTTGTGGTTTTCTTTAAAATGGAAAAAAAACATAGTGCATCCATGACATATCACACCATATTCATGCTTAAGCCATTCATCTAAAAGTGTTAATTCAGCCCTGTTATGTGTCAGTCATGTGCTGGATGATTGTGAACCAAGCAGTCTTAAGAGTCAAGGAGTTGATATTCCTGCTTGAGGAAACAAACAGAAAAATGTCAGAACAAAAGAGAATGCTTGTCAAAAACTGGTAGGAAATATTGTGAAGGAAACAACTACTAGAGGGGAGAATTTGTATTAGGAAGGCTATTCAATTCAAAAGACAGCAACCTTTCAAAATAGTGGACTGGCCACGCACTTCTCACATGACAGCAACCAAGAAGTAAGTATTACAGAGTAGAGGGTGCGCTATAGTGTCACCAGGTCATAGACACTCTCCTAGAGCATTGTGCTGTTAGGCTCCAATGGAGTTAAGGTCACTTCTTAAGCTTGAATCCTTAAACTTGTTTCTTGGTCCAAGATGCATGATGGCCAAAGGATCTTCCTCTTAGCTATGATGGCTCCATTAGAGGACAATTTTTTGAAGCCTTACTGGGTGACTTTCATTTATTTCTTGTTTACAAATAGGACTTGGACAGGTGTTTTTTATCTCACTACGTTCATAGAATAAAATGGGGTCTTTTGTTTTGTTTCATTTTTATTGGTGGTAGTGGTTTTCTTTTTCCCTCCTTCCTTCCTTTCTTTCTTTCTTTCTTTCTTTCTTTCTTTTTGTTATTTGAGACAAGGCTTCTCTGTTTATCCTTGGCTTTCCTGGACTTGAGTTGTAGACCACGCTGGCCTTGAACTAAATCTGCCCAACTCTGCATACCTAATGCTGGGAGTAAATGTGTGTGCCACCATGCCCAGCTGTTGTTGGTTTTCAAGACAGGGTTTTTTTTTGTGTAGCCCTGGCTGTCCTGGAACTCGATTTATAGACCAGGATGGCCTTAAACTCCCAGGGATCCACCTTCCTCTGCCTCTGAAGTGCTGGGATTCATGGTGTGCACCACCATGCCTTGCTGTGATCTCTACCGTTAAGAAAATCAAAGGTCGTTGGGCAGATCTGAAAGAGACTGAAGGGAAGTGAAGAGTACAAGTGAATGATACCATTTTTTTTGAGATATGGAAGGCTAGGAGGAACAGATTGCTGGATAGCAAAAGTTTGCTTTGGTTTACATTGCATTTGAAATGGTTGGTAGATTTCATGAGGAATTTACAGGTAGATATACTACTGCTTAATTTTTCATGTGTATCACTAGGATTTCATGAAAGAAATTATGGCTAGAAGGAGGAGTTGGGGGAGTTAATGTGAACATAAAGTGTGTAATACACAGTCTGTTAATTTAGATTATATTTTATGTATTACTAAAAATTTGAAAACCATCTTCCTCCCTGCTTCCCTGTCCCCTTCTAGAGCTATTAAAGGAATATAAAGTATTGTTCTAAATAATGTGAATATATGGAGATAGAAGAAAAACAAAAATCTACACCTTTATGATGAAGACTGTTGCGAGGAGGTGGGTACGTGAACTCCAACACAAGAAGTCTTCCTATTTACATGCCTCTTCTACCCATTAGACCACAAATCCCTGTGTGTAGGAGATTAATTGTTATTGGGTTCAATTGCCCATTTCCTGACCCAGGGCCAAGAATTTCATCAATAAATGTCCATTTAATAGTAAGAACTGTCCTAGTGTCTTTCTTTTCATAGACTTTAATTGTCAGGGTCAGGATTTGAATCTACCCAGGTCTCTTGAACTACATACCCACTTATCTCCTTTTGCCTGTGATTCATATATTTTGTGTGTATAGATTTTAGATAATCATGTTTTCCAGAAAAGAACTATTTTTCCTTTTTTTGTTTAGTGGGTTTTGTTTACTCCAATGCAAAACAAATTCTGACTTGCTATGCAAACCATTCTATACAGTAGGCATTTTCCTGATGAATGTAAAATTTCTCTCATTTCCTTTAATAAGCCAGCTTCTAGATTGCCAGGATTTGGGGCTTTGGAGAGAGCCTTCAGTTCTCTACTCTTCTCTGAGTAACTCATGATTAACTCACTTGATGGCTTGTCATCAGAGTTGCAAGGACATTAATTATTTAAATTAAGCGGGTGTTAAGAAACTCCAATGTCAGTTTTGTGTTGCCTAGAGACACCAAATAATTTGAGAGTACTTCAGCCGGAAGAACTCTTAGTCACCTACAGTTCAGTTCTCCCAATTTTCTGGAAGAGGAAATGGAGATTCAGAGCAGCAAAGCATTTGGCCACATCAAGCAGGTAGTGGCCCTGTACCTGCTCCCGCCCACTGCTCTTTTTTACTCTTTCATGCTGTCACATATGCACTATGTAAAACACATTCTTGCCAGGTGTGAAGAATTGTGAATGGTCTTTCCCAAGGAGGAAGGAAATGATTCATTAAAGTTTAAGCTTGCATTCTGAATAAAAGACCAAATATAAACAACCACCAACTGGTTTGAAACAGTAATGTTTACTATTGAATGGTGTAGCCTTTGGAATTCTTAAAAACACATTAACGATTCTACCAAGGTTGGCACTTAATATAGCTAGGAGAGTGTAGTAGTCTTGGGTGTGACGTGGCCTGTTTCTCAATTGTGACTTCACAGTCTACTATCTTTGTGATTCTTTAATTAAACATTCTCACGGAACCTAGCTGCTATGGATTCATATATTTGAAAGAAGAAAGAAGCCTGATATGGGGTTGTAGTGGCTTTTGTGGAGCTATAGAATATAGCTGAATTTCACTAGCTCTCTACAAGTGACCCCAGACACTTATTTTGATACTTGAGCAACAATACTCACAGACATGTAGCTCTTGGACTCGTGGAGAAAATTATCTTTAATTCCCATTAAATGAGAATATTCATCCCTATGATTTTATTCCTTATTGTTACCATTGCAAACACTTTTATTTTCTGGAATAGTACCTAGTCTAAATGAAAAGAGATGCACATGTGTGTGCACAAGTGTTTAATACAGGAAGTGCCTGTTGTGCTTATTATGCATGGGGTGTTTGCTGTTTTAGGGTCTGGGGATTCCTTCTAGCAGAATGAGGTAAAGACATGTGAAGGAGAATAAGCAGAATGTGCAGGCGTGGACAAGCTGTAATACTGACAACTGCCCCTTTTCTGCCACTTATTATGGGTTTGCAATGAGTGGGTACTATATGCACATTATCACACTACATTGGTATAGTTGACTTGTTAGGCAGATACTCTTATTGCGCCCCTTTGTAGTGGAGAAACTAAAGCTGAAAAAAGGGAAGAAACAAACAGGGGGGTCACACATTTAGTATATAGTAGAATTTGTGTTTGAATCCAGCTTTGACTACCTCCAAGATTTGCGTGTGTGTGTTATGCATGTATGTAAGATGATAATTGCTAAGAGTTATACAATTGTGGGTTTTCAAAACAAATGATCAATGAGTTGCAGTCTTTAAAAGAGGGAATTGTGATTGTAAAAGTACAGGATAACTAAATGCTTAATGTCAATTGAGAGATTAGCACGTTATACAGTGTTCAGTTTTATAAATAACTATTTTAGTTAATGTCCTTGTGAACTAAGCATAATATAAACCACAATTTATAGTTGAGAAATTGAAGGCTCCACGAAATGAAGCAATGTAGACAAATATCGTGCTTTGAGACAATTAGAGCCAAGACACTAATGCGTGTTTGACTTTAAAGCCTGTGGGTTGTCTCTCTTCCTAAAATAAGGAAGCAAGTGGTTTTCTCCTTGGTGTTAAAAAAAATAAAACCTCACTTTTTGTTGGTCTTAGAATTCATGATTATTTCTCCTCCTAAATGGTTGTAGAATAAAAGTTTGCAGTGTTTCTGACACATCACATTGCCTGCATATCTTATTTTTCTAGCTATCAGCTGAGAAGGGAGGGTTTTTTATCTATTAATTTAGTGATTAAATTTTAATGTGTCAGGTGAAAACTGAGGATTAAAAAATGCTTCCTGTGTAAAGAATTTAGAATGGGAAAAATGTATGAGCTATTTGTTGTGCCATTTTTGGCAATGCTGAACTGTTTTATTTTAAATGTACTGTTCATTTTGGGTATTCTGTTTTGTTTCTCTTATGTAAACTTCTCCCATTTATGACAAGCAGCAGTGTGCTTTTTTTTTTTCTAGAAATAGATAGCATTCATAAACTGAAACACTTTCTTTGGGGACATTTTCTGTGGCATTGCAACAGAATTTTCTTGGCAGAAGTGCTGGAATTCTATAAAATAGAGTTAATATTGATATACTTTAATCAAAAATTTTGTTTAGAAGCAATAAAGTCATTCAGTGTTAGGTGGCCCCTGTTCTATACTTATCGCTGCTGAAAACATCATTCATCTTTGGAGTCTGATGTCATGCCTTCAGACTCCTGAGGCAAACATTGAGTGGAGTAGGAAGCCTTGTTGAAGAGTTGGGGGAAAGCATAGGAAGACATAGAGGGGCCAGAAACTCCATGGAAAGACTGACATAGCCAACTAACCAGGGCTCAGGGGGGCCTTTGGAGACTGTGGCTCCAGCCAGGGATCATGCATGGACTGGACTTGGACCCCCTGCACAGATGTAGCTGATGGGCAGCTCAGTCATCATGTGGGTACCCTAGTCAGGGAAGTGGGGGCTGGCCCAGATGTGGACTGTGCTGCCTGCAATTTTTGTAACTTTTCCCTTGTGAGGCTGCCTTGGTGGGCCACAGGGGAAGGGGATACCCTCAGTCCTGGTGTGACCTGATGTGCTAGGTTGGGTATGGGGGGTTCCTCTTCTCTGGGGAGTAGGGGAGGGGGAAAACAGGGAGGGAGCATAGGACTAGTGGGGGAGGACAGAAGGGGCTATGGATCATGATGCGAAGTGAATAATTAATAAAAAGAATGAAAATTCCTAAGAGTTAGAAGGGCACTGAGGATCTCCTAGGCTTGCATCACTATTAGATGCAATAGCTAATAGCTAATAACTCAGTCATGAGCTAACTTCTAGTCCCCATAACAAGTCTTTCTCAGATAATCTGGTTGTCCCCTTTCTCCTCACAGTAACCACAATGTGTGATGCCAATCCCTATTTAGCAGCTTTCCTGTGGATGTCTCCACCACATAGGGTGGGGTACATTCTCCTTCTCCCCTTCCCTAGCCATTTTTTAAACTCTCCTCTCCTCTCCTCTCCCCTCCCCTCCTCTTCTGTCATGACTTCACCTTCCCTCTCATCTTCCCTATTTCATTCATCCCCTTATCTCCTCAAGTCTCTTTTCTCTTATCTTCTGTTTCATTACCAACCAGAAGCTTTTCTGTTTCTGATATATTTATAAATAATATTAATGAGCTTGCCTCATCTCTCAGAGGAGGATACCACTGGACAAAGTTCTATGAAGAAAATGGAAAGTACAAAGTTCATGGTGGTTCTGATACCATTTCTTCCTTGAATTCATCAGATTTTTTCTTCTACAAAACCCACTTACCATCGTATTTAAAACTCCTTGGTGTGTGTGTGTGTGTGTGTGTGTGTGTGTGTGTGTGTGTGTGTGTGTGTGTGTGTAGGACTGTACCTATACGTGTTTATATCTGAATGTGCATGTACACATGTTTGTGGATGTTAGTGTACCTGTGTGAAGGCCAAAGGATGACATCTAGTGTCTTCCATTTTGTTATTTGAGAGAGAATCTGTCAATGAACCTAGAGTTTATTTACTTTCTTAGACTGGTTGGCCAGAAAGCCCAGAGGTCCTCTTTTTTTGTTTTTTGTTTTTGTTTTTTCAGCCTTCCCATCTCTGGGATTATAGGTGTCTGTTTTTTTGTTTTGTTTTATTTTGTTTGTTTGTTTTTTTATTGTTTTTTTAAAACAAGGATTTGTGGATCTGAACTCAGGTCCTCATGCTCATACACATGAGCCACTACTGAAGCCTGCCAAAGTCCTTTTTTAAAAAAATCACTATGTATCATTGTTATTTAAGTCATTTGCATATGCACAGAATTAAATCTTAAAATATACTGAAATTCATTGACCTTGGTTATATATAATTAGTACAATCATGACACCTTTTTAGTTGACTTGATTTACTTGCACTTATATTTTGATATTTCTCTCTTAAGTTAGTTGGATTTTTGTTAAGAAAAGAAAAATGACAAAGTAAAATGTCCATGATGTTAGCTGGCATATTTTATTTTATTTATTTTATATAAATACATATATCTTCCTTCCTTCCTTCCTTCTTACATCCCAACCACAGCGCAGTGCAGTTTCTCCTCCCAGTTGCTCCTCCCTCTGTACTCCCATCCACTCCTCCTTTGTTTCTCTTCAGAAAAAGGCAAGCCTCCTATGATATCAACCAACCATGGCATATGGAGTTACAATAAGACTAAGCACTTCTCTTTCTATGAAGGCTGGAAAAGGCAACCCAGTAGGAGGACAAGAGTCCCAAAGGCAGCAAACAGACTCAGAGACAGCCTCTGCTCCCACTGTTAGGAGTCCCACAAGAAGAGTAAGCTACAAAACTGTAACAAATATACAGAGGGCCTAGGTCAGTCCTAGGTATGCTCCCTGATTGTCACTTCAGTCTCTGGGAGCCCCTATGAGTCGAGCCCAGATTGGTTGATTCTGTGTGTTTTCTTTTGGTGTCCTTGACCTCACTGGCTCCTGCAACACTTCCTCCCCTTTTCCACAGTATTCCCTAAGCTCTGCCAAATTGGCACATTTTAAACTGTTGGATCTGTAATATGCCTATACTTGTGTCTCTGCCTCTGAAGCAGACAGATACAGCATTGTTCTATGGAAGCTGCATAGACAAAACAGGGCTTATGAGACATTAGTGCCTCAACAGATCTTTACTTAGAACATTTGTCCAAATTTCCAGAGATGTCAACTGCTGGTTTTAGGCTTTGGAGAGTTGAACCAAGGGGTATATTTTTGTACAGTTTCCTATGCATGCAATGTGCATATAAAATGAAAGCAGCAGCAAGGCCAGATGTTCTTCAGGTCTATGATTCTCCAGGGATTTGGTGATGGGCCTTGTTTGTGGTTTTCTTTGGAGGCTTATTATATACTCTCTACTGTACTTTGACTTGGGATCCTTCTGCTGTGGCTTCCTGGTTGCTGGGATTACAAATGTGAGTCACCACATCTGGCTTAAATTACACTATTATTTGGGAAAATCAGTGTTCTACCATGGAAAAAGAATTTGTAAATCATGAGAACTAATATCTGCACCGGCTGTCTACTTCGATCATCTCATTTGGTCTTCAGCCCCAACAGTTAGAATAGAGTTTAGGGATTCATTTTACAGATAACAAAGCTGAAGTCTGATGTGGGTCAGAAGAAAGTGACACAGGAAAGACTTAATTCCAGATTCTTTGGCTTTTGTTATTTCTCCGCAGTGTGTTCAATAATTAAGTGAGGTACTACCAGGTATTCATTAATATGATCACTATTGCTACCTATGTTTTCCATTGTCTTCCTCTTTCTCATGATCAGTTTTGTCATCATTGTCTTCTACTTCTATTCAGTGTTCTTGTGTAAGTTTATATTTACGAATAAGTCTTCATAGTCAATGTATACTAGAATCTTCAGAAGGTGAAGGGTCTCTACCAAAACCACAAAGCCATTTGTTCCCTACATCTCTTCCTCATTCCATCTTTCTCTCATTCCTTAGTTTCATCTATAAGTATTTATTTTAAACTCTCCTTCCAAAGATCCACCAGAGATTCAGAGTTAGCCTTGGCAGATAGCCTGAGAGGGCAGCTTTCATAACCCAGTCCCTCTCTCTTCAGCAGCAAAGGATAAATATTTCAGGATCAGCATATTTTACCAGCGACCTAAAGCTTTTTGATTACTTTCCATCTGTAGGGCTGAGGTTGTTTTTCTCCTCCTTGGCTTTTTAAGAGGTTTCTTATAGGTGTAGTGTGTTGTAATAAATAACTAATTGCTCTAGTTTTGGGGAAAGTCATTGCAGAGAAACAAGTTACAATATGCTTCTTCCCTCACAGGCAAGGCTTTTACATGTTAACTTACTCTGATCATTCCCAGCATGTGCCTCTATCACCCTTCCTTCTTCACTTTAATTTACTTCTCCACAGTCCACCTGTCCATTTAACTGTGTACCTTAAGAGAAAGACTGGATCTTAATGACTTTTATATCCCCAGGGTCTCATTCCCACTAAAGGCAGACTATGAATAGAAAAAAAATACCATGATCTTTGTGCAAAGGAAAATTACAAGCTGCTGAAGTCTTATGGAAATTTCTAGAACCTTCTTCTCTTCCTCATCAGGAGTAATAGTGACCACACAGAGATGCTGCTCAGGGACTGTCTCTGTGGTGTCCCTCCCCCTCACTTGGTGTCTTCTTGGCTTCTTCCTTAGTCTTTGTGGCATTCATTTGGCAGGGTGAGTTTAAAACCAATCTGTAAAGAATGTCAAGTCCCAGCTGAACTCCACAGGCACATTTTCATCAGCAAATTTGTCATCCTAACTAGTGCCTAGAAGTCTCCTTCTTTTCCTGGGGCTGTTTCTGATAGGAGGGAGACCAGTGAGAGAAGAAAGAGGAAGGACCAGAGAGGCCTCAGGGAGTAAATATGAGAAAAGTTATCAGTCATTTCTCATTGCATTTAGGATGATATTTAAAGTGTGTAGATTATTGCTGTAAGTGCAAGAGAGTGGCAAGTGAGTATTTCCATTGGGGAACAAGTAGTAATAAAAGTATAATTTCTAGAGCTTTGAACCTTTGCCTGCCTTATCTTCCCACATTGTCATTTATGGATCTGGGTATTATTATTCAAATTAGTTCATTATTATTTTACTTTTAGTATGTTCCCCCTGCCTGAAATACTTTATTGTGCTTTGGCTGTCTAAATCAGGCTCCAGTCATTATCTGTGCATAATTCCACATAACTACGTTTTATTTAGGGTTACTATGGGTGTTATGAAATACCATGACCAAAAAGCAAGTTGGGATGGGTAGGGGAGCAGCTCCCCATTTCTGATGGGTAAGGGAGAGGGAATATGAGGAAGAGGGAAGGAGAGTGGGACCAGGAGAAGAGGAGGGAGAGGGCTATGATTGGGATGTAAAGTGAATAAACAAATAAATTAATTAAAAAGCAATCTGGGGAGAAAAAGGTATATTATTTTAATTAATTAATTATGTTTTTCCAATACAGGAGTTTTCTGTGTAGGAAAGGGTTTATTTTATTCACATTTTCATATAACAGTTCATCACCAAAGGAAGTCAGGATAGGAACTCAAACAGGGCAGAAACCTGCCCAGGGCAGGAGCTGATGCAGAGGCTGTGGAAGAGTGCCGCTTACTGGTCTGCTTCTCACGATTTGCTCAGCCTGTTTTCTTATAGAACCCAAGACCACCAGCCCAAGTATGGCACCACCTACAATAGTCTGGGCCCTCCCCCACCAACCACTAATTAAGAAAATACCAAATAAGAGTGGTGGTACATGTCTTTAATCCCAGCACATGGGAGACAGAGGCAGGTGGGTGTCTGTGAGTATGAGGCTACCCTGGCCTACAAATAGAGTCCAGGACAGCCAGGGCTCTATTACACAGAAAAACCCTGTCTCAACAAACGAACAAACAAACAAAAAAAATCACTACAGGCTTGCCTACAGCCCAATCTTATGGAGGCACTTTCTTAATTGAGGTTCCCCCTCTTTCAGACAACTTTAGATTGTGTCAAGTAGACACAGGAGACTACTACAGCTTCCAGGAGTTCTCTCTTTCCCCTCTGTCTTCAGGCTCTGGCTATACTGCTTGTCCTGCCAGTTTAGTCCACAGAGTGTCTTATTGTTCTCTGGTTTATTTCCTTTGCTGAACTGGTAATCCCTTAAGGTCAAGGATCAAACGTAACTCGTGAGCACAATCAGGAGCACAATAATACTCCCTATCATTTATTTCAGTCACTGTCATGTGCTAGGCTTTGACCTAGCTCCCTTTATTCGTTTTATCACATATCTACTCACTTGTATGTGCGTATGTGTTTGAGCACCAGTATGCCTGCCAACGTGGGTGTGTACCTATGAAGCCAAACCTCAACCTGGGGTGTTTTCTTCCATCATTCTTCAACTTCTGGGAAAATATATCTTTATTTTGATTGTACATCTATTAGTTATTGGCTGTATATGTGCATGAGTACTATATGTGTACCTGATAGATGTAGATATTAGAAGGTATTGTCTCCCCTGGAGCTTGAATTAAATACAGTTATAAGATGACATGTAAATGCTGGGAACTGATGCATCAGCAAGTGTTTTTAACCATTGAGCCATCTCCCAGTACCTCAATCTTATTATTTTAATTACATTACCTATTTATTTATACAGTGTTCTCTCTCCCTCCCGCCCTCCCCTCCCTCTCTCTCTCTGAGTGTGTATGTGTGTGTGTGTGTGTGTGTGTGTGTGTGTGTATGTGTGTGTACGTGACATGCCACGAACTACTTGTGGAAATGAGAGGACAATTTGTGGGAACTGGTTTTCTCCTTCCACCCTGTGGTTCCCAGGAATTGAACTCATAATTTCAGGCTTGATAGCAGGCACATTTACCTGCCTAGCCCTCTCTCTTGTCCTGTACCGCATTTTTTTTCCAGTCAAAGCTTCTCTCTGAACCTGGAGCTTTCTGATTTTGCTAAACTTGCTAGCAAGAATCCTCCAACACAATGATAGGGTTACAAGTATGTGGAACTGTGCCTAACTTTTTTTATGTTGATTCTTGGAGTCTGAGCATAGGTTTTCCTTCATGATTGTGTGGCAGGCATGTTAGTGACTGAGCCATCTTCTCAGCCTGACCCTTTCATTTGGCAACCCAAAAGAAACATCATCAAGGAGTGGCTATTCTAATTTTATAGATGAGAAAACAGCTTTCTAGGGCCACTGTCACTTCTCTTTAGCATCTTAATAATCATGTTGGTTTGATGTTCAAGTTCCTCTTACTTTCCATTTTGTAGAGAAAAATTAGAATGTAGAAAAATAAGGTGACTTTTCCAGACTCATGTGCTTCATAAGTACTGAAGCAGGGTCTTTAAAATGGGAACTATTGTCTCTACACATATTTTTATTTTCCTCTACTATAGTGTGGCAGTAGTGTATGTTGGGACCTCAGCATGCTGTTTGATGATGATAATTATCATGTTATAAAACAGCGGGGGAGGAGGAGATGTGCATGCATAAACAACCCAAGTAGCTGTAGATACTACATTGTATTATAAATGTCATAGATATTTTGAGAAAAACCATGACAGATTCTTAGGCAAGTGAAGGCTGGTTCTCCACCTTCAAGGAGGAATGAATATAGCAAAGTAGAGAGGGGGCAGACAAAGGCAGGTGAGAAGGAGAGGCTTCAATCCTGTACAGTAATTCTCCTGTACTACCTCAAATTCTCTGAGAGCCTTAGTGATCTTCTTACCACCACTGGGACGACCTTTCAAAAAAAGCAAATGGAAGATGGCTTGAGGCTTTGTACTATGCTTATGTTTCTCCAAGGGACAGGGAAGGACATCATGTAATGATAATGACCATCAGAATTACCTCTATTTGTAAGTTCTATCTTAAACATGTTTGTATTAGTGAATGTGTAAACAAGACTATTAACAGAAGTAATTTGTGAGAGAGTTCACACACACATGCACAAAACCCCAACCATCTACATATCAGAGTATGACTCATGCACAGGCACAGTTCTTATGATGGTAGCAAGTCAGCTCTTCTTATGCAGCCATGCTAAGAAAAGTCCTGTTCTGTACCAATTTAACAGATGACATGGCACTGCTGATGGTGTCCTGAGAGAGTACACTTGATTTTTAATCTGCATTTCCCTTCTTGTATGACACTAGACTGGGACATTAATTGATTTCATCCACTGCTAACATTATATTTGCTCTGAATATTATAAACATGCATACATTCTCATTTTTAGTCCTCAAGCTATTTTAATTTTCTTGAAAGACATGGTAATACCAAGCCCATCAAAGAGGTTCTTATTCAGAATTGCAAACCCTTTTCTCATGTAAAAATAATGATACCGTGTCTGCTTACAAAGCAGAGCTAGTAGCATGTGTTCTAAACAAGTGCTGCAGTTGGAATAGCAGAAAAATAAATCACATGGGTTTTTAGGTATCTGCAGCAGCCTGTTCAAGTAGCTTTTGGCTTCAGTGATGATTAAAAAATACATTTATTGATTTGTAACCAAATCACAGAATTAATAATCTCTGTAGCAATGACACAATATTGGCTTCTTGTCACTATGGCTTTGTGGGGAGTGCAGGTTTTGATACAAAAAGCAGTTTGTCAGCAGGTCAGAGTTGGTGCCCTGTGCCCGGTGCATGTATGGCTTAGCATCAGATTGTTTCCAGTGGTAGTAGGCTTGTTTAGTTTCAGTAGACATTAGTCTATTTGATTCCTGAATGAACTCAGATGCTTGGACTTAAAAAGTCTCAGTCTGGCCTAGTAAGGGCCAGTTCTTGGGGTGATAATCTGCTTCTCTTATGCTGACCATGCTTGGGGCTCCTGACCAGGTACCATGTACTTATACTGGATATTCTTGTTCTTCCTTTGTTCTGTGTTCCCTCTCTCTCTTGTTCTCTTTCTTTTTTCTTGGATCGGTTCTTGTTTCCTTTCCCGACTGCTATCACTCCATTTCTGTGACTTCTAATGTCAAGCTCTCCCTCCAGCAGAGGCTGTGGAGCCCTAAAGGAACCCTGAGTTCTCTACATACACTTAAGCAAAGCAGCTCCAAACGACAACGTTGAGGTATTTTGCTGGTCTGTTTGCCTTACTTCCTTAATCATCTGCTAACGTCCTTAGTGCATAAGCCATTGCATGTGGGAAATAGTGTTCGGAGCTGTTCTGTGAAGACTGCCTCTGTTATGCCATGCTGTTATGTGAAATCACCTTGCTATCAATGAAATTATATTTTCTTATTGGCAATATGTGGTGTGTGTGTGTGTGTGTGTGTGTGTGTGTGTGTGTGTGTGTGTAAAGCATAATGGCAGACTGGGCTATTACATTGCATTGTATAGGTGATCCCCGACCATATTTACACATGTCTCTTAGTTGCTGTCAGTATTTCAAACGATCATTATGGGCCTTAGAGACGTAATCATCTTGGACCTAGTTGTTCTTTACGTGATCAGAGGTCTTGTAGTAGTCAGTTTCTAAGTTCTTCAGTTTGTTTTGCTTTGCTTCTTTCTTAGTAGGAATTTACAAACTTATATTTGAAATCTAATATTTCTAACAGGTTAATTTGTGCTACTGTGCATGAGGTATAAGTGGAGAACCCAGTGGTCCTCTTGCTGCTCCACAGCCTCAGCTTGGCAAAGAATTGGCTCAGCCCCAGGGTTCAGTCCTCCTTTCTTTCACCTTCGTGGGGAGTGTCTAAAATAGGGTTTCTATTGTTATGAAGAAATATCACAACCAAGCTAGCTCTTGCTCCCTTTCATTATAGATCTGCATGAGAGTGACCACTAATAACCACATGACAGAGTCAATTCTAGGCTGTTCTGAGATTCCCTCTGGCAATGCAAGTAATCCAGAATTCGTCAATTTAACCTCAGGCAAATGTTTTGGACAAGGACAGAAAGCAGGGACACTCTGTCAAACTACCACATACTGCTATTATCTGAAAACATCCTGAGCCAGGTTGAACTCCACACTTGAAATAACCCTCAGGATCACTGTCTTCCATTCACAAACTATTCAGACCACTTTGGCCCATTAAATTCTGCTTAAAGCATTCAGCTGCTTATCTATTCCAAATTCCGAAAGTCTGCATTCCTCATAAAAAAAACATGGTTAAGACCGGCAGCTGTGGCACACACCTTTCATCCCAGCACTTGGGAGGCAGAGGCAAGTGATCACTGTGAGTTTGGGGGCCAGCCTGGTCTACAAAGTGAGTCCAGGACAGCCAAGGCTACACAGAGAAACTCTGTCTTGAAAAACCACACACACACACAGAGAGAGAGAGAGAGAGAGAGAGAGAGAGAGAGAGAGAGAGAGAGAGAGAGAGAGAGAGAGAGAGAGGAGAGAGTTAAGGCTATCACAGCAACACCTCAGTCCTTGTTATCACTTTGTGTCGTAGGGTTTCTATTGCTGTGAAGAGACAACATGATGAAAGCAATGCTTACAAAGGGATATATTCTACTCCAACAAGGCCACACCTGCTAATAGTGCCACTACCTATACGCTTATCAGGCCATTTTTATTCAAACCACCACAGACAACAAAAAGGCTCTGGGACAGGAACATGAAGTATTTGTGGCAGGCAGCCAGTTACTGATGTTGAATGAACGGAAGGACAGCTCCTGGTTCTCTGTTAGTGCCAGTAGGACAGGTTTAGGATGCGGAATGCTTGTTTTTAAGGTTGAAAGCATCCACGTCAATATTATCCCCTGCAGCCAAGAACCCCAGGTAGAATCTGCTGCTCCAGGTAGCAGCTTGGCAAGTTTTGTTGTCTTTAATAGAGATTATTTATGTAAGACATGTTTTTATCTTGCAAAGCCCTTGTTCCTTCCCACTTGCATTCTAAAAAGCAAAGCTAGGTCAGCCAGACCCAGTAAATACCTTTTTGCTTGAGCATATTGGTCATGGCATTCTAAGGCCAGGGCAAAGATGATTTGTGCTCACAGGCAGGCAATAGCCAGAGAAAAGAAATCAGGAAATTGAGATGTGCTGGCCAGTTATAGTCAGCCATGAAAGACATTCTCTCTAGGCTGAGGTGCAGATGGATACTGTCTTTCCTGGTGCTCTGTGGCCAAGGGAACTAAGGGAAGGATCCTCATAGAGGGAGTGGAAGCTGCTCATTGCTGACCTACTCAGATGCTATTGCTTTCTCAATCTCTGCAGAGATCAGGACTAGTGACACTAAGTCAGCTTCCTTTAACAACCTTCAGCTGGCCCATCCTCAGGGCACTGACTGTCTTGGGCCCAGCCCAACTCTCTTCCCCATGGAATATCAGAGCAACACAGCACCATCTGCCTCCAAATGTGCTAAAATGCTTTACATTTTCTTGGTGAAATATGCATACAATGAGCATATTTGATATATGTATGGAAATATTAAAAGCAATTAAAACTAAAAACAAATATGTATCTCCCTTGTAGCTTGACAAACAGAGCACTATCTGAATTTAGAGCCTGTTATTAGCAACCGCACTAAAGTTTCTTAATAAAATTCTAATAATTGTAGCCAAAGAAATCACATACAAATAATGGCACAGTTCTTTCTCTCCAATCTTTATGCCATTTACTTCAGTGTTTTGCGTTACTTGACTATCTACAACTGAGTGAGGTTGAATTGCAGTGCTGCCAGTCCATGGTCTTTTTGATTTTTCAACTGAGATACTTAAAAATATCTTAGTGTAGACTTAGGATATTTTCAAATTACTTCTTCTAGATAGCTTTTATTAGGTTGGAGAAGTTATCACATAGTTTTAGCTTTCATATAATTAATGTGAATGAATGTTCACTTTTAGCATACTCATATTCCATTTTTTGATAATATTGTTTGGCATAGTTTTTTCTGTCTATTTTGAATTCTTAAAAACAATGTATTTTAGGCTCACAGTTCTTCAGCACTAAAACAAATAAATTCCTGGTATGAACCCAATTTAGTCATGATTTGTTTTCTATTTATGCACAGCTAGATTTCATTTGCTAATATTTTGTTAGCATTTTGCATTTATGTCTACCAGTCATATTAGCATGCATTTTCCATTTGTCATATTACTTTCATATATTTTTGGAGTTCATAATCTGAGCTGAAAATGTTTCTACTTGTTTTCTTCTCAAATAGTTTACACATAGCTAAATTATCTGCTACTTTAATATGTTGAATAATTTGGTGTTATAAAAACAATTTAAAATAGTAGTTACTAAGCCATAATTGACTCAATTTTGAAATTTATTTTCTAGATATTTCTTGGAAATCTCTGTATACTATGCTCCTTATAATGTTGTCAAATATTATTCTCTGCGGCATCTAGAGATATAACCTTTTTAATTATAAGTATTGTCATTGGGGCCTTTGTTTCTAGTATTACTCCTTTTTTATTTCAAACTCCATATTATCACTATAACAGCATGATGAAAACATGGAACTAATCATACAATTACTTTTTATACTTATAAATTATTGCAAGATTTTAAGGGCATTTTGTGATTTTTATGTAGTGTGGCATTCTGTTTTTTCTTTTTTTAAAAATTAATTTATTCTTGTTACATCTCAATGGTTATCCCATCCCTTGTATCCTCCCATTCTTCCCTCCCTCCCATTTTCCCCTTATTTCCCTCCCCTATGACTGTGCCTGAGGGGGATTACCTCCCCCTGTATATGCTCATAGGGTATCAAGTCTCTTCTTGGTATTCTGTTTTTTCAAAACTGGTTTCCTAATTATTAATTTCATCTCTATTTACACTTGACTAATGTACTTTCCCAGTTCTATCAATCTGTCTGTCATCTATCTATCTATCTATATATCACCTACCTAACTTTCCTTCCATCCATACATTCATCTATCCATCTATCTATTCCATAACCTAAGTTTTTGTTTGTGCTCTTCTCACCATTTGGATTACAGTGATTATTGTTTTCTCACCATGAAAGGTATAAGACAAAAACCATTAGTAATTTTTTGGACTAATGGTGCTAGTGAGTACAGCTGATCATGGCACAAAGGTATAATGGCCAGCTCATTTCTGTTCATAGTGTATATCTGTTGGTAACTTGTTCACATGCCTTGCATCAGGAGAGAAGGCCTGAACCAGAAGTGGGTACCGTAATCAAAACTCCTTCCTCAGTGGCCTGATTCTGTCAGTTAATATCCATATCTCAAAGGTTCCATAACGTCCCCAAACAGCACCACCAGCTGGCGTACAAGGTGTTCAAACGCACGAGTGTTTTTCTTGATGAAATTTATTGTGATATTATTCTTTATCATTCCTTTCAAATTACTCTTTTTAAATATTTTTAAAATTTTAATTTGCTTACTTTACATCTTGATTACAGCCCTGCCTCATTGCTTCATGATCCCACTCTCCCTCCCTCTTACTCATCCTTCTCTCTCCCCTAGTCCTCAGAAAGTCCTCCTCTACTATCATCTGACCTCAGCCTATCAAGTCGTATCAGGACTGCCTGCATCCTCCCCTCTGTGGCCTGTCAAGGCTGTCCTGACAGAGGGAAGTGATCAATGTGTGGGCACCAGGGTCCATGTCAGGGGTAGTCTCTATTCCCCATATTATGGAATTCTTTCAGAAACATGAACTTCATTTCCCCTAAGCATACTTCTCCCAAACTTCTCCACAACACGTATAAAACTGTTTAATGACTTGCTTATATGCTAGTAAACTCCAGCTGACTGTGAGTCTGTGGACGTCGAGGCCCTATACTATCTGTCCCTACCTTGCAAACACCAAGAAAAACATTATTCATGATCTGGTACATTTAGTGGAACTGAATTAAACTCAATCTACTTAACACATGCATTCTGGAACAATGTAAAGATGTCTTACATCTAAAAATTTTCATTCACTGACCAAATAAAGCCCCAAAGTTCACCATTTGAGCTTCATTCCTTTGTTCTGACTTTGTTTGATCCTTATTAAATGTGCTATGTTCTCTCGGGAAGTAGAGGAAGTGCTATTTTGGGGCATTGTCACCCAGTCCCAAAGTTTTTCCTACGCTACAACAAATAAATGATTTTCTAGATCTTTTTTTTTTTTGATAATTCATACTGATAGTATATGAACAAGGTACATACCAAGTGAGAGGAATGGTGTGGAAATTGAGAGCTTAAGCAATTTAGCTAGGATTATTTAAGTGTCGGGTCATATTTGAGATTCAATGTGAGGTTCAAAGGATTTTGTTCAATTATCTGTTCAAACTGTCTCTTTTGCACTACTGCCTCTCAAGTTTCAGCCGTATATTGACTTGGTTCTTGAGTACTCTATGCCTGGTACCACACTATCCTTTGACCAAGTTTTCAGATATCCTAATGGTCAAAAGTGACATCTTGTTTGTTGAGTTTGGAATCTTCTGTATCTTTCCCCAAACTGAAGAAAGAAAGAGTCTCTTGAGATATTTTCTAATGGCCTAAGCCAACAGGCACGAGAGAGGGACTGTAAGAAGGATAAGTGACATCTGAATTGTGTATCAGGCTTACTAATCTTCCCATCATTCGCATCTCAATATTATACTGAGCTTCTACCCCTAACATCTCCTATTACACAAATGGCCTTGTTCAAGTCATTTCATCTTTCCTTGATTCAGTGTTTTGATCTGTTGCTACAGATAAAAAGCCCCATTCTGATATGTTGGGAGAACCCAGTATGTTAATGTTATCAATGCACTTGGTTGTCATGGAAGTGCTATGAAATAATAAATCTAGCCATGGGGATTGTTATAAGAACTGATGTACCATTATGTTCTTTAGGCCCAGTGCTTTGAGAACTACTATATGACTTCATGAAAAACTAGCAGGCTACACCCAATCATGTCCCTACCAGTTCAAGGGGTTAGTTTTTCTGCCCTAGGATATCAGTTTGTAAACAAGAAATAATTCTCCAATGGGCATTTTATTTCACATCCTCCATTAATATCCAAAGTAACAAAAAACCTGCAGGTTTAGAGCTTCTTTGAGATTTCTGGTCAAAGGTTAGGAATTATTTTCTTTTTCTCAAGTTAGTTACACTGCCACTTGCTTCTGCACTGTCTGCTGGCTCTCCTATTAACAGCAGCAGATGTTTAAAAGCCCCAAAGGGAAGCTTCAAATCAGGGTAGTAAGCTAAAATTGCCAAGAAACAGATTTGATGGCAAGACATCAGTTAGCTGTCAACACCAGAGTATAACTGTCTTTAAAGCTGTTGTATGTCTACTTAGAAGCAGACCATATACCTGGTGTGGAAAGCTGACTTGGTTGATTTTATATCTCTTTTCCATAAGGATGAGATTACTTGCAATTGGATTTGGTCAGCAGTGTTCCACAGGTGTTTATAGAAACCACAGTGCTTATTCCCAGGAAGAGTGCTCCTTGTTGTCCCATATTTGTGGTTGATCAACTATTAGATTTTTTGTGAGAATTTCTAGCAGCTTTTCTTATAAGGAGTTTGGTACACATTCTAAGGGTACAGATATGGCTTTGCCAAGTGTTAACTCACCTTAGATGAAAAGAAACCAAAACCAAAACAAATGGACCTTATTATATTCTGGCAGATATTATCACTGAGTGTAGGCTCAATTTTCTTAACAAATATATTTTATTACAAACTTATTAATTGAGAGTACCTCACTTATAACCTGACTAACCTGAACAATAAGAAAAGGAGATTGAAGAATACAATGACACAACCATAAGGATATCAGTTCCGAGGAACAATTCTCCTGACGTAGTCAGCAGGATTTCTTCTGTTGAAACCTGGAGCAACCAGAACCTGGGGAACCTCAGCAGGAGCCTGGAGCCCGGAAACCTTCCCCGGAGCAGTTCTCTCTAGGAGCATCTAGAAGTGGAGCGATGAACAGCCAAAACTAAGTCTCCAAAGGCCCCACCTTTTGTTTTTGGCTCACCTCTCAAAATTTGTTCAAGGATGTTTTTCAGCTGATTAATAACCAATCTCCCCCACAAGGTGGTTCAACTTCTAAGGGGATAAACATCACCTGCTCTCTCACAAGTCTTTTTCTCATCCCCCACTTGTGATCTTAACAAACAACAACAACAACAACAACAAAACATGTTTATCTCTCCTTCAACTGAGTAGCATAAAATGTGCGCATAGCTCTGAGTAAGTTAAATGTAAACATGTAATACTAGGGATTGTTTTCTCTGCTGGGGTTCTTGGGTATTTTGGAATGTTTGAGAACATAGTGGAGATTTAATCAAGAAACTTCTTCTTTTATATAGCTCCCAGTTAGTATTGCAATTTTAGTGAATAGTCACTAGTTTCTGTGTGCATATGTATCATTGCCAAGTACTGTTGTCTGTCATCTCCAGTCCAGAGATACAGGTGTTTTTGTTGTTTGAAGTTTGTCAAAAATCTCTATCCATGGACCAAGATGCTCATTAGTCACAAACAAACTGATGATAGAATTGATACCCACACAGTAAGGATAGCAATTTGTACTTCTTGGATTATACTTTTCATCTGATGTCCACGCTGTTTCCTGAAAGAACATCAATCAGTAAAATAGTATTGATGAGGTCATACAATATAATGTTTGAGACTGTAAAATGGTGTTCTCTTATGAAGATTTTGACTAAATACATCCCAGTATATAAAACTGGGCAATTAGAAGTGTTTTACATTAGTCAACCTCTTTCAGGGGACAACAGTCACTAAATAGGGAGGGAGGTGATGTGGGAGTGTTCACTGCTTCAGATCACTTGGGTGTCATTTGCTGATTCTGCACACACAGTAGAAGAGAAGGAAACACATGTCTAGTGAATCAACCTCTCCACTTCACAGGCCATTGTCCTATTTCAGGCAAGCTCTCAACACCTCTTGTCTATGTATTGCAACAAACAGACTCCCCACTGTTCTCTGGCTTCCCACACCTCCCTTTTCTGGCTTCTTTCCCTTCCAGCATTTACCATAAAGCAGTGGAAGACACAAATTTCTAAAGCCCAGTTCTATCCGCTTATTTTTGTACTCAGAATCTAACAGAGTATCCCCTTCTCAGCAGCGTGTCCAGGGGGCAGCTTTCCCCAGTTCAGTAGTAGCTGGTGTCCCTGTCTTCACTTGGCTTCATTCCAGCCAAACTGGCTAAGAATACACTGAGTTTTTCCATGTAGCCTGATCACCTGTTTCTTCCCCTTGTGATTTTTTCTGTCATTCACCATTATCTTCTGTCTTACTCAACTTTCCTTGATGCCCTAGTCGCAGTTAGATAAGGTATTTTCCTCTGAACTTACATTCTGTGGTGATCAGATGTCTCTATGGCCTTTAACTTAACAGTGCATGACTTCTTTATCTTCCCCAGTAGACAGTGGGCTCCTTGAAGGTCTAAACCAGTACCAAATTTATCATCTGCCTCAGGGCCCTGGTATGGTAGAGTGGTCCCTACCTGACAGGCTGGAAAAAGCTTTCAGAAATGCTGAGATTCTTCATATAAAAGTCAGTCTCCACTCAACCATGGAGAATATCCTGTCCATCAGCTAGATCTGGTTCGGGGTTCAAAGTTTACTGCACATATTGTCCTTGGCTGGTGCCATAGTTTGAGCAGAACCCCTGGTCCCAAATCCACCTGTCATAATGTTCTTCTTTTAGGTTTCTAGGACTCTCTGGATCCATCTATTTCCCCATTCTCCCACATGTCTCTCACCGAGAGTCCCAGTAGGATGTGCACCATATTTGACCTGATACCCTATGAGCATACACAGGGGGAGGAGGTCCCCCCCATTCACAATCATAGGGGAGGAGAGTAAGGAGGAATGGGAGGATACAAGGGATGGGATATCAATTGAGATGTAATGTGAATGAATTAATAAAAAGAAAAAAAAAGAGACACCATGACCAAGGGGGGGGAAGTAAGCTGAGATTCTATGAGAAGTGATGGGAATGCATTGCCCCTCTGCAGACTTCCGGTTTCTGCCTTCCTAAGAGGGTGTTTGCAGTGCTTGATGTTCAGCATTCTAGCTGGCTCCAAGATTCAATGTCCCAAGTTTCCAAGAAGGGGTATTATATCTGTAATTTATGCTTCAAGCTCCAATTGTTTCTCTGCAGCATGGGCTTATCTTTTCTGCACATTTCTGATGGTAGCCTTGGGACTCAAAGGCAGCATTTTATGACCACGAAGAATCTGTTTGACATGGTTGTGACACACCATTTACCTTAGTTACCAGGGCGAGGCTGTGATAAGAACACAATGAATTCTTGTTTTTATATTTTATACCTGTGCTGCTGGATAAGGGACCTGGGATATCTGCCAGATAACTGCTCTGCTGTCTAACTACATGCTCAGTTTTAGCGTTTATATTTTTTTGACATCATTATTGATAGTAACTTTCAGAGAAGACAGATATGAATTCAAATTCTAGTTGTGTCACTACTAGTGTTGTAGTGATTATCAATTTCTTTTTCTCTAATAGTCTTTACTGGACATGCCCCTTGAAATTGCATTATTAATATTACAAAAATTACTTCATGTTAAGATAACCTGCCATGATCAGGGTAATTCATGGCTCAAAATGTGTAGCTCCTTTTATTATTGTTAACAATAACAGTATTAAACACCTTGTTATAGTTCTAGGAGTGAATAAAGTGATCCAATGGTCAGTTTTGTGTGCCTACTATACTTGAGGTATGAAACAATTTTAATAAAAATGATAACAAAGAAAAATATTTGGGTTATGTGTCATTAGCACTAATTGGGGACTTCTCCTGCTGGAGGCAACTTGAAGAACTCTGCAAGTTTCATTTTATTAAATCCTTAAGACATGCCTATGATATACAAATGCTTATACCTTTCAGCTTAAAAGGAGGAAAGAATGCATAGAAGTTGAGGAAGTTGTGGAATGGTGTCCAAGGATTCAAGGCTGGATGAAGCCCTGAGTAACAAATGGTACAGTGTCAGAGGCAATTTTTGAAGTCAGATAGTTTGCTTCTAGAACCTGTCAGTTCTGTCAGCTCTTAACACAACAGGGGCTTAAGACAGGGGCATGAACATGACATTTAAAACCTGTTTTCATACCTTCTATCTAAGAGTTCCACTATGCGTCACATACATGTAGGCACAAAGGAGTCTGGATTTTTAAAAGCCTTCTAACAGTAATGCTATATTTGATTCAGTTAAGTCATTTTGAAAAGCTCAAAGGATTTTACTATTTATGTAGTATGGAGATTTTAAACTTTGATTTACTTTTTGAAAGAAATTAGATTGTGCTGCCAGAGTTCGTCAACCACCTGCTGACCTAAATGCCAGAACTCCTGTGAATGCTTCTGCTACCTGTCTGCAGCTGCTTCACTCTTGTCCCCCTCTTTCCCCTCTGAAAAACACACACACACACACACACACACACACACACACACACCACGCAACCATACACACACCACACACCATACACACACTACACACCACACACACCACACACCATACACACACTACACACCACACACACACCACACATGCAACCACACACACACCACACACCACACACACACCACACACACACCACACATGCAACCACACACACACCACACACCACACACACACCACACACACACACCACACATACCACACACACACACACTACACACCACACACACACACACACACACCACTTGAGCAAACACACACTTGCTTTGGCGTTGTTTTATACGGTGCATTGTTAGGGATATTATAACAAATACCATGAACTTCATGGATAGTTTTTAAACCTCTGATATTTGTGGCTGATTAGTTCTCAGCTAAGAAGTTCAAGATCAGGATGCTGGTAGACTTGATATCCATTGAATATCTACCTCCTGACACATACATTGTGCCTTCTTATTGGCTATCACAGGATAGAAATTGTGGAGGAACACTATGTGACCTCTTTTACAGGGACATTACTTCCATTAATCAAAGGCCATTGTGAATCACTAACTTCCCCCAAACCCCTCCTGCAAACATTTTTGGAGTTAGGATTTCAATACATGAAAATCTCATTAGTTGTGTAGCTTCCTAATTTTATCCCTGAACTGAAAACTCCACAAGAGGTCAGATTACTAGAAAATTTGGTGTTTGGTTTACACATATGCATTCAATTTTTAGGAAAAAATGTGTGTGTTTTGGGGGGTGAAATTTCTGAATGAGCCTAACTGTAGCAGACCATGGTGAATCTGTTAAGGATTGCACAGGTTCTTTCTTTGCATTAAAAGTCTTCTTCACAATTGCCGGGCAGTGGTGGTGCACACCTTTAATCCCAGCACTCTAGAGGCAGAGGCAAGTGGATCGCTGTGAGTTGGAGGCCAGCCTGGTCTACAAAGTGAGTCCAGGACAGTCAGGGCTACACAGAGAAACCCTGTCTCAAAAAAAACCAAACAAAAAAGTCTTCACTATTCATTTGATCTTCACTCCAGATTATATGCACAGATAAAGATACATTGCCAGAAAGGATTCCTTCTGCTCTCTCCTTCCCACTCAGTTTATCACTTAGAATTCAATCAAATCACACTGGATCTTTGGTAAGCAACCCACAAGTTGCTGTTCTTTATCACATCCATTCTGAAGGCTAGGAATGAGCTCAAATCGGCATACAGAACATCTTTCTTATGGAGTGCAATGGCTCTTTTGGAGGATGCCACCCACATTCAAGTCAGAACTCTCTTCAAGAGTGTCCAAACTTCTCAGAAAGCCAGAGCCACCCAGGCTGTTTTTGAAAAACTACAAGTGTGCAGGAATAGCACACTTCAGTTTAGAATCTAAAGGATTATGTGGAGATAGGGCAAAACTGCAAAATTGTGACACATGCCATAACAAAAGACTTCTTGCTGTCTCTCATGCCAAGGCTTCTTCAATTTTAAAGAGTAGATAATAGAAAATTATCCCTTCCAACCCAAAGAGAGATACATTCAAGAGTCATTTCAACATGTCTCTTTTTAAATTAGTCCTAACAAAGAACAAGCAAGGTATAATGTCCTTGGTTAAAAAGGACAATACATGTTTTGACTCTCACATAAACAATCTAGTTGGTTTACAGCATCAGGACACTGCTGTGTTAATGACAGTGTTTTGGAAACCCAAGTGAAACTTTGAACCTTCCTGGATAAAGCATTAGAGTCCAGCATTACTGAGTTCATCCATAACCCTGCCTGTTTTCACAACTGAAATAACTCACCAAATAAAGATGAGATTGCTCAGTTCAACTATCAAAGGATGCAGCTTATGTATAACCTATCAACAGAATTTGGGTACATAGAGCCATTTCAGGAAAATGGCATGAAGACTTATCATTTGACCTAGCTAAATATTTATTTTAAAATAATTTTCTTTGAATTAGCCCAGAAAGTTAATTGAGCACAAGACCAACAGCCAGTTATTGCAGAATGCACATTAGACCAGGACACTTGGCTTCTAAATCTGTTTATAGCATCTGTGCTCTCTTCTGTAGAGTGAACTACTGAACTTTTAATCCTAGCCTCTCATGATGATGATTAAAGCACGATGAAAACCATGCTTTTAAAGGATACATTTATTTCCCTAAAACAAAAGGATAAGGTGTTTTTTTTTTAATGGTGATCTATGAGGGCAGTGTCTCTATGTTGGACACATAAAACCAAACTGATTATATCTATCTCTATATCTATCTATCTATCTATCTTTAATGAAGTTACTGTTGTGCAATGCTCATTGCTTAAGTTTGCTTCTCAATTAAGGTGAAATTCATATAATATATAAGCTATTAAAATATCAGTAGCATATAGTGTAAAAGTAACTTTTATATGCCCAATGTAATTGTCGTTTCAAAGGCTTATTGCCTCTGTTTGCTACCTTAAGCTTAGTCCTGGTAGCTTCTAGCCCCATACAATATAATCTAGGCCTAGAATGTTTTCAGCCTCTGAGACTTACTGTGAATAAGCTCACATTTTATAGCTCCTTCTGAACTCTTTCTGGCTGGTTCAACTCAGGTGTTCTGGCTCAAACTCTTCTCCAAGCTGACTGATTCAAACTGACTTCTCTCACTTCTCACTGAATTGCTCTGCTTGGCCTCAAACTAACTTTGGCAATATGTAGCAATCTTCTGACTCCTTTTCATTCTTTCTGTCTTCACCGGTGTCTACCTTGTTCTCTCTTACTAACCTCTCTCTCTCTGTCTTCCCTATGTACAATCTTTTCAATCTCTTTTTCTTGTCTCTTCTGGTGAGAGTTGGGAATATCCTATTCCTATCCTAACTCATTCTGTCAAATCTTTCTCTAATGCATCCCTTTGTCTGCCTCTCAATCAGATGTCACTTTCAAACATGGGTGCTTTCTTCCACAAACTAACTTTACCTTCTTGTTTTGGATTAAAAGTGGGAACTAAGGGCCTGTCTATATCCCAACCAAAGAAGATAAAGGTGTGTCATTTCAGTCAGATCACACAGACCTAGAAATTCTGGATATGATTCCCTGCCAAAGCAGCCATGTTGCTGAATGAAAAGTCTTCTACAATATATCCCATACACAATACTATCTACACACTGAGTCTTATCCAGTTATGTTGCATCAATTTTCAACAGGAAAGGAAATCTCATACTCATTTGCACACACTCTCTGGACTCCTTCATTTCCCTTAACAGAAGGTTGATTATGCATTTTACATTTTTCTCTCTGACAGAGTGAATTTGACAGCAATAGAGAGGTGCCTTTTTGTGCCTTCTGGGAGGTTGAAGGCCCCCTAAAACAAGCATGCAAGCCTCCTCAAAATTACTTGGGCTCCTCTAACCTACTTAGTGCTAGGTTTCCTGTCTGTCATTACATTGAACAAGTAAAAGTTTTTTGCTTAAAAGAAATGATTAAAATCTAAGGGTCGTGATTCATGCTTTTGATCTCTGAGCTCAGGTGGCAGTCACAGAAGAAATGAGATAAATTACTTAAAAATACGTGAGAAAGTTTTCTTGTAGCCAAAGAAAAAGTAAAAATCATCTAAATTAGAAGTCTAGGGAGGATGATCATTTAGTGTCATGTCTCTGAGAACTTCTCCATACATTCTAACACACATGGAATATATTTACCAAAGCAGAGTAATGTGGTACATGCTAATAAAGTATCTGTGATTAAATTAATACAGGAACTGGATTCCTAACACTGGTGGTGCTGAAGCAAGAAAAGGGTTAGAGGCAAGTCATGACTATATACTAAGAACCTTGCTCAATGAAATTAAAAAATGCAAAAAAAATTTTATAAAGTTCAAAACAATATACCTGTTTCCCCATCTCATGAGTTCAGTAGAATGCTCATGTACATTAGAGTTAATGCAAATTAGGTTGTCGGGCCAAATGTTCAAATAAATTCATCATCTAAAGAGACACTAAAAGTTATTAAAGGACGAATTAGCTGAACTTTACTTTGTTTTACACTCAGAAACAAGTGGAAGCTTGTGATATTTATTTATTTATGGAAAAATGTGAAAAATGTAGGGGCTATGATAAGACATTAAGGTATTGTTCACTGACTAAACAAATTTTGGCTGTTAGAGATCTAGATTAGTCTCAAGAATATTTGATAAATTTCTGATCTGTGTCCTAATTGGCCTTGATCCTTTGTGTCATCATTTACTCACATCACACACTCAAACTAGTGACTGCAAAGACTGTGGGCTAGCAGAGGACAAAGCTACACAGTTTCTTGGAGAGCAAGTAAGGTCTCAACTCCCTGCATTGTCTGGAGGAAAAATAATCCCAGGTGTGGAGAGTTGTCTGCTGAACCCAAACTGAGGCCTGGGAGAGAGTGTCTAGTGGTTAGTGGTTAAATTTGCAATCTTTAGTGTAAGTTGGAGTCTCTTGTGACATCTAGTATTAAGTTATTCCACACCTCTCTCATTTTACATCTTTCTTGTTCCTCCTTCCGTTCATTATTTTTCCTTTCTCTTCATTTTTCACTTTTCTTTCACTCTTGTATTCACCATAATTTCAGTGGTGTGACTCTTACAAGCTGGAAATTCACAAGCTTACACCAGTGAGCTCCTCTGACCCTTCATTCATTAGGGTAGTACCCAGAGTCACAATCATTTCTTTGCATGGGTCATTTGAGCTAACAGAAGTATATATGAGTTTACAGATCTTTTATGAGCTGTTCTCTAACATAGAAGGGAAGGATCAGATGGTGGGTAGCTGAGGGAGTGAGAATGCATGGCCCCAAACTAGCTTTATTATTTTAAAGAAGAGAGTTTCTCTTAGAAAGAGGTTGTTACAGTGATATAGGCATGGCGCGGGAGGAGCAAAGAATAGCTTCTGCTTTGAGTAGCCAAGAAAAGATGAGAGGCAATATACTTCACAGATACTGACAGGCAGGTAAATATGGTAATGGAAAAAATGTGGCGGTTTCTTTCTGTGAAGTAAAAAGCTTGGTCATTAGTTGGAGACAAAGTAAAAGGATTAGAGGTATGAGCACAAGAAAGAAATTATGAAAAAGTTCTCAATGAAAATGGAAAGTAAAAGCCGGGCGTGGTGGCGCACGCCTTTAATCCCAGCACTCGGGAGGCAGAGGCAGGCGGATCGCTGTGAGTTCGAGGCCATCCTGGACTACAAAGTGAGTCTAGGACAGCCAAGACTACACAGAGAAACCCTGTCTCGAAAAAAAAAACCAAAAAAAAAAAGAAAGAAAGAAAGAAAGAAAATGGAAAGTAAATATCATTAAAGGCTCTATTTGAAGTTTGAGAAATCAGCATAAAGGAGAAAAGATAACACAGTTGTGTTTTCCCGGCAACACTAAGATAGTTGGGAGCAAGAATAAAGTCATTGGAATTGAATTTAACATATCTAGATTTTTTTCCAAACACATATTATGGAGGTAGAGGTTAGCATAGAAATTAATGGTTAAATTCAGTCTTTTCCTAGGAACCCTCTGAGTCTCTTTAATGACTTGTCCTAATTGTTGATACCCTCTTTCTAAGTCTTTTGATATGTTTCTAGGTAACACATCTATACTGCTATCCTGAAGATATAGCCTTCCTAGCTATAAACAGACAGTGAATGATGCAATAGCAAAACTCTAGGAGAACTTTGTGTACATCGGCTAGAGAGATTGTCATCAAGTTTATGGAATGCTTTATATCAGGAAACTTCATAACAGTCTTTGAGGGGGATATGATTCTGCCCTTAAATTTTTCATTTCCTTGCAATGATGATAATTAAAAGTAAAGACTCTTTAAGCATTGGTTGAGGCTTTCTCCTGCTTCCTCCTCTTCTGTCGTTGTCGTCGTCGTCGTCGTCATCATCATCATCATCATCATCATCATCATCATCATCATCATGACCATGACTAGAAACCTCAATCCCAATGTCATTTATAGGAATTCAGTATACTGTAAATTTTACATAGTGTTTATCAATTATGACAAAGATAACCAGCTGCATATCTATTTTAACCCAGAGTTTTTTGATCCATATTCAATACTTTTAATACTTTAAAATTTTTTATTGTCTTTAATTCATGCCTGTGTGTGTCTGTGTGTGCCTGTACCAGTGTGTGTCTGTGTGTGCCTGTGTGTGTGCATGTGCATGCACGCGTGCGTGCGTGTGTGTGTGTGTGTGTGTGTGTGTGTGTGTGTGTATTATACACATGAGAGTACATACCTGTAGAGGTCAGAAATGTTGAAACCCTAGAGACAAAGTTACATGTTGTGAACCACCTGACATAGATTCTGAGAATCAAACTAGGATCCTTTGGAAGAGTAGTATGTGCTTTTAACCATTGAGCAATCTCTGCATCCTCATATGCAACATTGTTAACTGCCTCTCAGTTTGGAAAAATTTACACCTTAAAATTAGTATGGTCATACATCTTTCTTTGTTCATTCCAACTTCCACAATATCTTCTTTGTCGTTGGTCACTTAGCTGCTGGATGGGGTGAAAGTATGACAAGGGTTCTTCTCTAAATCCTCTATGCCTTGTGTGTATAGAAAATCTAAACGCGAGGGGAGGGACTGGGGAGATAGCTCAGCCAGGAATGTGTTTACTGTGTAAGCATGGCAGACTGAGTTGGAGCCCTAGAATCTATGTTTTTAAAGGTCAGATGTGGTGGCACATGTTACTGCTTGGTATGTATACAGAGATGGACTCACGGTTCTTGCTAGCCAGTCAGTCTAGCCTACTTGGAAAGTTTGCAAGGAAACAAAACCAATTAAAACGAAGAAAAACAAAGGATGACACCTAAGGAATGGTACGTGAGGTTGTAGTCTGACCTACACAAAATGCATCTCCTCTCTGATATATTTTAACCTACACACAAATGAAAGGTGTGCAATTTAAAAGTGGTTATAGGGAAGTGACTCTCTGTTTCTGTAGGGTTTCCAGAGACTTTTCTTATGAGACAGTGGTGCCTATTCTGATGATTAAGCTTGTAGACCTTTGTTTCTGCTTATTTCACCTCCGTGTCTGGTTATATCTTCCTGTTTTCTTTGTTCCATGTATATTGCACGACCATCTTGTTCAACCTACCCTGTCCCTGCTCCTTTCTACTTACTCTGGACCTGGCTTCTACTTCATCAGTCTAGGCATGACACATGATCCCTTTTTTAAAAAGTCATGCTTAAAACTATCATGTTAACCAGAGTATATTTTCTGCTTATATACCACCACCCTCTCCCATAACCATCCCAATCCAAGAGTCTTATTTCAATGACACTATACCCATAAGAGCAATACCTGCTGGGAGTAGCTTCTCCCTATCAGAGCTGGTTGGGATGGCTTGGTGAATCTTGTAGATTGCATCCATCCTAAGCAGCAAATTAACTATGCTTGAATTCAGCTACTGCATTTTGTTTGCAGCGATCTTCGTCCACTCTCCTATGAAATGTATTTTGTAACAGTGTGAAATAAACACACAAGATTGATTAGAGTGGGCACAATTTGTGCATACTTCATCATTTTTATTGTAGTTAGTTACTGCTTTAAAAAGCCAAAAATGATCCTTTAGCGGATTTTATTCCTTTATGAAGTTTCATTTAAACAGTAGCCAGTATGTTCATGTGTAAATGGGATCATCTTCCAGCAAAAGCTCCTTATGGTTATGGTTAGTATTTTAGTGTTCAGTTTGTCTGAGCAGCTTGCTTTGCCATTTTGGGAAACCGTTTGAACTAAAGATGTCCTATGAACTTTGTTCACTAATCTCATCAAGGAAAATAGAAGCAGAATGTGTAGAAAGAAACCTGAAAATTAAATATACCTTTCCAATATGGTTAATCTGCATTCATTATGGAACTGGGGCCATAGCTGTTTCTTGATTTTATGATAACATTGAGCCTTAGATAATTTTCAAAAGTTTTTATAAAATTACTGGGAAAAAATGAATGTGTTAAGTAAGTAAAAATTATAGCCATTCTTTGGTATTAACTTAAGATATTATATAAAGAAAATCATTGTCTTTACATTCTCATTTATTGGGCATAATGAGTGTGGTGTACCAGCACTATCTCTGAAAATGGCTACCCTATGCTCACTCTATGATGATTATGGTTAGAGGAAACCAATGGCAGAACAAGTTTTAAATGTGTCAAGGACCAGCATGGAAGCTGTTATTTTAAAAGCTTATTTGTAAAGATTTCCCCCTCTCACTTCTTTCTTCCTCCTTTCTTCCCTCCTCTCCCTCCCTCCTTCACCCCTTCTCTCTCTTTGTATTTTTCCATCTCTTTAATTTACTGTTAATTAAACAGCCATTAGAATGACTATGGAAACTAAATAAATAAACAATAAGCAAACCAACAAAACTTGGCTGACTTGAGTTGTCATAGTTACGATATATTGAAGATGCTGATTAAACAAATCAGGATCCCGGTCAAGGAGACAGTGGGAAGAGGAAATGAGATAGTCTTGGGTCTGAATTTAGATGCCTTCACTTGTTAATTATATGTCCTTGGACTCACTTTCTCCCAGCCCCCTTAATTTTTTCACTTCAAATAGGAAATACCTGCTTTCACAGGGTCATGGACAGGGTCAGAGAGACAGTGCACAGTGACTAGTACATAGGTAACAAATACTTTTAGTATGTGAGTGCTTCCTGTGACTAATTCTTAAGTGCCAGTCATGCGTTTGATATTTAAGAAATGTATGCACTATTTAGAGGTGCATCCATAATCTACTCTCAAAATGCTGTCTTCCTTTACTGTTTTAGTTTATTTTTAGGAACCTGTGTTAAGAAGTCAAATGCAATATTTCAACAAATGCCCAGGGAGGGCCCTGATCATAACAGGGTAATTAAAGTTTCCTCGCTTCATCAGTTCTTTGTTGAGAGATTTTGAGTTCCTTTCTTCCAGGTCTTAATAGAAATACACAGAAGCGAATTTTGAGCTTTAGCCACCCCCACTGTGCTGTGGAACACTAAAAGGGATTCCTTGTCCCCCTTGTCCTCCTCCTCCCCCCACCCCACTCCCTGTCTGTCACTCTTTCTGGCTCTCTGTCTCTGTTTTTTTGATCTTGTTATTCATTTTTCCTTCATTTTCCCTGCCCTCCCATTTCCAAACCACTAGTCACCATTAATTTACATTTAGGTCAGGCTATCTTTTACTTCCATATGTGAGATACCACGTGTTGCTTATTGTCTGTTAAGAGATACCTATCCAAGATGCCTCCTTCAATTCAGTGCTCAGAGACTGCAACTTATTTTGCTGTTATTCTGCTTCATAGAGCCAATCATATATATTTAGGTATGCATATATGGATAGAGTGTTAACTCGGTGTCTGCCACTTTGCTATGGGCTGGGGCCACAGAAATGACGAGGCACTATATGCAAGCATTATATGGAGCTACTCGTTAGTCAATTCTGCCCTGAAATGAACTTAACAGACTGTCCAGATATTGTGTGCTACAAATTTGGTATGCGATTAAAAAGTTGGTTTTGTTTCTAATACACAACAACCCTTCCAAACAGATTTTTCTGTGAATGAACCAGTAACAAATACTCCATTGATAATCATTACTGATATTGCAGAAGATGTTTTGAAATGTAGATGTTTTGTTAAGTCTCAGCCTGTATTTTTTCACTATTACCAATGGGTCTGGTAAGTAGGGAAGTGAAGCCAACAGGAAAGCAGTGCCATTAATGCAAAATCAATGCATTTAAATGAAAGCTGTACCCCAAATGTCACTTATCCTATGCTTTTGCATCATAATTAATTGATCCCAAATGCAGTTCTGGAGGAGTGATATGAGAAAAAATGACCTGGAGTACAGCTAAGCCTACCTTTTCAAATCTGAACTTCTCAGGACATCCTTTCTTTTTGTCTGTAACACTTCTGCTAAACAAGACTTTCTCTGTGTGCTATAGCGGGAGGCTAGCTGAAATATATGTGATACTAATGGGAAAACCCCGGAGAACAATTTGTCAAATATGGGAGACTCATCACCTTCAATGTAGTGAGTTCTGGAATAGAATTTCCAAAAGATCAGAGAATCATGGAGAAAAGAAATGGAACTGTCACCCCTTCCTCAATTTCCAGGTGACAGATTGTAGCCTCAATTAAGTGATTCCGTTTTTGTCTTTCCAGTGTTCCGCTCTGCAGATTATCTATAATAACATTCTGATATCTGGGCACTGCATCTTATTCATAAATTCATTTAATTCTCATATTTCACCAGCTGATCAGATGACAGAGGAGAAAACATTATGTCAATAAAATGAAAAGGAAACTACTAATGTTGATTACATTAAAGTAAATCAATCTTTGTACACGCTAAAGATAATGTGTAGTCCTTCCCCCTCTTTTGAATTTTTGTCTTCAGATCTGGTGAACATGAAAACTAGATCCCAGGAAAGCAAATAGCTACCCAAATGAATGCATTTTGTATTTTCATCTCAGCGTACTTATTCTAATGATTGCACTGATTGTATTTGGTCATATGGTAATTAGGCCACATTTCAGGTCAGAAAATTCCATTTTGTACTTTTTGTATTTTCTAATCCAGAATTTACTAATGGCCCACAGAGTGCATCAGTGAGAGGTGACCAGAGACACCACTTGTGTAATGTTTTTGCTAATGGCTAACTTAAATATAGGGAAGCCCATCTGCATGGATGGAGCTCTAAATGGTGTTCAGAGGGCACCAGAATAATAATCAGTAATGTAGGCTGCTTGTTAGATTCCAGCCATATAAATGAATATATTTGGATAAGTACACACACATATGAACAATTTGTCACTGATGTGATATGGCTAATTTCATACAAGTACATTCAGGTTGAAAATAAATTACTGACTCAAAATTCATGGCAAACAGGAAAATTGGAGGGAAGGGGCCATATGTAGTCTGTGGACAAATTGAGAGCCTTCTTTTCTCCTCTGCCTCTTTAGATTTCACTTCCTTCTTCTCTTATTATGTGAACAGCTCATGCCATAAGAACAAGGAGGGAAAAGTGATTTTTAAAACACTGAGGTATGCATAAAGGAAGTATTACTCTTTTATAACAGGCTTATGGACAGTTTAAAGGAGGACTTCATGAGAACAGCCATCCTTCCTGAAGTAGCTGTGCCCTAGTCATGGCATTTTAGGGGTTTGCACCGTGTCTTCTCCCTCTAAGAAAGTTTCTTTCTTCCATAGAAGAAATGAGTACCCAAATAGAAATACACAGATAGAGTACACAAATAGAAATAATCCTGATAAAGCCAGCAGTATTCTCAAGTATGAATTATTGTGAGTCAGAAAATTAGAGGCCGCTGGAATAAAAGGATGGAAACAGGCAGAAAATGGAGGTAGGCTAAAACAAGATGGACTAGGGAGATGCTGAATTCTTAGGTTCAAATCCCAGATAGATCACTTACTTAGTCATGATCTTTTCATAGTTTAATGTTATCAAGAAGAACTGGTAGTGAAGAGATCCATGTATTTCTCAGATAGGTACTAAATTCCACTATGTCACAACATTGTAAATCCTGTACAAAAAAAAAAGTTATGAGAGTCCTGGCTCAAACTTGGGTATTAGTGACAAAATTTCATGCCCCTAGGAGGAAACTTGAGTTGATATATGAAGAATAAATATGAAAGAGAACTTATTGAGGTAATGGTGCACAATTCATTCATGAAAGAACTGGCTCAAACATGTTAAGGCATAAGAAGAGAACACATCCATTTTTAGTGGACTGCTGGAAAGACAACACATCAAAAACTGAGACTGAGACAAGAAGAAACTAGTAGAGCTATCTAAACCTACTTTTTCTTCCTGAAGCACTTGATCATAGTGTAAGAACAATGGGAAGCCATTACCAGGTGTTATGGATGTATTGTCTTCAGCAGGTGACACTGTACGTATAAGCTGGGGAACAGATTAAAGCAGCAGCTACTCTTGAAGTATGGTGACTGGGTGGCTGTTGGCAGCAATCTAGAAAAGACATGGCAGTGAGTTTATTTAAGGTGGAGTGGAAGTGATGGGGGAAAGAGACGGACTTTTTGAGTTGGGGCAAGGTGCTCATCTCCTTGAACAGACTTAGGTTTACCACTCTTTACTTGGCTGGATGTATTTCATCACTCCACAGACAGTATTTGTGTTTAGATTTGCTGCTATGTGTAATGTCATTTTAGGTTGCAACTTTTGAGCAAGCATATTTTCTTCACATTTGCTTGATGCAAAGAAGGTAGAGTTACTATGGAATCACTCAAGTTCTTTAAAGCATTTGTAGTAGGTGCAACCGCTGTGTTTGGAGTCTTTGTGAGTTGACCATTTGTGATTAAAAACTGGCTTTGAAGTGAGTGAAAGAATATTGGCACAACACTACATTCCTCTCCTACTAGATTAATTAACAAAAGGACCAACAGAAGACTTCCTAGCAGTCAACAGTAATGACACACAAATACACTTATTTAGGAAACTAGTAACAGTAACAAGAAATTTAGTGCCAGCTACCAGAAAAGACAGCCCAAAGGACTACACTTTGTTCCAAGTTATGAACACTTCTAAGCATAATTAAAAAGAAATGCCTTTCAGAGGTTCCTCTAACCCTTCAAAACTTGGCAAGAATTCCTTGCCTACTCATCGCACTAAACCCTGTAATAATTTCACACAATATCCAATCAGAATAGAAAATAAATAGCTATATGAGTGAAGATTTGAAGTCAATGTGTCCAAATAGCATTCACAGTGCCACTAGATACTTCCTTTTTTTCAAATGGTTTGGTTTCATTTGATTTCTGTTCTTTGAAGAATAAATTCTCTAGGCAAGATCTTGGGTTCTATATCTTCATGGAAAATGAGGAAAGCCTAACCACTTCCTCTTTCCATTTGGTTAAGTAGGAACCTTTTTTTTTCTTTAAAAAAAGCCTTTACTTCTATATGTGTGTGTTTGTATTAACACATGCATGCCACAGCATGAATATGGATGACAGAAGACAGCTTGTGAGAGTCAATGCTCTCATTATATTATGTGGGTCCTGGGGATTAACCTTAGGCTTTCAAACTTAGTTTGGCTGAGGCATCTTATGGGTCCTTAAACATTTATTCCCTCTTTCCTTTATTTACTTATTTTTAATTATTTGATAATTGCATACATGCAAAAAATATGATTACATATACCCTCACTTACCTCCCAACTCATCCCATATTCACCCCATCATGTCTTCATCCCAACGTCATGTCTTCTTCTATTATTTTTAGTGACTCACTGAGTTTGATTAGTACTGCCTATATGGGTATGGGACCATCCACTCAGAAACCTACCAGTGATCATATCCTCATGGAAGAATGATTCTTCCTCCCTCAGAAATTTTCCACTTTTTTTTTTTTTGCTTTGCCTTTGTTTTAGGGAGCTTGAAGTTAGTACACAAGATTCTGTAATACAAGAAAGAGATAACTACTTTCTGATCCGAGGAAATAGGAATAGAGTGAGCAGAATATAGGTGGTTGGACATTTATTATTTATTATAATCTTTGTGTCTGCAGGATGGCTCAGTGAGTAAAGATGTTTGCTTCCAAGTCTGATGACCTGAATTCGATTTCTAGTACCTACGTTGTAGAAGGAAAGAACTGACTCTTGGGAGTGAGTTGTTTTTGTGACCTCCACCTGTCTGCTTTACAGTGTCCATACACATTCACGAACTTGCACACACACACACACACACACACACACACACACACACACACACACACACACACACACGGACGTACACACGCACGCATCTTAAAAAGTTTGAACTTTTCTGTATGGTAGCCACTTTATATTCTTTGAATTAACAGTGCTTTAAAGGTTGCTTTTCTTCTTATTATGCTTATTACACAAGTGAGAAAACACCCAAAGAAAACTGAGTAACTTGTCCAAGATTGTGCTGTTATCTATTTAACTAAAAACATGTAGTCCTTGCCTTGTGCCTTATGGTTTCTTTTAAGAAGAGCAGGGAAAAGCCTCAGGTTACCTTCTGAGGAAATGAAGGGCGAAATGCAAGACAAACAAAAGACGTTAAAATAACCCACAAAATAGAATAAACAAAGAAAAAATAATAAAAACTTTAACATATTGATTTTGCGTGGATGCAAATGGGTTTACAACAGTATTGTTGAAAGAAAGTAAAATTAAGGGTTTGTAAAATGAAAACACTGGAGCGATTTATTTGTTTACAAGATGGAATATTTTGATTAAAACAAAGAACCCATGAATTGCAGCATACAATGATACTAGTGCTATTGACCAATAACTATAAATAGAAATAAACACTGGCTACATAGAACAATATTACTTTTAGAGAGTTAAAATAAGATTGGTCTAAAAATCTGGGTGAAAAAACATGGAGGATGGAGAGAAGAAAGAAGATTTAAAATCTTCTATACCCTTTCATTAAAGCAGAATGGTAGTGATATTGATTTATAGATGAAAGAATGAAATTAAAGTTATAAAAATAAACTCATGGAGGTTTTAAAAATTGTATCTAGCAAAGTGATGAAAATACTATGGAGAAATACACAGAGGAAACCTCTATGACTTTAATCTAGTGATTTTATTTATTTATTTATTTGCTATAACCACAAAAGAAAAAGTGATAAGAGGAAAAGTGGTCAAATGTGATTAAATCAAACTAATATAACAAAGGGAGAACACAAAAAGCCTCTATGGAAAAATTCCTATGTAACTTTAAAGTGGCAGTAAGACTTAATTTTATTATTCCATAAAATTATATGTGGCATGTTTGGAAGGACATACACATTCATATGTGTTATCTCAGATAACAAGATTTCTTTTTCATGTTTATTGAAGTGTTTAATTTTTAACTTTATGTGTATGTATGGGTTCCCATACACATGCCTGTGCACCATGCATGTGCCTGGTGATGGCACAGGCCAGAAAAGGACATCAGATCCCCTAGGGTCATAGATGATTATGAGCTGATTGTGGGTGCTGGGAATTGAACACAGGTCCTGAAGAAGACCAACCAGTACTCTTATCTGCTAAGCCATCTCTCCAGCTATCCCATTTCTTTTTGGGCCAGACTCATACTGCATAGTGCAGGCTGATCTGGAATATATTAACCTAAAAATTATGATAACCATACTTGCTCCAACCTCTTGATTTTAGCTTTGGCTACTCAGGATGCTGAGGCAGAAAAATTGTTTGAGCACAGGAGTTCTGGAGTAGACTGAGCAATGTGACAAGCTCCTGGTTTAAAAATATGCTCCTTAAATTTCTACAATTAGATTTAAAGAGTCTACCATTTCACTATTGTTAAACAATAACGACTTAACCGCTGATCAAGTCATTCCAAGAGATTTAAAATCTATTTTGGAACAGCAAAGTATGCTGTCAATTGAAGGAATTACTACTTATGAATGTGGCTGAATATTTGGAAGAAGAACTTGTACGATTGTAGATATAGGTATGGAAATAGCCATGAAACCATTTCTGTTCTTTTTTAATTTATTTTTTAAAATATATTTTATTAATTTATTCATATTACATCTCAATGATTATCCCATCCCTTGTGTCCTCCCATTCTTCCCTCCTTCCCATTTTCCCCTTATTCCCCTCCCCTATGACTGTGACTGAGGGGGACCTCCTCCTCCTGTATAGGCTCATAGAGTATCAAGTCTCTTCTTGGTAGCCTGCTATCCTTCCTCTGAGTGCCGCCAGGTCTCCCCATCCAGGGGAAGTGGTCAAATGTGAGGCACCAGAGTATGTGTGAAAGTCATACCCCACTCTCCACTCAACTGTGAAGAATGTCCTGTCCATTGGCTAGATCTGTGTAGGGGTTTGAAGTTTACTGCATGTATAGTCTTTGGCTGGTGCTATAGTCTGAGCAGGACTCATTTCTGATGTTAGGAAATCCATTGCACAGACACAAATCGGCAATAGAAACCTGCAAATTGCTAACAACTTGGTAGATTCTTCTAAGTACTAAATTGCTAACAGAAACCTACATCTAGAATGTGGAAAATGGCAAAAAGAGGATGCTGTGTCTACAAAAATAGCAATTCAAAGATGGAAATTTAATGAGCAAAATAAGAACAAAGTAACAAGAAATGATAAACAAATAGATAAGACATTCACAACAAGCAATGTAAATAGTATTAAGAACCACTTTAACAGGAAAAATAAACATAACAGCAAAAATAAGATAATTGGTTTGTGTGTGTAGTGAGAAATATGTTCTCTAAATGTAGACAATTCTAATAAGAAAACCACGGTTTTCAAAAACAAATATACATTAAATGAAAATTAACCACCAACCCATTCTAAAGCTGTTTAAGGAAAAAAAAACTTTGCATTTCAAACAACCGGAAAAGTAAAATTAACATTTTGAAAGAAAACCATTTTTAAAGTATTTCTGAAGTACAATTAGATAAAAAATATTATGCAAACTAAAAGTCAATGTTTGAAATAACAGCAAGTGTCCTAGTTTGTTTAACATGGAGCAAAATAGACAGAAATTGCTGAGCTCGGAATGCATCAGGTTTTTAAGAACATAAATCTATTTCCTTAGCTATTTATTTCATTTGAGGGATTACACTAGAATTAGAATACTGCAAGATAATTATGGAATTGGAAAGAAGAAAATCCCACTCACACCATCAGATAAAGGAGAAGTCTAAAATGTTCCTTATTTTATATATATATATGAATTAAGAAAATTAAGTGAAATATAAAGCATGACAATATTTTCTATTTTGAAGTAAATGGGAAATGCCATTGAAGAACATAGGCATCTGCAAAGAAGAGATAAAATATCTTAATTATTTAGAAGACTAAATATTATTATAAAGAAATCAAATTAGTCATGGAACAATTTGAAATTTTTCTAAAATTCACTTGAGAGGAGAAAAGGAGGAAGCTCAGTCAAAGTTCTTTTGGAAAAAACAAATTAGAAGAAAATAAAAGTTTTGTCAAAATTTGTTAATTATAACTTTTCCATATCAGCAAAAGGTATGATTTCAGTATTGGGAGAAACAAATATACTCATGTAAACAAAAACACCAAAGGACCAAAGAGAATGTTAGAAACAAGCTCCCAGGAATAGAAGGACATGGGAGTTAGCTGTAGTGACACTGCTGAGGAAGGAAGATAACCTTGGGTTTGTAAATTGAATACTTGCTTAGGTTACAGAGTAAATGCCAGGTCAGCCTTGGCTAAAGAAAGGTATCTTTTCTCAGAAAGTAAAAGTTCATGGTAGATAACATTGAGAACACCACTAATCAATCAAAAAGGATGTCTCAAGACCATTGGTTGTTCATATAGAAAAAAAAATCCTAACCTACTTTCATACACTAATTGAAGATGGATTAAAAAAAATAAAAATTGTTGCTTCTCTGTGTTTTCAAGGATGTTTAGTGATCCAAGGGTAGAGATTTTTAAAACACCAAATGTAGATTGTAAAGAAAACCGTGGCAAGTTTCAGTTCATGAAAACATCTTCTATTTGTTAAAACATATCACAAAGGAAACTGTAAATAATGATACAATAGAAGATATTTTAGCTTGTATAAATAACGAAAAATTAATATGAGTAAACTATAAAGCACTTGAAAAACTATTATGGAATAGGCAATCAGATCATGAAAACATGTATGTTCAAAGGATGTCACCAGAGAATTTAAACAAAGTAAAATCTGATTAATTTATCAATATATGACAAAATGAATCTAGCTTCAATAGCAGGGAGGGAAGTATAAATTCAAAACTAAGCACAACTATCAAATGAGCAAGAATTATCAAATTAGATATTACCAAGATATTGTGAACTAGGGCTTTTGAAAGACAATACATCTGTATATCTCTTTTGGGGAGCATTGGAATAAAAAAAGAAGGACATGGTTCCCTATGGTAATACACACGTCCTCTCTTTTAGCTATTTACCATAAAGAAATCCTTGTATTTAAATACATGGATACATATATTTTTTCTTGTATATTAAAATGAATGCCTAATTGTATGGACATGGATAAAGAATAAAAGATTATGACCATTTAATTGAATGAGATATATTTCCCCCCAAAAAAGCAGTTAAAAATAAGTAGGAAAGAGGGTGAGATTAAATTAATGATTTTTATTTGTCAGAATTCAGTAGGTCACAAAGCAAGCCTCAACAGATACAAGAGGATTGAAATAATACCTTGTATCCTATCAAGGAGTTTCTGAAATTCAATGAAAATGAAGGAACAACATACCCAAATTTGTGGGATACATTGAAAGCAGTGCTAAGAGGAAAATTCATACCACTAAGTGCCTTTAAAAAGAAATTGGAAGCATCGCACATAGACACCTTAATGACACAACTGGAAGCCCTAGAAAAAAAAAGAAGCAGAAACACCCAAAAGGAGTAGACGTCTGGAAACAATCAAACTCAGGGGTGAAATTAACAAATTAAAAACTAAGAAAACAGTCCAAAGAATCAACAAAACCAAGAGCTGGTTCTTTGAGAAAATCAACAAGATAGACAGACCTTTAGCCAAACTAACTAAAAGGCAGAGAGACAGTATTGAAATCAACAAAATCAGAAATGAAAAGGGAGACATAACAACAGACACTGAAGAAATACAAAGAATCATAAGATCCTACTTTGAAGGCATATATGCCACAAAATTTGAAAATCTAAGGGAAATGGATGGTTTTTGTGATCAATTTCACTTGCCAAAGTTGAGTGAAGAACAGATAAACAAGCTGAATAGTCCCATTTCCCCTACAGAAATTGAAGCAATCATTGATAGTCTCCCAACCAAAAAAAGCCCAGGGCCATATGGTTTCAGTGCAGAATTCTACCACACCTTCAGGGACGAGCTAATACCGATACTCTTCAAGCTACTCCAAAAGATAGAAATGGATGGAACATTAGCAAATTCATTCTATGAGGCCATAGTCACATTGATACAAAAACCTCACAAAACTCAACAAAGAAAGAGAATTTCAGACCAATTTCTCTTATGAACATCGATGCAAAAATACTAAATAAAATACTTGCAAAACGAATACAAGAACACATCAAAGACATCATTCATCATGACCAAGTAGGCTTCATTCCAGGCATGTAGGGATGGTTTAATATACGGAAATCCATCAATGTAATCCACCATATAAACAAACTGAAAATAAAAAACCACATGATCATCTCCTTAGATGCAGAGAGAGCATTTGATAAAATCCAACACCCATTCATGTTTAAAGATTTGGAGAGATCAGGGATACAATCCACACACCTCATCATAATAAAGGCTATCTATATACAGCAAGTCAATAGCCAAAATCAAATTAAATGGAGAGATACTCAAGAAAATTCCTGTAAAATCAGGAACAAGGCAAGGCTGCCCACTCTCTCCATATCTCTTCAATATAGGACTAGAAGTTCTAGCAAGAGCAATAAGACAACAAAAGGAGATCAAGGGAATCCAAATGTGAAAGGGGGGGGGGTCAAAGTATCCCTATTTGCAGATGATATGATAGTGTACATAAGTGATCCCTAGATTTCCACCAGAGAACTCCCTACAGCTGATAAACACCTTCAGCAAATTGGCTGGATGCGAAATTAACTCAAAAAAGCCAGTAGCCTTCCTATATACAAATGACAAGCTTGCAGAGGAAGAAATTAGGAAAACTACACCTTTCATGTTAGCCACAAGCAATATAAAATATCTAGGAGTTACTCTAACCAAGCAAGTGAAGGACTTGTTTGAAAAAAATTTCAAAACTCTGAAGAAAGAGATTGAAGATGACATGAGAAGATGGAATGATCTTCCTTGCTCATGGATTGGGAGAATTAACATAGTAAAAATGGCCATCCTACCAAAAGCAATCTACAGATTCAATGCAATCCCTATCAAAATACCTACACAATTTTTTAAAGACATTGAAAGTTCAATTCTGAACTTCATATGGAAAAACAAAAAACCCAGAATAGCTAAAACAATCTTGTACAATAAAAGGTGCTCCGGAGGAGTCTCCTTACCTGATCTCAAACTGTACTATAAAGCAATAGTAATTAAAACAGCATGGTACTGGCACAGCAACAGGTGGGTTGATCAGTAGAATCGAATCGAAGACCCAGATATGAATCCACACACTTATGGTCACTTGATTTTCGACAAAGAAGCCAAATCCATTCAATGGAAAAGGGATAGCATCTTCAACAAATGGTGCTGGTCTAACTGGATGTCTATGTATAAAAAAATGCAACTGGACCCATATATGTCACCTTGCACAAAACTCAAATCCAAGTGGATTAAAGACCTCAACATAAAACCAGAGACACTAAGTCACTTAGAAGAAAAAGTGGGGAAGAGCCTGGAACATATTGGCACAGGAGACAACTTCTTGAACAGAACACCAATGGCCCAGGCATTAATGTCAACAATTAATAAATGGGACCTCATGAGGCTGAGAAGCTTCTGTAAGGCAGGAGACACTGTCAAAAGAACAAAGCAACAGCCTACAGACTGGGAAAAGATCTTCACCAACCCTACATCTGACAAAGGTCTAATATCCAAAATATATAAAGAACTCAAGAAATTAAACACCACCAAACCAAATAACCCAATTGAGAAATGGGGCTTGGAACTAAACAGAGAATTCTCAACAGAGAAATATCAAATGGCTGAGAAACACTTAAAGAAATGCTCAACCTCCTTAATCATAGGGAAATGCAAATCAAAACAACTCTGAGATTCCATCTTACACCCATCAGAATGGCTAAGATCAAAAATTCAAGCGAAACCTTCATTGCTGGTGGGAATGCAAACCAGTACAGCCTCTTTGGAAATCTATCTGGTGCTATCTCAGAAAAAATGGGAATAGGGCTTCCTCAAGACCCAGCTATTCCATTCCTTGGAATATACCCAGAAGATGCTCCAGCACACAACAAGAAAATTTGCTCAACCATGTTCATAGCAGCCTTATTCATAATAGCCAGAACATGGAAATAGCCTATGTGTCCCTCAATAGAAGAATGGATAAAGAAACTGTGGTACATATACACTATGGAATACTATTCACTATTAAAAACAAAGAATTCCCGAAATTTGTGGATAAATGGATTGAGTTAGAAATGATCATAATGAGTGAGTTAAGCCAGAAGCAGAAAGACTCAAATGGTATATACTCACTTATATCTGCATATTAGTCCAAGGGGCATGTCCCACGAAAGCCTTCACTTACCAGGAAACTGGGACAGAGGGGAGGACATCCTATTGTGACTATAGATGAGAAAAGTATGGGAGAATGGCAAAGTAGAAGGATCTAAAGGGTCCTAGAAACGTACAAGTAGAACATTATGATAGGCAGATTTGGGCCCAGGGGTCCCACTCAAACTAAGGCACCAGCCAAGGACAATACAGGTGATAAACTTTAAACCCCTACCCAGATCTAGCCAATGGGCAGAACATTCTCCACAGTAGAGTGGAGAGTGGGATATGACTTTCTCACGTACTCTGGTGCCTCATATTTGACCATGTCCCCTGGATGGGGAGACCTGGTGGCACTCAGAGGAAGGACAGCAGGCTACCAAGAAGAGACTTGATACCCTATGAGCATATACAGTGGGAGGTAATCCCCCTCAGGAACAGTCATAGGGGAGGGGAATAAGGGGAAAATGGGAGGGAGGGAAGAATGGGAGGATACAAGGGATGGGATAACCATTGAGATGTAACAAGAATTAATTAATAAAAATAAATAAATAAAATTGTGTTAGAATTTAAAGAAAGAAAAGAGCTTCTCAAAGTTCAGCAGATGTTTCAGGCTTTTGACCATACTACTAATGAGAGTGATACTTAAAGGTCTTTTGTCTTCTCCATCCTGTCCCTCTTACTTCAAAACATGAAAGATGAAATTGATTCTGGAGAGTAACTTTTTGGTTGATTAATCCCCTTGAACTCATGTAACATTTCTAGAAAGACAAGAAGAAATGACACCTCATGTCATGTTGCCACCCAAGCTCCCCTCACCACAGTTTAGATGGTAGGCTCTGTGGGTCCTTGTGTTTGATTTGAAGTTCTGCCTGCAGATATGAAAGAGCAGGGAGTAACTACATATGCATTTGGAAGTTTTCTTCTGTTCATTCTGGAAGCTTATAATTGTTCTATTTATTACTTGATGTGGCTTTGCAGTCACAAACAGCTCTGGTATTGCAGTAGGTAATTTTTTTGTTATTGCAACAAAATATCTAAGAAAGGTAAAATTTTAAAGTGAAAGAATTTACTGTGTCTCCTGATTTCAGGGGCTCAAATTCAGAATGGGATGGCTCAATTGTCTTTAGAACTCTGGCCTGGAAAAACCACAATAGTGGAGAAAAAACAACTGACCTAATAATGCTAAGATAGGAAACAGGGAGAGAGTGTGTAACAGTAAGAAGCCAAAGAAGTATTATTCTACTTCAGAGACAGGACACAATTATTTACTTCCTTTAGCAGGTCCACGTCCCTTAATAAGACTTCCATTTATTTATTAATCTACTTGTTTGTATGTGTACACACATGTGCATGTACACATATGTGCTCATGAGTGCATATGTGCATGCATGTGTGTGTGCAAGGGCTCACAGTAGCCAAAATGGGTTTTGGATATCTTGGAGCTGGAGTTACAAGTGATTGTGAACTGACTGATGTGGGGGCTGGGATTGGAACCCATGTCTTCAGACCAAGAAACTGTTTACCACTGAGCCGTCTCTCTATCCCCATCCCCAGACTGCGGACTCCCATAGTAGTTCATTATCAATGTTGTTAGAAGTCTCATGATTTAATAATCTCTTACAAGTCCATCAGCTGGAAACCAAGCCATTAATACATGAGCCTCCTTGGGATATTTTTATAGTCAAACCAGAAGAGATTGATGAGTCATTGTTTTTCCCCTGTCTTATGGTGGTATACTTCTCACCTCTGTGTAGAGGAATTTTTTAATATCATTAGCTAATTGGTAGGTAAAACATCTGGATAAGAGATTGGACCCAGCCAACTTTCTAAAAAAGGAAAATTGTCTCCTCTATGTCATTGTGGCTGTCAAAACTTAGTCAGGATTCGTTAGGCATATGGCTCAATGAGCGGTAGGAGAAGAGTAAGCAAAGACAGATGAATGGAAGGGAACAATCGGCCTTAAAGAAAGGCTTTTATGAAGGTTTTATTCATTTTCTTATCTAATATCTCACATCAGCAAGCCAGCCTCCAGGCCACAGATACCAAAGAAGTTAGAAGTCCTGTTAGGGAGTAAAGGAAGAAAGTTCCATCAAAGTTAGACCACTCCTTTTCTAGAGTTTTGTTCAAAAATAGCTTTGAAGATGGTGCACATATTTTTTTATTGTATACATTAATATACACACAGAAGAGAGAACTATTTGATTTATGAACATTCTTTTCAGACATTTTCAGTTATCTCTTTAGTAGAATGTCACTCATATAGGAAAGTGCCCAACCATAGCTGTGTAGTTCATTCACTGTTTTCAAATTAAGAGAATTAATCAATACCCAAACTAAAAAGATAAAGCTCCCAGCTCCCAGACACGCTTGCCTCTCTCTCATCTGGTGTGCTTCCTCATTGCAGGGTGACTACTATAACATCCTGTAACTTGGAACATTGGAGAACTTATTTATTTATGACATTTCATACACATGAGATAACGTAACATGTAACTTCTGTGTTGTTCAAAGCCATCCATGTTATAGTGAGCGTTCTCATTCATTCATTCTTCTCTCCAAATATTACATTATATGGATACACTAAATTTGTTTATCAGCTCATCAGTTTATGATTATTTTATTTGATTCTATGTTATGGGTTTTATGAATTGTTCTGCTACAAAAGGTTTTATGTAGCATATGTTTTGAATTTGCTTAGTTATTCATATACTTGTTTGTGTGATTATTGTGGCATATGTAAAACTGCTTTTCAATGTTGCTGTAATATGATACTGTCATATTGTCACGAGTAAGCTTTAGAAGTTTCAGTTTCTTTTCAACCTTTTATAACTTGATATAGTTACTGACTTTTATTTTAGCTACTCTTTTGAATACAAATATACATATATATGGTGTGCATATATATTTATATATATATATATAGTCATATTTCTATATACCCTGTACATATAATACTCAGAAAGCAAGATCTGGCAATCTTAGATTATCTAAAATACAAAACCTTAACTGGAGCAAATATTTCCCTATCTTTTCTAAAATGTCCAGGGAAGCCATCAAAGGGAAGCTCAGACTTCATTTATACTGTAGGGTCTCCTTAACGGAGCTGTCTTTAATGTGTGTCGCTTTGCCCTGCTGGCCTATATTTTTAAGACCTTCCAACATAGGCCTGACAACATAGGTTTCCAGTGAAATTCTGATTGAGGTTGTTTTATCAACAGGCCTAGCCTGTATTTTAGTGTTCTCTGGGAACATTGCATGCACATACATAGGGCCATTTCGTGGTTGTCTACCCAGTCCATTGTTTTATATATAATAAAGTTGGAGATCAGAGAAGGAAATGACCATGGCCCGTCACACTGGACCCCCTAGGAAGATCTATCTTCTTGTTCTCCAGTTTTAGGTTCCTTTCTAGGTACTTTCTCCACTCAACTTTTCTTCCTTGACCTCTTAATTTGGAGAGATTCAAACAGATCTTTAGAAGGGGGCAAACCTGTTTCCAGAACTCAAATTGAAAGACAAAGATGCCAACTGCATGTCATTGAAACTTTGGTCCTTTGCTTAGAGCTATGATCATAAGCCAAAGAAAGAAGCATAAAATGACTTTTTAGCAGATCGTTTTTAATGACATACATATAATATCTTGTTCTGTCTTATACTCTGATCATGATTAAGAATTTCAAATAGCTTACGAAGAATTAAGAAGATTTACACCCACATTATTACTCATCACCACTTAGAGCAGAGAAAGAAATCTTTTAAAAAGATGTTTATTGCTTTCATACCAAATGAGAATCTTAATTAAAATGATCCCCAGCACAATCTTCCCTGTTGAAAGCACATTCAGCAGTTTTCAAAATCCCTTGTAATAACAACAATGCTCCGTAATTTCATGGAATTTGTGCTTTTTTTCAAAGATGATTAAGAGAAATGCTATAAACATGAACTTTCTAATCTTCATCATGGAGCAGCTGTCTTGCATCAGTCTTGTACTTGATCCTCAGATGGAGTTGCTCACACTTCATTGGCTGTGCAGGTATCAAAGTTTCATTTCCTGGTTTCCTGCAAACATACTCCTCCTTAGTTCTTCAGTGATGATTTTGGTCCTCAGTGTCTAGACAGTGAATGTGATCACTTAATCTACTTAGAGAAATCATTTGTGGAGAGTAATTTGTGATAGCTCATCTGTATTTGCTTCTAATTCTGAGATTCTTCTAGATTCAGTTGTGGGTTATGGATAAAAATAGCATACTTTACTACATTTCCAACAATTCTTGAAATCCTATATTTGTCATTTATTGAAAAGGGATGTAAATTAGTTGATTTTTAACCTTGTATTTGTGGTATGGCTCCGTGTTTGTGTGCGTGCGTGTGTGTGTGTGTGTGTGTGTGTGTGTGTGTGTGCTCGCTCACCCACGCACACCCATGCGCACATGCCATGCTTTCAAGTGCATGGTATTAAGGTTTAATATTTAAGTATATTGTATATTGATTTTATTATTTTTAACTTACGGTTTTCTTTTGTAAATAACAATTATTACCAATGCTAGACTTTTATATACCAACACAATGCTAATAACATTGGAATGCATGTTTAAATAAAATAAAGTTATTAAATATCATATAACATTGAACAGATGATCGAGTGTCAAAGAAAGTCCTGACATCTAAGAAAATGTTATAATTAGTGTCAGGATAGTTTGCAAGTGATTAATAATTTCTTCCAATAGTATGTTTGGTATAATCTATTTATGTTTGTTTTCATTGTTTGTTCTCTTGGAGCATTATCTTAAAAATGTTTGCCTAAACTAATGTTATGAAGCATTCTAATATGTTGTTTTTGTAGGATTTCATAGTTTTTGGTTTAAGATTAAGGTGTTTTATCCATTTGCAATTGATTTTTGAGGATAGTAAAATGAATGTGCTAGATTTTTTGCATGTGCATAACATGTTCTTAGTGCTTTTTACCAAAAGTCAGTAGCTCTTTCTCTTTATGGATCAATTTCTGTATTCTTGAATCTTGTTCTGTTGGCTTATGTGTCATTTTAATGCTGTGACTCTATTGATTTGGTAGCTTTGAATATTTATGTACACATTTTATTAATTATCTTTTTCTTTGGTATTTTATTACATGTGTGAAATGAATTCTGTATTTTAAAGTCAGCACAAGATCTCTAGTTTTTTTTCCTCCACTCAGAATTGCTTTGCATTTTTAGAGTCTTTTGTTGAAAAAGAAGAAATTAAACTTTGGAGATATATGCTAAATCTCAGATCTTCGACACTGTACTCTGGGATTCATGACATAAAAGAAGAGAAAGATCTTGTTTTGCCAAAATGGCTTTCAGAACAGAAATGAAATCAGCTTAAAATGAATGGAACTGTGAGAAATCAGTGCTATTTATTCCTGATCAGTTACTGACTTTTATTGAAACACTGAATAAGTTGCTTTTATGTTATGGCTTTACTTCCCACCTTAAAAGATAATATGGCTGGCTTAGTCAGATCACACACACACACACACACACACACACACACACACACACACACTTATGTATGAGACTGAGCTGAGTAAAGGGTCCTAAAACTTAAGTAAGGTGGAAATCCACTAAGCAAACTGATCCCTGGAGTTTTGTTTTAGGTTCTATGATTCTTTAGTACAATATCTGCTGGAGGCATGTGAGCCAGTCTTAAGACTGAATTTATGAAAGTACTAGAGATTTCCAGTGATAAGTGACTTACATGCTACTTAGGCACCTCATATACAGGACTTACTAGATCCAGCGACTTTTGAATCATTGGCCAAAGGTTAAGTGACTTGCTGCCATTTTACATCTCTATATTTGGATGCATTATATTTCAGGGCTCTAAAATTTGTTCATCTAATACCTCCCAGAAAATAAACTGGAGGTGTAGCATACCTTCCACTTTAAAACATGATGAACGTCCTCTGAGAGACTGTACCCACTAATTTCACCTTACTCTGTGGCATTCATACTGCTGCTGGTGATTGAGACATACAATGAGCTACCTTTTTTGGTTTGGTGCTACTTTGGGAACATAGTGCTTTTAAAGATTACTGCTGTGGGGAGACCCTTGGTTAAGACTCTAGAAAGAAAATCAATAGCTGTATTGCAATGGTTGCTGAATGAAAAGACTTTCAGAGTATGAATCTTAGCCCTATTTCTTTTATTCCACCACATTTTACTATATCACATTGACTTGTTAACACATACTTTTCTATGTTAGAAAACTACACTTCATTTCTACCATCATGTTAGTTCAGGTGACTTGCTTGGTGCCAAGCACACTGCCAATGGATTGGGGAAGGTAGATATTCATTAATTAACTAAAATGAACTGAGCTATAGTTTGGGATGAACTGATTCAGAAAAGTGGAAAATGATGAGTTGTTATTCTAGATATTTGTTGACAAAAATGAAGACAGTTTTAATTGGTTGGACTATGAATTGTAGCAAGATTCCCATTCTTGCAAAATGAAGTTAATTTTACCCAAAGGGCAACCTAGATTCCTCTACTGACTATTCATGATACAAACAGACAGACCCCAGAAATCAGAGGAAATGGCTAGGGAATGTGAAATGCATTGCCATCTGTGCCAGGTATGGCTGAAGTCAGCAAGATAGAAATAACATCTGCATAGGCAGACAGCTTAGCACACTCAGATTGGTTTTCTTCTGTGGTCCAGCTGCCATTATGACTCCAGTCTGAAAAAGGCCAAGAATTGCAGGACAGAAGCACCTATTCAGAAATGGCAGGAAATCAAGATTTTAGCATTGACAAAGTATAGGTTCCCGTTAGCTCATTAATGTAAATAGAATCGGGATCTAGATTGTCAATAAAACTGCCTACAGTTTTACAGAGATAAAGGAGCTTGGAGGAAAAGAGCAGGAAAAAATGTAACTTCAAAGTTAAGTTTATTTTAGCAATGGAAACTCAACAACCAGTGATTTATGAGTATCAAGAAACTGTGGTACATATACACTATGGAATACTACTCAGCTATTAAAAACAAGGAATTCCCGAAATTTGTGGACAAATGGATTGAGCTAGAAATGATCATAATGAGTGAGTTAACCCAGAAGCAGAAAGACTCAGACGGTATATACTCACTTATATCTGCATACTAGCCCAAGGGGCATGTCCCACGAAAGCCTTCACTTACCAGGAAACTGGGACAGAGGGGAGGACATCGGACTATAGATGAGAGAAGCATGGGAGAATGGCAAAGTAGAAGGATCCAGAGGGTCCTAGAAACCTACAAGTAGAACATTAAGATAGGCAGATTAGGGCCCAGGGGTCCCACTCAAACTATGGCACCAGCCAAGGACAATACAGGCGGTAAACTTTAAACCCCTACCCAGATCTAGCCAATGGTCAGAACATTCTCCTCAGTTGAGTGGAGAGTGGGATATGACTTTTTCACGTACTCTGGTGCCTCATATTTGACTATGTCCCCTGCAGGGGGAGACCTGGTGGCACTCAGAGGAAGGATAGCAGGTTACCAAGAAAAGACTTGATACCCTATGAGCATATAGAGGGGGAGGAAATCCCCCTCATGAACAGTCATAGGGGAGGGGAATAAGGGGAAAATGGGAGGGAGGGAAGAATGGGAGGATACAAGGGATGGGATAACCATTGAGATGTAACAAGAATAAATTAATTAAAAAAAAACACTTGATACTTTAGAATTTAAATAAGCAAGCCATATTATTAATGATACAGCAAAGAGACAAAATAGAGGTTATACACTTATAATGTTCATTATTAGTAAAATGGAGTAGAAACACATTTATGACACAGTGAAACATATTTAACATAAATCAAAAATAAAATAAATTGGGAAGTACAAATGAAATTTGTCATAACTCAGAAATAAGACAAGGGTTTCCCACATTATGATAATGTATTGCCGGATGTGGTGGCACACACCTGTTATCCCAGCAGTCAGGAGACAGAGGCAGATGGATCTTTGTGAGTTTGAGGCCAACCTGGTGTACAGAGTGAGTTCTAGGACAGCCAAGGCTACACAGAGAAATCCTGTCGTGAAAAAACAAAGGAACAAACAAGATCATGTATAAACATTGTTTGTAGACTATAATTAATGCTATATATCTAAAACAGGAAATAAGTTTCATAAATATAAAATATTACAAAACTTATTAGTATATTGCATATTTACAAAATCAAAATCATTATAATAAATAAGACTCTAATAGGATAGTTTGATGCAAAATAAACATTTAGAAAGTCGACTGGCTTTTTTGTGTTCTTACATTAACTACTTAGAAACACAATGAAACTCCATTATTAAATAAAATAATAGATTAGAATTAATTGAAATATATAATTTCTGTGAAAAGTTACTGTTCATTGCATACAAAAAACCAAGATGTTTATAAAATGAGAGACATCTCCGTATCACTTTATAGCAAGAATTGACACTTTACATAGCATTTTTAGTTTTTAAAACTCAAGATAATGTTTATGTAGTTCATATGGAAGAACTAGTGTGTTCACATTGTTTAGAATTCATATAAAGAAGAATGAAGAAAATATTTCCCTGTTAAATATAAAATTAAATATCAGCAAATGAGTAGATCAGTATAAATGTGGTCAAGAAAATCAATGGTAGCAAATGGAGAATGCAGGTCTAAGTATATATGGGCATCTGCTGTATGAAAAAGGTGTTGCTGAAGTCAGTAGGTAAAGAATGGCTTTTTTCAGGATATGGTGTTAGAAGGAAATAAAAATAGAACTGCTTCTTCACAACATAAATGAAAGCAAATTCTGTGTGCACTAAAGGCAACAATGTAAAAAGAGAACTAGGTATTAGAAAACATTACAGAAAGATATTTATATGGCATTTTGCTTATCATTTGTTAAGCATGATGTGGATTCATATACTTTAAAGAAAAATGGTCTCTCTAAATTCATGAAACTGACGGAAAGAATACTTTGTATATATTTCACAGTTTAAAAGGGGTGATATAGCTATTAGACACAATATTTCCACAGATTCAAAGGAAAAACTCCTTAATAGATAAATGAACTCAGGACCTGAAGAGGCAATTATTTTTGTTTACTTTTTTAAATTATCTATTTTTAGTCTTTGAGAATTACACGCACGCAGCCCTTTCTCCTTCAGATTCGCTCGGTGACCCTCTGTGATACCCACATTTCAACTTCAGGTCTTCTTCCTTATATTTTTGAAAAACCAAGTCAAGGTTGTGCTGCCTATGCACATGTAAGAGTCACATATTTGCAATGCATTTTTTAATATTAAAAAGCAAGGAGTGCAATGGCAAAATTTCTGTTTGACTCATCATGTAGTAACTACGAATCAAGTGAGACATCTGCACATTGGTCCCTATAAATCAAATTAATAGCTTATATATTTATCAACAATATAGAGTAAAGGTATACTATCTTGCATTGCTGGTACAAATAACTAAATATTTTTGGTGATTATTGTTAAAGTGTTCATGCTTTGTTTCAGTAATCCTACTTCTACAAAACATTGAACTGAAAAGACTCCATCCCCATATACATTCACAGAAAAAAACCTGTCATATCACATATTTATATTACAATTCACAACAGTAACAAAATTATATTTATGAAGTAGCAAAAAAAATAATTTTATGCCTGGGGGGTGATGTTAGCACAACATGAGGAACTGTATTAAAGTGTCACGGCCTTAGAAAGGTTGAGAACACCTAGTCTCAAGCTTTGAAAGTGGGTCCACAATAAAACATAAGTAAAACTAACAAATTTTACAGTTGCCTAAATAGTTTGACTTTTTGTTAACAAGAAAGTCTATAGATAAACGCTTTGGGTTTTTCTATATGGAAATATCAGGCATGTAACAATTTGATCTTGGTTTGTTCCATTAATATCTGGTATTGGAAGAATGAGATAAATGCTATCCACTTTGGCTGTTTCTTTTGTATTATAAATAACATGAGTCAAAAACATCAGGAACAATGTTATTCTTATTAACACAGGTAAAAGTGTTGTTGTAATACAACATCCAAGGCCAGAGGAAAGTAGTCCCATTACAGAAAGAATAAAGCAACACTCATGAGTAACCCACAGTGGGTCAAGTACTACACAGCACCACCAAACATCATCTCACTCCAAATCTCCTCATCATAAGATATGTAATATTAGCTACCTATTCACTGGTAAGAAAACAGGCTGAGTGAATTTGAGTTAAGTTGTCTAAGGTCAGACAATCTACAAGGAACTGAGACATTTGTTATGGAAGCTTAATGTACAATTCAGTAGCATTTTGTGTTTTTCCAACATTATGTATTCACTACTCCTGTTTCACTCTAAAACATCTTCCTCACACCAGAAGGAAATCTATTTTCATCTACCTTGCCAATTGCCTCTCCTTTAAGCCCTTGGCTAGAACTAATTTCTATATTCTGTTTGTGGGTTTACTTATTATGAAATTTCCATATGAAGTGAGACCACAGCACTGCCCAGGAAGCTAGCTCATCCATTGTCACAGCAAGCAAGGGGCAGAGGCAGCTCTCTGCTTTCATGCTCTTCTAGGGCCTGCCTCGCCCACACCATTGTCTCAAGGCCAGCTTTACTGTGCTGCTCAGGCAAAGTCCAGGGCACACAGCCCTATTGTAGCTGAATAATATTTCTACTAATAGATGTAATACTTTTTTATTCACAAATGTGTTGATGGGCATTTGGATTGTATATTTTCCACATTTTGGTTATCATTCACAGTGTTGCTGTGAACTTTTATGTTTACGTATTTTCTTAAATATTTGTTTTAAACATTTTTTCCCCTAGGGGGGAAATATCCCTGAGTCAGACGTTAGTTCTGGGTATAACCTGTTAAGTATCACAAGGTTAAATGATTGTGGTCTTTTAATATTCATTAGCTTCCCCAAATTTGGAAGAGTAGTTCAGTGTCTACATCTGAAATTTAGTACAAAAATTTTTCATCCTTCTCCAGGCTGTTAGGCCAGCTAAAGTTGGTCCACATGGGCACACAGGACAGGGAAATGGAGTACTTCCATTTCCATAGATGATTCATAGCGGATATTCATTATGTTCATTATTTGTATGTGTGTTGTTCATATTTGTGTAGATTCGTGTGAATGTGGGTGCTAGAGGACAACTTGGGATGTTGTACCACAGACTTTGTGTACTCTATTTTTATGACGAGGTCTTCTGTTGGCCTCGAAATCACTAAGCAGGCTAGGCTGGCTGGCCAGCAAGCTCTAGGGATCTGCCTGTTTTTGTTTTCTCAGAACTGGCATTGTAGACCATGACCACTATGCCTGGGTCTTTACACATGGATTCTGAAAAATGAACTCAGCTCTCTGTGCTTTCAAGCAAAGAACCTTATTGGTTAGACTATCTTCTTATCCCCAACTTCTGACTTCTTAAAAGACTTCTTTATGCCAGGCTGTGGTAACGCATGCCTTTAATCCTAGCGCTCGGGAGGCAGATCACTGTGAGTTCAAGGCCAGCCTGGTCTACAAAGAGAATTCCAGGACAGCTAGGGATATTAAAGTAAGAAACCCTGTGTTGAAAAAAACAAAAAATAAACAAACAAAATCCAAACTGAAGAAGACTTACTTATTTATTTTTATACTTATGAGTTTCTGTCTGCGTGCATAAATGTGCATGCTGTGTGTGCAAGTACCCATGGAGCTCAGAAGAGGGCATCTGATCCCCTGGAACTGGTGCTGCAGACAGTTGTAAGCTACTAGGTAGGTGGCTGCTGGAATCAGAAACTGGGTCTTCTATGAAAACAGAGATTGTTCTTAACAACTGAGCTATCTCTCCAGTGCACTCCCTATTCCTAAAGAAAACAAGTATTTGCTTTGATTCTATGTATGTACCTGTATACTGCATGCCTGGAGTCTGCAGAATTCAACGGAGGGCTTCAGGTCCCCTGTAACTGGAGTTATAGATGGTTGTCAGCTGCCACATGTGTGTTGGGAACCAATCCCAGTCAGTTCCTCTGGATGAGCAAGTGCTCTTAACTGCTGAACCATCTCTTCAATCCCTGAATCTTAGGAGGTGATATATGATATTCTGTGAACAAAGCATACGGTTTGGTGGACATATTCTGCTAGTGAGTTCACCATGTTCTTCTACTCACAGTCATTAATGTCTGTGATATATGCAAATGCCAACTTTTGCATTATATTAAAATTCAATTTGGCATGGCTAATGTAATTAAAAAATAGCCACAATAATTACTTAAAGATAGTTAGAATTAGAGTTTCAATTAAGACATAATCAGTTTTACCTAATAGATAAATTTTATGAAACTATGTAGGTGTATGTGGAATTGCCAAGTTAAAGTGTAACCATGCACAGTGCTGAGTATACACTACACGCTCAGTAAATACCAGTTAAGTGCACGGTTATCTGTAGCAAGGCAAAAGAAATGCTAGACTCTATTTTTAGGTGCCAATAGGAAGAGCCTATCCTGTGGGAGAGGGTTCTGAGAGAAATTCTAATTATAGGATCGCTAGCCACACAAGGATGCACGGCATAATCATGTTTTGCCAACAAAAGACTGCATTTGCGATGGCGTTCACATACGACCGTATTATCCAGCTCCACTTGAGCCCTCAGAGTTAAAGTAAACTCTGTGATATTTGTTTGCACAATGATGAAATTACCTAGAGATGGAGTGGCATGACTCTATAAGCACCAATGCCTCTTTATGCGTGTTATAATCCAAGTTAATCCTCTCAAGAGTGCTATCCTATTCATTTAAATGTGCTGTCATAGGAAATGGATTTGACATTTCTATTATACATAATAGAAAATTTAAAAGAACCCTTTGTTGTGTTAGCATACAAGGTTGTCTATACGTCTATCTTAGGCAGCTCTAACTTCCCCTCCACCAATCCAAGGTCGTGAATTCTTAAGTGTCTTTTAATGTTTTCAATCTCACATAGATGCTATTTCTAGCTACCATGCATCTTCCTTGCCCCCTCGCTCACACTTCCTCCTTACACTACACTACAACCAAATTCCTCATTTTGTGATTCTCTTCATTGACTTGTAAGTCATAGGTGAAGTTCAACCTCCTTGGCATATTGTTACTACATTCACGCAACTGACCTATGATGTGACCATGTTTTCACATCAGAAGAAGGCAAACCACTGAACTTTTCTGCACCTCACTTTCCTCATCTTTATAAAGGAAATGTGTGATAGCACTCACTTTACAAGGCTATGTGATGATGAAAGAGAATAACAGGCTTGAAATATTTCTTATAGTCACAACAGACTCCTCTAAAATGTTATCTCATTGATCTTTTTGTTGTTGTTCATTTGCATACATTCAAGGGTCTGGGTTGAAAGCATTACTTTTGTCTAGGTGCTCTCTACAGGTACCAGGAGACTTAGTTTGCTCATGGCATCCTGAGAAAGTTCCTGTTGTTGAAAATCATTGTTTAAGAGACCTGTGATAAACAGATCAACAGTCTTGCCTTCAGTGAACCTCTATTCTATAAGTAGAAACTTCAAGTCTAATCAGAAAGGTTTTCAGTTTTCTTTGCTAGTGCTCTCCCATTCTGTAATTATTTTATAAACTACCTTGGTTCTGACCACCCTGTTCTGCCTACCTGTGTTCAACTTAAAATCCTTCTGCTTCAAGAGTCCCAAAATCCAGGCTTGGATTGTAGGCATGTGTACCACACCAAGCTTTATTTCTGATTTTTTCAATTAACTTGTTTTCTTTGGTGGAAAACACAGAAACAAAATAAGCCTTGGACGTTTGCTTTTCCTTCTCATCTGCTTCTAGAGTGGTGTTCTTCCCAGTAATAAATATACTACTTCGTATTTCATCTTTTTTGAGAAGATCTGGACCACGTTAAATTTTAGGAAGCCTCACCTGATTCTAGAAACTTTGGTGCCTCTCACACCATGCTTTTATCACTGCTTGCAACAAAGGAAGAGGGTTTGGAGTAAACTCAACTGAACTTGTCCTGAAACCTCATTACTTCCTATGCCTGTGCTCCCTATAAACTTATATCAGCTCATTATCTCTTTTTGGTTCACTATGAAGTAGGGATCTTGGTTAACAAACTGTAGAGTTGTCATGGGCACTCAGCCAAAGAAGGTCAATAAAGTACTTTGCTCAAGCCCAGCACAAAAGAAAGTGCTCTATAAATTTTAACAGTTGGTGTGAATCACAGAGCAATGGATGCCTGCATTCAAATATCTCTTCCATGTTTCGAACTAATTAACTTTCGTGAGTTACTTACCTTCGATGAGTATTGGCTTCCTGTTTTGTAAGGGAAAATTTAATATCTATTCATCCACATGGTTTTCATAAGGATTAAATAAGATTAAATATTTAATGACACTGCAGAACATAGTCTTTCCCATGTTAGGTCTGCCTCAGGATAGGAGATCACAGTGAAAAATGAGAAACATGTATCCCTTGTCCTTGTGGAAGCAGAAAAGCAAATAAGTTAAATGATTACAGATGGAGAAAAAATGATATGAGGGAAAGAAGCAGTGCTATTATAGAGGATTCTTGTCTAATTTAAATCAGAGAATCACTGAACACTTTTGTTTAGTGATATCTACTGCAGCGAGGGCAGTGGGAAAAACAATTGAGATCGAGAGAACAACACATAGAATGCTTTTCTTTCCCTCCTTTCCTCCTTCCTTAACTCCCTCCCTCCCTCCTTCCCTTCCTTTCTTCTTTGCATTGCTCCAGATTAAATCTGGATCTTTGTAAATATTAGGAGGCAAGCCCTCTACTGTGTGCTGAACCCCTGGTTTTCCTTTTACTTACCTATTTTAAGATTAATTTGTATTACTTTTAATTATGTGTAGGTGTGTTGTCTGCAAGGTGGTATGCACACATGAGTGCAATGCCTAAGGAGGCTAGAGGTGCCAGACCTCCTGGAGGTGAAGATATAAAAGGGTATGAGATGAGGTGGGTGCTGGGACCCAAACCCAGGTCCTTTGGAGAGGCAGAAAGTCCTCTTACCGACTGATTCACCTCTCCAGATCCTTCATTTCTTTTTTAGACAACATATTTCTAAATTTTGCAGACCAGCCTTGAACTTATTCTGTTTCCCAGCCTATTAGTTAACACCATGAGCAAGTGCAACTTCAGGAAAGAGTCGATTTTGGTTTACCGCTCCAAAGAGTCAATTGTTGTGAGGCAGCAACATGGCAGCAAGCAGCAGGCATGGTGGCAGGAGATGGCAGCTGAGAGATCACATCTTGAACACCAAGCACAAAACAGAAACAGCAAGCTGAATATAGGTAAGGCTGTGTACTCCCAAATCCTGCCTCCAGTGCTATGCTTCATCAAGTCTTTAATGCTCCTTCCAAAGCTCCATCAACTGGGAACCCAGTTCAGATCCCTGAGACTAATAGGGCATCTCTTATTCAAGCCAAACCACCAGTCTGTCCTCACACTTGCAAACCTCTTGCCTTAAACTTCCAAATAGCTTTAATTATAACCCCATAACCCCTAGGCAAGTTTAGAAAGGTCTTGAATTAGAGCTAACTGGATATTCTAATTATTTTACACTAGTCTACCTAATCTTTATTTTTAAAAAGTATATAACAATTGTTAACATTCTCAGCTATACATATCAATGGGATGAGAACAGATAAGTTTCATGGTACACTTTTCAAAATTGTTCTAAATAGTTTTCTCAGTTGTAGATAGTCTCAGCAGGAAATAGAAAGTACAACGAAAAAGAGTGATTAGAGGAGAACATAAAACTCGGTCTACATACAAAACTCAGCTAAGAATTTAGCGTCACTCGGGAGACAGAGGCAGGAGGAGCTCTATAAGTTCCAGGCTAGCCTTGTCTATAAAGCAAGTCCAGGACAATCAGAGCTATTATGTAGAGAAACTTTGTCTCAGAAAACCAGAGAGAGAGAGAGAGAAAGAGAGAGAGAGAGAGAGAGAGAGAGAGAGAGAGAGAGAGAGAGAGAGAGAGCTAACAGACTGAAACAAGGTAGGAAAAGACAACCCATGCTGGCTTTTTTTGTTGTTGTTAATTTGACACAAGCTTAGACATATGTGAAAAGATGAAATCTTCACTGAGAGAAAATCTCCATAACATTGTACTGCAAACATATCTGTAGGGCACTTTCTTGATTAATGATCGAACGATCAATATGGGAGGGCCCAGACTACAGTGGGAAGTGCGACCCTTGAGCACATCATTCTGGAAGCTATGATTAAACAGGTTGAACAAGCCATGAGGATCAAGCAAATATGCCAGTATGCTGCATTTCTCTATGGTCTCTAGAGGGGTTCCTGTCCTCAGTTCCTGGCCTGACTTGTCCTCAATGAAGGCCTGTGAGCTCTAAGGTTAAATAGACCCCTTCTTCCACCAGAAATTGATGTGATTATATAGAAAGAAGTCAGAACGATATGGTGCCATGAACCAAGGGATATCACCAGGTCTCTAGAAACTGAAAAGGACAAATATGCATTGGGTAAATGAGAGTCAGATATTTTAAACGCCTGGTTTTATTTAGAAAAAACAAAGCTAGAAGAACCCAGCTTCCTTGACTCTGTATGCATTATCCCACTCTTTAAACACTATACTTTATACTGGAGAGCAGTCTGACATTTTGGGGATAAATAAGTGAAGATGTGTAAAGTGGCAAAAATATACAAATATGGTGGCAACACTTTGTCTTTGGGCTTAACAGATTATAACGTTGATGTTGAGCCTGCCCTCAGGGCAGGACAGAAGTTCTCACCTAAACTTTGCTTACTACTACCCAATGTTCAGGGTGCCTCCAGAGACTTGGGGCTTCTGAGTACAGACATGAGATATGAGTTTCTTAAACTATAAAACTTGATATGTATCTTGAACATTTGATTTGTAGGTGATGTTTTATTTGGAGAAACACTAAAGGAATGTGAGGCTATAAAGGATATTTAAAATAATGTCAAACCTCCTCCAAGAAGTACTACCCTAGCAATAATAGTTATTCAAATCTCCTGTGTCTCAGTGAGAGGAGATGTGGAGAGAATTGCCATTTTAGAGACTCTCAGAGGCCTGGCCTTAAAGCATTCAAGCAGAGGGTGGCTGTGAGAGGCAACAAACTGCCATGGCTATGACAGCATCTGGCCTGTTACTTGATTTCTAAAGTGACTTAGAAAAATTGGAGCTTTATCACCTAGGAATCTTCAACACATTTGTGATGAAACATGTTTCTCTTTCATTGACAAAGGTCAAAATCAATAGAATTCTCAAATCATCCCCAATTTCAAGTGTGCTATTATTTCATAGATCGTGACTTTCTTTGTGATCCTTAAGCATTTGTTTGACATAAAATGACCTTTTAAGTTTACTTACTGGTCCCTTGCCCAACTAAGGATACTTTCTATCTGTGCTGCCTTAAATATATCATCTGGAATTATTGCACATGAGCTGGTTCTTTGCCAGAATGCTGAGAAATGCACTTGAGCTTCCACAGGCTCCTCTTGGAGCTGAGTGAGGAAACAATAGTATTCTCTCTCTCTCTCTCTCTCTCTCTCTCTCTCTCTCTCTCTCTCTCTCTCTCTCTCTCTCTGTGTGTGTGTGTGTGTGTGTTTGCTTGTTTGTTTGAAAATTCTCATTCTGTATGAAAAGAACACATTAAAGACCCATGTCCTGGAAATCTCTTCTGTCCTCCTAGTTCTACCTTCTCTTAGTTCTTTGTCATTAAGCCTTGAGCTACTAATGAAGCCTTGGTGACTAGGAAGTGCAAAATCATATTTGGGAAAGTTTCCAACATCCCTGTAACTTTGAGAGTGTGCATTTGTAGATTCTGGTATTTTCTGCCCTTGGCCTAATTGTGTGTGTGTGTGTGTGTGTGTGTGTGTGTGTGTGTTTTGCCTGCACATACATTCTATGTACTTGGACAGACAATGACATCAGATTTCCTGAAAATGGAGTTATATATAGTTGTGAGCTTCCATGTGTGTGCTATGAATAGAATACAGGTCCCCTAGAAGAGCAGCCAGCACTTTTAACTGCTAGACCATCTCTCCAGATGCTCCTTACCTTTTTTTAAAATATAAATTTTACTAAGTACTATTACAAATTTTATGAATGACCTTTTGAATAAGGGAAAATATAGATAGACAATTGGAAAGGAGACAGCTGATATACCATCACCAGACATACATATACTGTATCTGTTCAGTGTTAGGGTATATTTCTAACCAATTACATACTGAAAAGAACATGATATTGCTGGCCTTGCTGCAGAAATAACATGATATTATTATATAAATATTGCCATATATATTTCATGTTAATCTTAGTAATACTGTTTAACAGGAAAATTTTAAATCATTACTAATTCCAATCTTCAACAGTACAAGGACTCTTGTTTTTTAAAACATTTTTGTTTTCATAAGCTTTCTGTTTGAAGAAAATAAACAGGTATAAAATTTCAGAAAAGATAGTGTTTAAAAACATAAATCAAATCTTCAAGATCTTGAGAAATCAAATTTGCCATTGATGAGTCCTGGAGGAACAATCAGACTCTCGCTTTAGTGGATCAGCATGGCCTCTGCGCTCCTTCATGAATGTGATCCTATTCATGTCTTTGGCTTTAAGCCATTCACTACTTCCCATCCCTTTAATCTCCATGTACAACTGTAATCACAACATACTAGACCATGGTCTACTACCTGTGTGCCTTCATACATGCTTCTTCCTCTGCCAGGATTATAGACTTTCTGTCCTTCCCACATACCTAGCCATCCTCGTTCCTTTCATGTGCTGCTCTAGATGCCAGATACTTCTCAAGCTACTTGCTGTCTTTTCAGAATCGTTTCCCTGTTATTAGGTACTTTTCATAGTGGACAACTTGTTTCACTGGCTGTTGATTACAAAAGAACATTTGTCTCCTTATTAGACTATAAATTTCAGGACATGGGCTTAGTTTTGCCATTATATTTCTAGCAACTAGTATAGTGCCTGACACAGAGTCAGTTTCGGTAAATGAATGTTGCTGTAGTGATTATGACATATGTTCTTTCAGTATTTGAAAGGCAATTGAAAAATATAATACTGAAAAGACAAGAAAAATATAATACTGGCAGAAGTTACTTTTGGAGAAGGACAGAAATGGTTGTTTAATGAGAAAATAAAGGGGGTTTAGGCATGGATGTCACTTGTCTATGCTTTTGATTTTCTCTGTAGATGTAGTAAAGATTATAATAAGACATACAGTAATGGAGAAAAATCAGCTCATTCCAAATTTTCACTTTTGACTTCTGTACACTAGAAAATATACATTATTCGTTGATATCCTGAATGCTTTCAAAACCATTACCCACTTCAATGATTTAAATGAATTTCTAGAGATTTGACCTGTGCAGCAGCTGTTAGTTAAGGCACAGGAGGTTACTTAAGTATGACAGGTGTTAAAAAAGAGCACATGCATTCATATCACATAATTTCCCCAGGGAGATTTTGACTCTTTTTTCTTTAAGAAACAACCTTTGATATATTAGAAATAGTTTTGAACTTGGAATCAAAATTTTCTCATCTATTTCCTAATAATGTTACTTTGGGCAAGCTGGCAGATCATCATTTTAACCTTTCTCATCTTTAGAATAGTCAGCTTCATGTCACTTGATGAAATGTTTCTTACCTAAGTATGTGACTGATCCAAGTTTGTTAAATTCAAGTGTCAAGGAAGGGTTGACCTCTGACATGATGAGTAAGTGTGGATTTCTTGCTCTTCTCAAAGTTTGTGACCAAATGTGACCATTTTCTTTTAATTTGCTAATTTTACTTATTTAAATAGCATCCTTACACAAGGAAGATATAGAAAGAAAAGTATCAAATGTAATTAACATTTCTAAATAACGTTTATGTACTTAATAAATCAAGAGCGAACAGAAACCCTAATTTTGCTTTGATAAAATAAAATTCAAATGGAGAGTTTCCCCCATGCTGCTGAGAAGAAAAAGAAGGCCTACAAACATAAATTAGGCACTGAATGTTCTCCACATATCTTTTTGAGTACCATCAGACTGTGGTACTCTAATTATTTTACCACACCAGTAAAGAAGAGCTGGCAAATAAGCCCAAGTCTTCCTGCTACCACAAAATTCAAAGAACAGAAAGCCTATTAAAGTCCTGCTTGGTGTCTTTGAAATGTGATCTGCCACCTCAGACTGCAAGGTTATTAGCTTGCAAGAGGAAGGTGTCAGAGAAATGAGTAAGGAACCATCCATCCATATCAGTCTTTGTGCATCCTTCACTGAGACCCCAGCAGAGCAGGAAGCAGTAGGCTCAAAGTATGTACACGAGCTCCCTCTTGCCTCTGCTGGTATAACAGAGGTTATTAGGTGACATGGATGACTTCTGCCTCACAACTGATGCATCCCGTTGTCTAAGCAAAGGTGTCTTTGGACCATGGCACTGAAGATTCTGTCCTAATTTGTGAAATGCCATGTCTTCATTTACAGCTAACATCAAACTACAACTTTGGGTAAAAACATTTTATATCCATTTGGTGTTTAAGTACAATATACATGTTCTGAGAGAATTCATTTTTGTTCTAATACTGGTGTTCAAACTGTGCTTCAAGGAGCCTTAGAGGTATAATCTGGATGAGTCTCAAGGGCTTCATAAGTAGGAAGTTAGAGGATGAATTGTTTGGCACCTATGAAAGAAGTCCATTTTAGTCTGCATTTCAAATTTGGCATTAGCAGAATATTTTATTTAGAGAAAAGGATTCTATGGCCAAAACAATTAATAAGGAAAGCATCTGTTCAGCTGTGTTATATATCCTTGGGGAGTAGAAACCTAATCTGTTTTATTTATACGGTTTCATACGTGTTGTCATTCATAGCAATATTTTCTTGCTGCCAAAATAGAATGTAACCCCATAAAGATCTCTGCCTGCTGTGCTTATAAAGAGATACCTGGGCAGTTTGCACTGGAAATAACTTCATTCTCAATACATTTATTAGTCTTACATGTTTAAGAATTTTATATTTTGAGAGTATGGCCAAAGTTGTAGACCCAACTACCGTGAAATATAACTGTAAGCAAGACAGTTTATCTATTCTTCCAAGGACTTCAGGTGTCATTAAGGTTCATTTGTGTATTCATAAGACAAGAATATCTACTAATGGATTGTTGGGGAAAAATCACTAAAGGAAGCAGGTATTTTCCCCCAACAGGTCTCTCAAAAGTTTAATGTAATATTTCATAACTGAACCAATATTTATTACTTTTCACATGCAGATAGTAATTGTCACGAGGAACAAGAAATTGTAGTAAGCAATAAAAGCTCACTAGGTTCATGTGACATCAGCCAGTGACAGTGCCCTTTAGATATCACTGGTACCAACCATATATGCAGATGTTTGGGCAATCATTTAATGTCTATGCATTTCAGTTTGTATCTATAAAACAAGAATGCAGTTATTGTATACTTTATCATAACCTCATGGGTAGTTGTGAGAAAGTAGTGGGATATTATGTGGATCACTTATCAAAGTATAGAGGACAAAACCCTTGGTGATAATGGCAGTTGCCTAAAATGTACTTTCTTGGGTTCTTTGCAATTTTGAGATTGATTATCTAGTGGTTTCTTCTGTCTATGTTTAGTTGAATTAAACAGAAACTGTTGTTATCTTTCTTAAGATTCACCTTCAAATAAATTTCACAGATAAAAACTTTGGCAATGACTATATTTCTCCCCAAAGCTGACCTTAGAAATTTCTTTAAATATATTAAGATTCTTTTAAGAAATTTTACACCTTCACTGAAAAGTGACTCTGCATGTCCCTTAGGAAGGCAAGGAGCCATTGACCAAAACTTCTGAAAAGATGCAATCTGTATCCAAATGTCCTAGGGAAATTCTAACATACAGAATTATAACCAGGTGAGTTTAGCTAGTGATGTGATTTGATTTCAGGCTTTTATCTAAAACCAGCAAGTACTACTCAACAAGGGGATCTTTGAAACTCAGGTCTTTGCCATGTTTTTGGAGAACCACACTTCCCTGAGTCAAGGCTGGCCTTTTGAATATGCCTATGTAACATGACAGGAGTGACACTGTGTGTCCTTCCATCCTAGATTACAGAAGAAATTTGCATCTAAAGTTTGAGTTTCTGGGAATGAATATTTTAGTAAGAGCTAAATTTCAGGTAAGAAGTGAAACTACACTGTGCCAAGGAAACATAATTACCAAAGGACACGCACATACTCCTAACTGTTCCTATGGTTTCCCCATGAAGTACTACATTTGCTATGTGTATGAAGATACTTAATTAAAAACTCTTATACATCCACTCTGAGTGAACCATTATAGGTTTCCAGTTTCCTTCTGACCATAAAACCAAGAACTTCATTAGTTAGCCCACTTAAACCACAAAAGCCTAGAACATTATTTTGAGAAGATGCTAAAACATGGCTCATTTTGCAAGTACACAGGCAGATATAAGTGCTAATGAAATGGCTAAGATTGCCAGAGAACTTAGGAAACCCTTCTAAAAGGGTCCACTTTGGTTGAGATGGACTCAAATAGCCAAAGCTTACCTCTTAGATCAATAATATTGCTTATAATTGGGCCAAGTCCACTAAAATAAGAATGCAGATATCTCTTCCCCTAGATGCCTTGGCTTCTAAATTGATAGTTTCTTTCTTATTTTGTTGTATGTATTTTTGTTACTTTTGAGACAGGGTGTCATACTGTAGCCTAGGTTGGCATGAAACTCACTATTCTATCCCAACTGGCCACCAATTCATCAGCAGTCTTCTTTCCTAAGACTAATTAGTGCCGAAATAATAGGGATGATTTTCTTATTTTGACCTGTAGAGGCTTCTAAATCAATCACCTGACAGGTTAACCTATGCAAAAGTCAAAATTAGAGCTGCTGTTGGCCATTTAAGATGGGAGGGGGAGAAGAATGTGAGGATACAAGGGATGGGATAACCATTGAGATGTAACAAGAATAAATTAATAAAAAATTTTTAAAAAGTAGTAACATTTTCTTAAAATAATCTTCTTTGTATGGGAGTCTGTGGCAGTTTGAATGAGCTCAAGTATTTGAATACTTTATCCTCTGTTCACAGTGGAGAGGCTTTGTAGCCCTATTAGAAGAAATGTGTCACTAGTGGCAGGATTTGGGAGTTCATAGCTATCTCTTTATTCCAATTTGTTTCCTCTGCCTGGTATATGTAGTTAAGATGTGCTCTCTCAGCTTCCTGTTCTGGCTACCAGTTCCCATGTCTCCCCATCAGAATGACTCTACCTCTTGAGCCATAACTAAAAGAAGCTCTTTCTTCCATAAGTTGCTTTGGTCACAGTGTTTTCTCACAGCAAAAAGTAACTAATGCATACATTTTATGTAATAAGAACAGAGCTGCATAGTTGTAACATAGATCGTATGATATTTAAAGCCAAAAATTATATTCCTGACATTTATTGATAATGTTTGCCCAAGACTGAGCCAATCACTTACCTAATCCATTGGTAGTATTTTAAATTATATATGATGCTATACTTAGACTGAATAGGAGAACTTCTAGATAATGTCCTAATTCCATATTTCCTGGAGATTACCAAATAGATAGACTCGGTCTCATTTAGTGCATATAAGTTCCTTGTGAACCAGCTACCGAGATATGAGCTTTTGTTTACTTTGTCTAGTATAGTAGTCAATAATTCTTTGAGGTATTTTTGTTGCCACATTCTAGAAATAAATGTGAAGCTTTTAAAGGGAAATTGTTATCCTTAAAGCTGTTGACATGACTGGGCTAAGATGTGAATCCAATCTATGGTTTCCAACTACTTGACTCTTTTTCTTATATCAATGCTTCCAAACTTTTATTTTTCTTGTATATATATATATATATATATATATATATATATATATATATATATATATATTTTCATTTATATATTCTTTAACAGAATATTTTGTGTAAAGAAACAACCAATGTTTCTAGTATGCAAAAAACAAATTAAAGCAGAACATCCTTGATTAGAGTGGTACTATAGTAATAGTAATTTTCTTTCAAGCATATTTTTTCTCCCCTTGACAACCTTGAACTAAACACAGGATGGATATAATTTAATAATGTGTGTTTGAACCCATTTTGAATTTCCTACAATACAGATGTCTGATTGCTCTTTGGCAGTGAAAAGGAAAGTCAAAGATTACTATATCTATTAGTGTAAAAAGTGAATCTTTTCATCATTCCCAAATTCCATATTTTCTTTTCAGACCAAGAGTTAACTGCTTGAACTTAGGCTGATTATGTGATATTTCTTTTGTGATGTTGCTACAATAGCATAATTTTGTTTAAAATGAATTATAGATGTAGAACAAGTGTTCAGGAGTTAAGAGCACTTGCTGATTTTGTAGAGGACTGGAGTTCAGTTTCCAACACCCACAGGGTGGCTTACAACCATTTGTAACTCCAGTTCCAGAGGATGCAAACCCTTTCCTTGACTCTGTAGGCACACCTATGGTGCATATACATATATTCAGAAAAATGCTAATAAACATAATTATAAAATGAATTATATAAAAATATTAAAGTTACATTTTAAAGTAAGTATGTGATGCTGATTAAACAAACTATGTAGCAATTGTGATCTGAGCTTTGCATATATGATTCATTTGGATTGAGATGTGTATATTTGCTCATTTCCCCTATAGACAAATAAAATTAGAGCAATCTGACCTTAAATATTGATGGTTATCCCTGAATAGTTTCTCTTTGATCCTACTTGACTTATATCTTTCAGTATCATTTGTAGCATGTGTGTAGAAGCTGTGAATTTTTAACAAATATTGGTAAGTGTCTGTATGAATGTCATTGTGGCACTTCATGGCATTTCATATATCTGAGAAACAATAAATGGCTGGGATTGGAGAACTTGTGCATATTGGTCCCCAAACTCTTTTTACCTTGTATTATTATTATTATTTTGTCTTTTTGTTCTTGTTTTTTTTTTGTTTGTTTGTTTGAGATAGGGTTTCTCTTTGTACACCAGGCTGGTCTTGAAATCACAGAAATCCACCTCCTCTGCCTCTTGAGTGCTGGGATTAAAGGCATGCAACCAGCTTGTCTGCCTGCTTTTTAATGCCTCTTTCTATATTGACATAAAAGAAATGGATAAAAATGGCCCTTGGCCTTTTATTTATCATGTTTAAAGACATATATCTATTTATCAACATTGAATAAAAATCTACTTCAAGCGAACCTGTCTATGTTTTCAATAAGCAAAGCACTGGTGTTAGTTGATGTTGCAATAACAAATATATTTGTCAGCATGTGTATCAAGTTACAAGTAAATTCAAGAAGTAAGTACAAACTATAAATGAGATTGCAGTTAGGGACACAATGATGTGAGATGTTTAAAGGTTAGAACTGAGTATTTTAGGCTCAGGAAAGACAATGTATAACATTTTTCTTTGGACCAAAAGTGCATCATAATGTTTATTAACCATGTAGCCAGGATTCTAAACATTTGTATTTTTAGGAAATGTAGAGAAAAATAGCTTTATCCCATTATTGAAAAGGCTTGCACATTGATGCCACCCTGAAATTAAAAAAGATCAGTGTTGCATTATGTAAACAGCTCTTTGTCACTTAGATTGCAAGTGACAGTATGTTTTATAAGGTCTAAAGAAGATTACATAAGAACAAATATTTTCCCAAACAATCAAATGCCACTTTGAATAAGGGGCACAGTAGAGGAGATGCAATGGATATGTGTAATGTGTGCTAAATTTGTGATTGCCTTGGGCACTACTAAAGCCACACTGGGTAATTTCACTTGACAGCCAAAAAAGAGGAGCTAAAGAAATGTGGCAGTTTCACCTCCTGTGTCTATTCACAAACTCCCATGGTGACCTCATTAATCTTGGGAGGAGAAACACTCAGAAGACTGGCTGCATAATGCCAAAATGACTGCTTGCAAAAATAAAGACCTAGTCCATCTGCCACTGGTTTTCATTATGCCGTTGTTTGGTAACTTTGTAATGGGCTGTGCCAAGGTATAGTAGGTTATGGTTCAGGGAGAACGCTGACTGTATGCTGGTTGGAGCAGCAGCCAATGGTCCCCATGCCTGCTGTTTCTATCAGCTGTTTGAGTGCAAGCTCCAGCTCTCCCACCTCTTTCCAGCTCCTGACTCTCACCAAGCTTCTGGCAGGAATGCTAAGGAGGCACATGGAGGCAGCCATTGGGCCTCCCACCAAAGGCAAAGGACATGTGGGTGGTCCTTTACATGCTGGGGTAAATACACCCAAGTTGCTAATCTCTGATTTACCTCTAAGTACACTGAGTAGGAGTTAGGTATTTTATTTCTCTCTACTTTCTGTTTTCTTCAGTTGGTCAACTGTTTGAGAAGGACATTTGGTAATGTTTGATTTCAGTTCAATGAAAGCTTGCTATGTGACTTACTTTGTGTCAGGCAATTCTCTGGTCACTCTGAAAATTTTATCTCATTTAATTCTGATTTTTACAGAAATATTGACATATTTCCACTTAAAATTACTAAATCAAAGTCTTTTCTAATATCCCATGCTGTGGTTCTCTTAAGCTTATGGAGAAATCCATTTTACAAGTAACATTATATTGCATAATGTGGCATAAAGATAATAAGGGGATTGTATTTTAAAACGCATGTATCATTGTTGAAATCTTAAGTAGGCATTGAGAATTGTAACAGGACTATTTCCCTGATGAAGTAGCATAAAAGCAAGAAATTTGGAAGAATGAAAATTTGAATATAATACGCAGAGTTAAGCATATGCATGTCAAGAGTATCCTAAAATCTTGTGGCAAGCATTACTGAAGGGCCCTGAATTACAGTTGTACCTAGAACTGAGTGTGTGCACTGTTTTTTTTCTCCTTTATTAATTTGTTCTTGTTACATCTCAGTGGTTATCCCCTCCCTTGTATCCTCCCATTCTTCCCTCCCTCCCATTTTCCCCTTACTCCCATCCCCTATGACTATGACTGAGGGGGATTACCTCCCCCTGTATATGCTCATAGGGTATCAAGTCTCTTCTTGGTAACCTGCTGTCCTTCCTCTGAGTGCCACCAGGTCTCCCCCTCCAGGGGACATGGTCAAAGGTGAGGCACCAGAGTATGTGAGAAAGTAATATCCCACTCTCCACTCTACTGTGGAGAGTGTTCTGTCCATTGGCTGGATCTGCATATTAGTGTGCATTGTTACAGGTGCTGAGTAGAGCTAGAACATTTCAAGATGTGAAAGTAGCCGACACTGTCACACACATACGAGAACTCTGGAGTGGTAAAGCCTCGCAGTAGCCACAAGATTTTGTAGTTGGGAGGTCAATGTAGACCTTGTCATTATCTCTTCATGTGAAATTAAAAGGACCAGAAGTCAGTGATTGATAATAGATAAGTCATGGATGATATAGAGTGGCCTGATGAAAAGTATCAAGGCATGTTGCAAATACCTCAGAAACATGTGCAGATTTTAGGTTTTTTTTTTAGTTATTTCTTTTTCATTTATCCAATCCCTTTCCTCTCTGCAAAGTTTACCATCTAACTCTCTTTTCTTCCTTTCAAATGAATGGCTTTTTAATTAATTGTTGGTACATTCATATATGTTTACATAGATACATATATATTTCTAAACATAACCTGCTCGTCTGTGTAATGTTGCTTATAGGTATGCTTTCAGGGCCGACCATTTGATATTGAGTAACTAATTAATGTGCCCTGAGCTAGTGATGTCATGGATTTTGGAGAAGTACCTGCAACCACAACATTACTAAACAAACTAATTCCTAACTACATTCTAAATATTTGTCCTTAGGCACAGAGAGAAGTGTAATCCTCACCCCGCATCAAAAAGACCTCTCATTGCAGCAGATAGAGACCTATGGAGACCAGTCCTAATGGGTAGATATAGATACAAAACAACTCTTGCAGCTGAGGCTCAAGGAATAGTGCAGAAAAGGGAGCAGAAATACTGAAATAGGAGGAGTGAATGGAAAAATAACCCCTTTAATTTGAGACCCTATCTGGAAGACAGTGTCATTAGAGGCGAGGCAGGTTGCAGTAAAGGTACAGAATCAAAGAAATATTCAAGATTCCAAAAGCACTAAAATTCATAAAGGATCCCAAATACAGGATACGAAATCTTTATAGACAAAAGCAGCATTGAGATCCTGAAGTAGAATGATGCATAGGGGATAGAAAGAATTCTTAAGATGAGGACAGGACTTTTATTTGGGCATACACTAAGAATGACAGGTATGGAGTGGGGGAAGATTGTGATTTGCTGGCTGCGGGAAAGCTTTATGGAGCTTCCTTTCTTTTTTAAAATTTTAATTTTCTTAATTTATTCAGGTTACAACTTAATTGTTATCCCATCACTTGTATCCTCCCATTCCTGCCTCCTTCCTGCTTTCACCCTATTCCCCTCCCCTAGGTCTAAGACAGAAGGGGACCTCCTCCCCCACTATATGATCATAGGCTATCAAGTCGCATCTTGGTAGCCTGCTTATTCTTTCTTTGAGTGCCACCAGGCCTCCCCACCAAGGGGAGGTGGTCAAATATGGGGCACCAGCGTTCATGTCTGAGTCAGTCCCCACTCTTCACATAACTGTGGAGAATGTCCTGTCCATTGGCTAGATCAGAGTAGGGGTTCAGTGTTTACTACTTGTATTGTCCTTGGTAAGTGCAATAGTTTGAGCAGACCCCCTTGGGCCCCGATCCACCCATCATGATGTTCTTCTTGTAGGTTTCTAAGACCTTCTGGGTCCTTCTGTTTCCCCATCTTCTATATTTCTCTTACCTAGAGTCTCAGTAGGATATCCTCACATCTATCCCAATCTCCTGGTAAGTGAAGACTTTTGTGGCATATGCCTTTTGGGCTAGTGCCCAATTATAAGTGAGTATATACCATGTGAGTCTTCCTGCTTCTGGGTTAACTCACTCATTATGATCATTTCTAGTCCCATCCATTTGTCCACAAATTTCTGGACTTCCTTGTTTTTAATAGCTGGGTAGTATTCCGTAGTGTAAATATATTACAGTCTCTTTATCCATTTGTCAACTAAAGGACATTAAGGCTGTATTCAATGGAAAAAGGATAGCATCTTCAACAAATGGTGCTGGCCTAACTGGATGTATACATGTAGAAAAATGCAACTGGACCCATACTTGTCAGCATGCACAAAACTCAGGTCCAAATGGATGAAAGACTTCAACATAAAGCCAGAGACACTAAATCTCTTAGAAGAAAAAGTGGGGAACATCCTGGAACACATTGGCTTAGGAGACAACTTCCTTAACAGAACACCAACAGCCCAGGCCTTAAGGTCAACAATTAATAAATGGGACCTCATGAGGCTGAGAAGCTTCTGTAAGGCAGGAGACACTATCAACAGAACAAAGCAACAGCCTACAGACTGGGAAAAGATCTTCACCAACTCTACATCTGACAAAGGTCTAATATCTGAACTATATAAAGAACTCAAGAAATTAAACACCACTAAACCAAATAACCCAATTGACTAATGGGGCTCAGAACTAAATAGAGAATTCTCAACAGAGGAATATCGAATGGCTGAGAAACACTTAAAGAAATGTTTAACGTCTTTAGTCATCAGAGAAATGCAAATCAAAATGACTCTGAGATTCCATCTTATACCCATCAGAATGGCTAAAATCAATATTCAAGTGACACTACATGCTGGCGAGGATGTGGAGAAAGAGGAACACACATTCATTGCTGGTGGGAATGCCAACTTGTACAACCACTTTGAAAATCTATCTGGTGCTTTCTCAGAAAATTGGGAATAGGGTTTCCTCAAGACCCAGCTATTCCACTTGGATTGGTTAAGTAATTTTTTATTAAATAAACGTCTTTACATATATATTTATATTATTACACATATATACAACAGACTACCTATAGCAAGGAGAACCATGACATAATTAGTAATTATATACATGTTATTTTTTTTAGTGTTTTAGCTATTTGTATTTGACAGCCTTGAAGAAAACATCTTTCCTATCTTGGTGAATCTAAAATTCTGAATGTAAATCAGTCTCCACCACATCTCATAATTATCAACTTAAAACATTTATCTAGACCTAAAAAAACCTTAACCCAGCTAAGCTACCTGGTCTTCAATTTCATCAGAGACTTGAGAAGGAATAAACTTGATTACGTGAGTATGCCAGGAGTGAAGGTTAGTAGCTTTCCAAATGAGAAGATAAGAGACAGTTTGCTACCTGAATAGTCACCCAAAACCTTAAGAGGAAAATTAATGTTGTATGCACTACCTAAGTTCTTAAAAGTACAATGAACAATTCAAAATATTCTAACATTTTCTTTCACTTCTTTTTCTCTTTATGTCTTTCTACCATGACATGATGTTTGTTTTTGTTTTCATAAAGCACATTTGAAAATTTGTTTGTATTTGCAATTACTAAGTTGTGGGTGTTTGTGATCTAAGACCATGGGTCAACAAAGCCACAGGACAAATCCATGTTCTCTTCTAATTTTGTATTGCCAACCAGCTAAGAATATACTTTGTACTATTAGGAGGTAGAAAAAATAGTTTAGGTTTTTAAAATAACAGTATCTGTGATATATGAAAATGACACAAAATTAAAATTTTGCAATCCATTAATAGTGCTCATAGTACAGTTACACCCTCCTGTTTATATAATGTCTACAATTGCTTTGCTACTATTGAGACAAAGTGGAATAGTTCCATTGGAGACTACATGGTGTACAAACCTGAGTTCCTTTCAGGCTTTTGTGTAAAAATGTATTGATGAGTTCTCATTTAAACCATAGGGGTTTATAGTTATTATACATAATGTTACTCATTTTACTTTATTCAAAAATAACCATATTTTCTGCTATAGTTTAATATTGCAAATGTGAACATCAGTGGGAATTTTTGGTCTGTAAAATGGGGCTATTAATGGGGACACAGGATTATGTAATCTGTGAGTGATTTGAGGTTCTTGGATTTCTGCCATCTATTAACTGATAATAGCATCACAGAAGTCTTTAAGGGACATACCTTAGTATCCCATTGAAAGTATATACTTACTATTCATTTCAAATGAGAAAATAAGCATGATTATTTTGCAAAATCCTATAAAAGTGGGAAATGTTCCACTTTGAATTTCTGGCCCTAGTGGGTACATCTAGTACACATAGTGGTTGGCTGTTGTTTATGTTTCACTTCCTCTGCAGTGTCACCGTTGGCATTATTGGCTTACAAATGCTCAGGTAAGGAATTTCAGTAAAACAGTGAGATCTGGGAGGGATAACAGCATATGAGAGGAGGCACTTGACAGAAAAAAGCAACAGATTATATATAATATATATATATCATATAATAGATAACATATTATATATAAATATATAATATGTAATATAATATTATACATGCATATGAAAGACATCAGAATGAGATGAATGTTTCAAATGAAGTAGATGTATTAAAATAGTTTGCAGGTCACCATCATGTCTATACACATGAGAACACAGTTGATAATTTCCTGTCCTGGAAATATTAGGACACCTAAGATTCCATTCACTACTTCCTTCTATCACAGCTACAGAAATCCTGCCTAGTGGTTTTAGGCTTCTAGTGTGCATACAGGTGTAAAGTTGTCTAGAAATGGGAATCTCCAATATTGTGTCTACCCACAGTTATTTAGGGGGTGCTAGGGTAGTACATCTATTCTGTGAGTTGCTCATGTTGAAAGAATAACTTCCCATGATGCACCTCCATAAGAGTCACCCATACTTCTGTAAATGAACCCTGTGAACTCATTTATTTATAAAAAAAAAAGCAAAAAAGCAAAAAATAAAAATAAATTTCTTTGCCATATGCAAACAACAAATGGGCTGAGAGAGAAATTAGGGAAACAACACCCATCATAATAGCCACAAATAACCTAGAATATCTTAATGTAACTCTAACCAAGCAAGTGAGAGACTTGTATGACAAATATTTAAAGTCTCTGAAGAAAGAAATTGAAGAGAATATCAGAAGGTGGAAAAATCCCCCATGCTCATGAATCAGTAGGATTAACATAGTAAAAATGGTTATCTTACCAAAAGCAATCTACAGATTCAAAGCAATTCCCATCAAAATGCCAACACAATTCTTTATAGACCTTAAAAGAACAATTCTCAACTTCATGTGGGAAAAAAAACAAGTTAGCTGAGACCGTCCTGTATAATAAAAGAACTTCTGGATGTATCTTCATCTCTGATTTCAAGATCTACTACACAGCTACAGTAATAAAAGCTGAATGGTACTGCCATAGGAACAGACTGGTGGATCAGTGCAATCATATTGAAGGCCCAGAAGTAAATCCACACCCCTCTGGATACTTGTTTTTTGACAAAGAAGTCAAAACCACACAATGGAAAAAGGATAGCATCTTCAACAAATAGTGCTGGTATAACTGGATGTCTACGTGTATAAAAATGCAAATAGATAAATATTTATCACTCTGCAGAAAACTAAAGTCAAAGTGGATTAAACACCTCAACATAAAACAAGATACACCAAACCTAAAAGAAGGAAAAAAAGGGGAAGAGCCTTGAGCTCATTGGCACAGGAGATGACTTCCTGAACAGAACACCAATTGCTCAGGCTCTAAGATCAACAATTATTTAATGGGACCTCATGAAAATGAAAAGCTTCTGTAAGGCAAATTACAATGTCAACAGAACAAAACAACGGCCTACAAATTCAGAAAAGATTTTCACCAACCCTAGATATGACAGAGGGCTAATATCCAAAATATATAAAGAACTCAAGACATTCAACAGCACCATACCAAAACACCCAAATTAAAAATTGGTACAAGAAGGATAATCCTGAGTGAAGTAATGCAGACTCAGAAAGACATACTTGTATTCATTTTAAGTGGATATTAGCCATATCCTACAGGATAAACACACTACAATACACAGACCCAAATAGGCTAAGTAGCAAGGAGGGCCCAAGGGAGGCCCTCCTTGAATCTCACTCAGATGGGGAAATAGACAGTGATAGTGGATGTAAAGAGGGAACTAGATAGGAGAGGGTGTGAGGAGGGAAATGAGGGGATGTGGGAAGAATAGGAAAGGGGAGGGGGAAAGGACTTGGTGAGAAAATGGAATTCAGAAATGGAGAGCTGGGGCATCATTGAGACAATCTGGAGTCCTGGGACAGGTAGGCTACAGGATGGATATGGAGATGTCTCTAGCTGAGCATCCTAGCAGCAGGGGACAGGGGGACTTAGGAGACTACCTTCTAGCCAGGAGCCTAGCATACCATCCTGTAAGAGGCCCCACATAGCAGCAGATTGAATCAGATGCTGAGACTAGTAGCCAAGGATTAGGTGGAGCTTGGAGAATCTTGTGGAAAAGTTGGGGAGAAGAATAGAAGGACCAGGAGGAGAGAAGAACTCCACAAGAAACAAACAGAATCAACTAGCCGAGGCCTATTTGGGCTTGCAGAGACTGAAGCACCAACCAAAAAGCATGCATTGACTAGACCCAGGCTCCCTGCACATACGTAACCGATTGGGCAGTTTGATCTTCATGCGGATCCCCTAGTAAGTTGAGCAGGTGCTGTCTACATGGACTCTGATGCCTGTTTTTGATCACTTCTTCCTAACGGAGCTTCTTTGCCTGGCCACAGTGGATGAGAATGAGCTCAGACCTGATGAGACTTGATGTACTGGGGTGGGTTGATGGGCGGGGGCTCGCCTTTTCTGAGGAGAAGGTGAGAGGGTATGGAGAAGAGGGTGGGAAGGAGGGATGAGAAGGAGAGGAAGGAGGGGCCTGTTATTAGGATTAAGGTGAATATATAAATTAAAAATAAATATTTAAATAAAAATTTAAAATATTTTGTAAATATGCTGCACATTATATGCACTGAAAACTTTGGAATTTGTAATATTTGATGTAACTTCTTAGGTTCTTTCTGTACTTCTTCCCTCCCATTTTTCTTTCTTACTTGATTTTATGAGAACCTGATTTTTCCTTTCCTACCAATACTAATCAATGAAGATCTTTCCTTTTCCTTCATTTCCCATGTCCAATCCTTACCTGGAATGCCTCTACCATGTTTCAATGACTATCCCTTCCATATCCCTTACTCTTTACTATTCCTCATTAAAGATTTCTCTAGATGAATTTACCACAGTATCCTAGGATATTTGAAGGAACACAAGTATTAAACAGAGCATGTAATGTGAGTAATCAAAGCTGGTCATTTATGTTGTTTCTCAGTATCCATGTTAAAAGAATCTGAAGTTGACATGAAGACTGAAGTATTCATCTTTTTAGTAATTACAATACTTCCTCTGAAATATTTTCTTTGAACTATGAATTGGTTGTGCTACCTTTTCTAAATACACAGATGGATAGATCTCTTTCTATCTTTTTTCTTCTCTCTCCATTGTTAGAATTTGCTATTGGATGAAGGAATTTTGGAAAGACCTTGTACTGTTTCCTAAAGCATTTATTTTGAATGTGCAGAGGTTTCTTCATGCTTAGTATGTGACCAGATTTGGTAATGTGCTATGTGTGCTGGGACAGAATGTGTACTCTTTAATTATTGAGTGCAGAGTTCTATATGGTTCAATTACATCAAGCTTGTTAATTATGCAGTTCAAATCGCCTATGACTACTCATTTTTTGCCTGATTGAGCTGTCATTTTCTGAGAGATGTATAGTAAAACTCATAATTGTAGGCTAATGTTTTTAACTTACAAGTATAAAATGTTTGCATCATTCATTTTAGGCTACATATACTTTACTGATATATTTAATAATTCTTTATTAGTAATTAGTATTTAGTAATAAATCCTTTTATTACTAATAAAAATAGTATAAAATAAAACTTTAAAAAATCCTTTTAGGTGCATGATAATACTTAAGAGATAAAGGAATGCTATCTACTCCTGAAATTTAAATCTCAGTGTTTTTCTTGTGAAAATATTACCACAATATCATTTTGAGAAATTGAATTACTGTTTTTTTCACCTCTTCCAGTGGTTCTCAACCTGATTAATCCTGTGGTGCTTTAATACAGTTTGTCATGGTGTAGTGATCCACAACCATAAAATTATTCCATTGCTATTCATAACTGTAATTTTGCTACTGTTATGAATCATAATGTAAATAGTTGATATGCAGGATATCTGATATGTGACTCCTGTGAAATGGTTGTTCAACTCCCAAGGGCTAGTCACCACAGATTGTAAACCATTGGTCTACACAGGTTTAAGTTTCACAGTAATTTATATATAACATTTGACAATTTTATGAAACACATCTGTGATATTACCCCCTGCCTCTCTCTCACACATACACGCACATTGTATAATGAATTAATCTAAGTAGCTAGCATATCTATCACCTCAGGCATTTGTTATTTCTTTGTGGTGATAGCATTAAAAATTCTATCCTAGCTATGATAAAATACATTTTTGTCAGCTTTACTTACCGTGTGATGGAGTGCCAGAACATATTTTAGCTACCTGTAAATTTATACAACAATTCTCTTTTCCTTCCTAATCTTTCACACTCCAGCAAGAAAAGAACTACATAATTAAATAGTAAACTGTAGGATCTATACACATATTTAATCACAATCCTGTCACCCACTTTCAACAGAGCTTCTCCCTATCCTAGGGTTTGCCAACCAGGCTAGGCTTTCTAGTCAGCAGATTCTAGGGATCCACCTGTCTCTACCTCCCCAGCTGTGAGATTACACACACATGCCATGATATCTGGCTTTAAGAACATGCTTTATATATGAGAAAATTTAGACTTATGAGAAATAATAATTGACTTGATATTAAATAGGAAGGAACAAAATCTCTAAGAGGTAGAGCAATTTCACATACCCATACTATTAGCCAATATTTTACGAGCTTAATTTGACTGTTTTTCTTTCTTCTGGCCTGCATCTCCATGGCTCTATATGATTATCTTTTGAGCAAAGGCAATGATTATTGAAAACCCCTTTTTCACATACATAAAAATATATACATACAATATTTGCCTAGATATTGATCTCTTCATTGATGTTTTGTGTTTTGGGGATCTCCTTTTGTCAATATGATCAAGCTTTCTTTCAGCTAAAGGAAGCGATATTGTGGTTATGCTTTTAATTCTTGTCTTATAGTTAGTCTTTTTTCCCACTAATGCATATGCTGCCTAAGTCATTTCTCCCTCCATATTCTTTTCCTTTCATATTCTAATTCTTAATTTTTGACATCTTACAACCTTTCTGATGTGAACCAGTATTTTCTGTAGCGTTTGTTTTAGTTCTCTATTTAATGTCTCTGTTGACCAATCTTTCCCTCTCTCTTCTTACTATTTCAACTATTTCATCCCTCATCATCTAATAGTTCAAGCAAGAGGGTCCCTATGTCTGTTTCCAGGCAGACAAGTCTTCAGTATTTCTCACTATTGATCTAAAGAATGCATTGAATTACTCCCCTTCATTTACCTAAAGTACGACCACAGCAGTGTTGGAGTCCAGATCTTCTGGAAGGTGTAGGATAGAAAGATAAAAGTAATATTGGCTTTAGATCCAAGCACACGCCAGTTTATTTTAAAATGGCCTCATTTTCCACCTGTGTGCTTTTGGAGAAAGACATTTTTAAAATCTCTGGATATGAATTTCCCTTTCATAAGAATGAAAATAGTTACATCTCTTAAGTTAAAATAATTTTAATTTCATTTACCTAAAATGCATAGATTATGCAAATATAATGTTGCAAAAATAGATCTCTGCTTGCTAGGAATGGGATGGTTTGGTGGGCAAGTAACAGTTTGATTTAAGAAAGAGTACTTAGTTTTTTTCATACCATATACTCTATTATTTTCCCTTCGCTAACTCCTCCCAGATCTTCCCCCACTTACCCCCCTATCCAAATCTACACCCAAACTTTTTTCTGTCACAGAGTTTTGAGCCTGAACAATGTCTCCCCATTTTCATTGTAGTTCTCTTGTAGTTGGATTCTAGCCCATTAAGGGTTTGGGGGCGTATTATGGACAAATCAAATTGGAAGTGCAATGTAAGAATAATTTATTATCTGGTGTTCTGTGGCAGGTGAAAGAGTGGCCATTTAAATCCATGGGTGAAGGGTTGAGACATGCTTAGATAGTCCAAAGGATTTCATTAACTTAAGTGTAGGATTTAGGTAGTATAGCTCTATTAGACATATTTGATAAAATCTAAATGATCTAAGAGTTAGAGACATGACTTGGGCCCCTAGTTTTGCAGAAGGTCGTTGCATCCTTTCTATTATTACAGCTAACCATTCTGGCACGTTACACTCCATTGAGTGTAGGATGCTGAACAGATAATATGAGGCACCTTTTAAGGATTTAGACCTATCCATAGCTATCAGAGCCATATTATATTTACTTCTAATAGCACAGATTTTCACAAAATATTTGATGCAATCTAGAAAAAAATTAATGTCTCCTCATGCTTAATTTACCCAAATTGTTCAAAACTAAATGGAACATAGAAACCATGGTGACACAAAATAGAGTTCATTTTTTAAAGAAGCTGTATCTATATTTGTCTATAGTATAAACTATCTTGAAGTAATGCTACCAAAATAAAGTTACCTAATTGAGACATTCTGTCTGCTCTGGGAACATGAAATGCCAATGCATGCAATATATCTGGTAGGACATCCAAGCATTCCCTGTCTTATGTTAAGGGTTAGTTTGTGGATTAAATGAGATAGTATAGCACCTGGTACTTCATAGTTTCTTAGTGAATTCTGCTTCCTTTCCCCAAGACTCTGTGCTCATATCTAACATCTTCATTCGTACAACCAGTTAGCACTATCATATGTGTGTATGCAAATATATATGCATATGTCTGATGTATATGTCTATGGGAATATAATTTTTCTAATGGTAATAGTTATTTAAGATCAAATAATTTGAAAGTGTGTTGAAAATGTTTACCACAAAAGTCTATTTTTATTTTAAAGGATTTGAGTATTTTGGAATGATATAAAAACAAATCAACACTGAAAGGAATTCCTGCATTTGTATCTTTCAAAACATAGAAACTCAAATGTAAGAAAGACCATGTTTGTGTGGTGGAAAACAATTGTACCTTGAGTGGCCCATTTCTTCAAGGAGTTCTATGCATTCGGCTCATTGGAGACACACTTGGATAGGGACTGGGGGTTGGGCTGAAGCACAACCTAGATAGGACATCAGCAGGGAGGCCATGTGATTGGCCCTGAGGCACCTCACAGACTGTCATCCCAAGTACTGTTGTAGAGCCAAATGTTGAAGCAAATAAAATATGTTCTAGTTATGCTTCGGAGACCTCCCAGACCCAGCTTCCTTTCTTCCCCCAACCCCTTGCTTTTTGCCAAGGTAAAACTAAAATGGAAAGGCTAGAGAAGAGTAGAAGGCCAAGACAATCCTATCATTAAATTATATATGTTAAATCTTTACCTGCCCTAAGAAAATTATGGATTGCCTTCCCCTTCTGCATGGATTTAGCAACTTCAGGTTGGGAGGAAAACCAAGAAAAGTGTAGTAATCGTGAATTTTTCCCTGACCTTGGCAAAACTGCTTCAATTTTCTAAGTGGCATTTTTTTATTTATAGAAAGAATAGGGTTGATATTTTCTTTTCTTTCCAAATATTATGACCAAACATATAACAACAAGAAAATAACATACATGACTTCACCCGCAAGAGTAATTCACATAAAAGTGGGACTAGAATGTTTATGTCAACTGAAGGAAGAACAAAAAATTATACAAGTCAAAATTCCTTCACATTATAATATTAAAGATTAACAGAGGGATGATATGTATTGGTAAGAGTACGCACCATGGGTACTCACAGTTAGAGTGAGACGATTCTGTTTTCCTGAAGTCAGCTTGGCAGTAGTTATAAAAACCTTGAAAAATTTGAAGCCTTTGATCTATCAATTTCACTAACAGGAATTCATTTGAAACAGACAATTAAAGATGTGCATCAAGCCTGAAAAAAAACCAAGGGACATTCATTGTAGGTTTATTTCTTCTCAAAAATATTAGAAAAATCCTCTCTAATAATAGAAAATTTAAAAAGCATATTTAGAGAATATTCATTGATGTAGGGAAATACTCTCAGTGGTGAATATTCTTGTTTGTGTCTCTTTTTAGAATATTGTATCATCATTTATGAGAGGAACATCGAGTGAACTGAACAGGAGAAAATTAGTAATATAATATGTGCTCTAATGAAATATGAAGCAGGGTTATAAAACATAAATCTCCAGTAATTAAGTCTATAAGAGTTTTGATGTAAATACTAAGAGGGAAAACCACCTTATCTGTTGCATGCCAATAAGTCAAACTTTCTACTAAGATTGATCTTTTAAAGATAATATAATAACAACAACGGCATACATTCAATATTTCCCCCCAATTCATATGTTGAAATTGTATCTCTTAGTATCAGGTTTCTTAGAAATTGTGCTATGGGAGGTCATTAAGTGTAGATGAGGTCATGAAAATCGGAGCCAATGACTGAATTTGCTCCTTTAGAAGAAGACAGGGAGACAGCGAAGCTTCATTTTTCTACTATGTGAATACCCACCCGGACAGCAGCCATTAGCACCGAGGTTGTTTAAGACATTATATTCTTAGCATCCTGATGGCAGACACAGAAAAAAAAAGAGAACAAAATCAGACAGACTGCTTTCAACCGTAGGGTTACAACGCTCCCTAGAGAAGCAAATCATGACATCTCTAAGGAGCAGAAAGTTACAGTAAATGTAACTTTAAAAGTGTTGGTTTCCAGAGGAAAAGTTGGGTTAGTTGTCACAGTTTGTTACTTATTTGGTACTATGAGAGATACTTTACTATCTTAACTCACTGTGTCTTTAGAATAACACTTTGTATCATTTAATTTTTGTCTTTTCCTTTTGTGGTACTGGATATTGAACCCAGGGCCTCCAGCGTGCTAGCCGAGTGCTTTCTAATTGAGGTATATTCCTAATTCTTTATGCATTTTGTTTGAGACAGTCTTTCCACATTGTCTGGTATGACGTGTAACCTGAAACCACACTCCTCGTGTCTCAGCCTCAGTAGTAGCTGGGAATACAAATATGTTCCACAACACTTGGTTTCATTCACTTTTTATTATACCTATGCCAGGGGCGTGGCTAGCAGATGTGGAAAATATGGCTCTGATTGAATGAGGCATTCAATGTCATAAAGCTATTCCATGCTCCAGAGTGGGAATTTACTTTGCTTAGTTCTCATTCCTTGGTTCTTCATTTCTCACTATTCGTACAGGGTTTAATGCCAAAATATTTTTGAGAAAGAGTAGAGTGGCATTCAACTGCAAATTTAGTTCTGATTATATATATACACACACACACACACACTCACATATACGTACAAACATACATACATACAGCTGTTTTATTCCTCCAGGTGTTCACTTTGGGCCTTTTTATGTTTGAGTATGAAATAATTTCAGGCTTATAAGAAACTAAAAGTATGAATACAACATTCTCATATATCTTCCATTAGTTGAACTGCTGCTTTTATTGAGATGTTGTTAGTTGTTCAAGAAATGCTCCTTCTTTGTTAAGGATCTCATCAAGGATCTTCTGTTATATTTTTTATGTTTTAAAATGTAGTATCTTATCTTTCACAGTTCTTAATATTCTCTTGGTTATCTTTAATCTTCAATTATTACAAAAGGTTAATATCACTAGTACATAATCCACCGTTAAATTAAGGATTTAATGAGTGAATCCCTAACAGAAAAACTGGGCGAAACGACTCATGAAAATTTAAATCTCAATCATGATTAGAAGTGTGAAAATTAATATACTAATGTGCTATTTAATTCCTATCAAACTGGTAAGAATTTAAAGTATGATAATGTATTATGTATGCAAACAGGTACTTTATCATTGTTAATGAATGAAAAAAGAAAAATTTGCAGACAAAACCAGGTTGTGTTGCCCATGTTACCCAGACTGGTGTTAAACTTGGAATTCTTTTGTCTTAGCTTCCACATAGCTGAGACTACAAGCACACACCGCAATGCCTGAGAAACAAAATTTTCTTCACTATCTATAGAGAGGTTATGTAGTCATTGAAATATAAATGTATTGCTTTTTTGGTGACATTTGGAAAAAGGCTACTTTATGGTGTTCCTGCGGTCACTGGGAACACAAGTTCTATAACTTTCCTAGGTCCTTGAAATATGTCTCCGTCTTCCTTCCTCCTTCCCTTCCTCTCCTTCTCTCTCTCTTCCCCTTTCCCTTTCTCCTTACCCCCCCTCTCTTCTCTGTCCCTCCCTCCCTCCTTCCCTCCCTCCCTCCCTGCCCCCCTTCCATGCCTTCCTTCCTTCTTTTTAACTTTTATAAGAATACAATCTCTGGTATGAGATTTGCCAGTGTCATTCATCCTGTTTCTGGCATTGCCATCTCTGCTCTGTTCCTGTTTTGCATCTCCTTTCTCTGGAAAAGAGAAGTAGAACTAAATACTTAGAATTTTCAGAGCCAAAAAGACCTTTAAAGATGACAACAGAGGGATTGATGGTGGAAACAGGAAGATACAAGTGAGGTGATAACAATTGGGATATAATCTGAATACATTATATAAACAAGAAAAAAAAACCAAGATGACACAGACCATCTACAAGAAATTTGAAAGAGGAAATAAGCTGTAAAGATGGCCAAGGTTGTTTCCAGGTTGAATATGGAGTCAAGATTGGAAGACAAGAGTGTTGACCAGAATTTTCTAAGTCTCTTGTGAGGTGGATGTACCAGACTTACAGCAAATTTGCAATTTATCTGTGAAAATGATAACAACTGATTCTTTTCAAATATTGAAAAAGTTTCCATTTTAGATTTATTTTTCCTATTTTAAATTATGTCTCTATGTTTTTCTGTGTATTGGCATGTGCACTTGAGTGTAGGTGCCAGTGGAGTCTGGTAGCATTAAATCCCCTTGGAAGCTGGACTTAGAGGACGTTATGAGCTGACAAATGTGGGTGCTGGTTCCCGTATAGGAGTAATATATGCTTTTATCTACTGAGTAATTTCTCTAGTCTCTAGAGTTTCCAGTTTGATTCTTTGAATTTAATTTCTCTTCTAAGTACCAAGGCAGAGGGCAAACATGGACTCTATTTTATATTATTTAAATTTATTTTGACAAGTTTCATCCTTTTGTATAATGCATTCTGATTACTCTCACACCACTTTCTCTTATTCTCACCCCCAAGATACCAACATGTCAGCCTTCCCTCGAAATATCCTTTCCAAATTTGTGCCTCTTTGTTTTGTTTTCTGACCACTGGTTATGTGATCACACATTCTGGACCTATTCACTGCAGCATAGTGAGCTCAGCAGTGGGTACACAACTGAACACAACAATTTTTTTTCTTTCAGAATTTGTAGCCAATAGTCCTGCAAGGAGAAAGAGGGCCTTATGTCCACCCCCCTTCCAAATCCATTATGAATCTTGTCAGGACTAGTATTGATTGATAGACTCTATTTTTATGACCATCAATAATATTTTTCTAGGATCCTTAGATCATCTTTTACAGTCTTATCATATTAATATGGTTTGACTATTCAAATCTGTACCAGCCTTAATAGCCATTCTTCCTGATGGCTTAGCACTATATAACCATGGGTGTGCCCCTAGACCTGGAGTTCCAATTTCAAAGGAAGTTTGGGGCTTCTAAAATGACCAAAGAGATCCAGATAATGAGACATTAAGGACTAGAATCCAGTCTATGTGCTCCTAAGGAAGGGAAACTTTTTCCAATGGTTGAATATATTTATACATATAAGATTTTGTTGACTTCAAGGGAACATCCTTTCTTGTTACATAGAGGATCCTTGTAGGTTAGTCTGCTGTAAATCAAACCCAAGCATTTCTAAGTTGAAAGCTTTTGTTATCCATCTTTACTGAAACAAAACTTGTATTTTTAAATTTTTATGGAGAAAGCTGGGCACTTTAGAAACTATCTAATAGCAGTCTTATCCCTTATAGACCACAATTTTGGATCAAGTTGCCTAATTACCTTGTACGTGGAAACTAGTCATTTTGTAATACATACTATGATAGAAGTTTTGATTTCACTCTAGGCTCAGTTATGTTATGTAAATATGTTATTGTTTTAATCCCAAGTGTGGGATTTTAGCTTGGGCTTTAGTTTGTTCACAGCTGATAGTTGCCTCATGTTGGCCATCCATGGTCTTTACCCGCTGGAGTTAGTTGAATTCTGAGGACTCAGAGGGGTACAAAAAGAGACCCTAAAGGGAAAACAGTGGTGGTTTGGAGGAGATTGTGGTAGGACTGCCTGCTACATTTGCTGCTAATAACTGAGACTGGTCTTGTCCCCAAAAGAACCTGACAATTCTACCCAGCCAGAAGAATTAAAGAAGTCATTTTCCCCTAAGTGCCTCCGTCTGGCATTCTTTCTTTCCTACCTAAGGTTGGGTATCTAGAAGGGAGGTAAAGGCATTTAAGAACCCTAAATATAATAAGTTTATGAAATAAACCCAAATCATATATCTATATTTAATATACAATCATTTTATAGCACATGTTCAATTTGTACTGTTTTTATGTGCATATCTATACCATGTAATTCACTGGAACATGGTCACCTATCATGGGCTACACCACTGAAGAATACTCCCAGTGGCCATCAATAGCCAATAGCTCCTCAGCTAGGGATGGCACCTTGTGAATCCCAAGCCATCTCTATGCTGAAGTATTGGCTACCTTGATCATTTGCATATCTTATACCAGCAACCATAGCTGCTGTGGGTTATATAATAAGATGGGAAGGGTATACAGAGAAATAGTTAGGTAATAGTTGGAGGAAGCTTAGGATGGATACAATCTAAACACATTGTATTTATCCATGAAAGCAACAAAGAATATAAAAGGATCACAAGTAATACAGGAGCCATTTCTGCAAGAAGAGAAAATCTGCAATTTTTTCAAATATTAGCCAGTCTTCAGGAATGAACATGGATTTTTCTATAGAGACTCTTTTAAGGTGCTCAAACCTTAGAGGTTTTTAAAAGTCTTTTGATAGGAATCCATGACAAATGTTTTAATAATTCAAGGCTGGCGGTTGTTTTTGGCTTATTTTGAGTCTCTAACCTTTAGTAGAGATGAGATGGTTTAATAAGACAGAATTATGAGCATGGTTTGAAGTTGGATAATCTTGACTCTTTATTGTATGTTTCACATATTAATTGTATAACAGACAGGCCATTTAACCTTACTCAGAGGTATAACTTGGTTTTTCTCCACTGAGTGGATCATGAATATTTTCCCATGTCATTACACTTTTACATCACTTTTTATGTCTATACAGAGTTCAGTGCATGACTCAACTGTCAGATTTAATCAGTCTCTTATTATAGTTAGATGCCTGTGCTATTTCTTATAGCAATGACTTTTTTCTTGTAGCTCTGCCTCTCTTAGACCTCTAATTATAAATACTATTTTCAGATGGGATCTGCCTACTCTTGATGTTTATAACAATACTATAAGGTTGCTGCATAACTAAATATGAAAATAAACAACAATAGTTCCTATTTGTTTGTCATCTCAATTTTCTTAGAGATTTCTGTGGACGTGCTATCTATTTGGAAACTTTTAAGGTACATATCACTAGCTGTCAACTCTGGCAACTGTGAAAAGACTGATCATGGTCGACGCATCTTGGTTTTCTGGACAGGATGTATTGGTAGTAAAATAAAGTTCAAGGACATCAAATCAGTTCCTCAAGAAAACTTTGTACTGATTGACTTGCTTCCAGAGTAGCCAGCTTTCACCCAGATATAGTAAATAATAAATTCTTTGTTGTAGGAATACAAGTACTTTATCTTTTCCTTGGTGGAGATGTTTAAAATATGTTATTGGATTTATAGAGATGTTTCAGTAGTAAAACCACTTGTTGCTCTTGTACAGGACTGGTTTGGCTCCAAATTCTTATGGCTACAATTCCAGGAGATCTGAAACCCTTTCCTGGCCTCTGCAGGCACCCACGCTCATGCACACACACAGACAGACAGAGACACAGACACAGACACACACTTAAAAATAAAATAAATTATTTTATAAGCTGTTATCTGCACAAAGTAAGAAATGTGTTTCCCAACATTTTATGCAAGCTGAACACAGATTTGATTCATATACGTATGTCATTAGATAAACATGGAGGAATATTAAATGTAGAATGTATACACCTTAGATTTCAGCTTCAAAAATGTATCCTGTGCCTCATTAACTTCTGTTCTTCCTAGTGATCATTGGAATATTTGTATGTACTGCTGAATGGTCTAAAGAGGAAATGTAAACATTCCAAATCTACATTAGGAAAGATCCTAGCAAATGTGTTCAGAATGCAACATCATTTTACAACTTTCTCTTTCATCTTCTGTTTAAATATGATATGCCTGTTAATGATATTCCCATGATTTGTTTCTGTGATGCTATTTTTAAATTATGCAGCAAGGTGCATTAACTTTCCCTTTCTCCACAGTTGTAAATGATGTATTTCAGTTGTCCAAACAGGACATTTGGGCACTCTGTGTCACACTCAAGTTTCAATCATGTATACTAATGTTTGCAGATGTCTTCAAGTCTACATTTTCTGTATGCTTATAAAAGTACAGAGCCATTTTGAATGACATTATTCACATTCAGAACATGGATCATTTCCACAAAATTTGCAACTAATCTTATTTTTATATCTGTGTGCTTCCTAACTTTTTAATACACATTCCTGCTGTGTATCACATAGCTGAGGCATCTACAATAAATAACAGCTGATTATTATACAGCATAGATCCATTTACTTATTCATCTATTCTGAAAATAGTTAGAAGGCACTTTTTACGTGTCTTCTCACCTGTAATGAGGAGTAGAGATCTGGTTTGCTGCCTTAATTGCCAAAGAAGTGTACTACAGAAAATAAGGCCATTTGAGGCTCATTAGCATAGGCATAGTTGAACTGGAGAATAGATGATATTCACAGCAGGAGAGAGTAGAGATGTAGAAGAGAAGGGGGTTAATGATGCAGTCTTTGGAAAGCCCAGACTTCAGCTAATGAGTGTTAAGTAAAATCGTCACCATCCAAACTCCAAGACAATGGACTGTTAGTTAGATGGGAGAAGAGATTCCACTTGTTGCTCACTATGAAAAAGTGGAAAGTCAGAGAAAGCTGTGTTTGCACTTCAGTAATCAAATTATCATTTGGATGTGTCGTAATTTACGTTATTATTATGAAAAGTATTCTTCATCTCTTCTAAAATATTATAGGTTATGAATGAAATATTGGTGTGTTTTATTCACTCATCAATATTTAACTAATTAATGAACAGGATATATTTAGATTATCACCAATTTATTAACCAAAATTATAACCTTAAGATGAATAATAGCTAATTGTGTAAATATTAATGACACTGGCATCACCAAGAAAGTTCTGATATTATTTTAGGGATTCATTAATATTCTTTGATACATGTCACTACTAGTGCTACCAATTAATTTAGTAGTAAGAGTTTTAGATATCATTTAAAGCAGAAAACTTTATTTACTTTTCAAGCCAAGAAAAGTCATTTTAGTCAGTGAGAAAATTATTCAATGAAATGAACACCAGCTAAATCTTCACTTTAGCTGAACGTTATCCAGTTTGGAATTTGGATTTTTAAGTTTAAGCCCCGAGTTTCCTCTCTAGACCTGCTTATCTGGAGCGACTTGCAAGACTTATACCTTCCATTTTGCTGTTGATACTTATTACATGCTCCAGTAATCTGGGCAGGATATATAGAATAAGTCCAGTGGTTATTACTGGCTTAAGAGCAGAGTTTAGGAGGTAACACTGTAGGGGGAAGAAAAGGATCGTGATCCTGGAGAATGCAAATACTTAAACCATTAGATCCTTACAAAAGAAGATGATGACTCACCTCCTCCTAAACATGCTGTTGTTTTTGTTGATGTGACACACATTCCTGGTGCATCTCAGACAACTCTTAACTAGCTGGGTCTTTTCTGCTTCTTGATCATGTATTCACTTCCTTAGCTACATGCTGAGGGGATTCACACCCATTAGGCCACTGGTTCTTTTTTTTTTTTTTTTTTTTTTTGAGATTTTGTTCACAGCCATCTGTAATTCCAAGACTGAAGATGTCTTCTGTACTCCTTGGTCATCAGGAACACACATGACACAGTTATATGTATGTAGTCAAAACACTCAAGCAGGTATAACTAAAAAGGTAAATACTAATAATTTTACAGACAAAATGATGCTTTTTAAAAAGATTCACTAGTATTCAAACAATAATTACATGGATAACAAACAATTTCTTTAAGATTATAGGTAAGTTGTGAACCACATTTAATAATCACTCATTTATAGATAACCATCTTCCTGAAGTTTAAGGATAATCAGGATCCAGTTTACCTGTCACTGGCCAGAGTTTGGATTTGTTCTTCCTTGGAGGTTAAGCTGGAAAGAAACAGACCTGGAGTTCAGTTGCTCCATGTAGATTCTGCTTGTCTTGAGTAACATGAGACAGAGGCTAGAAATCTTTTCCACTTCTTCTGGCCTGTTTGTCTACACCATTTCTCAGACCCTGGGCTGTGCTGATAAAGAGAATTTCGGTAAAGATAACTTTCTTTCTTTCTTTTTTTTTCTCTGCAATTGACAAAAGTGAGGAAATAATGTGCTAGTTAGGCTTGTTTGTTTGTTTTATCAACTCAACATGATAGGATCATCTAGGAAGAGGGAGCCTCCGTTGAGAAAATCCCTCCATCAGACTGGCATGTTGGCAAATGTGTCGGGTATTGCCTTGATTAATGTTTGTATGTGAAGACAAAACTCACTGTTGGTGATTCCCTCATGGGCAAGTGATCTTTGGTTGTGTAAGAAAGCAAACTGATACAAGGGATGGGATAACTATTGAGATGTAATAGGAATGAATTAATAAAAAATAAAAACTAAAAAATAAAATTAAAAGAAAGAAAGCAAACTGAGAAAGGCAAGAGGGGCAAGCCAGTAAGCAGTACCACTCTATGGACTTTTTTTTGGCTCCTGTCTCCATGTCCCTGCCTTGACTTTCCTTCACGATGGTCTGGGTTCAGGATGTATAAGCCAAATAAAGTCTTTCATCCCCTGTTTTAGTCCTGTGGTTTTATCACAGTGAACTAGGACAGATGACACAGAAATATCCACCCTATTTACAAGAGTATTAGCTGGGTAGTCATGGTAGAAAGGCACCCGCTGAGCCATCGGTCCTCAATATACTTTCTTTTTCTTCCTGACACTCTTCTCTCTCACTTCTTCTTTTTTTTTACTTTATTAATTTATTCTTGTTACATCTTAATGGTTCTCACTTCTTCTTTTGGTGTCTCCTTAATTTCCTGAGAGTCTATGAACTCTGGTACATTGAAGACCAAATGAACAAACAAAAGAAATTATAAGATACTAGTTCCTACACGTGAATCTGTGAAACACTATGTTCCTTGCCACAATGCACTTGCTATGATTTAGAAACAACATAAAGTTCTCCTTCTACATATATGTGCTACAATGGAAGGCACTAAGCGCATCCTTCATTCCTGTATAGGGCATGTCTTTTGGAGAAATGTTGCAAATGTTGGCATATTTCCCATTGGAGCTATTTGCAAAAAGGCTACTATGTAACTAAAAGGCATTCATATTAATATGGTTAGATGTGGTGCCATTATTATTTTCCCCCAAACCTTTACTTTATTAAGGATGTAGGTAACTATTTTTTGGCTGAAGAGTATCTCTAGTCTGCTTTCACTTTATTAAGAACCAGTGACATTACTGCTTTGTTGATCTTAAAGAAAAATACGAAACCCCCACCCAAAAAAAACAAAACCAAAACAACAACAAAAAATACTTCATAGTGAGTGAACAAAAGCTCAATAATCATGTTTTTACTTTGCTTCTGCTTTGAAAACAAACAAGCCATAAACCAAAGGCTGATCTTTGCTATCCAGTAACCAAACCACCATTGTGTTTCGAACAGCTAACATAAAATCCAGCCTCTTAACAAAATTTTAACTGTAGGGACAATGTGATTCTTTTTAAACTAACAGAATGTCACATGAGTCAGAAAGCAATTCTCCATTTGCACTTAACTCCAATGACTATCCTCTTCTTCTCTGTGCTTGACTAGTGTCTAAGGATGTATGTGGCATCTTTAGCATAAAAGCTTTTTGGCTCCTTTTCTTTTGTTGTATTAAAATACCCTGGAAAAGCATCTTAGAAGAGAAATAATTCATACTTTCAGGTTACAGTCATTTACTATGGAGAAGACAAAGCAGAATCCTCAAATTGCTAGTTGCATTACACTTAAAAGCAGCAATAAAGTAATGCATATGAGTTCGCTTGCTTACTTATGCTCAGCTTGATTTCCCTACACCTAGTTCAGAATCCCCTTCTTAGGGAATATTGCAACCTGCAGTAGACTTGGTCTTTCTATACTTACCTATAACTTAGTTAAGACCATTTCCATAGACATGTCCATGGGCTAACCCAATGTAGACCATCTTCCTATATGATTCTAAGTTGTATCAAGTTGGTGATTAAAACTATCATACTTTCTATAAGTAATTTATTCCATTTAACACAATATCCTTAAATTTTCTCCATATTGGAGTCTAGAACAGGAATTCCATCTTTTAAAATCCTGAACAGACTCATTGTTCCTACATAGAATGTCTTTGTATATTTTTTATCAATTAAATTTATTTTGACAATTCACAAATGTACATAATGTATATTGACAACACTCACCTCACAAACTTGTAGAAAGCAGAAGGTGAATCTTACTTATTTTTGTTTACTTTTTTATATTTCAACCTAATACCTGATATATATTATGCTTTTACTGTTTATTTGCTGGATATATAATTGGGAACCCTATTTTAACTTATTTGAACATGTTTGGCATTTTTCTATGGATACATTGGTCTTACAGTCAGCCAAATTTGGAGGAAATTATCAGTAAAGCCTGTTCATTATTGTCCAAGAAATAATCTGGATTTCTGTACCATGATAGTCTTCTATGCTTTTCTGCCTTTAGTGGTAGAAAATACTTGTAGAAGCATCCGTAGCACTGATGATCACTCCAGGTCTCTGGAGATTAGTGACAGTTATCAGCCAGCTGTTTCCTGAGAAGCTGTCTAGGAGTTGTTTCCCATTTTGTAGTTAATTGCAGGAACAAAGTGGCAACTGTTGCAAAATTTGGTTTCTAAAAGAAATCATTTTCTCATTAATGAAGTCCACATGGTGAGGGCAATATGAAGCTATTACTCATCAGTGGTCACGAGTCAATACACATATGAAGTGCTTGATTCCTTCTGATTTCTAGTTAAGGATTTAGGTAGTAGGATGTTACATGCTTCAAAGAATTTGCAAGGATATAGTGATACTAATTTTAAAGATAATAAATTAGATGAGGCTTTGATCAGGGATTAAAAGGAATGGGTAAAAAGTGCTTCAGAACATTAGAGAAGTTCAGATTGATAGCGATGGAAACACGGTTCTTCTTTTCTCTCGTTCTTGTATTTCAGATAAAAGGGTACAGGTAGTTTAAGAACCCTTGTAACTGTTCTTGTCTGCAAGATGTATTCCTGTATATGTGAGTTAAAATGGTTGCCAATAACGTAGTTTTCAGCATAAATATATCACATACTTGAAGAATATATATATTCTAGATAGGTGTTCTAAATTGATAATGACAATATGTGATGGAGATTGATTTACTTTCAGAAATTTAGATGCTCCAAGATGGGAAAGATGTCTTCTTCAAGGTTGTTAAATACAAATAGCCCAAACACTAGCTATGTAACATTTATATAATTCCTGATTGAAGTATATTTTTTATTGTCATTACACAGTTTCTGGTCTGTGCATACAATTTACCCTCAATGGTGAAACAAGTTTTTATTTCCAAGCCACTGTGATGATTCAGATTGGCTTTTTGTTAGAAAGAGTACATTTTCATATTTTCCTGTGACTAGCATAACCCCACTGAATTCTTCAGAATAAGGCCAAAAGCATTGTCCTGATTTTTCATCAGAGTAAAACAAGACACCGATTCATCAATATTCTCTTCTCTAGGCCCTGTCCCTCAGAAACTGTACCTGTCTTTTCTTTATTGTTGTGTGTCCTAGAGAGAATGCCCTGCAGGGATGACGCAGATAATGTTCTATGTCAAAATTCAGACTCAATAGAAGTTTTTCTTCACTCATCCATTGGGAGAAAGGACATGTAAAAATGAGAAAAGAAAACAAAAATATATAAATAATGGGTAGGTATCCCAGGATACTCACTCTGACAAGTCACACACTCAAATGTCAAAAATCACCCCCTCTTTGGTTACTAATAGACAGATAAAATACTAGAAAAAGAATTGGCTTTCCTCAAGAGGATACTGCTTGCTATCCACTGGAGCTTGCTAGAATCCAGAAATTTTCTCTTCATATTTTGTGTAGTTCTGTCCCATGATAATGTCCATGAATAATAGGTCATATACTTAAATGATTATAAGACTATAATCCCTGTGCAGTCATAGTGGGTGCTTTTATTGAAAATGAAGTCTGACCTTGAGATTTCTTCATAGGTGATGTGTTGTTTCAAAGAACTGCAGGATGTAGATATTTCTCTTTTCTGATACTAATTTCAGGATAAGCAGGTAGCCTGAATACTTAATAAACCTTTATTAAAAACCTGTAATTGAGAAAGCTTTTCTCATATTAATTCCTTATTACTGTAGATGGTACTTTATTGTAGAATCAAATGTTTTAAACATTACCAATGTTTATCTCTTGTTTTTATTTTCTCAGATTTAGTTCTCAAATACTTAAATTATGACAGTTACTTCTTGATCCTCATATCCTCTAAAGTGCCAAAATAGCTTAATGCTAAATAGTTATCCAATGGCTCTGAAGATAAACTACCTCAAGTCTAATATTGCCTGGTCCACCCCCATACCAGTTTGTCTTTGGACACAATATCAACCTCACAATGCCCCAGTTTTCCCCTATGTAAAACTGGTTGTGACTGTTATATGAGCCAAGTACTTAGGTATACCTGGCAGACTCATAAGTCCTTTCTAAAGCATAAATGTTGTTTTACTGATGTCGTTTTCTGAACCACTGATCAAGTAGAGTTATCTAATCTTAGGAGTAACTAGATGTATATATTGTGGAAAGTAACTAGGCAAGAAAACACACATAGAGGAAAGATTTGAGCATGAGAGGCAGAGAGAGGGAGGGAGGGAGGGAGAGAGAGAGAGAGAGAGAGAGAGAGAGAGAGAGAGAGAGAGAGAGAGAGAGAGAGGAGCACTGTATTTAAAGTTTCTCCAACCCTCATCTGAAATAATGGCTTTGCCTAATATTTTGTCCATTTCCATGACAGAATTTTTATCATGTTTTCATTTATTGAAAATAGATTATTTTCTCATATATCTTGATTACAGTTTTATCTCCATTTATTCATTCAAGTCTCTTCCCACCTCTTTTCCCCTACAGATCCTTTTCAGGAATAAAAACTCTTTTCTTTATATTTTTTAAAGTGTTTTGTATAGTCATATGATCCTCTGTGCACCTGTACCTTTGTTACCAAATGATCAAAATCAAGTTATTATAACATTTAATTTGAACAAACGTATAGTTATGTTTATGTAGCCACATTTGTAATCCAACTTGAATTTAGCACAACCACATTACAGGAAACCCATTCAAGGACAGTGAATGCTGTTTGGCTAATAACAGTGCCAGAAAATTAGGAGGCTTGTTCTAAATGTGAAATTATATATTGCTTTTTCGGCTCTGTCATTTTTACTTCCGTCTTCATCTCTTCCACTGAATCTGTTCAACTTTCTTGTCTTTCATCTCTTTCCTCCTTTTTCATTCCTATTTATTTGATAAAAATCAGAATCCTCAGCAAAATATGTTTATATCAATTAAAGACAGTAAGAGATCTTTGATACTAATATTAAGACACACTTGGTGTATATGTCAGTTCCTTAGGAATGAAAGATGCCATGAGGAAGTTACAATTACTAGCTATTACCTGCTACACCTACTTGGAAAAGGTGGGGGCTAGACCACATGAGCTGAGAATCACTCATTTTGTTGCTAAGACTACTTTCGTGGCTAGTTCTCTTAACCTGAACGATGTTATGGATTTCCTAAAACAAATCCTTCTTATCTGTAACTCACCTGGCTAAAGCAGTCTGTTGTTAGTATTTTGGACATTTTAAACATACACTGAGTCATAGTACCTTAAGTGACTTGAACATTTCCTGTTAAAAAAGAAGCTATTTTATAGGACACTGTAAAGCCTCTTTTTATTTGTGGAATCCATCCATATTAAAATGATAACTTCAGCAACCTTCTGTAGAGAAAATGGTGACTCTGACCTTTTATTCCATTTGGCCATGGATAAAAGAACTATAATTTCAGCAATCAAATCGCAAATGTGTTATTGTGCCTGTGTTCTTTATACAAAATGCCATTTCATCTGTCAGCTAATAACGCACCTTAATCCATTTTCAGTATACTGGTTATTTTTCTAGGAAATTCTCACATATGCTTTTACTTTTTATTTAATATAAAATAGAACTGTTGAAAATTCTCACACACATTTACAAAAATGTAGTTATCAAAACAGATTCATTTTTGAAAGTCATGGGGAAGTGGGACTTGCTTTGCGATGGTCTTTAGAGACCAGGAGCTTCTCCATGTCCTGTGTGTAATACACACAGTACTGTATCAGAAGACCAGGCTAGAAGCAACAGTAGTTAGTACATGATTCTGAGTATAGTTCATGCTTCTAACTTAAAAAATAGCCTTTTCCAATATGTTTCTGTAGGACGGGTTATACAGTTCTAAGGCAGAGAATTTGCTTACTATTTGTAAGGCCCCGGGTTCCATCTCCAGTACTGCAAAACACATTTTCTACTGAGAGAGCAACAAATATCCAAGGAACAGTGGTTTAAAGACTGATGAGCAGGACGCAGACAACCCCATCAAGCTTCACTGCTTGTATTGTTCATGCGGCTGTAAGCTTCAACTCACTAAAACATGTGCTCATAACCTTGACTTTGCTCCTCTTAACTTTTCTGTAGATTCTATTTGTCTTGCAGATGCACTGTCTTCGAGCATAGATGTTAGAGTCTTTGGGGAGTTTGGTTTTTCCTGTCATCACTAACCTTTATGCCCACCCTTCTTTCCCCCAGCAGCTTTGGAAGCTACTCTTTGCTTTGTTGCATCCCTGTGCTTCTCTGCTGTCTCTGTTTGCTTACACCACATTTGCCTGGAGTTTCTGACAAGAGAATGCTCAACTTCTTCTCCTCTTCCTCCTTCTGGAGTGTCTTATATGGTCTCAGCCTGGCATAGACTATCCTGGAAGTCACTGTGTAGTAAGCATGATCTCAGACTGAGAAGAGTTCTTTTGTCTCAGCCTCCCAAGTGCTGGAACTGCAGGCACGTGATGACACCATGCCTGGGTTTCCCAGTCTTACTGCAATTCAGACCTCCTCCAGTGAATCTTCGCGGATAACCTGCTCACACCAAAATTCTGTCTCCTCTGTACTTATGTGACACCTTAACACTGTGGTATAGAACTAGGCAGGATATCAGGCTTGCATGAGCTTTTGTTCCTAGGATTCAAGTATCCCAACTGGCTGAATTATAAGGCGGATATAATGTTTCCAGCCAGAAACATATACTATACATCCTCTAGTTATAGCTTTTTCATAATGCACCATGCAGCCAAAACACCACAGTTCTGTGAAGCTCATAATTTCTTTCCAGCTTTGTGCTCTCACCTTCTCTAACTCAGCTCACCTCACTTTTTCTCTGATCCCCATCCTTGAAGTATGGCTAATAGGTGAGGAGTTAGGAGACGGTGAAAATCTTGATGGAACATCCAATAGACAAAGACCAGTTTGGAAGTAACTTACTCATTCCCACATGTACTTTTGTTAGTCATTAGCCACTTTCCTGCACCCCGTTGTTGCTTTGTGGGAACAAAATTTCTCCCAACTGTCCTTAGTTACAACATAACTGGAAACACTCTCAAGCTAGAAGCATCATTGCGAGCTCTGGGTCAAAGGCTTTAGAGAAGTCTCTCTTAAGGAACATCAGACTTGGCACTATCTCCCTAGCCCAACGATCCCTAAACAGAGCAAACCAATGATCTTCTCCACTCCCAACATCATTGTAGAGAGCAATATGGTAAAGCAAACATAATAAAGATTATGGGAACAAAGGACATATAACCCCTATGTGTCCTTTCCTTACTGCATGACTCCCTATGAAATGGAGATAGACAGCTGCCTGCCACTCCCATCTCCAATGAGTTATTTTAAAAAATACTTGTTGCCTGCCCCACTATCACAGACACTCTGCTAGGCACTGTAAATACAATGGCACACCCAACAGATACTGTTCCTGCCCCCCATGAAATTTAAAATAAACAAGCTATGATAATAGTAAGAGTAGTGTTCACAACATATTTATTGCTCACAAAATATATATTTCTCTTTCTTCTCTCAGTTTTCAATCTTATAGGGTTAGGTGTTGAATGACATATATATATATATGCAATGTAGCATCACGTGTGAGTGTGTGTGTATGTATACATGTACGCACATGTACACACACTCAGATCTCTATAACTTTGGTTTATTTTATGCTAATTTCCATAGTTAGCCCTTGTGACAGGTTCTATTTATTCACATTTATTCATATATTCCTGCCAACAAAACAGGATGGACATAGTCCTTGAGCCAAATACCTTTAGAGGATTCCATTGACTTTACCATATCACAGTTTCCTGTTCCTAGTTCTCTATGGGAGACTATGACATACAATGTGATTTTCTGATTAAAATGAATCCCCAAAACATTATGTCTTAGGCTAGAGGCAATTGCCCTCATGAGACAATAAGATTCCTAATAATACCCTATCCTGTGGTCTTAGGGAATATCTCAGAAACATGATATCCCACACGTTGACTTTATGTTGAAGGCATTCTATGAGCCATATTTGCATATTTGATCTATTTGATCCTCCAGTATAAAGGACTCAACCCTCTGTGTCTCACATCTTTGTGCATGATAGTACTAGGAAACTCAAAGATGTGTAGTCAATTTAAGTGTGTTATTCTGAGATCTGTTTCATCGTGACGTTCTCTTGAGTTCCCGCCTTAACTCTAGCCCTACTCCCTTGTCATTGCATTAGTGTCTATTCTTCTCATCTCAGCCACAGTTTCTGGCAGTAACCTCCAGTCAATCCTGCTCCTCATTTTATAAAATTGTTACTCCAACATCGGTATTCTAGCATACAGTTGACCTTGTCACTGTTTTCTACAGTCCTTTTTAGTGACTTCTCTTTGTCTGTGCAGAATAATTGGATAATTCCTTCAAATGCTATATAAAGCCCTTGCTGATCGTTTCTGCTCTGTATTTTGTCTCAACTTCTGTTATATCTGTTTCTTTTCTAACCATCCAAAATACACACAGCTTTAGAACCTAACGTTTATTCATTCTATGCACATCTGTGTGCCAAGTACTTGTCTAGACACTGGGTATATCTTAGTTACAAATAGTGACAAAAGACCCTTCTATCATGGCATTTGCATCCCAGTGGGAGAAACAAATAAGAAATACATATACTCTTTCATTATTATCGCCTTTGTGTCTTTCTATATGCCATTTCCTCTGTCTGAAGTAATTTCCGTACTCCCTATTTTTCTAGAAATTGCCTATTCCTCTTTTAGGCATGTGTTTTTGAACATTCCATCTAAGGAGGATTTCTGCCTGCTCTCTATCTTTCTATGGTTTCTGGTTGCTGTTTCTCATTAGTTGCTTGACAGACTTGGCCCTCATGACATTCTCCCTTTAACAGGGCCATATCTTTTTCAGTTCTGTCTTCTCATTACTCATTTCTGTGCTGGCACATAGGCATGAACCAAAAAGAAAATGTTATAGAGACCATGAAAAAAATGAGAGGAAATGAAAAAAAGAGGGAGGAAGAAGAGTGGGAAAAAAGTGGAAAAATGGGTCAAAGAGAAAAAAGATGCACAATAGGAAGAAGAAAAGATTGAAGGAAGAGGTAGAGGAAACAAATTTAGTTCCACCACTTCTTAGATTGAAAGAGTTGTAACTGCTGTTTGACTTTTTGATTATATGCCAGCAGAGATTCAAGTAAAGAAAATGTCACCAAATTTAACAACCAAGCACTTAAAAAATAGAAGGAATGATTATTTCCTTCTGTAATTGCCCTTGTATATTATTGTCTCCACAACTTACTAAATAAAGTGGAACTGGAACCAGGGGTTCTGCTCAAACTATTGCACCAACCATAGACAATACATGCAGTAAACAGCGAACCCCTACTCAGATCTAGCCAATGGACTGGACATTCTCTACAGTTGAGTGGAGAGCGGGAACTGACTCTGACACAAACTCTAGTGTCCCATATTTAACTACTTCCCCTTGGTGGGGAGGCCTGGTGGCACTCAGAGAAAGGATAGACAGGCTACCAAGATGAGACATGATAGCCTATGATCATATAGTGGAGGTGGTGGTCCCCCTTGGTCACTGACATAGGGAGGGGAATTGGGTAGAAGTGGGAGGGAGGGAGGAATGGGAGGACACAAGTGACAGGATAGCAATTTAGATGTAATCTGAAAAAATTAATTAAATAAAAATAATTTTAAAAAGATATTAATGAAATCTCCCCCATACAGGTGAATTTAATCTTAACTTCACATCTTCTTGCTATGTAATAATTGTCGAAGCTTGCAAGAAGCATTTCTTTTTTTATTCACATCATTGTTCCAAGTAGCATCAAGATAAAATATAACAGTGTCGCAGCATACAAGATACAGATGTGGCTCAGGCTCTTAATGGATAGCTGAATTAGGCAAAGCATTTTAACTATTGGGGACAATTGCCTTGCTTCTCCTTTGTCAGGTCTGAGAACATACTATTTGAATGGTGATTAGTATAGACAGCCTTAATTTTCCTTTTATTTCCTCCAAACATACGATTTTGTGTCTTTCTTTGCTTATAAATAATCTCCATCATAGTCTCTCTATTGAGATGCCCTTGATGCTGATTGTCTAGATGTTATAGCTCACCACCCCTCAGGACTTGCTGTCATTCTTAAACCTCAGCCTTTCTTTGTCCTAAGACCATTTGCCAGTTCTACTACTCTTCCTGAGGAATTCTGTGATGATGAAGCCCTGACAAATATTCTTTTCCCTTAGTGGTGCTCCTTTATAGAAAATTGTAAAATTGCCCTCTAAGTTGTGTCTATTGGCCTCATAGTGTAACAAGTTTCAAAACCATGAAAATGTGGAAGAATGAATAACTGTAAACATGGGCCATTCAAGTGATATTAGGAACATATTGAATAGTTTTGGGACTATTGAAGGATAGTATAAAATTAGATTCTTATACCCCCTCTCCTAATATAGACAAAGTGAATTTTAGATATCGTAAAGTGCTAAGTTTAAAAGGAAATGAAAGAAAAGTTATAATAAAGTTAAATAATTCTTGAAGTCTGGGTCATTTTATTTTGGAAATGTAAAGGCAGAAATAAAAAGGAAAATGATTGACACATGACACATTTGACATATGAAATTTAAAAACAAAAGTAAAATCAATATCTCCCATTCACCAAATGTCAAAGCATATATATGAGGCCCTAGGTTTGATCCACTACCCCAGCCAGTACTGAAAAAGCAGAAAGAAAGTGGAGGATTTTTTAAAAGCCCAAATCAGCATTCATTACACTTCTTGGTGGGCTCACAAGAGCATCCATTCATTGGATTCCTCTTCATTTTCCTTTTGACCTCTTTAAAGCTGGACTTGAGAATGATGAACCCAGGATATTTTCAGACACTTTAATAGCTTTCATAATGGCTAGAATCACAGTGTGAGGCCCCGCACAGTTAATTTCTGGAGATGGAGAAAGAAGAGAATTATATCCATCGTTTAATTTTTAGGTTAAAAGAAACAAAAACATCCATTCAAATTAAGCTCCATGTTTAATGCCTGATTGAGAGTTACAGCTCAAAAAGGGGCTAGTTGATTCTGATCATAGTACATTATACATTGGCCTGAAATAAAAAAGAAAAGAAAGTAGAGAGAATCGTTATTGTTTCTTTTCTCCTTGAAGGTTCCTTACCACTTATTTGTTTCTCTCATTTCCAAGTATTCTTGCCTAAAGGTAATGTGGTTAACTGGAAAGGTATTTCCATTTTACCATTTCATAGCAAAACTCAAGAGGTTTCAAACAGGGAACAATCTCTTATAAAGTGCGAGATGACAGAAGATTGGAGGCATATGCTAAACCAAATTAATGAAGCCACCTAGCCTTTGTCAATCCAGGGAATATGTGCTTGGTGTTTGAGCTAGCCAATGGGAAGGAAAGTGACCAAAAATCTCTGTGCCAGCTATGAATAAATACTTTTCCAGATATTTTGTTTCCTAAGCTGCCACACACGAACTACTGCTGTGATACTGTTTGACAATAAAAGTGGTTAAAAAAATCTTTCAATGAAATGGATTCTAGCATACGTCTAGAAATTTAAAGAAGCATTTTGTGACTCATGAACAGGGCCCAAGGGCACTTGAGAGTGTTCAGTTTTCCTAGAAGTGAGTGATTAGAGACAGTCTCTTATTTTTAAAATTTTAATTTAGTATAATTTATTCAAATTACATCCTGATTGTTATCCTTCCCTTGTATCTTCCCATCCCCACCCTCCCTCCCTCATCTGCCCTATTCCCCTCCCCTAGACCTCTCACAGAAGGGAACCTCCTCCCCTACCATATGACCACAAGATAGGCTGCATCCCCTTCCTCTATGTGCCTACAGGGCCTCCACACCAAGGGGAAGTGATCAAAATTGGGGTTACCAGAGTTCATGTCAGAGGCAGTTCCCACTTTCCCCACAACCATGGAAAATGAGCTGTCCATTGGCTAGATCTGAACACGGGGTCTAGATTTATTGTGTGCATTGTCCTTGGCTAGTGTATCAGTTTGTACAGGCCCCCCAGATCCGCCATCCTTGATGGTCTACTGGTGGGGCTCTTGAGACCTCTGGGTTCTTCCATCACCCCCATTCTTCCATACCACTCTCATCTGAAGTCCAGAAGCAAATTCCAGCATCTATCTTGATTCACCACTGGGTGGAGTCTGTCAGAGGACTTCTATGTTGGGATAATATACATTTATAAGTGAGTACATACCATGTGAGTCTTTCTGGGTCTGGGTTACCTCACTCTAGTCCCATCCATTTGCATGCAAAGTTCATGATTTCCTTGTTTTTAACAGCTGAGTGGTATTCCATAGTGTAAATGTACACAGTTTCTTTATCTATTCCTCAGTTGAGGGAAATTTAAGTTGTTTCCTGTTTCTGGCTATTACACCTAAGGCTGCTATGAACATTGTTGGGTGAGTGTCCTTGTATGGTAGACCATCTTTTGGGTACATGCTCAGGAGTGATATAGCTGGGTCTTGAGTTAAACATATTCCCATTTCTCTGAGACAGTGCCAGAATGACTTCCAAAGTGGTTGTGCAAGTTTGCACTCCCACCAGCAACGGAGGAGTGTTTTAGAGTCAATCTCTTAAACCACCAGTAAGCAGATATTGAGTGCCTACTATGTGCCAAGAAAGTCAAATGGGGATTCTATTTCAGGCAGCTGAACTTTTAACTCCCATCTGCCTTCATTGTCTTAAGCATAAATCTGATCAAAACAAGCAAAGTAAATCTATTCTGGTGCTTTTTCATTCTTTCTCCACCTTCTAAATAGCACCCAGCAGCTGTGCTTAGCCTTTCTGAATACCATGGAAATCATTTACACATCTGATACTTTGTTGGGAATGTATTAATTGTTTTTCATCACGACAATGCTTTCTAATTAGCTTGAACAATACCCTTTGTCTCATGTTTAAAGAGACTTTGTGGCTGGAATGATTTCACTAATTTTGACAAGGGAGATTAGATTGGGAACTGATCTTTCTCTTGTTCTCCTTTCTTTGAGATTCGTTCTTTTTTTTACAGCTTTATGTTAACATCCTTATTTATATCTGATCTTTATTAAAAGTGTAACGGCTTGATAAAGTCTACCACTCTGCATCTCTCTTAGCAGGACTTCCACACTCTTTTGAGGATCTTCTGAAAGATATCCAACCTTCCTCCAGAGAAATTCACTGTTTCACATGTACATGTAAGTCAGCTCAGCCAGTACAGGGAGGCAGGTCCACAGTATGTGAGGAATGCTGAATTTCAGTGCTATCTAGGGACAACGCTTTAGATTGCCTTTGAAAATTATTTTAACCAAAGCATTCAGGTGTTGAAGAAGGTTGAAGAAGGGAGGGAGAGGTGGAGTATATTCTGAGGAAGTTCTAAGGAAAACAGTGTACAAGTTAGTGACAGAGCCCAGTCTTTCCATTCTTTCATATGAGAAAAGTAAGTCACAAAAAAAAGAGATGACTAATAAGAGGTCATGTGCTCCTTCATTGACAGAGCTTGAACTTTAACATTTGACACCCAGTGAATATGGGCGCGGCATATCTAAAAACACTAATTGAAATAAAATCATCATCATTTGAGCAATGGGAATGGAGACTGCAACTGACTTCTGTGTTGTGGATTACACCTGGTTTTATCCACGTCTCTTGTCTTAGTTTCCTATCTCAATTCATGATATGTCATTTATTATACCAAATATCATAATCAAAAGCAGTTCCTTTGTTCTCAACAGACTATATCCTGCTAGTTTTGCACAAACAGAACTCCAATCCCATAATTTTTAAAGTAATAGCAGCAAGCCATGCCCCTGGCATGTCACCTGCTGGACTTTAGGTCACTGACTGTCTAGACAACCCAGAATATTACTGTGTTGTTCTCCACCCCTATCCTCCACCTTACTTTGTCACTGTCAAGAATTTGCCTTAAATCCTTCTGCTGTGACTACTTGTTGTGAACATACTTATGAATCAACAAGCCTAGGTTTCTGTGGTCTTCCTTTCTGAATATAGATTCAACAAGAAAACTACTTCAGAGTATCAGAGTCAAGAGAGAGTGAGAAATAAAGCCAAGAAGGCAAAAAATGTATTAGAGAAAAGGGGGCCCTGAGACTTTCTGATTTGAAGACTCATGTTTCTTTGGGTGCTCTTTCTCTCAAATATGTCAGAAACAAAGTTAGTTCCCCTACCACAGCAGTGATCTATTTAAATATACCTTAATATGGTTCAAGAGACTACAAAATGAATGAAAGATTGTCCAGCTAGAGATCTAAACCAGGAGAATACCATGGCCTTGTGAGTAGAGATGAAGATTTTGAATTCAGTCAGATATGAAGGTGAATCCTGACTTTGTCACTACCGTAGGACCTTAGAAGAGTTAATTTACCTTTTTAAGCCTCCAAGATATCATCTGTTCAAATAAAAAAATATAATTCCCACATTAGTAGACTACTCTGAAGATTCAGAGATAGACTGCATAACAGACTATCTTCCCTGAAATCTCACAATTGACTTCATATTCTTTTCTTTTTTCTGTGTGTACACATATACAATTGTGTGTGTTGGTGCACAGGCATGTTGGAAACCCAAAGTGACACTGGATATCTTGTTAAATTGACTCCAGCCTTTAAAACACATCACACACACACACACACACACTATATATATATATTCTTGAGAATATCAAAATCATCTCAAGAGCTATTTTTTAAGTGTAGAACCACTGATGTTGTTTATATCATTGTAGTTTGACTGTGTAGTTCTTTGATATTTCCTTTTTTATGCTCATAGCAGCTTTATTTGTTTTTATTATAGTTTATTCATATTACACCTCTATTGTTATTCCCTGACTTGTATCTTCCCTTTCCCTCTCCCTCTCCTCTTCTGTCCTATTCCCCTCTCCTAGACCTCTGACAAGGGGGTTCCTCCTTCCTCACCTGACCACAGCCTATCAGGTCGCATCCAGATGGCTTGAATCTCCTTCCTCTGTGATCCTGCAGTGCCTCCCCACCAAGGGGAAGTGATCAAATCTCTGGCACCAGAGTTCATGTCAGAGGCAGTCCCTTCTCTCCCAACAACTGTGGAGAATGAGCTGTTCATTGGCTGTATCTGAAGAGGGGGGTCTAGGTTCTCTGCATGCATTGTCCTTGGTTGGTGCATCAGTTTGGGCAGCACCCACCCTGGGTCTAGATCTGCCTGCCTTGATAGTCTCCTTGTAGGGCTCCTGAACACTCTGAGTCCTTCCATCCCCTCATTCTTCCATCCCACTCTCAACTGGAATCCACCAGCAAGTCCCAGCATCTGTCCTGATCATCCCAAGAGTGGAGACTCTCAAAGGACATCTATGTTGGGCTAACATCCACTTATAAGTAAATATGTACATTTCTGGGACTGGGTTATGTTACTCAGGATGATATTTTCTCGTTCCATGCATTTGCCTGGAGATTTCAAGATTTTCTTGTTTTTAATAGCTGCCTGAACACTCACCCCAAATTCTCTATAACGTTGGAACATCATCTTCAGTCTTAGAAACTGGATCACAAATGCTATTCCTAGCTTGTTTAACCATTTTCCTCAATTTTATTTGGGCCCCTACAAAGGTATTATTCACCCCAAATCAGGCTGAAGAAACCATAAGAGAACGATACCCCATTTCCCTTAAGGGGGCTTAGTTAGGATCTGGGTTGTTTTCTTGGGTGATAGATGTTTATTTTCATTGGGGTTGGTTATAAGATATTATTGCTCTTATTTAGAGAGAAAATAAGGCTGGATTCAGAGATGTCTCTCTTTTCTTTTATCTTTCATTCTTATGTTTGGAAATAGGGGTTGAAAGAAAGAAGAGGGAATATAGAAATATATAGGGATGATAGGACAAAAAGTAGATTATTGAATCTATTCCACAACTTAAGGCCTTAATTTTTAGCCACGAGGTTATTTTTAATTCATTTTTTATTTCTAACTCAGAGCTATTATGTGATTTAAATGAATAAGAATAACATTGCTTCTTAGTACATGGCATAGAATCAAGTTGTATCTGCTGCAGTTATAATAATTTTCATTCATAGTGTACAGTTTCACAAAGAGATTTTAATGCCAGAGACAAATACAAAGATAGTTACCTTATTTGTCCTTATACCAGCTTGTAAACAGAACCATGGAATTGAATTGATCCACCAAAAAGAAATATTCTCAATTTACAGACATAGTTTTCTATATACAAGTGTAATGACTCATCTTTATACTTTTATCATTAGTAATGACAAAATGTTCTGGAACAGATATAACAGACATGTTTATATAACTATGAGCCATAGAGGACAATTTCATTCAAAACTGTAATTAGATGGGCAGACACATGTAATGATGTCCCAGAAATGTGATATTCTAGGTATGTATAAGCAAATATTTTATTTGTTGATATTTTGGTTTTGTATTATTTGTTTTGAAATATAATCTTGCTAAGTACTTAGATTACCCTAAACTGCTTCTACCTCCTTGCTGCTAGAGTAACAGAAATGTCACCATGCCTTCCATTTAGATGATTTTAAGCCATGATGTGCAGTAAGGAAAGCTAGGAGTTTGAGACAAAATAAACACAGAATTCTAATATGTGAACACATTACTTAATTATTATGATCCCAATTTCTATCAATTCCAAAATGATGTTTTAATGTAAATTGGAAATATTCTTGGTGTTTAATGCGCTATGGCTATGCAATCTGGTGCATAGTAGGCAGTCAAAATGACTATTGTTGTTTATCTTCATATTTGTTATGACCTGTGTTATTACTATTATACTTAAGAGCAAACTAAGGTGAGATACTGAATTTCAAATTAGTTATATCTGGAAAGCAATGAAGGCTAGTTCTATTTTTTAAATGGATTTCTCCTTAGTATTGGAAATTTGTGTTCACAAAATATATCCATTTGATACATGAATTGATTTTGCAGGTCACTCATTGACTTAATGCATTTTAGAGTCATAGAGGATGCTCCGTGGCTTTTTTCATGCCTGGATTATAGAATCATATTGGAATGAGTCTGCATGATAAGGAAAAATGAGTCTTTTGCTGGAAACACTTCCTTTTTGAACAGCTTACTGTTTTGGTGAATGGGGGACTGTGGGCTCTAGATAACACATCTAAACTGTTTCTATCTTTTGTTCATACATTCAAGATGGATATAGGGACAAAACTGTATAAGAAAGAGTATTTACTTTGCTTTGTGAAGGTATCAAAGACTTAATCAAAGACTTTTAGATCTTGTGTATTTATATTTGTGCTCATACTCTGGTCTCAGTCTACTTATGGGAGTTTACCACTTCCTTGACACAGTAAAGCATTTATTGTTCCCCCAATAACGTCCAAGTTTACATTGTTCTACAACTTTATTCATGATATGTCACTTGAAGAACCATCCTTTCTCTATTTGCTAAAGTATATTTTCCCAGAGCCTTTGATCAGTTATGATTCTTACTATTCCACTGGAGTGGAAAGATCACAGATTTCTTTCCATCACTTGTAAAATATAAATAGCAATGCCTGCCTAAATAATAAGTATGTTTGATCCTTGCTACTTCTCCTAACTTATTTGCTCATTCTCCTTCATTTTGCCATCATTTTGGAATAAGAACAATGGTTCTGTTTTAACTAGTTCAGGGGTTACGTGAAACACTATGCAGTGACATTTATAAACTGTAAAATAGAACATGGCCCTGCCATTTGTACATCATGATGTATGTGAAATGAAATTGCCAGAAAAATATAGTTTTCTTCACTTGGAGTTTTGACTCTATAAGCTAAGTTATAAAATACATTTGAATTGAAATATTTTAGAACCTTTTAACTCAAGAGTTTTAAGACTCGTGTGTATTTTGTCTTAATGTTTCAGTGTGGACCATGATTTGGGGAAATGTGTTGTCTATTGATTAAAATGCTCCTGTATGTGGAAACATAATATCCTTAAGCATAGCTGCTTACTCTTATAAAACCCAAAAGAATCTACCTCTTAACATCACAATTACTCTTCTTCTGGGATATATTCTTCAAGAAAATTTTTCTTACCCTTGGAGGTTTCTGTAAGGGGGCCTCAGCATACATTCCTTGTCCTGAGTTGTCAGGGGTTTTTTTCTTTTTCTTTTTTTGTTTTGTTTTGTTTTTTGATACCCTCTGATTCAACTATTAATGAGGTTTTTTTGGTGAAAAAGTCAATTGTAGAATTATATCTTAGTTTTAGTTCATTGTATAGTTTTCTAGGCATAGCATGGAAATTGTTTTAGAATGAGTCTTCGTATCAAATCATGGTGGGTAGTTTATAGGCATTGCTTGGTTAACACAAGGATGTAGGTAAACACAAGGACATAGGTATACCTATTCCTTCTAGCTGGGAAAATTAACCTCTTTGGGATGATATGATAAAACACATCACATAGCAGATGGTACAAATAATAAAATTTGTTTTTTTCATAGTTGTGGAGGCAGTCTGAGATCAGGATGATGGTCCCTGTGAGGTTTTTCTCTTTGTCATAAAAGTGGCTGATTTCTTCCTTTATCTTCATACGATCTTTCCTCTGCCCGGCCGCATCTATTTCCTAATTTATTTTATTATAAGGACACCCATCAGATTATATTAAAACCCCACAAATATGAACTCACTTAAGTTTAATTATCTGTTTATTGACCCTTATATCCAAATACAGTCACCTGGTAAAGTACTGGGCATTAAGACCTCAATGTGAAGTTTTTGGCAGACCACAACTTCCCAATAGCAAATTTGTGACCATGATCAAATGGATTTGCATTCACCTTGTGACAGATTTACTATTTAGTCTTGCCTAACTACATCTCAGATCCTCTAAGGTATGTGAGTTTAGCCTCTTAATATATACATAGGCATTACTCAGACACAAATCAGAGGACATCCTTGGCCCAGAAGAGGCAAATGAATCAAAGAAGTTAGTACTTGGAACACATATACTATCTATTTAAACATTTTATGAAGATTGTAATGTTTAAACTTTACTATCACTTAGCAAGATAATTTGCTTCTCATGTCACTAATGAGTAAAATAACATTTAGAGATGCCAAGGTAATTTACTTAAAGGTACAAAACTACTAAGTGCTGGACTTGAGATTCAAGGGCAAATGTGATTTTATTTATTTATTTATTTATTTATTTTGGTTTTTCAAGACAGGGTTTCTCTGTGTAGCCTTGGCTGTCCTGGTCTCACTTTGTAGACCAGGCTGGCCTCGAACTCACAGCGATCTGCCTGCCTCTGCCTCCCGAGTGCTGGGATTAAAGGCGTGCGCCACCACCGCCCGGCTACAAATGTGATTTTAAATCCATACTCTTCCTACATACATCCTTTATCTGGAATTGAGAAGATAAGTTTTCTTTTCCTCATTTGAATCTGTTTGATTAAATGAAAAAATCAATGGAAGAGCATCTAACATTTTACAGTTATAGTTTACTCATGTCCATTTAACATATACCCATGTTTAATATAAGTTGTTTATAGTCTTGCCATATGTGCTGCCTTTGTTTAACTTGTGAGGCAGGCTCACACAATGAAACAATCTGGAAATGGTCACAAAAATGTTTAATTATAAATTGGAAAAAGATTTTGGAGATGATAGTTCAGAGAACTTTTTCAGCCACACTGATGTAATGAAGTGATTCACATTTGTCCTATGGCCTTTGCACTCAAGGTCCACTGTTTTGTGTAACAACACATTGCTTTATAGTATCCAAATGGTTTGTTTGAATTGTTTCTTATGATGTTTTCCTCCAATATCCATGGGATAAACTACAACCATTCCAGGTCTCTGAATGATGCTTATGAATGGCTCAGTTCCTGAATATTGATTCTCTTCTGAGCAAGAGGGTGTTAGCAGTTTCAGTGAAAGATAAAATGCATTTCAGTACCAGAGGGCTATTTAAAACTAAGGATGGTTGTGAAGATAACAATGTTTCCTTCTACTGAACTCTTTTCACAAAAACATATTGAACTGATCAGTCATTGGTTGTTACATATACATTCCAGATTTAGAAACTGGAGTTCAAAGAAGTTAAATGCAGCCAGAGCAAACAGCCAAGTCTTTTGATCACTCTCAACTTGCTTTCTAAATTATTCATTCTAAGTTTGGCGTGCTGTGGTCATTCACTTTCAACTTTGGGGCACTTTTTTTTCTTTTGCAAAATGTTATATGTGACAATTAATAAATGCTTACTAGTTTTGAATGGCCAAGCAATTGCCTCTTTCATATTGGATTTATGAAGCAGAACACATTAATGGACTGAATCCACTTCTCAGTTTTCCTTCCTAGTCTTTTCCTCTTGATGTTATTTCATATCAAATAATCACCATGAATTGAATTCTATTGCTGTGCTAGATGCTATCTGTACAATTGTTATAATATTCATACTATTTCTTTAAGGGAGGTATTATCTATCTACCTTACAAATGGGGAAAATGACTCTTGGATTGCTTAAGTAACTTTTTTTTATTAATTAAACATCTTTACATATACATTTATATTATTACACATACATACAACAGACTACCGATAGCAAGAAGAACCATGACACAATTAGGAATTATATAAATGTTACTTTTTTAGTGTTTTGGCTATTTGTATTTGACAGCTTTGAAGAAAACATCTTTCCTATCTTGGTGCATCCAAAATTTTGAATGTAAACCAATCTCCATCACATCTTGTCATTATCAACTTAAAACATCTATCTAGACCTAAAAACATCTTAACCCCTAAACAACTAAGCTTCCTTGTAAAACTAAACTACCTGGTCTTCAACTCCATCAGAGACTTGAGAAAGAATAAACTTGATTACCTGAGTATGCCAGGAGTGCAGGTTAGCAGCCTTTTAAATGAGAAAATGACAGAGGCAGTTTTCCACCTGAATAGTCACCCAAATCTCCCTACGATGTTGGAACATTTTCTTCAGCCTTCTGGCCCATATATCACAAAGACATACTTGTGAGGCAGGAACTATTGAGGACTTGTTTACCCTGTCTAGGCAGAGTTTGGCCATGAACTCTGCCTGCATCCAAGCTTGCCCCTTTTTTAGGCAGAATTCTGTCAGCAGTAGAAATGAGGACCTTTTGCCTAGTGGCTTGTTTGCCACATTTGATGCCATCTCCATAAGGAGGTTCTTTGATGCTCATCATCCTCTTTGAGGTAGGCTTGGTGTTTCCAAAAGTTAACATCTCTTGTTGTCAGTGAATCTTTAAAATAATAAAAACATTTTAAATGCAATATTCTGCATGCCTCTGAGGTTTTTGTAGACATTATCTAACTACCCTACTTTATCTTTCTAAAGAATCATAACTATTTGCCACACCTAAGATGTATATTTTTGTGATAAAAGTAGACTAGTAATTGACATGACCATTATTTGATCAACTAACAATTAATTTTTATAACTTAATTATCCTAAACAGCCTGCAATAGTAATTTCAAAGTATTGGAAGTAACTGAGTTAGATTAGTACCATACCTCATATTAGAATAGATCTATATATAATGTGTGTGAGGAATAATTTTACCTTTGAATCTTATACCAATGTATCTAGAATTTAACTTGTTTTCCATCTATACACAAAATTCTATACCAGTGAACTAAAAATAACCTTTTGAGTGACAAGTGGGTCATTAAGTTGAGGTGTAGATTCACTAATCTACTCTCTGTTCTATCTTCCCTATATATTTCTATATCCCCCCTTTCTTTCTTTTCAATCCCTATCTCTAAACCTAAGAATGTAAAATAAAGGAAAAGAGAGACATCTCTGAGTCTAACCTTGTTTTCTCTCTAAATAAGTCCAATAATAGCTTGTAACCAACTCCCACTGATAATAACCCTCTATAGTCCAAGAAAGCAGCCAAAAACTTACCTGACCCCCATTAAAGGAAATGGGCATCATTCTCTTGTGGTTTCTTCTGATTGATTTGGGATGAATAGTACCTTTGTAGGGCCCAAATAAAATTGGGGAAATGGTTGTCCAGCATTTGTGCTTCAGTTTCTAAATGTTATGAAATTCCAGGCTTAATTTGAGTCCTGTGTGGGACATTCTGAAATGCTGGACCAGTTGAGATTGGAAGCTTTCTTTGAAAGTATCCTGGGAGCTGTCTTGTTCTGATGAGGAACAGCAATTGAAGCACTTGATGCTGGAACATGAAGGATACAGGATGTCAGGGTCCAGCATGTTGAGAGGAATGCATCCTGTCATGTCTGATCCAATGTCAGTGTCTGGTTCTTCTGTTCTGAAAGCATATCAATTATCACAAGTTATACAGTCCTAAAATTATAAGTGTATAAGGTGTGCTTGATGCACAGAACAATTAAGGCTCTTTGTGTGAGCAGAGAAATAAGACATCTGTAAATTTTCGTTCATGTCATGTGAAGAATGCATCTTGTTAAGTAACTTTTATTCCCAAAGTCACATCGTAATTTGTACAGTCAAAACTTGGACTCTTAGTCTGCCCGCAGACCATTATATGTCTTTAAATTCAGTGAAATGATTTTTTTAAAAATCTGATTCATTTGGAAATTATATCTTGGAGGGAGAGGTCCATGTCTTAAAAACAGATTGAGAAAATATTCAATCTTAAAAATTAAATAGAATAAGCACATCTACATAATCCAGTCAGGCAACAATCTTATTGTTGGTTAGATAACTTATATAAAGTTTTAAAGTTATGGGAGCTTATGTTAGAAGCCCCTCTGAGTATAACTTAGAGGCCTTATGCATACATGGAGTGACCTTCTCTACTCATTCCTGCTTCATATATTTGGGGAGAGGGCTCTTATCTTCCTAACCAAGCAAATCCCCCTTTCCTTGTAACTATTTCTTTTTGTTTACATAAAATACCTTAATGAAAAGCTTAAGACAATAGATCTCAGTGCCTAGATGCTTTCTTGATTAGGGGTATCAGAAATTAGTACTAATTACTATCATAATGTATACTCATTGGAATAGTGTGCCCCTTCAACTGGGATATTTTGTACTGTTCAATTGAGGAGGCAGCCTTACCAAACTAAGCAGACTTCCTTCACATCCATGACCCATATGGTCTGTACACATCTAATCCATTCTTCTGTCATTACCTCTAATGTATTTGCATCATGAGGTATCACAAAGGTCAGTATGTGTGCTAGACAAACAGTCTATATAAGTTATTTTAGTACATATTTTTTAGAACTCAAACTTTGCATCATATTGAAATTTTTCTTACTGCAAAGTAGTGTATAATATAATTTTGGGTATAATGAAAAAGAATGCCCAAGACCTTCATTATACTAAAGTTCCATCCTGTATTTTAGGTTGCTACTTGTAGTTATACTCTGACTTCTCCAAAGTGTAGACTGTTTTGGTCTGCTCAACATAACATCTCTGCCCATGTATCTCATAGAAGACCAGTCTGTATCCTTAATGTCATTGCTGCCAATAGTGTTAATGCCCGGCTGCTGTTCGGAGGAGGTCCAGGGTAGGGTCTCTAGTGCTGGATGTGGATGCTCTTCCAGTTTGCTTCATCTCTTGGGTGGCCAGAGCTGATGGCTCAGGCAACCAATCAGGACTGAAAGAAGAAAAAGGAAAGGGAGCCCAGGGTTTCTTCTCTAGGGACTGGCTATACTGTGGCAGCGAGGAGAACTTAAACTGACCACAAGTTTCCTATAGATGAGGCTGTAAAAGTAGCTTCTGGCTAGAAACTGCACAGGGGTCATAAAAGGAGGCTTTTTGATCTGTAGATAGGCCTCTTTGCGGAGATCTCCAATAAGTTGGTGTAAACTTAAGCTTATTAGCTATAGAAGGCTGATGGCCCTGAGTCTGCTAACTTATTTGGGAATCTACAGCAAAATAAGAAATAAGAGAGAGATAGAAAATAAACCACTCACACACATACACTCAAGAGAAAAGGTAGATGGAATTAGACATCTTGACTTCAACTGAAGTCAGGTTTCCCAGTTTTCAGCACATACATTCAAGATAGAAGGATCAAGAGAAGAGGTGGATTAAGTCAGGCATCTTAACTTCAACTGAAGTTAAGCTTCCCAATTCTCCCAGCCACGTTTATTGTAGAAGGCCATACTTATACTTCTGAGAAAAGGGAATTACCTTATAGTCAAAAGAGTACAATTAATCACAAAAAGAGATGAATTCTAAAATATAACAGGTTACATGTTTTAAATCTAAACATTTCTTATCTATCTGTCCATTACATAAGTTCATGGTGAGTTCAGAATGACGAAGGTTGACAGGGTCTAAGGTTAACAGGGTCTGAAACTTACAAGAGTATACGACATCAATTAGGATGGACCTGACTGTACATTATCCAGCTATCTCTTAGTTCATTATGAGCTCAGGACAATAAGTTTATCTGCCTTTCATTCTAAGAAACAGAGTAAAATCAGACATCTCTATGTAACTTCATTCATACAGGCGAAGTTTAAACAAACTTGCCTATATTTATGGTGAAATACCAGGATTCGTGGTGCCATCTGCAGTGGAGGCTTATCTGAAGCCACAAATCTGCTAGTAGGCTATCCTTAGTGAGGCATCTGGAGGTCCACAAAGGTATTTATTGCGGCCATAAACTAACTTTAACTTTTAAAACTACTTGAATCAAATCAGGAGTTCCATAATCAGGGATTAATTCATCTGAATAACAAACACTGCATCTTTTAACAAAATCCTGTAGGAAGTTTGCTCAATCAGAGCTGGTCAGTACCCAGAAGATAACAATTCACACCAATGCCGGATGTATTTACTTTTGGTTTTTCAAGACAGGGTTTCTCTGTGTAATCTTGGCTATCCTGGACTCACTTTGTAGGCTGGGCTGGCCATGAATATAGTCCTGGCTGTCTTGGACTTGCTTTATAGACCAAGTTGGCCTAAGACTCACAGTGATCCACCTGCCTCTGCCTCCCTGGGTGTTGGGATCAAAGGCGTGTGCCACCATGCCCGGCTCTAATGCCAGATTTTAGAAAGATGCAGCAAAACACAATTGACAGTGTAGTAAGAGGTTGGAAGCAATTCTGGGATACATCAGGGTACAGACTTTGGAAATACCAGATCCCCTCCAGAGATCTCTCATGCCTACTGGACTTCCCCAAATCAATGGCTCCTGACAGCATGTCAGAGACTGGAAGCAGTTTGGGGGTGCATCGTGGTACAAGACCTTGCAAACACTAGATAACCTCGTAGACATCCCACATGCCTAAGTGGCTCTTGGCACAATAGATTTAATGGAAGATCAAATTGGAAAAGGAAAACAGTGCATTGCATAACTAGCAAATATAGGTAATGAGGCAATGAAGGATACATTGTTGCAATATTAAAATAGCTTTACTATTCTCATGGTAATTGAGTTAATTCATATATAATCAGCTAGTTAAAATCCACTCACAAATCACTGGGTAATGTTTATCCTTCCAAATATAGACCACCTGAAGCAGGAGAGATTGCCCAGATGGTAAAGTGCTTTATGCACAAACATGAGATCTCCAGAAACCACAGGGTAAAGAACATCTATAATCCTGAGCACAGGGTGTCAGAGACAGGATGATCCCTGAGGCATGTGGACCAACTACTCTTATGAATCCATTATTCCTAGGTCCAATGACAGATCCTGTTTAAGAAAACAAGGTGGAGAGCAAGAGAGGAAGCAGACACTTAAGGATATTTATATGAATCCTGTGCTCATATGTCCATCCTTACCTGCATGCACATGCAGATGTTACATAAATTTATATTAATTGCTTCTTAAATAGAAAAATACTTATGAGTGCCACCTGGCCTCCCCATCCAGGGGACGTGGTCAAATATATATACCAGGCTACCAAGAAGAGACTTGATACCCTATGAGCATATACAGGGGGAGGAGGTCCCTCTCAGTCACAGTCATAGGGGAGAGGAGTAAGGGGAAAATGAGAGGGAGGGAGGAATGGGATGATACAAGGGAGGGGATAAGAATTTAGATGTAATATGAATAAATTAATAAAATATATTTTTAAAAACTTATGATAAAATTGCCACTATCAGTAAAAGTGTAAAATATAGGCATATTTCAGGTTCATTAATACAGAAGCTACTTTAAAATCTGTCATCCCAAAATTAGATTTCCCAACTTTAAGATATGCATATGTACACGGTCTGCACAGAAGGAGTGTGTTGGGGGATTTTTGAGCTAGAAATGACAGTCTATTTTCCATCATTAGGGTGTCTTTAGTTTCTGCTGTATTCCATGCTTTGAAGAGTCATGCCTATCAAAAATATTTATATTACCTCATAGTTCCTGCTCTCCACTGTTTGTTGCTCAGAGTCATTAATGACTACCCATTAAAATGTCTGGTTAGCCTGAAATTACAAATATGGTCAACATAGTTTGCCCAGGACCTGCTCAAAGCAAGAACATTAGATGGTTAAATTATCTTGGGGCTAGTTTGACTTTCTTAGGTTTTACACCATCGTGACCTTTTTCAGTTTTTTGTGGATATCCTTTTATTGTCTGCTCCCATAGAGAAGTCCAAGAAACCAAGAGTTAGGAGAGAAAAGTGATTACTCATAAGTCAAAGAATACCATAATGACAAAGGGGCACCAAACTCACATTTCCTAAGCCTCAGACATATTCCTCCATACTCACAGTTGTTGTGTATCTTCCTCTAAGAGCTTAACACTGAATTTGAGTTTTTGATGTCATGAGCTTCTCAGTGAGGAAGCTGGACAGAAGAAACATCATATTATGTCTGAGGATCTTTAAAGATGACAGAGGGCACCACAGAACCTGAGATGAGCTCTATTCCTGCAGAAGAGACACTGCTTTAGGAGTGAACTTCAGATGGCTTCAGTGTCTGTCTGTGCTCCTTCTTCAACTGAATACATCTGGATTACTTCCTTATCACACCGAATTCACCTGCCTCAACTAGGAAAGTATTTCACAGGTGTTTGGTGAGTTAACAGAAGGAAAATTACTTTTCATGGGGTTATATAGGAAATATATTTTTTAATCCATGAGAGAGTCAGTAGAAAAGATGCAAATTAATGCTAATGGATAATTTTGTCACAGATTTATAACTAACCCCTGTCTATTCTGTGCTTGATTTAAATAATCACCTAATACACCATCTCGGCTGTTGTTGCTCTTGTTATTCACCTAGGTAGTTAAATGGTACCCATGTTATCCTGTTATACTTTGTCCCTGAGAGAAGAAAGGGAAATGGATTTAATCTCAGCAGCTAAGAGCTCCCTCTGATGCTTTCAGCTCCTTCACCATGGTGGCCCTTGCTAAGGAGGTGTATCCTTCCTAGTCTTACTACATAAAGCTATAGTGAAGGCATTATAGATGTTTGTATTTTCCTTTCTTTTTAGGCTGATCACTCTGTATATTGCTGGTCAGATGCTCTGCTAAGTGAACATGTTCACTGGACACTCTTAGTTTCGGGGATGCATATACATCATGTGTGTTTCCTCAGTTCACTTATTAAAGCTCCTATAAGTTTTTTGTTTTCTCTTTGCAATGTTGAGATACAGACTCTATTGTAGGTGGCTATGCACTACCTGGCATATACTTTGCCTGTTTGTATTGCTCTGAGTGATTTATGGAGAGCCTGCAAAACTAGATGTGGAGGCCCTACGTCACATTTCACACTGGCCCTGGCAGGATTCTCAAAGACCATCATCACAGACCTTTGTCTGTGGGAGTAATCCAGGGACACTCTTAATCAAAGTCCTTGGGGTCATTTGATATCCAAATTATCTGGCTACTCAACAGTCCTTGTCTTTGTTCCTCAATGAAACAAACAAACAAACAAAAACCCCTATGTATAGTGTTGTTCTTATGGAAGGTTTACCATTGTTAAAAAATAGGAAGATATTGGGGAAAGAGCACTACAGTGGAGTTTTTATGAGGTTCATGAATAAAGGAAAATGTAGAATAGTCGAATGCTTACAGAGATGATTCCAGGCTCATATGAAAGAGTCAATCCTGTAAATATCCTTAAGAGAAAACATCCATGTTGAATGCCAAAACAAACCAAATTCTCAAAAAGTACAATTTGTAAAGAGTCTATGTAATGACAATTTCATCAGTTGTATTCTTATTGAAATATTAGAGGGTTTGGCCTTTGTGCACTCAGAAACTAGAACACACCTTTGAGTCTAGCTAAGACAAGATTCCTAATGAACAGTACAGAGATTTCACATTTGAGCAAAAAATACTGAGATGGGTTCTTTCATATGGACATGAAAACTTAGTTTTGTGGCTAGCAAAGAAAAGTCCACTCTTTTTAATGTTTTTTTCAGGGAAGTTGTGGGAGGAGGGAAACAAAGTGGACATTTTATTGTTGTTTAAATAATGAAGACTGTTGGTCCCTGATGTGTAGGTGATTCAAAGCTGACCTAAAAAGAAGGCTGTAGGTGGCCGCCAAGATGCTCATTTCATTTTTCAATTACTGTGTAGTTGTGTATGGGGTCAAAACACCTACCCTGGCTATTTGAAGGGCACCTCTCTTTGCCAATGAAGATAGCATCTTCTTCTTTTTGACTCACAGAGATACTTTGTTCCAGTGGAGACAGTGTGTAGGAATGGGAACATGGGTTTCAGCATCTCAGCTCTTTCATTTGTTCCATATTTACCCTGGAACAGATGATTCATCCCTTTCAACCCCAGTCCACTTGTTGGAGAAATGGGGAGAATAGGAGTATCAACTTCTGATACTCTAAACTCATCTAAAACCCTTCTTTGCAGGATACAGATCATAAGTATATTTGTTCAAGAAGATACTACTGACAGTAAGTGCTGCCTTCAGGAACAAGACTGTCAATTTTGTTGAGTCTACTTCTTTAAAGTGAAAAAGTCCCCTTTTTAGAGCCCAAACAGACCATGAATGTGTCTCTTTGGCTTTGAATTTGTAAATGGCATCCTAGAAGATGTTCGGAGTTTTTGTATGTAATGAAGGTTTACAATTTTGAGCTACAAAGGAGAGAAATGCCTGATTTGGATCTTTCGTGGGGTCATTGATTTATGGCTTAGTTTCCACAAATATATTCTCACTTGTGGTTTTGGTACTGTTGCCAGGTGATCAGAGGAAGCCCAGATGCTTCGTATCCTGGTTGTCTAAATCAAGCATGGACACCTTTGGAAAATGCAATTTCAGACACTTGGCTGTTATTGTTTTAGAGAGTAGCTTTAAACATCATCCTCTATCCCCTAAACATTTTGAAACAAAACAAAATGATGCTTATGTTTAAAGCCAATCACTCAACACAGGGAGATCTTAGCAAATCTGCATTGGACAATCCTCTCATCAGTTTGTCTACTTATAACTTTGCTCCACACTCTAGCCTTGCTAGAAAATATAACAATGTGATATACATGAGAAATGCTTAAAGTATAACTGAACAGTTTCTTGGGAGGACATCTATGTGAGCCTTAAATATGAATATTTTGGATGGAGAAATCTGTACTTAGATGTTTCCTTTATTGGGAAATAACAGAGTTTGTTGCAATTCCTACTTCATGTATTCCAAATTGTCTCTCACTTTTTATATCACAACAAGGTCATTAATTGCACATGTCATTATTGTTGGGATATCTAATGGAGAATAATTATCTTGATTCTGTTGCAAAATCCACTACAGATCAGACCATCATGCCTTATTTCTCTGAATTCAGTTATCTGACTTAACCAAAAACAGTGTATATAACACAAACATTTTGATCTCTCTGTCTCTGTGTCACTGACTCTGTCTCTGTCTGTTTCTGTCTCTCTCTATCTCTGTGTCTCTGTCTGTCTGTCTGTCTGTTTGTCTGTCTGTCTGTCTGTCTGTCTCTCTCTCTGTCTGTCATGTGTGTGAACTCATGCCCACGTGTTGAATTTGAGTTTGAAAAGATATATATATATATATGTGTGTGTGTGTGTGTGTGTGTGTGTGTGTGTGTGTGTGTATGTGTGTGTGCGCGCGCGTGCGTGCATGCATCTGTGAATGAAATGGTGGAGATCATAAGTATTTTCTCTATCTTTACCACAAGAGCAGCCGTGTAAGAACAATTGAGAGAGAGGTTCTAGTTTTGTAAGGTGTTTCCTCAAGCAGAAGTAAAAATTTACTGGTAGTGACTTGGAAATGAAGTAGTGAAGATATGTAAAGCAGTCTAAGTTGTCTAAAGATTGGATGGAGTAAGGATTTAGTCCTTGTTTCTATACAAGCAGTCTCTATTTCACATTCTTTCCTCATCTATTTCTCTTCATTCCACCTTTGTGACTGCTCTTGTGAGGATCATCTCCCTTCTGTTGTCCCATGGTGAACTCCTATGCAATTCAACAGGAGTTTTTCCTTTTCCCTATATTAATTACCTCTTAAGTAACTCATTGATCTCTTTGTTTTATTAACCTAATAATAGTCCCCTAATTCACTTTCTTTGCTGCCCCCTCCTTTCTACTTTCCTCCACTGCCACCTCCTTATTTATTTATTTATTTATTTATTTATTTGCCATTCTCTAAATAGGATTACTTAGAACTTGCTGCCCTCCCATCTATGTCCCACCCTATTCTACTTTTATTTGCTTTAATACTTATACAGATGACTCCAGGTTTCTGTCTCCAATCTTAATCTTTTCTACAAAATATGTTGTGCTTTGAGTCTTGTGGTGTGTTAGTGCCTTTATACACAAGACCCAGTATATTAGGAACACTAACAGTGAAGTCCTTAATAAGAGCTTGACTCTTTATGGCAGCAGATATAGTGCAGCAATGTAAAAGCAACCAATAAGAGAACAAATGTAAACTTCAAGAAATGTCACATTCTTACTTTATTTTTTGCAATTTCCCATTTTCACCTAGGGTTATATTTCAGATCAGTTCTGGTCACAGTCCTGCCTTTAATATCTTAACAAACTGTGATTTGATACAGAAGGACAACATAGGACTGTTTGTCTACAAAACTACTAAGCGTTTCTTTCTTATATGATGTATCTCTTATCTTTAGGTTATAATTTAGTTTTTAAAAGACACTATTGAAAAGGACAAATACTGCATTAGAACAGTGGCTCTCATCCTGTAGGTCTGGCCCATTTCAGGATGCACATAAGACATCCTACATATCAAATATTTACATTACAATTCATAACTGTAGCAGAATTGCAGTTTTGAAGTAGCATCAAAAGAATTTTATGGTTGAGGGTCTGTGCAAGATGAGGAAGTATATTAAAGGGTCACAGATTTAGGAAGGTTGAGAACCACTGGTGTAGAACCACTCAGGAATATTAATGTCTATGTTTAGAGAAAAAACATGGCTGGGCACTTTCTACATGGAGAAGATATTTTTTAAAGTAGGTGATATTTTGTTTGATTTTCATTTCTTATGGGTCCTTGTGGACATAGGGAGCATATGAGCTGTAGAATTAGAACCTGTTTCTTAGATCACTGCTTATGTACTGCATATGGACATGCTGGTGCATGCATCAGAGCACTCACAAGAGTGCTCTCTCTCTCTCTCTTGCACAAACACACACATACACACACACATACAAACACACACACACACACACACACACACACACACACACACACACACACCAACTTCACCTTATTTTTCCATAGTATAGAACCAGAATATCAACTGTAGAAGTGTATGCTTTTCTTCACATATGGCTACATTAGGTATGTTAAAAGGCTGGGAGCATTTTGGCCACAGAGTTGTTTTTAGGGATGACTAGATAATGTGACATGTTCTATTTTTAATGAGTTTATTTTTCTGCTTCAGCTTAGAGGTGTTAGTTCATAATTTTGATTCTTAACAAAAGCATTCTGCTTAGACACTCGGCTCCCTAGTGGGTTGGAGTTTTACACAAACATCTGTGCTAAAGTAAAGGGGATTCATATTGTCCTAGACAGTGTTCTCTTGAAGGCTTCCCACAGCATCTGTAGCTAGAGGAGTCCCTGTCAATCTCGTTGCTGGCTAGGGAAAAATGAACAGTTACAAAACACAGGGTCTTTTTGGTCATATTTCTTCAGCAAATACTCAAATATGCTGTAGTAAATGTGCAGTATCCAGTGCTTAGGCATGCTGGCATCTCCCACAGTATCACGCACTATTGCTAATCATTCACGCACTATTGCTAATCATTCAGCAGTGTGTGGCTCCAAAGATGGAGTAGGGGCAGAAAATGACCAGAACTCAGGTTATTGTAGAAAACTCTTTTCAGTTTAGAATGTGTAAAGGATTTGGTTCAGAAAAGAAATAATTTTGGAGGCTCCTCCCTCAATTCTGTACCTTCATTTCATTTCCATTATATAGTCAATTGCTATATTCAAGAGATATGTGACTTGGTGACCCAAGTTGCTAGGGATACATCAAGTCCTTCAGACAAGAGTGGCCAGTAGAGATTTGGGTTGTTTCTACAGTCCTTGACTTTTCAACTTCAATTAAAATCCATTTGGTCAAATTGTAGTTTGGACTCCTTGTGCTTGATATGTCAGGCTTTGGGTAAACAGCTGTGGTACCAAAGCAGCTGGGACTTGTTTGTGATTATGTGCAATAAAATTTGTAGAGAAATGCACTGGGAAGATGTTGCAGTAAAGGGAAGCTGGCTTAGTTTTAGTACAAAGGTTCTTGTTCTTATTCTTAGATCAATGGTGGAAATGACCCTTGAGTTGACTTTAAAGAGAAAAGATTAAAAGATTGTCAGATTTGTCCTCTTTAAGTTGCAACAAAAATATTTTGTTCATATACATTTGATTTAGCATAGATCTCTTTTGTGTGTGTTTAAGTGTGCATGTATAGATGGGGAACTCATGTTGAATTCAGAGGATAATTGCATGAATTCTCTCTTATTCCATAATTTGAATCATCATGATCAAACTCAGGTTATAACTAATAGCAACAGACAGCCTTACCAAGTGAGCTAGTTCATATTATACTTTCAGCGTGTGTGTGTGTGTGTGTATGCGTGCGTGCATGTGTGTGTGTGTGTGTGTGTGTGTGTGTGTGTGTGTGTGTACAAAAAGTCACATTAAACCTTTTCATTGTTTCTGCACATCTGAATTCACGTCTTCTTGCTTGTATGATGGTTCCTTACTCACTGAACCATCTCCTCAGCACCCATTTTTGTCTTATTTTCTGGATTTTGAGAAATCATCTTTTGAGGGAGAGCTGCTCCAGTCAGAATGCAGTAGATCACATTCATTTCTTCTCTATATGCATATTAACATTCATCCATCTCATGTTTGTGTACATTAAAATAAACAAAACCCTCCCATCTAAATTCCGCTTTTGCTAAAGCAAAATGAGCATACTTAGTAGTTCCTTGTTGAGTTGAAGCAGCTTTCAGATGGAAACATTGCATCATTATGGTATAAACACAGCAGAAAAAACACCAGACACCCTGCTGCAGCACATGTTCCATTGGGAATTTGACAAACATACTGTCTTCAATGTAAACAAGTAGTATTCCCCTAGATTTGTGAAGCTCATTAACCCATTCAGACCCCTTGCTGCTGGATACCCAATATACTACTGGCTGAAGTCCACATCTTTGAAAATTATCATGTTTCCGCTAGAGTGGGGCTTTAGGAAATGAAAAGGCAATTTCAAAAGACAAGCTATATTTATTAGGTAAGAAATTATTCATTTAATTATTTATGTATGTATGTATGTATTTATGTATTTATTTATTTTTTTCTTGTGTTACTGGTGATGGAACATAGGATCCTCTACCTTATATTCTATATCACTGAGATACAGTCCTAGCACTATTGATGTATTTATTAAATAGCAGTTCTAGACAAAAATACTGCTTGGGACTGGAATTATCCACTGTGAATTGGGAGACAGGTGTTGACAGTCTTTTGAGAATATCAAACATATATATATATATATATATATATATATATATATATATATATATATATATATATATACATGCATGTGTACATGTAGAGAGCTCAGACAATTGTTGATAGTCAGCTTGGTCAAATGGTGTGGAACAGTTGTATGAAGATAATATAGGGGCAGGAGGTCATTAGTAAGTTCTCATAGTGGCGTGGAAAAGACTCTGGAGAAAAGGAGCTTAAGCTGTATTAGGAAAAATTAAGACAACATTGTAAGGACAGGAGAAGGATTCATGATGTTGTCTATCTGGACAAAATAATTTTTGAGGGCCTCATACTAGCTAGGTGGCAGAGGCAGGCTGAACACAAAATGTGCCAAGTATGATCCATACTCTCATGGTATATGTCCATTAGTATGGAGTCCAGGCTGTTGAATAGTGTTTTTACTGGCTAAGTCATTACAAATGTGTGAAATGTTGTAATAAGTTAATAATGTGAAAGACTTCAGGAAAAGAGGCGGGGGTATTGGAGGAATCTTTGGTGATAGTGTACCAGTGGATCTTGTGGTAGAATACACAAACTTGAAGGGTAAGAGTCCAAATTTTCTGTTTGGAAACAGAATATGTTATTTCCAAGTGTGCTTTAAATTTACTTCTTAATTTCCCCATACTAAAACTTAGGCACCTAGGCCCACATTGTCATACATATACCTTCATATTTATTTTTCTGCATTGAAAGTCCTGTGGCAACATCAGTCTTAACTTTAACTCCCCCTCTTAGTTTGACAACCAACAGAAATTGATCGCATTTCCCAGTTCTTGATGTCAAAGTGACCATTTTCCATTCTGACTCAATCAACCACTGAAACTCTTTTCAAAGTGTCTGACTTCTTCTTGAAGTAGTAAGAAAAATGATTATTATTTTAAGTACAGAGAATGATTATTGAATGAAAGGTCAGAGATCCAAGCAACAGAGCGTTAATATCTGACTGAACATGACATATTTGGTAAGCAAGAAGACTAGGGTTGATGTGAAAAAAGGCTCTCTATGGCAAAGGGTGGTAAAAAAAATTAAGAATGGAATGATTAATAAAATAGGTATTGATTTTAGGAGCTTGTTTGAGGTAGGAAAGGTGAAAATCTTTATTTGTCTTTAGCTTGGAGTCATGTTCCATCTCATAGAAAAGGCAGAGACAATTCTTAAACTTGGCAGTGAATTGTGGCACTGGAGTAAACCTTTCTAAGACCACTTATTAGACTATATCTCTGACTTGGGGTGACTACAGAATCTTCTTAAAGAAACTTTGTTGTATTCTCTTTTCCAAAGGAGAATAATCCACCTTTTATTGAACAAGTCTGTCTGGAGGGTGATAGTGCCTTCCAGTCTGGCCTTCAACTTACCTGCAACACTGTGATAATATTTTCCTACAGAACTGTTTTCCAAAGACAAAAATGAAAGAACCTCACAAGTCTCTAGTTTCAAATGTTGCATATTATGGTGCATGCTTGTAATCACCATACCAGGCAAACTGAAGCAGGAGAATCAGAAGTTCAAGACCAGCCTAATGTACATAGCAAACACTAGGCCAGCAAGAGCTGGTTGCATGAGATCTAGTTTCAACAAAACAAAAAGAAAGCATTTGACCCTTTTTTCTCTAGATGCAGTGCAAGCACATATCAAACACACATGTCCCAGTCATGGGAAATTTTGAATTTAAATTTTATCTATGTATTTATAATACACACATATATAGTATTGTAGACATTTCTTCATAATAGTGGCTAAAAGTCTAAAAATATTTATGCATGCATATGCAATTATAACAATAATATAGATACAGTTTTATATCCATTGTTTTCTTAGTAATATATGGTAAACATACTCTCAAGTCACAAAATAATCTTGGTAGCTGTATAAATTTACAATAACATTAATTATACACTTATTTAATGTGTATTTAGCTTTAAGCCTTCCTCTTCTGACATGATTCAAATGAATACCTTTGTGTGCAGACATATGTTCATGTGTGTGGTGGGTCCCTATTTACCTAAGTCATGGGTGAAACCATAGCATTTTATTCTTACTAACTTTGGCACATGTCAGACACGCTTTAAATGCTTCTTGAGTAGACCATAGTCAAAAGGAAGTTAGTAATATTCATGGAGACAGCAAGTAATTTGTTCTTAGCTGTGATGAATTGCAAGAAGAAATTAATTTAACCGTGTACAGGAGGAATTAGGGGAGAGGTGGAATTAAAAAAAGAAGGACCTTTCTGCTTCTGGGTTAACTCACTCATTATGATCATTTCTAGCTCAATACATTTATCCACAAATTTCAGGAATTCCTTGTTTTTAATAGCTGACTAGTATTCCATAGTGTAAATGTACCACAGTTTCTTTATCCATTCTTCTACTGAGGGACACTTAGGCTGTTTCCATGTTCTGGCTATTATGAATAAGGCTGCTATGAACATGGTTGAGCAAATTTTCTTGTTGTGTGCTGGAGCATCTTCTGGGTATATTCCAAGGAGTGGAATAGCTGGTATATACTCACTTATATCTGCATATTAGCCCAAGGGGCATGTCCCCTGAAAGCCTTCTCTTACCAGGAAACTGGGACAGAGGGAAGGACATCCTAATGGGACTCTAGATGAGAGAAGCATGGGAGAATAGCAAAGTAGAAGGATCCAGAGGGTTCTAGAAACCTACAAGTAGAACATTATGATAGGCAGATTTGGGCCCAGGGGTCCCACTCAAACTAAGGCACCAGCCAAGGATAATACAGGCGGTAAACTTTAAACCCCTACCCAGATCTAGCCAATGGTCAGAACAGTCTCCACAGTAGAGTGGAGAGTGGGATATTACTTTCTCACATACTCTGGTGCCTCACCTTTGACCATGTCCCCAGGAGGGGGAGACCTGGTGGCACTCAGAGGAAGGACAGCAGGTTACCAAGAAGAGACTTGATACCCTATGATCATATAGAGGGGGAGGTAATCCCCCTCAGGAACAGTCATAGGGGAGGGGAGTAAGGGGAAAATGGGAGGGAGGGAAGAATGGGAGGATACAGGGGATGGGATAACCATTGAGATGTAACAAGAATAAATTAAGTAAAAAAATAGAGTTAAAAAAAAAAGGAAATGAAGGACCCCTAAGCAATGTTGTTCACTGTAATGGAGCTCAATATGAACAAATAAGCTGCATAGTCACACTTTTTAAGTATAAAAGGTGTCATAGTCCAAAAACTGCAACACAGATGAGTGAAGAATAAGCCAGTGTGGTGGTTAAAATTGTCAACCTGACATGTAGGATGAAAGCTTCCCAACTTGTGAGGGACTGTACAAATTAAGATTAACCTTTGAGGATGACTGTGAGGTATTATCTTGATTATGGTAATTCATGTGAGAAAATACATAATAATTGAGTGTAGGGCCATTCCCTTGGACGAGAATGATAGACTATATAGAAAGGGCAAGCTGAGCAGTATCATGCATGCATTAATGTGTTGCTCTGTGCTCTTGTTTGTGGATACAATATGACTAGATGCTTCAAGTTGCATGTGTTTTGACTTCCTGTGGTGATGGACTGCAACCTGGAATAGTGAGCCAAAAAAACCCTTTCTCTTTTAAGCTGCTGTTTATAATTACTTCAGTGTGATAACAGGAAAAGAAACATAGACAACTCGATAGTTCCTATATAGAAAAATCAATGTGTTCAATCCCGGTTGCAAAAAAAAAAAAAAAAAAAAAAAAAGATTTTTTTAAACCTTCATTTGTTCATTCTTTCATTCATCCATTTAACATATATTTTTGAATCAGAAATGTGTGCATATTCATGGAGACCACAATATGGAGGTGAGAAGACACGCTTTGAATGCTGCTCCTCACCTTTCCACCTTTGTGAGATAATATCTCTTCATTGCTATGTAAGCCAGATTAGGAGGCCCAAAATTTCTGAAGATTCTCCTATTTCCATTTCCCATTTTCCATGGATGTGTTGGAATGAGAGCACTTCTGATACCAAGTCCAGCTTTTCCAAGGTTTCTGGGGATCAGAACTTGGGGATCAAGCTTGTGCGATGTCTTGATTTTGTTGTTGTCGTTTGTTGCTAACTTGACACAAGCCAGACTGATCTGTGAAGAGGACACCACAGTTGAGAATATGCCTTCATCAGATTGGCCCGTAGACAATTTGATGGGGACATTTTCTTTATTAGTGATAGATGTGGAATGGCCAACCCCATTTTGTTCAATTCTACCTCTGGGCAGGCGGTCCTAGGTGCTATGAAAAAGCAGTCTGAGAAAGCCATGTAGAGAAAGCAGTAAACAGCATTCCTCCATGGTCCTGGGTTGAGTTTCTTCCTCTAGGTTCTTAAATTGAGTTCCTACTCTGACTTCCATCAGTGATAGACTGTGATCCAGAACTGTAAGCAAAAATAAATCCTTTTTCTCCTAGTTGCTTTTGACCATGTTGTCTTACCATATTAATATAACTGTAAGACATTCAGCAAATGATATTAGCCACTGAGTAACCACCTCAAGCCTCTAAGCACATATATTTGTTATGATGCCATTATTAATATTGAAATCGACCTTGATTTTGGGTATTTTGTTCAGAGGAGTTAGGTATTTATGCAGAAGAAAGGTTGTACTCTCTCTCTCTCTAAATGCATTTTCATGAATGTCTAAGAGCCTGACAAATAAATACTTTCAATATATAGACCTATTCTGACATATTAAGCACACAGTCTTTGTGCTATCTATTTCTTTAGCCTGGAGAATATTTATCTCATCTATATATTGGATCAAATGTTTCACATCATTCAAATTTGATATTTTATTGTTAACTCCATTATGCTTAACACTGCAACCACCTACCACTAACTCCAAAGTTCTTCAGTTTTTCTACCATTAGTTTTTCATAAAAATTTACTTCAATTTTATCACAATATGTAATTTACTTATTTAAAAGTAAATTACTTATTGCTTATTGTCTGACCCTCAATTTCAGAGAGGCATTTTTTTGTCATTGTTGTTTAAGTTACATGGCATTATTGAAGTCTAAAACAGTCTCTCATATAGTCATAGACCCCTATTATTTTGTGTAATAAATAATTGACTGTATGATCAGCTTAAGACATTAAAGAAGATATTTGTAGCTTTAAAAGAACTCTTGCATTATTCACTATGGATTCCATATTCAAAGACTAATGAACCATTTCTGTACATTCCTCACAGTTGAGGGTGACATCAACATGGCAGGCAGGGCAAAATCATGAGTTTACCTAGTGTCTTGTGAATTTCTGTCATAGTTACATACTGTAAATGTCATTTTAACTTCTTCTGATAAGAGAATTAGATGAGTCTCATTCCCTAGCCTTTCTAGCTCTTTCTGAACTATCACTGGCTGGTTCAATTCAGCTATTCTGGCCCAAAGTCCTCTCCAGGCTAATTGATTCAAACTGGCTTCTCTTGGCTTCTGACTGAATTGCTCTATCTGGCCTCAAACTAATTCTAACAGTACATTTTAAACATTGGCTCCTTCTCATTCTCTGGCTCACTCTGTTGCCACCTATGTCTAGATTGTTCGTTCTGCAACCTGTCTCTGACAAACTGTCTCAGAAAGAAACTCTCTGTTAAAAAAAAAAAAAAAAAAAAAGCAAAGCTCTCCCCTGTCTCCCTGTGCTTCTCTTAAGGAGCACCTCTTTCTCTTTCCTGTCCTATTCTCATGAGACTTGGGAGTATTCTATTTCTGACCCATTCTGTCAAATCTTTCTCTGATTTCTTACTTTATCTGTCCTTCGATTTGACTTCACTTTCAAACATGGCTTCTTCTATAGGCCTACCTTGCCTTCATTGTTTGGTATTAAAGCTTTGTACTAATGGTGTGTCTTATTCCAGACTGATCATACTGTAATCAGAGTATGTTTGCATTCCAGCTGGATCACATAGACCTAGAAGGCCTTTGGATGTGATCCCTTTCCAGAGAGCCATGTTGCTGGATTAAAATTCCTCTCCAGCCGACTAGTGTTTTCATCTCTTTAAGAAAGGAGCTCATCTAAAAATTAAGACTAGGTTTCTGTGGATATTGCTACTGTTTCTACCATCTGAGTAATTTTTATTAATCTTTTTAAAATTATTTACATATACATTTATATTATTACACATATAGACAATAAACTACCGATAGCAAGGAGAACCATGACACAATCAGGAATATAAGTGTTACATTCTCAGTGTTTTGGCTATTTGTATTTGACAGCCTTGAAGAAAACATCTTTCCTATCTTGAAGTGTCTAAAATTCTGACTGTAAATCAATATCTATCATATCTCACCATTAACAACTTAAAACATCTATTTAGACCTAAAAACATCTTAAGCCATAAACAACTAAGTTTGATTGTAAAACTAAATTATCTGGTCTCCAACTTCATTTATTACCAATTTCCCATTTGATTGGAGGCCTTAATAAAGATGCTCACTCTCACTATCATAGGCAATACCCCCAAACCCAGGTCAGTTTGTCCTTTAATACCAGGGCAATAGATGATCATGGAAAGAAGGTCCCCTGGGAAAGACTTTTTTGGAATTAGTACAAAAGCCTTAGTATGGGACACTGGTGGGACAGGGAGCTAGATAGTACTTTCCTAGCAAGTTTTTAAAACCTTTGTGAACCTGGATGATGTTACTCATTTCTTTTGAGGTATGGGTAATAGGCTACAGGGAGAGACACAGCTGGTTTGTGCTGAGTCATATACTTGTATTTGTACTTTGCCTTGCATGGAGAAATCCAAGGTTGCTTCACAATGACTTGGTTAAAATTAGCACTGCCAGAGCTCTTGTGAAAAGTCTTCTAAAATAAATCAACCTTCCTGTTGGGATTTAGTCATCCTCCTTGCTTCTTTCTTCAACTGGAAATTATTTTAATGGGAAGGTAGGGCAGCAAGATCTTTGTGGTTGCTGTTTATGGGTCAGGCTAGTATTGCTGAAAGGGTCAGATCATAGAAGGCCAAAGTTTTGATTGTTCCACTAATCTGTGTGCTGTGTGACTGTATAAGAGTTTCAAAACCTCGCTGGGTTTCATGATTCTTGTAAGTAAGGCATGGGACTAAATGCACAATTAATTAGTTAGCTTGTATACACTCTAACTTTCTATACACACAGGTTCTCAACAAATGGAGATAAAAATGATAATGTTCATTACTTTTCATCTATGGTCCAAATTATCATGTCTCGGGGCAATATCATAATTTCTTATGTTTTCATGGATAACTGCTGTTTCTTGATTTTTCCTGTAGATCTCTGAGTGCCACCACTTACCTAGACTCCTTGAGTGTTCCTCTCCTCCTTTCAATTGCCATTCTTGGAGCTCTACCTCCACAAATCACTACTTTAGATATGAAATCTGTTACCACTATGCTCAGATTTTCATCACCCATTGGAAGCTTCCCAATTAAGTGGATCATCGATTTTGTCTAGTATGTCTCCTGTATCTTCCATTTTATTCTTTTTAAAGTAGGTGTTTAGTTAATTTATCTGAGTCTAGTAGAGTAAAACATGTCCTTTAAGGGCAGCGACTTGCTTATTCAACTCTCTACTCCAGTTTTTCAGCATAGGTAAGTGCAGAATAGGGGTTCTGTAAATATGGAGTAGAATTTAAATAAATGTATGGAAAGTTTTAACTAATGGGTCATAATGGCATATTAAATGGTACTTGTTATTACCTGAACTTATCTTATTTCCTTATTTGTATTTGTATGTGTGTGTGTAGCTAATGCTTGCATTGTTGTCCATTGTATTTCCATATTGTGTTAGATAAGCATAAATTCCCAGACAGCTTATCATTCACCATGCCACCTCCCAGAGAACATATAGCATATATTCTCATTCATAGTTCTGTTTCTAGTATTGAGTCTAGTGATTCTGTTTCCTGTCATGTCGAAAGACTTCATGAAAGAAAAAAGCCAACAGAGAGAAAAGCAAGTTCCAGTTACAGAGATGATGCAGGATACTTCTGATATTGTTTAAATCCTCATATCTTGTCATGACTGAAGCCAACACACCCCTTGGCCATCCCATTCATGAGCTAGTAAAGTTCTGTTGTTGCTAAAGAGAATTTGAGTGAGGTTTCTGCCATTGGAAATTAAAAAGGTACTGACTAATGCAGCCTTTCTTCCCTCCATCATAGCACTCCAGGAAAATCAAAAGGAACTTTTCATCAGCAAAAGGTTATAAATTCTGATATCAAAGTTTTCATGTGGTTAACTTTTCCTGCCTTGATCAATTTAGGAATGCAGGGATAATGATGCCACTAGAGACAGAATGCCTTAGTAATGGGCAAAAGAGCACCAGAGGTGCTAGAAAGAACTGTTCCTTTAACTAAAAGAAATGACATTTGAGCTGACATCTGAATGATAAGAGGTAATAGATATGTGCTTATCTAGTTCAAAGCATTCCATGTAGAGAACAGAGCAAGCACAAAAGTCCAGAAATGGGAAAGAGCTCAGTATTAATTTTGGAACTGTGCCCAAGACGCATGGACTTAGAGATATGCCCATGCAACGATGAAAGGAGAAAAGGTAGGCATTGGGTCATCTACTTTTTTAAAAGGAGAAATATGAGTTGGGGAGTAATGAACAGTCTGGGAATCTAGCCACATTTGACACACTACAGGAGTAAAAGTGGGCAACAACAAAGGCAGTATAGAATAGTTGAGCATTTTTGCAGTGACTTCATGGGGTACTTTGTCTGGCTGCCAATATATCACTCAGTGGAGCTGTACAAGATGGTGTCTGCAAGGGTGTACCAGCACATCAATTGATGTAGTACCAACCTGGAAAAGTCAGTGAATCATCCCTCTGTTTTGATCATATAGTGAAATATATTCTGTTTGATCCTTTAGTAAGTTAGCAGTACTGAAAATAAATGGATCAGGTTTTGGAAATAAATGAACCTCTCGTATTCACTGGGGCTTAATTTAGTGATTGCTTCCTTCTTGCCCTAGATGGGCCATGGCCTTTCTCAGCATGGCTACCCTACTCCAAATTTTACTCAGTTGCAGAACAGCACTACACTAAATATGAAATAATTATAAGTTGACCCTAAAAGTTTATAATACCATAATAATGCCAAAAGCACAGAGGGTAAAAGTTCCTGCTACCAAGTGTGATAGTTTGAGTTCCTTTCCTAGAACAAACATGCTAGAAATGAAAGAACTGACCCCAGTAAGCTGTCCTCTGACCTCCACATGCATATCTTGGCATGCACTCAACCACACATATGCACAGAAAATAAATGAATAAAAATTACTAAGAATTATTTTCAGATGCTGACAATGGAATATAAGAGTCAAAAGATACTTTTCAAATTATGAGGCATACACTTACAAAATCCCTTGAAATCATATCTATTCTTTCACATTCAAAGCATCTCTAAATCTTTAAAAGGGTACATGTTTCCAATAAGGAAACTGTCACTTAGGAAAGTTGGACAAGGGCATTTAACTCATCTTAATTAAAAAACACATACATAGGATATGTTACTTAGATATATGCATAGACAACTACTGCTTCTTGATTTTGGTGTAGGTCCCAGAGCACCATCATTCACCTAGATACTTTAAGAGCTTATCTCTTCCTTTCAATAAGCAATCTCAGAGCTCGATTTTCATTCCTCATTACTTTAGATCTTCCAATTTTCTTCAACCACTGGAAGTTCCCCAACTAGAATCGGCTATAGCTTTTGATTAGGATGTCTCCTATATTTTCCATTTCGTCCTGCTTAAAGTGGATGTTTAATTGACTTATCAGAGTCTTGTATAGTAAAACATGTTCTTCAAGATGATGATCTGGTTATTCAACTTTCTACCTCCCAAATCTCTCTTTCCCTCCCTCCTCCTTCTCTCTCCATAAATATATCCAAAAAGAAGACTGATCCTTATATGGATCATGAGTGTATGGGTATTGGACACAAAAAGGAACACCATATTAAGCAGTATTTCTAGTAATGAAAGACTGTGTGTGACAAGTGGACATGTGCTGTTTAGTGTTTTTGTGAATACAAGCTAGTCCAGGAAGATGCTTGTTACCAAATGTCTGGGGGCGTTTTCTTAATTAATGATTGGAGACAATACATTGTAGGCAGTATCATCCCTGTGTAGATGGCTGTTGGACTGTATAAGAAAGGAGGCTGAGCAAGCCTTAGGATCAAGCCAGTAAACAGCATTGTTCCTTGATTTCTGCTTTACTTCCTGGCCTCCTTGAGTTCCTGCAGTGACTTTCCTTCATGAGGGACTGCAAGCTGTAAGGCAAAATAAGCCCTTTCTTACTCTGTTGTATGTCGTTATGATAGCAATAGAAAAAATGAAACCTGAAACATGCACACACACATATCACACATACACACACACACAAACACACATCATATGACTTAATTATCATGATGTGATGACAGATTCCATGTTTGATATATTAATAGGAAAAGATACTATCTGGATAGATAAGTAATTTGAAAAATGTTGGTACTTTTGATAGAAGTAAAGTCCACAGGGAAGCCTAGGATCCTGTACCAACGGAATGCTTGGAAGCTGCTTTTAGAGCTAAGCACCAGTTCTAGATGTGAAGATGAAGATGTTTTGGAGACCATACCCCTAAATATGAATATTCATAACATAGAAATTGCTATACTTATTTAATGGGGAGAGGGGTTGAGATACATGGAGAATAGTGTCGTTCTGAATAAGGCCTATTAAAGCTACTCTGAAGTACCTTATCTTACCTTCCAGTAATCAGAACTTCTTCTGGTCCTAGAAAATTTTGAAATATAAAACTTAGAATATTTAAGACTGAGACTGGTAAAAAACACTACATACCCATGTGATGTGCTGAAATAGGACCTGGTATATTGAGAGGAAATATTGTTTGCATTTTGAAAAGCTAGTAATCTCTAAGTTAGATTTATGGATTGTGACCAAAGTTAATGGAATGTTTTCAGAATTGCAAGGTAGTATTTTGTAGAGTTTTATTTGGGGTGTAAGAATAGCAAAATCAGCTACTGATACTCTTAACTACAAACTTAAGTTGAGAAATAATAATATAATATTCTGTCATTTTTGAAGTCTGTGAGGTTATTGTTGGTCTATTTTTTTAAAACGTTTTATTGTCTCTAATGGATTCTCAGCTCTTTTGAAGTGTTGGTTCCTATACCTTATATTTAAAAAAAAGCCTGTAGTGCCTAGCACAGCACAAAAGTACTGTAGAACACAGACAAATATCTTCTGTGGAAAGTGCATCATGGGGAGAATTATGAGGCTTGATAGAATGATTCTTTGTACAAGATTGCAATCAAGCTGTCCTATAAATATTGACTCTTTTATAAATCACAATATAGGTTTCTTCATCTGAAGGCAAAGAGACATGTGGAGAAACAATAGTTTAAGGGCTATTTACAGCTAGAATTCAGGAACACTAAGGGAACTTACAATAACAGAAATGAAAAAGTTTACATGGACAGTTTGTTCTGGGGAACTATATAGTTACACTTCTGCAAAGCGTAAGCCACTGACATTATCACTGAGAATATTGTCACTTAGAACTGATTAGTCAATTAGAACTGAGACTGTAAAATGGGATATAAATATACTCTAACATTAAACCTTCACATATTTGAATCTCTACTACACAGCATAAGTTGTATAAACATAGCAGACCTAATAAACAGATGAGTATTCTTACTCATTTCATTTTTTTCTGACCTTCCAATTCCCTTTATTGTACTGTGGGGCAAAATGTTATGATCAATAGTGATTATTTCTGGTGTAAGCAAAACTTTATGGTTTGAAATGTGAACGTGAATTGTATGCAATTTTCAAATGTTTGCCAGATCATACTGAGAGTTGTTTATAAGTAATTTCATTTAATACATAACCTTCTAAAAGGGGTTACAGAGGCATGTAGCAATTTGTCTAAGTTTTGAGTGAAAAATATGCAACCCATGAGTTACTGGATTTGCTTATAAGAACATAGACAATGTATTGGGGAATAATCCTTCACTGTCTGTCTTGGCTCTGTGATGGTCCAGGGTAGGAACTCTGGTGCTAGATGTGGAAGTCCCTCCAGTTCACGTCATCTTGAGTCGCCCTAGCTGATTGCTCAGGCAACTAATAAGGATTGAAATAGAAAGAGAGAAGGCTGTTCAGGGTTTCTTCTCTAGAGACTGGCTGCACTGTGGCCAAGGAGGACAACTTAAATGTTCCATAATTTTCCTACAGGGCTAGAAAAGTGGCTTCTAGCCAAAACTGCAGCGGAGGGGGAGGGTCCTAAAAGGAGGCTCTTTGATCTGCAGATAGGTCTCTTTGTAGAGATCTCCAGTAAGCTAAGGTATGCCTGCTTGTCTGAGAGGGCTGATGGGGAGCCCTGAATCCGTTAACTTACTTGTGAATCTTCAGGGAAATAAGAGAGAGATAAAAATAAACCCCTCACATATACACACATTCAAGAGCAAAGGTGGATGAAATTAGGCATCTTAACTTCAACTAGATGATGTCAAGCATCTTAATTTCAACTGGATGAAGTTAAGCTTCAGAATTTCAATGCTGTTTATTGTTGGTCGCTGTATTTATACTTCTGGGAAAAGAGAATTACCTCATAGTCAAAAGAGGCAATTAATGACAAAAATAGATGAATTCTAAAATACGATATGTTACATATTTTAAATCTAAACCTTTCTCATCTATATAGCCATTCCATACATTCACAGTGAGTTCAGAATGGCAAAGGTTGACAAGGCCTGAAGGTTAACAGGGTCTAAAAGTTACAAGAATATATGTTTTCTCAATTAGGACGGACCTGGCTACACATTTTCCAGCTATCTGTTAGTTCACAGTGAGTTCAGGACAATAAGTTTATCTGTCTTTCATTCTAAGAAACAGAGTAAAATTAAAATGACAGCCATTAAGTGTCAAGCTGTAAGGAAACATAACAGAACAGTTTTATAGTTGAACATTAAGGTTTGTACTTAATTTAGATATTTCTGGGTAGCCCCATTATATCTTGGGCCTAAAGAAGTTTAAATCAACTTGCCTATATTTATGGTGTATACCAGGATTCATGGTGCCATCTAGAGTGAAAGCTTATCTGAGGACACAAATCTACTTCAAGGTTGTCCCCTAGTGAGGCATCTGGAGGTCCACAGAGGTATTTATTGCAGCCATAAACTTTCTAAAATTGTTTTAGAAGACCTAAAACTATTTAAGTTTTGCAATTATTTGAATCAAATAATTAATTCCATAATCAGGGATTAATTAATCTGAATAGTAGTGCATATTCAATAAGATCTCATAGGGTTTGCATTTCTTTGATGACTAAAAACATTTAGCATTTCTTTCTTTCTCAGTCATTTGGTATTCTTCTGTTGATAATTCTCTGACTCTGTACCACATTTTTTAATTGGGATATTTGGTTTGGTGGTGTTTATTTTTTTTCCTCCTTTATTAGTTTATTCTTGTTACATCTCAATGGTTATCCCATCCCTTGTATCCTCCCATTCTTCCCTCCCTCCCAATTTCCCCTTATTCCCCTCCCCTATGACTGTTCCTGAGGGGGATTACCTCCCCCTATATATGCTCATAGGGTATCAAGTCTCTTCTTGGTAACCTGATGTCCTTCCTCTGAGTGCCTCCAGGTCTCCCCCTCCAGGGGACATGGTCAAAGGTGAGGCACCAGAGTATGTAAGAAAGTCATATCCCACTCTCCACTCTACTGTGGAGAGTGTTCTGTCCATTGGCTAGATCTGGGTAGGGGCTTAAGGTAATTTATTGAGTTCTTTATATATTTTGGATATTAGACCTTTGTCAGATGTAGGGTTGGTGAAGATCTTTTCCCAGTCTGTAGGCTGTCGTTTGTTGTATTGACAGTGTCTTCTGCCTTACAGAAGCTTCTCAGCCTCATGAGGTCCTATTTATTAATTGTTGATCTTAGAGCTTGAGCAGTTGGTGTTCTGTTCAGGAAGTTGTCTCCTGTGCTAATGAGTTCTAGGTTCTTTATTTTCTAACAGATTTAATGTGTCTGGTTTTATGTTGAGGTCTTTAATCCACTTGGACTTTAGTTTTGTGCAGGGTGATAAATAAGGATCTATTCACATTTTTTTTCTACATGTAGACATCCAGTTAGACCAACACCATTTGTTGAAGATGCTATTTTTTCCATTGTATAGTCTTGGCTTCTTTGTCAAAATCAAGTGTCCATAGGTGTGTGGGCTTATTTCTGGGTCTTCAATTCAATTACATTGATCAACAAGCCTATTGCTGTGCCAGTACCATGCCAGTTTTATTACTGTTGCTATATAGTACAGCTTGAGATCTGGGATGGAGATTCCTCCAGAAGATCTTTTATTGTACAGGATAGTTTTAGCTATTCTGAGGTTTTTGTTGTTGTTGTTGTTGTTGTTTTGTTTTCCCATATAAAGTTGAGAATTGATCTTTCAAGATCTGCAAAGAATTGTCTATGTATTTTGGTAGGGATTGCATTGAATCTGTAGATTGTTTTTGGAAAGATGCTCATTTTTACTATGTTGATCCTCCCAATCTATGAGCATGGGAGAGCTTAGATACTATCTTACACCCATCAGAATGGATAAGCTCAAAAACTTAAGTGATAGTACATTCTGGTGAGAATGTGTAGAAAGGGCAACACTCCTCCATTGCTGATGGATGTGCAAACTTGTACAACCACTTTGTCTGGTGCTTTCTGAGAAAATTGGGAACAGTGCTGCTGCAATACTCAGCTATACAACTCCTGGGTATATACCCAAAAGATGCTCCACCATACAACAAGGACATTTGCAGAACTATGTTCATAGCAACCTTATTATTAATAGCCAGAATCTGGAAACAACCTAGATATTCCTCAACCACAGAGTAGATAAAGAAACTGTGGGGCATTTACACAATTTAATAATACTTAGCTATTATAAACAAGGAAATCTTGAAATCTGCAGGCAAATGGATCTAACTAGAAATGATCACTCTGAGTGAGGTAACCCAGACCCAGAAAGACATGCTGGTATATACTCACTTATAAGTGTATATTAGCCCAACATAGATGTCCTCTGAGAGATTCCACCCAGTGGGAGATCAGAGCGGATGCTGGGACTTGCTGCTGGACTCTGGATGAGAGTCGTATGGAAGAATGGAAGGACCCAGAGAGTTCAGGGGCCCCACAAAGAGACCTTCAAGGCTGGCAGATCTGGGCCCAGGGAGGCCTACACAAACTGATACACTAAGCAAGGACAATGCATGCAGTAAATCTAAACCAGATGTAGCCAATAGACATCTCATTCTCCATGGTTGTGAAGAGAGCAGGGATTGCCTCTGACATGAACTCTGGTGTTCCCGATTTGATCACTTCCCCTTGGCAAGGAGGCCCTATAGCACACAGAGGAAAGGGAAACAGGCTATCTGGATGAGACCTGATAGGCTGTGGTCATATGGTGGGGGAAGAGGTCCCCTTCCATCAGAAGTCAAGAGGAGGGCAATAAGGTAGAAGAGGGAGAGAGGGGGGAATGAAAAGATACAAGTGAGGAGATGTAGGAAGTTTGTTCAGTCAGAGCTGATCAATTCCCAAAAATTGACAGTTCACGTTAATGCCAGATGTTAGAGAGATGCAGCAGTGCACAATTGACAGGGCTGTCAGAGGTTGGAAGCAGTTCTAGGGTGCATCACAGTATAGACCTTAGAAAATACCAGAACACCTCTTAGAAAGCCCACATGCCTAAGGAGCTCCTTTAACAGAATGGCACTTGGCACTTTACTGCTTTAAATAGTTGTTAGTTGTTATGTACTGCATCTCATCCCTTGTTGCTTCCTACAGCACCTCATAGGGCTTCTAATTCCTCACCTCCATTAATATGAGGAAATATTAATAGGCCAAATTGTCAGAGGGTCCTGTGTGGATAATCACAGATGCTCTGATTTCTATACAACAATTCTTGATATGTGCAGACTATAGTTATACAAGTAGCAAAAAACTAAAAACATAATTCTGAGTTAAACTAGGTAAAGCTAACTGTGTTTTTTAAAAGCTAGTCTTATTATTTATTAATATCAAAAACCAATTTAAGTCAACATTTTACATGCCTACCAATAGAATAAAAACAAAAGTGAACACTGCCTGATTTCCATCTAATCTGCTCTCTCCCTTGTTATTGATAATTACAAATTCACAAATAGTTTCAAAAGAAATACATGGAATTCCTATGTGCATTTTCACAGACTCTTAGAGTATTAACAGCTTACATAGCTATAGGGAAATATCAAAGTCATTGAAATTTTGTATGTTTTTCCAGTTACACATCCATTCAACTACTTGTATGCATGTGGTTTGGACTTAAATACTATGTATTTTCTCCTGCGTTTGAGTAACCTTATTCCGTTATATGCAAGATTCTCCACTGATACTACACTCTTACTCCTCTTTTCCCCCTTAATTCCTACCAATTTTGTGTTCTCTATCTTAATATTATTTTACAAATATTAGATAAAAGGAACTATATAAAACGTAATGTCTTGTGATTGATTTTCCCCTTCAAATAATTTCTATGAGGCCAATCCAAATTATGTATTTTCTAGTTGAATGACATTTAGAATTAATTATGGTTTTAAAAATAAGTCATTTCTGTTGGAGTCACTTTCCCAGAGGACAGTTTTGGGTTTTGTTTTTTTTTTTAGCAATATACTTTTAAGGTTAGAAGGTAGCACTAAAGCTGCCTTCCTGCTTGGTTTTACCTCTCCTACCTTGATAAATTCCATTTTAAGATAGTACATGAGAAGGCACTTATTTTCTGAAAACTATTTTTCATGTGATTTGGCCAGTTTTTAAAAATTTGAAATATTATTAAAATAAATTTGTTAGAGATATTTATTTATTGTTAATACTAATCTTTTTAAAAAAAAATACTCTGTGCATAGTGAAATCACCTGTTGATAGTCTATTTTTATGCACACGTTTTTATAATTTACATATTTTAAATTTAATAGAACCATGTTTTCTTTCATAGATTGTCAAGGTCCAGTAGATACATGCAAATAATGTAAATAATATGCAGATACAGAGAGGAAAGAAGTGAAAGTCTATCAATATTTTTTGAAAGTTTTTATCTTAAATTGTGTTAGGCTTATGATTCTCCTTGCCTATCACACACACACACACACACACACACACACACACACACACACACACGTGTGTTCAATCCAGGATGAGCCTTTATGGCTTTATAAAATTACCCACAGTGTCTTATTGCAGATGAAGCAATCACTTTTATTACTTATACTCTCATCATAACTCAGTAAAATTGTTCACACGCTGAATGAGGGTGACAGAAGTGCTCCTTTTCTCGTCAGTTCCTTCTGCTCCTAGACTTTGATTGTCATCATGAAGTGAGAAGGCTATTTTTAATTAGAGAGTTGAAAGCTGGATCTTATGTCATGGTGACCCATGGGATCTGGAACACACACTCTCATGCAAAATAAAACAAAAACTCAAATCAAAGCAACTTCATGAAGGAAACTAAAAACCAAATTCCAGAAAAGCACGAAACATAATCAACATGCTTTCATAATTTCCAATATACTGGAAACTACTGTTAAGACATGACCCATAATTTAGGATTTAGTATAAATAATAAAAAAGTATTGGCTGAGATACTTTCATTTTCTTAAAGGTTGAGTGTTTAGTTGGCTTCGGCTGGTATAACAAAATGCAGTATATATGACGGCTTAAAGTATGAACATGCTTTTTTTTGTCATAGTTTTGGAGGCTAACAGCCCTAAGTTCAAATGGTTCAAGAAATGATGATGACGTCTTTACTTATCACAGATGTGTCTTTTTTGGCTTCTTTACTTTCACAAGCTAGAGAGAACCACTGGGGTCTTTCTTCGTCTTGTGAGGACACTCATCTTCCCATTTTATCACAGAATCCTCACTGCCTTGAAATCTTCTAATCTTAATCACCTCCTAATACCATCACACCCTGGGGAAAATAATGCTTCTACATATTGGATTTTTAGTACCATGAATATGTCACTAAAACAACAGCAGGTAGTGTCAAGACATGCATGTGTTCACATAAGTCTTAGCCTATTTAGTTTTCAGGATGATACTGCTCCTCCTTGCCCTATTTCATTTCTATAAGAGAGTTATTAACTTTTTTAATAAGTCAGTGTAAAGGTTTATGCTATGTTGCTATTTCCCTCTTCTGTTTTCTATATTACTTCCTCCCTGGCTTTACTTCTTGATTTATTTTGGCAATTTTAAAATCATGTCATCTATTAGAGGGAAATTTGGTATAGAAGTTGGGATATCTTAACTGTGCTAAAGCTTTGGCTACTGCTCCACTCTGTGAATTTGGGCAATTCGTTTATCTTCGTGCAAATCACTGTCCCTGTCTTTAAAAGAAATCAATGCAGCCTTTTAAAGAGGCATTCACATTATTGGAAAAGTGATTTTTTTCTGCCTTTTTATCTTTATGTTTCTCTTAATGATATATTTGTCAGCATCAGAACAAAGAAATGAGCAATATGATTCACTAAATAGTAGGCTTTTCCTCACTTGCTGCTATGCGCTTCTGATGCTACTCTATTGGAATGCAGGTCCTTGATAGCGTCATCCAGACACCTCTGAAGCTTTACTCACATTTTCTTCTGTGATCTAAATTCAGGGGATCAGGTCTTTGCAAATGAGTTCATTTCACTTGCCAGCTCCAATAAGTTTGTACACAGCACCAATAGTCTGTGTACAGAATCATTGTGAGGACTGTTCTTTTTTTTTTCCTACTATGTACTTAGAAATCTCAGGCTGGCCCATATGTTATGAATTTGGGATCCTAGATCTTAATAGTGATATTTTTCCAAGTCGTCTCTTGCTATCCTTATGAGTGATTCACTGGGGATTTTGGAACAGATGTTGGTCTATATTCAGCTGGTTTCCTATAACTATGTAGTCATCTTTATCCGTAACCAGAAGGACCAGTGGAGAGAAAGAACACAAACACTACAGGGCTGCTAGATGCCCATTCCTTGTAGCTTCTTATAATCTAGGACAGGAATGTAATTATGTATGTATTCCATATGAAATGGCATAGTGTAGATGTGGTCAATGAAGGTATTTAGGCAAGGAACAACTTGGAGAACCCAAGATAATTAATATTATTTGCCATTTGTTTTGTACATCCTATATGGCAAAATATTTATTAGCACTTTATTTCCTCTAGTTCTTCTAAAAATCCTCTGATGGGAGTACTTAAGGGTTTAATCATTTTTCTAAGGCTCAATGGCAAGAAATGCCTAGCTTCTTTAAAATATATCTATGGAAATTATTAAGAACGATAGAAGTACATAGGCTAATCAGCTTAAAGTCTTGAGAATTTGAGATTCCTCACTCATAGATTACTCTAAGAATGGATGACAATAAGATATAAGCTGTTAATGAGACTTTAATGGATCAATAAATAGCACCCTTTTATTCTTCCTTTTAGTCCTGGACAAAATGATAGACAATATTGAGGCAAACAAAAATAAGTGTATCACTCCTGTTTCTGATTTATGATAACATGAGTATGGCTGAGGTCTGTGCCTAAGAAAAGAATATATGTTCTTTCAAGGAAACATTTCAAGTGTGGTTAAGAGCTGAGCTAAACATAACCAGGCTCTTCTACATATCATGTGTCTGATAATGATGAGGGGGAGGAAAAAGGATAAGACTTTAATTTGGCTTCCTCTTGAGTCAGGATTTGAGTGAAAGTAGTTTATAGTTTATTTAGGAGATTATTTCAGGAGGAATATTCTGGTAGTTTTAAATAATTGATATAGGCTCATATTTTTAAATGCTTGGGGAAGTCTGTCACTGGGGTAGGCTCTAAAGCTTCAAAAGCCCAGGCCAAACCAGACCAGTCCTCTCTCTCTCTCTCTCTCTCTCTCTCTCTCTCTCTCTCTCTCTCTCTCTCTCTCTCTCTCTCTCTCTCCTCTCTCTCCCTCTCATCCTCCTCCAACTTGTGGATAAGATTTAAGCTCTTAGCCACTACTTTAACAACCTGACTCCTTGCCTGCTTCCATTCTTTTCAACATGGTGGTCGTGGGCTTACCCTCTGAAACTGTAATCAGGCCCCCCCCAATTAAATGCTTTCTTTTATAAATTGCCCTGCTCATAGTATTTATTCACAGATAGAAAAGTAACTAAGGCCTGTCATAATGTTCTTCTTGTAGGTTTCTAGGACCCTCTGGATCCTATTTTCCCATTCTCCCATGCTTCTCTCACCTAAAGTCCCAATAGGATGTCCTCCCCTCTGCCTCACTTTCCTTATAAGTGAAGACTTTCATGGGACATGCTCCTTGGGCTAGTGTCCAGATATAAATGAGTATATACCATTTGAGTCTTTCTCCTTCTGGGTTAATTCACTCATTGTGATTATTTCTAGTTCAGTCCATTTGTCCACAAATTTCAGGAATTCCTTGGCCTTGCAGGTAGAAATTATAGCTGCTTGCAAGAAAGATATGTCTTTTGTACCAGAAGAGATAGTGAGTTCTAAGGAATGCAAACTATAACACATTTCATCGGGGCCCGAAATAAAAACAGAAATCACCCATCATGTTTTATAAGATTAACTAAGACTTTCTTTGTAGAAGCCTTCTACATTTTTCACAAGGAATCAAATAGGACTCCATGAACAAACATTTATTTATTTATTTTGTCATATAAAAGAGATTAAAAAATAATTTTCTCTTTTTTATTTTTCTGTTTATAAGGTGAAAATAAGTGTCTAAGGGAAGACCAGAACTAATAGTAAGGTCTTGGCTTTTACAAAGCTTTAGAAATCACCCATGGCTTTGAGTGCTGTCACTGTGTCCCTCTGCCACTTGATGTTAAAGAAATACATGGACCTTAGGTTGTCTTGTACCCTGAATGCCCCAGTCTTGCTGTCTCCAGAACCAAAGACAGAATCACTGAGCAAAGGAGAGGCTTTTATATTTTAGGAATGAAGAAGGTAGGCTAGATCCAGGAGCTCAGCTTAGTGTACAGTGGGAGGTAGCTGCAAAGTGATGACAACCAGAAGATTCATAAAATAGGATGGAGGTGAAAGTATTTGTGAGGAAAACAATCACTGTTCTGAGGCCAAAGTGGATAGAACCATGTGGTCTGGTGTCCATTTTTGCTAGATCTTAGCACTTGACTGATTGGTGTATAAGGGATCAATCAGTAGGAGGTGAAGTCCTGAAGGTTCTCCAGGAGAACTGATTGATTTCTAATTAGTGAATGGAATTTTGTCAAATACATAGAGAACTTTGCCATGGTGTTTTGTAATTCTTTCATTTTCAGACTTGGAAGAAGAGAAATTATCACAGTGGTGGCCCTGCTCTCATTAATGAGGCATTAGCTCACCTGGCTGAAGCACTGTACAAATAAAACTAACAGGAGAACAGTGCGAGCCCTCAGGGTTGGTCTGGATTTAATCGTGGGGTGAATACACGTTGTATTTCTTCCCGGAGTCCTATCTGTGCTCTAGATCAAAAACAAGCTGCTGAATTCTTTCGATCATTAAGAAATGGCAAAATTGGTGAAATGATGCCATTATTTGTTAGTGCTGATTTTGAAATGTTCCCATTTCAATGTGTAATTTCTATCTTTCCTCTTTTTGCCTTGTTTGTTGTAGTTCTAAGTAATTTAATTCATCAGATTTCACAGGTCTAACAGTATCTTGACTATAATTGGGGTGTCTAAATAGTAGAAGCCTTTTTTTTCTACCCAGGTGCAAGAGAAAGAAATCATAAAAAAGGCCCTGTTCCTAAAAGGGGAATGATGTTGTCTGGTCGCAAATGTCTCTAAGATGTAATGAAACTGTGTTTTCAGTTTCTTGCTCCAGCTTTGAATGAGCTGGCTTTGTTGGGTACTTGTTTTCTTTTTGTCCAAGAACAACACAAGAACAAAAATTTGGCTTTGAGGAAATGTCAAGGACAAGCACTGGGTGCAGCCAGAGAATCAGACTGTCCTCTTCCAGGTTCATGTTCAGAATTTTTTGTTTTGTATTTTTTTTATGAAGTTGAAGAACAGTACGCACACACTCCATGGAAACTTTAGTGGGAACCTCAACGGAACTTAGGAGGGAGATGTTAGTACAGATATCTCCGTTGTTACAAGAATCTGTGACACTAAACATGCTTGCCCAACTGAAATCCTAATGTGCATTAAGTTACAGTGTGTTTCTAGAAGCCTCATACTTAAGTTCACTTACAATTTTCTTTCTTTGGTATGGATAACTGGCTTGCTGATTAATACATCTTCAGAGCCCAAGTCTCTAAATTCAGCTCTCTTCTCAGATTGGCCTCTCATTTGAAGAGTGACCTTTAACATCTCTGTGGTTCATTCTTTCTGTGTCTCCCATGCTTGTTTAACATGCTGACTGCAAAAGGAAAATTATTGTGAAAAGTTCAAAGCGTAAATTGCCATGGAAACATTATGGCATTGGTAAACTACGTGTCTTGAAGAAGACAGATTAGCAAGATAAAGCTCTCCATTCATCAACCTTGAATTAATCAATCTCTGTTTCCCGTCATAAATAGAATGTTTCTGAAAGAATTATAGCATTGTAGTCACAATTTGTCTGGGCTAGTATTTTTCTATGTCAGCCATGAACATTTTTTACAAAATACTCCTTCTCCTGGGATATATTAAAAGATTAGTCTCCAAGGGTCAGAAGCTGTTTGTTAAGGAATCAAAGATGTCATCAGTCTTCCCCACCCCCGGAAGTTGGAGGAAGCTATTGTCAGGCTGCAAGTTGGACATTTATGTATCCATTAAAATAGAACAATCATTCCCAAGTAGCTGCTGGAACAAGGTGTCATTCTGAGTGTCTTAGACACAATAAACATTAGGAAAATGCAGTTCTTGGATTGACATGTTTACAGTTATGGTTAAAGGAGGAGGCAAATAGGTAGGCCAATGCATAGTTTCTTACAATGCAACCCAAAATACATGCTCTGGACACAAAGAATACAAAATGGCCCCACATATTGAAAGAATGAAAAAAAAAACATGGTAGGAAATTAGAGTTGAGAAGCACAAGGGATTTCATTTGAAACAGGCAGACATGCTATACAATATACCTAGAACAGGCCTGATATTTGAAATTGTTTTCAAAATCTCCTGAAAGATTTTCAGAAAAATCTAGGTCATATATGTAGAGGCTATGGTTTTAAAACAAGTGTAGATGTTCCACTTGGATTTCCTTGAGGCCAAAGTATATTTCTCTGCCCGTATTACAACATGATTTGTTGTCTTCAGTTTTCTTTCTTTGCCTGACCTAACTGAGATTAAGAAATATGTGAAGATACAGGTAGTACAGATGAGAAGTGATAGGCTGAGGTCAGATGTTAGCATAGGAGTGCTCCCCTTTCTGAGGACTAGGGGAGGAGGGATGGGGTATAAGAGAGTGAGCACGGAACCTGGAGGTGATGAATGAGGGGCTAAAATAGGCATGTGAAGTGAACAAATTTAAAAAAAAAGACTAAATCAAAAAAGGAAAGAAAGAAAAAGAAAGAAAGAAAGAAATATTGGAGTCCCCTTCAGGGGTCTAGGGGAGGGGAGTAGGGTGAAAGGGAGAGAAGGTGGAAATGGGAAAATACAAGTAAGGGGATAACAATCAGGATTATTCTGAATAAATTATAATAAAAAATTTTAAAAAGGAAAGAGGAAAAATATTTATTTCTAGAATAAAGCAAAATGACCTCGATACTTACAGTTGCTTCTTCTGTAAAAGGAACAGTCATTTGGGGACTCATTTAAGCTGATGCTTCCATTTCTTTTAGGATTTCTTTCTTTAGATAATATCTTTTTGATACCTCCTTTTTAATTTAAGTTTATTTAAAAATGTATTCACTTTAAATCCCAATTGTAGCCCCTTCCTCGTCTCCTCCCTGTCACAACCTCCATCTCTCTTCCCCCTATAGCCCTTCTCCCAGCCTATCAAGTCTCATCAGGACTGCCTGCATCCTCTTCCTCTGTGGCCTGGTAAGGCCTCCTCACAAGGAGGAAGTGATCAAAGAGCAGGGGAGATAATCCATGGCAGGTACAGCCCCTGCTTCTGTTACTAGGGGACCCATATAGAGACTGTGCTGCCCATCATCTACATTTGAGTAGGGGACCTAGGTCCTCTCAGTGCATGATCCCTGGTGCGTAAGTCCCAGCTAGCCCTCCGAGCCCAGATTTGTTGGCTCTGTTGGTCTTGTGGAGCTCCTGTCATTCCCCTCCCCCAGTTCCTTCTATCTCCCAAGTCTTCCATAAAAATAGCCTAGATTCAGGTTTGCCTAGGACCCACAAGCCTGAATAAGCCCCTAGATTGCCACTGTGTATGCACTAAGGCACTTGGATGTGATGTATCTGTGTTTCATTTACTCATTCTTTGTGATATGTATTATTTGGGTGGTGCATGCACAACAGTGAGTAGGAACATATTTCTGTGCACATGCGTGTAGAGAGCACTCAGGACACCAGGCCTCTTTCTTGATGTATGTCCACTTTATTGTCCCCCCAAAAACTTGTATTGAACTGGAATCCCTCTGTTTAGGATTATCTGGTTTTCCAGCAAGCTCCTGGAATCTGCTGTTTCCATCTCCAGGGTTGGAGCTACAGGAATGTACAGCAAGGTTTGGCTTTTTATATGGGGTGTAAGGACTCAAGCCCAAGGTCATTGTGCTTTAATAGCAGGTGTTTCTCTCACAGAGTTATCCCCCAGACCCCTGATTTATTTCATTTTATTTTTGTAGTATGGGTCTTATTACATATTCTGTATTTAATTTTGCTATTATCTTCTTAAGTGTACTCTTTTATTTTTGTGTGGAAAATCTTCTCAGACAGTCTTACAGGGTGCTGCTGGTATTTAAAAAAAATCACCTATCTGATCAGGATAAGAGCCTTGGGCAATAGCTTGCTTGGGGCCATTCTGACCTTGACTTTGACTCTTAAACCCCAAAGAAGATTCCTGACAGATGGCACCCGTAGGCAAATGCAGGAAGATGTGTGGTTCATAGCTTCATCTTGCCTCCATACACTCTGAATGAATGAGTTGTTAGTGTAGAATAACTCCTTTGGGCAACCTGGCAACTGTAGCCTGCCCTGAGCTGTCTATAGGGCATCTCAAACATCTTGTAGAGTCCATGATAAGCCAGGGAATTAATGGTGTAAGAATTTTGTATATGATAATCCAATTTTTAAAACTCAGTCTTCCTAGCGCACATTCGCTGTTCATGTGGATGTTAATTCACATACATGCCTATCAAATACCCATTAGTATGCTCAAATAATATTTTGTTTCATTTAAATAAAATGCCCTAATATAATCTTCAGGAATGTGGTATGAGAGAGCAGTATTTTATCCGTCTTACTGATGGAGAAGATGGAGTCCCAAGCACTTATAGGACCTATGTAACACCTCCTTACTAGCAAGCTATACCACTACAACAGTAACTTGTTCTGCTAACTTGCTAGCCCTGTAGGCACAAGCTCTGACACTGTCCCTGCCATGTTAACACAAAGTTTCAAAACAAGGTATTTCTCTTGAATGTCTGTGATAATCAGAGCCTGTACTTACCTCCCTGCGTCTTACAGCATGAATAAACTTGCCTTTTGGATGGAGTGGTACTGAGTCAATGAAGTGATGTGAGGAAGTCTCTATTGGCTTGACATGCAGTCTCCTGGCCAGGGGATTGTTGTGTTTCAGCTGCCATGTCCCCCTCTTTCTGGATTTGGAACAGTACTCAGATAGGAGGGGCACAGACCCTAACATAATTACCACTTTCTTCACTCTGGATCTGTTTCCTCCTCTTTTACACCTACTCACAAGCCTCCTGCTCTGGGAGAGAGCTGTGGTAAGAGCTTTGGCAGTACTAATTGTTATCTCTAGGCTCCAGGGACCAGGGAAACAGGACAATAAATTTTTCTTATTCAAGGATATTGCATCTTTAACTTATAGGGGAAAGCTAATTTAAGACAATAAAAACTCAAAAACTCAAGCAAACCTAACTACACATATTTTCTTGCAGTGATTCCTGGAATAGCATTTAGCATGGCTTAAAAGATAAAGGTTCAAATTCCAGTGCCTGCTGTGTATTTCTCCAAAGCTCAGTTTCATCCTTTATAAAATGGGCATGCTCATGGAAAATAATACTTGGTCCTGATTCACAGCGTAGTTGCAAAATTTAAATGAGATAACTGATGTATTGTGTTCCATATTTTTCCAATGAACACTCCATAGCAAATTATAAAGCAATTGCTTCCATCAAGTGCAGATATCATAATAGTTTGTTACTAATGCTACACATCAGCAGTGATAGCACTTCAAGATCTAGCATCCGGGCAAATGTGACTTGCCAGAAAAGCAGAATAATACCCATGTACTTTTAGATAGAGAAGTCAGAACTGTGCAAAAAAGGATTAGTTCCTGCAGCACACAGTAACTCTGGTCATGGTGACTTGAAGCAGTAATAATGGCCAGTTCTTCAAATTGCCAGGCATATATAGGTATTTGACAGCATAGAATGCTAGAATTCAAGGTGCGATATCCAGGTCCTGCTTCTCCTTTTATAGAAAGTAGAGGGACTCTTCCTGTCTTCCAAGTGATGCAAGTAATGAATGATTAAAAGTGGGATTAAAATGAAGATCTCATGTAAAAGCAATGTTCTTATTTGACATGTCTATTGGGTGTGTATCTGTGTACCTTTATCTATCTATCTATCTATCTATCTATCTATCTATCTATCTATCTATCTATCTGAATGAATATGAAGATTAAGGACACTCAAACTTCCATTCCACAGACATATCATTATTGCCATTTTGGCAAAAGAAATTCTTGCTATGTCTGCTGTGTGCATTTTGTTTTGCGTGCTACAGAAAATATTTTAGACCCAAGTCTCTGATGAAACCTTTAGTATTTTCACAAGCATTCCAGGATTACTTTCTTATCAGCTCTTAACATTTGACATTTGGTAAATATTATATTTAAATTTTCCAAAGGAAAGAGTCCGATGAGCCCCTAAAAATACATTGACTCACTAATAAATACTTATGTAGTAATGAAATCATAATGGGGATGGTCTAAATCAGAGAACGAAATATAAACCCATCCTTATTCGCTATAAGCATGCTCAATGGTATGCCCTCTACCCAAATATAGCCTTTAGGTTCATGCTCATCCAAGCACAGAGGTGGGGCAGCAAATGGTGCAAAGGCCATATAAGCTGCTTCCTATACTCAGTTTTGTAGATGTCAGAAATGCAGAGCCTAGAATCAGCTTCTGCTCTCCCTCCCAGGCTGAATTCCTTCTACTCCAGCTGCAACCTGCATCTCTAACTCCCTATTCTCTTTCCAGCCCACAGTTTGTGTCAGCTTTGTTTCTTAGTGAGGAAGGAGGGGGTGCTCGCAGGGAAGCGCCTGCGGTAGGTCAAAATGTCCTTCTATTAGAAGGTTTCTAATGGGGATGTGCTGTACCCTGGGAAGTGGGGAGAGTTGGGGGAACTCCCTGTTATCCCCATTTCCTTAGCTGAAATAGACTAAGTGGCTTCCCTAAGGCTTATCCTGTGCTTTACTGACTGGCCAGTGTTCCTGGGGGAAGCGGGAGCTAACTCTGCTCTCCTATCCAACTTGAATGATGAATAAGTGAAATGGAGAGGCAAGCAGCCCCTTTGTTGCACAGCACCTCAGTGAGGCAGGTGTCTATTTTTAGAAAAGAAGGAGTGGGGGGGGGCGGAAAGGTAAGGTTTATTCTTTGGGGATGGGCAGGTAGAATAACGATCTGCCAAACTTTAACATTCAAGATTTTTTAGCTAGGCTGCAAAAGAGAATTTTTTTTTCCTGCCTTGGTGCAATGCTGTCAGTGTAATTGCACATCCCTGGGCAACCAGCACATGAACACCAGGAAAAGGAGACATAGGACCTGTGCCTTAGAATTGAGGTTTAAGGGATCATGGTATACCAATTGACTAGGTTATTGAATTGGGGGGCGGGGCAGGATAGATAACTTGATAGCCAGACATATTGAAACCCCAGGTCTCAGATCAAATGTCATCTTTAGTGAGCTCTGTGATAGCATAGCCTTTAACATAACTTTTGACTGACAGTGTCCTTGCACTGGTGATGCTGAAGGGCTTGTCTTCTCCTATGTGCCAAGGTTATTTTACCACTGACTTTGGGGGTGTCTTCCTCTTGCTCCTGGTAAAAGCACACCAGGATTGACCTCTGCAAAGTGTCTGTCCCTTTTCACTGTCTGTAATACTGATGCTTGACAGTATTGGTGATGGCCATCTCTCTAGCTTGATTCTGTTGCACGTTTGGCTTTCCTATTCCTGAATTATCTGTCATTCTCAGTAGATATGTAATGGGGCTAATGAGGCTCTTTTGGTGGTTGTGAACACTGTTGTTTTTCCCTGCCACTTAGTCAGTTCTGAGTGTTCTGAGTTTTAAATCTCCTGGGCCCCTGTCTGAGCATCTCAATTTTTAGTTTCAAGTTTCTTTTTGTTTTTAATTTTTGTTTCTCTTTTTTTTGAGGCTGTTGAATAACCATTTCTATATACTTTCACAGACACTCTGGCTACCCAATTGTCCAGTTCATCCGACCACATGCTTGTGCACTTGCAGTGCATTTGGTGCCGTGATTTTATAAATAAATAAACAAATAATCAAGCAAGCAAGCTTTTATCGCCCTCTCTCCATTTGGCTGCCGGTGTTATTCTTCCCTGAACATGTAATAATGTGGTTTAAATGTCTGTTTAATAATTCTTTCTATTGTCATTCTTACTAGAACATGAAGCTCAAGAGGATAGGTTGCTGGTTCTCTTCGCTGCTATATTGCCAGGTCCTAGAGTGGTTCTCATTACATGTCAGGTGCTCAGGAAATATGTTTTAGATAGATGAGTAAATATGTCAATGAAAAGATCTAATATAATTAAGACAATGAGCATACCCATTAAATGGAAATAGTATCAACAGTTAACATTTGTTAATTGTTGTAGATTCAGCCTTTGATCCCCACAGCAAGTCTGCGTGTTGTATGCTGTCTTTATCCTGTTTACTTTGCATGTAAGGGAAATTGGACTTGGTGGTTTAGTGGCTTGATTCTGTACTCATATTCACAGCATAAAACAAAGATAGAGTCAGTGTTTTTTTTTATTCCAGAAAGCAATGATTCTAGACATACTAGCCTAAAGGAGTCACTTGATAGTGCTTTGAATTAAGTTGTGCTTGGAATGCCCTTCTATGTTTCCTATCCAACTCTGAGAAATTATCTCATTAAAATGACCACATGAGGTAAATGTTCTTTTGCCACCACGTAAACTGTAGCCCACATGTGCTCATTATCATAAGCTCAGCAGAGCAAAGCAGAGCATGGTTTATTGTTCAGTGACAGAGTCTTATATATCCTTCCGTTTCATCGTAAGTTCGTGTTGAGGCTCTATTAGATGGGGAACGGTAATTCTTTTCTTTCTAGGTGTAAGAGGGAGGATTAAAGGCCATTCTGGGCAATGGTATGAACCTATTTTTTGGAGACAAGACCTGAACAACTCCACATGCTAACTGAAATGTTTCTCAGCGACTTTCTTGGTCATTGTTTTGAGTTACTCTCATTCTTGAAAATTCCACTGGTGAGTAATTCTACTTCCCCAAAGAAAATGCAACAAAAAATAAATCAGAACAACAACAGCAAAATCACACAGACTCAAAGTTGTCCACTGGACTCCTCAGAGACAGTAAACATTTATGTGTTTTATGTTAGCCGAAAGTTATCAGTGTCCTTTCAAGCATTGATTTATTTGTGGGAGTTCTCAAGCACTGTCAACATGCTGGCTGGGAGAATAAATAAACTTTCATTTTTTATCCGGATCCTAACACCTGGTATAATTCACTGTCAGAGCAACCATATCATTATCTTATGTTTATAAAAAATTGAAGTGCCCATTGTGTCTGGGCAGTGGTGGTACACACCATTAAGCCCAGCATTTTGGAGGCAAAGGCAGAGCCAGGCAGATGTCTGAGTTTAAGGCCAGCCTGGTTAACAAGGCAACTAGCTAGGTTCCTTCTGAGTGTTCAAACTTCACTAGTCTTGCTGAGTCATTATTATTCTCTGCTTTTGTTTAGACGGGCCAGGATTATACTTACATCTTTTACAAATTCACTGAGATCTCAACGTTCTCTTCAATAATTTGTACTTAAACACATCTAATGAGGAAATGAGCAATAGAATATGGGATCCTGCCCCTTCAATTTCTCTTTTGCTGAATCCTATCAGTTTACTGAGTCTTACCACTGAATATAGTTTATAAATCATCAAGCATGAAAAGTAGCTCTAGCTATTCATTCACGTATCTCTTTTACTAAAGGACTTTGGGGTTCCCACACTGTCTACATATTAAAGTTACTTGAGCTGGCTTTAGTGACATGGGCTTTAATTGTGGCATTTAAGAGCCAGAAGCAGAAGCATTTTTAATTTTGTGGCAGCTTGGGCTACTTAGCAACATCTTATTTCAAGAAAAGCATTGTGTTCAAGAGTAACATGCCAACACAGAAAAGGCACTAGGTGGAGTGGCAAGCACTTGAGGGGTGTAATATAAATGACCAATGCCCACACTCAACTTTAGGCCTTGTGAATCAGAATGGCAGAAAGTTAAAGTGCAGCTAAGAGTATCCCAAACCAAGCCATTGCCTTTTTGATAGATTCTTGTTTGAAAGGAGCAATGAATATGATGCAGCCTGGGCCCAACTTGACAGGCTCCTTTCTGTCTTAAGAAACAAAGGTATTGACCCAAACTGAAAGCAAAGTATTTTAAGTACTCAAGGAAAAAACAATTCAACTCAGTCTCAGGCTGAGCTGCAGAGAAGTTGAGCTAAAATAGAAGCCTCTACAGAACATTTTGGATAGTCCAGTATCCAGTTACACAGCTATGGACTTTACTACACTGGAAGAAACCACTTCCCTGGACCAGATTGATTGCTTTGTGGTTGGTGGGGTATAGTTTTATTGATCCCTACTTGTTTCGCTGTTTTAAATTTTTATAGACTTGTCAGATTTCTGTCTTCTTTTCTACGGTAACATTTTCCAGCAGTATATCAACCTTTAAATTTGACTGCTTGTGTATTTTGTAATGGGAATTTGGAGAACTGTTTTTTATTGTCCTCCTAGAAGGAGTATGCAAGGAACCGTCATTAAGCTTGTCCATTGATGAATGATAGTATGTGCTAATCAATGTTTTCATTGTGCCAAGCTGCTTTAAAATGTTAAACTGTTAGGGACTAGACAATTTTATAAAAAACAGATCTTTCCCCCTTGTGACTCTTTTCACTATATCCAGAAACAATAATGAGTGTAGCATTCTCTGAAATTGATTTTTATTTAAATGTTTTTAATATAGAGAATAATGAAAAATTGACCCCACTTCTCTGTAGATTTAATATTAATCATCAGGTATTGCCCTTTCTCATACAAAACTCATAACATTCTTGTCTGGTGATTATTTTTTATATTTAATTAAGTCTGTTTCAAAAGTAAGAGTCTTTAGTTGAACGTGCCTATGGTCCACTTAAAGAGACTTAAGAAATGGTTTGATTGCATTATTTTTGTATTTAGCTGATATTGTAAATAATTCTACTTTTCTTTTAATATAGACTATATTACCAAATATATCCAGAGTTCTTTCATAAAATTCACTACCAAAGCATATTTTTATTACTTAAATATTTCTAGCAGATATTTCTTATGCAAGTTTTCAGTCAATGTGATTTTTCCCTTCTCTCTCTTTGTGGTACCTACTTAAATACACACATACACAGACAAATCTAATAAATGTAATTTCAAAGAAAAATTGCAAAAGAATATCTACGAACCAAGTGTGCTGGCTCACTCTTTTTTTGTTGTTGTTGTTGTTGTTGTTGCAGGTGCCTTTATTTTTTTTTCCTTTCACAATATTTTTTTCTCCTTTATTAATTTATTCTTGTTACATCTCAATGGTTATCCCATCCCTTGTATTCTCCCATTCATCCCTCCCTCCCATTTTCCCCTTATTCCCCTCCCCTATGACTGTTCCTGAGGGGGATTACCTCCCCCTCTATATGATCATAGGGTATCAAGTCTCTTCTTGGTAACCTGCTGTCATTCCTCTGATTGCCACCAGGTCTCCCCGTCCAGGGGACATGGTCAAAGGTGAGGCACCAGAGTATGTGAGAAAGTAATATCCCACTCTCCACTCTACTATGGAGAGTGTTCTGTCCATTGGCTAGATCTGGGTAGGGGCTTAAGGTTTACCGCCTGTATTGTCCTTGGCTGGTGCCTTAGTTTGAGCGGGACCCCTGGGCCCAAATCTGCCTATCATAATGTTCTACTTGTAGGCTTCTAGGACCCTCTGGGTCCTTCTACTTTGCCATTCTCCCATGCTTCTCTCATCTAGAGTCCCACTAGAATGTCCTCCCCTCTGTCTCAGTTTCCTGGTAAGTGAAGGCTTTCGTGGGACATGCCCCTTGGGCTAATATGCAGATATAAGTGAGTATATACCATTTGAGTCTTTCTGCTTCTGGCTTAACTCACTCATTATGATCATTTCTAGCTCAATCCATTTATCTACAAATTTCGGGAATTCCTTGTTTTTAGTAGCTGAATAGTATTCCATAGTGTATATGTACCACAGTTTCTTTATCCATTCTTCTATTGAGGGACACTTAGGCTGTTTCCATGTTCTGGCTATTATGAATAAGGCTGCTATGAACATGGTTGAGCAAATTTTCTTGCTGTGTGCTGGAGCATCTTCTGGGTATATTCCAAGGAGTGGAATAGCTGGGTCTTGAGGAAGCCCTATTCCCATTTTTCTGAGATAGCACCAGATAGATTTCCAAAGTGGTTGTACTAGTTTGCATTCCCATCAGCAATGAAGGAGTGTTCCTCTCTCTCCACATCCTCGCCAGCATGTGGTGTCGCTTGAATTTTTGATCTTAGCCATCCTGATGGGTGTAAGATGGAATCTCAGAGTTGTTTTGATTTGCATTTCCCTGATGATTAAGGAGGTTGAGCATTTCTTTAAGTGTTTCTCAGCCATTTGATATTCCTCTGTTGAGAATTCTCTGTTTAGTTCCATGCCCCATTTCTCGACTGGGTTATTTGGTTTGGTTGTATTTAATTTCTTGAGTTCTTTATATATTTTGGATATTAGACCTTTGTCAGATGTGGGGTTGGTGAAGATCTTTTCCCAGTCTGTAGGCTGTCGCTTTGTTCTCTTTACCGTGTCACCTGCCTTACAGAAGCTTCTCAGCCTCATGAGGTCCCATTTATTAATTGTTGACATTAATGCCTGGGCTGTTGGTGTTCTGTTCAGGAAGTTGTCTCCTGTGCCAATATGTTCCAGGCTCTTTCCCATTTTTTCTTCTAAGTGATTTAGTGTCTCTGGTTTTATGTTGAGGCCTTTAATCCACTTGGATTTGAGTTTTGTACAAGGTGACAAATATGGGTCCAGTTGCATTTTTTTACACATAGACATCCAGTTAGACCAGCACCATTTGTTGAAGATGCTATCCCTTTTCCATCGAATGGATTTGGCTTCTTTGTCAAAAATCAAATGACCATATGTGTGTGGATTCATATCTGGGTCTTCGATTCGATTCCACTGATCAACCGGCCTCTTGCTGTGCCAGTACCATGCTGTTTTAATTACTATTGCTTTATAGTACAGTTTGAGATCAGGTATGGAGACTCCTCCAGAGCACCTTTTATTGTACAAGATTGTTTTAGCTATTCTGGGTTTTTTGTTTTTCCATATGAAGTTCAGAATTGAACTTTCAATGTCTTTAAAAAATTGTGTAGGTATTTTGATAGGGATTGCATTGAATCTGTAGATTGCTTTTGGTAGGATGCTGGCTCACTCTTATATTCCTAACACTTGAGATCTTGAGGACTGTGAAATCTGTCTTAAAAGAAAGAATTTGTTTATCACACAAAATGAATGCCATGTATATCCAGTCATGGTGCAATCGTTCAAATAGCCACTTCTGTTATGTGTCTTCCTTGAGGAGGCTAACAGAGAGTTGCCTTCATCAACCCTGCAACCCCAAATCCCATGGGGTTGAAAGTAGATTTTAACATCCACCATGGAATAATTAAAACTAAGGAAATTCCCTTTCATGTGTTTTTGCTTATTTTCCTTAAAATATTACTTCACAATTCTAAAAATAATTCAATTTCTCTACTTTTTCCCTCAAGAATTGTGAATGTATTAAATCTGACCTTCAAATTCAAGTGCGTAGATCTGTATCTGTTAGCATCCCCTTCTGCCTTCTTTACTTATCTCCAGTTAAGTGGTTCTTTAGCTTGATTGCACCGTTCTTCATCTGCCACACTCTCATACAACATACTCCTTTTACCTGAATATAATTGCCTTCTATCCAAACAAAAGAATATGCCTTCGGATAAGTTTCCTAACCTGTGGCCTCTTTCAGGTCTACTTTGACTATGGTGATTGCAAATTTTCTTTGGCTCTTTTAATATGATGTTAGCTTGGCAAAGCTGTCTCCATTTCTACCCACCCCATCATCACTTTAAGGAAACTACTCCATTTATTCCAGATAGAAAGTCTGTTACATTAATCTATCTCACATAAACAATCTTCTTTTCCTTAATTTTCTTTAAATACTTTTACTCTTCAGACATCTACAGTTTCGTTATAATGAGTCCGGGCATGGATTTGCTCTTATTTATCTTTCCAGGAGCTTGGTATGTTTATTAAATCTCAAGATTTGTGCCTTTTTTTCCATTCTTGGAAAAATAGTCTCACTATATCCTTAAAGGTTTTAATGTATCCATTCAAATTTTTAAATCTCTGTTTAAAAAAAACCCTGTTAGGATTTGGTTTTAATTTTTGTGTCTGTGAACCTTATTTTTATAATTCTCATATGTTTACCTGTCTCTACTGCAGTCTGATTATTTATTCTCAGAAAGCTTCCAGTTTACTGACTCTTCAGATATGCAGGAAGCTTTAATAATTCAATTTCCATGAATCTTAACATCTTCAAACTAACTGGAAATTCACTTGGAAGATGAAATTCAGTCATTATGTCACCACTGTGTTGTGAAAGAAAGATACTTTGATATTTTTCCTGGTACTAAGTGCCTCATAAATGTTGGAGGAATGAATGAGTCCGTTCCTCTCCACAAACAGACCTGTGCCAGGTGAAGATCTGTGGCAAACCTGATCCCTGACTTTATGGAGCACAGAGTTGTATTCTACTTATGTAAAACCCATGGTTGCCTGGGAATGGGGCAATCGTCACAGGAGGATTGGCAGAGGCATGAAAGCAATTTTTGAAAGATTATGAGTTTCTTGGAGGACTGAGAGATGGAAGATGTGAGGGAGACCCTGTGCTTCCACAAGCTCAGAGAGTCATGAGAGCCTGGTCTGCCCACCATGTGCCTCCCAAAGGCAGGTCAGCTGTGCTCTTGCACTGTGAAAGCTCCACTCTGTGCATGCTTTTTGGTTACGGAACAGGAAGAGGTATGGGATAGCCTGATGGTGCCTGCAGGTATCCTCTCTGCATTGTAATTGAACTAGCATATGTCAGTTCAAAGCTAAATACTAGTAGTGGGGAGGGAAAATACAAAACATCTAGCATTCTTCTCTTCACATATTTATTGATTCTTATAGGGAATATGCTGTATAGGAAATTCACAGTGCCCAGTGCAGAGTTTGAATATGCTCATATCTTGGAGACTGTGGTAAGGTATTTGGATTGTCTTCTAATTGAAAGGAAGCTTCACAGTTTGGAGCATGGGTAATTCAGTGGATTTCAGTTTTCAAGAGTTATTCTGGTGATTGTATTGAATGGAAAAGAATGAAATGAAAAAAAAAAGACAAGTGGAAAGCCAAATTGGCAACCAACTGGGGGAGTCCAAGAAAGGAGTTTTAGTAGCTTGAGTAAGTAAAGATGGGGAGTGTGATCAGAGTAATAGGATTTGGGACTAAAATTGGAAGTAAAGCACACAGAAGCTACAGATGGAGTATATGAGTTCAGCATATGGGGAAAAGAAAACAATCAGCTGCATTCCTTAATGTTCTTCTCTTTGGGATGGGGAGACAATCAGAAGGAACAGAAGTTCAGAAACAAGGATCAAAAGTCCTTTTGACATGCACTATTAGCTACTTTACTCTGGATGTGATTAAAAATAAATAAAAAATAACACCAAGACAAAGAACTTGTAGGGAAAAAAAAAAGGAGTTTATTTGATCTTAGAGTTCAGAAAGATCAGAGTCCATCATGACAGGGAATTATGGGAACAGGCAGCAGACATGGTAGCCAGAGTACTGAGTGCTTACATTTTAAACCATAAGCAGGAATCAGAGAATACCTTGGGAATGATACAAGACTTTGAAACATCAAAGCCTGTCCCAGCGACATGGTTCCCCCAGCCAGTCTACACTCCCTGAAACTACCCAAACAATGTCACCACCTGGAAACCAAATATATAAACATATATAAACAACCAAACATGACTGAAACAATCATACTTGCCAAGGGATAGAAGCCACACATTGGAAATATTGTTTACGGACTTGCTCTTAGCACGTTTGAACATAGTCCTGTACGCAAACCTAAATTAGTAGAGATTGAACATTAGTATGTAGTGTGATCTGCCTGTGGCATTTACTAAGCAAATTTAGTTTCCACTAGGATCCATCATTAAATAGATATATAGAGAATGAGGGGATAATTCACAACGTATTCTCAGTGAATTAAAAGAACTTCCTGACACCCCATGCCTGACAGGACATTTGGTCATTTACCATTTAAATTTGTGTTGTTATTTCTTTCTCCCATTTTCTCTTTCTAACATGTAGATCATTCTGTGATCATTAAACCCACAGTGTATGAAAATACGCTTGCCTACATGTAAACACCAACACATTTATGTACATAGTACAATCAAGTTAGAAAGTCACATAGGAACCTTTCCCACATTCCTGATTCATACTTCCAAATTATAGACAGTTTTCTGCATGAAGCAAGTAGCAGTTACTTTGGAATAAATGCATTGCATGGAAGTTTCTTTGGTGATATTCAAGGATTGGTTGGCCAACTCATTTTTGCCTTAACTTATCATGTTTACCATTTAGAAATGTCTTTCTGCTGCAGCTGCCTTATGGCTTGGTTTTCAGGAAATCTTTCTGAGTGTACATCACTTGGGACATTGAGCCTGTTTTTCATGAAACCTCCCCAAGTTTTTCTAGTGACAGTCTCCCCAACCAAGAGAATCTGAATGCTGTAACTTGTTTTTGTGCTAAAGAAAGAGATGATAAGATGACCTTCCCCAGCCTTGAAAGGGTGCTCCGTGGGATGTGAATGTAGGAAAGAGCCTGGGTGGTGCTCTGATGCACAGAGCAGTGGCACTGTAATCTGCTTAAGAGTCGTGACATTGGAAATATTTAAACATAGGGTTCTATGTCCTTATGTTTCTCTGACTCACATATACCAACTGTAGTCTATAGTCAATAAACACTCCATTTCCTGAAATTCTGATAACATCCAGTCCACCACCATAAGGGAGTGTTTTTATTTCCCCTCGTCCCCACAACTCCAATATTCAAGACCTAGTAACAACCAACTAAATTTTGAATAAACTAGATAAAGATTAAGAAACCTGAGACAAAGAGACAGAGAGCTAACCCAAGGTTCACATCTGCCAACCTGATAAGTAGAATTGGAACAGAGGAGAAGCTAGTCCCACGAGCAGAGAAATACATGCTAAAATAAAATTTTCTCAAGGAGAGGTATGGCTACAACAGTTCTAATGTGACTTTCTCCTTCTGATCCCCTGTGAGAAGCCTAAGAGGTGAGAAGAAGAGGTAACTATAAACACTCACCAATCTTTCTTCTTCACATAGTTAGTTGAATAGTAAATAGGATGCAGGCTCTCTCCCTTTCATCAATGAACTTGTTCTGATATCTTATGAGATGTTAAGAGAAATAATTTTCATTTTTTTCTTCTTACAAGTCTCCCCTTCTTCAGAAGACTTGTGGTAGTCATATTTTAGTACTTTTTGAATCATAATAAAAGAAGCTATGGATGCTTCAGCATACTGAGGGAAGACTAATCAAACATGGTTTAGAAGTATTGAGTAAAGGTAAAATGGTCCCAGAAATAACTGAGACATAAAGTGGGCGCTGAACCTATCACATTTCTTCAGTGGCTGAGAAGCAAACCGTTTACACCTACAGAGTACTTACTGAGCAATGTTTTTGAGTTGGTCCCTAGTAGATGCTAGCCAATGTTCTTCCCTTAGCTTTGACCTTGTGCTGATGACAAATAAGTGAATCATATAGGTGGCACTTGTCCTTGAATAACTTACAGCTTTTAGGCACTTAATTAGTGAGTGTGCACAGCACATATACTCTCCTGCTTTCCCTTTGCTTATTTACATCTCTACTAGAGGATGTCACTGTGTTATGTTACTGGCAATGGAGGGAAGGTATTTAAACAAAACAGCAAATAGGCCACCTATTACATGAGACAGACCTGCAGGTACCCTGGCATTTCTTTAGGCAAGTGTAATTTGATTTCAGAGGCAGTGGGTGGTATATTTAAACTTTGTTCACATACTGTGATTTGTCAGCAGTGTTTCTGAAACCCTGAGTGAGGTACTTTAATCTGCCATGGGTTTGGAAAGGGCCTCATCTAAGAAAAAAAAAGGCATGGGCTTTGGGTTCATTGGTCACTGAGGGGAAATGTCTATAATCCTGAATCTAGACCAGTGCTCTAGTGCTGAAAAGCATTTTCCTGGCAACTTGCCATGGCTGAACTTATGACATAGTGTGAGAGCTGATACCCATCACTAGCAGCTTGGTATCTGGACAGGGAACTCTTTGGGCTCAAGTCTTCTTAATGAATAGGTATGTCCAGTCTCAGATGGCACCCCAAGATCTCCTGACCCTGGGAATTATGAATAGTGCTAAAACAGCAAGCAAAGATGTAACAGTTGTACAACATCTGTTGTAACTGCCTGTTGCTCTGCTGTTTCACTGATGGCTTTCCTTTAGATTTCCAATAACTGTGCCCAATATTGTTGTGGATGTAGGGCTTGTTCTTACATCATTCACTATAGTTATTGATCACTAGAGTATGAACAAGTCTTAGTCTTGAGATTTATGTACATTCACCAACTGAGGCAGACTGTAACCTCCTTCTGGACCTTTCCATTTAAACAGTTACTGTCAACTGTATTATCACCTGACTTTTATGTTCACAAATGTTGCTATAGCAGGTGTGTCCTAGCAGGTAAATTAAGGGTAAGTGGAATACCATCCAGAAAGTGATATCAGAGGAAGATCTGGGAAGGCATACAAGGCAGGCTAAATAAAATGTAAAAGTCCCAGCTGTCAGAGAGCAACTGACTTAGCAAAGTTGAACATCTTAGTTACATTCCAGCTGGGGAGTAGCTAGGTGATCCATTTAGGTGTCTATTTAACTCCAAAGTCTCTGTTTTTGCCTGAATTCATCCTGATGAAGGTGAAGCTAAAGAATTTGAATATATCTTCTTAGGAAGTAGGAAACTCTTTCATGTTTAATGACGAAACTTATTTGGTGAAAGCATTGTTTTAGAAAGATGAATTTGGTATTTCCTAACAAAGTGAGAGGCTACAAATAGAGAATACTTGGTACATACTGCAGAAGCACAAGTATAAATGATTTAGAAGTCATCTCTGTATGCTGACACATTGAGATTTAATTCTCTTACCATAATATTTATCACAGGCATATCTTTAACTGACATAATAATTATATACTTATATGATGGTGTTTTGATATATGTATACATTGTGTAATGATTAATAATCAAGCTGATTAGCACATCTCTCCTTTCACATACTTATTTTTGTGATGAGAAGATTTGAAATTTATTCTCTTAGTTATTTTTAAATATAAATACATCTTTGACCATGATGGTAACATTGCAGGGTAGTAAACTCTCCTCTGATCCACCTGTGTCTTTGTACAATGTCATTGTCATCTTTCTCTGCCTACCTCCGGGAACACTGTTCTTTTTCCATACTTCTATATTTGATTATTTTAGAGTCTGTATATAAGTGAGATCATGCAGTATTTATCTTGTGTAGTTCACTTGTTTTGCATAGCAGAATGTTTATCTATGTGGTAATCACAAATGATAAGATTTCCTTGTTTTTAAAGACTGAGTCATATTCTAGTGGTTATATGCACCACAGTTTATTTAGTTATCTGTTAATAAAAACGTAGGATGATAAAATAGGTTGATCCAATGTTGTAAATCGCACTGTAGTGAATATAGGAGTATGAATATCTCAGTGTACTGATTTAATTTCTCTTGGATAAATTCCTTTAATGGCATTACTGGCTTATATGATAGTTATAATTTTAATTTTTTATGAATTTGCATGCAATTTTTTTCTTTTGATGTTTTAAAATTTCTTCACTTTACATCATGATTGTAGTCTCCCCACTTGTCAATTCCCCTGTCCTCCTTCCCTTCCTTTCCCCACTCTTCCCCAGGTCCTCAGAAAGGTAAGCCCTCCTCCCCTAATTTTTGACCTTGTTGGCCTATCAAGTCTCATCTGGACTGTCTGTATCCTCTTCTTCTGTAGCATGTCAAAATTGTCCCTCCCTAGGGGGAAGTGATCACAATTGGGCACCAGAGTACATGCCAGAAGTAGTCCCTACTCCCCATATTATGGGCCCCACAAGGAGACTGTGATGCCTATCTACTACACCTGAGCAGAGGTTCTAGGTCATTACATTATATGAGCTTTGGTTGGTGCATTAGTCTCTCCAGCACCCCTGTCCTCTGTCTGGATTTGTTGGCTTCATTGGTCTCCTTGTGGAGCTCCTGGCCCATTGAGGGCCTTCTATCCCCCCAACTGTTCCATAAGACTACCTTCACTCCACCCCAAAGTTTGGCTAGTGTGCCTCAGCATCTGCTTGGTTTCCCTGATGAGTGGAGTCTTTCAGAGGACCTATATGGTAGACTCCCATCCTGTTCCATCTCTTCAACTGCTTCCAACGTCTATTCCATTTGTCCTTCTGAATATGAATTCAGCATTCTTCCTAGGGTTCTCCTTATTATTTAGCTTCTTTATGTCTGTGTGTTGTAGTGTGGTTATCTTGTATTATGTGGCTAATATCTGCTTATAAGTGAGTATACAGCATGAGTGTCTTTCTCAGTCTGAGTTACCTAATTCACCATGCTGATTTCTAGCTCAATCCATTTGCCTGAAAATTTCAAGATTTCCTTGTTTTTAGTAGCTAAGTAGTATTCCATTGTGTAAATGTACCAGAGATTCTTTACCCATTCTTCAGTTGAGGGACATCTAGGTTGTTTCCAGATTCTGGCTATTAAGAATAAAGCTTCTATGAACATAGTTGAGCAAATGTTCTTGTTGTATGGTGGAGCATCTTTTGAGTACATGCCCAAGTATAGCTGGGTCTTTAGGTAGAATTATTTCCAATTTTATGAGAAACCACCAGATTGACTTTCTAAGTGGGCTTTTCTTTAGGTTTGGAGATTTTGATGACTGATTCTATTTCCTTAGGAGATATAGGGCTATTTAATTTGTTTACCTGATCTTGATTCAATTTTGGTAATTGGTAGCTATCAAGAAAATTCTCCATTTCATTTAGATTTTCAAATTTTGTGGCATATAGGCTTTTGAAGTAAGACCTAATGATTCTTTGGATCTGCTCTATGTCTGTTGTTATGGCTCCCTTTTCATTTCTGATTTTGTTGATTTGAGTACTCTCCCTCTCCCTTTTAGTTAGTTTGGATAAGGGTTTCTCTATCATATTCATTTTCTCAAAGACCCAGCTCTTTGATTCTTTGAATTGTTCTCTTTCTTTCTAACTTGTTGATTTCAGCCCTGAGTTTGATTATTTCTGGCTGACTACCCCTCTTTGCTAAGTCTGATTCTTTTTTGTTCTTGAGCTTTTGGGCATGCTAATAAGTTGCTAGTATGGTGTATCTCCAAATTCTTTATGAAGGCACATAGTATTATGAACTCTTAGCACTGCTTTCATTGTGTCCCATAAGTTTGGGTATGTTGTGTCTTTATTTTCATTGAATTCTAGAAAGTCTTTAATTTTTTATTTCATCCCTGACCCAGATGTCATTAAGATGTTGTTCAGTTTCCATGAGTTTGTAGACTGTCTGTTGTCGTTGAGTTCCAGCTTTAATTCATGGTGGTCTGATAAGATGTAAAGGGTTATTTTGATCTTCTTGTATCTGTTAAAGTTTGCTTTGTGACCAAGTATTTGGTCAATTTTGGAGGAGGTTTTGTGAGGTGCTGAGAAGAGGGTATATTCTTTTGTGTTTGGTGAAATGTTCTGTAGATATCTGTTAGGTCCATTTGATTCATGACGTATGTTAGTTTCATTATTTCTCCATTTAGTTTCTGTCTCAATGATCAGTCTATTGGTGATAGTGGGGTGTTGTAGTCTCCCACTATTAATGTGTGGGGATTGATGTCTGATTTAAGCTTTTGTAATGTTTCTTTTACTAATGTGGGTGCTCATGTATTTGGGGCATAGATGTTCAGGATTGATGTCAACTTGGTATACTTTTTCCTTTGATGAGTATGACGTTTCCTTATCCATTTCTTTTTATTAAGTTTTGTTGAAAGTCTGCTTTATTAGATACTAGAATGCCTGCTCTTCTTGGGTCTGTTGGCTTGGAATACCTTTTTTCAGCCCTTTACAGTGAGGTAATGTCTATCTTTATTGCTGACTTGTGTTTCTTGTATGCAGCTGGATGATGTGTCCTGTTTTCTCATCCATTCTGTTAGCCTGTGTCTTTTTAATGGGGACTTGAGGCCATTGGTGTTGAGAGATAGTACTGACCAGTGGTTGATAGTTCCTGTTTGTTTGTTTGTTTGTTTTTATGGTGGTGGTGGTGGTGGTGGTGTGTGTGTGTGTATGTGTGTGTGTGTTTTTGGATGTGGGGTCATTTATTTCCTGTGTTTTCTTGGGTGTAGTTAGCCTCATTAGGTTGGAGTTTTCCTTCTAGTATCTTCTGTAGTGCTGAGTTACTGGCTAGTTACTGTTTAAACTTGTTTTTTTTTCATGGAATATTTTATTTTCTCTGTCTATGGTGATTGAAAGTTTTGCTGGATATAGTAGTCTGGGTTGGCACCTGTGGTCTCTTAGTGTCTGTATGACATCTGTCCAGGCCCTTCTGGTTTTCATAGTCTCTGTTGAAATGTCAAATGTATATCAGAAAGGTCTGCCTTCATATATTACTTGTCTCTTTTCCTTTGCTGCTTTTAATATTCTTTCTTTGTTCTGTACATTTAATGTTTTATTATTATGTGGTGGGAGGATATCTTTTCTGTCCCAATGTATTTGGAGTTCTGTAGGCTTCTTATATGCTTGTGGGCATGTCTTTCTTTTGGTTGGGGAAGTTTTCATCTATGATTTTGTTGAAAATGCTTTCTGTGATGTGGAGCTTGAAGTTTTCTTCTTTTGTCTATTCTTATTATCCTTACAGTGCCCCGGATTACTTGGAAGTTTTTCTCAGGAACATTTTAGTCTTATTATTTCCTTTGACTGATGTATCGTTAACTTCAACTGTATCTTCTACAATTGAGATTCTCTCTTCAATATGTTGTATTCTGTTGATGTTGCTTTTGTCTGCAGTTCCTGTTCCCTTCCCTAGATTATCCAACACCAAGATTGCCTCAGATTGTGTTTTCTTTGTTGCTTCCAATTCCCTTTTAAGGTCTTGTGTAATTTTATTCATTTCTTTCATTTGTTTATCACATTTGATTTTGTTTTCCTGTATTTCTTTATACTATTTATTCAATTCCTTCATCTGTTTGATTGTATTTTTCTGTATTTCTTTGAGAGATTTATTTTCCTCTTTCAAGGCTGTCATTTTCATTACCTCAGATTAAAAACCTTCATCTTTTGCTTCATGGGTGTTAGTATCTCCACGGCTTGTTGTGGTAGGACCACTGGTTTCTTGTGGTGTCATATGGCTCTAAGTTTTATTGTTTGCATTCTTGCACTGGCCTTTAGCCATCTGGTTGTCTCTGGTGTTAGCAGGCCTGAGGGGTTTCTTCCGATGAGGTCATTGTCTATGTCCCACATGGGTTAGGCAAGTTGGGAGCAGGCAAAGAGAGCTCCAAGATGAAAGCTGTTTGATAGGGCTTCCCAGGTGATTCCTTAGGATGGTGGACAATTTGTGTTATGGCCAGCCCCATACTCACCTCTCTGGTTCACTCTCTATGTCCCAGATGGGTCAGGTAGGTAAGCAGTGGGCAGAGAGAGATATAATCCCAGAACTGCTTGAGTTTCCCACAGTCCTTCTCAGAATGGCAGCTAATATGGGTTGTAGCAGGTGCTCAACCTCCTTCTTGAGGTGGCAGCTAATGTGGGTTGTGGCCCACGCCTAACTCACCCTTGATTGTTCTGCATACTATTTTGTAATAGCTGTACTTGTTCATATTCCTAGAGATTGTCTACAATAGTCTCCCCCTTTTCTCCACACCTGAGCCATCACTATTCTCTTATATTTTTTTTATAATAACCATGACATCATGTGTGCAATGATACATTATTGTGGCTTTGATTTGCTTGTCTCTGGTGATGACTAGAAATTGTCTTAATTTACCCTGTTACTGTGATAAAAACACAGGCTGCAAAATAAAACTTAAGGCAGGACAGAGTTTACTTTGCCTACAGGTTACATACAATATCTCAGAAGCCTAGTGAAGGACTGATGCAGAGACAATGGAAGTATGGTGCTTACTGTCTTACTCCTGGTAAGCTAAGTTTCTTATACAGATCAAACCCAGCTCCCTAAAGAATAACACCGTCCACCATGGGTTAGCCTCCTCTACATTAAGAAAAGACCCCACATACATGCCCACAGGTTAGTTTTTGGAAGCAACTCTTTAGTTGAGCTACTCACTTTCTAGGTGTTTCTAGTCTATGTCAAGTTGACAAAAGCTAGCTAGTACACTGATATTGACCAACATTTGGTATGCCTGTTGGCCACTTATATATCTTCTTTGGAAAACTATCAATTCATATACTTTATTTTTAATTAATATTTTTAGCTTGAGTTCTATGAGTTCCTTATGTGCTTTATACATTGATTTCTCATTATATGTGGGTGTTCTGACACCTTACAAATAAATGTTAAGTACTAAACAATGACTGATATGGTAATTGATTATAGACATCACTATATAACACAAAGGAGCTATACAATAGTTCCCTGTATATGTTCAGTTTTATTTCCAACAATAGTCAAATAAAGGTATATAAGATGCATTTTATAGTAAAGGAGGCCCAAGAGAAGTATACAATATATGTACAGAACCAAATTATATGTGTATTTTTAGTACAAGAATGTGAGCATGAACATATTGGGGCTATTTCAAAGGCAAGACACAAAGTACAGCCTTGAAAATTCAGGATGTGGAGATGTAGAAGCAAGAACAAGGGGTTATTACTTTTTTCTTTTGCTTACAAAGGGTCATGTGACAGTGAAGGGTACATGTAAAAGTCCTGGAGATGGGAACTCATTAATTGTTCTTGCCAGCAGCAAACATGAATGAATGCTCTGCCGGTGCTGCTGTTGCCCAGGGAATTCTATTGGGCTCTTATTGCTCTGTGGTCTAGTCTCTGGAACTCTCAAAATGATCTTGTCATTTCCCAGAGGCTCTACCATTTGACTTAGGCTATCCATCAGAGCTTAGACATGCCAAAGCAGTTGTATAAGAAGTGGGCACAGTAGTGATGCCTTCCTCACCGTAACTACTGTGTAATTTGGTCCTGCACGCTCACTTTCACAGACAGTTCCCTGATTTGTTTTGTTTTATTTTATATTGTGTTTCATTTTTTGATCAACCCAGTCCTCATATGTCAATGTTATCCAGATAATGGTTAGTTAGTGTTTTAGTAAAGGTTACTATTGCTGTGATGAAACCTCGTGACCACAAGCCAGTTGGGGAGGAAAATATTTATTTGACTTACATATCCATATCACTGTTCATCACTGAAGGAAGTCAGAACAGGAACTCAAACAGGACAGGGACCTAGAGGCAGAAGCTAACTCAGAGGTCATGAAGGGGTGTTGCTTTCTTCCTGGCTCCTCGTGGTTTGCTCAGCCTGCTTTCTCATAGAACCCAGGATCACCGTCCCAGGCATGCCATACCCACAATGGACTAGGCCCTCCCTATCAGTCACCAATTAAGAAAACACCTTACAGGTATGCCTACAGCCCATTTTTATCGGGTCATTCTCTCAACTGGGGCTCTATCTTCTCTAGTGACTTTAGCTTGTGCTAAGATGACATAAAGCTAGCCAGCACAAGTATTATCAAGAAACTCTTAGGTTTCTATTACTGGAATTAACACCTCAGATAGTTAGCTTATAGTAAAAAATGGCTTAGTTTGGCTCATAGTTCTAGAGGTGTCACTCCATAGTCTCTTGAACCTATTGATTTGAGTTTATAGCATACTATGGTGGGTACATATAGGAGAGAAGTGCTGATTAACTCATGATAAGGAAGTGAAAGTAAAAGGCCAGCATCCACCAATCTCCTTTGAGGATACATTGCTATAGAACCCAAATTTTTCCACTAGGTTAATCTCTTAAAGCTTCCACTACTTCCCAATAGTGTAGCTCAAGCCTTCAATAGATATGCCCCTGGGAGATAGTCCAAACTCAAGCTATAGTAATACTCCTAGTGGCATCATTTCTTCAGTCATCCAATCCTCTTACGACAGGAAATGAAATGAATGCAAGAGGCTGACAGTCATGCTGTCTGTTACATTCCATTCCACACACAGAGGTAGAATTTTTTTATCTTAGTCTTTGATGATTAATTATTAATGCAGCTCTTTTCATGGAAGCCGTTCTCATTGCCATTTCATTGCCAGGATAGAGAAGAAATATACCTCAGGGAACATGGAGAGTCAAGTGTGTTTTTATACCGAGAGCCTTATAACTACACAAGGCTGCCCAGTATATGCCACGTTATTTTGTTCTACCCATTTCTACCTGTATGTAAGGAAATTCCAAGGATGCATACTCCATATATTTTAGTGTCAGTGTCAGAAACTACCTAGTTACATAAAATCAGAATCAGCCTTGACATAGGAAAATGCTTTTGTTTTGTTTCATGAGCCAGAGTCTTTCTATTTAACCCCGATAAGTCTGCTACTCACTGTATTACCAGACGGACATAGACATCATAGAAACCTTTATACCTCACCCTCCAAAGTGTTGGGATTATATATATACCACCACACTTTCCTAAGATTATAGTTTTGATGAAGAAAATAGCAAAGTTTTTGTTACCTGATAAACAGAAAAACTGTTACTGTTTTGCTTAGACTAATTTTAATATTTATTTCTGAACACGTCTCCCTTCTTTTGTCTTCCTCAAAGCACTCCAATATATTCCTTTCCATTCTTCTTCAAACTCACGGTCTCTTTCTTCACTAATTGTATTCTTTCTATGCACATATGTGTATGTTATATTTCTAAATATAACCTTTCAGTCTGTATAATGTTTCTTGTGTGTATGTTTTAGGACTGGCTGTTTAGCAATGGAAAACCAATTGGTGTGCTCTTTGTGAAGAAAGACCACTTCTATTCCTGGCTTTCCTTAGTTGCCTATAGTTCTTTGTGTGGTGCTAAGGTCTTATGGGATTTTTCCCCATCCATTTTGGCGCGACCACTGTGTGATTCTTGTTCAGGTCACATTTGATCAGTCATGTTGCTGACACATTATATGTGTAGCTTTTGATATTTTTCTCCAAATGCACTCAGATAATATGCAGAGTAGACAGGGTCAAAAGAAACAGACATGGGGTGTTTATTCCGTAAATAACTGTCTTCTCTACTTCTATCCATTGGTGTGTGTGTGTGTGTGTGTGTGTGTGTGTGTGTGTGTGTGTGTGTGTGTCAAGTGCCTTCATCTTCACTGAGGGATAACAAATAGGTTAAGGGTCAACAAGCAGAAAATGTGATGATGGCGTCACCATTAACAAGACAAGTCACATGCATGTAGCACATAAAATGAGTGTGTCTCAAGAGCCTCTTTACTGGACACATGTTCCCTAACTGTATAGGCCAAAGGGATCCTTGTTGTCCTTCTCACCCATGTTTTAAGAGCATTTGGCAAAGTACTGGGAGTGTTTGGAAGTATTATATTGATTGAAAGAAATTATGGGATGCTATGTGATATATCAGAGGTATAAAAATCAGTGCACTGGGTGGGGTTACTTACCCAGAAAAGAATTATCTGAGCCAAATGCCAAAGTGTCACTATGTGGAAACATTAAGAAGGAAACTCTCTATGGCACTCCTAGGAGTGTCAAAAGGCTTTTTGAAACAATTAAAGTGTTGTTTTACAAACTGCTATCTGTATCACCAATATAAAAATTACTAGGTTGCTATTTAAAATGTGGTTTTTCCTCTGATTTGTGGATATATACTCTCTGATACATAGATAAAGGGATCTACATTTTATTAGTATGCTATGTAATTGTTAGATGCACTTAAAAATAAGAATCATTGAATGAATAGTCTTCCTAATGAATGCTAAACTAATCTAGATGTTTATTTATCTAAATCTATAGACAAAGCCAGTTATCTCCATTGAGAATAGCACAGGGGAAGTAGGCTTGGATACTCAAAAGATATATTTAAAATATATATTTTTAAATAACAAAGGGGAAATATAAGAAGACTTTATGTCTTTTCTGAAATAGATAAAAATATGGTGTCAGCCTCAGATTAGATAGTATACACAACATAACCTGTGTATAGCCAAACAAATTTAAGAGGTGTTCAGTTTCTTTCTGTAGTAAATCAAAGAAATACAAATTAATAAAATATGTTTTAATTGATTTTTTTTTGAGAATTTCATACAGGAATGCGTTAAATTTTGACCATGTTTACCACTTTCTATAGCTCCTCATACACACACATGTACACACACACACACACACACACACACACACACACACACACACACATACCATATGCATTTATTGAGTACAATTGTTTCCTGAATTCACATGGGGTATAGGACTGATAGAATTTAGTTTCTTGTATTTTAATAGTAAATATTATTAAAGAGCATTAAATTTACACTGACACTAAAACATACTACTGTTGGAAGGACTCATTCAAACAATGTAGAAATCATGTAGACACGATATATCTAAAGTCCTTAATTGTGCAGATACTTGTAATTTTAACTCTGGAACACAAATTAAAATACTGTTTGTCATTCTTTTGTCTTAAAACCTGATTTAGATATTCATCGCTGCTTTTGCTATTGATATTCAATATTAGTAGACTGATTGATAACATATTATGTGGCTACCTAAAATTTTTTAAAATTTTATTTTATTAATTTATTTATATTACATCTCAACGGTTATCCCATCCCTTGTATCCTCCCATTTCTCCCTCCCTCCCATTTTCCCCTTACTCCCCTCCCCTATGACTGTGACTGAGGGGGACTTCCTCCCCCTGTATATGCTCATAGGGTATCAAGTCTCTTCTTGGTAGCCTGTTATCCTTCCTCTGAGTGCCACCAGGTCTCCCCATTCAGGGTATATGGTCAAATATGAGGCACCAGAGTACGTGTGAAAGTCATACTCCACTCTCCACTCAACTGTGGAGAATGTCCTGTCCATTGGGTAGATCTGGGTAGGGGTTCGAAGTTTACAGCCTGTATTGTCTTTGGCTGGTGCCATAGTTTGAGTGGGACCTCTGGGCCCAAATCTGCCTATCATAAATTTCTTCTTGTAGGTTTCTAGGAGGATCCTCTGGATCCTTCTACTTTGCTATTCTCCCATGCTTCTCTCATTTAGAGTCCCAATAGGATGTCCTCCTCTCTGTCCCAGTTTCCTGGTTAGTGAAGACTTTCATGGGACATGCCCCTTGGGCTAGTACACAGATATAAGTGAGTATATACCATTTAACTCTTTCTGCTTTTGGGTTAACTCACTCATTATGATCATTTACAGCTCAATCCATTTGTCCACAAATTTTGGGAGTTACTTGTTTTTAATAGCTGAGTAGTATTCCATAGTGTAAATGTACCACAGTTTCTTTATCCATTCTTCTACTGAGGAACATTTAGGCTATTTCCATGATCTGGCTATTATGAATAAGGCTGATATGAACATGGTTGAGCAAATGTTCTTGTTGTGTGTTGGAGCATCTTCTGGGTATATTCCAAAGAGTGGAATAGCTGGGTCTTGCGGAAGCCTTATTATCAGTTTTCTGAGATAGCACCAGATAGATTTCCAAAGTGGCTGTACTAGTTTGCATATGGTCACTTGATTTTTGACAAAGAAGCCAAATCCATTCAATGGAAAAAGGATAGCATCTTCAACAAATGGTGCTGGTCTATCTGGATGTCTATGCTTAAAAAAATGCAACTGGACCCATATTTGTCACCTTGCACAAAACTTAAATCCAAGTGGATCAAAGACCTCAACATAAAACCAGAGACACTAAGTCAGATAGAAGAAAAAGTGGGGAAGAGCCTGGAACACATTGGCACAGGAGACAACTTCCTGAACAGAACAGCAACAGCCCAGGCCTTAATGTCAACAATTAATAAATGGGACCTCATGAGGCTGAGAAGCTTCTGTAAGGCAGGAGACACTGTCAACAGAACAAAGCGACAGCCTACAGACTGGGAAAAGATCCTCACCATCCCTACATCTGACAAAGGTCTAATATCCAAAATATATAAAGAACTCAAGAAATTAAACACCACCAAACCAAATAACCCAATTGAGAAATGGAGCTTGGAACTAAACAGAGAACTCTCAACAGAGGAATATCAAATGGCTGAGACACACTTAAAGAAATGCTCAACCTCCTTAGTCATCAGGGAAATGCAAAACAAAACAACTATGAGATTCTATCTTACACCCATCAGAATGGCTAAGATCAAAAATTCAAGCGACACCACATGCTGGCGAGGATGTGTGAGAGAGGAACACTCCTTCATTGTTGGTGACTACCTAAAATTTAGATTGACTGCCGAGCATAGTGGTACACACTTTAATCCCAGCACTCTCGAGAGAGTGGCAGGTGGATCTCTATGAGTTCAAAGCCAGCCTGGTCTACAGAGCAAGTTTCAGGATAGTGAAGGCTACATAGAGAAACCTTTCCTTGAAAATAGACAGCAAAAAATAGGCTAACAGTGTGTTGTATTCACATGGACAATGTGTACTGCATTAAATCACATTAGGTGAAATATCAGATAAAACATTTTACTCCAATTGTGTGGGAAGAAAAAAATTCACAGTATTTTGGAAGAAGATTTAATAAATTTTTGCCAGGATATTAGTAGAGACTTACATCTATATAGTGGATCCATGGTTCCTTGTTAGCTTTTTTTTTTTGAGTTTTTAATTTCAAGGCTTTTCTACATGACTTAACCACAGAAATCAGAAAGATCTACATTGAAATATCTGTGGATGTAAATTATTTTCAATAAATTTCAATAATGAGGTAGTGTGGCGAATACAGATTCACTTGGATTCATGATCAGGCCTTTGTCTTCTTGCTCTTATCAACATATTATTATCAAAAAAGGAAATTTGTTAATGTTTGCACTTTGCTTTTTGTTGCCCTTTTGTACTTGTTGTAATATGACTCATATTATTCCCGTTGCATAGCACTAGCAATAAGAAGGTGGTGAGAATGGAGTTGCTGTTTGACTGACAGAATAGATTAGGGTTTTTCATTTTAATTTACTTTTTATGACTATCAAATAAACTGGATAGATCATATAGTTTAAATAAAGCATCAAGAACTTCCGGAAATAAATGATTCTCTTTTGTTTCATTTTGCCCCTGAAAGTTCCTTTTACACTCTACTCCATTCCCTTGAGTTACATATTGTTTGTAGTCCTCATAGATACTAAATTGAATCTCTGTGCTTGTATTATGAATACAGTACACATACAGTAATATTCTCATGGGGTAAGTTTGGCAGAAGAACATATTTCCCCTGTGGAAAAGAAGCAGTTCAACTATTGTTAAATTGAAAACCACCCAAGACCATACTAATTTTATTTGGATATTGAGCCTGGGAATCTGACCCATCTTTATGAAGTACATTCAAACATATTGATTATGACTGTGTGCAGTCCAACTTTACAGACTACTAAGAAAAATAGAAAGAGTTGTGACAAGTTACTGGATTTTGTTTACCAGAGATCTAGTGGAGCAAGCAGGCTGATGATAATCTGTCATACCACAAGCTTGGCTCAATTCTTCAGGCAAGAGGAGTTAGGTTCTAATTATTTGTGTAGGTGTTGTTACATTCTTCGTAATAAGAACATAGTCTTCACAATCAGATATCTCTTTGACTCTGCAGTGTACAAAGAACTGATAAATAGAATGTGATAGCTCTGGTGCTGTTTTTCTCTATTTCTTTCTGTCTTCCTTATTTTCTTTCTTTCTTTCTTTCTTTCTTTCTTTCTTTCTTTTTTTCTTTCTTTCTTTCTTCCTAAGAAGCCTTGACTCTGGGGAATTAGTCAGAGGGGCTAAGAGAAGTTTCTTCCAAATCAAATATGTGAAAATAAGAAACATCTATTCTACAGGAAATCGAATTTCCAGGCTAAGGGCCCCACATGGGAGCCAAACGCAGACACACATCCACTCCTTAGCTCTAGGGCAAAATTGACAACAGGAACTGGAGTTCTTTTATCAGTGAGTAAAACCAAAGTTCAACTAATTTTGCTGGAACACTTTCATGGAATCCTTAACATATCAATTTTCTTGGAAGATGAAACTGGGTTTTTTGTTTGTTTGTTTGGTTGGTTGATTGGTTGGTTTTCATTGTTGTTGTTTGTTTTGGCTTGGTTTTTTTGTTTTTTGTTTTCAATGATCCCCAAATCATTGCAGTCACATAAATTCACATTTATAATACAAGGTCCTACTTCTTACTAAAACAATGAAACTATGTGATAATCAATTTGATTTGGTTCTGATACAAGGTCTTATTACTATATCTTTGGTTGGTCTGGAATTTGCTATGTTAACCAAGGTTGGCATCAAAACCCTGAGGTTAAAGACGTGTGCTGCCACACCCAACTCAATCATGTTGATTGCCCCCAAGCCTTTTTCCCCCTGTGATCTCCTAGGATAGTCACACTGATTTATAATTTCAGCCCATAACCACTGTATCCAGCCAGCAGGGAAAGAGTTAGAAGTCCTTTAGTCTTGCTTCCAAAATCTCTGGATCCCAGAATGTTTTATAATACAAAAAAGGTTAGGTATATCAGTATGGTAATATACATATATTTATATATATGCAACATACATGCAGTATATAATTTAAATATTATATGTATGTATTATATATGTACTTGCACATGCACACACACACATATATATATATGTATATGTATAAAGTATTTAAATGGCAGTTCATATCAAAAGTTTTAGCCAAACAAGTTCAATCTAACTAAAATAATGGCACAAAATATGTATCTTTCAGCTGGTAGAGGTTTCTGGAGCTTGAAATTGCTTTTTTCTTTTTAAGGTAAATGTTATCTTCCTTTATTTAGTTTATTAATTCTTTTATCCTTCTCTCATACACTACATCCTGATGGTAGTTTCCTCTCCCTCTACTCTTCTCACTCCTCCCACCTCCCATCTCCCTGAGTCCATTGCTCCACCATTTCCCTTTAGAAAGCATCAGGCCTTCCAGGGATATCAACCGAACCTGACATATCAACTTACAATAAGACTAGGCACCTCCTCTAATATCCAGGCTGGATGAGGTGGTCCAGTAGCAGGAAAAGAGACCCAGGGGCTAGCGAAAGAGTTTGAAATTTCTGATTGTAGTAAAGTGTAGTGGACCCTGTTACCCTAATAATTATGAATATAAATGAAAAGGGAGGAGAAATGACTTTTTGTGCCCTCTACTTGGCTCACTGGATTGTGGTCTTATTGGAAGAGAGTTCTGAGGCACATTCTGAGGACAAGCATGTGTGTTATCATACTGCTATCTTCCAAGGAACATCTGGGCACCTAAGTTGGGATTTGGGCGTAATTACAGGTTAGATGACTTACTCTACCATACTTAAGGTTATTTACCTAGCAAGGCATCACACAAGAAAGCACTCAGGTAAACCTTTGCTCTAAAGTCCACCTCTTTTACCTCATTCCACAAAGGCTGATGACTTTAGCACACCCTCCTCAGGAATCTCAGATCAATGCAAGAAAGTCTGCACTGTTGGGTAGAGGGAGTATAGTGTTAGTTACTGTTCTGTCACTTCTCAGCTGCTTAAGTGAGCTCGCAGAAAAGTCTTTTCAACTCTAGAGGAATCAGCTTTCTTATCTGTAAAATGGGTGCTAATTCCTTTCCAGACCACCTACCAATACAGCAGGTAACAAATCAATGTAAGAGGACTTTGTAATATCCAAAGTGCTGCTCTCCTCATAGGCAGGGAAAGACTTATGTATCAACTTGTTTAAGTCCTCTCTTGAAGGCAAATGGCCGACACAAAATGGGAGGCTTACCTCAAAAAAGTAAATGGCCCTCAACCATTAGGGTAGACAACACCAGCAGACATCAGTTATTCCTGTTACCTGACATGCCTGGCTCTTCCAGTTGTTCCTCAGGTTCCTCATCCTCCATTAATTCTCCTGGCTCATCCCTTTCTCATCTCTATCTCCCATGCTTCAAGCTTTGCGTGTACTTCTTCAGCTGCCATAGTTATGTTAATTCAGTGTTGTATTTTAGCTTTTATCCCCAGTCTCATTTCATTCCTTTTATATCTCTTACCTTTGTTTCATTCTCCCATTTATCTATATATCCTTGGGTCCCAAGTGAACAAGTATTGGATGAGAGTGTTCCTGAGGCACTGTAATCCTTAAGTAAGATGGACAGGCTCAGGGCATATTATGCTTACTGTCCAGATGTCTTTGCCTGAATTCTAAACCCAGGTCTGTAGAACCAGCTGATATCTGAGTTCTGTTTCCTCTTCCTGGCATTCAAAGGCTCGGCAAAACTAATCAAGTTTGTAACTAGAGGCTTCCAGAAAACACACGCTATTCTTGGAAGCCCAATCCTCTGGTCAGCCCTTGCAGGCTTCTACTTATTTCTAGCCCTATGCCACAATAGCTCCAGCTGTTCCCTCTCTGAAATATCATTCTTTCTCTACACCACTTGTTCCTAAGCATCTTTCAGTTTTCTCTCCTCCACATAGATGTCTTTCAGTGCTAAAGTTTATTCAGATCCCATCCCTGCTGACCTTCTGCAACACTTACTCTCAGTCATGCTTGTTTCTTACTGAATTCTTTTGTTGCATATGTGTTGCACATTTTTGCTTCATGCCAGGTGCAATATTTATATTATCCATGATAATCTTTTAATTCTGATGATTCAGTGTTTTAATTTTATGCATTTTACCACAGTCAGAATAATTAAATGACTTATGGATGGTCACATCGCTTGTAAAGATTTAAATGCAGTTTGTATATATTTTCAGGATCTGTGTTCTTAATTACTAACCAGATGTGCTACCACATGATTCAATATTATCTGTACCTTAAAAACAGCTCACACTAATGCTGGAAAAAGGAGCATCAAATATTTTCTTGTTCTGAACTGAATGTTTCCCTCTTTCCTCCAACTTAAATATTGAAGCCCTAACTTATAATGTGATAGTGTTAAAATTTGGGAACTTTGGAAGGTAATTTAGATTTGGATGATGTGATGGGGCGCATTAAATACTTAGTGTCCTTAAAAGAAAATGGATATTTACTATCACAGCCCCTGCATCTATGGTTTAGAGAACATTACAGAAAAGAGAGCAGAAGATTTTAAGAGCCAAGATACCTGGAAATCTTTGGTGAAAGAGTCACTTGTAGAAATGTCTGCATAAACATGATGAAAACAATGACAATATCAATGGACAAGTTAATGTTCAATGGGGACATTTTTCTAGAATTTTACCTCTAGACAAAGAAATATAGGCAACTGATCAGTCTCTCCCAGAGATGAACCTCTTATGGGTGGTCCAGTGAATACTAGAAAGCCCTGAAGCCATATGCAGACAAACAGCAAAAACAGACTCAGAAGGTTGTATTTATATACTTTTACATGTGCACGTGCGCGCGCGCGCGCGCACACACACACACACACACACACACACACACACACACAAATTTCACACAGACACAGGTGAAGCAATAATAATCCACAAAAAGTGCTATCAGCTGGAGACTAAGTGTCTTGAAAGAAGTTGGAGGGAAGTAAGCAATGAGAGGCTGGAGGAAGAAAAAGGATGGAAAATTGATGTGCTTCTATTTCAATTGAAAACATATTTGAAATAAAACATGAAGAGAAGTCATATTTTTTTGCCTACTATGTGAGGTTATAGGGAAATAGTTATTTGTACAAGGCAAAGAACAGTAACCAGAAGCCAGCATTTTGGAAAGAGACCTTGCACTTTCAGTCTACTAAAGTCTTAGGGGTTAAATACTTTTAAAGCCAATGTTAGGCATTGTGTTGTAGTACTATCCTCTAGCACCTTGAAACAAACCCTAAAACTTCTCTCTGATGGTCATTATTTGTACATTACTTGAGTGCTTAATAGCCAAAAGGCTATTAAACATTGGCAAATGCTAGCACAGCACATCTTAGTTTGGCACATGAGAAGTACATGCAAAGGTTTTACAAGGTGATTATATCAATACCCAATTGAGTAAGCAAAAGAATGACACAACTCAATCAAGTTCCATAACATTTCTGTGTCTTAATGTACTTGCCATTACAATGGGACTAATAATATCACTTCCTAATTTTCTTGCTCTAGTTATCATTGCTATTGCTATTGCTGTTAGTTTTTGCAGCTTGATACAAAGTAGAGATGACACTGTTAATGGTACCTACCATGCATAAACCATCCACTTAAGCAAGAATATATCAATGCTTGTAGAATGAACAACTTGACAAGTGGTATCAAAACGCCATCAGGCTATTGCATTTACATAGAGAATGTTGAAGAGGTGCTGTTTGGATACCATCTTGTCACCACTTTAAAATGAGTGGGTTTTTAATCACACATTAACATCCAGGCATTCTGACAACCCTGGAGGCCAAGATCTGACTCTCCCACCATGAAATGCTCCTCTTTACATGATGTACATTTCTTCACTTGTCCTTTAGTTTGCCCTTATCAGGAATGGTGTTCCATTCTAACAACTCATCTGTCTTATGAATGTGAATGATTTTTTTCTTTGAACACTCTCCAAAGACTACTGCTTTGGGGTATTTGTCATTTTCTTTAGAAGCTTGTTCAAGAGAGTCAGGATATGAAATGTGTTGCAGAATCAACTTGTATGGTCTTCTCTTCGACAGTAGGAAATTTTGATGGGTTTCCTTCTCAGAAGATCCTATGAAGATGCGTTAACCTGAGAGAGACTGCTTGTTGTTACCATTGAAGTTTGTCGTAGTAGCATCAAATCAGAGGATTTTTGTACTACAGTGAGGATAAAAACAATAAAATTTTTGTTGATAGCCCTTTGAGTGCATCTGGGGCAAAGACACATCTGTTGGCAAAGGACTATACTTTCCTTGTTTCCCTTTACAGTGCCAAGTAAACACCTCTATGTTTGCCACAAAGTAGGCACATGATAAGCATCTATTGACTAAATGAGCACCTAGAAAGAATACTGGAAATGCTTATGTTGTTAGCATGCTCATATTTGTCCAATCTTATCTGAGCCCATAGCAAATAAAGCATTTTCTGTCTGCCTTTCCTGTCACCTGTATCAGCCATATATCTTCTGTACTTCCACAGTGCTTTATTTCCTCCATTCCTGTACTCACTGGGATGTAATATCACTCTCCCTCTGTCTTTCTCGCTCCATTCTCATTCCTGAAACTCCATGTCTGCTTTGGTGAGTGGCAACAGCTTACAGTTTCTATTTGAAAGTTGGGAAATGTTTCTTGCAGCTATTTTATAGAGCAAAGATATCAATTACACCTATATGTATCATATTTCTACCACACAAAGGGCTTATTGTAGACAGTTTGATGATAGAAGAATGGTGGTCCAGACACAGGAGTGCAGCTAGAGTAATCACTGGTCATAGAAGCTCTTCATTCAAAACCTTGGGATAACAATAATACTAAATCCACAGGAAGGTCATAGGGATTTTGCAGCAAGATCTTCAAAGAGAGATAATTCATAGATTTTATAGTAGCACCAAAATTTTGCTTTCCCGTTTTCCTAGGTCTCATTATTAGGCTGGAGAAGAAAAATGGTTTGGCCTGTAACTGAAAACAACTGCTTTTCCTATTCCCATTTCTTCCCCTTCCACATCTTCTCTTCCTAGCCATAGAAGCATATTTAATTGTTCATAGCCTATCTTAGAAAATTTGGGAAGTATTTCCCCAGTGAAGGACCTGTTGAGCATAGATCTCAGAGGAACAGAAAAGCAGGACACTAAACCAAAATTCCTGTCATGATAACAAGATCAGGAAAGAAGTGAGATGAAAGTCCAAGCACGTAAGGATTTCCTTGAGATCTGAATGATGCAGAATGGTCCTTAAAAATACTAAAAAAAAGAGGTACTGGCTTCCTCAGTACCAGCTCCTGATAATTTTAATATGAAGACTCACAGGGCATTATTCTTATACACTCTGAAGTGGATCATTGCCAAAAAGTGTTGGTAATCTGAAACTACTACCCTGAACATTGAAAAAGAGTGTGCGGTAGTCAGGAAGGTAATTTCGTTGTTTTTCTGCTTCTCATTTGTTCATTTGCCTATTCATCTGGAAATCATTTACCAAGTTGTTTTGTAGCTAGGTAATCAGATAAGGTACAAGAAATTATAGTGGCCAGCAAGATAGGTATGGGCTAGTGTGAAAACTGAAGTCATCATGCAGTAAAGAAGTCATACAGCTAAGTCATCATACAGCTGTACTTTGAGTTCCACAGAAGATATATGGAGAAATTTATAATGGTATGTGAGTCACAGCAAGGGCTTTTTGAACCAATACTTGATGAATGAATAAGAACCGAAGAAGAAATCACTGCAACGAGGAGGAAATTATGTGATATTTTACTCAGTGCAGAAATCAAACATAGAAATACAAACACACTTTAAGCGCATATAGAAATGATGGATGAAGGATAGATGCTTGTAGGAGTCCTTTTTTATTCTTTAAAGAACCTAGAGTGATAGTCAACACTTATTACCCTTTGATGCCTAGAAGAATCAAGACCCAGACATGTTCATGTCATTAACTCATGTAATGACTCTCCTTTTTAGTAAATCTAGATTGAAATTACTGGCCTCTACTCATTAGACTATTGTAATATTCTGGTGGTGAATTTGAGGGAATTAATGTGTATCATTTAACTCAATGTTCAGAGCTCTTAACATGGTGTCACATTTTGTTTCAACAAGAAAGGCCTGGTTAGTCACATTCACAAGCACTTGGCCAGTTGAGACAGTTGGGCTTTTGTTCTAACAGCTGTTCAGAGCTTTCTTATTGTTCATTGAGCACAGTGGGAACCTGAGATTGGAAAAGGTACAGCTCATACAAAAACAGAATCAGGGTATACCACATTGGTATGGCAGCCATCACTGGCTGTTTCTGAGTTATGTGTGGGCTAGACATTTTACACACTAAATGTCTTTAACAATTCTCACAATGACTCTCAGTGTGAGGTCAGTATTCATATTTGTATTCATTGACTTGCTTCCAAATGAGGATGCCTGGGCATGGGGAGGGTACTGGCATTATGAAGCCTACTTAGTTCCTAGTTCAACGGTGCAGCACACAGAGCATGCTGTCTGACGGTGTAGGCTACACTCCTAAGCACCATGCCCCACTGAATCTACATAGGAGGCTCAAATAAAGTCAGTAATACTAGACTGGAGACAAAGGAGTAGTCTGGGATACCGGCCAAAGATTGCTCCTTCTGGCAGGACTCCCAGCCCTAGTTATTTAATAGGTACAGAAACACAAGATTAGACTAAGAAGAGCAAACTGACCACATCTGCTAATTTCTGGTGTTAAGTAGCTATTAAATTCTATATTCCTACCATCATGTTCATAGCACTTTGAAATGCAATTCACAAGGACTTTCTGTTCTACTGTCATTTCCTAGCTAAGTAATTGAAGTTATAAAATATAACCTGTATTCAAGCGTCGGTGAGAGCACTGATAAGCAGCCCAGTTTTTCCAAACCTTTTGTGTGTCTACGTTTTAGTCTTCTTTTACCCCCAACATCTTACTGAATCCTCATAAAAATACAATTGATGGCTATTCATATTTTCTCCTTGAGAAACTACAAGGTTGAAAATAGAAAGTCATGAAACTACCAGGGTTTTGGCGTCTTTGCTGGGATCCCTTACTACTGACTATGAGTGAAAGCAAATATCAGGACTTGATAAATGGCCCACAAGTTAAAAGTGCTTACTGGTTTTTAGGGTACTAGAATTAGGTTCCCAGCACTTACCTCTGGTGGCTCACAACTGTGTCACAGTCCAGCACTAGGAGATGTAACACTCTTCTGGCTTCTGTGGGCACTCACCCCACCCCCACAAAATTTAAAATTATATTTAAAAAACAAATGAAGCTGAAAAAATTTTGCGGAAGATACTCCACATTGACTTCTAATCTCAAAATGCATGCATGCACATGCATACATACCTATACATACACACACACACACACACACACACACACACACACACACACACACACATATATATTGCATTCTTCTGGAAGTCTACCAGAGTTTGCAATTCTGTTTTGTGCCCACATTGATATGAAATCATTTAGTGAACTATTCGGTTTTCAAATAATGTATATGCAGAAGCACAATGGTACTATTTTCCTTCCAGATCAAACATTGCATTCAACAAGTATTGGTTGTGTTCGTAAACGTTGGGTCATATATCATAAGATAAAGACAAAACTATCATGCATTTATGTTTCATAAAAGAATAAATATATGAAGAATATTTTCAGTTTATGGATGCTGCATGGATTTCTAGTCATATCCAGCTTTTAGGTGTTTGAGTAGGGGAGTTGTTTCTCTTATAGAATATACAACATACATTTGTTCCATTTGAATTTTATTTGCTCACTTGGTAAATGACAATGTATTCTTCCTTGGAGCCTTTTGTCCCTCATGACTGGCAAAATTGGTAGCTTTGAGCATTTTCTATTTCAAAACAAACATGACTCATAACCCATGTGGATGCAGTGACTGTAGTTGATTTGGTGAACATTTGAAAATACAAAGTAGGAATAAACAAGACCATTACTGTAAGTGATTTTTAAAATGAACCTAATGCACTGGAAATAGTATAGATGAAATTGAAGGAGAAAGTGTGAACATTGTAAATACACTCAAGTTAGCTCAGGCATAGAAGAAAGTTGGGTGGTTTTTCTTTTTTTTTTTTTTATTAATTTATTCTTGTTACATCTCAATGGTTATCCCATCCCTTGTATCCTCCCATTCCTCCCTCCCTCCTGCTTTCCCCTACTCCCCTCCCCTATGTCTGTGACTGAGTACTTCTTTTTTTTTTAATTCTCAGAATTATATTTTTAAATGCAATCATAAATTACCATCTGTATTTCTAAATGGCAATTATACAGCTAAAAATTGCTTCCTTTTATACATTTTTTAAAAATTCCCACTATAGGTTTTATATTCTGATACTTTCTTTTTTTTTACACATTTTTATTGAAAATTAAAAATAATTCCTATTACATCTCATTTTCTATCCCATCCCATGCATCCTCCCATTCCTCCCTCCTTCCCACTTTCACCCCAATCCCCCTTCCCTATGACTGTGGCTGTGGGGGACCTCCTCCCCCTGAATATGGTGCTAGGGTATCAAGTCTTTTCTTGGTAGTCCTCTATCCTTCTTCCGAGTGCCATTGGGCCTCCCCCACAAAGGGACATGGCCAAATATGGGGCACCAGAGATCCTGTGAAAGTCAGTCCCCAGTCTCCACTTAGCTGTGGAGAATGTTCTGTCCCTTGGCTAGATCTGGGTAGGGGTTTGATGATGACTGCCCGTTTTGTCCATGGTTGGTGCCTTAGATCAAGCAGAATCCCTGGGTGGTTTTTCTTATTTGTTCAACAAAAGGATAATGACTCTTGCATTTTTATAGGCATTGGGGCTACATTAGTGAATATCTAAAAAGTCACAAAAGCTCCTCTTAGAGCTGACATTCAAAATATAATGAAGAAACGATAAACATAAAGGAAACATATCTTGTTGGGTGGTTTTTAGTGTAGTAGGGAAGAGTAAAGCAAGGAGAATGGGTTGAAGTATTAGCAGTCATTATAAAAGGCAACTTTGAGAAGACACCTGAGTAAAGACACTGAAGAAGAGAGGAAACACGAAGAAAGCTTCCAGGAAAGTGACCAACAACTACAGGGATTTTATGATAATGGTGTACTCCAGTGTGACTACAAAGGGTCGGAGTCAAAAATGTGGCCAGAGTGGTAGAAACATCATTGACAGGTCTCTAATAAGAAGTCTGTTTTATATAGAATCCAACAGTGTCCAACTGGAAAAATTGGCAGTGTTGACCCTATGTCTAAATTCCTTTTAGCACATGCATGGATCTATACAACAGCAATGAGCACAATTCATCACTAAGGTCCATACCATCTTTTCTCTCTATCAGGAGCCCTCTTACCCAGGAGATTTTTGTCTATCTAGACCCCAGGCATTACAACCAAGATGGTAGAGCCCTTTCACTCTAAATAAGATGAATCTTGTGCTACAATTCGACCTCTGGAGTTCTCCATAAGATCAGGTTAAAGCTATATATCAGAGGAGACCACAGCCTTGCTTTTTTCACTCCTGTCTTACCTCTCCTGCTGTCAGCAATATCTTCCAGCAATTCTCTAGATCAGCATCTGATTCTAGAGACCCTGACCCAAAATAACTGTAGCACAATTATTTTAGAAAACTTATGTGCTCTCTTTTTCTCTTCAGATACCAACTTCGAGTTTACATTTTATTTTACCAGTTGCCCCAGAATCAGGCAGAATGTGCAAGCCCATCTCTGGCACCTTCCATTGTCTAAAGCAGCCAGGAAAGGTAATTTTTAAGCTAGAGATCACTGAAGATTCCATTATGGACACCTGTAAATGTCTTCCTAATTTCCTGCTCAATGGAGGATGGCATTTTAATGAGGGTCTTGACAGCATTGTGTTACAGCGATTGATTCAGTATTCCACTAGTAGGTGAATACATGGTGTGGGGGCCTTTTGATGCTTCGCTTTTGTTATTTGCCATCTTAGTTGATACATATCAACATCCCATCTTATAGTTGTGTGTCAGTGAATATCATGCCTGTCCTTTTCTAAAAATTCAGTGTTTTACAAACCTCTTGACAAACTATAGCTTTTTATTCTTGATTCTCTACGTAAGCAGGGGAAAGTAAGGTAGGACTAGAAGATTTCGTTTCATCTTTATAGCATAATAATAATGTACCTTTCTCTTACTCCTTATGAATGTAGTAAAATTGGCTTTTTAAACAAGGAACTATTTAGAGAACCAGTCTCTCACGTAACAAAGTCTACTTGTAAATAAAGACTTTAGCAAGTACTGTAAAAAAGTTCCCTGATTGTTTCTCAGTTCTTCTTGGGGTAGGTAATTTATTGCATATATGTGTAATAATATAAATGTATATGTAAAAATATTTAATAAAAAAAGAAAGTTATCTCTGGAGTATCTTTTGCATATGATATAATGAAGCGAATCCATGGTCCTGAAGAACCTCTCCAGCCATCCCACCTTTGACATCAGATTTGAATATGGCCCCGAGGACACTTGATCCTCTTTCATAGTGGCTGCTCCTAAGATGTAAGGTCAGTGCAGCTGACATGCCTGAGTTCCTCTTTACCCTGCACTCTTCCCCCAACACACTGATGCACAGCAGTCCCAATGCTGGACATTGTCCTGCTTCCTGCTGTAACTAATATTACTGTGTGAAGAGCACAGGGGAATGCAGTTGTCCTCACATGTAGATGAAGGAATGTAAATTCCAAAATTTAAGGGACTCCCCCAGATTATGAAGCTAGTAAGTTACAGAGATAAAAATATGCCCCAGGTCTTATGACTGCTACACTGTTCTGAGATCTCTGTTAAGGGAGAGCACTGATGTATTATGAGTTTAGGTATTGTTCTTGGTAATACATATGATTGGTTCACTTTCTTTTGCTATGGAGATGTCTTTATTTCCCGCAATTTTTTTGTCTCCATGTAATTAGCTGATGTAGCACTTCTTTCAATAAGGCTTCCTGACAGCTGGCTGGGCTTCTTATGGCATGGTTTCTGAGCCATAATGTCATAGAATGGAGATGTATTAATTTTTGACATCATATTGTATTTCTTCTCTTATTTGTTGCACAAGCACACATTTTCTTGTCTATCTTTGTATCTCGGCAGCATAGATGACCCTCTTATTTTTAATTTTTCTGAACTCCTGGTTGATTATTAGCAAAACAATGCTATGCTGTACTGAATTGGTCTTTGTACTGTCTGACCCTATGCCCTCAAGTTTCTTTTCCTCCTGTGACATTTGCCAATAAGACAGATGCAGTGAAAAACAAGGAAACATACCAGTCTACCTCAGATTGTTGAGACTGGCTTGCTTCTTGATCTACTGAATGATCAGGGTTTTGGAGAGCATGTGTCAGGTGATGAAATGGCCATGGGGTTGGTAAATGGATACTTTGTAGCCTATAGAGAAGCTGGTGGACATGTGTTGTTGTTTCCCATTTTAACTAAAGTAAAACTTTCCTAATGGCTTGTGCTTCAAGGGTGGCAGAAGCCTCCCTTGTTTTTTTTTTATGATCACAAACAAATTTATTTATTTTTTATTATTAATTTATTCTTGTTACATCTCAATGGTTATCCCCTCCAAGGAGTGGTTGTCACTGTCCTAAAGGTAGAGAAAATTGCAATGTGTTTGGAACCAGGCTTCTTCACCCTTTTTTCTAGTCTTAAATTTTATTTAGTAGGGAAGTGCTTTTCAAACCTGGAATGAAGAGGAAGGTTTAGAAGGTGGAGTAACGCAGCTAGGATCCTTCTGTACCCATAAACCATAAACTAGATTGACATACGATGTCTCTATGTAAGTTATGCTTAAACAAGGGGTTCAGCTCTTAAGTGCTGCAACTATAGAAATTCATCACCATGCCTAATTATTATGGTAATCTTTCTAGCACACAGCCATTTTAACAACACTATTTATATTTCTTTTGAAATTATAATTATTAATAAACGTGAACTGAAGATTAGTGGGTTTCTCCATGTCTATATTATGCTTTGATCATAAACACCCACTTGTACACTCCCCTCCCTTGTCCTGCGCCTTCTACTCCTTCCTCGCGGTCCCTTTCTACTTCCTTTCTTCTCTAATTTCTTTTGTCATGTGTTTCTTTTTAAATTATTACATATGGGAGCATACATGTAAACTAATGTTTCTTTGTCTGGATTCTTTGGCTTTATATGAAAAATGTTCAACATCTTTAGCCATCAGGTAAGGATAGATTCAAACTACATAGATCTTCTATTTCACCCGTTAGAATGGTAGCAATGAAGAAAACTAAAAGTATCATATACTAAAGATTCTAGCTATTACTGCACTTTAGAATTTAGATCTTGGGCTCTAGATGAGAGAAGCATGGGAGAATGGCAAAGTAGAAGGATCCAGAGGGTCCTAGAAGCCTACAAGTAGAACATTATGATAGGCAGATTTGGGCCCAAGGGTCCCGCTCAAACTAAGGCACCAGTCAAGGACAATACAGGTGGTAAACCTTAAACCCCTACCCAGATCCAGCCAATGGACGGAACACTCTCCACAGTAGAGTGGAGAGTGGGATATGACTGCAAGTTCTCAGGCTAAACAAAACCTAATGATGTTATCCAAAGATATCATGCAAATATACTTTTTCAGCCCTTTTGTTATTCAGATTTTCAACAGATGATCTTTAAATTCCTACTATTCCCAGTTTTTCTGTGAAACTAAATTATGGGTAAGCTGCATTTCCCAAGCTATTACTGCATCAGTTGGTGGGCATCACATGACAGTGGGTTGCGGTGATTTATACTGTGAGCTAACAGTTAACTGCTATGTAAAGATAAGGAAATTCCAGTCCAAACAAGAGTGATAAACAAAGAAAAAGCCAGGAGCATAGGCCAGAGGCTTCTGCTCACTGGAGTGTACCATGCAGGTTTGCTACATGCCTATTATCTTTTCTGGTTTTTTTTTTTTTCTTCACTGTAACCATCACCAATGTGGATTTTTAAAATCACATTACTTTTACGCATCCCACAAATTTGTTAAGGGATTCCAAGAGTTTCTTAAAGAACAGGGAACAATTACATAGAATGGCCGTCTTAAGAAATGCTGAGAACACAATGTTGCTTGTGGATGAATCCATGTTCTTTAATTACTTCCATTACTTCCTAGAGATGAGTGTGACCTATCTTGTCTGCAGCACAAATGTTTTTTTTTTCATGGTTGCCATAGCTTCACCTGGAGATGTCTCTGCTAGATAAGGATTTGAGTCAAGTGACTTCCTGAGGAGCTGAGAATGTCTCATGTATATTATTCTCGTCTCTGAGAGCCTGTCAGTTAAACAGGTGCTACACAAAGCCACGGGAGAGAAAAGAACAGAATGAACAGTCATTAGACAACTTTAAAAGGGTTCTGGGTTTTGTTTTTGTTTTTGTTTTTTGCATTTCATAGCAACTTAAAAAAAGCATCTCTTCAACTACTCACAAAATAAATTCTTGTCTAGGACAGAGTATATAGAGACCATTTTCCATGGGTTTCTTGCCAGCAATCTTGAATTTCAGTTAGCTCTTCATTAGGTAGGAAGCAGAGGACCTTCTTAAGAGAACTAGGAAAGGCTTCCAGTCCTCCAGATAACATCTTTGAAAGTTGTGAATACTGGCATATTCAAGTTTCTAGATGACAACAATAGACACTTGCAAAGATCCCGCTCTTTCAGTATACATTTTTTTAAATACAAAGATTGCAGGCATGTCAGTGGGTTCCAACTGGAAGGGCCATTAAAATAAAAGAGATGGGCATCACATCAGGACACTCGTGATGCTTCCTGGTGTAGTGTGGGCACTTGGCTCTTACACAGTGCAAGAGGAATGGTTTCCCAGTTAACATTTGTTCCTTGCTTTAGTGAACCCATACAGATGTGAGCCCTGCATTATTTTCTCTTGGCCCACTACTTTTGCTTTTTGTTTCTTTTGTTGTTGTTGTTTTGATTTTTGTTTGTTTGTTTGTATTTCAAGACAGGGTTTCTCTGTGTATCCCTGGCTGTCCTGGAGCCACTTTGTAGACCAGGCTGGCCTCGAACTCACAGGGATTTACTTTTGCTTTTGAAGAAGAGCTGTAGACAGAGACTCCTCAAGGGCTACACAAAATCACATGTTGCATTCTTACTCCATCTGTGAAGGATAAAGCCACTATTCGCCATCTCAGTCACAATAGAACCCTTTCTTTCCTCCTCACTGTTTACCTGTCCTGGTCTTCCATCTATAAACAAAATAGCAGAGGCAAATGCATACTTTCTGTGGTGAGCTGACTTTCATGAAGAAAGGAAAATGTAGTAGCTAGGCCAGGAATGCTAGTTTCTCTTATACCCTTAGTAGTGTGCCACTTCCCCTAAATACAGTGAATAATGGATCAGAACAATACCAGCAGAGTTAAGCTAGTTAGATTCATAGAAAAAAAAAAAAAGCAAGGAGAGGAAAGTGGGGAAATGACTTCAACTCCCCTGCAAGCTCTGAAAAAGTCTACACATCATCTAGTCTGTGTAGGCTCAATTTTTTAGCAAATATATTTTATTAACCAAGAGTACCTCACTTATAACCCAACTTAACTAAACAATAGGAAAAGAAGATTAGCGAATACAGTAATGAAACTGTAAGGATATCAGTTCCAAGGAACAATTTTCTTGGCATCGTCAGCAGGATTTCTTCTGCTGGAACCTGGAGCAACCAGAATCCGAAACCTCAGTCGGAGCCCGGAGCCCTAAAGCCTTTCTTTTGAGTGGTTCTCTCTAGGAGCATCTCAAAGTGGAGTAATGAACAGCCAAAACTATCCCAAGTCTCGAAAGGTCCCACCTCTTATTTTTGGCTCACATTTATACCTCCTTTCAATGTTTGTTTAAAGATGTTTTTAGCTGGTTAAAAATCAATCTTCCCCACATGGTGGTTTGATTTCTATGAAGATAAACATCATCAGTTCTCTCACAAGTCTTCTCATCCCCAACTTGTGATCTAACAAAAAAAAACTTGTTTATCTCTCCTTGAAGTCTGTTCCACATGTAAACATCTAGACTAACACAAGTAGTATGGCTTATACAGGATAAAAAAGTACTTAGCTTGGTCTAGGACTCAACACTGTATTTTTCCCATCATTCCTTTCTCTAACTGTACATGTGGTGACATCTTTCTTAGGTGGTATCTTTCACATAGAAGCAAAAGGAAACTATGGTTCGACCTCCATATCTCTGGATTGTGTAACTACAGTTTACAGTCTGCGTGTTCATCTAACTTCAGGTCAAAAGACTTCTTTCTGAAATGGAATGGGAAAGCTGGGTATGGTGGCTCACATTTGTAATCTCCGAACTCAGGAGAACAAGGCATAGAGAGTCCTATGAGTTCAAGGCTAACCTAGGTTACAGACCAGCCTAGGTGGGAAGTAGAGATCCTGTGAGAAGACAAGTGATTAAAAAAAAAAGTCAGGCACAGTTGATGCATGCTTGTAATTTCAGCACTTGGGAGGTAGAGGCTGAAAGGTTGGTATGAAACCAGCCTGGAATTTATGAGACCATGTCTTTAACATAAAATGGCACAGGTGCTAAATAAGTACAAACTTTTTTCATTATTATTATTCCTCAAGTAATATTCATGGATATTTACATAACATTTACATTATATTAAGAGTTGTAAGTAATTGGTCTACTGTCATGGCATATTCCTTTAATACTAGCACTGGGGAGGCAGAGGCAGGCAGAGCTGTTTGAGTTTGAGGCCAGCGTGACCTATATAGGGAGTTTTAGGCTAGCTAGGGCTACATAGTAAGTGAGAGTCTCTCTCTAAAAATAAAAGTACTAAAGGACTATAGGGAATCTAGTGATAGTCTAAGAGGATACCCTGTTCCCATGCTGCCTTTATCATTTTCTACTCTCTCCATCATTCTCTAGGCCTCAGCTACTACGCTGGCTTTAATTTTCATACTGCAGTCTCAGGACCTTTGTAGTTTGATCACTCTACTGGAAGCTCTCTTCCCCTTCACACCTATGTCTCTCATTCTTTTATACTTCCTTGAGACTTCTACTCTGCTACTGCCCTCTTAATGAATCCTTCTATACTTCTGCATTATAAAAGATCATACTGAAGACAAAGCTGTATTAGGAGCTTAAGTCATAAAGGTCATTCATGTCTTACATCCATTGGTAGAGTCAGTTCAATGCACCTGTCTTCCAAACAGTGACTCAGGGACTCTTGGAACTCTCACCTTACCTCCACTTTGTTCCCAGCACCCACACCTCAGCTCACAAGAGTCTGTAATTCCAATTCCAGGGGATACATTGACCTCTTCTGGCCTCCATGAAGACCAGTTATACATGTATTGCATATACATAAGTGCAGACAAACCATCTTTAAAAAGAAGTTAGGGAATATGTTAATTATACATACAGTAGTTGATCAAAAGGAGGCTTCCCTTTCTCTGAAGGAAAAGGGAAAGAGGAGTGAGGAAAGGGAGGTGTGAGGGAGGGACTAGGAGAAGTGGTAGCAGGTGAAGGCATCATTGGGATGCAAAGTATCACATCTATCACATCTGGAGGAAAATAGATGGAACTAGAAATCTTCTTGTTAACTCCAAAAGCCAGACTTGGAAAAAGAAGTAACCCATGTTTTCTCTCACAAGAGTGTTCTACCTTTATTTTTGTTGCTGGGATAAAATATCCTGACAAAAATTAGCCTAAGAGGGAAAGGCATTTTCATGCTAACTATGCCAGGTTACATCCCTCTGTGAAAGGAGATCTACATGTGAATACCAATGAGTTAGTCAGACCACATGCAAAGTCAAAAACAAAGAGAAATTCCTCAGTTCATGCATGTGATCAGCCTCTTGTCTATAGTTCTATAGCATGAGATCCTGTGCCTAGGGAATGCTGTTACACACCATGAGCTGGGTCTTTCCATAGCAATTATTAAGACATGTCCCCAAGCCAACTTAATGTAAAAAATCTTTCATTCAGACTCTCTTCCCAGATGATTCTAGGTTGTTCAATTTGACCATGGGAGGTATCTGTATTTACACACACACACACGCCTTATGAAAGTAGAAAATAAACTATTTAGGTAGAAGCAGGAAACCAGCAAGAGTGTGGTACAAAGAAGGAAATCAAAGATGCGCAAACTAAATAACATGAATGTGTAAAGAAGTCCTAATGAAATACAGTATTTTGTGTGCATATTTGAATATCAAAACTAAAATGGTATCATATGACTGCTTTTTCTTTGTGTTTATCTCAATAATCCTCATGTGAAAGTCACCTTGTATTTCCCTGACAATTGTAGGGCTTTCACAGATTAAAAGGTGGGCCTTTTTGAGGGGCCATCATCCATCCTACCACAGATACGTGAACAAGAATAAGGTGGGGTGCACTGTCTATGCTATGGAAGGCCTTGGCTGGAAAGCCAGCTTTGCAGAGTTACAGGTTATACGGAATGTGTTCCTTAATCTCTTCCACATTCTGATTCTCTATGGGATAGGAACAACTACCTGCCTTATGGCTTGTTTCCTCTCCCACTCCTTCATGCCCCCTACAGCTCCCCAGCTCCATTCCCCCTCTTCAGAAAAGGGCAGGCCTCCCAGGGATATCAACTGAACATAGCTTAACAAGTTCCAATATAACTAAGCATAACCCTCATATCAGGGCTGGGAAAGGCAACCCAGTAAGAAGAAAAGGTGCCCCAAGAGAAGGCAAAAAAGTCAGAGACAACCCCCGACTCCTATTTTTAGGAGTCCCACAAGAATGCACAAGCTACACAATCACAACATATATACCCTTGCAGGCTCTCTAATTGCTGCTTCAGTCTCTGTGAGCCCCTATGAGCTTCTATGAGCCTTGCTTAGTTGATGCTGTAGGCTGTGTTTTCATGGTATCCTTGATCCCTCTGGCTCCTACAGTCCTTCCTCTCCCATCGTCCAGGGGGAATATCACATGTTTTAAATATGAGAACCAATCCCCATTTAGAGTCTATCTTAAAGGATACAGGAGAGAAGGTGCTCTTTTCCTAAAGCCTCCTTTAACCAGCTGGATTTGCAGGAGGTGAGGGGAAAGGTAAGTCTAAGTGTTTATACCAGGATTAGGTTACATCTAACTGAGTTGTTGACCAAAGGTGTCCCATGGGAACCCCCAAACAATCCAAGCTGTTACCAAGACTATAAATTTCTCTTCACAAATAGACTGGAAGGCCCCATTGCTGAAGACAACACACCCACGCAACTCATTGCCTATGAAGAGGTCTAGCTGGTACCTACCTACAGCCTACACACATATGTGCTAGCATCATTGGTACAGAAATGTACTGTGCATAAAATGTAAATACCAACCGAGGCACAATCCTTTTGATATATGGTGCTCTGCCCACAAGATATGCTAGTGCAATGGTAGCACAAAGTTTATGGAAGAAACCAAAAAAATCTCTGATTTAATTGAAAGCCTATTCCAAGACACCACTAGAGTGAACAAGAACCTGCGACTAGATGTCCCAGGGAGGAACCTAGGGTAAAACCAAATGCTACTGTTCTATGTAGCAACAAAATGACTCCTAATGACATTCTAGTATATTCATAGATCCATGCCTTGCTAAGCCATCATCAGTGATGCTTCCTCCTGCAGCAGATGGAAACAAATACTGGACCCACAGCCAGACTTTGCTCAAAGAATGAGAGACCTTAGCACATTCATCCCTAAAAGGGATGTCTCCATCAAATCCCTCCTCTCTAGGATCAAGGAACTCTGAGAAAATGGAAAGAGTGTAATACCCAGAGGGGATGAAAGACACCATGAAAACAAGGCCTTCTAAATCAACATAATTAATGCACATATGAACTCAGAGACTGAGACAGCATGCATAGGTTCTCCATGGTTGGTTCTGCACCAGATTGAGTTCTGGAGTGGAAAGAAGTAGGCGCATGCCCCCATACCTAACCCAGAAGCAGTGGGTTCTTGCTAATGAATACTTAGCTTCCTCCAAGGGAATTTCATTGGAGGAAAAAACTATTCTTAAGGGTAGGCTGCAGACCCAGCAGTAGATGGCCAACAGAAAACAAACTCAATGATATCTATGAAGATTCTTTATCTCATAATGCCATGTGAGGGCTCTTTCTTTTTTAACAAAAAAATCTTATGTTTTATTTTATTGTATTGCATTTATGTATTGTTCTTCTCTTTTTTAAACCTTATATGCCCTTTGAAGCTATATATACTATAGCTTCTAGTTTAGTGTTTTTATGGGATTCCCAAATATGCAAATGGGTGGGTCTGTTTCTTGTGCCTCCTCTTGAGTTCTTTCCCCTCTGTTCATTTGTTTTGTTTTGTTTCTAATTCTGATGTGTTAGTTTTTGTTTTATCTTATTTTTTTATTTTGTACCTTAGAAACCTGTTTGTGTTCTAATATGAGACGGAAAGAGGGGGTAGATCTAGACGGGAGGGGAGATGGAGATGAGATGATAGGAGTAGACTGAGAGGAAATCAGGTTACATTATGTGAGAAAAAATAATCTACCTTGGGCAAAAGGAAAATAACAACAACAAAATTCTAAGTATTTATGATTCATTTACACTTAAATCTTTAAGTGCTATTTTAAGAATATTTGATGGCTTGAGGCTTTTATAACCATAATGCCATTTTTCTTAAACAGAAATGCTGGCAAAAGTAAACAAACTCAAATACCATTTGCTTTAAAATTCTTCCCAAACAAATTTGGAATGGATTGCAACCTGGCACAGTCTATTCTTTCATCTGACTCTCCTGCAGGGACAGCCTTCTTTAAAAGAATAGCTAACTCTATTTACTGAATAGGGAGCAAGAAACTGTGGCAGGCATGAGTACAAAGTAAAGTACCCATTTAATTGGAATGCTTCTTTATTACAATTATTTCGTGGATTTCAATTATTTTAATTGAGAGTTATGTTCCATTAGCTAAAACTGCTGCTTTTAACTATGCAAGAAGGTTGAATCCCTCAACAGTATATAAGTTAAGGAAAAAAAACTGTATTTCCTGGAGGTATAGAAGACCATTTGAGATTACAGATTGATGAATAGGATGCTGTAGCCAAATTATACTAAGTGCCTTCTGATAAGCTTGAATACAGTTTGTGACTAAGTCGGGAGAGAAGGATTTAATGGACGCATGTTTTAAATGAAACAAGACAACTCAGTCTATTGTCTTGATCGACTGAAGGAGCTTTCTTCAGTTAATCAAGGCCATCTTGATCCTTTTACTACTACTCTAATCAGCATGGCCAAAGTACATGGAAAGTCATGGTTTACAAGGCGACAATGACATTCATGTATTTCAGAGTTTCTGAAAGGTACTTTTTAAAAAACAGCTTATGCATTGCTACATGCTTTATAGTTTTTGCCAAAGGTCAATTAAGAGGCCTCACTAATGTACTTGAGTGATTATTTTTCTGTTTTTAATAGTGTCACTGGGGGAGGACGGAGACAAGAAGGGGTAACAGAAACACATATGAGAACAGAATAGTGGCCAGAATCAGAGTGAAAAGAAAATTGATTGCCTGAAAATAAAACTATTGACTGATTAATACAAAGGAATTTTTTGCTAGTTATGTAAATCAGGAGGATATGAAGAAGTGGAAGTAAGGCTGAAAGCATCTATTAGTTTTTCAGTCATGCATATATTTTATTTAAATAATTTATTCAGATTACACCTCAGTTGTTATCCCCTCACTTGTATCTTCCTGTTCCCCCTGCCTCCCTCTTTTACCCTATTTCCCTCCCCTAGGTTTGTGACAGAAGGGGACCTCCTCCCCCACCATATGATCACATTAAAATCAATATTGCACCCAATTTTACAACCAACCAGCACAAACTCCATGACATGAAATTTTCTTAGCTACTAAGGTAAGCAAGTTGGAACACCTACCAGAACTAAATTCCCTTCTTGGCCCATGAGACATGGATGAGCTTGCAAACTGTGGAATACAAAGTCACAGGATGCAAAGTGGAGAAGTAGCACAGGGTCCTCGTAGCCTGCCCTCTGAAGCTGTCTGGGGTAGAGGCATGGCTTCTGACTTCAGGAAGGTGGATTTGGAAGGTTTCCAAGTTTATTTGAGAGTGTATGGGCAAAGAAACCACACTCTTTCCTAAGAGAAGCAGTGTTTGCAAAATGCATGAGACTTGAGGGAGAAAATAGGCCTTCCATAACAATTTAGTCTGTGATATTAGGTGAGAAAGGTCATAATATCCAAAGGCTGAGAAGACTTCTGTCAAAAATATTTCTATGAGTACATTTAGCATCATTCTGTGAGCCTAACTGGAACTTCTGTATTAATAGTTTAAAAAATGAAAAGAAAAAGAAAGAAATTTGTCTAGCATCTACCACCAACACATCCTCACAACATCACTGGGTGGAAGAGAATGCATGGGCCAAGGAGTCTGGAAATCTTACTATTGAAGGATACCAGTGACTCCCATCATTGTACATAAAGGAACATGGAAAATGTGCGCTAATGCAATAATTGGGACCAATAGGTAAGTGAGTTTAAAGATGGGTTAAATGTTTCCTTATCTAGGTCAGTATGGCGAGAAGCAACTTGCATTGACAAACAAGTGAAATCAAGCAAAAGTTTTCAATGTAGTCAGTGAGGGTAGAACATTTTCAAGGAATTCCAGGTGACATCTTGAAAGAAATATGTCTTGCCAGTCAATTTGATAATCCATGAGTGATATAGCCATCTTTCTTCTCCCATGAGCTTTTCCTCTTACTTCTCCTATAAAACTACAATGAATATCACGGAATGCCCCACCCCCAGAAAGACACCTTCATTGTAAATTGAAATTTGGGATCTACTAATATATAAGTGGAATATGTATGGAGTAGATATTAATCAGGGCACATTGGTGGATGCTTCTGCTGATGAAACTTTTTTCCTAATCACTAAAACAGATATCGTGGGGTTTGTTTGATCATTTATAAAAGGCAAAAAATTTACTTTCTAGGTGTAGAACTGTAGGTGACTATCTTCACTCACCAGCTGGGTTTCTGTGAATATATTTTAACAGCTACAAAATAAATCTTTGGCCTTAGGAGAGAGGGGGATGAAACCCTATCTAATACCAACTATATGACTGTTTGCCAAGTAACATACTAGATGGACCTCAAGCTTGCAAGTGCATAGAGGTCAGCTCTGAGTCTTGAAGGAGTGTACATTCAGATTCTGGTGATGTGGGCATGGCAGGGTTGAGAATCTTCATGTCTATCATTATCTATGGAGAAACCACTCAACTGGACTAGGACATACATGCAAAAATAGCTGCTATATGGGCTAGAGAGATGGCTCAGCTGTCAAGAGTACTTGTTGCTCTTGTCAAGGACCCAGTTTCACTTCTCAGAAACCAACCTGGTGGATTGCAGTCTTCTGTAACTTCAGCTGCAGGGGTTATGACACCCTCTTCTGACCTTTATGGGCACATACATACATGTAGGCAGACACTATACACATAAAATAAAATAAAGAAATAAGCCTTAACCTTTTGATGAAAAAGATTTGTTACGTTGGTTTATTTCTTAGGAAACAAAACTTTTTTAAAGGGTTTCTGGTATTCCAGGGTCACACTGATGAAATGTGATACAGATGCCAAGATTGGAAAACACAGGTTGATTATAAGGTATTTGTCAGTGACCCTACAGCGCTACTTTGGAAACTTTCGCTCGGGTAATCCATTTATAGTCCACACTTGATCAAAGGCCTAGCACTTTAAAGTCTTGCTTCTTTACCAAGGAAAACATCTCTTATTTGCAGTTCTTTGTGCTTATATTTGCAGGATTTTCTTTTTCCTTTTCAGTTAGACTCATTATCCACTGCACTCTAGAAACAGTAGGAAAATTGCTTAGACTATCAAGGCCCAAACCACACTCATAATCAAATTAAATCCAAATCTCTAGACATGCATCCTAGGCAGGGACACTTTGTTCAAAGTTCCCAAAGTATTTCTTACATGCAGCTGTTACAGTTCTGAATTAGAAGATTTGAAGCAACAATTTCTGCAAAATGTACTTTCAATCTCCGTTCTCGTGATGTCATAAAAGAAAATCTAGTACAAACAAGGTTCCCTGTGAGTTTTTAGAATCATTTTGTTATTATAAACTTGGACTGTTTGACTTATATCAGTTGTAAAAGGGGGCCCTTAGTGGGATCATATAGAATAGATATCATAGTGAAAGGAGGCAGCTCATTAAATGGCTTCAGCACAAGGCATATGCCCATGTCCCAAGTTCTTGGAGGACACTAATAATAATAGATCCTAGGTCTGTTTGGTTAAAGAAAACTAGCTAGTGCTGAAATAATCATTTTAAAAATAGCCGTAGGAGCCACTGAGAACTCCACCATGTTTGTTCACCCTGGAATGGAATTGCTGTGTAAATACATGTGCACTGTTATAATGTGGTATAGTGAAAAGAAAAGAACCACTACATAAAGTTCCATGGCACCTCTGTACTGATGTATGGGAAGAATGCTAAAACAAAGCTAATCAGAGACCTGAACTTGCCCTAGGAAAAGGATCAAGGGATTTCCATTGCAGTAGGGGAGACAAAGGATTACTTAGAATGTTAGTGTTCAAGGCTGGCAATCCTACTGGTGCTCAGGGCTCAACTGTAAGAGTCAGGTATAATTAGCCTGGCATGCAACCATGGGCAGTTTACTTTTAAAAGTCCCTAGGTGGTTCAAATGCTCAGCCACAGCCAAGAACCCCTAGTTTATAATGTGTTTGTTCCAGGCAGAGTAGGCTACATGTAGGCAGCGATCCTGGAAGAGAAAAACCAAATATCTCGGTATAGTGTCTTTTTTGATGGATGTGAAAGCTGACCAGCAGCAGCACTGTCATCGGAAGACCTTGTGAAAAATGCCAGTTTTTGGCCTCACTCCAAACCTTCATGGCTAGAAACCACAACAGACCTTCAAAGCTAGAAAGAGCAGGTGAGGCCCAGATATCTAGACCTTCAAAATGTCTTCTAATATCTCTGCCAGACATACTTGCGAGGCAGGAACTATTGAGGACTAGAAGGCCGAAGATGATGCGCCAACATTATAGAGAGTGTTGGGTCACTGTTTAGGCTGTAAACTGTCTCTGTCCTTTTTTCATTTTGGAAGCTGCTAACCTGCACTTCAGGTTCACTCAGACGTTTAAGTTTTATTCCTTCTCAAGTCTCTGATGGGGGTTGAAGATCAGATACTTTAGTCTTACAATCAAGTTTAGTTCGTTAAGGGATAAGATCTTTTTAGATCAAGATAGATGATTTAAGTTAATAAAGATGAGATATGATAGATATTCATTTTCATTCAGAAATTTAGACCCGACAAGATAGGAAAGATGTTTACTTCAAGTTTGACAAATACAAATAGCCAAATCACTATGAATGTAACATTTATATAATTCCTGATTGTCTCATGGATCTTCTTGCTGTATATAGATTATTTTATTCATGTTTAATAATATAAATGAATATGTTAAAAAGAAACATAATAAAATAGTTTTTAAAAATGTCTTCGAAGTGAGAGTGTATGCATGCTTGCTTTAGACTTGAGCTTCATAGGTGGTTACGGGAGAGGAAAGCAAGCAGATATGGGCAGAAAACATATAAGTAGTAAAATGGTGACCATACTTGTGATGGTATCATTTAGTTTACTGGCTCTCAATCTGTGGGCCGCCACCCCATTAGGGATTGCATATCAGATATCTTGCAGATCATATATTTACAGTATGATTTCTAACAGAAGCAAAATTAGTTATGAAGTAGCAATGAAAATAATTTTATGCTTGGGGGAAAGCACAACATGAGGCACTGTATTAAAGAGCAGCAGCATTAGGAAGGTTGAGAACTACTGATATAACTGTACAGCAATATGCAATGTTATAAATGGAATCTACTATGCTCATCTTGCCATATTTTCTTACATGCTTAAAACAGTATCAGGGATAATGTATATGTCATTTATACAGTGTACTCTTCTGTTGGTTGAAGCTGTACTTTTATAATATGCTCATTTCTATCTTCAGCAGGTAGGTATATGTTCCATGGATATTTGGGCCCTGACATGAATCCAAGTCTTGGCTCTGTCAAAGCTGATGCATAAAGCTAGACAAGGAGCTGTGCATGAACCTGGAGTGGCAGACTGCTTACTGAGCATGCGTGTCGCCCAAGTTTGATCCCCACATGTAATGGTACACCCTCTCTAACCAAGAACCAGGGAAATGGTAACAAGACGATGAGAAGTCCAAGGTCATCCTCAGTCAAATAGGAAGTTCGATGTCAGCATCGGCTTCATGAGACCATGTTTCAGAAATAAGAAAAGAAAAAGCATAAAGTCAGAGCAAGTCTCTGCAACCTCCATTTTGTGGTTCCTTCTCTATACCTAAGTCAGTACTTTGATTGTCTGGGACTCACATTCTATTTACCGGAGACCCCTAAAATTAATCACCAAATGTCAAACAGTATCATTCAGTAGAGAAGGATTTTTGTTCTAGACTGAGAAAGGACCCTGTTGATGCAAAACAGTGGGGATTTCAGGTGTACCAGTTCAGTGGAAGCTTTCTGCTTCCTAATTGATAGGCACAGTCACCAATGCATCCTGATATTTGCTTGGTTTACACTTTTTGACTTCACTTCTGCAAACAGATGAGACCTTCCAGGATGCAGAGGATATATAATGGCTACAAAGGATTTTCAGGGATTTCTGCTAGTTCTTCCTAAAGTGACGTGTAAGCCAGAAAGTCTTTACCCATCACCAATTGCAGTGATTTTCAAAGAAGGAAACTTCAGATTCAGTAGGTGAGGACATGTTGGTGACTTGGTGGTATTAGGAGCTTTTTTTTTTTGGTTGTTACACTGGGAAGAATGCTCTTGGCATCTGTCAAGTTGTGATCAGAGCTGCTACTCAAAGTCCTTCAATGCACAGAACAACTTTCCCCACTGTTGAATCATTAGGCTTCAAGTGTAAAAAGAGTAGAGACATCTCTTCAGCTTTTGAAGGACAAAACCAAGGCTCAGAGAGGTGAGGTGGTACTCTAGATGCCCCATGCAGCTCCCATTGACTTTATGTCTTCTGGATGGCAGGTTATGTGCTGCAGTCTTAGCCATTATCTATGCAATCTACTGCACACTTTCAAGGTAGGAACGAGTATCTTTAGGCATAATTTTGTTTATTTTGAAGTACTGTTCGCAATAGGACATTAGAAATATGAATACAAACAATACAAATGTGGAGTTTAACTGAGAATGGCCCCAAGAGACAAGTATTTGAACACTTTGTCTCTAGCTCGTGGAAATGCTTGGGAAGGATTAGAAGGTATGTTCTGTTGGAAGGGATGGGTCAGTATGGGAGGGCTTTGAGGAAAAGAGTCCATGTCATTACCAATTAATTCTCTCCCTGTCTTGTGGTTGTGAATTAGATGCATGCTCTCAGTTATTGCTCCAACAGCATGTGTGTCCCCGCCTCCTGCCATGCTACCCACCATGACTAGCATGGACTCCAACAATCTGGAACTGACAGTGAACTTGCACATAAATAGTTTCTTTTAAAAGTTTCTTTTGTCATGGCAATAGAAAAGTAACAAAGACAATCCCCAAAGGGACTGCCACATGGTTCTTGCATCCTGGGAGCTTCTGTTTAAGTTATAAAACAAAAGCATATATCTGTATGTAAGTGTAAAACTAACTTTTCAGTAAAAGCCAGAAGCTATCTATAAAGTATCACAAAATTGCCCAAAGGTCACATGGAGACTAGGAGTAGGAAGACTGACTAGACCATATGAATTAGTATTGAGGCAGGCTAAGGTTAATAAGAAATGTTTGAGTATGTTATGACTAGGGCAATGTTCTCAACTCCTTCCTCATGTACAGTAGCAAACAGGACAGAATGTCTATTCCTCATGGATCGTGTGAGCAAAGCTCAGATAAGAGATCAACGAATATGTAGATAAAATAATTACAGATCTTATCTAACTCACCTAATGTGGCTAAATAATATCTCTAAGGTATTACATTTCAGCAGGTCCATAAAGGACACAGAAGGGCAATCAGTGGAAACAGAATGAACAGGTCACAAGGCAGCCAAACTCAGTACATTCTAGGACTAGAGGAATCTTCTGTCAGTAGAAAGATAGGCATGTGGTGGAAACGAAAAGTTGGGGGACCACCATGGCAATTGTGGGTTTGCATTTCATTTTAAGATGACAAGAACAAAATAACCTGAGCATGAGAGAGAGGGAAACATACTGGGGAATGGAGAAAGTCACAGATGAGGCCCTAACTGACATTTTAGAAATCCTTTTTAAAACTTGTTTCTACCTTCACCAAACAAAATGAGTATTAGCACTAAACCCTTTTACTCACTGAATTTTTGAAGCTCCTCACATTTGAACCTACCATCTTGATGATTCTGCTGTGCCAGTAAAGCCTAAGCATCATATACAGATAAGTAGATAGTTTGCTCAGAGGCAAAATGGAGGTGTTGAGCTAACACATGCTGTGGTTATCTGCACTTTTCAACATGACAGGTGTTCGGCGACATGGAAGACTAATTGTGGTAATTGCTCCATTTTCTTCTCACTGTCTTTCTGATTATGTGAGGATGTTTGGTACTCTGTGTATTTTGCCTTATTTTGTGTTTCATAAGGGCTCTGAAGCATTTTCTTCTTAGAGGCACTAATATACATCTGATAACTTTGATTGTTAGCCCCTTTGCTGTATTCATTCCCTTTGTCCTGATGATCTCAAATTTGCTCAGCTCTAAAATTGCCTGTCGTTAATTATGTTGAGTCATGTTTGTGAAAGGATATTCAAAAGCAGAAAAATAACATCATTAAATAATTGAGCACTTATTGACTGCTTCTGTTGAAGCCAGCAAATATTGAGAATTGTAACGGCCTAGTAAGGGGGAGAGGTCCCTTTTGTGCACTGTCTAGTTTCCTAGGCTCCTTCTGGTTGCTTTTATGTCACTGAATAAAGACAGAAAATTTCATGAGAGACAGAGCTGGAGTCTTTGGCAGTCAGAAACACTCATGGGCCTGATTGGCGATAATATAGAGATGCTGCTATGAAGTACTTTTTGTATGTGTTTGATGGCTAACACTCCAGGAACCCGGCTTCTAGGCTGTTTTCCAGTATTTTACTGAGTGGACTTTCTTGTAGTGCTTGTTAACTGCTGAGACTTGGGCAGCTGTTCTTTAAGAGCTATTGGTACCATTTTCATAAGCTAAGAAACAGATTACCTGTACAAGGGAAAGATACATCATTAACCTCTTTCATTAAAATGCCTTTAAAAGATAAAGTCCGTTGGCATTTTTAATTGTATCAGATATAATTACATCTTATCATAGATTGGTGCTCTGGCTCTCATAGTTCTAAAATGGCTTCTTCGGTTTTGACTCTGTCATATGCTTTTCTCTTACTGTGAGTGCCTGTCCCTTACCCCTGTCCTGGATCTTTATGATAGCTGAGAAGGCTAGAGAAGAGTAGGGAGCTTTTTAGTGATATTTAGCCCAGTGCAAGCAAATCTAGCTCTAGTCTGGCCCACCCAAGCATTGTCAATAGAGTTCAGAGGCTTTTTGTTTGCTTTTTTATTTTTTCTATCTTTAAAATTTTATTAATTCATTCTTATTACATCTCAATGGTTATCCCATCCCTTGTATCCTCCCATTCCTCCCTCTCTCCCATTTTCCCCTTACTCCCCTCCCCTATGATTGTGATTGAGGGGGACCTCCTCCCCCTGTATATGCTCAGAGGTATCAAGTCTCTTTTTGGTAGCCTGCTATCCTTCTTCTGAGTGCTACCAGGCCTCCCTGTCCAGGGGATGTGGTCAAATATGGGGCACCAGAGTTCGTGTAAAAGTCATACCCCACTCTCTACTCAACTGTGGAGAATGTCCTGTCCATTGGCAGGGTAGATCTGGGTAGGGGTTTGAAGTTTACGGCCTGTATTGTCCTTGGCTGGAGCCATAGTTTGAGCAGGTTTTTTAAAACTGAGAACTAACTCTTTTATAGTGTGCTTATAGCGAATATTCATTTCATCACTAAAATCACTTACACTTGTTACTTCAGTGTCTGAGTATGCCACTTGTCAGCATCTGTGAATGTGTGGATTTGTGTGTGTGTGTGTGTGCTTCCCTTCTACAGCTCTGGACTGTTCCTGTGTGAGTCTGGAGTCAGGAGTGGGGAGTGTTGTGATCAGGGCTGGGGCACCAGTCTTATAGTTTAAATGTCTGCACAGAAGCCTATTCCTTGTAAAGGTTCTTATGAGACTCAGCAGCCTTTCAAGAAAGATGTGGTTCTTGGATCCAAAAAATCAACCATAAGTCACCTTTGGGCTGTTTACCTGTCATTAAGAGTCAAGCTAAGGGAGGCAGAAACAGGCAGGGCTCTGGGTCTGAGGTCAACCTGGTCTACAAAATGAGTCCAGCACAGCCAAAGCTACACACAGAAGCCTTGTCTTGGGAAAAAGAAAAGAAGAGAGAGAGAGAGAGAGAGAGAGAGAGAGAGAGAGAGAGAGAGAGAGAGAGAGAGAGAGAGAAGCTCAGGGTTAGGGTTAGGGTTAGAGAGAGAGAGAGAGAGAGAGAGAGAGAGAGAGAGAGAGAGAGAGAGAGAGAGAGAGAAGCTGAACCCTTCAAATAGCTTTGCCTAAACCAAGTTTTAAAATAAGCCCATGATTAGATCAATCTGTAGTTGGAATACACAATAGGAGCCACCGAGTTCTCAGCCCTGTGAAAATTCCTATTCTTCTGCTGCTGTCAAAGGCACAGCCACTCTCCCATTTGAGAAAGCCCAATAACTAGTGATTTTTTGTCACAATTCTAGAGTTTTTAACTGAAAATATCTTCAAATTTGGGGATTTTATAGAGTCAAGTGATGTATTACTTATGTAATAATAGCTGTTAAAAAAAATCAAAACTATTTCTAGCTCATGGTCAGCAGAACACCATGATACTGTTAGATTAGCTCTCTTTTCTTTTTCTCTGTTTTGCCTGAATTGAGTGATGTTTGAGGCATTGAGTAAAGACAGCCTGAGACCCAGAGCAAAGCCATTAAGTCCCAGATGTTCACGATTTCCAAGGAAATGTTGGGCGCCTGTGGTTATTACTCAGATGGCTCCTTAAATGCTCTCATCTTGGCACCTTTTGCACTGCTAAATTCAATTTGAGGAAAGAACCAGGGAGGGGGGAGGGCTTTGGTGGAAAGCAATTAGCCTGCACTTTGGTGACCTTCATGCTTCCCCCACCATGATGAATTGGGGGTTAGCTCTTGTGTCAGTCAGCAGGTTGCTTTTGCTAGAATTGTGTTATATGTTATAGATAACCAGTTCTATCTAATTAAACAATAATGATGACAGTGTACGACATTTTCTGGGAATTAATGAGCAGCTGGAAAAAGCTGATGGCTGGAGAGTCAGCCAAAGGCTATTAGCTTCGGTCCACCATTAATCTCCAGAAATGCCCATTTGTGACATCATTGTTGGTATTGAACAATGAAAATGTAAGACAATTTGCTGATATTCATTTTGTAGTCCCTTGTAACAAGCTCCTTATACGTTATCCAAAAGTCACATTTTTTCTTTTTTAGCCTCAAAGGCCTTTTAATCTAAATAAAATGTTTTGTATATCGCAGTTCCTAAAAATGGAATTTCTTGGTTTTTATATAACGGTGAATGTGTTCAATTTGGAGAGTTTTCTTTTAATATTTTGGATGGTAAAACCTGCATTTTTCTTCAGCTGTGATACAGGAATTTGAGAAGTTTGTATATTATCCTGATTATCTGCTCATGGCAGGAAATGGTTGCAAATGCTTTGAATAGCAGCTGTTGCTAGCAAGCATGTGCATTCACCAACAAGATTCTAAGAGGTTATAGTAACACTGCTTGCAGATGAAGGGAACTCTCTGCCAGGAAAAGCTGCGATGATGTGTCTATATAATATTTTTCATTACCGCTACTGCATGCTAGAAGAAAATCAGACTAAAATATTCACTACCTTCTTGCATCATTTAATAACACTGTTTATACATATAGGCTTTTTAGCAAGGACGTCTTCTAAAGCCTAAATGGGAATTTTTAATTATTGTGTTCTGTACCATTCCCTCCCCTACATGAAAGAAAGTTCTTAAAGGCCACTGAAACACCAGCCAATGAATTTTGAATTCTTTGCTGAGCACAAGACTTTTGCATATCATCTAAATTCAGCCATAAGTTGTTTATTTTGTACAGCACAGGCATTATTCTCCCTGTAAAGAAATGGGACGGTGGTATCTATCAGTCTTTCTAAATGCATGTTAAGTGTATGCATTTGGGGGAGGAGAATGAGTCAGCATGCCATTAATCACAGCTTTAGAGGAGCTGACTCACTCCTGGGGAAATGGGGTGGCCTCATTGGGGAAGGGTGTGAAAGAAAACCTCCATTCTTGGGTCAGTTCCCTGTTTTCGCAAATGCAAATCAAATTTGCACCCACTTCAGTGGGTGGTTTTCAAACTAAAGAAAGTAGGTGTGGACCCTCTAAGGCCCACATCCAGCTTTTCCAGGGAAAGACAGCAATGAAACAGAACCTGCTTAAGAAACACACAGGGAGTCTGATAAGCAAATCTGGGCTCACAGGAACCTAGAGGACATCTGAGGCCCAGCTTTGCAAACCTGCCCTGTCCTTTCACAATTCAGCCAGGTATGTTTTTGATCCACTCTTAATTTTTGAGCACTCAGTGGGAATCTCTTGTCTTCATTAAAGGACTTTGAACATCGGAAGGATATTTTTTCAGTCTTCTTTTTAAATATATCAATAATATTGTTTTAATTCACAAACATGGTTTCCAGTGTCCAACAATATAACATTTTAAAATAGCATATTTATAGTATGATGTCAGAGTACATCCACACTCAGAATTTCTTTTTTTTTAATTTTATTTTTTAAATAATTTATTCAGATTTACATCTCAATTGTTATCCCATCACTTCTATCTTCTGCTTCCACCCCTCCCTCTTTCACTCTATTCCAGTCCCCTAGACCCGTGGCAGAAGGGGGCCTCCTTCTGAAGGATATTTACAGGGGCTTTTGGTTCTCTTTGGAAGTTAAAGCACAGAGAGCAACTTGCAAGTCAGGCCCTTGTCAGGATCAGTTTGAAAAGAGAAACAAGTGATTATTGGTAGACATTGGTCATTTCATCTCTACGTATTTATGTGGCCTCTTAAATGGATATATGAGCTCTACATGGTGTTCCCTTAAGTACAACATGCTTATGAAAATGAAACTATTTCACTATGGGTACAGTTAACACTGTTAAAATTTTCATTGTACCGACAAAGTGGGTATGGATTATCTAGTAGCGAACTTTTCCCAGGATTATTTTCAACCCCTTAAAATGAATTTGCCAAATTATTAGATGTGTCCCCTTGAAGCTTTTAAGAAATGCTGTTGAGTTAGTCTTCCCTGGGAGTAGGATGGATTGAAGATGTTCACTGCTTTCTTGAAGCTCTAACTTGAGTTCATTTTGTTATGTGGTGACCACAGTTCTGGATGACGCCCCCCCTGGCACACAGGAATACATTATGTTACGACAAGATTCCATCCAATCCGCGGAATTAAAGAAAAAAGAGTCCCCTTTTCGTGCTAAGTGTCACGAAATCTTCTGCTGCCCGCTGAAGCAAGTGCACCACAAAGAAAACACAGAACCCGAAGGTTTGTGCACGACAGACACGTGTTTTGCTTGTTTTCTCTCCCTTCTCTCTCTCTCTCTCTCTCTCTCTCTCTCTCTCTCTCTCTCTCTCTCTCTCTCTCTCTCTCTCTCTCTCTCTCTCTCTCCCTCTCCTGCTTTGGATTGTGCATTGCCATCTGGTGTGCTGTGTATTGTTCGGTCCCTGTGACAGCTATAGGAGACCCTGATTTACTGGTGACTGTGTTACGCTGTGTCGCATGGGACATAGTAGAATATAGTCACCCCAGCACAGTGTGCAGCATCCTGCTTCTTGTAGCTGAAACATTTTCAGTTGATGTCATGACACTATTTCATTTTGGCTGCCAAAGTTGCTTGCTCCTGTAACCAACACCTGCCCAAATCTGTTCCCATCACCTTGCATTCCTGAAGCAGCAGTCAGCTGAGGAATGACACTTCTAAAAGGAAATAATGAGATTGTTTCAATTTTTCTATCTCTTCTCCACTCCATAAAGCTTCTGCACTGCTTCGGGAAAATGCTTATGATCAACTTAGTTCGCTGAACCAGCCCCAGACTCCCCATGTAATGCACGCCCACTTGCACTTTGCCACAGTGAAATGCATGTCTCAAGGAAGCCATGAGGAGTTTTTAATCTTTTTTCCCCCCAGCTCAATACAGGTTTGGAGAACTCAACTTGCTGCTTCCTTAAGCTCAGATTGTCAAGTGTTCGTTCCGGTCCATGTAACACATCTATCTCTAACCTACCTATTCTGGCCTGGAAAGGGTATTTATCTGCTTTCCAACATTTTTGCATGTATCAAACAGGATGATTTTTTTTTTCATATTACAAATACAATATGGTACTTCTATTGTTGTCAATGTGAATTTTAACTTCCAAATTGACCTTTGCATATTGTGATAGGCTCTTTTACAGTAAGAAATTATCTTCTAGTAACTCATGATTGATGGAGCTTTCCAGTATACAACATTGGATGTAACAGCATTCATCTATACAATGACAGTTGGAGTATACTTTTTGCATGATATTTTAATATATTCTATAAGTGACGTTGTTCCTATATCAGGATGCTCTTTTGAAACTTCATAAGAATTCTCATTACAGCCATGTTTCTAATGTGGAAAACAATAATGCTTGGTTTTGTTTGAAGTTTGGTATGTAAAAGAAGCTCCAGTTCATGGTTTTGAAAGCAAAATGTCCCTTTCTTTTTCTTTTAAATTTTCACAAGCAGAAAAAGGGAAATTATTTATCCATCTATGTTTAGGTCTATTTGGGTAATAAATAAAACATTTGCATTTTTTCTAATAATATTTTTGCTAATCTAAATTATCTACTTTGGCTGAGAGTTCTGATGTCAATAAATGATCACCTGCAGGTGACCTTTTCCAAATGGTGAACTTCATATTGTGGTGCATTAGTTGAGAAGAAATGAACTGACTGAAACTTTACTGAAACAAAAAAATTAACCAGTGATTATTATTTCATTATATAGAATACATTTCAGTATGTTCTGCTGTATGTATATATACACAGTGATATTTCTATACTGATAAATAGACTGAATATTTTGGTTTAGGTAATAAAAATATTGCTTAAGAAAGTTGTTTAGGATAAGAAAATGGTTTAAGGTCGAGAAAGCTTGAAAGATATTTTTAAGCTGATAAATACAAGATATGATAAAGTATATTTAGGTACAAAACTGTAAAGTTGCCTAGATAGAATTTTGAACAAACTTGCCAAATACAAAAGAGCTAAACATTTTGAATATAACTTTTATATATGGCTTCCTGATTGTTTCACACCTGTTCTTACTGTATGTAGTTTGTTATAAAAAAAAAATACATTACCTAAAAATTTACTAGTTAAGTTCAGTTAAGCATTTGGCTAGAAACTTTAAAAATTTTTGCAATATTTTAGATTAAGTAAACAATTGGATAAACGTAAGACCCTTTTTATTACATATACTTTGACATGTTCTGTTCATTTTCAAGCACATTTGTAAGATGTGAACACTCTCATGACCGTTTTCAGATACAGATTATTAGAAAACAAATATCCATTAGACTCTCTACAAGGGATGAATAATTTTCACTCTGTCATTTCAAACCCATAAACTCAGTAGTTGTCAGTATGTTGAATGCTACTATTATTTTCTCACCTGAAATATTTTGAAGATAGACATTGAATTTTTTCAGATGACTAATTGTCCTCCTGGAAGGCAGATACTTTGACATAGCAGAACTAACATTTCCTTTCTTGTTCCTAATAATCACTTATGAATAGTGTTACGTTCATCAAGCTTTCTTTGGAGACATTCTGATACTATTTGCAATCATACTTTACCCTTTCAAAGGATTCTTGTGCTCTTGGTGAACACTGACCATTGAATGAAATCACTTTATTCCTGTCTAGATTCATAGCATCCAAAGTGCCAAATATGGTGGCAAACCAAACGTGTTGTGGACAGACCTTGGAATAACATGCTTGCTTTCATATAGGAAATGGGAGCTTTCTCCTTCCAGGAGGTGAAGTATCTGATGACTTGAAAGGATTTGGTGGCCAATTTGGCCACCTGGAAGATTTTTGCACTACTGGTTTTTCAATGCAATAAGTTATAGTTCCTAGTTTTGTCTCAAAGCTGTAGCATTTTGCTATATTTACTAAAAATAAAAAGGCTTCCTTACTTCAAATGGGTATTACAGCTAATCTGTATAGCTACATGAAAATGTTTTATCGTCACATGATTAATCTTGATGATGTATTCTGTCTCATGGTCACTATGTTCTAGCATCAGACTTTAATTGGCAGTAAATATGGATTCCTACAATTTCATAGCAAGAATAAAAACAATGGTCAATCTGTCCATTGTTTGGATGTTTGTATAACTTTAGAAACCATCAATTGAATAATTGAAATAATCGCTAAGACTTGGAAGAAACTAAAAGTTTGAATGAAATTATCTGTATATATTATGTAAAAGCTACTTTTCTCTTAATGAATTGATAAAAATCTGCCTGATTTTTTCCCTCTTCTTTTGCAAAGTTTTGATGCTTCTTTTGGCTCTCAATGGTTATGAAGGAATAGGCTATTTCTATAGTTTGTGACCACTTGAGATTTGATATGAATAGCATGGTTCAGAGCCATCTATCTTTCAAAGACATATTTGGATTATGTTAAAGTTCTTCAGAATCCATGCAAAATTTCTTAGAAATATCTCACTGCTTTGTTATGGTTTATTTTTTGACACAATAAAGCCAATTATATTTTGCTATAAGTAGGCTTTTATTAATGGACAGATAATTTAAAAACAACATTTTAAATCTGTTCCAAGCACTTTGGGTTTCTATGATGTGATTATTTCTATATAATCCACTTATGAAATAAGCAAGCACTTATGTGTGCACTAGAATTTGGCTGAAGAAGAACATATGAATATCTGAGGGTCTAATTTGGCTCAATACCAGCAATGTTCTTTGTTAGAAAAAAGCTGGTGCATGGAGAGTGGAGATCATTACCAACATATTTTTCTTGTGGTTCCAGGAGCCTTTTGGCAAGAGAAAGTATAATCTTCATAGCTTTGTTCCTTTATTCACTTTCTCTTTCTATGCCATGGGTGCCAAAATGAAACCACTGATTTAGTGCAACTTCTGGAAGCCAATCTATTTTCAGCATAGCTTCTATTTTGTAAATGCTACTCATTAGGCTTTTCTTAATGTTTGAAGATTGTTACAAAGAGAGTCAGAGCCAGGCTTGCAAGTGGACAGTGTTGAAGATCCAGAAAGACAAAGAAATTGTGGATTGTTGGGTTTTAACAGTGCAAATTTTATTATAATAGTAACTTTTGAGGTTCTGATGTGATATAAAAAAATTGTATTGAGCTCAGTGACTGGTCAGCATCTTGTAAGCAGATATTTCTGTATATTGTTATGTATTCCTCTGTGAATGGGGGTGTATATACACACATATTCTTATCCCTTGGGACAACTCTCATACCAACAAGTAACCTTTGGGGAATAAAATATGTCCTAGAGCTTGGTGATCACATACCATAACTTTCACCAAGGAAGAGAAAGCAAAATTTAATGCTAAATGCTTAAGAGGTTGTGTTTGTAAGAACATCAATGATGCTGTTTTGACTCTTGCCTTGGTTCCTTTAACTTAGAGCAAGGACTGGACATCATGAATATCTGCCTTGCCTAGATATTAAGAGAGGGGAAAGGTGGGCAAATATTAAGCAACATGCTTGTGAAAATGTAGGGCTTATTTCATCTTTTTAAAAAAATATTATTTGTTATTGTTGTGATTTTTCATTTTAACACCAATTTCCTTTTGGAAAAAAAGTTCAGCATTGATTTGAATTACTAGGCAGTGTGATAAAACTAAACTACTGTTATTAAATCCCATTAAATCCCTTTGTTGTTAAGTAACAATTAAGTAACCACCTCTGATACTGAATATCTGAAAAAGAGTTTTCGGAAAGTTATATCTGTGTGTCACCCCCCACCCCCCACCCCCGAGGATGACAATCTCGAAGAAGTTTATTTTCTATTAAAAACTGGGGCTATGTGCTTAGATGATGATGCAAATATAAAGATTTTATGCTTAATAGTTTTTATTGCAGAGCAAGTGTGACTTATGTCACCTGGCTTTTTCTTTGTGATCTCAAAAATAACTAAAGAACACCAGAGAACTTTCTACACTCATTGAAGCAAATAGCAGTTTAATTGCTGTTTGTCAGGAATGATAAAAGTACAGGTCAGCATCACAGTCCAAAATGTGAAGGCCTTGCTGATCAGCAATGAGTGAGCCATATCCTTTCCCTGTGATGTATCCTCATGCGTTTCTTTTACTTGCGCGTCAATTATTTCCTAAAAGACAGCTTGTTTCCTAACAAGCCCAGGAAGCAATCTATGAAGCTGAAACCCAAGCACCCTTCTCTCCTATTTCTTCACCTTATATAAAATCAAGTCAGAATTTGGGCACAGCTTCTACTCTCTGGAAAACTCATGATCTAATCAAAGAAATATATATAATTCAATTTCAGGATACAATGGGCATTTATTATTCTTTTATTTAATATATGCATCCTGATTCCAGCCCCAGGCTGCATTCTACAGTAGAAACCAATAATCATTCTTTCTTTGAAAATATGGTTCACGTTTTAAGCGACAGAGCTCCTACCATGTTGATGTTTAAGCATTCCCATTGTAGTAGCAATGTTTTGCCCTTATTGAGGTTTTGTTTAGTTAATACTAAGATTAGAGATTTCTTCTGGGTGAATTGAAGTCATGTATTTATGTTTAATATAGCATGTTGTTATGAGAAAATGTGAAATTCCACTGAGGGACTGATGGTGTACGGTAGTGATTTTGACTAAAATAAGAAGGTCCAAGTCAATCAAAGTATCATATATGGAAAATATTAACACCATCCAATCATACTGATATTCTCCCCTTCAAAACCATTAAATTATAGAGCATGTTGCCAACAGTATCTCTAGATGTGTTATCTCAGCAACTCCTTTCCATTTTTCACAGCCAATTGATAAGCCACTAGGGAGAATTTATCCTCCTTTGCCCAGGTGGTTAGGGCCCAGCATCTCTCATATGCATAAAAATATGACCTGGATGACATTTTTCTGGTGTCCCCAATTTTGTTACTTGAAGAATAAGTGTTACTAGAGTGTACTGCTGCCTCTGATTTTGTGCCTAGCTTGTCTTTGGTTACCTGCAGGGCTGGGCCATGGCATTGAGGGCCACAAATATAATAGACAAAAAATTCTACCACTGATCTCTAATCCCAACCCTCTGAGTTTTGTTTTAGATGATGCACATGCTTGTTTTGTTGTCAGATGAATGCTTTCAGTTATGTTTCTTAAACCACTAATCATGCCAGTGGTTTGTAAAAGGAATTGTAAAAAGAATTCTACAGTGAAATGTGTTTTACAAATTAAATACCACTCCTAGAGAGTGATAATGTGCATACCTACATGAAAGGTTTTGAGAAATGTAGCTGATTATGAAGCTGTCTTCCTTTCTTCTGTATTAAAGGTCATCTTGTAGCTACTGCAACTGTCTTACTCCTGACCTCTATTAACGTCCCACAAAACTCACCATGGGAAAAGTTCTGGTGGCTCTACTGAGCAGTACATTTGTATCAGAGTTGATCCCTTCCTCTCAGGCTCCCATTTGCCTTGCTATGCGAAAGACAATACACTGAACTTAAAAAAAAGTGATCAATGTCAGTAGTTCACAGGCCAGCCCTAGAAGTGAGGATTGCATTCATGTAATGACCATTTTAGGAAAGCAATTCTCAACTTTATTTTCACAGTGAAGTCACCTGAGGACCTTTTCAATAATATTGATGCTTGAGCTTAGCATCACACCAAAACCAACCAACCAGCAATGATGCTGTAGGAATTCTTCTGTTGGAAGCTCTTTAGACGATGACTCCCAATGTGAATGTAGTGTCCCAACAGAGCTGGAATCAGTGCATTAGGAAAAAATCACCTTGGCAAAAGGCCTGGCATTTGGTGTCAGCTGTCAATTCAGAAATTTTATCATGTTGATTACACGGGCCTCTTCTGGAGGTGCCCTATGATTAGAGGTCACAGTTGGACAGGCAGTACTTATTTTGGTCTTTAGAAATTTAAGGCATAGAAGATAGCCACAGGCTCCAACACACACACACACACACACACACACACACACACACCCTTTAAAAGTTTTCTCACTTTTTTTGTGTGCTTTTATAAAATGAACTAGACTTTTTCACAGTAGTGTGGTAATCTGCTACCTTGTGACCAACATTCTTTCTTATAAGCAATTGCTGTAGCACTTGTTCTTGTCTCAACGTCTAATAGTGGACAGAAGAGCTTTCTCCTGACCCATGTGTGAATAAATGTACTTACAGATGGAAAAAAAAAAGGATGTTTTGAGATGCTGTACAAGTGTAAAAGTACAGCTACTTCTTTACTAATTTAGTACTGCCCTGGAGTAAAATGATAAATAAAACTCTCCTCAAGCTACTTTTGGACCTAGATGTCAGTCCCTGAAGGATTCCAGAGACTGTCAGCACTGAGGCACCGCCTTCTTATCACATAGACATAATCAGCTACTGTGGCTTAAAATGATCACAGCAACATGTATTTGAAAACTGATTCTGAGGTGATTAGGGGGCTTTAATTGCCTCCACCTTGCATCCCCATTTATAAGTCATCCTGAGTATTCTAAATGATATGCATTCTGGTTTTCATTTGTTATACTCCACAGCACTTATCAGTGTGTTTACAAATAAGACGCTTGAATAATGCCTGGAGAAAGTGTATCAGCACTTACCCTTGTCTTGCCTCACAGCCAAAATCCACACGCACTTCAACACATGAAAGTCACATGTCCACTTCCACCCAGGTGTTACCAGATATCTATTTATGAGACCTAGCTATTTTAAGATATATATTCTCAGAAAAGTTCCAAAGTTGACTTGGCCAGTGCATTTCCCATTCTACTGTGTTCTACCTTGATGTTTAGTCACTGTGCTCGAGTAAGATGCTAAGGTACTGGCCACTTTGTGATCACCTTAGTGGCCAGTGTACCTCAAAAATCATGTTCCATACAATAACATCTAATGCTGACCTAAGTCCTGTTGTGATGAAACAGTGGGAAGTGACTTAAATCCTGCCAAAGCTTGTATCACTGTCTGTTAAGTAGTAGTTATGACTTTCACAAGAACTAGATTTATACCCAGTGATCAATTTCTCTCCCGACGAAGAAAGAAGAACCAGATATTGCTTGGATGTGTTCTCGGCAAGAAGTTCCTTGTTCTCTTTTGGGTAAATGCTCACCTATCATTTCTGTGCCAGTCACTTCAGGTTTATTTTTGCTAATCTTTCCAATCACCCAAAAGATAGTCATCATTGTCTTGGAGGGCATAATGTGGAGGCTGAAGTGTAGATATGTGAATCAGCTTGTTTACATAGCTTCACAGCCAATCATTGTCCTAATGGGGATGTGAAGTCAAGTAGGCATGACTTCTACATCTAATCTTTTCCTCTGCACTGTGAAACTTCAGCTCCTCTGATACCTTGCCTCCTCTTTTTAATTCCCAGCATAAGAGAGAAGATATAAGGAACATCTAACCCACTGCTAAAGAGAGTTAATGCTACAGAACTACCAAAAATCTCTGAATAGATTATTGAATTATTCAACTCAATGGAGGATTTATTTTAGGTATTCTCCACATTGAATATTATCATACACAAGAGGCAGAGGGTTATGCAAACCTGCTTCTTGAGGTTATGTTGTATGGTTTAATTCTCCTTTGCTCTCTGTAAAAATGCCCACTGGCTGCAGCTAATCATGAAAACATTGGCTCTGTGGACCACCACACTATTCAACTGTTGTGTTTCTCAGGCGACATGCACAAAAACCTGCATTTCCAGATTTGGATGCTCCTAGTGAGAATTCACGTGTTTAACTGGTGGTCTAGAAGTCTAGGCTTTTACACACACTTTGTACTAAACAAATTTTCTGCAGTGATGCAATGGTAGGATCTCTATTCTTTTTGTTTCATCTAAGCCATCAGGACAGGGAGATTAGGGCGATCAACATAGGCATCTTAGAGTTACTCTAATTCTTCTCTTGCTTTCTTTATCACTTGTGCCCTTTCCCTTCTTCCCTTTCTCCATCTTCTCTCTATGAACATGCACATCATTTTCACTGAAGACCTCCGCAGACTTGCCATTGTTTCTGTGATGACACAATTGATTCAAACACATGCGTGCACACATATACACACACATGAAAATTGTTGTACTCTGTGGCCATTGGATACAGTTCAGGCTAGATTTGAATTTACATATTCACAAATACACACAAGTGAGTACATGTCACTATTTAAAATAGTTCATTAGAGGAAAACACAGCATAGCAGTAGAGCTCACATGGTTGTTCTACTGGAGTCTTTTCTGGGATACATCCAGCCCAGCAAAGCTCAGACTAATCATAGCCCTCAATAGGATAATGTGGGTTCAAAAAAGCCATTCATACAGTGAGGACATTTGTCTAGCAGGCTGCCTCAGGCTGTGAATAAACTCTGGCTCTTTTCATGTACCAAGAGTGGAACAAAGGATATTTCAAAAGTAGGGATTATAGAAGCTGGCAGCCAAAATCTTTGCTTTCTTGTTCTTTCTTCTGCTATTATTTCCTCTGTACTCATTTGGGTTTTTTTCTGAGAAGGTAGTATTTTGGAGCCATGTTAGAAGATGCGTGCATTGATTCAGTAAATCTCTAATTGGCATGCATGGTTAGCTGTTCACTTAGTGGGTAATTGGTTAAATATACTCAGCATATTTGCTGAAGAAGGAAAAAAAAGGTCCCCAAAGTGAATGAGCACAGTTTGAGAACCTTTTCCTATATTGCAGCTTGTCTTTGGAAACAGCTATGGGTATGTTAGGCAGGCGCCTCCTCGAAGAGGACTATATTACAACATGCAGCCTTTATTTCCTCCCTGCCAGTAGAGCTGGACTGAAGAGATCTCACAAGCATAGCACAATGTCTGGCAAAAATAAGCACTCAATAAATATTCATCATTACAAACAACTTATTCATCTAACAAATTTGGATATTTTTGAGTTCAATGGGCCATTTGCCCTAATTCCAGGCAGCAAATAACTGAGTGTTTCTAATCACCATTAACAGAATGGATGTAGTTGTCAATAGATATTTATTGAGTGTTTTGCAAAGTGAAGCATTATGCTGTGTACTAGGCACAGCGTGACAAGAGAAATACTAAATCTGCCCTAAGGAATTAAGGACTGACAGGAAAGGCACAACTTGGAGGTAGCCTATTAGCTAGATTGTGTTGCATTTTAAATCATTCTAGAACAGGGTAGCTAAAACACCACCTTATACTTAGATTGGTGCACAGTAGGGAAGCCAGGGTGACCAAAGTGTTCTGGGATGAGTGTGGTCCTCCATGTTTTCTTATTCATGCCCCCATGAATCCATTCTGTATCATTCACTCACTCACTCATTCACTCATTCATGTGTTAATTCATGTGTTCATGCAACATTTATCGAGCTGCTGTTTTGTGAGTCAGATACCATATGATGTGATCCTCACATTTCTCAGGAATGACTCCTAGGGTGGTGATACATTCATAAGGACTCATCAGCCCATGCCTAATATTCCAACCTAAAGAGCAAGCAGCTCTCTGCTATACTGATTTTGATTCCTTCAGGTAAATGCCAAAAAGGAGATTGTTGAATCATATAATTCTGTTAGTTTATTTTGAGGAGCCTCTAAACATTCCAGGATGGTTGCACTAATTAACATTCTTTATTCACTTATTTAAGTCTTGAGCATGATTTTTATTAGAGTTTAAATAAAAAGCCTAGGGAGAGCAAACTCTAAACGTTGACAACTGCATAGAGAAGGAAGATGAAGAAGAGAAAGAGACACACCATTTGAGTTAAGCTGGCCACATGGTAGGGAAGAGGCATGAAGAAAAAGAATGAAAAAGCTCAAGTACCAGAAAGAGCAAACTGATGCTCTTGCTAACATCTAATGAAAGAACAGGAAAAATGATAATGCTGTCTTTCTGAGTCCTGGGCTGACATAACAAACAGATCCTCATGATGACTCCATAACAACTGCAGAAAATATGGAATTCTGGGAAGGAAATTTGCATTGTCTTATTAAAAGGATAAGTAGCCATCCCATTTCTTTACCATAGCATTATGTAAAGAAGAAATTGCCTTCCTGAAGGATGATGCCTTAGCCGTATGTTTGATTTATCTCTTAGGTTTGGGTAGTTTGAAATGCTAGGCCCACCAAGGCCAGAGATTTCATTCTCTTGACCCAAAGGAAATAGCAGTCTCTTGGTGTGCCTTTAAAGCTACTGTGCCATCCCTTTCCCTGATTAGGTATCTTTCAGTTCATTGAAGAGATGGGATGAAATCAGTGAATGGATATAGTCCACCATCTCTTTGAATATTGATTGATCCACAGCAATTCATCAGGAGGGATTATCATCTACACTGGGGATTCTGTCCCACCCTCACAAATAATACCCTTTAGGCTAGGTAGCGTAGTTAGGAAAAAATAAAGAACTGGACCTCTCTTCTGGCATTTCTGGCCAGAGAACCAAGATCATTTCTGAACTGTTGCTTTAAGGGGCCCCGACTCTAAGTCAGCTTTACTTTAGGACAAGGCCTCTTTTTCTCTACATCTTTATCTGTATTTGCTACTTTTGATTATTAAAAATAGTTACTATAACAAGTATGAGATTTTATATCATTTAATATCTTTTAATTTACATCTTCATAATGATTAGTGATGTTGAGAATTTTTTATGATGCCAATGGCCATTTATAAGCCTTCCTTTGAGAAGGGCCTATTTAGATCCTATGCCTATTTCTTAATAAGATTGTTTTCTCCTTGCAGAGGTTTTTGTGTTCCTTATGTATTTTGAATAGATATCCTTTGTCAGATATATAGCTTCGAAAAAGTTCTCCTAGTCTATAGGTTGTTTCTTTAACCTGTTACTTATTTTCTTTGTATAGCAGAAGTTTTCACTTTTATTTAAACACTTCTGTATATTTTTGGTCTATTCTTCTTCCTATTTTCACAAAAGATTTGAAGACAGTACAATAATGTGATATCTATACTGCAGCACTATTTACAGAATCCACTTTATTTAATCTAACTAATGGTCTATCACCAGATAGAATGATAATAAAAGTGTTATGTATATATAACATATACACATAGGCAATGGAATGCTATTCAGTTGTAAGAACGGAGACATTAAGACATTTACAAGAACTTGGAATTAAACCATGCAGTACTGAATGAAATGAGCTAAACACAGAAACACAAATACTACATACTTCTTGTCTTTGTGAGGATTCCAAGCAACTTGATTCATAGAAATAGAGAATATGCACTGGTAGTTTATAGACACTGACATAGCAGGATGGACAAATGATAACCACAAAGCACCAACTTTCCTCTATTCTATAGGAGAAGCTAGGTTGGTTATTCTTCTTTCCTTCCTTCCTTCCTTTTTCATATTTTTCTTTTATTTTCTTTTCTTTCTCCCCCCAAAGATCTTTTTTTTTTACAAACAAACAAATAGAGCTAATCATTAAGCACTGTGCATTTCACTATTTGTGGGAGAGTGGATCTTGAATGTTCTCAGCAAAGAAAATGTCCAGTTTTTGAATTGAAGGATAGCTTTTTTTTTCTTTGTCTTTGATGCTGTATTAAAAGCTGTTGTGTCACTTCATTCCTCATAAACATATACAACTTTAAATTATAATTATATAATAATAAAAACTAAGAAACAAAATGTATCATAACAGCAAGTGGAGGCTTCAGGAGTGAAATGAATAAACTAGAAAAATAAGTTGCTCATAAACTTAAGTGGAGACTGGGACTTGAATCCATGTCCTCTGAAAAATCAGACAGTGTTCTTAATCACTGAGTCACCTCTACAGCCCCAGGGGTTAAATTTTTAACCTGTCATTCCACCAAGCTTTATTAATATCCTGCAATCAAGGATAGTATTCTATGACTTTAAAGTTTTCTGCCAACTTGACAGATAAATGTACTCTTAGTCCTCTGTGAAAATTGATTCCTTATCTAGCTGTGGAGGTATCTTGCTGAATCAAAGTGTTTACAAAAAGCAAGTTTGGCAATGAAGAAATGTTGAGTAAACAATATGTTAGCAGCTGAATGCTCATCTCAGCTTTGAGAATGTAGATCCCAAGAAAATGCTAATTCGCCTTGCAGAATTGGATATAAGGTTTCTAAGAAGACTGTGCTTTTGACCAAAATCAAATAACTCTTTCTAAGTGGCCTCATGAGGAGGGAAATGCTTGTATCATCTGGACGAGAAACTTCAGAGATTCAGTTAATTCTCTTTTCATTGTTCAAGGTTGAATATATCCTTATGACAGAAACCTTATAGGTGAACCATTCATTATTATTATTATGGAACTATGTTCAGCTACAATGAATTGCTACAATAATTGCAGATGATAGAGTCCCTGGAAACTTTATGGTGAATGCCTTTTTTTTTAAGACCTGAAAATGTCATGGTAGTAAATACTGTGTCCACATACCTATTCCTAATGACATTCAGCAGTTTTCCTTCAGCACATCTAGTACTACCATTTCTTCCTATAACTTTATATCAAGTAAATATACTTTTAGGCAGTATCTTATACTCTACAGATTAGGTCTTAATAGTGGCCCATGGAATTTTTACTAGTGAAAACATATATTCCTGCGGCATGTGAAACCCCTTGATATCCTGTTTTTTCCTCCCTCACCCCTTAGCCTTGATCAAGGCTTTGAATAAGAAACAGAAAGCTTCAATAGTAGGAGAGAGAAGGGTAGATTTTAACTGTGGACTTAACTTTACCTTCTCTTTTGCTGGGAAGTGGTCCATCGAGTAGACACAGAAAATTAGAAGCTGACTGTGTATCAAGAATTATGCAGAGCCTTGCTATTTGTCAACTTTGTAAAACAGTACCAAAGTTTGCCATATATATTTGGACACATCAGCCAATATATTTTAATAATTAAAAACAGTTAACACAGAATATAAAATGGTACTAATTTAATATGGTATGTAAAACTGAGATATAAGGCCACTGAACATATTTGCTAATGTTTCTTTTTTTGTAAAAGCAGTTGGTAGATTATCTTTTCTTCAATTACTCATGCCAGACCTTGTGGTGGATGTGATAGGATATATAATCCCAGTGCTACTGACATTGGAGAAAGAGACATTGAATGTTTTGTCAATCATAGAAAAATGAAAAGCACCACTAGACCCTATCTTATAGCTACCAATGGCATCTCCTCATTTTCAGAGCAACAACAAATATATATATATATATGCCTTTTTTTTTAAGACCTGAAAATGTCATGGTAGTAAATACTGTGTCCACATACCTATTCCTAATGACATTCAGCAGTTTTCCTTTATATATATAAATTCCTTTATATATATAAATTTATATATATAAATTTCCTATATATATATAAATTCTGCCAGATATCCCAAAAGGAGGAGTCTTCTTAAGAACACTGAGCTACAAGATGAGCATTTAAATCCAGTAGATAGATTATCTAGAGCCAAGCATAATACTTTTATTTACTCATAACCAAAATTCCTCTTTGGGGCTACAAGATAATAGTTTTGACTTAATGCAAATTCTATATTTCTTTCCAGTCCTTCTGTGACTCCTCCAAAAGTCTGCCTTATTGTGCTAATATGATGGTTTCATGCAAGAAAAATGAAACAGGAGGATAATTTAGTTATTACACAGTCATTTGATGAGTATCAAATTGGTTTCCAACATGTGCCTAGTATAAAAGACCTGGAGACTTTTGTACAGAGTCTTCTTTTTCTAGGAGCTTAGAGTAAAATCTCTCACATATGGAAGAGGGTTGAAGCCAATTTACAGCATGGTCTAGACACAAGTATAAGCTCGTACAGAAAAATGTTGTTGTAGTCCTTTTAGAAAGTTTCTGGTTAGGCCATTCTTTCTTGTCCAAGGTTGATTAAAAACAGAGACAACTATCCTTCAGTGTTCTTTTACATATTTTCATAATATAAGCCAATAGTCTAAAGTTTAGAAAGTTCAGTCCAACTATTCAGACTCAAAGAACATGACTTACCTATAATTGTATCCATACTAGACTTACTATTTCACTCAGGAAGTCCAGTGCCTGACACAACCAATTTAAAAAAGAACCATACTGTTCTCCTGCATCTTTTGGCTCATTTACACTGCCATCAACCATATGATACCAATAACAAAAGGACTTTTGTGGGACTTTGCATTCTATTTTGAGGGTTATACAGTAGGTACAGAGAAAATTAATACTCCAAAGGATTATCAAAGAACAAAATCAAATTTAGCTCTTAGATAATTTAGTATGTTTGCTTGATTTTCTTTTCAAAAGCAACTGTGATTTATCTAGTCCTTGTTTCTAGCTTTGTTTTTATTTCTCTAAATGATGTGTTCCTAGCAATTTAATGATGGATAAGCTATTTCTTCCTCAGGTCTCTGTATCCTTATCTGTAAGATGAAAGCACAGACTGAGTGAGTACTAAAATCTCTTCTTGTTATTTTGTGTAATTTGAACGGTATAAGGAAAGATTCAAAGTGTTGCTCTGTTTCCTAGCAGTGTAGTGGTCAGCCAGGATGAAAATAACTAGACTAATAGATCTATTGAAGCCTGACTTCATAAAACATTGAATTTTTGTGCCTTTAAAAAAACAAGAGGGTTTTTGGCTATGAGATGATAGTTTCTTGTTTTTGCCAAAGCTCATTGTCTTAGTTAGGATTTCTATTACTGGGATAAATCACCATGACCAAACCAAGTTACAGAAGAAAGGACTTATTTAATCTCTCAGGTCACACACTATCACTGAGGGAAGTTGGTAGAAACTCAAGACAGGAACCTAAAAGCAGGAACCAAAGCAGAGGCAATGGATGACCACTGCCTACTGACTTGTTCCTTGTGGCTTACTCACCCTGATATCTTACACAATGCAGGTCCACCTCTCACCCATAGTAAGCTGAGACCTCATATTAATCATTAATTAATACTATAGCTCACAGACTTGCCTATAGGCCAATTTTATGGAGGCGTTTCTCAGTTAAGATTCCCTTTGCTCAGCTATGTCTAGGTTTGTGTTAAGTTGACAGAAACTATCCAGAACACTCATGATCTTGATTCTTGAATATCTTTAAGAAAATGAAATGCTAGCCATGGTAAAGAAAAATAACAATAATAACACTTTCCTCTTTAGTATGATCAAATTAGATAAGAAAAAAATAAATGCCACAATATTAGAAAGTATGAAAATTGGGATGAAAAGCCATATTGCCTTTCCTACACTACATTCTGTTTTCTCCAGAAGGGAAACTCTCAGGAATAGTAAGTAAGCATGCTTTACCCTTTTTTTTTTATTCTTTAACTCTTTTTTTTTTTTTACATACTTCTGACTTTGACACCAGGGACTACCCACCATTGTATTGTGATCCTGATGTGATGAATCCCCTCTTTTATGGTCTTTTTCAGAAAAACATTTTAAAGAAAGTTAGTTTCCCATACCACAGGCAAAAACCCAGAGGTTCAGCATTATAAATTGTGGTTTCATGGTAGACCAATACTGCAACCATTACATCTCAAACCTCTCTTTCTGATTGAGAACCATAGACACCACATTATATGTCATTTTCCATTGGCTTTCCTCCATCTTTTGTCTTGTCTTGAATATATATATGCAGAGTAGAAGAGCAGTGGAAGGAAAGTCTCTATTCAAAAAAGAATTAGATGTTCACTCATATTTTCCTGCTTCATTAGAAATGCACTTTTTCTATTGTGAGGAAGTACATGCAGGTAGAAAGACTTGTGAATATCAAATTTTGACACTCATGTATTCCCTAGTGTTTCTATCTCTATTGGAAAGTTAAAAATAGACCACATTTTTTCCGTGTGGAAACTGTCCCCAGATGAGTAGTAGATACAAATTAAAGACACAGCTTTCCAGATTGCTCAGATTATCTAGTAGGTGATCACCTATCTTCTTACCAAAATTTCAGTACCACAGTTCTATGAGCATCACTCATAGATGCTGCTTAAACCTCGGATAGTTCAAATTTGGATTATTTCAAGCAGGTGTCCAACTTACCGAGACTGTGGTCTACAGATGTGTTGGGACATATCCATAGCTATATAGGGACACATGTGTTCTCTGTGCTGCCCACTGGACATGCCTGGTATGGAGACGTTTAATTAGTAGTTAGTTTGCCTGAGTTTCAATGTGTGAGAAACTTTAATGAGATAATGCCTTAAGGCATACAGATACTATTTCATGTTACTTCATTCTTCACTTTAGCATCAGACAATGACTTAGAAACAACAATATCTGTAATCACCCTTTCTTTGAAGACTTAATTTTTACCAGAAAATTATTTTAAAATATCTATTCTGCAGAAATACTGAAGCATGTGTATTTTATCTCAATATTGTACATAAGGGACACTGAGGATTGATTAAGATTGTAGGTGAGAAAAAAGGGAGGTCCAAAAAGAATTAGAAGAATAATGTGATTTAATGATGAGACGATAAGTAATCTAAACTAGATATGGCCTGTAACTGTTGTGTACCAACACATTTGTTGGTAACTTTGGCAGTTCTTAATAGTTGATTAAATTAATATTTTTATTCACAAAATATTATAGAGTACTAAGTACATTAAATTTATAAAACACTACATTTGTGAATACCCTGTTAATAATAAATACAGCACTTAAACATATGTGTTATTTTTAATCTATAAATAAAAGGCCTGATGTATTTAGTATCTTAATCTCCATGTTAATGTATCTTTCTTTTCTTTTTCGCTTCTTTTTTTGTCTTTTATTGTAGACAAAGCAACACACCAGAACTTGGTCAAATACAAAACTTGTAAAAGCATTGCTCAAATCCAACCCCATCATCTTCTTCCCAGACCTAGTCTTATCAGTGTTTTTAAAATTAATTTATTTATTCACTTTGCATCCGGATTCTAGCCCCCTTTCCCCACCCCAGCTCATCAAGTTACATTAGGACTGAGCTTGTCCTCTTCCCATTTTGCCTGGCCAGGCAGTCTCGCCAGGGGGGAGTGATCAAAAGCAGGCAACAGAGTCCATGTCAGAAAGATCTCTGCTTCCCTTACTAGGGGACCCACATGAAGCTTGAGCTGCCCTCCTGCTACATCTTTGTAGAGGGTCTAGGTCTAGTCCATGCAAGGTTCTTGGTTGGCACTTCAGTCTCAGCAGGCCCCTCTGGGCCCTGGTTAGTTGGCTTTGTGGAGCTCTTGTCACATCCAGGTCCTATTATCCATCTCTACACTTTGCCCAATGTTTGGCTGCACATTTCCATATCTGTTTTTAAGTGCTGCTGGGTGGAGCCTCTCAGAGGACAGCTATGCTAGGCCCCTGTCTGTGAGCACAACCTAGTTGTATCACTCTTATCCTTAGATACTTCTGAAATCAGCCCTTGGCTTCTATTTCATAGCACTTTGTGGAACTCTTGTACCTTAGTTCTTGTCAGTACTTGCCTGAAATTAAATGGTCTGAGTTTACTATAGATGATGGCTTATGTTTTCCTGACACATAAAAACTGAGTGATATAAGTTTCTCAGTTAAGAGCACATGCTACCATTTTAGAAAACAGGCAAGGGGCATAGCATAGAACTCTGTTACCTCTTAATGGTTATAATAATACATTCTTTTTCTTTTTTAGAATTATAAAACACTGTGTTTTCACATTGGTGTTAAGAGTATGTTTGTCTTACTACTAACTGACATTCACAGAATATGTCACACAATAAGATCCATCTCTTGGGTGCTGTTATTTCTTAATGGAAATGTAAAATGCAGAGTGAACAATAGATTCATTACTTTATCAAGGTAGTTAAGACACCACATGGGATTTTCTTGCAGGTTACAACTTTGAAGACAAAAAGCAAAAACAAAGACAACAATAAAAAAAAACTCAAACATCTTTTGGTGGCTGATTTTATTTTCTGCATTATTTTATTATGAGCTGTGAAAATCCACTCAATCATATCATTTGCTGCTAGGGTCTTCTGCTGTCAGTGATACTGTGACAGTGCTTCAGAATTCATCTTCAACAGTGTGTTCATGAGAGTCAGTTAGCAGAATAGAAAGAACACAGAATTGGTTGCAATACGAAACCACTTCAACTTCCCTAACTTTATGATTAGAAGCAAAAAGAGTAGCGATTGTCATGGGCTCTAAGTCATGCGGCCACTTTGAGTATTGATGGAAAACACCAAAAACTGATAAAGGATAATTTTTATTGTTAAAGACAATGATAAATTAGGTCTGAATGAGTCACTACAATTTTTTTGAGACATTCATACATGTATGTAGTGATTTTTGTCATTTTCTTATCCCTCTCTCTCTCCCACTGAATTTCTGCTTTCTCAACAAGCGCACATTAAGTTTAACGACAATTGTTTGTATGTGTCTATTTGGGGTGTATTTTCTGGAACACAGGCTGATTCTCAGTGGATACACAGAAGAAAATGATACTCCCACCTCTAGCAAACATTATCTGCTGCAGTGAACTCATGTGCGCTCCATAGCTCATGACCATCTTCTGGTCCTTACATTTTTTCAATTCGATATTATATGATGTTCCCCTAGGTCCAGATGATATAAATGTCTCATTTAGGTTGAACTCTGTGTTCATTAATAGTTTACATGGGCATTGTCCTGCATGCTGTAGTACCTGACATACTTTTTTCTTTAATACAAGCTGAAATTCCAAATGGAGTAATGCAACAGGGATTATATCATCATATATGGAGGACTATGTGTCAAATATGTGCCTCCACATGACTGGTGGTTTTAAAGATTTATTTATTTAATTTACATATGAGTGCTCTATCTGCATGTATACCTGCATGCCAGAAGAGGGCACCAGATCCAAGTATAGATGGTTGTGAGCTACAGTGTGGTTGCTAGAACTCGAACTCAGGGTCTCTGGAAGAACAGATGGTGCTCTTAACCACTGAGCCATCTCTCCAGCCCATCCATACGATTTCTGATCTGACAAAATTTGTCTTCTCTTTTCAATACTATGTATAATATACCAGTGTACCAGTGTAATGCTATAAGGTCGATCTTACAATAAAAGTTGCTTAAGTTATGTAGGAATTCAGCAAGGATCTCTTGGGCCATAAGTAAATCAGATTTTAAATATTACTCTTTGAACATTTGACTTTAAATAAGAGATAAATAGGAGTCATTGTTCATTTTACTAATGGACCTACTGTAAAATTGCTTTGTAAAGGCTTTCCAAACTGTATTTAAGCAGGCATTGATTTATGTGCAACTTTCTAAGTTCAAACCATCTTATTAGATAAGGCAGCTGCCCCAGGCTATCTGGTTTGATTCTGTCCTCTAGAAACAATCCTTCAATTTGATGTTTTGTTTTTCCTAGTGATTTCATGAATGGAATATTTCTGAGGAATAGCAACTAGGTCTTTTTGAGAAATAGATATTAGACCTATGCTTCTTTGTTTCTTATTCTCAAGAAAGCCATCCTTGTCTTGTTTTGTTCTATATTGATTTTCTTTGAACATTAAAAATGACTTGCAGGAAATGAGTTAGGCATATAAAGAGTTTGCCAACTGTTGGGCCCCATGGGTGCCATTTGTACATTGTTGACACGTGTTATCTAATGCTATTTATTCAGCCTTAAAAGAGTTAAGAGGTTTCTATAAATAGCAAAGTCTTTCTCCAGGGTACCTAATGCACTGTACAAAGCATTGTGAAACTAAAGAGTTTCACACAAATTCCTATGGGAAATAACACAGCAAAATGTTTGAGAAAGAATAGAGATGATTCTTCTTCTGGAATGATTTTTATGATCATAAAGCTGAGCTAGCTACAACTGAGAAGATGAATTACTTTTAACCAATAGTGTTTTGTTCAAATATATTTATTCATTATTTGAAAACTATAACTATATACAATACATATGAATCATATCCACTATATATTTTCCCCTCTAAGTCCTCCAGCAAACTCCCTCCCATCTTCATGTGCTCTTTGTTTTTGCCTTACTAATTTTAATTAGTGCTGTTCATATATGCATGGATGTAGGGACATACACCAGAGCATGGACAAAATACCAGGAGTCACACCACTGATGAAAGCTGACTCCCTTCAGAAATCATTGATTGCCAATAGGTCCTCCTGTAGTGACAAGGCCTCAAGAGCCCCTCCACCATCTATGTTGGAATTATGAGTGCCTTGATATTGTGGAAGTTTTGTATAAGCAGCAACTGGTGCCATAAGTTCATGAGAATAATGGGTTTGTCTTGTCCAGAAGACACTGTTTTGATTAGTGTAACTCTTAAGTTCTCACCAGAGAACTTTCTTCTAGCAGGTACATCAGTTTATCCCTGAGATCCACAACTGTTAAAAGTACAGAGTGTAAGTATCTGTGGAATGGGATATCTATATTACACACTTACTTGCATGCCACAGCAGGGATTACAACACAATGGAAGACATTTTATAAGAGCTAGAGGCCAGTAAAAACTTCCATGCATCAAAGTTTTGTTTTGTTTTTATTCATTGTTTTTTCCACAAATGCCTTTGCCATTATTTTGACAAACAATTGGGCATAGAGAAGTCCTCATCATTTGACCATGTCTAGTCACAAAATTTTTTCATTGCTAAGGGATTTAGAAACTCCTTGTTTAAGGCTTCAAACACTGAACCATACTGCTGTGAATTTGGCTACCATTTTGAATTCAAGTAAAGTAAAAACCATTGAGAAGCCTAGATGTCATTATTCTTGTTTATCTGCCTCTGGAAAATGCCAACTGACCATTGTAAGTTAACAATGAACCAATTCTAGAATATCAATTCTGTGGATGTATGGATGTGTGTGTGTGTGTGTGTGTGTGTGTGTGTGTGTGTGTGTGTGTTTCCACACATGCATGCATATAATTTATTTCACTTTGTGAATATGAAAAGGGGTGCTGTAGACAAATATCTTCCCTCAGATCAAACAGCTTAGAAGTAATGAAAGTGGAACTCAAATGTGGTCAATAAGATCCCAGAGGTCAAGTTCTTAACCACAAGTGGTCTAGAGAATGCATACTTATCACATGGGTTTCGAAATGTAAAGAACAAGCAAGCATGTCACTTTTCCTTTTGAAACAAAGACATGAGAAAGTGTTTGATGATTATCACTGATCCAGTAGGATACTAAGGTTTCTACATTTTCCAGCCTCCAAAGTCTATGTTGTTATTTACATAGCCATTTTTCATATTAAGTGGAATTGTATCATGCTTCTTAATTTTATGCAAAAAGAAGTTAATAATGACATTTCTATGTATATATACCATGCACTTTGATTATATTCATCCTCTCTTCTTCATTTCCTCCTTTCTCGTGCTTTCCATATTCTTATATGTGCTTTATAGCTATTATATATGTATTGCACTTATATGTAATTCAGTGAGCCTTGAGACAGTCACAATCTGCTTCTGTTTTGTTCATAATGAAGACATTACAGTGAATGGTAAGATAAGATGAATGAAATGATGGTCTAGCCTTCTGATGGTCTTATTCAGTGAGCCTATAGACATGTTATTCAGAGAAATGCTTTCTTCAAGTACTTGGACTAGTGATTCTATATGCATAAAAATGAATTGTGAACCACATGATAAAGGGGATGCCTACAGGAGAAAATGGCTGAGCACAAGTATCATTCTTAAGCACAAATGGAGTCGGGCATATAATACCCCCAGAGCAAGATGCAACAGCCTGCTTATTGAAGCAGAGATATTGCTCCCAGTCCTGTGGGACCATAAAGCTATTTGAAGGAAAGGATGTGCATTAGACACTTTTTAACATAAACAGCTCTAACCATGCAGTATCCTTTTATTTTAGTTTATTTTGTTGTTGATTTTTTAATTTAAGTCATTTATTCAGATTACACCTTATTTGTTATCCCCTCACTTGTATCTTCCCATTCCCCCTCTCTTCCTCTTTCATTCTATTCCCCTCCTCCAGGTCTGTGACAGAAGGGGACCTTGTACCCCACTATAAGATCACAGCCTGTCAGGTTTCTTCCTGGTAGCCTGCTTACTCTTCCTCTGAGTGTCATCCGGTCTCCCACCAAGGAGAAGTGGTCTAATAGGGGGCACTAAAGTTCATGTATGAGTCAGTTCCTTCTCTCCACACAACTGTGGAGAATGTGCTGTCCATTGGCTAGATCTGGATACAGGTTCTAAGTTTACTGCATGCATTGACCTTGCTTGGCACAGTAGTTTGGGTTGACCCTCCTGGGTCCAGATCCACCAGCCTTAATGGTCTTTTTGTAGGTTTGTAGGACCTTCTGGATCCTTCTATTTCCCCATTCTTCCTTATCTCTCTCACCCAGAGTCCCAATAGGAAGTCCCAATCTCTGGTTAAGTGAAAACTTTCATGGGATATCACTGTTGGTCTAGTGTCCGATTATAAGTGAGTATATGCCATGTGCCTCTTTCTGGGTCTGGGTTACCTTACTCAGGATGATCATTTCCAGTTCCATATATTTGCTTGCAAATTTCAAGATTTCCTTGTTTTTAATAGCTGAGTAGTATACCATAGTGTAAATGAACCACAGTTTCTTTATCCATTCTTTGACAGATCCCTTTTATTTTAAAGAGTACACACCAAGGTAACATGGTTTCTGAAACTCTGCTTAAAGGACGAGAAGGCTTCTTTCCATGGAAGTTTTCCTTCGTATGTAGCTGAAGTCACTGACACAGGTCCACTTGAGATATACACTTAACTGCCATGATAGCTAATCTTAATTACCAGGGTACCCAGAGGTGTGTCCTTGAGGACATTTCCATAGAAATTCAACTGAGGGAAGGCCCACCCTGAATGCTGAAGTCAGCAGATCAATCATGTATCCTTTTGTCTCTTGTATTCATTTTCTACAGCATATATCTTAACCTGCTGTCATTGATGTCACTCTCTGCTCTGTCTGGGGCCTAACAGCAGGTTGATCTTATAACATTGCAGAGAAAAGTTGGGTCGATATTCTTCATTTTTCCTCTTCTTCACCTTCAGACTTACCTATGCCTTCTATCCTCTGTCTCTAACCAAGGGAATTGAACATAATGTCTCCATGTTCAATTAATAATCCTACCTATATTGCACTGAGGGCTTCATCCTTTCTGACTCATTCAGTGCTAAATCACTCCTCCTTATGTTACCTTTCTAGCTTCTTTCTCATTTGCCTACTTATGATGCTTTTCAAAATATGTGTGCTCAGGTAAGGAACTCTGGAGCCTGGGTGCCTTTTGGGTCTAGTTGCCAGGGATAGAGAATACTAAGAGACAAGTTGCAGCCTCCCTCCCTTGTTTCACCTGTCCTCTGAATATAAATAACCAATCCATGAGATGTGCTGATCATTTATATGGCTATAATGCTATGGATACTGGGCAATTCTCTTGAGTATTAATTGAATTAGTGTATAACTACTTAAGAAACAGTGTGTCACCAAAGAAAATGTAGCACCAGTAAATGCTCAAAATAATGATATTTGTACATAGGGAGTTGTTTGTACTACTTATAACAGTCATAACAGGAGTAACTATATTAGAAAAATCCAATGGAAGTGTCTTTAAGGTGCTCTGTCTACATACACACTTGTTAAAATGTTTTATATATAATAGTTGCATCTCAGTTTTGTCTTTATTGTGTTTCTTCTGAATAAACCCCCTTTCTCAAGCACATCATGCCACTTTCTGTCACCAATCATAGAATTTCATGGTTATGACTCTGTTCATGCTATTCTCTCTGCTTACAGTTTGTCCATAGAGTACTTTCCCTTGCACTTGTGGTTCAGCATTATTTTCTGTATTCCCATACTATTCTGGTTGATTTGTGTTGCCTCAAACTCTGTTCATACCACATTGGAATCTTGTAATTATTTCATTGTCTTGCTCTCTCTAAATCCCAAAGGATTATCCTGGGTTCATTTTATGTATGACTGAATCCACAACAACTGTGAATTCATGATATGGCTCCCCACATAAAAAAGACATACATTGCTATAATAACATTCTGATGACATAGTTTCTTCATTGTTTTTGAATTTTAAAACAGTAAAATAAAAACATAATTTTTTGAATGTTCTACATTTGGGAGATAAAAATACAATCTTTCATTTCTCTGTGTTCCAACTGATTCTCAGAAATGGATTTGTTTACCTTTTTGTGTATAAAGGTTGGTAGCTTCTCAAAAATGATTGACTCCAATAAAGAGAATCTTAGCAGCTCTCCATTCACCTGTCAATGAGGGGCCAATTGATTTTAAGTGACTTCTTACCCAATTGAAAGATCTCCCATCTACCTTGTTCAGTTGTGTAAAACCACATGGAGAGTCTGGAAACCTGTTATCATCTACTCTTTGTTTTTTCCCAGATGCAAAGTTCAGCTTCAGCATTTAACAGTGAGCTGCAGAGACGAGAAGACAGTCAGTTGACAGTGTCTGGTGTATGTTGCTAGTAGACAAGAAATGGATTGAAGAGTAATAAAAAAATGCAAGGTTACTCTAGACAAGAGAAAGGGGATATTGTTTGTTTTTAGATTAACAACCCTGTGACAGCTAAAGAAAGAGTTTTCTTTTTTGTCATTAGGTACAGATGCTTTAGTGGTGTTGATTAGCTTTTCTTACAAGGAGGACATCCGGGTATGACTATCTTTCAAATGTGAATTTTCCACATTTTTTTACAAAATATCCTGTTTACATCTTTTTTCAACTTTTCAACACCTTCTACACTCATATCTTTAACATAGTGGTTAGAGTTTTAAATTAAGCCATTGCCCAAATGTATGATCATGAGAAAATAGATAAACTCTCTCAGCCACTGCAAGTGTAAAATTATTATTATAATAATACCTGCCATTTAGTATCATTGTACTGATCTAATAAGAGGGAAAGTTTAAGTTTATTTCAATTACATAATTTTAATATTTTCTTCCCATCCTTCCTTGTTGTAAGACCATGAAGGATAAGGTTAGTTACTGTAAGTATTTGAAATTATGTGCTCATTTTCATTTTCAGAAGAAGCTCTATTCTGTGGCTAGGGCCATTTTCTCCTTTAAAAATTTAAATGCAAACAGCAATCAGGAACAGGTAGAATTAGAATCTTTTATATTGTTATCAGTTGTGGAATTCTCATGTCATAAAAATTCCCATTCAATCAGTAGTATGGCAGACTGAGGGCTGGTTTTACAGTCATGTGGCTATTTTAAGAAAGTAGCTTTAATTTTAGGGACCACAGTGTTCTGTCATTGCTAGTGCTAGACAACATTTTATATCAACAATAATATATATTATGTTGGAAGGCTGCACTGTGTTTTTCTATTTTCATGGACTAAACCTTTGGTTTTTAATTTTTATTATTTTAGTCTTTCACTGTTTCACTTTTCTTAAATCAATCAGAACATTTGCATTTGAAACAAGATTTATCAGAGAACTGTTATGGAGTGGTATCCTGTGCATGGCGGGGTGTTTTGTACCATCTACCTATCGTCTCTCACTCTCTGACATATGAGCCACAATTATCAGTTTCAGAAACAAAAGTGTCTCCAAAATTGCCAGATACACTTCAGTTTGAGAACCGCTGATTTAAAAACACTTTTTCCCCTCTGAAGCTGTTGTGTCAGAACGTGGAAGAATGTTTCTCTGAAAGAGAAAAAAATTAAAAGATGGAAAAGGTAGGTTTTCACCAACAAACTACAACAAAACCTTTGTTGTTTCATTTCCAGATAATTTTATTGAGTTTTTTTGATCATAAGAGCTTGGTATATATTTGCTTTTATTCCTGTTAACTGATTTGCTATTTTATTAAGGTTCTTTATCATCTGTGTTTAACACTATGATTTAGCTTCTACTTCAGGTTTATAGGTGAAGTACCTGAACTGAAGAAGAAATTCTGAAGGCGAACTTTCCCCATGCACCTCTCTAGCACTGTACTAGTTTCTATTTATTATTTATTTCATGTACATTTTATAATATACTATTTCATCCCTGATCTGATCCAATGGTATGGGGTCAGTAAATCACCCTGACCCCCTTGCTGTCTAGTCTCCAGCTGTTTCACTTAAAGCCTTCTAAAGGAGAGCCCTAGCAAAAGCTTGGCAGACAGGACAACCAGTGCTTCTAGGTAGCAGCTGTTCCTGGGTTTCAGTGATAACTCTTACAGATTTAAGTGCGATAATGACTTTCTGTTCTTGCTCACCCAGGTGAGTTTCACCATCTCTTCAGGTACCATTATTGCTCTATTAAGAAATCACTCTGTAGTTTCTCCTTTTAATCTACCATCTGGTTCTATCCAGGACTCTTTCCCATATTAAATGCACTTTGTCTTTCAATGAAGCCAAATAACTTTTAGTATCTTGTTTTCACTGGGTTACCAAATGCCATTGAAGTATCCTGAAAAATCCCCACTGCACTATCTATAACTCTCATTCATACGAATTAAGACTATTTGTGTAACTATATCCTGTTGCAGCAGAAAGGGTATGATCTAAATGTCTAAAACACTTGTTATCTGACCTTCTGTGGAAAAAGTTAGCCTACATCTCTTCTAGAAGATTCGTTCTGCATCTTGTGCAACCTCAGTGTCAAGCACAGCACAAAACACATGGTAAATTCTCAATAACTGTTTCAGGAATTGAATGATAGATAAGCTGAATAAAACTGAATTGATGAACTCTTAATTGAATTGAATTCATGATATTTTTGTATGGATAGAATTTTGAGGACAGACATCTTTTTCAGATACCTCTTTAGAATTCTTTATGACTTTTGCCTTACTATCACTTCAAAGCTGGAAATGTGAAATGATTTTTCTTTTACTACCATCTTTCATTTCAACACATATCACTTTAACAGTATCTTTCTATTTTAGTTTACTTGATTTTCAGAAATGTTGATTAAGCCCTGAGATGTTGAAAACTTCTTCCACAAAATTAAGAGGAAGAATTTGTGAATTCAAGTCTTGGCTTGATCTTTGACCTAGTCAATTATTTTGGATCTAACACTGAGCCTACCTGATTTGTATTATTCTCTAACTTGCTAATTTCAAGCTACTGCTTGAAGTATAAGTGAATATAGTGTGCAGTTTTATGCTATATAATATGAGCATAGCATTGATTTTTTCTAAAATAAACTATTATTCTTATCCTGAAAATTATAAATAAACACCGTATATCCAATTTAAATAATGCTTTTAGTCAGGACTCATTACTGAAATTTTCCTATTTTGAATTGGAAATATATATTTTCATATTAATGAAATGTTCACACTAAAAGGCAGCTTTGTCAGTGCCATTTATGGCAGAGTTCAAAACTGAGCCATAATGCTATGAATGAAGAATTGGAAGAACAAAGCTAAAGACTAGGACATGAGTAGAGAAGGTAGAATACCGCTAAGTGATAACACAGAGGATGATTATCAAGTTTCCAGGGTTCGGTGCATTCATTAACCACTCTGTCCATAATCCTATACTTTAAATTTTTAGTTTTCTCTTTCTCCGTATGCCTAGGTAATTCCAGATTGATTTGTTGAGAATAACTGTATACTTGCATATATTTATATAACGGAGTTATAAAATTTATTGGATTCACAATAACTTTTAAAGTAAGAACAGATTGTGTGTGTGTGTGTGTGTGTGTGTGTGTGTGTGTGTGTGTGTGTGTATGTGTGTGTGTGTTCAAAGAAGCAGATGCCTCCCCTCTAATTATACAACAAGCAAGTAGCAGATCTGGGACTTGAACTCAGTCTGGGGAATCTATGCTTTTAGCCAATACAGATACTATTATCTGAAATTAAATCAATGAAACATTTAGAAAACATAGTGCCAATTCTGTACTTTGAATCATTTTACTATATCCTATTGTCAGATTAAGTTCTCAAAATAGAAGTGACCAGAGACTTAATTTATCCCTAACATCCCAAACAGCTTGTCTAAGTTAATTGTCTAAGCTAGTGGGACATTTAGTGTTTCATCCCCCAGCTCCTGGTCTACTTATATGTATGCTGCATCTCAATCCAAAACAACCAAGTGTACACCCATCTCATTTTAAAATTAGTTTTGAGAAAATTGCTTTGCTTGAAAGAGGGAAAAAAACAGGATTACAGTGCACAATTAAGAACTACTTACCTTTATCAAATATGGAGGGAACCCAGCAAATCAGCACATCATCATCCACCACTTACCTACCGAAGAGTCTATGTATTGGCCCTAATTTAGAGCTGTCAAGACCTAGGGCTTGTCCTTTATTGTGAATGCAAATGTGTTAGGCCATAAATCAGCAAATTGTAATTCAAATGTCAAAAACCACTATCATCTATGTGTTTAAAGAGGCATTTTAATATTTATATTATTTATTTTATTTTATATGAGTGAATGTTTTGCCTGTATATATGTATATGCACCATGTTCATGCCTGGCACCTATGGAGGCCAGAAGAGGGCATTAGATCCCCTGGAACTGCAGTTATGGATGGTAGTGAGCCACCACAGGAATTATAGAAATCAAACCCTGGTCCCTTGTATGAATAACAAATTCTCTAAACCATTGTACCATCTTTCCAGCTCCTGAAAATAAATAAATCCAAATTTTACATGATTATAATGACACCCATTCATTTTAATGTTGTCTTTGGTACTTTTGCACAATAATAACAGAAGAGATGAGACGCATGTAAGAGGGTCATGTGAATCTTGTATATCTGTAATTCCAGTCCAGTGGGCTAAGCATAAAGCTGGAGAAACCATAAAGACGTCATACAATTACATCATGTAAAAGGATCAGAAAACTTTCACAGACCCTTAGCCATATAATTATGCTATCAGAGGCCATAACTCTCTTATTTTCATATCTATTCTCTACACATGTTGTCCTTTAAAAAAATGAGTGGAGCACTTGTACCATTTCCTCTGGTATCAGGAAGCCTTCAGATCTTCCTATGAGTCTAACCTTCTGTCCTTTATATCCAGGATTTATCACTGACATTTCTTTCAAAAAGACAGCATACATGCTCCCTACAGAGAAGTAAAAAAATATGTAAAATATATTCATAATGATGGAGAGAGCCATGGGTGGTCTTTGCAGTGTAAAAGAGATTATGAATCACTCATCTTCTTAGTACTCTTTGACTTTCAATTCAAACATGTCTGTACTTTTTATGTAGACCATGCTGAAGATACCAGTCAATATAAAATACTTAAGGAGAAAAGAGCTCAGGGCCTGTCCTTCTCCCCATATGGAGAGAAGAACACTTGTCTTTGGCCATTGTTCTACCACCCTGGCCAAATACCCAAGTCCTGCTAACCATGATTCACAGATATGTAGTAACCTGTTTTACCAAGGAAATGGTAAAGTAGCCCAGAATTTGATCTATCAGTTTTACTGTAACATTAGACATCATAGAGTAATGAAAATGGTGACGAAATGAAAAGAACTTGGGGGGACCTGGGTCAGGAGTTTAGGAGATGTTTAAAAGATCTAAATATGTTGCTGATAAAGAAGAGCCAACTTAGGCTTCATATCTCGTTATGAATGAGTATCTGAAGCCCATCGCTGCTCTAGGTAACAGAATATAAAGTCATGAGAAATAGGAGGACAACTATGACTTAATTTGACCAAAGAGTTTGTGAAGAAGGAGAGAAGATGAGACAGAGACAGAGACAGAGACAGAGAGACAGAGACAGAGAGACAGAGAGAGAGACAGACAGACAGACAGACAGACAGAGACAGAGACAGAGTCAACGAGTGGGCTACTATACTAGAATATCATTAAAGACAAAGGTACCATTCTAATGAAAAAAAAGATGGAAGGTGGTAGTTTGCCCTAGACTGTAGAAATTATGAAAAGGGTTTGAAATTGTGAAATGCTTTGTAGATATGTTAAAGAAATGAAACGAAGGTTTTGACTCAGTTCAGGGAAAGGGAAAAATGACAGATGGGTTTAGGGGTTAAACACCTGTATGTTAAATGATATTTATTGAGATGGGGAATTTGAGAGCAAAAGCAGGATAGAATAGAGATAGAATAGACAATCAAGAATTCTTTTATTAACATAATGATTCTACAATATCTCTTAAGCATTGAAACAAAAGTGCTTCATATGCATATATACTTCTGGATATGGAAATAGAAGGAGAGTCAATACTGAAGCGATTGAGTATTTGCAGCCTGCTTTACTAGATATTTTCAGAAATTTGATGAAAAGTTACACACTTCATTACAATATATTATACATCATGTGTCTTTAGGCTTGATCGAAGGGCAACAATAACATTATGGAAGAATTCAAGAAACAAAAAATAAGTAGTTTCAAAGTGCTGTAGTAAAATGGATGTTGCAATTTCAAGTCCTAGAAGGTAAAGAGCGTGTATCTGGGCTTGACAGCTATGGAGATGCTCAGGGAAAGGAGAAAGGTCTGAGCTATTAGTGCTGTGGAATAGCAACACTGTCTCCATTCTTTATGAGAATGTGCTCTACTATAGATGCTCCTGACTTTGACATCCTGAGAGCGCTCACTGTGCTTTGCTCTACTTTGCTTTGAAATGGAAATGTTCAAGTTTTGCTGTGATGTTTACTCATAGTTGAAATATATGGGCAATAGAATGATGCTAAAAGAATGTCAAAAATTTGAACCTGTGTGGACTGTCTCTAGCACCAGAGATAATCACGGCCTTCTAAAATAATACCTTCTGCCTGGACCAGGATGCAAGGCCTCAGTGTCACGTCCACTCAGATTCCCTGTGAAAGATTGTGTAGAATGATACAGATACACTGGTGGCCGAGTACATGGGGAGAAACATCTATGGTACACTTGGAAGTGTTGACAGATGCAGTTGTCATTGTACCCTGGCTGTCATCAACAGCTTCTGTGGTTCTGCTGAGGCAGCTGCCATCAAGAGTCCATTCTGTGCTATTCTAGGAAGCCCCCACAATCTGGTTGTTTCTCTTGCTTACTTTACCTTGTGATGCAGTCATTCAAGTCACTCAGTGTTGTCTAGCTCCAAAAATATGTCTTCAGAGCCTGACCATGTACTGGAACTTGGCTTCCTTTCCTTATTCTTGCTAAATTTGTGTTCAAGATCTATGATTTTTGTGTTACTTTTGAGTCTCATTTAGATCTCAGGGCTTGAATGTTCTGAGAGGAGAGATGATGTCAGGGGCAAAGTGTGAGTGTCAGGGACAGTTATTTAGAGCATGGGGAAATACTGCTCTCCTATGCATAGCGACTCTGTACTTCATGGGCCGTTCCAGCCATATAATACTTGAAATTTACTGTTCTAAAAACTATACCTAATGGATTCCAATTCTTAATGTGATTAGCTTTCTGGTGTTTCATAAAGTTGGAATAGGTTCTTTCCAAATTGGTCTGCTTGTTGTCACCAATAAAATAACAGAACACATTTACTTTTATGATTAAGAAAGTTATATACCAGGAAAAATATAAGATTTTTGTGACAAAGTAAGCCTTCAAAATTGACAATAAAATGACTGGAAGAAGTTGGATATCTAGAGGTATATATACCATATTTGTCACTAAAATAAAGAATTCTCCTTTGTCCACCTATTTACTAACATCTGTTTGTTGAACAACAACAACAAAAAAAAAAACTTCAAACTCCATCCAGGTGCTATGGAGTGATAGTCACTTAGAGCTTGGAGCCAATTCTAAGTAAGTAGGCAACTCCAGGCTTTCAGCAGTGCTCCATCATTTCCCCTTTTCTTTTAAGGATTAAAAATGAAAAAGAGTAATGATGTTTTATGAATGAAAAGGCAAGATGAATATGTGCCAGTATTCATTGCCATCTGTTTTCTTGATCTCATTCTGACTAGAATAAGTTGAAATCTCAAATCGTGTTAAACTACATGTCCCTGATGGGTAAAGTTGGTGATTACTTAAAAAAACATTCCATAAACATTTGTATTTATTATTTTGAGACTTCTGTTAATTTCCAAAGCCCATTTATTTGTTTCCATGATGTTTATTTTTTTCTATTATAGATACTGATCTTCTGTTTCATATGAAGTTAGAGTCTTAGTTATTGTTCTATTGCTGTGAAGAAACATCATGACAAAAAGAATTTATAAAAGAAAATGGTTAACTGAGGGCTTCTTTATAGTTTCAGAGTCTTAGTCCATCCATTATCATCATGGCAGAGAGCATGGAGGCATCCAGGCAGGTATGGTGCTGAGAAGTAGTTGAGAGCTTTACATCTTGATCCTTGGGCAATAGGGAGATAGAGAGAATCAGGCTGGGGGTATGGCATGGGCTTTTGAAACTTCAAAGCCCTACGCCATTGATGCACCTCTTTCAAAAAGGTTATGCCTACTCCAATAAGGCCACATCTCCCAATCCTTACCAAATTGTACAATCAATGGGGGAACCAAACATCCAAACATACTGAGTCATCCTTATTCTCATTCCCACCACAACTATATCATTTTCCTTATTCTGACACTTCACCCAATTCAGAGTATGTTTTACTTTTCTGAAGCTCACAAGATGGAATTTGTGCTTACTACTGATGACTGGACAAAGAAACTGTCACTGTTACTGGGTAGGTCATAAGAAGCCCTATGGTACAGAACCTACTATATTTTGCTAATAGGCATAGTATTAGACTTTCCCTTAAATACTTGTCTGTATTGCCATAACTTAGTATATCTTCTTGCCCTCATCAAATAGGCTTCTTTTTACGGCAGATGATGATTGACACAGAGACATACAACTAGTCAAGGTACAGGGGGAATGAAACTGAGGAATGCTTAGCCATAAATAAAATGTCAGTATTACACCCTTTTCTCCAAGGCTCAGAGATTATTGCAGAATAAGCAGAATAAGCCTTGGAGAAAGGCATGTGATACCAAGACTGAAAAAGCTAGAGGTAATGAGATTTGCCTTTCTATGTCTTAGTTCACTCAATATGATGATCTCCAGTTGCATCCAATTTCCTGTAAACAACATGATTTCATTCTTTTTTTAATGGCTGAATAAATCTTCGTTGGGTGTATATACATCTTCTACCCATTCATCTATTGATGAATACCTAAACTGAATCCATGACTTGACTATTATGAATAGTGGTACAAAAAACATGGTGTGCAAGAATATATATGATTTGTTTTTAAAATATTTATTTATTTATTATTTATATAGTATTCTGTCTGCATATGCCTACACACCAGAAGAGAGGACAGATCTCATTATAGGTGGTTGTGAGCCACCATGTGGCTGCTGAGAATTGAACTCAGATCATTGGAAAAACAGCCAGTGTTCTTAACCTCTGAGCCATCTCTCCAGCTAAATATATATCATTTGTTGACAGAGTTTTAGACATAGACGTGGTATAGCTGGGTCATATGATTGTGCTATTTTTAGATTTTTGATAAACCATGATATTAAATTCAATATTGGAAATATATCTAAACATGGAAACATATTCTGAAGGGGTTTAAGGACAATAAACAATGAGGTTTTCTCAGATGTCAATATCTGAAAAAACTTGGCATATGATATTACTTTGTATATTTATCTACCTCAAAGCCATTACATGAAGATCATTTTTAAATCCATATGTGAGGGGCTTTTTAAAACTTAAATATGTAAGAGGTTATACATCTACAAATTTCTATTATGTAACATACATAAAGAGATATCGATTTAACATTTCACATTAATTTTACAGCTGGTTGAAATATATGCCTTTGTGATTTGGTTGGTAGCAACAACTAATTATTGTGATTTTTTTTAATCTCAAGTGAGTCACAATACCATCAAATATAAAATAATAGTTTTAAATTTTGCTTATTCTTAAAATAAACTAGGATCTTTGTTCAAAAGTAAAATGAAAAGTTATAATACTGTAAACAATTCATTATTCACATTATAATTGTGGAAATATTATACAGTGCAAAAGACAGTTTCCATATTCAAATGTTCTTCTGTTTGAAAATTTGCAGCAACATAGAACAAAACAAGAATGAAGGTGAACTGATTCTTCTGATAAACACTAATAATTTGAATTTCAGGAGACCTTTTACAATAGGGTATGTATGTTTTCATGAAAAAAATCTAAATTGATTGACAGACTAGTGCAAGAAGTGGATGAATAGACTTAATCATGATTGTAGTTTTGTGATCGAAGAGGACAGCAGTAATATAAGTGATTTCAAGTATGTGTTGTGCTCATGAAGTGTGCTCATTCTATGCGTATACACCAATATACATACAAAATAATGGTATAATTATTGACCAAAAGTTTGGTAAAACATGCAACTTACAGAAGAAATATTGGCTGCAAATAGTGATTGTGTCCCTTTTCCTTGGAAAATTGATGACCAATGAATTTTTTAAAACCAGGTGTAAATGACACATGACAGGTAACACTGATGGCAAGATACATCACAACAAAGCTAGAGAGCATTTTATGAGAAAACATAATGCCAAAATTTCAGCAATTTAACTGTCTAGAAGAGAAATGTGAGTGGTTATAATAAGCTTAGAAAAAGGAGTTTGAGAGGATATAAATTAGAAGCAGAGTACTTGCTGCTTAACATCAACATTTTATTCTCATTTGGGAGTTAAGGATGTCTTAAGTAAATAGAAAAGAATGTTGAAATTACGTGCATGCATATGAAGTCTAAATGTGGTAATATGTGCCTCTCTTTGGAGCAGTCACCTGACGTCTTCCTAGAACTAAATGGAAATAACACACACCATACGAAAGTGAGTGCTATAGTTCAGAGCGGGGACTTCATTCTTATGGCTTTTACTTGTTTCTCATTCTCAAACCACATATGCTCCCATATCCCGCACTGAACCTAAGGTCATCTCCGTGTCATAGAAAGCAAAAGATCTACTTTTGCAAAAGTGTTTTTTTTTTACTGTGCTTGTGCTATTTCTGAATTTGAAGTTGTATGGAAGAGAAGGCTTAATCTTGTCTGTAGGCCAAAATGACATCACCCTGTAAGGGAGGACACACAAATAGATGACTGTAGGAACCATGAGATCCTCTAGAACAGCATTCTTGGGTAACTCAGGCACTGTCTTAGTTTTCTGGGTCTCAGATACCATGCATTTCTTGGTCTCTAGAATAGATTCTATAGGTCATGCTCATAAGTTTCACTGTGGCATGCTGTAGGGATGGAAATTGAGAAGGTTCTGTTTTAACAGCCAAGATTCTCAACTATGACAATACAAGAGAATGATAATCCAAAGTCAAGATGTATGGATGCCACAGAGTGGACCCCCATAAACATGAGGTGATAGCCCCGTGTAATCTTGGTACTCATTCTGGTTTGATTTCATTGTGTTTCTTATGGGCATTGTTGTCAAATAATTGCACATGAACAATATGTGTGGCAAGCACAAAGGTCTGGCTAACCTCAAATTTCTCTAGTCCAGAAATAAGGCTTAAAGCATTTTAGCTGGTCATTAAAGAGTTAAATGTTCTAGCTTCAGGCATTTGGAAATCCAGGCTGTGCTTATTTCTCAGGTTTATAAATAACTTAAACTTATGTAGGAGTTAATTAATTTGGCTCTATTCCACCCACAGTTTAGCTTCTTGAGAGAATAACTTGACCCTTCATATACCCTGTGTTCGTAGTTGTAAAGCAAACTCCCAATAGAATGAATAAAAGCTCGTTTACATTGTCTGCATTTGACTTCTTGTGTACTCAATACAGAAGCTCCACGATGTCAGGCACAGCACAAAATGTCGAAATACTTCTTTAGTTAAGGACAAAGGCACGCATTGTACTATTCCTGGCTTTAGTTATTTATGACTCTGTTTTCTTAGTTGCTTTCTCTCTTTTTCTTCCTTCCCTTCCTCTTCTCCCCTCCCCTCTTACTCCCTTCCTTCCTCCCTCCAGCCCTAACTGACATTCAAAACAGGGAGATAACCTGTGACTTGAGGAGAGTAATGGAGACTGCTAAAAGCACACATAATCTCACTCCATCCTGACCTCTCCTTTCCCGAGAGGATATTTCAAAATAAAAATATTGCCTTGAGACATGAGGTCAGTTTCTTCTCCTCTGAGGTTGCCAGTGATTAAATAAGAAGTTACACGAGTTTTCTCGGTTGTCAGATTCCCAATGTGCAGGGACAAGGAACAATAGAAATTAAAGAAGACCACCTGTCATGCTGACAGATCTTCTCTGTAGTACCCCTAACTAGATCTGACAGTTTAGACCACAGGTAAGGGCTGTGATCCCAGCATAACAGATAAAAATGAATTGAGTCATTTGATGTCAAAATGCAAGTGAAGTGTGACGACTTCATAAAAGTAGTTCTTTCTTGTCATATGCCTTGAATCATCCCATCCCCCTAGCCATTCAAGTACATATCGTCATCTAGGAGCATACCAGGGATCAGCCCACGGGCTGTGCTGGCAGATTATATACTTTTGTTGACGTCATCTTTTGCGAGACTGAGGCTTCCTGTGCTGTAAATCCTACCATCGGAGTTCTAGTGTCTGATGGCACACCTCAAACTTTGGAGGAGCTGAGACTGTAGGTATGTGCCACAGTCCTGCCTCTGTTGACTCTTCATTTTAAATTTTCATGTGCCAGGGATTTGCCTGCATGTATGTCTGGGTACCACCCACATGCAATGCCTTTAGAGGACAAAAGAAGGCATTGGATTTGCCTGGAATTGGTGTTATGGATGATTTTGAGCCACCATGTAGGTGATGAGAATTGAACTCAAGTACTATAGGAGAGTATCCAGTGTTCTTCATGTGTTGTCTTTTTAAAAATCTATTTCTATAAACTATTAGTTTCCTATGTGTGACTCAATTTTATCTTAATTTTCAAAAAATAATAGCTGCAATCTCCAGAAAAGCAGCAAAGTCATTTTAGTATAAGACCTTAGACCCGGTTGGCAATAAAGTGAGAAGCATCTATTTTCAAAATTAGAAAACACACTGTATTTCACCACTCCAGAAAGTAAAAAGTCATCTTTCACTTAAATTATAACATCAGGTTTGAGGATTGAGCACCTGACCCTCATTCCCAAGTGACTTCAAGAGGAGAAAATCATAGAGCTTACATCTGAGGCTTCACGGTTAGACTACAACTACAATTTAGTGAGTACATGTGCCAATTACATATTTATGTGTAATATTTTTCAGCAGAAGCATTTCATTAAGGCAGTAGTTACTCCATGCATCCTAATTTTATATAAAAGGAAATTTCTTGTCATGTCAGCTCAATGAAGTGTAATCTGACACAGGGCCAAAATTCAAATCCAAGTTTGCAAGCCAAAGCCTGTGCTTCCTTTCAGTACATCAGGACACTAGGCATAGTTTGAGTGAAGTTGCTTTTACTAAAATCTAGCGAAGTATTCATGGTTATAGACTAATATATTTTATGTGGTATTGAGTCTTTATTTGCTAGTATCCTAGCTTGTATATGCACCAGAAATGTCCTACAATGTGCATTTCATCAGGTGGTTGTTGAAGTCACAATGCCATCTGTAGGCCCTGGCTGCCACCATTTGCGTGGCTTTTAATGCATTAAGATGAACCTTTGTCCTGTATGTGAAACAAGCAATTACCCACATGGGGATTAATTGGAATTGAAATTCTCAAACTGAGACATAGATTGATCTTCTTAAGAGCATAGGCTAATTTCTTGTGGCTGCTTCAAGGGTTTCCCACATACTTAGTGGCTTAGAGCAACAAAATTTTATTTTCTCTTCTTTTGAGGGCTACATATTCAAACTCCAGTTGGCAACGGGGCCACACAGCTTCCTCTGAAGTATCTGGGAGTGGAATCTTGCTTCTTCTGAGATTAAAGCACTTTTGACATTGCTTGGCATTCCTGGGCTGTTGGATGCAACACTCCATCTCTGCTTTTGGCTTCAAATCATCTCATCCTCATTATCTTCTAAGTTGTCTCAAAGTTGTTCTGCCTTTCTTTTATAAGAATATTTCCTATTAAATTTAATGCTGCTCAGATAATCTGTGATAATGTCATTCCCAAATCTTAGTATTCTCGATAAAGGTGCCTTTTCCAAATATCACAACATTCAAGGTTTCTGTGCACTATGTACTTGAAGAGCTTACCATTCCATCCGTGACAGGGAGCTCAACCCTCTACAGATTTACTCTGACTGACAGGAAATCTGGTTGTTGAGGGACAAATTGGGGCAGTAGGAACATGAAGATAGGATCATGGCTTCTTTCTTACTTTTTAAAATGCCATCCCTCTTCTAGCACATCCCTAAGTCCCCAGGCTCTCCTAATACCTGATGGAATTAGCCTCAAACCACCCTAGATCCATTTGCTCACTGAAGCAGTATAGTATTAAACAGAGTAGAGAGTCAGGACTGTGACAGAACTGGGTTAAATGTTACTCTTGTATATACTGCTGATTTGACCATAGGCAATTTACCTGAACCTCATACTGAAAGAAGAAAGAATCTGCTTTTATTTGAAGCACTTAGAAGGCTGGGGTGGGGGTAGGGAGACCTCTAAAAGATAAGGGTTTCCTGCCTTCCTATGTCACCTGCTATGCAGGTAATTTGGAACAAGGCAAGACACACTCGAATCCTGTTTTGTAAGCTGAAGAATATACACAACAGCTTGTAACTCTCTGGTATGTTAAGACTTAAAAATAAAATGATCAGAAATTGTAGTTGGTATCAAATAGAGTGCTTTTTAAATTTGTGGTTATTGCTGGATACTTTCACAGATAAATACATTTTATATATTCTGAGACAGACATGCTTTTATGTATGATGGAGCAATCCAGAGATGTATCTCTGTCGTCCTGTAACTAAATTAGGACTTCAAAAGTAAACGAATATTATTCTGAGAAACTAGCAGCGCCAGTGCAGTTAGGCCACTTATAACACCATTCAAATCATACGCACTTTCCACATCTTTCTAATTATTTCCATGGCATACAGTTTAAGTCATCTGTAGTTTGGGGCAAAATCATATAAGTTGGAAGAATTTTGAAAGAGATGAAGAAGCTGGCAGTGAATTGAGTTTTAAAGAGCCAAGACTTTAAATGTTGTGAACATTTCAATATCATGTCCATAGATCAAAGCTAGTGCCTTTTCTGTCAAAATTTATAAATTTTAAATATTTCCTCAAGACAAATAGAGATATGTAGGTTGCTAACAAATGAGCCCTTTTAATTACATTTCACCTTTCTGACCAAACTCTTGTGAACTTATTTTCTTACATAGATATGAAACATTTTGACCATTTGTGCATAGGTGCAGAGAGATCCTTTTCCTTGTATAGATTTCACCATTTATTAATTATTATAAGTACTCTAGGAAGGATTTAAAGTAGATGAGTAGATGTGTTTAGATTTTATGCAAACATTAACCACGCCTTATCCATGAAATTTGAGCATGAGCAGATTCTCACACCTATGAATCATCTTAAAAGTAAACTCCTGCAAATTCTGAGGAAAAACTATACTTTCAATATATCAGCCTCTCTCCATGTAAGTGAGTACATACCACGTGTGTCTTTCTTTCTCTGGGTAACCTCACTCACAATGATATTTTCTACTTCCATTCACTTGACTATGAATTGCATGATTTCCTTGTTTTTAATAGCTGAGTAGTATTCCATTGTGTAAATGTACTACAGTTTATTTATCCATTCTGAGGGACTTTTAGGTTGTTTCCAGGTTCTGGCTATTAGGAATAAAGCTTCTATGAACATAATCCTTGTGGTATAGTTGAGCATCTTTTGGGTATATTCCCAGGTCTAGAGGAATATTAATCCAGCAACATGGCTACTCTGACTTGAACACAGATATGCCCTTAGCGTGGTTGTACAAGTTTTCCCTCCCACCAGCAATGGAGGAGTGTTCCCTTTGCTCCACATCCTTGCCAGCATGTTCTGATACTTGAGTATTTACTATTGGCCATTCTGATGTTTTGATATGCACTTTATTTTTCATTTGGATTTATTGATAGCTAGTTTCTTGAGTTCTTTATATATTTTGGAAATTAGACCTCTATCAGATATGGAGTTGGTAACCTTCTCCAATTTTGTAGGCTGCCACTTTGTCTGATTAACAGTCTCCTTTACCATACAGAAGCTCATCAGTTTCATGGAGTGCCATTTAGTAATCATTGATCTTTGTGCCTGAGCAGCTAGCCTTTTTAGGAAGTTGTCTCCTGTGCCTATACATTCAGAGCTACTCCCCACTTTTTATTCTGTTAGAATTGGTGTATCTGATATTATGTTGAGGTCTTTGACCCACTTGGACTTGAGTTTTGTGCAGAGGGATAAACATGGATCTTTTTGCATTCTTCTGCATGCCCACATTTAGTCTATGCCAAGCTGCGGAAACAGCCTTCGCAGACTGAGATGCTCAGTGTTTGTTTCGGGAAGCTAAATCCTTTCTCTGTGCAACAAGATGTGGACTGCAAAGGCCAATGTTTCCCTGAGATTTGCACAGCCCCATCTGGCTAATTAAGGGATAGTTCTAATATCAATTAATCGTTCCTCATTTCATTTCTTTTCTAGCATTTTCACAGTGCAGATAATGAAGAGACATCTTCTCCTTTGAAAAGTTAGGCAAGCACCACCATCTTAAAGAAATTAATCTAAAGCAGTTGCAATTGTAAACTATTAAGTGGGCTGATATTGGCAGTTTCATTTGGGCACTTAAGCTTTCTCTTTCTCTAAAGACAGATGAAAGCATTTGTTAACTACACAAGCTTTTCAGGGGAAGAAAAGTAACTATTATATTTGCTGTGGTACTTGTCAGACTCATGTTCTATAGTTGAAAACTAGAGGTGGGTTATGCAATGTTAGTGATAATAAAGACTATCTTCGCCATGTTAACAGAAGAGTTATATGGCTTTCATGGATTTACACAGCTCCTCGGAGAGAGATTTAGCTGAACTATGTCCCTGTAAAATTTCAGATGTGCTCTGTTCAGATGTTCCTCAGCCTTGGTAGTCAGTGATGTTTGGTTTAGGGTAGGTATAAGACACCAAGAGGTCAAGAGCGGGATAGGTAGGAGAAGCTTAGCCAAATCATAGAAGCATGTTTGTATTCACTGCTTGAAGCAGGTACTATAGATTAGAATAATCTGGAAAGCAGACTCTGAGGGAAAGCCCTGGAAGTGGCAGGCTGAGTAACCCATACTTTTGGAAAGAGCAATGGTGGCATGCTTGTTTGTTTGTGTGTTCATTTGTTTCTTTACTTTTTGAAACAGCATGTCTTACTACATTGACCTAGCTAGTCTGGGACTTCCTATGTAGACCAGGCTGGTTTCAAACTTGGTATGATCCCCTTTCCTTGCATTTTGAGGGCTGTAATTATGTACCACCATCCCCATCTTCAGTGGCCTTTTCAGTCCCTGCAAATAAAGCTTGCTTTTTTAGACGCAACTGAGAAATGGTGAGGAATTTGATTGGAAGGTTTATAGACTTGGTTCTTATAATATTGTGTTTGAATTGCTTATTAGCCACCTATGTGGAGATGTCAGGTAGTCAATGGAAACTGTTAGTGGAAGTGTTAAAACACACATAGTATTTTAAACTGTTGGCTTGATTAAAGTTACATAAGATGAAAATAAGTGAATACTGGAAAACAGACTGAGATTAAAAAGCCAGTAAGATAGAAATAGATGTAAGTGTGTACACTATTTGAGAAACCAAGCAAAGACTGGATCATACCAAAATGGGGTAGTTGTCATAGTATGTGTATGGACCAGACAAACTTCATTTTGAAAAAGAAACTCCATTTTGTGTTAAACCTGGCCAAGGGCTGAATCCAGATTCCAGGAAAAACCACAAAGTAGTCTAAACAGAAAAATTCCCCTAGCAACACAATCAGCTCACCTTGAGAAAGTCCAAATATACTCTCTGTTGGTCAAGCTGACCAGCAGGTCGTCTGACACATAGCAACAGCCAATGAAGAGAAGCCACGTCAAAGTTCCTAACACTCCCATGACTGCTTCAACCAATATATTCTTTTTTAGAAATATATATTATTAATTTATTCATATTACATCTCAATGGTTATCCTATCCCTTGTATCCTCCCATTCCTCCCTCCCTCCTATTTTCCTCTTACTCCCTTCCCCTATGACTGACTTACCCCTATTACACAACCACAAAACGCCAAGGCTTGTAACTCCTGGCTTGCAGCTTTTCTGACCAAATGTAGCCCAATCACATACTGAAAACCCCAATTTTTTTTGTCTCAAACATTTAAAAACCTCTCTCAAGAGACTTGAGGCCACTTCCCTGCATCTGCTGTTTCAGTGCATAGTAGAGGTAGTCCAAGCTCGAGCCTGCAATAAGGTCTTCCTTGAGATTGCATTTAGACTCAGCTTTTGGGTGGTATGTTTGGGGAATAGAGGAATCTCTCACAATTTGGGCATAACATATGTTCTACAGTGAGGTCAAGTAAATGAAGTTTACAAAAATAAGTACCTATTTCACTGTATGGGTTTTGTTAATGATTTTGATAGCATTTAATCTCTAGAGTACAGAAGACAGAAACTAGAGTGAGTTCAGTTTATAAAAAAGAAGACTGAATATAATGGCTATTGATCAATGAAAGAGATTTTTCTGTGAAAGAGAATGGGAATGAGGGGTAGCAGGTGAAAAAGAGAGGTGGTACAAGATTGTTTATATATTGGGCATCCCTATTTGTTCTTGAGTATGGTTCTACAGAGAAGAAAATGGCATAAGACCCAAGAACAAAGAGATACTGGTGAAAGCTGGGTGGGCTACATAAGGATGAAGGGGTAAGGAGAGATCTAGTGACATTTCACCACAATGTTTCTGATTGATTTACTAAAGGAAAGACATATTCTGTAAGTGAATGGTTGATTGCTCGGTGGGATTTTCTGAAGCTAGGCAGTGACTTTCTATTGTCTAGGTAAATGTTAAAATCATCATGGTTACAACAGGAGGCTCAATTCAACATGGTTGCAAGTCCAAAGAGATAGGAGGTTCATTTGAAATATATTATTATAAAGGAAAAAGTGCTTGTGAAGATGCTAGGAAAAAAGACGTTTACACACTAGTAGGAGTGGTGTATACTGGTGCATACCCTATGCAAATCAGTATGAAAGGTCCTTTCTTAAACAGGCTAGAACCTGCAATATATTTCTTCCAGTTATACGATTTGTGGATATATATCTGAAGGAGTCTGTTTTAGTATACTACAGAGATATTTGTGCTTACATACTTATTGAAGCATTGTTTACAATTGTCAAGATATGAGACCAGAATACAAACACACACACATACACACACACATATATGTATGTATGTATGTATGTATATCAATGTGTTTTTTCCTAGCCATAAAGAAGAGTAAATATATTCTATTTACAAGGAAAATTGTAGAACTGGTTATTAGCTTAAACAAAAGAAGCCAGTCTTAGAATGACAAATATATGTTTATTCACACAGGGAATATATATGTATGTATATGTTTATATATGTGTGTATGTATATATGTATATATGCACACAAATATTTATGACATGAAAGAAAGAGTATTCATTTGAGGATAAGGAGAAACATAAGGAAGAACAAGAAAGAATAATAAATGATGTAAATTAGAACAATACACATGGCTTTACATATATCAAAGTATCAGATAAATGTACAAAGGTACCATAATAATAAACCCATGGTTTTGTATAATAAATAATCACTAATAACTTTTATATCTCTAGCCATGACTTTAAAATGGACTCTGACAGGGCTGGAGAGATGGCTCAGAGGTTAATAGCACTGTTTCTTCTTCCAAAGGTCCTGAGTTCAATTCCCAGAAACCACATGGTGGCTCACAACCGTCTATAATGAAATCTAGTGCCTTCTTCTGGTGTGCCAGCATGCATGTAGGCAGAGCACTGTATATGTAATAAATAATAAATCTTTTTTAAAAATGGATTTTGACAATGTAATGGAGAATGAAAGAAGCTGATAAACTATGCTTCTTTTTGAAGAAAATTAGTATACAACATTATCAAATCTAAGGTCTTGTTGGATAGATTTGGTCCAATGAAATGAGACAATTGATAGAACGGTGTTGTGGTATGGAGGTGGAAATCTGGACAAGTAGAGAAATAAAAGGTCCAAATATGGGATTAAAGACTATTGAGTGACATGGAAAAAAAAAGGTGTGCCAAAATAAAAATAAAAATAGTAAGTTCAATATTGGATATAAGGAAGGATAAGATGTTTATCTTTGAGATTTCCATGTTTGAGGATTGATTAAATGATGAAAACAATTGAGATGAGAAAGTTAGAAGACTTTCTAAGTTGTTTGGCTGTGTTGAGAGACTTTAAAAGGTGGTGGTGGGTAGTTATATAGGAACATGAAGACTTTTTACTTTATTTTAGTTGAGTGACAAGTATGTTTTTAAATTGCGGCTACTATTGAGATAATTATCAGAAATAGTACCCAGAGACCCATTATCAAACTTTTCTAGATTCCCTCAATTGTAACATCCAATTATTACACAGTACAATTTGGATATTGGCACTTACAGAAAATATCAATTCTGTCTGGATTTCTACATTTCCATCTGCACTGGTCTATGTGTATGCAGGTTTACTTTTTGTGTAGCTTCATTGTTTTATGTGCTACTTCACTGATAACGCACTGCACAATTCTCATGTCACAAGGCTCTACTCTTACGTCTTGTTGTAATCATGCCTGCCACCCTCTGGTATCACATATTATAGCCACCTTGATAGGTTTGTAGTACTATCTTACCATAGTTCATTTTTATTCCTGAGATAGCAAATGTTATTTTTTTTCTTCAGGTCCTTATTTGTCACAAATATGTTTTCTTTGACATAGTCTTTACTTGGGTTTTTTATTTTCTTAATATTTTAAAATATTTATTATTATGAATGCAGTGCTCTGCCCTCATGTACACCTGCAGTCCAGAAGAGGACATTAGATCACATTATAGATGGTTGTGAGCCACCATGTGTTTGCTGGGAATTGAACTCAGGACCTCTGGATGGGCAGTCAGTGCTCTTAACCTCTGAGCCATCTCTCCAGCCTGTTTTTTTTTAAGCTAGATGATGTGATTTTCATCTTTGAGCCTTAATTCTTGATTCTCTAGACTTTACTTCCTTTTCTTGTTTCTTTTAAGATGATTTTTATTAATTCTTTGAAAAACTCATAAAAGGTATTTTGGTCATATTCACCATCCCCAACTCCTTCCAGGTCCTCTCCCACATCTCTACCCACCCAACATCATGACATCCTTTTCTATTTTTTAAAAATCCATCTAGTACAGTTTGAGTTTTGTGGTCAACCCACCATGGATCACACCATTAAAGAACACTTACTCTCTTTCTAGCAGCTAATGGTATTATCTCGCAGATAGGGGTGTGTCTATGTGCCCACCTTTTCCTTCTCCATGCTGAGATTTTGTCTGGCTTTGACCTGTACAGTTCCTTTGCATGCTATCACAATCCCTGTAGGTTCATATGTGCTAACCTTGGGTCCACAGTTCCAGCAGTGTGTCTTCAAAGCACTGTTTCCTTGAATTTACATACAATTTCTGGTTCTTATAATCATTCCACCTCCTCTTCTACTGAGCTTTGGAGAGGGGAGATGCTAAAGATGTCCCACTTAGGGATGAGTATTCTTCTTTGTCCTACTGCTTATATTGTGGCCAGTTGTGGTTCTCTGAGTTAATTATGGTCAACTGCAAGGAGAACCTTCTCTGATGAGGAACCATGTGTCCAGCACTACATAAGCTAGCCACTAAGGGTGAAGGTTGTAGTTAAATACCAACTTAATCTCTCCATGCTCTAGTTTCAAGTATATATTGTCTTCAGCAATAGAGTCTAACTGCCTAGTTCTGTAGTGTAACCAAGAACAATGGCAATGACCTATAATGTTCTAACTCTTCTCATTTTATATGTAAACCCATTATTGCAAAAGCTTCTCTAAAGAGTCTAGAATGCCAATGGGAAAAAAATGGACAAATTATGTAGTTTGCAAGGAATTTCTCCAAGTCTGTAGTCATTCTCCTCATATTGTCTTTCATAAGAAACAAACAAAATGATACCTTTTTAAATTCAGGATTTGAGAAATAATCTATTTTATTTTATTATTTTTTTTTTTGCTTCCTTCTGATCTCCATGGTTTCAGATGAGTAATCTACCGTCATTTAAACTGATGTTCCTTTATGAGTAATATGTAGCTCCTTGTAAGATTTACTTTTTGTATTTTTCCCAGAATTTTAATTATTATATGTGTCACCACTGATTTCCTTGGGTTTGTCCCATTCAGAGTTAGCTTCCGGAGTCTGTAGGAGGTATAATTTTAATCAAACTTCAAGAGTGTGCACTTATTTCCATACATATTCTTTGAGCCCCATTTTCTTTATCCTCTCTTAGGAGTCTTATGATATGAAAAGTGGGCCTTATATTGGTTTGGTACTTGTTCTTTTTTATAGTTTCTGTTCAGGTCATTTGAATTTTTATTCATCTTTTCTCATGTTTAATGCTGCTATTCAATGTAATCTCTTGTGTACTATTAAAATTTGATTTACAATATTGTAGCTGGCATATCCTTGTTTCTTATTGGGTTCTTTTAATTTCTAAGCAGTCCTGGAAATTTTGCTATATTTTCATTTGTGTCAATAATATAAATAAATGCTGCTAAATGTTTTTATTATAATGGAAGCTTTAAAATCCTTGTGGATAGTGCTAAATTAACTCAGTATTAACATGACCTAAATTAGCCAGGCGCTGTGGTGCATGCCTGCAATACCAGCACTTGGGAGGCAGACACCGGCTGATCTCTGTGATTTAAAGCACAGCCTAGTTTACAAAGTGAGTCCAGGGTAGCCAAGGCTACACAGAGAGACCCTGTCTCAGAAAAAAACAGAAACCAAGCCAAAGCAAAACAAAACAAACGAAAAAAAAAAACCCCAATATGACCTAAATACTATTTACCTCATCTTCAGATTTTCTTAGTTCTTTGTATGACACTTGAATATTTTGAAATGTGCCCTATTTTGTTAATATATTCAGAGAGTAGAATTCTATTGAAATCCTTTCTTTGAGTAGGCACTTACTAAGCAAAGATTTAATATGATGGTCCAGTCCTACTTAGTAGACTGCAATTTTAATGACAGCTTAGGGTTTTTTTTTTCCTCCTAGCTTCCATCTTTTAAAATATATTCTAATTAAAATGTAATTATATCGTTCTCCCATTTCCCTTCCTCTCCCAAATCCTCCAGTGCTCCCTCATCTTCCTTTCAAACCCATGACCATATTTTCTTTGATATTTACTGTTACATATCTGTATCTAGATGCATAAATACATGCAAGCAGTCTGCTGAGTTCATTTTGTTGGTTGTATGCATATGATATTAAGGCTGACTACTTTGTATTGGATAACCAATTAGGGGGCCCATCCCTAAGATGGACTAATTAGTCATTTCTCAGCACTCGTTTTTGCCCTTAGCTCTTTATCTATTGTTGGGACTCCATGACACTTTTCCCATGGCTGCCTAAATAAGATCTGAACAATGGCGACTTAGTTTTGGATCAATAATCTTTTGGTCAGCTGTGCCCATGAGGTATTTCAGGCTTTTCTACTAGCACCTGAAGAGAAAAGAAGGAGAGACTTTTGAAGGCATATAGCAAGCAATAACTTTCTTAGGAAGGTCATTTCTACCTATTTATGCTATCATTACCGGGCAAGAAGAAGAATGCAGTATCAGGTCTCTTTGTTCCTTTTGTGGGAACAAATATTTGTCAGGCAGAAGGCCGAATCTTCTTGCTTGGTTTAACCTGGATTTCTGGTGTCTCTTAAGGAAGAAGTATATGAGAACTGTAGAGATGGACATTGTCGAGGTCTACAGGATAGCCCTCGCCTATGCTATAAGAGTGCTTAGAGTTTCTAAGGCTTCTGAGTCCTGGTGGAATGGACAGAGCGTACAGGACTCTTACTCAGTCCCCCCTTGCTTTATTGTCAACATGATTGTCATATATACTACACGAAGAAAGTAGCCTGCCAGTTATTCATCAAGGGACCAGAAACTCATGAGCCCCCCTCCTTTCCTTAGTTGTTGGAAACAAGAGGTTCTAAGATTCCATGTCTCTTTATACTTCACAAAGTCCTTTTTATCAGCTGCTGTGAAAAACTCTTTGATTTGCCTCTTGACCTGTTCTCATGGTTTATAATTGTATTTTGTGCAATAGAGTGAGTAGAGATGCACTTGCACCCTTTTCATCTGTATAGGAGGGCTAGTATATAATAATTGTACAAGACATTGTTTTTCATTGTGATGTTTTCATATATTTATGTAATATAGGCTATTTCTATTCATTGCCCTGCCCTTTTTTGTCCCTTTCTTCTCAAATCTACTCCCTATCATCTTCCCAGACAGTCACACTTCTTTTTCATGTGTTTTGTTTTAACATAAATTCCACATTTAAGAAGAAACATGCATCACTCAACTTTCTGAGTCTGGTTTATTTAGTTGATCACGATGATTCCCAGTTATTTCTATTTTCCTCCACGTGACATAACTTCAGTCTTCATTATTAGCAGAATACTTGGTCTGGCTCTCGTATACCTCATTTTACTTATCTGTTCATATATTGACCGACATTTAAGTGGATTATGAGTCTTCATTATTGTGAGTACTATAGCAGTGAATATGGGCACTATTGATGTATACTAGCATTTATTTCTTTGATTAATGTACCCCCAATGTGATATGTTTGGATTCAACAGTAATTCTCATTTAGTTTATTTTATAGTGGCTATAATAGTTTATAGTCTCACCAGCATAATTTGGGGGTTCCTTCTCCCCTACATCCTAGTAAGGATTGTTGTTAATTGGTCTTTGATGGCCTTTGCCTGGTTATTTCTTTTTTCCTACATATGTGGGATTTGGCTTATTCTTGATTTTATGGCAGCAAATGCCTCTGTGAGTTATTTATTTTCATTCTGTCTCATATTTATTAGTCTAAGTCTTTCTGTGTCTGAAATTAGATACTAAAATTGTCATTTATATACCCCAAAGTTTCTAATAAGGTGTGTGTTGATTTACATTTTATTCTAGGAAATGTTTATATTTTCTCTCTGGTTTATTCAATGATGATTCAATGATAATCATTCAAAAGTGAAAATTTCATTCTCAATATGTTTGTGTAGTTTCTTTTATTTTTTCTAACTTTATTCTATTATTATTTGATAATATATTAACAATTATTTGATGTTTTTCTAGCTGGCAACACATAATTTATGAACTAACATGTGGTCTATTTCTATACAGCTTGCTTTGGCTGCTGAGGAGACATTCTGCAGGTGTTGATGCAATCATATGTAGAAGTCTATTACATCCCTTTGATAAGAGGACAATTTCTGTTGTCATTCCTTAGATGCTGTCTGTGTGCACCGTGTGTGTGGGCATGGGTGGGTGATAGGTTTGTCACTGATTTGAAACTCACCATGTAGACTAAGCTAGTTAGCCAGGTGGTCATAGGCACCATGCCCAGCTTTATCTTTGTAGGTTCTAAGAATCAAACACAAATCCTCATGTTTGCCAGGAAACGACTTTACCAACGGAGATGTCTGCCAAACCTTGGTCATTACATATTGTTATGGGGTTCCTTTATTAAGATATGCTGACCCTTCAAAATAAAAGACTTATTTTATCTTTATTTATATGTAGTTGTGTGTGTGTGTGTGTGTGTGTGTGTGTGTGTGTGTGTGTGTGTGTGTGTTGTGCACAGGTGTTTGTATGTGCAAGGACTCATGGAGGTCACTGGGTATCTCTGGAATTACAGGCAACTGTTAACCCTCCTGATGTAGGGGCTGGGAACTGAACTCAGGTCCTGTGGACGGGAAGTCCCTGCTCTAAATCTCTCACGCATCTCTCTGGCCCCTCAGGTGACAGTCTCTTCTGGCTAATTTTGTGTTGAAGTTGGCTTTTGTAGTGACTAGCGCACCTTACACCTGCTTTCTTTGTAGTTCCATGCCTGATATATTCTTTTACATTCAGGATGTATTCCTTTGTGATCCTTGTTTGATTCAAACAACAACAACAACAACAAAAAAAAAACCCCATTGGATCTTGTTTTTAGTGCATCCTGCCAGTCTGCACCATGTAATCAGACACTGGAGATGGTTTGCATTTAGGATTATTGACAGGAAGCAGCTGCTGATTCTCAGACTTTTGCTCTCAAGTGCTGCTCATTCTCTTCCTTTCTCTTCTCCTCTCTTCTCCCTTTTAATCTCATAATTTTCTTGTTTATTTAGTTGCCTGATACTTTCCAAGTTTTCATTTGTGTATCTATTTATTTCATAGATTCTTTCCTAGTCATCCCTGTTTGTTACTCTCTTTCTTATCTCTATGTAAGAGTCCTGCAAATGTCGTCTATAGTGTTGAATTAGTGGTAGTGGTCAGAAATTGCTGTAGCTTGTGCTCATCTAGGAGGGTTTTTCTTTTCCAATAATTTGAAATTATAAGTTCTTTATTTAATAGTCTTGTTTTGCCATTCTTTAGTCCAGCTTTGTTGGGGCAGAAGATTCCCTCATTTTGTCATCATTTTGCTCTCTATTATCTGGAACAATCTTTTAATAGAAAATTTACTATTTCAGCATTTCTGGTGGTTTCTATTCACTATCACTACTTATTGTTATTCATTAATGTCTTTTTTTTAAACCACACATCCCTTTCTTCAGTCACATCCCTGGTGTTTTATTTCAAATTAGTTAGTAATGGGCAGTAGAGAAAATTGCTGAGTGTCCACAAACTACAAATTTCCCATCTCTGGCCTAATATGTTTTAAACATAAAGAATAAAGCTAAAAGTGAGAAGAAAGATTTGTGAGATCTTAAGTGGATTTAAAAGAAAGTAACTCAGGACAGAGAAGAAAACATAAGCATAGGGTTGGGAGGAGAAAAATGTCAACTCAGAAAGCTTTCTAGGCTTAGTAGCAGAAGTTTAGAGACTTTTCTTGTCTTGTGTCCTTAATTTATTTTGCATTTATTAAATGGAGTTGCAGTATTGAATTGTAGACCCTAGAGTTTTATATCCTTATGTATGACTCCCAGGTATATTATTTACCAGCATAGATAACTTCAATAAACCCTCTTTTCTTGGTATATATAGCTTCAAAATATTTCTATGTTGATTGATTGAAATTATTTAATATTTGTGAATTTCCTAATTATATTATTAATAGGTATCTCTTTTGTACATAATATATTACATAGGCATCTTCTTTTGTATATTGTTTTGTATTTTAAAATATTTTTCATACAATATATTTTGATCTCCTCCCAATTTTCCTCCTCCCAATTCTTCCTAGATCCTCTTAACCTCTAAACACCCCAACCAATATCTTGTTCTCTCATAAACAAGCAAAAAACCAAAACAGACAAATGACTGAAACAAAGAAGACCAAAAATATCAAAATAAAACAAAAAGATCACAGAAGAACATGGAGTTCATTTGTGTTGGCAAGCTACTTTCTTCATAATGTTAGATGAAAATAAATTTTTCAAACTGCTTAGCAAACTTCATGGTGTTTAACAATCAGCAAATGTTACTATAAATTTCATGGTTATTCCTTTTATCCTAAGGATAATTGTTAAATTCAGCTTACTTCCTTACATTTTATATACGTGATCTAATGTGAAGGCTGGCATAAGAACACAAGGCTGGTGTTGGTAGATATGGTAGGTATGGGCTTACTGGGTCTACAGGGATGTCAAATGCAATTCAAACATCCCTGGGGAGCATAGCGTGATATGTCCAAGATCTCTTAACTTGTGCCTGCCTACTATCCTTGCTAGTGCAGTTATGGATGTTTGCAATGTTGTGGACAGGCTTCTACTTTTTGTAACTTAAAGCTGAGTGCTTTTCTAGTATAGGAACCCAGTGTAGTAAAGAAAAGTTTCAACTCTCTGATAGCATAGCATACTCCCATGCTCTAACATATACCTGTACCCTAAACAACATTTGGGAATCTGAGAGAAAATGAATTATTTTTAAGTGTCTGATATGTGTTAATTTGTTTACTCGGAAACATGAATTCTCAAATAGAAATAATGGTTCTGGTTTTTCCAGCAACTGTTACAAAGAACATAGACACTTTTGTCATGATGGGAAAACAAATACGAAGAATTGAGAGTGCCATCTTGTGGAATGATCTGTCATTGCCATTCAGGAGCCAAAACCAGACTAAAATTCTAGTAGCAAATAGACAGTTTCTGTACATCAAGACCCAAACTGGAAGGAATTTCTGATACTCACTTGTGGAATTAATGAATTAAAGTTAGGATGCTATTCGGGTGAAAATTTAGTTAAAGTGAATGTCACCTTCATAATATTTGTGATTCTTTGCTCATTGGTTTGGAAAATGAAGAATAAAATATTGAAGATGTCAAAGACAGCCTAGCTCTTTCTTGTTGGGGACTTGTAAGCTTTACTGAGTATGCCAGATTAGATTTCTTTTAGTTCCTATTATGATTAATTTATTAAAAAGTAGTAAATCATTTAAAGATCATAAAGAATATAAGTAGCTCCAGAGCTAGTGGGAGTTATCTATTTTCTATTAAATTGATTAAATGAAACTTCTGATAATTCTGAAATATATTATATATAAATATATATATATATTATCACTTAAGTTGAAAATGTAACTCTTGAGCCAACCACAGTGACTACTTTTAGCCCTAAATCTCAGGAAGTAGAAGCAGTGTGGCCATGAGTGCGGCTCAATCACAGAGTATTTGTCTAGCAAGTCCCCAGTACCATCAAATCAAGTATGTTGGTTCCTTGTGTAGCTGATGAGACCAATAAGAAAATGTCCCACCTTCCAGAATTTTGATGTTTATTTTCTTGCTTTTCAGTTTAAATGTGGATACTTAGAATGTGTTCAGTCCTGCTCAATAATGTTGAGTTCTGGGAGTATACCACATTTTGGGAACGTGCTTATGCAAGCTCCAGGATGGCATTAAGTGTTTTCTTTGATAGCTAAGAGCAAGTAGTCTTGGACCAAACTTTTGTTTGAGTATGAATTTTGTTACTTGCCAGCTGCATGGATTTGAACAGAGAGCTCCAGCTTTCTATGCCTCACTTACCTCATCTTTCAATTGGAGTCATATAATGCTGGGATCACATGAAGATTAAATGAGGTAATATGTACAGAAAACTTAGAATAGCTCCTCATACATAGTCAATACTGTGTAAGCCTTGCATCTTTATTAGCATATCATCATCACCTGCCATCATCATCATCTCTGTCACTACAAAGGAAGGATTTGACTTGGCCTTTGTAGTGTAAATTAAATGACAAGCTTTATTCTGTCTTTTCAACAGTCAACTTACTTATTAAGTTGCTGCCTCTCTCAGTTACTGTGTGGAATATGTGGGAACATCCTTACCAAGTTCCTTCCCGTCAACTCTCGTCTCTTGAAAGTCAGAACCAGAGGCAGGTACTCATGGCATGGGAAAATAAAAGGACAAAAGATGCTGAGACTGTTTTATTTGGAATGTAAGGGGCTTGCATGTCAACTGCATGGCAAAATAAAAGGAGAGAACATTCTGAGTCTAAAGACTCTAGACCATATGGAGCTTGCATGTCAGCTGTGTGTAAGAATAAGGCAAGACCTGGATAATCCCAATCTGTGAGTGTGCATGCATGCGAAGATAAACCTGAAGGAACCTGGAAGAAGCGATAGAAGGCATAGAAAGTCACCAAAGCACTACTGATGGCATGGAACGATTTCAATGTGACTATGTGTCCTCACACGATGATGTCAACCTTCCGTGCCATCTGTTTTTCAGTAAATTGCTTAATCAGAATTCAATTGTGCTATTTACAAGAAATCTTTAGAGCAAAACACTAAAACCATAAAGGTTAACTGCTATCAAATAGGTGCAGTTAAACTTCATTTCTGTTGTAATGCCGAGTCTCCTAACAGTCTGTTCTACCACAGCTTGGTGGAATGTAGTTAATGTTCCTCAGCTGAGTCTTAAGATCCAACTTCAGCATATCAGAAATTTTGGCCTGTGGGACTCTTATTATTGGTGTTCAATGTTTTAGAATATGCACTTGAGTGAACTTTGCACAGCATACCAATTTCATTTACCATTCGAAGTCCACATTTGCTTCTCTAGCTTTAGGGGTCAGAGAGCAAGATTTCTCTACAAGGCCTGCATGCGGCTGGGTGGGAAGAGCAGTACTGTACATCAGACAGATTTCAGGCCCACTACACACTGGAGAAGAGGGTGTATGATGGACTTAGTGATTTCATGCCTCTAAGTGAGGTAGATGACTTGCATCCCAGTGTCTGGGACCTTTTGTTAAAATTTCCTGTGATAATTCTTACTTACCTGTTCTGTGTCTCAACTCATTTCTTTCAAAAGTTTTTTAGAAACTTGTTTTTTTTTTATTTTTACCAAAATATAGACAAATCATCAACTTGAACTTAAAACAACAAAGCAGTTATCCCAGGCAGGGATGCATAAATGCTCTTCTTTGTTGCTATGATTAGAGCCCACTATAGATACTTTTATATTAGTTCTGCCAGAAAGCCTCAAAGAATAATGTGTTTCTAGATGCATTTGGGAGCTAATAACTGGAGTGGCCGCACTAACTTAACATAAGAGCTATGTGAAGCTGGAGTAGTTTATGCATTTTGAAATGTTTCAAAATAATGATCCATTAAATAGGTCACAGAGACAACATAAAGCTTGGCTAAAATCATAGCTAATCCATTTGCAGGAAACCAAGTTTCTACCTCACAAGTGAAACAAGAAGAGTTTCATTTGTAACTCAACTTATTTATAACTGAACTTAACAAAGTCCACCCAATGCCATTTGAAGAATGTTTATTTCATCACATTGTGTTATTATTGTATGTGAGCATGTGCATAGTGCACATGTGTCCGGGAATACAGGTAGAGATTGAAAGGACAACTTTAGAGTCAGATCTCCTTCTGACTTACAGGAAAGATGGAGATTTAACTCAGGATGTTAGAATTGAGTGACTGAGTCGCCTTGGTGACCCCTAACGTTAGTTTTTCAACAATAATTAATACTGGTATGGTTTGTAAGTGCATGAGCCTTCACTAGGTAACCTGCTCCAGGAGGATTCCAAGTTTGAGGTCAGCCTAAAGTTATAAAATAGAGATGAAAAGAAGAAAAATAAAAGAAAGGAAATTAAGGTAAATGGAAAACAGGTATGACAAAGCGGGAGAGAAGAGTATTAGAAGGATAAGTGAGGAAGGAGATAAAAGAGGAAAACGAAGGCTAGCATAATGTTAGAGGGCTGCTATTGCAAAGTAACGAATGAAAGTAAACAACACCAAACTTCTGTTTGACTAAAATATTAGCTGGAGTTGGGGGTGGCAAAATTTGAAAATACAAATACGGCCTTGACAGTGAAGTTCCTTTGTAACAGATGGTGTCTCTTCTTTTGTACCTGAAATAAAGATGCTCCCGTTAGGTAAATTGCTCCAGATGTAAAAATAACAATAGACATGATCATATTAGCAATATTCATGTCTACAGTAGTTATTCTTTTTATGCTATCACATCAATTCTTGCTTTTCCATTAAAAGTGAGGAACAAATCAAGAATTTGCACAGGGGCCATGCTAATTTCTGCATCATTCCAATTTTAGTGTATATTCTGCCGAAACAAGCACCAACTCTTGTTTTTATAAAAGCCTCACACACTGATATTTATATCCTCTTCAAGGTAGTATTTGAAACACTTCATTTTAAAGGATGCATAAAGTGCCTATGCTATCTAGAAGCACGCAGAGAGAAACCTACCCAGTCAGCAGCATAAACAAAAGCATTCTCTACTTTTCACATTAACAATTAAATGCATGTGTTACCACAGCCTCCACAGAATTGCAACACAACCTTGATGTTCTAATTTAAATCTTTCAGAGTTATTTTCATCCTTCTCCTTTGGGAGAACAAAAAAAGCTGCTTTCTGGAAGCTAGAGAGATTGCTCAGCAGTTAAAAGCATTCGCTGCTCTGGCAGAAGACTGAGGTTTGGTTTTAAGCGCCCATGGTAGTGGTTCACAATCACCTGTAACTCCACTTCCAGGGAATCTGACACTCTTCTGTTCTCTACCATTATTGCATCCCTAGGATACACACTCGTGCATGCAGGCAAACACTCATACACATGCAAGAGAATAAGTCTTTTTAAAAGTAGGAGAGCAAATCTGCTTTTCCTTCAGAAACCATCACTGTGTCCCTTCTTATTTATGTCATCCTGCAATCAGACATGGAATAGAGCATTCTCAATTGCCTCCCCTAATTCCTGACCCAAATGTGCCTTTTAGCTGGAAGGACAGCAGAGCAATCTATCCTAGTTTAGCTGCTCACCACCAAATGCATCTCGTATAGGTCTTCCAGATTTAGCAAACAAAAATCAAGGCTACTCAGTTAAATCTGAATTTCAGATAAATAGCCATGAAATTATCTTTAGTATAACTTATCCTAAACATTTAATAATACAGACAAGTTTTAAGATCTATAGTTCATTTAAAATTTAAATTTATTTGGGAATGTTCTCTTTTATCTGGCAATACTTAATGTGATTTGTAAATAATATCCAGATCCCATTAACAAGAGACATCAATAAGACCAATTTTAACTTCCATCTGCAAGTGGGAATCCTTCACTCTGATCACTACTACCTTCAAGAAAATGAGCCACAGATGTCTGATCTGATGAGTGGGCCATTGGCTGAGTTGCAACCAACATATAAAACACTCTTAATAAGAGGAAAGAAACCTGCTACCTATGTCGACTTGCATAAAGTGTGATTTTTGTTTAATCCACTTTATACTTACATAATTCAGATATCAAAAGCTCAACCCAGGGCCAATTGGTGACATAAAATCCCATCCTCCAACCTGAGTCCCAGTTCCTTCAAAGACTATGAACACAGAGATGTCAGGCCAAAAGGACAGTTGGTTCCAAAGGGTCCAAAAGGTCAATTGGCTTCACATTTTGCTTTTTCAGGTCATATTAAAAAGGGGGCACCCCTAACTTTCTAATGCCCCCACTTTGTATGTGCCTGCCTTGTTCTTGCCAACTTGTTCCCTTTCACACTATGTCTGCTTGCAGCAAATCATTTCTTGCAATTTCTGTAAAGTCCCAAGACTATTGGCCTAGACTCACACAAACATTAACATTTATTTGCTAGGCTAAGTCTCCTGTTTTTTTTTTTCCAGAGAATGCAGAGATGAACAGGTCCCTTGCTTCTAAGACCTGAAAGTGTGATGAGAGATAGGCAAGTAAAGCGACTTTAGCAAATGTGCCGTGACAAGGATCTTGCAAAGGACCAAGTGACTATTGGAATTGTTACTAAGTTTTAGGGTTTGTTGTTGTTGTTTCATATAACCCAGGCTGGTCTTAAACATTATGTAGCTGAGGCTGCCTTAAACTCCTGATCTTCATTCTTCTGCCTCCAAAGTACTGGGCCACAGATCTGAACCAACTGCTGTCACTGCTTTTTTTACAGATGTGAATACTGATATTTCAGAAGGGGTGAATTCCCTATCATAGTTCTTCTAATTAGTAAATAGTTGGGTCAGAATGCAAAGCGACATCTTTTTTGTCCACAGCTTCTGCACATCAAGCTTGAAATCTTCCGAGGCTTCACTGGCAGTTGTTTCTTTAAAGAATTCTTAGCTGTGGCACTGAGTTTTAGAGTGATGGCTTGAAGTTCTACTCCCTAAATTATTGAGGAGAAATGTTTAAGCCCCTAGATTGATTGTTAATAACATCAATTCTAACTGATCACACTAGTGGAAGACTGAAGTATCATTTATGGCCTTGCTTCTCATAGCATGGTCCATGAAGCAACAGCCCAAAATGAAGGATCTCGGGCCCCATCCCAGACTTCGTGAAGTTTTTTAACAAATTCGCAAGTACGCTTTGTATACGCATTAAGCTTTGTGAAGCATCATTGAATGCTGCCATGGGCTTATGGAGCACTTATATCTTGGAAGGAAGAAATCCTGAGAGTATTCTTTTGCTCGTTGTAAGAAGGGAAAGGAGCACTGTAGCATGCTTGCTGAGGCTATGGGAGGCTCGGAGGAGGTTAGACTAGAAACAGCCTCCCTCATTGACTTCGAGTTCTTTTCTGTGCAAGGCTGCAACATTAGCATTAACTGGATTTACAGTATTCACACATCTGTTGGAGAAAATATACACCTTCATTTGAGCCAGTGTAAGAAATCATCAGCCATCTCAGTGATGCCTTTGTAGACATTGTAAATTATGTGGAATTTCAAAAAGATAGTGAGACATCCTAAATATGGGCTGCATGATCTGGCTTGTAATAGCAGTGTGACTAGCAACCGCAAAGAGAGACAAGTTTGCACTGACAGTGTGTCACTGGGGAACTTTGAAGTGCTACTCAGAAGGTTCCCTGTGGTCTCCAAGGTGTCTTGTCAGCAGGAAGTGATGGTACTGAAGTTCTTAGCCTCTTGGCTCTAGGAGATCATGTGCTAGTTACTTCTGATGTCATTGAAACCAATGAAATGGCGAGAAGAAACTTAAGGAAAGGTTTATTTTGGCTTTCAGTTTGAGTTGACACTGTCCATCATGTTAGATCAGCCTGTTCCACAGTGGCAAGAGTGTGTAGCTGGAACTCCCCCCCACCTCAAGTTTCAGCTAAATAGGAAATATACATCTTTTTGCCTTTCAGGACCATAAAGGGTACACATATAGACGGATGAGATGTAGGACAGACAGACAGACAGACAGACAGACAGACAGATGGATGGATGGACAGACAGACACATACATACATACATACATACATACATACATACATGATCGATAGATACAAACATCCATGCATACATAGATAGATAAGTAGATAGGGAGAGAGAGAGAGAGAGAGAGAGAGAGAGAGAGAGAGAGAGAGAGAGAGAGAGAGAAATAGAGAGATATCCAATTGGAATCTCTATAGAAGTATTAGAATACTTGCTTATTTAATAACTGTATTTCATAAAAGAATACTGTAAAGGAGACTGTTAAGATCTTGATAATGCATATTTTACGCTTTGCAGTTTCAGTTCTAGCTATCAAGTTTACTCCTGTAGTTAGGAAGGAGCCATAGACTATACAAAAACAAATGGTAACATTCTTAGTGACTCTGGATTTTTAATTTCATCTGATTTCCGTATACCACGAGATAGGTATCTTTGAGCTTTTGTCAGCCACTTAAAAATGTAAAAGTTGGCTTGCTTGCTATGTGAAGTCTTTCCTGTGCCAGCATGAAGACTGATGTTCAACACCTCAGCAGCCACAGAAAAGCCAATTGCAGCAGCCCATGTCTCTATATCGTGTACTGGGATACTGATGCAGATGAACACCAAGGCCTCACTAGACAGCTGGTCTAGCTGCAGTGGTAAGCTCCAGGTTCAGCAAGTTCCTATTAAAAATAAGATGGAAAAGTAATTGAGAAAGATTCTTGTGATGCCAACTTCTAGCCTCCATACATGTCCATACATGTCAAACACACTGACACATACACGCACACACAGTCATACACCATATACATACAAATGAATAAAGAAATGAAAATAATTCTTGCTGCTGTTCTAAAGCAGAAGTCAGTGAACCAGGTTTGATGGCTACAATTTAACAACCCCTACCAGAAGCCGACTCTTTACAGTTCATTGCCTTACTATTTGTAAATATTTGCATGTGTTATAAAGTTGCTCATCATTGAATTGAGTTTGCTTTCAGGTGTAATAACTGAACTTGTTTAATTCATCCAGAGTTTGTGTGGGTTAATAACACATATTTCTGTCAGGAAGAGCTACAAAGAGGTCACTGACCTAAGCTTAGAGCTGGCATACTATCTAAGCTGCTACACTGTTATCCTGGACCCTGATTCAGGGTTCTCCAATGGTGGAAAGGAATTTTTAAATGCTCAGTGTAAGCCAGACACACAGTGAATAAGGGTCCATGTGTAAGCAAAGAGAAAGTTATTTGGAGGGATTCAACTGCAGGACTAATAATATTTGCCCCATATTTCCAGGCACTCACTATGCTGCCCTCCCTATGCTGGAAATGTGTGTGTTGGTAAAACTCATCCTACTCAGGAGTTCTGATACCTAATGCTTGTAGGGCTGGGGACATCCTTAAGAATTCCTCATTTGAAACCCAGTCCCAAAGTCCCTAGACTTCACAGTGGCTGACATGTCCAAATCAGGTTTATTGAATGTGGATAGACTCAGCTATTAGTATTATTACTATTATCATATGCCACATGTTACACTCAGTGCGTTTTGGGGCATGATTTCATTTAATCCACACAAAAGCATGCCAGGTAAATCGTACTATCATCCTCATTTTCTTCTCATGGAAGCTGAGGCATAAAGAGAGTCTGCATTTGTGTATGTTGAATAGCATGTTTAGTGGCAGGGCTAGACTTTGGACCTAAGTAGATTGACCACTGCTGCAGAAATCTAAGCCACAACACTCTGCTGCTTTCCTAAATGATGCTATCCAGTCTCTTTATGTACTAAATTTAGTGAAGGGACAGAATCAGTGCATAGAAAGACACAAATTGTTCTCTCAACTGCTGGCCAATTTGTTGAACTTTTTTTCTCACCCAACAAGCTCTTACAAAAAAGATGAAGTTGAAAATCAACTGTCTTTTGATCAGCATTTATTTAACAAGATTTACTTATCTGTGCTAGGGTTATAAATAGAGATATTACTAGATATAGAACAATGGAGTCCTTCCACATGTCATTGAATACAGTTAAGAAAAATAACCTTGGGGGCATGGTATCAAATCAAAGGACACTGGGGAGTCACATGGTGGAGGTGCTGCCTAAAGTTCTAAGATGAGTTAAGATTGTCAAATGCAAATATATAAAGGCTGCATTATCTAGAAAGATAGGCACTAGCTAAATACAGCTAATGAAATTTAAATTAAGTGCAATTAAATTAATTTGAAAATGCAGTTCTTCAATAATGGAACCCACACTTCATTACTCAATGGCCATGTATAGCAAGTAGTTATCATACTGTATAGCAAAAGTACAGAACATTCTTGGAGTCCCATGGAGTTTTATTGGACAGTACTGATCTGGAAAGAAGAAAGGAAAGGATGAAAGGAGAGTGTTTACAGATCTTGGACACCATATACCACTAGAAGTTAGGAAATGGAAAATGTGATAATAATGGAGGTAGTGGTAATGGAAGTTATCAAGATTACTAGGATAACATATGGTTGGAAAAGTCAAGAAAAGAAGAACATCAGAGGATGAAGTGTGCATCTCAATGTCAAATGCTGCCAAGAGGACTTGAAGTTAAGGATCAAAAAATATACTCTGGATTTTGATAACTAGGTGGTCATTTGGTGCCACCTTGGAGGGCACTGCTAATGGAACTGATTATGCCTGGCATAGTGCTTGGTGGTGCTAGTCCCAAGGTTCAGCTACTGTCCTCAAGTCTAGTATGAAGATGTGGTGCACAGACACAAATTGCCTTTTGAGCATGTGCTTTTGCCAATGGCTTTAACATTGTGGATTGCAGTGTACAGCATGCCTTGTAATTCGCCTGCTGTCTCTCAGTGTCCCACCTAAGGCCTTTGGTGTTCCCATTTCCAGAGCAATTTACAAATGGCAAGGGGCTCAGAGCTCTGGAAGGGAAGTAATATTCAATTCAACACTGATGATTGAGTTTGGTAATGAGAACTTTTAAAAATTCTCAGCTAGGTGTGGTGACAAGCGAAGGCAGGAGGATAACTGTGGATTTAAAAGGTCAGCCTGGTCTACATAGTGAAATCTTGTCACACAAAGTAAAAAATGTCTGTGATCTTTGTTGAATTCATAAGTAATGATTAAGTTCTAAATGGCAAATGGGAAAGACCAGATAGGACTTTGGAGACTCTTAAATATCAACAGCTGTCAGAAGTATTGGCACAGGCCTTTTGCGTGACTGAAATTTGTTCCCTGGGTTCCTGTTAGACACATGTAACCCTGTGAGTCTGCTAGATCAGGCTTGAGAGGATCACAAAGTCCACACGTTGTGTAGTCGGAGTCAAGGTTGGGGGATGAAAGGAAAGTTGGTTTTTTGCTGTAAGGTTTGGTAATGTGCCCAGTTAATAGGGGTAGGGAGGACAGGCCACTGTAAGTGATTTGCTAAAGCTCTAGGCATGAGACAGAAGAAATCTTTATGGAGGACAGGAAATTGCCCAATTCTCAGTCTGGTGTGGTCACCGGATTTCCATGAGGAAAATGTTTCTAGGTACAGGCAGTTGACATAAAAGCTGGAGTCAATACCTTTAATAATGTAATGTATGGAAGAAACATTTAGTTTTGTTTATGTTGGCCCTCGATTGTTCCGAGGTTTCCTTTTTTTTTTTAGATATCTAAGTACTTTTTTTTGGTAGAGTGTTAAAGGGTCCATTCAACAATTTAAATTATCTCCCCATAAAATGCTGTCATTGACTCAGTAGCTCACAGATAAAGGCCCTGTGGTGTGTTGTGACACAGGAGGACAGTTGACAGCCCACATTCCATCCTACTAGCTCTGTGACTTAGAAAATGTAACTGAACATTCTACGCCTTAGGTTGGTGTGTTGTGAGGGCTGAATGAAGACATATTGGTAAAGGCAAACCCTCTAGCACCTTGTCTTCTAGCCTCCAATGAATTCTCCGTGAGTTTTTCTTTCTCCTTCTCGTTCTCCTTCTCCTTCTCCTCCTCCTCCTCCTTTTTTACTCAACTCTGTAATATTCTGTGTCATTCATGTTAGGAAGCCCCAAAAGCTCAGTTTTCCTTTTGGGTGGTTTTGAGACAGAGAATCATTGTATAGCTCAGACTTACGTGATATCTGTGATTCTTCTGCCTCAGGCTTTCAACTTTTAGGATTTTGAGTGTGTGCCACTAGGTTGGGTTTTAGAACCACAGTTCTGAATGTGAGGCCAACATCAAGGCAGATTTGCATTAACTACCTACTCCTTTGCAGATGGATTAACACTGGAACTCAAAAAAATGAAAGAGCTTAATGTAGAGAAAACTTCTCACACACTTGCAAAAGGCTTTGATTCTTCATCTCTCCTTTCATAACTAGTAAACACATGCGTGCACAAATACACAAAGATATTTAAAGTGCCTGGTGCTTCCTTTGTACTTATTCCACTTACAATGAATGCAAGGAATTGGTACAAGACAAGGTACATGTGTTTGGTAATCTTCAATGAAATAAATGAATTTGCATCTGTATGCACTGGCTGTTCATGATTTAGAGACTCTCACATGAGCATCTCTAAGATTAATAATAGCTGCTGAGGTTGACAAGTTCAAGAACTAGAAAAGTTATTTCATTTTAATAGTCATCTGCCCATATTACCCTAACTCCATCCTCATGTAACTAACTAAGGCATGTGTCACACCTAACTAATTTCTTAGTAGATAGGCAAGACCTCTTAAAATCTTTCACTACAGTTCTGCATGCCAGGGGCTAGACATTGTTAGGAATAGAAAACGAATAATATATTCTTGGACTTCAAAACTACCATGAAAATTGTCATCTGTTGAAGGTCTCTGATATTTTTCATTCTTAGACTTACTGAATACCCCAAAATTGCTCATGAAGAATTAATATCCCAATCAGTGGCACAATTGCCCAAATTCACCAGGCTTTTAAGTAGCATATTCAAGATGGGTCTGACTCATAAGTTTGCATACTTTCTATTTTCCCATGATGCACTTGGGAAGTACAATAACAGGATATCAAATCCCTAACATAGTAGCCATTGGCAGTTACTGATTGCTGAGAGAGAGAGAGAGAGAGAGAGAGAGAGAGAGAGAGAGAGAATATTCCTCAGTGGTGTAGCCATTGGTAAGTTGCTCATCACTCAGTTAAGAAAAAAGGCATTATATATATATGTTAATATATATATTAATACAAGTTATTGTACCCATATAACTCAATTATAATACAAGGTTTACTTCTAATGCTTTGAAAGTGCTATCAAGCTGTTTAGGAGAAATAAGTTATACAAATTAAATGTTAGTAGATTAAATCATGGTCATGTTAATTGTTAGTCTACGTTTATCAGAAGAATACATATCTTAGGTACAGCAGATAGATATGACTCTATAGAAAGACAAGGTCTTCAAAAACCCCAAAGACATGCAGAATAAGGCATTTTAAAATGTTTTTATTACTTTAAAGATTCATTGACAATGAGACAGGTTAACTCCTGGCAACACTCAGCCTACCTCAAAAAAGATGATGAGCATCAAAGAACCTCCTTATAGAGATGGCTTCAAATGTGGCAAACAAGCCTTGGGCAAAAGGTCCTCATTTCTACCACAGACAGAATTCTGCCTTAAAAAAAGGGCAAGCTTGGATGCAGGCAGAGTCGACAGCCAAACTCTGCCAAGACAGAGTAAGCAAGTCCACAATAGTTCCTGCCTCAGAAATAGGTCTGTCAGATATATTGGGACAGAACGCTGAAGAATATGCTCTAACATTATAGAGAGTTTTGGGTGACTATTCAGGTAGAAAACTGTCTCTGTCATCTTTTCATTTGGAAAGCTACTAACCTGCACTCCCGGCATACTCAGGTAATCAAGTTTACTCCTTCTCAAGTCTCCGAGGGAGTTGAAGACCAGGTAGCTTAGTTTTACAATGAAGCTTAGTTGTTTAGGGGTTAAGATGTTTTTAGGTCTAGATAGGTATTCTAAGTTGATAATGACAATATGTGACGGAGACTGATTTACATTCAGAAATTTAGATGCATCAAGGTAGGAAAGATGTCTTCTTTAAGGCTGTCAAATACAAATAGCCAAAACACTAAGAATGTAACATTTACGTAATTCCTGATTGGGTCACGATTCTTCTTGCCATAGGGAATCTATTGTATATATGTGAAATAATATAAATGTATATGTACAAAAAAAAGACATGAAAGTAGAATAGATATGTTTGAGGAAGAAGGGTTCTAGAGGAAATTGACAAGGAATAAGAAAGAGCAAACACATCATATATATGTAATTATCAAAGAGTAAAGTAAAATTACATACACTTTGAATATATCTATTTATTTTGTGGTGCCTGAAACACCTGTGAGACAATGCACATCTGGCGGTCAGAGGACAACTTGCAGGAGCTGGTTCCCTCTCTTAACTGTGTGGGTCTTAGGGATCCAACTCTGGTCATCAGCCTTAGTAGCAAGTTCCTTTACCCAGTGCATCATCTCACCTAAACTTATGTATGTTTTTTAAAAGAAGTAGGACAGTAGGGACAATACAGTCCCCAGAGTTTGACCTCAGAGTGAGGCAAGCAGTGGCACTGCCAAACAGGGCTAAAGATCATCCCTCCTATCTGTCCTCCTGTCTGGTAACAGTGAGTTGGGCCCTTATAGCTGCTTCTCCACATTTTCTTACTTCTCAGCCTATATTCACAAGTCATTCTTTCCCTGTTTGCTTGTCCAAAGAAACAGATGATGAAAAAAAGCACGCTGGAGGTATCTGCCAGAGCAGTGCCCCGCTTTGCTTACTATAAATATCTCCCTCTCAGGTAGCTGCCATAAATGGCATTTTATAGAGAAGGTGACCAATTGGAAATAATGTCTAAGGAGATATTGGGACACCAATAGCTACATAGTGAACACAGTGCTCCCATTGTGAAAGCTTAGGGAGGTGGATATCTTGAAACAGAAGTTATTTTATCAGATTCATGATGACATTTGAAGCCCGTGACCAGGAGATGTACAATTAATAAAAAACTTGCTGCTTTATTTATGAGCAAAGCACACAGTTACTCACAGGAATCTGTGTTGAAATTGAGTGTAGGCTATATGCAGAAAAAATTTAACCCTCCCATCATGTACCAATTTTAAAAGCACTGCAGCATGCTTTTTGCTACCACATCAGTTCTAAAGAGTTCATGTGAAATGAAGGAACCTGCCTGCTCTTCAGATCAGCCTGACATCCAAATGTATTTACATTAAAGTGAATGCATACTATCCTAAGGTGACTAATAAGGGAAATGGATGGGCAGGAATTTATTCATACAAGCCCCATTTCAGTATTTTCCATTAGCAAATAGACAAAAAACATTGACTGTGGCTGTATCACTTAATTAACATAAGTGAAACGACCATTATATGAAATAGAATGCATATATTGATTCTGAATGCATCCTTTTAACAAAGATGAATGTTTTTTATTTATGAAAGTTTTGTAATCAAAATTATTTTTTTTCTGAAAAGCAGCAAAGAATTGGGTGCTCTCTCACTCCCTAAGGTCTGAGGCTGGAGGACTTTGGTCAAAGGTCAAGACCAGCCTGGAATACACAATGGCCAGACTAGGATAGTGTGTAGTCCTCTTTTTCAAGAATATAACAGAAAAGAGGGTTGTGGGAGCAGATGTTTCAGGAAAAGTCACAGGAACAGACCATCAGGAAGAGAAGAAATGAACAGAAGCAGGCTGGTATTTCCTGGGTCGGGGCAGGGAGGAAGAGGAGATTGTTTTGTCACTACTTGCTCTCACTGAATAGAAAGGCTAAGGGAGATGGGGCAAAGGAAGGAGAAGAGACAGGTGGAAGGGAGGGGGCAGGAGGAAAAAGGAGTCTAGGAGAGGGGATGGGAGGGGAGGACAGGACAGAGCTGGAGGGGAGGGGAGGAGAGTTGAGGAGATGGAAAGGAAGAAGAGATTACAGGAGAACACGTGAGTGAATGAATCTTGGGCACTAAGAGTAAGCTGTTTATTATTATTATTATTATTATTATTATTATTATTATTATTAGTAGTAGTAGTAGTAGTAGTAGTAGTAGTAGTAGTAGTAGTAGTATCATTATTATTATCACTAGTCAGGTCAGGCTAAACTGGTGATATTATGGTGTTTACTTCCTCCCCTATGTAGACTGTGTGGAAATGACTATAAAGAAAAGTTAGTGCTCACTAGGAGAAAGTATAACATCCCCAGTGTTGGGACAAAAAAAGCCTCTTGAGTCAGAAGACATAATATGAGATATGGCATTACAGGCCAGGCTTCTTTCTCTCCTGTGGGCTGTGCTTCTTCTCCTTGCACATGGAGGGAGGGGCACTACATCCTGGAGCTGTGGTGGAAGAAGGGTAGGTACTCAGTGATGTCTGTGATGTTCATGGGCTGTTCTTCCTTTTTGGTTTGTTCCTTCACCTCAGAAATTACTTGGAGGAACTGTTACATAGTTCACACTTCTACAGCATGTGAGAGATGCCAGGTCAGCACAGTTGCTCACAGTCTCTGCAGTCCAACTGACTTGAGTTCCTGAATCTCCAGTTTCCTTGTTTTTATGCCATTCTGCGTAAGTCAATTAACTTCGCTTTCAATCATTTCAGAGATGCGTGTAATAACAGCCTATGTGTCATAGGGCTACTTAAGGAACTCAATTAGACAGCACAGGCCTTCTTGTCAAACCTTATATATGGTAGAAACTAAGTAAATGGTCCACCCTCCCTACTCTGTTTTTGTTTTCATTCTATTCCCCCATTTCTTTACTTATTTCTTATTGTAATCCTCAGTACACTGTGTCCCTTATTAATCTAAGTACATTAATGTCTAAGGTCTCATGTTAGATCATTTTTCCTGTACACTTTCCTGTGCTCTTTTGTCATGTATGGTATATTCATTACCACATCTCTTACCTCATACACATGTCTAGGTACAGTAAATACAATTTACAGATAATAGCAAGCTATTAAGTCACAAAATGGCATTTTATTAATAATAGAAAATGAGAAACTACTTATTTTTAGGATTTTTTTCAGACAAGAACAAAGGTAAGCCAGGTATGGTAGCTCATACTGCAATCCTAGCATTCAGTAAGTAGAAGGACTTCCGTGAGTTTCAGGTCAGCTTGAATTATATAGTTCCAAGCCAGCCTGAACTGTATAATGAGTTCTATGGCAGCCTGGGCTACAGAGTAATAAAATGAAGGGAGGGAGAGAAGGAGAGAGGGATAAAGGGAGGGAAGGAGAGAGAGAGAGAGAGAGAGAGAGAGAGAGAGAGAGAGAGAGAGAGAGAGAGAGAGGATAAATTTACTGAGGTGTCACACTAGATTTAAATTCACCTCTGAATGTACATTTAATGTCTACTAAATTCAGAACATTTAATATCTACTAAATTCAGAGCATTGCTAGCATCTTGTAAGAATACTTGGTGACAGACACTGTAGATAAAGGCCACGTGATGAGAGTGGGCAGGGAATGGGATAAAGTTGGCAGAGGGAGTTCTGAGAAAGCAGTGACCAACATAAAGTCATATATAATATGACCTAAGAGTTAGTGGTCCCATAGATGTTCCTCCAGCAGCATGTGGTGAGATGTCACCCAATCAGTGTCACAATTGGCATCCAGGTAGCATTATAACCATTTCCTACACCCTCTTCTCTTCTGTTCCTCCTTAGCAGCAATTTGCATACAGCTCTACTTTGTCTCTGGGTTATACTGCATCACTCAGGGAAAGACCGTCCTGCATGTTTTAGTCCTCAAGAAAGGCTTCAGGGGCCATAGTTCAGCATGGAAGGAGGCAAAGGACATGAATGAGACAAAGAAAATGAGGCCATTCCAAACAGACTATGTGGAGGAGACAATGGGAGCACAAGCCTAGAGCTAGAATTAGGCATGGCTGGTCATTTGCTGAGGGTCACAAAAGGAAGAGGACACATAGAGAGGAGGACAAACGTGACTTCAACACTGCAGCAAGAAGAAGGAATTTGCAAGCCAGACTGAGGAATGCAATGATGCAACTACACCCCAGGCACCCTGGCTTGCAGGAAGGCTTCACTTGCCAAAAAGGCTGAAGCAAGGGGGTTGCTATTAACTAAGAGAAAGCAGCTCTTTTTCAAAGCTTTCCCTATCCTAGTTAGAAGCATACAGGCCTGGCAAGGATCCCTCCTCCCACCCCCCGTTTTGGAGCATCCTGTGTCCCCTCTTTGCTGCAAAGTGTTCAGGAAGATACAAAAAAGCAGTCTGCTTGAAAGAATAATCACTAGCTAATGCTGCCATCTGCAGGAAACTGCTTGCTAATGACCGGCATACCACAGCAGGCCAGCTTCAAACAGGCTACCCAGTAATGCTCCTCCTGCCCCCCACACAGCTGCACTGCTGACTGAATTGGCTTATCAAGCTTGAAATTTGACCCCACATCTGGAGGAAAGGAGAAGCTTCCCAGGGCTTCAAGAATCTGTGAATTTCAGCTGTCTCCTCTTTTCACTGGGCTGTCAGGAATTGGTAGCAAAAGTTATAAAAGATGACAGGCCCTTGTGTTTGTTTGCTGACAGTACCATAATAAAATGCCAGATGTCTTTAACAGCTCTAGAGAGTAAACACTAAAGATCAGAATCTCAGTAGGTTTGGATGCCTCTGAGATTCCTTGGGTTTACAGAGGCCAGTTCATTGTATACTTGGATGTATTTTCCTTTTTGTGCATTCATCCCTAATCTTTGCACATGCTGATCTCTTCTTAGAACTCCAGACTGGCTAAAGGCCCACTCTAGTGATCCCATTAAACCAGTCACCTGAAAAAGACCGGTCTTCAAATGTAATGACATTCTAAGATATTGGAACTTAGGACATCAACAAATGAATAGGGGCAGAGCAATTAAAGACAAAGTACCATAGTGTTAAATGAATACTCCCATTCTTCCTCTCTCTGGATCTGTTTCCACATTATTACCATTATTACCATATAATGTAGATATGGTATGCAGAGTATGTAGCAAAAAAATCTAGCTGCTCAGAAGAAAAACTGGTGCAAAACTTGAAACACAGTGAACCACTCTAACAGTTAGCCAATGCTTCATTTATTCTTTTAAAAACTGCAAATAAATAAAAACATTACACACCAAAGCTAACCTGACACAAAGACTATACAACTCAGTGAACTTCTGTATTGTTGGAACAGGCATTTGAAACATAGCTTTGGAGATTCATAGTGAATTTTACGCTTTCAGTATTGAATTTATTCACTTACCAACCATCACCATACATCATCACCACCATCATCAACAACAACAAACCCATGACAGATTAAATCTAGAAAAACTATTACCTTTATATTCTCTTTCATAATTCCTGCCCATTACCTATATTGTTAGTCTTTTTTCATGTTATACTGTACCCACATATACATTTGTTCAGACATAAACACACGCGCGCGTGCATGCACAAACTGCAAGTTAAGTAGGCAGACCCTTCTCACACAGTGGTCTGAGGGCAGTTAACTTGGTGAAGTTATATCAAGAAACATTCTTATATAACACTGGGATGTTCATCTCAGATAACATCAAAGAAAAGATGCAAAAGCTGAAAAGAGGAAGTGTTAGGGTCCGGAACACGATGAAGGAAATACCCCAGGCTCAAATAGGATGAAAGCAGCAAAGAGCATTTATTCTGCAGAAATATAGCATGCTGAAATCACCACTTAGACAAAATGGCAGAAATGAGGTGAGTTAAGAGGCTTCTTTTACAGATATTTAGGGGAATTCCAAGGAGGGGCAGGTAAGGTAATCTTTAACATGAGTGGAGCATTTAAATTGAAAAAACAAGGGCAACCTTAGTCAGCGGGCATGAGTTAATCATAAGTCAAGATTTTCAGACTGACAGCTAACCATCTTTAAGCAATTGGACCAGCAGTAAGTCAACCTTAAGCAATCAAATCTTCCTCTGGCCAGGTGGCTAGGCCATCTCTGATTGGCAGCCCATTCTTGTGATATTTCCAGTAACCTTTGATATCGTTTCTGAGGAAGGGGGGCTTAGTCCTGTTTTAAGCTAACAAGAAACTGAAGCCCATCATGGAGTTGGCTAGGCTTATTTAACCAGGCCTCCTCAAAAGGAAGGAAGTACTAACCTGGAAATTGAAATGAATTTAGTAAAGCTGAGAAAAGGAGCAAAAGAGTCAAGTTCATCAAGGTGACAGTGACACTTGTATCTGTTCTGTATTGTGTATCTCTTATGTGCTAAGAACACATCAAAGAGCCAAGCAAATTCCTATGTCTCATATAGTCTGATCTTTAATGGATATTATATACATATTAATTATAGATAGCCCATGCATTTTATTGGATTTTTTCCCAGTTTTAAGCATAATATCAACATCTACATATATTTAGCAACTCCCTAATTAGGAGAAATGGGAGAAACACAAGTGAATGAGCATCTATCCAATAATTACTCATAGGCCTGCATGTTAATAATTTGTTATTGCTAACAGTAAATATTGATAAAGTCGATTGATTAGGAAATCACTTAATGTTTTGATCAGAGGTTTTGTGTTTTGGAAGTTGCAGATGCTAAGAACAGAAATCCATTTATGTGCTAACAGCAAGTCTGCCTCCTCTTCCTCCACAAGATTATATTATGATGTACCTGCTCCTTAGAGAACAGGGTGACATGCAGAAAACCAATTAATCAGCTTATTCTGACAAGTCTAGCAGAATCTGATAGAGTTTAAATCTGTTAAGACTGCTACTATAATTTTAGATGTATTTTTATTGTTTTTCATTATGTGTATGTGTATATGTACTTGTGGAGGTGTCAGATACCCCAGGAGCTGTAGTTATTACCAGCTGTGAGACACCTGATGTGGGAGCTAGGAATCAAATTCCAGTATTCTACCAAGACTACTGCATGCTCTTACCCACTGAGCCATCTCTACAGCCTTGACTGCTCTTATTTAATGGACTGAACTGCTCTTTTTAACTTGGTAGTGTTACCAGCCAGGTCACACTCGAGTCTATCTCCATAGACATCATTGAGATTGGCTTTCAGTTTAACCTGAGCCATTTCACGAAAGAAAAAAATTGCACTCACAGACATTAGTCTTAAATTCCAAGGGTGCCCATATTTGGCCATAGAAATAAAAATGTTGGGATGACTAGAGAATTCACACGCAACTCAAATGTTCCAGGTGTCTTACAGTTTGGCTTTGTTTATTTTTGGCTGAATTCAGCTCTTGAAACTCATGCATACAAATAGGCAGAGTCTTGATAAATCAGATATACCCTGATGGCTGCACTCCACAAATCCAAAGTATCAAAATGGAAAAGCACTTCTGGAACTGTACCATCATTTCCACAACATAATAAATCCTCATATTTTTGCTATAGCTATATTCTTATCTGATAATTGAAACTAAGTCATTGACAGTGCCTTCCTTCTCCTACAGGTAGCTGTTCAGCTTTCATTGTCGTGACAAATACATGAAAGAAACAATATAAAGGAGGTAGAATGTTGACTTCTGATTTCAGAGGTTTCAGTACATGGTTGACTGGCTTCATTGCATCAAGGCAGAGTAGATCAGTCCTGCTCATCACATGCTAATCAGAAGTCAGAAAGAGAGAGAGGCAGGGAGAGGACAATAACAGTGTGTCACCCCACCCCCCACCCCGGGGAACCTCTTATTACCTACTTTCTTTAAGTAGCCTTCAAATGCTACCTTTCACCTCTCAATGATGTCATCATATTCTTCCCCCATCAAGAGACTAAGTTATGCATCAGTTCAGAGGCCTCTTACCTAGTCTTATCTAGAAATGCTCTCAGTGACACATACCAAGGTTTGCTTTTACTAATCTCCTAGGATCCTAGGATCTAGTTAAAAGTTGGGATAAGCCATCATAGGGGTTAAGTCCCAGTAAGGGGAAAAAGAAAGGAACATCTTCTAGCTTTTGAAAATGACAAAAATACAAAACATGCTGCACAAAAATCGAATACCTATTTTAGTTTTTCTTAGTGCCTAGAACTCTGCCTGGGAACCAGTGTTCTCTCAGTAAATACCCAATATATGAATAGCAGGATTAGATACATAAACACAATAGTTTTTAGGGTATATAGGAAAAATACAGAAACCTGTACTCTGGTCAGTTTCCTAAGTACATATTTCACATTTTAAGATTCTTTTCATGTTTCAACTATAAAACAATCATCAATAAAAATGAGTTATGGAAGGTTATGAGTCAAACATAGGTACCTCTGACTTCTCCTGACAGTGAGAAATAGCCTCAGAGGATAAATGTCTGGAAAATAAATTGTTCACAAAATACATATTTCAGATTGAATCCATGGTCTGTGATTTGGCCAAAACAATGCAAAGGATTTGTGTACGTCAAGGAAGTGTAAGCCCCAGCTTCAGGGGTAAAAGTGGATGGACACTCTTTGTATGAACTTTGTGACATCACTGGTAGTGAGCTCTTGTTCAGTGTGGTCTCTAGATGTGCCATTGGCAGGCTGGTTCTTCATACTCGTGTACATCTCTCTGACCATTCATGTTTATGTATAAATGGCATACATTTATATCTAATATCTTACATTTGAATTATTTATGTTGTCAGTGTATCCAAGCATACATAGTTAAATTGAGTGATGAACATAAATATGATCTTATGTCTATTTGTCTTGTGGCTCATGTGAAAGTGGATTTATAAGTTTGCACACACACCAGCAATGGAGGAATGTTCCCCTTTCTCCACATGCTTGCCAGCATATGCGGTCACTTGAGATTTTTATCTTAGCTATTCTCATAGGTGTAAGGTGGAATCTCAGAGTTCTTTTGATTTGCATTTTCCTGATGACTAAGGATGTTGAACATTTTTAAAGTGCTTCTTGGTCACTAGATATTGCTCTGTTGAGAATTCTCTGCTTAGATCTGTACATCAGTTTTAAAAATTGGGTTGTTTGGTTTGTTGATGTCTAGTTTCTTGAATTCTTTCTATATATTGGATATCATCAGCCTTCTGTCGGATGTGGAGTTGGTGACGATCTTTTTCTATTCTGTAGGCTATCATTTTGACACTGTCCTTTGACTTTCAAAAGCTTTTCAGTTTCATGAGGTCCCATTTATTAATTGTTGATCTTAGTGCCTGAGCTGTTGTTCAAATCAAACATTGTTGATTTAGCTTCCAACTGAAATATAGTTTGTGTCCACTAGGGGATGCTATAAACACAGAAAGAAGCCAATGTAGATTAATTTGTTCTTTCTGGGGAATGAAGAATTGGAGAAAACAAGTTAGCTTTTCTATCTTTCTGTCATTAAATGCTATTGTAAAAGGAATGAAACTCTCCCACCGTGCTTGGAAAACATATATGTCTCAGAACAATCCTTAATGCTAATGTGCATGCACGCACATACACACACAACACACACACACACACCTAACACCTTTAAAAGGTCCAAGCACCAAGTACAAAGGCATATTATCTGCAAAGTGTCTGGAATTAATTCTTTAACAAGTTTTGACATTATATTCTGTCACAGGTGAAGTCAAGTGGAATAGAAGCCTTCAATATATTGCTTTTTCCTCTGCCAGAATGTATGAGAAGTCCCTTTGAGGCTTAAGAGGCAGGACATTGGTCAGCTCTTTACATTTAAAAGCACTGGTACCAGTTCTGTAGACACTACCTCAAACTGTTTTCTTAAAACTGAAGTAAGAGCACAGTAAACAAAGCCACTATTTATGGAAGTTGGAGCTGGTGAAACCACCGACTTAGATAAACCCAACCATGTCTTCAACATCTTATGTCCTGTTTCTTCAGCATATACTCTTGTTCTCATGGATTCTGGATCATATTTTAAAACTACTTTTATTTATCTCTGCCTTTCCATATGTAGATGACAGGCTCTGCAAGGTTGTCTACTTTCCGTATCTATAACTCTTGTAACATGACAAATGTCCTAGCATAAGAATTCAGGATTTAGTTAATGTCTGTGGATTGCTTGATTATTGATATTTTCACAAAAAAATGCTGCTAATATGTCAGAAAGGATAATGGTGAGATTAGAGAGGAGATAAGTAAATGGGCAAAATTGACTAAGGGTACAAGATGATGACTAACTTCCACTGACTACTCACAAGGCATCAGGCAGTACACTAAGAACTTTATATGAATATCTGATTCAGTCACATACTTGTTCAATGAAGAAATGGTTGTTACTAAAATCTGGTCACCTTATCTTTAAACCAAATTGTAGTGTGTGTGTGTGTGTGTGTGTGTGTGTGTGTGTGTGTGTGTGTGTGTGTGCATATAAATAGATGGTGCTCTTACATACAAGGCAGCACCTGTGGTTTCCCTAACTCAGGGTGTCAGTGGTACTGAGAGGACCTTGGGAGGTGAGCAGAAAAGCCAGTGGGACATTATTGAAGCAAGGTTCTTTGCTCACAGGGTAGAGGGTATCTACATCTTACTACTACTACTACTTTAAGAAAAAATAAGAGAGACTTGGAGCTCCTGATGGCATTTGATGTGACTGGGTTGGGTGGCTCTGAGCAGTCTGATTCTTCTCCCAGGGACACCTTAGTATTGGAGAAAATGACGGCCTCACATTGGATTCACTGGAGAATACTTCATGGAGGGGAGAAACAGTCATCGAGTCTGGGTTGGAAGAAACTTTCAGAGGTATATAGCCCAAATGCAAAGCAAACTTGAAGGAAAGATAAACATGGTTTTTTGTTTAGATAACAAGTGGAGGATGAAAAAAAGGCTTGTGAGAGAGCAGGTGATGTTAATCCCCTTAGAAGTCGAACACCCATGTGGGGGAGATTGGTTATTAAGCAACTGAAAATCATCCTTGAATAAATTCTGAGATGAGATGTAAATGTGAGACAAAAACAAGAGGCGGGGCCTTTCGAGACTTGGGATAGTTTTGGCTGTTTATTGCTCCACTTTGAGATGCTCCTAGAGAGAACACCTGAAGGGAAGGATCGGGGCTCCAGGCTCCAGCTGAGGTTCCGGGTTCTGGTTGCTCCAGGTTCTAGCAGAAGAAATCCTGCAGATTATGCCAGGAGAATCGTTCCTCAGAACTGATATCCTTACAGTTCCATTATTGTATTCTTTAATCTTCTTTTCCTATTATTTAGGTTAGTTGGGTTATAAGTGAGGTACTCTCAGTCAATACGTTCATAATAAAATATATTTGCTTGTATTGTCTTTGGCTGGTGCCATAGTTTGAGCAGGACCCCTAGGCCCAGATCTGCCAATCATAATGTTCTATTTATAGATTTCTAGGACCCTCTGGCTCCTTCTATTTCCCCATTCTCCCATGCTTCTCTCACCTCGAGTCCCAATGGAATGTCCTCCCCTATGTCCCAGTTTCCTGGTGAGTGAAGACTTTCATGAGATATGCTCCTTAGGCTAGTGTCCAGATATAAGTGGATATATACCATTTGAACCCCTACCCAGATCTAGCCAATGGACAGGACATTCTCCACAATTGAGTGGAGAATGGGGTCTGGCTTTCACATGAACTCTGGTGCCCCATATTTGACCACATCCCCTGGATGGGGAGGCCTGGTGGCACTCAGAGGAAGGATAGCAGGCTACCAAGAAGAAACTTGATACCCTATGAGCATATATGGGGTGGGGGGAGGTCCCCTCAGTCACAGTCATAGGGGAGGGGAATAAGGGGAAAATAGGAGGGAGGGAAGAATGGGAGGATACAAGGGGTGGGATAACAATTGAGATGTAATATGAATGAATTAATAAAATATATTAAAAATAAAATTTGTTTTAATATAAAATAAAATTTGTTTAAGAAAATTGAGCCTACAAAACTTCAAATTCTTGGTAACCTGTAACAAAAATAAATTAATAAAAAATATTAAAAAATAAGTAAATAAGAATCTCAAAAAAACCTTCAAATTCTTTTTTTTAATTTTTCCTTTTTTTGAATTTTATTTTATTAATTTATTCTTGTTACATCTCAATGGTTATCCCCTCTCTTGTATCCTCCCATTCTTCCCTCCCTCCCATTTTCCCCTTATTCCCCTCCTCTATGACTGTTCCTGAGGGGGATTTCCTCCCCCTGTATATGCTCATAGGGTATCAAATCTCTTCTCGGTAGCCTGTTATCCTTCCTCTGAGTGCCACCAGGTCTCCCCATTCAGGGGACGTGGTCAAATACGATGCACCAGAGTCCATGTGAAAGTCATACCCCACTCTCTACTCAACTGTGGAGAATGTCCTGTCCATTGGCTAGATCTGGGTAGAGGTTTGAAGTTTACAGCCTATATTGTCCTTGGCTGGTGCCACAGTTTGAGCGGGACCCCTGGGCCCAAATCTGCCTATCATAATGTTCTACTTGTAGGTTTCTAGGACCCTTTAGATCCTTCTACTTGGCCATTCTCCCATACTTCTCTCATCTATAGTCACAATAGGATGTCCTCCCCTCTGTCCCAGTTTCCTGGTAAGTGAAGGCTTTCGTGAGACATGCCCCCTTGGGCTAATATCCAGATACAAGCGAGTATATACCATTTGACTCTTTCTGCTTCTGGGTTAACTCACTCAGTATGATCATTTCTAGCTCAATCCATTTATTCACAAATTTCGGGAATTCCTTGTTTTTAATAGCTGAATAGTATTCCATAGTGTATATGTATCACAGTTTCTTTATCCATTCTTCTACTGAGGGACACTTAGGCTGTTTCCATGTTCTGGCTATTATGAATAAGGCTGCTATGAACATGGTTGAGCAAAGTCTCTTGTTGTGTGCTGGAGCATCTTCTGGGTATATTCCAAGGAGTGGAATAGCTGGGTCTTGCTGAAGCCCTATTCCCAGTTTTCTGAGATAGCACCAGATAGATTTCCAAAGTGGCTGTACTAGTTTGCATTCCCACCAGCAATGAAGGAGTGTTCCTCTCTCTCCACATCCTCGCCAGCATGTGGTGTCACTTGAATTTTTGATCTTAGCCATTCTGATGGGTGTAAGATGGAATCTCAGAGTTGTTTTGATTTGCATTTCCCTGATGACTAAGGAGGCTGAGCATTTCTTTAAGTGTTTCTCAGCCATTTGATATTCCTCTGTTGAGAATTCTCTGTTTAGTTCCAAGCCCCATTTCTCAATTGGGTTATTTGGTTTGGTGGTGTTTAATTTCTTGAGTTCTTTATATATTTTGGATATTAGACCTTTGTCAGATGTAAGGTTGGTGAAGATCTTTTCCTAGTCTGTAGGCTGTCACTTTTTTCTAAAACTTCAAATTCTTGACTGCCCTCCAGGCAGTTGAGAGCCATGTCAACAAGAATGTCACATTTGTCGGCTGTTAGCTAAAGCTTTCTCACCTATAAAGAAAGAAGGCAAGCAACAATTAAGCAAGCAAAGAAAAAAGTATAAGTGAAACGTTATATAATTGCTAAGAGGACAAAATGAGAAATTGTGCCCTCCTGGAACATGCTAGATTGTGTATTTGGTAGTTGTTGTTGTGTTTAATCAGCTGCCCTTAAAAAAAACTATACTAGTATTTTAAATCAACTGCTTTATATAGTGATTTTACTCACACAGTTAAAATAAGTATACAGTTCAGAGAGTTCATATATAAACTCTGCCCCATGTACGTAGCCCCAAACAATATTCCATGCGAGAGTGATACTTTTTTTAAATAATAATAAGCCTACATGGACATGTCACTATCACACAAAGTTTACATTAGGATTTACTCTTGGTGTTATATGGTCTGAGAGCTGTGATACATCTGTAATATTTGTAGCTACCTTTACAGTATTTTACAGAATGGTTTTACTCTCTGAGAAAATTCCTCTGTGCTCCACCTATTCATGCAAGTTCTGGCAAGCACTCACTTTTAAAAATTGTATTCATCTGTAAGTTCCGTGTGTGTTGTGTGCATGTGTGCGTGTCTGTATCTTTCTTTTTGGAGATCCTATAATAGGAGGTAGCTTATTTCAACACTTCATTAGGGTGCTGGGTGGTAGAGAATTCTGTCAGTCGACTGTGTACACACAGGCAAATACTGTTTCTTAGGCGAAGGCAACTTTTTTATATAGTTGTAAAATTCCATTTTATTCCATTGCCAAAGAAACATTAAGAACTTTGTATAGCTGTGTAAAAAGCAACTAATTTTTAAAAGAATAAACATTTTAAATTAAAAAAAATTGTATTCATGGTATTGCCTTTTCTAGAATGTCATGTAGTTAGAATCACACAATATATACCCTTATTGGGTTGCCATGTCTTTACCTAGTTGCAAGTATCTGTTTCTTCTGTCTTGTCATAGCTTATTATCTTATTTCTTATTAACATTAGCATTGCCACAGTTTGTTTATATGTTCACCTACTGAAGGACAGCTGGTTGACCACCAAATTTAGCAACTATAAGAATGTTGTAAACATTCACGAGAGTCGTTATATTGATATTGGCTTTCAATTTCTTGATACCCAATACTTTTAAATAGAAAATGTAGCTGACCTTAGTCTTTTAAGTCAGCCCCTTTGTTAAACTCTTTGTTGGATGAAGCATCCCTGCAGCCAAGATTCTAGGTTTGCAGCAAAAAGGCTGCAGGGATGCTTCATCCAAATTAATCAGCTTAGGAAAGGTGAATGCAAAGCAAGTAAACACTGGGCTACAAATGTGTTTACAAAAGCTTCTGAAGACATTTGCAAACAATTAAACTATCAAGGGGACCTGGAGACAGAGCTTTACATTTTAATGTGAAATGATTAAATCTCAGGCATTATTGCTTTTGATGTGTCTGGGCTTGAAGAGGAGGGCAGAGTATTGATTGGGGCCTCCAGGAAGGCAGGAAGCTTACTTAGGCTGCTTGACCACAGAGTAATGAAAGCCTGAAGATTCTGTAACCTTTCGGACTGGGATTAAAGGCCACTCACCAGAGAGTTAACTAGATTTGTCAGCTTCTGTTTATTTGTACTCTGCCTGAAGGGACAGATGATGGACTGTGACTTTAGAGGGGGTATTAGAGGTTGTCTGGCAAGGAAGAGAATGTGAAGTGAAGAAGGAAAACAAGTTAGGGAGGGCAGAAGAGAGTAAAAGAGAGAGCATCCTTTAGAAAAAGATGAGTGACACAGTGCTGAGTCCTGACTCTAGCATTGACTGTTGGGATTCAAACTGTCATATGTTCTCATATCAGTCAATGGAGAACTTGATAGCTTATAAGTATGTGTATCCTTTGTGTATAGTAGTCACACAGTTTCAAAGTTCTAGTATCCTCACCATAGAGAATACCACTGTTCCATATTGATCTGATGTACTCACAGGTGCTTATTATATTTCACACTGTCCATGCCCTCTGGCTTCTCACAGTACAATAATGAGGGATCATGTAAACAGCTGGATGCAACCAAGTTTCATAGTAGAGGAATAGAGCCTTATATTGTGGGTATACTGTGACAAAAGAGGCCATAATCATAATTAAAAGGTACAAAGAGGTACCCAGAAAAGTCTTGCTAAAGAAGGTTTAAACATTAATATGCAGGCAAGAGAAGATTTGATTGACCTAATGGATGTCTGGAACAACCTTCATAAGCCCAGAAAACCCTGGCAGGTATTGTAGTATTAGAGGTGGTCTCCTGTACCAGGATCCAGTTTAGCCTCAGCCTGCCTTCCAGAACATTCTAAAGTGGAGGCTTAGAAAATAAAGTTTTAAAAAGTAGAAGTCATTAGAAAACACCCCTGATAATTCCTGATTGTTTCATGGTTCCTCTGAAGTTTATTGTACTTTATTGTAGTTTATTGTACATATGTGTAATATGTAGTTTATTGTACATATGTGTAATAATATAAATGTACATGTAAAAATAAAAAATATATTCAATAAAAAAGAAAAATACCCCTGCATGAATAAAGAATACCAAGTGTGCACTCTGTTGCTTAGAATCATTTGTATTTGTCATGGTTCTACAGTGCAGGACTAGTGGAGAAGAATACATGTGTCCAAGATGAAAATACTTTTGCAAAAATTGACAAGGTTTGTAAATTTTTGTAATCTGCTTGCTTTCCCCCATAATATTCACAAAGTGTAGCTAAATAGAGGATTAGGAGAACAAGTCAATGCAGAATGTAAGTGGTAGGAACATGGTGTGCCAAGTGGGCAGGAGTAAGGCTTAGAGGTGAGTTGTAGGCATCTAGTGACTGAGAATAGGTTGTTCATGGAGAGAGAGAGAGAGAGAGAGAGAGAGAGAGAGAGAGAGAGAGAGAGAGAGAGAGAGAGAGAGAGAGAGACAGAGAGAGACAGAGACAGAGAGAGACAGAGACAGAGAGAGACAGAGACAGAGAGAGACAGAGACAGAGAGAGACAGAGAGAGAGAGACAGAGAGAGAGAGAGACAGAGACACAGAGACAGACAGAGACAGAGACAGACAGACAGAGACAGACAGGGAGAGAGACAGACAGAGAGAGACAAACAGACAGACAGAGACAGAGATAGAGAGAGAGAGCAGAGAAAGAAGGATATTTTATCTCTTGAAAATTGGGTCTGGGTCAGCCCTCATTTTGTTTATTTCAGTGTTGTCTAGACATCAAGTGACTGAATTCTTACCATCCCCGAGGACCCCTCTGTATTGCACTGACCCATAGGGCCATACTTAGGAGCACAGCTGAAAGACTGGATCTCTTACTTAGACCTGATAAGACCACTCAGATGGTAATGACTTAATATTGTCCCCTGGGAAGTGCCTTTTGAAAAGAGCTCTCAAATTGGCCAAGAGATGCTGCCTCCATATTAGGATTTTCTATTTTTGTTTGAAGGAAGTTGGCATCTCTCCTGTGTAAAAAGTTCACTGAAGACTAAATTCTTCCATTAGCCCATTTGGTTTGCAAGCAGGGATCTGAGTACATGTAAGTATTCTCCTGGTGATCTAAGCACAAGCTCAGCTGTCCAGTCAAAGAGCAATTAATTGGTAAGAGTCCATGACCCCATTTGTTTTTGTTTTTGTTTTTGTTTTTCATTTTTTTTGAGACAGGGTTTCTCTGTGTCACCCTGGCTGTCCTGAGCTCATGTTGTAGACCAGGCTGGCTTCGAACTCACAGTAATCCACCTGTCTCTGCCTCCTGAGTGCTGGGATTAAAGGCATGCGCCACCACGCCTGGTTTCCACGGCCCCTTCTGAAGCTCCTCATCTCTCTACCTTTTCAAGCAAAACTGGCTATTAAACAATTAGCATAAGGGATACAATTGGCTGGAAACTCTTCAGAGTGTGCTGCAAAACAAAAATGCAGGGCTCCTTGTTCAAAACCTATTAATGGTTATCAAAACAATGACAGTAAAGTAGGAAACTAAGTGTAGGGCACTTTCCAGAGCTATGCCCTATGTAGCCACATAGGTCAAACATCCAGAAAGTCAGCCCAGCCTCCCAAAGAATAGCTTTACTGCCCAATTGAGTTAGAAGACATCCTGACGTTCAGATCCTCAGGCTATGGGTAGCTACTGGGGAGTAGGAAGGTTTTTTTGATGTCAGACCTGAACAAATTTGCTCCATCCTCTGCCTCCTGCTGAAATCCCATCCATATAGCTAACCCAATTCTGCTTGAGGCAGGCTCCCTCTGGGAGGGGCTCACATTTGCAGCTGTTGCTGCTGCACTCTTAGTGTTGGATGGAAAGTGGAAGGAGCGAGAGCTCAAGGCAATTTTGATTATGCAGCGAAGCTTAAGGAAAATCTGTAAGTTCATGGAATGCTTTTGAATATACATAATCTTCCTTTCCACATAGCTGTGAATATGGGTGATGGGGCTCCATAAATATAGCTCCCTGTGGGTGTCAGTAATTCTTCAATATTCATTGATAGTGACAATACTCAGAACTTGAGACAGATTCCCTTTCTTTCTGACTCAAGGGAAGTTTTCCCAGAGCCACACAGAAGGAGAATCCAATCTGTTCAATAGAAAAGACTCATTTGCTCCCGGAATAACTTAAATTTCCATTCACATTTGCATTTTTAACGAAAATAGTGGATCTTCTATCAAGCAAACATTTTAAAAAGGATAGCAACTTAATTTATGGTTTTGCTTTTCCTTAAAATTTTGATTTTTGTGCTAAGAGGATTGAGTGCTTCTGTCCTTTCTCTGGTATGATGCTGTCTGCTTGTTGCTTTTTGTTATATTTGGCTGAAAGCTTTCTCTTAGGCTGCTAATTGTTTCTGTAAATTTTTAACAAAGGACTTTGATATGAACATTTTTGTTTTAGGCAAAAACCTGAAAGTTGAGGTGGGATTTCAACCTTTTACACATAATGTTCAAAATCCTGAGCAACTGTAATTCTTGCAAATGTTTTGCTTGTACCATTTTCTGTTCATCAATAATTCAATTTCAAAATAAAAGACCCATTTCTACATTGCAAAAGCTATTGGGGAGCCTTTCAGAATACAATATTTCTGACCTTAGGAGAAGCATCTAGCAAATGAGGCAGCTTAGCTCCAAAAGTTCCTCTGATGTGCTGAAGGATCATGTTACAGACCATTTTTCGTAATTCTAGAAGGCAAAATAAAATTTTATGCTTGGAAATAATAAGTTTAAGCAAATAGTATGGGCCAAGCTTATGTCTGCGTCCAAGCAATGGTCTGATTACTGCCAGAACGATACTGCTACACAATGAATCATTAATGATCTGGGAGAGTCATAATGGTCTGTCACTAATGCCCATTAATGATCTCTCTATACCGCGAGTACGGGCTTGATGTTTCTGGCCAGTACCTTGGAGAATACTTTAGATATGCCTTAAACTTTCTCTGATCTCTCTGTGTCTGCTCCAAATGTAGACAGCAATTGTCTGGGTAGGACCATCTTATAAAGAAGCATGGCTTTGTTAAGGAAGTCGTATTCAGGTAAGATTTATTTAAACAATGTTTTTGAATGATGTCGATTTAAAAGATAACCCTGGATATTGATGTTTTTGTGGAAATTAACAAATTAATGCTCGGGGAAATCTTTCTGTGAGGGTCTTTTCGCTTTTTTTTTTTTTTTTTCATTTCTGGATGGGATAAGGACTCTCAGTTCTTTAAATTCCATAGTGCTTGGCTGTTCAGCTTGACTCAGAAGAAAATGATTTGTTTTGTTCCTTTTAGAAAAAGATTTAAGCTATTGTTATTAAAAATGAGTGTGTAATTTGATGGTTGTTTATATTAGGAAACGCTGCTGATTCAAGACTTCCTATTTCTAAACTTCAATTAACTCTCCTCACACATCACAAACATTAATTTTAATTGATGTAGGAATAAAAGAGGATAAGTCATTGTCATTAGCTTTAAGCGCATTTGTCTCTTAGGGATAGAAAATAAAGAGGTGACACACAGCTAGGGAAAGGTGAGTACAATCATGCAGGAATTCTGAGAATCCTATTAGGTGTATCTCTTCAGGGAAATCACAGAAGATAGATAGGCAGTCCATAATGCCACAAGAAAACTGGGAGAGGATATGATCTTTCATGGCGGCCACGGACATGCTGCAGGCAGCCAATGGAACCAACGCCCAAGAGCCTTCAGCTTGTGGAAAAAACAAGTGTGAGAGAAGGTCGCGGCAGCGCGTCTACTTTCAAGCTTCTTTGAACCTAGTAAAACAGGGCTTCTTTTAGAGGGATAAAATTGCTCCACTGCCTACTTTTTTGATGGGAAGTCTTAACACATAACTAAATGAAAAACATGACATTATTTCTCAGAACACTTTTTCTTTCAGTCTTCTTAAAATCTGAATAAAGCAGTCTCATCAAGCAAAGATTTTCATAGAAACCTTTTTTACTTTATCATTGAACTTTATTCAGCAAGTGTAAAGCTCTCTAAGTGTTTTATTTTGTTAGAACATTTTGCTCAGATGAGTTCATTGTAATGGTTTTGTTTCTTCTAACTCAATCTCTGTCCCCAAACTTCTAAGTATCATGCATATATAGTCATGTGATTGAGATTGGCAGGGTTTCTTTTCAAGTACCTATTAAGATCTCCTACTATACTTGGAATGGTCCTAGAGCAACCCAAAATGAAGGTTTAGATTGATATGCCATGTGACATGATCATCATTTATTTGGTTATTTTGAGTTGAGCATCACATGAGAAGAAGAAAAGGGGCTTACCTGAAAGGATACATCAGCAAAAAAAAAAAAAAATAGTGATAAAGATTATCAAATAATTTGTGAGATTTGTTTAGTGGTTAAAAGTTTAATTTTACAGTTTATATCCCTGATGCACCCATTATAGTTTACATTTGATGGATAAGGACAGACAACTGTTAATGATCCCTGAAGGACTACAGACTCTATGTCCCCTAATTTCAAAAATGGCATATGTTGCTGCAAAGTTTATATTTATAATTCTGCTATAAAATATATTCTCTGCGTAGTAAGGTCTGTGACACAGGTAATTCTTTCCAATCAGTTACTGCACTATCATGTGCATTTATTAATTGGAAATAGCTATATTGCCATCTAAGCTGTTGGGATAGATTCAAGCACAAACCAATTTTATGCTTACAAAGGACTTTGAGATTGATTGATGAACTGTTACAAATAGGCATGCTCATTTTATTTAGTTTTATTTTATTTGCATTGGTGTTTTGCCTGAATGGATGTTTGTGTGAGAGTATCAGATCCCCTGGAACTGGAGTTGCAGACAGCTGTGAGCTACCATGTGGCTTCTGGGAACTGACCTGGGTCCTTTGGAAGAACAGCTAATGCTCTTAACCTTTGAGCCATACCTCCAGCCTGAGGTGTGCTTATTTTAATAGATGTATATTCATGGAAAACCTAGCCTCTTTCCAAAAAGGACCGCAAGTCAGGGTACAAATCAGCAGTGTCTGCAGTTGTTTCAGTTGATCCCTTTTGAAAAGAGTATGAAACTAGCTGATATGACAGAAGAATGTGTTCATGGTAGCACGGTACAAATGAGAGCAGGAGAAAGACTTATGTAATCACCGAATGGCAAATCCCAATAAAGGCGAGGTAGTTTGTTTCTTTGTTTTCAGATAGGAAAATTCTTCACAACACTATACTCCATGTACAGTGCAAACATCTACAAGCTCTCTAAGGAGCTCACTTTTTTTTTTTTTTTTTTTTTGGTTTTTGAGACAGGGTTTCTCTGTGTAGCCCTGGCTATCCTGGACTCACTTTGTAGACCAGGCTGGCCTCGAACTCACAGCGATCTGCCTGCCTCTGCCTCCCCAAGTGCTGGGATTAAAGGTATGCACCACCACGCCCTGCCTAAGGAGCTCACTTGAACAGCTCTCAAGGAAAGGATATTCACCCTAAATCCCCAGTTCAGTCTGATGCCTATCATTTGGCCCTTATAAGTGCTAAATAATAGAGCTTAGCTGACCTCTGAGTAATATTTCATAGCCTGGAAGCCCTCCTGATATAAGGACCCCAAGTTTCATTAGCCAACTCTTTTTGTGTTTGTCTGTTTGTAGTTTACAGATAGGATCTTACAGCCTGGCCTTGAATTTGCTATGTAGCTAAGGTTAGCTTTTTATGCCTAATGTTCCTTTCCTGACCTCCTAAGTACTCAGATTGCAGGCAGATGCCAACACACATAGCCTTTACTCTACTATGTACAGTTATTTCTAACATACTATGGCTTTTTTTAAGGGCCATTTGCTTTTCTTGATGTTATTTCTCCTTGATTGTTGCTTTCTCCTTATCCATGATTGCTTCCCCAGTTTCTCAAGATCCCTCCAGGTTGTTTTCTGTTTGGGACCTCCTATGGAACTCTATTATTCACTGACCATTTTTCCTCTTTCGCCACCCTGGTTTTTTCCCTCTTTCTTTCTTTTTAATATTTATTTATTCACTTTATATCCTGATCTTAGCCTCCTCTCACCTCTCCTCCGAGTCCCACCCTCTCTCCCGAAAAGGGGAACCCCCTCTACCCACCCACCCCAGCTCATCATGTTGCATCAACCTGAGTGCATCCTCTTCCCCTGTGGCCTAACAAGGCAGCCCCACCAAGGTAGAGTGATCAAAAAGCTGATGGTGACATAGTCCATGTGAGAGACAGCCCCTGCTCCTCTTACTAGGGGACCCACATGAAGTCTGGGCTCCCCATCTGCTATGTCTCTGAAGGAGGCCTAGGTCCAGTCCATGCATGGTCCTTGGTTGGTACTTCAGTCTTCTCAAGTACTTCTGGGCCCAGGTTAGTTGGTTCTGTTGGTCTTTCTGTGTTGCTCCTGTCACCTCCAGGTCCCTTTCTCTATCCCTTCACTTTTCCACAAGACTCTCAATTGGCTGTAATTCTCAGGATCTGAAAAAAACAAAAAACAAAATTCTCAGGATCTGTTTCGAACCACTGCTGGATGGAGCCTCTCAGAGGACAACTCTACTAGGCTCCAGTCTCTAAGCATAGTTGAGTATCATTAATAATGTTAGGAGTTGGCTCTCTCCCATGGGTCTTGTGTTGGGCCAGGCATTGGTTGGAAATACCCTCAAGCTCTGCTCTATCTTTATCCCTGCACATCTTATAAGCAGGGCAAATTTTGGGTCAAAATTTTTGTGAGTGTGTTGGTGTTCCCCTCCCTCCACTAGCAATCTTGTCTAGTTAGAAGATGGACGGTGTCCTTTTCAGACTCCATGGCTCATGCTACTAGGAGTCTCAGCTAGGGTTCCCTCGTATCCTTCCAGATGCATATCTTGGCTTAGGTCTCCAGCTTGTCACTGAGATTCTCCCACCCACAGTTTCTCTTTTCTCTGCAGGCCTTCTGTCTTCCCTGACCCCTGCTCTCCCCCCCCCCCCGGTCTGGCCTATATCTTCTTTTGGATTGCAGTGTGTTTATCCTATACTTTATGGCTAAAATCTGCTTATAAGTGAGTACATACCACATGTGTGTTTCTGTGTCTGGATGATCATATCTAGTTCCATCCACTTGCCTGAAAATTTCAAGATTTCCTTGTTTTTAACAGCTGAGTAGTATTCCATTGTGTAAATTTACCATAGTTTCTTTATCCATTCTTTGGTTGAAGGACATCTATGTTGTTTCCAGATTCTGGTTATTGTGAATAAGGCTGCTATGAACATAGTGTGCAAATGTCCTTATTGTATGGTGGAGCATCTTTGGGGTATACACCCAAGAGTGGTATCTTTTAGAAGAGAAAGTGGAGAAAAGACTTGAATTCATTGGCACAGGAGACAACTTCCTGAACAGAACACCAACGGTTCAGATTCTAAGATCAACAATTCATAAATGGGACTTCTTGAAACTGAAAAGCTTCTGTAGGGCATTGTGCACAGAATGAAACAGCAGCCTAGTGTGGAGAAAAGGTCTTCACCAATCTTGAATCTGACAAAGGGCTAATATCCATAAAAGATGAAGTACTAAAAAAAATTAAACACCACCAAACAAATAACCCAATTTAAAAAGGGAGCACATAGCTAAACAGATAATTCTCAACAGAGGAATCTTGAATGACTGAGAAACATTTAAAGAAATGTTCAACATCCTTAGGCATTAGAAAACTGCAAGTCAAAAAGATTCTGAGATTCCATCTTACACCCATTAGAATGGCTAAGATCAAAAACTCAAGTGATAGCACATACTGGCGAGGATGTGGAGAGAGAGGAACACTCCTTCATTGCTGGTGGGAAAATGGGAACAGCACTGACCATTCTTATATACCTGCCCAATGATCCAAATAATATAAACTTAGAGGTTTTTAAATACAGAACACAGGTAGGCACATTTCACTCTCTTAGGGATTTTTAAGAAGCACCACTTAAAAATCATTATGTTACCTATAGTTATTTGTGAATAATGAAGTTATTGAGTTACTTGCTTTTGTTATAATTCTGTGAGTATATGTATATGATACGCGGATGAACATTCATGTGCCACATCACTGGGTAGAGGCCAGTGTGTGAGTTTATGGGGTAGATTCTCTTCTACCTTTCTACCAGTTCTGGGGGTTGAACTCAAGTCATCAAAAATTTTCAAGTTTAATACTACAAAATAGAAACCTTTTGCATTTACCTGCCACACTCTCTTTCTCGCCCAAGTTATAATGTGTTTTTTTAAAAGTATTTTTCTTTTTTACACATATATTTATATTGTTACACATATACATTAAACTATCTACAGCAAAAGAACCACAAAACAATCAGGAATTATATAAATGTTGCAGTCATAGGGTTTTGGCTATTTGTATTTGACAGCCTTGATGAAAACATCTAATAAACAAATCTTCAGTCCATTTTACATGGGATACAGGGGTGAACTTTAAGCTATGCACTTACTCCAAACACTGAGGATATTTCCTCTTGGTACCACTTGAAACTGACATCTTATAATATTGCAGTTTTCATTGTGTAACCTATAACTTGTGTATATAATGTTGTTTTTGAATGATTAAATATCCAAAATGGCTACAGAGAACACTGAAAACAGCAGTACATTTCTCTCTTAAATTATTAAACAGTATATCTTGATATTCTTTTGCAACACCCCAAATACCCTCTTTATTTCCAACCTTTAGAACACATAGTGGTAGCCTATGTTTGTCATTCAGAAGGAATGTGGTCTCCTGCATGGAGGTGCTGAAAAGTCTCCAGGAATGCCGGTCTTAATTGAGAAAGAAGAATAAGCTATACTTTTCCTTTCATCAGTGCTACTGGTTGGCAATAAAAGTATGTCTTATTGCATACAATAAAATAGTTCCCAAAAAAGTTATATGCAAATTGCCTTGATTCCAAACCAACCTGGGTTGTTTTGTTGTTGTTGTTTTGGTTTTTGTTAGAAAAGAACACTGCTTTATGAGTGTTTGTCTAAAGCAGAGATACCTTGTATAATGGGCATATTTGATTAATCATTATTAATATATTCATTGGAAAGTCTGTTTTTAATACAAGAATGAAAATAAGGTATCTACATTCTGTTCATGAGGATACAACTGGCCAATGCTTACTAAGTACATACATATTTTAAATGTACTAATGCTTCATTTGGGGCAATCAATGTTAAAAATGGTCCTGTTTAAAACTGCTTACTGTTTTAACAAGTTCTGCTATAGTAAATTGACATTTTTTTCATATTTAGTAGCTACTATATGATTTGACAACATAGTGTTGTCTTCCAAAATGGGAATTACAAAACAATCAAACAATAACTACCAAAAAAGACTTGTAAGTAAATTTGCAAGTGCCTTTCTATGTAGAAGGCTTTGGTTTCCTGTGAATACTTTCCTTCTTTCATAAAACTTAGCTGTTCTGCTGTATTGCCCTACTACCCAAGACATCTTCAGCTTTGACTTGACTCACACCTCCCATTTTTAAAGCAAATGGCAAAGGACAGCTATAGATTTCTACGCTTGCGCATACGTATTTAACTAAAGTATGCATATTTTTCTGCACCCAAGGCTCAATGTGTTTCCCATGCCAATTTCTTATATCTATTTTAGTATGCAGGTGCATTGTCCTAATTTTGTACTTCTCCAGCACACTCCATGCCTTACTCTGTTCTTAGAAAACTGAGTTAGGATGCAGGGCTTTCTCATTGCATGAGAGGGTGGCTGTTACTTAGACATATACAAGCCTCCAGAGAACTCACAGTTGAAAATGTATCCTGTGATTCTTTCTTTGGTGACATGCATTCATCTTCTTTATAAATACAAATATTATAGTAATGCTCTCTATAAGAAGCATAGTCCAATATGCTTTAAAACATTTGTAGTTCTGTGTCTGCAGTGTTGGCTCAGTGGTAAAGAGTGTGCACTGCCCCTGTAGACAACTTAAACGTGAGTTTGATTCCCAGGTTCCACATCAGACTCTATCTTCATGGGATGTGAAATCTTCATCTGGCCTTCATGGGTACCTGCACTAACATGCCCATATCATCACACAGACATATATACATATAAAATAAATCTTAAAAATCAGATTGTAGCTCTCCTGGGGCATGACTACATTGATGAAAAAGAAGAACAATTCCAAGTGTAAATTAAGTAAGATCTCATAATGCCACATTGATCATGTCCTTCCTCACAGAAAACCCATTTGCTTTACCTCTGAATGCCAAGTTAGAAGCAGAGAGAGTTGACTTTCTTTCTGTAAGCAAAACAATAACCTTGTCTTAATATATCTGTCTAGTGTTATCTTTTTTCTATTTAAGAATTAATATTTCAGCCACCAGTCTTTTTAAATCTAAGGGAACTTGTCTATTTCATTAATGTAAATTCTATGCAATTGTCTAACTATGATATAGCAGAAATACTGAAGAAGGGGGCACAATGAAAAGGTCATAACCCTACTTTCTGGAAAGGCACAGTCTGATTTCCATGCTATCTTATATCAACCACATTTTGAGGAAGTTTGTAATGACATAAATCCAACCACACCAAAACCAACCACACACACACACACACACACACACACACACACACACACAGCGCAAAACACTAGCAATCAGAATTAAGACAAATGCCTTTTATTACCTAGATTTGGAGTGGACTCCCTGAGATGCTAACTATTTATGTATTAAGATTTCATTTTGAGCCATGATGTTGCTATGTTGAAAAAATATACTTGAGTAAAACACTTCAATATTTGTGACTTTGGTTCATGTTCTTCTATATGCTCATCCTTTCATCACAGTTAAGTAGGTTTTTTTCCCTACCTAGTTGAACCAGTTATATGCTACTCATCCTAAAGACCCTTGTATTGTGTTATTGGTAGATTTATTTTTTCCACTGGATTGTAAAGTCTAGGGAAGCAAGGCCCATAGTCAACATCTTTAATTTTTTTATTATATTTACCTATTTGTGTATGTGTTGTGAGTGTATAAACAGGAATACACATGCCACAGGATGTGTTTGGAGATGAGAGGGCAACTAGCAAGGGTTGGCCTTTTCCTCTTACCATGTCAATCCTGGGGATTGAATTCAGTTCACCAGACTTGATGGCAAGCATCTTTATCCTCTGAGTCATCTTGCTGGCCCAGCACTTCTTTGTTATCTCACTAATAAATAGCACTAGACTAATAATGATAGTAACTGAAAATATTACTTCTGCCATCAAACCTTGATTAGGTCCCGAAAATTGCTTGAGTTCCTAAATTAATCAATGATTTATAGAATTTTACTAAGAAAATCAAGGAACATATCTTGTTGCATTTACTATTACTGGCCAGAAACACAATCCAAAACTTTACAGCATCTCCTAATAAACTTAGGAGTGCACACAAGTTGTGAAGAGTTCCTTTGCTCTATTTTATGAACTCACAGATTATATGCTAAGAATTTCATGTTTCAGGCATGTTCTTGTCTGAGGATAATGTACAGAATATAATGTAAGTTATACAGGCTAGAAGAATCATAAAGGAAAGTTTTTGGTCTCATTCTTCCAGGTCATGCTATAATTAGTTCTCTGTTACATGTAATCTCACTATAAATACAAGGATGAGTAGATGTAAAAATAAGAAGCCACATTCTGGTTTTCTCCTCTCTACAATATTTCCTTTCCTTAGTATGTGAACCACTTCCTCTTAGTATGCCAGCCCCTTGGTCTTAGTATGCCAGCTACTTGCTCTTATTATATTAGCCACTTGCTCTTACTATGTGAGCCACTAGCTCTTAGGCTTAATATTTTCTTTGCTTTTCTTCATTACGAAAAGGAAGCATGAATAAACACCTTAATGACTAGACTGGATGACCAAAAAATGACAAGTACTATTAATTAAGCCTCAACTGTCCAGCTTAAATATTCCACAGATGTAACTAATTTTGAAACCTCCACAAGGTAGATAAATAGTTCATACAGAGAGAGCTGAGGCTCGGAGATGTTAAATAAAGGGACAAAATTGTCTATGAATGAATCCAAAATATTAGTCTTTAAAATAGGTTGATATAATGCTACACTTTCTCAGATATATAAGATTTTGGGCATTTGGATTCATTGATTAGTAGTTATAATTCTGATAGAAGCATCTTTCCACATTCAAAATTATAGTGTAAGAGGTTCATAGTATTTGAATATACCCAATGTTGTCTATGGAATTTCCATATGATAAAAGTCTATATTCTGGGATGAAAATGCTGCATCGCAGTTGTTGCCAGACTATATAGTATATGCCATCAATATTCTCTGTCAAACTGGTAAAGTTGGAGGCTCCAAAATGAACTTGTTTTAACCCCAAAATTTATGTTTAATAGTACTCCAAAGAACACTGATTCAGGAAGAAAGACCATGTCCATCTCACTTATTATTGTCCTGTAAATATTCCTCTCCATTAATGTCTTTGTTATCAGTGCTCATTGTTCTTCCATTCTTCACTCAGCTCCACAACAGTGAAGCAAAAAGTAGTCTGTAAAGTTGTTTTGCTATCTATGTATAAAAGATGTATGCAGATGATAAGTAGACAGTTTTTCCCCGTTTGAGAAAATGCACACAAGTACCCTATTCCATTCCCACGAGATTTTCATCACTCTAGAAAGTTAACTTTTCTAGTGCAATACCCTTCCCACTCAACAGTCGCTGCAACTAGAAAAATAACCATGGAACTTATTTCTATCACCATAAGCTAGTTTTCCATATTGTAAAAATGTATGTACATGGAAGCATTACACTATAAATTATTTGCTTATATCTGGATTCTTCTACCCATAATACTTTTGTAATTTACCCATGTCTCTATGTATGCTAGTAACACAACATTAAGTTGTAGAGTAGTATTACATTGTCAGAACAATACAATCTGCATATTAATACAGTCAGGGCCATCTAGATTATTTCCCACATTGGACCTTTAATGAGTAAATTTCTGCAAACATTTTTAGAGTAAAGTTTCTTTGGGCAAGTGATTTCATTTGTTTTGGACAAAGAAGTTCCAGTAAAATCATTGGCTCAAAAATTTGAATCAAATGAACAATTTAAACAACTGCCCAGCATCAAAGTGGTTGCACCATTTTACACTCCCACCACTGTGGGAGGAGAGTTCTGATTGCTCACATAAACATCAACACATTTTCTGGCTGTCAGTTATTTTCATGCCACTCCTCTTGTGTGTATATCATGGCCTTGCATCATGGTTTATATTTGCAACTACTCAATAACTAATGCTATTGATATTTCCATGGTTAATTGCACATCTTTTGAGAGAATTATCTGCTCAAGATTTTTTCTATTTTTCTTATTCAGTTGCTCAAGTAGCTCTCATTATGTTTTAGATATCCTTGACATCATGTTTATTTTTATAATAACTGTATAGGAAGAGTTTGTATATTAATAGCTTCTTTATGTGTATTGATAGTGATTTAAAACTTCATTAACATATTCAGAGAACCACATTTGACCTTGGTAATTATTTCCATTTCCTTTCTATTTCACTGAATTACTTTCCAATTTTTATTACTTCCTCCTTCTTATTCAGGGTTAAGTTTCTTCCTCTTTTTCTAAATCCTCAAGGTTAGAACTTATGTCTAATCTTCTATTACTTTGTTTTTTTTAGAAATGTCATTTACAGCTACAAATTTCTTTTTAGGAGTTGCTTTAAATTCCTTTCATTTTAACAATATATTGTACATTAAATGCCATTCTAATCAAAGTCTTTATCAATTTCTCATTTGAATATTTCTCTTACTCATGAATTGTTTACATGCACAATGCTTGATTTCTAATTTTGAAGCCTAAAGCTTATTTATATTCCTGACTTGGAATCTATGCTTACTGTTTTTATAGTTAAGTCTCATATTTTCTCTAATTTAGCCCTAGAAATTTATTTATGTCACATTTCTGTGCATAGTTTACTTAGTGAACCATTCTATTTGTCTTTGTTGAACTGTTACGTTAGCTTCTTTTGTCCTGAAAATGTATTTATTTTCATGCTTGAAGAATATTATGTTTTGTTAGCTCTGTAATACAGGTTTGACATATTTTTACTTTCTTCCAGCACCTTAGGGACAAGATGTTCCATTATCTTCCTGATTCATTATATCTATGGGAAGTCACACACCTCTCTGATAGCTATTTTCTGTACATAGTATTTTGTGTTGTGTCTAGATACTCTCAAGACTTCTCTTCGGTGTTTTGCTCATTGCCTATTAAGACCTACTTCTTTCATTGTTGTAGTTTGCTTTCTTAACCTTTTTGGTGTTCCTTCCCTGAGATTCTTAGATACATAAGGTATTGTCTTTCTTAAATTTTGAAAGCATTCTAGGCCAGGTTCCCTTCATGTACTTCTGCTATTTCATTATCTTGCTTTCTCTCCCTAGAGCCATATTTAGTCTTTGCTATGTGCTTTGCTGTTGCCTCAGAAATATCGCACAGTATTATAAACTTTTGCTGTTTCATTTTATTTTGTTGTTTATGGATACTTTTAGGGTGTATACAACTAAGAACTCTTTTGCTTGTATGTTCAATCATCTGATTAGTCCTTAAAAATTCAGTATCTCTGATGTCTTATATTTCCTTTCTAGCTTTTTCACTTTTTTCTATTTATAGCTTTCTTCTTATTGCCAAAGTTATTTATCTTTTCAACTAAACCTATTAAAATAGATATCATGCTATTTAAATCTTTAGAGACCAAATCTATAGACTCTATCATTAGAAATGTTTTGCATTTTCTTCCCTGAAATTATTTTCTCATTGCTGTTCATTTAACTTGTTTGGATGGCATTATATGGGAAAAATCCAAAAGAGGTAAAAGAGGTAAACAATGTTAATGCCCATATATATATATATATATTCCTCATTAGGCCATTAGTGCTTTGGGATCAATGTACCATTAAAGCAAGATAGATTTGAGCTTTGTTGTTGCTTTAAGTATATTCAGTTTACCACAAGCTTCACATTACTTACCATCAATATTAATAAAACTGCTTTTACCAGGCCTTTAGGTCTGGCACCTTGGATGGTTTGTTTCTATTCTTTTACCCTAACCTGTTTCTTCTGCAAACTTTTTGTTCCAGAATATTGACAAAAGTCTTTTCTTTCTTGAATCTCCTGTCCCTCCTAGCAATAGAGAACCACTGGACTATTTTCAGTGTGCTAAAATAATCGTTGTCTGTGCTATGCGTTTTCCACAGTTATTATCTTAGCCCTCTCCAAAATGTGTACATAGAATTTCATTTGGGGGAAGAGCTGTCAGCTTTCTTTCCCATTCTTCAAATTAGATAACCACTGTTTTCCAATCACCAAAAGCCTAGAATGCGGAAGCATTCTCTTTCATAATTTCTCTAATGTAAATAATAAAAGAATTTTTTAGTGTTAATACAGTATCCATCAACACATCCCAAAGTTCTGTACATTTTTAACTAAATAACTACATATAAGGCTCATTAAACTCAGACCGCAGTGTCTGACACAAGTGTCAGAATTTGGTGATGGTATACTATGAATGAAAGATCATTGATAGTTCCAGGGCCTGTGCCTTGGGAGATTAGAGTATTTGGAAATAAGAGAAGGTGAAAACTTGGCCTTTGTCCATGGTTAAATACTAATTGGAGATAGATTGTAATCTGAAACTTTAGTGAACCAGGAAGTATAATGCATTTAGCCAGCATAGTAAAGCTGTGAAAAATGTATCAGTTTAGAGTAGAATGTAAGCAAACAAGCCATTTTGTGATGGATTATGGTTGAGAAAGTGCTTTGATTTCATCTAAATGTGTTTGGAGTTTACTTCTTAAGAGGATCCTGGGAAAAGTAAGAATTCACACATTTTCTTCAGCTTTTGCTAAGTAGTTTCAAAAGGCTCATATATATTAGAATACTGGGAAAGTAAAAGTCACTGTTAAGACACAAGTGTTCCCATCTGTCTTCATTTTCATATCTAGCATTATGACCTTGTTGAACATAGAATATATATTTTTATAGAAAATGAAATAAAGAGTCATATGAAAGTAATACCCAGTGAGAAAAAACTTTTAAAAAATCACAGTATTCATATATTTTCCAGCCCCTTGTTCATAATAGTACATTTTGGAGCTGTATTTCATTCTATTAGGCTGTGTTTGTTATCTAATTAGAAGATAAGGAAAGATGAATCACTAGCTTAATTCCTCACTTTATTGGGCATTTAAGAAAGATCATAAGAATGCATCCATCTCATTGGTGTCCTATGCACTTCTAGAGTAAGTCTAGAAAAGATGTTCTCTAGAAGAATTAAATAGGGCGTATTCATTCCAGGTAGTTCCTCCTTGCCTCTCACAGTACTTCATCATATTCAAAAGTGATGTGATTATGGACCTTAGTCAATGTTATTTGCTCACTTAAGATTCATTGTAAGGGGGCTGGAGAGATGGCTTAGTGGTTAAGAGCGCCGCCTGCTCTTCCAGAGGTCCTGAGTTCAATTCCCAGCAACCACATGGTGGCTCACAACCATCTATAACGTGATCTGATACCCTCTTCTGCAGATAAATCACTCATATGCAATAAATAAAATAAATAAATCTTTTAAAAAAAAGATTCATTGTAAGGAAGAATAACCTAATTTGAATTTCATCTGATAGTTTTCTTTAGGTGTTTCTTCAGTAATTCTCTCTGTTTTGTTGGAGAGATCTGGAGATCTCCATAGCTCTGGTCCTTGATTGGCAGTGGGAAGTTTTCACTGAAGTCTATTATTTTCTATGCCTCATTAACATAGTTGATGTGCATATTCCTAGAAACTCTGTTGGTATTGTTAATTATCTAACCCGTCTATATTTTTGACACTGGTAACTTTTGCCTTTATTATACAGTATGAAAACTGAGTTTTAAAAAGAAATAGATCTTCAGATCAAACAATGCCCCAACTGGATATACTTTGCCCCCAAGTGAAACTTCCAGTGGCAGGAATGGGTTATAGCTAGTTGAACCACTGGCAAAGGGGCCCCAAGAATGCTCCCCTCAAAGAAAAGAAATGAGTCTTATTCCTGCTAAGAAACAATGTGGTAGAGTTAATAGGACATGTGCTGTTGACATAGAACCTCAGATTCTCCAGCCCTAATGTTTAACAGTTTATGTAATCTTTTAAAAAGACTTAATTAATTAACAATTAATCAATTAAATATGTATGAGTATTATTCCCATATGAATGTATGTGTACCACATGTATACTTGGTACCCACAGGAGTCAGACTTTGGTGTTAATTCCCGTGGAACTGGAGTTATGAATGGCAGTAAACTTCCACGTAGGTACTGGGAACAGAACCTGGGTCCTATGCAATAGAACCAAGTACTCTTAACCTCTGAGCCAACTCTCCAGCTCATACTTAGTCTTTTTAGTTTCATTTGACATATAATATTTGTATTTATTTTGGGGAAATATTTTTTAATATTTTAGAAAAGGATAAGATAATGCTAACTAGCACTTCTCATTCCTCAAAATATTATCACCTTACATTAGGAAGCTTCTCTACCTACATTGAAGTATGTGATTACATCTTGTAGACTGTAATAGATACCTTTCCTTACTATAGAACATCAGAACTATTAATATTTCCACATTCTCTTCTTTTCTTTCTCCTCTGCAAAAGCTCTAGTGACCTTTCTTCTTCTCACCCCTTCTCTGAACTTTATCTTTTTAGCCTTTTACAAATGAGTGAGAATATATAGTACTTGCCTTCCCATGCCTGATTTACATGTTGTAATGTATTTACCTCTAGTTCCATTTGCCACAAATGATAAGATTCATCCATTGTGTGGCTGAATAATAATAGTTCATTGTGAATATAGATTGCATTTTTATCTACTCATCCATTGACGAATAGTGCTGCTATAAAACATGGGAGTGCTGGTTACTCATTGGTATATTGTTGATTTCATTTCCTTGGAATCTGCACCTAATAGTGGAATTACTAGTTTATATTATAATTCTATTTTTAGACATTTGAGGACTTTCCACACTGTTTTCCATAATGGCTATACTAATTTACATTCTGAACAACAGTGTGTAAGAGTTCCTCTTTCTCTATATCCTCAAAACCACATGGGAGTTATGTTGTTAAGACCACGAGGCCTCAACCCTACACACAGAACTAAAGGCAACTAAGGGATGTTTAGGATAGGAGAAATAGTCTTCCCCAGAGAAAAGCACACCAATTGGTAGTTCAATGCCAAAAGGTCAGCCTGAAAATATACATATAAATAACATTATACTCACTGAACAAGTTATATTTAGAAATACATATCTGTATATATGTACATATATGCATGTGACAACAATCAATGAAAAAGATGCCATGAATCTGAAAGAGAAGATTATGCAATTATAATCTCAAAATAAAATAAATTATAAAAACACAGAGAAAACAGTTCACAGTACTTGGTATTTCTGAGTATCACCTCTATATCTGTAAAAACAGAGATGACTATAATCTTCACTTTGCAAGAGTTTTCTAAGCATTAAAATATGGTTTGTAATGATGTTGGCATTTAATATGTACTTAACAAACACAGGATATTATTATGGAATCAAAACAGAATGCTAAAAGGATAAAGTCCATAGTCAAGCTTTTGGGGTCCAAATCCTGACTCTGTATTCCCTATCTGCTTCATATACAAACTGGGTTAACTTATTTATGCATGAATTTTATAATCCAAAATACAAGGGTAATAATAGCACTTACCTCACCAGTGGACTTAGATTAACTAATATATCAAAAGACCAATGCTTGACACACTGTCCCTGTTTGCTTTTCATTTGCTATGATAAAACACTGACCAAAAACAACCTGGGGAGAAAATGATTTATTTTATCTCTTAGGTTATAGTCCTTCATGAAGGTAAGTCGAGTAAGAAACTCAGGGCAGGAACTTTGAGGCAGGAACTGAAACAGAAACCACGGAGAAGGAATACCTATTGGCTTTCTATCCATGGCTTTCTCAGCTACCTATTTTCAACCCAGGACCACCTATCCAGACAGCACCTCACATATCAGGCTAGGCCCTCTCACATCAGTAATTAACCAAGAAAATGCCGGCCTGTCTCACATGCACACAGGCCAATCTGGTAAAGCCAATTCCTTTGTAGGAAGAAGTTTCTTCTTCACAAGTGAATCCAGTTTGTATCAAGTTGACAAAAATTAACCCGCACCCATATTTAGTAAGTGAATTTTATCTGTTACTTAGCATTCCATTTCAGAAAGCCAAGACTGGGGCAAGCTGGGTAAGTGGGTGGGGGGCACTGGCAGATCTCAACTGAGTATTACTTCACTAAAAAAAGTAATACTTAACTTTTTCGTATAACAGATTTGTTACAATTATTCCTGGATCTAGGTACTATTGTTATCGTCATTTTATAATATAGGAAATTGAGGAATATAAATTAAATAGCACTTGACTTGCTGCTTTTCTATAAGATGTGAGGGACCACACTGTTTGTATGTTCAAAGGATTTCTTTCCATTTGAAAAATCATAAAAGTGGGCAAAATTTTGTTTTATTTTAGACACATCTGTTCTAATGCCATAAAATAGTATTACTTATTTCCCTATAGGTCACATTACTTGGAAGTACTTTATAGTAAATAACCTGTGGGGTGGTACTCAGGTGAAAACAAAGAATAAAAACAGTCAGTCTGGGAAGATGACCCAGTGGGTAAAGTGCTTTCAGACAAGTGTTTAGAGACCTGAGTTTGAATTCCTAGACCCTACCGAAAACCAGATATTGCAGCAGACACACCTATAATCCAAGTGCTCCTAATGCAACAGGGGAGGTAGAGACTGTACAATTCCTGGAAGCACACTGGCCAGCTAGACTGCCATGTGAATTGGAACAATAAGACAGTCCATCTCAAAGAAGGTAGATGTCACAGACTAACACCAGAGACTGTCCTTAGCCTCCACATGTACATACACACACACACACACACACACACACACACACACACACACACACATGTTCATAGACATATATCAGAGAGATTAAACAAATCAGAAGTCATAAGGCGTATTGATCTATTACAAAATAGACAATTCGTAGCAAGCCATGAAGCCCAGGAGAAATGAACCTCAGAATGATATCATTAAAATGTAAATATTTTTGATAATTCAAGATTTTAAGAAAAGCTGTATAAATGGTACAACAAGTTCATTTACACTCTTCATTCAGTTTACTCCCAAAGTTAACATTCTATATACTATAGTACATTTATCAATACTAAGAAAGTAATATTAGTATCAGTTAAACCGGACTTTGTTCAGACCTACTAGGTTTTCCACTAGTGCTTTGGTATGATTCCAGGTTCTAGCCAGGATAGCACATTCCATATAGTCATCTTGTCTTCTCAGACCCTTCTGGTCTCTGAAATTCTTTTAACTTTTTAAAAAACATTATGATATTTTAAATATCAATGCACATGGGCCATGTATCACAAAGATACTATAACTGACTTGCAACAATTCACTTTGTTCACATATTTGGCAAAGAATTTGTAAGAGTTTATTTACAGTGTCCAGAAACTATCATATGACCAAATTTAGCCTCTAAAATCCATGAACTCTGGTTCCCCATATTTGAGCACCTCCCCCTGGTGGGGAGGCCTGGTGGCACTCAAAGAAAGAATAAGCAGGCTACCAAGATGAGACTTGATAACCTGTGACCATCTAGTGGGGGAAGAGGTCACCCTCGGTCTTAGACCTAGGGGAGGCGAATAGGGTGAAAGGGGGAGGGAGGGAGGAATGGGAGGATACAAGTGAGGGCATAACAATTGAGTTGTAATCCGAATAAATTAATTAAAAAACATAATAATGTAAAAAACATCCTGTAAGTAGCCAGGCATGGTGGCGCACACCTTTAATCCCAGCACTCGGGAGGCAGAGGCAGGCCGATCGATGTGAGTTCGAGGCCAGCCTGGTCTACAAAGCAACTCCAAGACAGTCAGGACTAACACAGAGAGACCCTATCTTGAAAAACCAAAAAAAAAAAAATATATATTCCTGGAAGTAGTCTTATAACACCTCTCTTTTGAGCTTCTGCATAAGTCAGTCATCCAATAAATGCAAGACTCCCTTCTAGAAATCTAGTAAGCACTGGTACATGTCAGTGTGACACCTCCCACCTGCCTCATTGAGCATGTCCATTGATTAATTCTCAATACAAGCTTGTGCCATCTCCTTTTGGATAGTTCATGCGGTTTTATAAATGGATATATTAAAATGAAGGTGAATCATGTCCCTTCCAAGTCTTCTTCATGACTCTCTTTATTTCCTGCAGAGAATCAAGACACTAGATAGCAAATAAACTCCATATATAATCCCACCCCACAGATATTGGATTCAGATGCAGACAAATTCAGTCGATCCTAGGTTCCTCATTTGGATTGCGTGTTAACTGTCTCAGTTTGAGTATATGACTCAGTGTCTTCATGACCTAAACACCTTAATCTGTAAAAAAACACCTTTATAACATTATTATGAACGATAGATAAAATATCATAAGCAGAAGCACATAGTCCATTAATGGAAACAGTGCAGAAGAGACTTTTAATAAGTTATATATACTGAATATATATAAGTATAATAAGCAATATATATGCTGAATATATTATATGTATTATATAATATATTATATAAATGTATTATTGTATATTATAAACAACTAATGAAAGCCCAGGGTGAAATATACAATTTTTGTTGCACTGTATTATTTCTTTCTTCTGCTGCCAAGGATAAATTTTAACTTTCTGTTCTGTTTAATTAATATCTTTTGAGATTACATTTTATATTTGTGTTGACCTTTCTCCCTCAGGTTTTAATTAAGTTGTTACTGAGCACAGAAGTATTAAATAACTTAAGAAGGTTAGTTGCTCACTATCCTTAATCTAACATATAACCAATTAGATAAGTCATGACAGCCAATGTCAGAGTTTGGCAAGGATTAACAAATACCCTTTATTTTATTTTATTTTAATGTATTATAATTTATTCAGATTACATTCTCATTGTGATCTCCTCCCTTATCTTCCCATTCTCACTCTACCTCCCTCTTCAGCCCTATTCCCCTTTCCTAGACCTGTGACAGAAGGGAACCTCCTCCCCCACTAATTGAGCACAGCCTATCAGGTCTCATCCACATAGGCTGCATCCTCTTCCTCTGACTGCTTGCCCTTTATAATAAACAAAAAGTAAAGAGTAGACCTTGGTTCAGGACTATCTATCTAATTCTCCTTGGCAATGCCAAGATTAACTCTCTGCATGTGAAGAATGAATTTTAAAACTGTAAAAGGTGATGGAAATCAAAATAATAATCACAAAGGGAGAAAAGAGACTCCAGCAGAGAAGTGCTCCTACTTCTTGAAGAAAGTCAATCAGAAGTTTTCATAAAACCAGTTCTAGGGAATGCTAACTAGAAATGATATAAACAGGCAAACAGAAAAAAGTTGGAAAATGTCAGAAATAACCCATAAAATCCACAATTCATCCATCTGACCGAATAACTATTATATTATTTGGATATCTGTGATTAGCAGGTTAGGCTGTGTTGCTAGATCCATTGCTTATTAATTGTGTAAAATTAGAGTTTCTGATCTCACTGTGCCTCATTCTCTTCATCTATGGCATGGGGGTAACAATCGTTCCTATTTCATGAGGTTGTTGTAAGCCTTGAACAAGTTAGTGACTATCTGGAACAGTCCTTTTTCAGTGTAAATACTTAGAAAATGTCAGTTGCTCTTATGATAACTGTCACTTTCATCATCATCATCACCATCGTCATCATTGCTGTATTATTGTCATGATTCTTAAACAGACACTGCCTTTCACTTTTTAGACCCTGTGTATAAGCTACAGGGCTAGAAAGGTTACGTTTTCCGTTTTCTAATTTTGTTTGTGTTAGAAAAAAATTTGAAATGTCAGAGCTGGAGAGGCTTCATAGGTATTATCATTTTCAATTTTAGTGTAGCCCTTAAGAAAATGGTAACTGTAATTCTAGTTGATGCAGAGGATCTAAATAAAGCACATTATTGTTTAATCTCTCATCAAAATGTAGGAAGAAGTGGATATCTGTAAAATGTTATGTGGTCACACGTGAATTGGTTCAGCTCTATATATACATATATACATATGAAAAATAACCCCAGCCAGAATGATTTTCTTTGTAATCGCTGCTCCTTTGACCTTGTCTCTTTTAGTTGGCTAGGTACCTTGTCCAAACAGGATAATTACAGTAATTCATGCTTGCATTAAATTTTCTCTGTGTACATCTGATGGGAAAATGTTTCAAATGGATGCTGAGCCACAGACTTTATGAAGTAAAATTGTTGGTGAGGCTTATTTTATGGATTATTTATTTTTGTGAATACCAAAATATTTGCCAATTATCACTTTGGCCACCAAAGGGTTTTGGTGGCAGTCTAATGAGGGTGAGCCTGGTGGGATGGGCTGGTGGCAAGGTGCTGGTCATGGCAGTAGCCTTTTCTGATTTTTAACTCTTTCACTCCAGTACCACTTTATGTTTACGTTTGTGGTTTCTCTTTTTGTAAGAAAGTTTACTTCTTTGAGTTGAGACAAAGCCAACATCAATTCATAAATAAGTGCACTGGATGATATGTTAGGCTAATTGGCGAGGGAGTTTTCTAGTGCGCAAAATGGAGCAAGTTCCGATCTACTCTGGCATCATCATCACCAATTCCCATGCATATCAAACAAGACAGGGTTGTTAAAGGATTGGTAAAGGTTTTATCAAACCTCAAAATGGTGTTTATGTCCAAACGATTATTTTAATACCGAAATGTAGTTAAAATATGAAATGATGTGGAGCTTGTTTCACCTTCCCTTTCACAAACTAGCAGTCTTTGCTCTATAGTTCAATACATGAATACTATTTCCATCTACCTGTAATGAAAGCAGATCTTATATGGTCTTATTGGTATTATATTTGAATCTATTTCTTTAAAATCCACTTCTTTAAAAAGACCTGTGTTGCCTTCCTTCATTCCAGTGGCCCCTATCTACTTTCCAAAGGAAGAATTAGTTATTAATTTACTCATGACAATATTTACTGAGCGTCTACTATATATCTAGACATGGAGACACAAAAAGGAGGCTCAGATGCTTACCTTAGAGATGCCAGTGCTTCGTAGAAATGGCAAAGAAATAGACAAATGTATTTAATTAGCATCATAGTCACTAATGTGTACATATAGGGACATTTAGAAAGAGAAGAGGAAACTGGAAATTTGCATATAAGTTATTGAGAAAGGTTTCAAAGAGGACACAATGCCCAAGAATAATTGTATGGTCTTTTCTGGGTGGGACAGAATAGAATGTTGAAGGATACTGAAGGTGGAGTGCCCAAGGATTGGAGGGACATACTTTAGGGAAAGGAAGTAGCTTGGTATATCTGAAAGAAAATGTGTCAGAGAAGGAAGATGAGGAAGCAAGCATAACAGGAAGTCTAGGGGTGGATAATGCAGGGCTCTTCATGATGGAGAGCCATTCAAGACTTGTAAATGGAAGACTTGTCCAGACTTGAAGGGAAGATTTGAAACTCTTTGGTCACTGGTGAGAGAGGATACAGCACAGGCCCTTTGGAGGTTCTGATAAAATTCAGGCAAGTACAGGGATGTCTTAACAGTAGCAAGTTTGAAGAGATATTAAGAAGGTAAAATCTGAAGTCCTTGGTTACTCCTTGATTACAGGTATGAGGAAAGGGAAGGGTTCGTAGATGTTCAGGCTAACTTTGTCTGGGTTGAGATAGCTGATGCATCCTAAAAGAAGTAGAATACAATCTACTTCAGTTTTGGCTTTGCTTAGTTTGAGGTCTCTTGGGACATTTGGGTAGAACTATGCATATATGGCACTCAGAGGAGCCATGGGAACTAATGAAAAAAGTGAAGAATTTTGGAGTTGTTATCATATAATTTTAGTTATTCCCAGAATTATTCATATGGTTGTATCTTTATCAAAATTTAACTCAGAAAAAAATGATCTTTCCTTTTTGAGGCTTGTTTTTGACATCCCAATCACTGTCATTTTCCGTATTGTTCCTGAGTACAATTTTTGTCCTTCTATTTTATAACAATGGTTATAATTTATAGCTATGTATTACGTTATCATATAAAATGATTAAACTGCAATTTCCATATAAACAGGACCACTTCTGAATATATCACTCCTAAATATCTATAAGTAAGCCTGACACATGGGAGATGGTTAATGAAGAGACACACGAAATCAAGAGATCCAATTTCTACAAATAAAGAGTGAGGGTGAAAATTAGAAATTATAGGACACAATCATAAAGGACTTAGATTATTAATTAGAGACAAAAGGACTCTGTAAAAGAGATAGCCATCACATATAGGCATAAGGAAAATGATGTGATACAACATCAGAGAAATCAGTAAAAGAGCTCATAGTCAAGAATACTTAATTATATCATTTATAATATTATGTATAAGATTTTTTATTTTTAGAAATTATTTTGTGTTTTGAGATTATTATATAATTATATTATTTCCCTCTTCTCTTTCCTACCTGCAAACCCTCCAGATATATGCTTCCTTGTTCTGTTTCTGTTTCAGAGCCTCACTTAAAAAAACATATATATATATATATATATATATATATATAGTGTGTGTGTGTGTGTGTACTAACATATATACTACTCACCTTGCTAAGTCCACATAATGTTACTTGTATGTATACGTTTTCAGGGCTGAACATTTAGTTTTGGGTAGCAATTCAAGTGATATCTTTATATTTTAAGAAAAGTAATTGTTAATAACAAAAGTACGATAATTTAGGATTTTTTGAGAACCAATCATATGATTTACGGATTTATTTTAATTGTATGGGTATTAGTGTTTACTTGAATGTATGCAATTGTACCACATGTAAGCCTGGTGTCCAAGGAAGCTGGAAGAGGGCATCTTATCACAGTGAATATGAAGTGGTTGTGGGCTGCTGAACACGGGTACTGAAAATGAATGCAGGCTTTCGTCAAGATTGTCAAGTACTCATAACCACTGAGCAATGCCTCCAGCACAGTTATAATATTTAACTACATAAAAGTTACATATAAACATAGTCACAACATCCTTAATGCTACAAAAGCAGTATAGAAGTATAGAATGAGTTGGAAGTTCTGGCCAGGAAGTTCAACTTTTGCTTACTGGTATCTCAACATCACAGAAACATGAGATCAAATATTACCATTAGCCTTTGATAATATACACAAGAATTCAAAAGCCAAAATAAAAGCTGCAGGTGACAGAAATAAGGAATTTGAAACTAATGAACATGTCAAGAGTAGCAGAAATTGATGGATGCATGGGCAGACAGACATTCAGACAAATAGAGGAAATCTATACTTATTTCAGCTGGAGACATCACCTTAATGTGGAACACTGAGTTTTCTCCATAAAACAAGGAGACAAGAAGAGCTACCTAGTTAATGAAAATTCAAGATCCAAGGTCCAGAAACACAAAATATAGGTTGGGTATAAAGAATTAAACTCCACATCTGAATTTAAGTATCATGCTGAGAAATTAATCTAAAATTTGTACCCTGAACCAGTGAAATTCACAAATCACTTGCAGATGAAAACATAAAGCTACAGAGATCAATGGCTATCCAGTATTCACATGAGAGTTTGTAAATAAAGACCTTTCTGCTGAAGCAAAGTCCATGCCCATATTTATGTAGCAAGAAAAAAATAAAAGCACGTCTAGGAAATAGAGCAACACAAAAGATACTTGAACATAAGTAACTTGGTGTGATTGTTCCATACCTGTGTAATCTCACCACTTTGGAAGCTCATGCAGGAGATAGTGTTTCAGTAACTCTTCGATTGCTGTGAAGATACACCATAACTAAAGCAACTTATAAAAGGAAGCATTTAATTGAGACAGGCTTGCTTATAGTTTCAGAGGGTTAGTCCATGACCATCATGGCAGGGAGCATGGCAGCAGGCAGGCAGGTATGGTGCTGGATCAGTAGCTGCATATTTACACCTGGTCCACAAGCATCAGGCAGAAAGCACTTGAAACCTCTAAGTCCTTCCCCATTGACACACCTCCTCCAAAAAAGACACTCCTCCTAACAGTTCCACCAACTGAGGACCCAACATTCAAATATATGAGTCTATGGGGCCATTCTCACTGAAACTACCACAGCTGTATAAGGAAAACTGGTGTTAAAAGTGTTCACTGTGAGTCAGGAGTGGTGGTGCACGCCTTTAATCCCAGCACTCAGGAGGCAAGCAGGTCTCTAAGTTTGAGGCCAGCCTGGTCTAAAAAGCCAGTCCATGACATCCAGGGCTACACAGAGAAGCCTTGTCTTAAAAAGCAGAAAAAAAAAGTGTTCATTGTGATAAAGGAAGAACTAGACCCCTCCCTACAAGACATAAACAAGGTATTATTATTACATTATCAAAAAATGTATTAGAAGAGACCAATTGGTAATTGTAAAATATTAACATATAGTTTTAGGTAATATACAATTTTATTGTATAGTATACAATATAGTATATATATGTGTGTGTGTGTGTGTGTGTGTGTGTGTGTGTGTGTGTGTGTGTGTGTGCATTCCACTGAAATAAAAAATAACCGATAGAGTCAATTCGCCTAAGGGAACTAAGAGATGCATCCAGTTCTTCAAAGAAAGATGAAGAGATGGGATGAAGAAAGGGAAGTGAGAAATCATTAAGGACAGAAGGAAGTTCAATAAACATAAAATAGAAGTTACAGAAGTAATAGGGTGAGGCTAAATGTCAACAGGGAAGCAATAGTTCATGTATAAGTTTATAAAACTGAAGAAAAATGACACATAGGAAAAAAATTAGACATATTGTCAATATGTTCAAATATCAACAAAATCCTAGTTGTCACTCTCTAGGAACTTTTACAGGAATTGTTCAAGACACAAAATAAAATTAGACTGAGCGGTGAATACAAAGTAAGGCTTTAAAAAAAAAGTAAGGTTCTTAAAGACCTTCAAAGGCAGTGGGCATCTGAACTAAGGTGTTGGTGTGGTGGTCTTACCTTATACTTACATGAAATGTGTGCATGTGTAATACATGAATGCACACATTATATTTTATTATGCAATGAAATAGGGCATTAAATGATACGAGTATTATGGCAATAACAGTAGATACTACATATTAGGGGAAAAGAAGAATGACATTAATGTGAGATTTTAATGTTTTTAATATTTTATTTTTAAAGTTTTATTTTTATGTGTACAGGTGTTTGTTTACATGTATGTCTCTGTATCATGTGCATGACTTGTTCCAAAGAGGCCAGAAAATAGTGCTGGGTCTCCTTGGACTAGGGTTGCAGTGAGCTGCTATGTGGGTGCCAGGAGTCAAACCCAGGTACTCTGGTAGAGCAGTCAGTCCTCTTAACTGATGAACCACATCTATCCAGTACCTTAGTACTTTTAACTACCAATCAAATCCTAGTTGTCTTTCTTCAATAAGAATATTAATTCTACCTACAGACATCACCAGGATTAACTAGTTTGGACAGTTACTTTACAACAGTTTTAGTTTAACTGTTAGATTAAAAATTTAACATTGCTATAAAAAATAATTACTGATGCTCCTGTGCAAATCTCTGGTCTCCATGTGCAACTGCTGCTCTTAAGAAAGGTTTAGTCACCATAGTATATGTGGGAACATAATATTACTTTTGATTGGCATTTTTCTGAAGGGATTACTGCTACTAAATCCTGTGCTGATGACAGTCACAAATCAATAACAAGCATCTACTTGAGCATCACTGTTGACAGTACGAGCTTCACTGAGATCCGTTGGAAACACAATGGATTTACAAGCAAGAGAAGAGAAACCTCACAAATGTACATGACAATGTCCACATAAAAATCAATTTCTCACAATCCTTAGGATGTTTCCTGATCATGATCATAATCAACATTTCATAGAAGTACATTACAAGAGAAGGTTACAAAATAAGCTCAGGTTTCTGCCAGGTGCTTCAAGCATGAGAACATAAAAACACAAAGTGTCCTATGGTCTTTCAGTTGAGAATAAGGCTCATGACCTGGAAAACAGAACCCAGTCAATTTAAATCCAGAAGGAAACTTCCTCAATTTCTTAGCTTTCTCATTCTCTAAACATCATCTGTCCTGAGCTGTGTTTTTTGAAGCTGAACATATTTCCTGCCCACTTACCCAGTGTTCACTGTGCCATTTTGGGTGGTGGTGGGGGGTCTGTTGTTCTAATGCTTATGCTTCTTATGATTACATTTTATTACTTTTGATCCTCTATTTGACCTTCACTTGGTGCCAGGGACAGTCTTAAAAGAGGCAGTGAAGAGCATAAGAGAGCTGAAGTCAGAATGCATGAATTCTAATCCTGGTGTTATTACTTTCAAATTGACCAAACTAGTTACCCTCTCTTTGCTTTAATTTCTTCATCTAGAAAATGGAGTAAAGCCTTAAGAGCGTTTTACACATTGTATGAGCAAATAAAGTATGTAGACTAGTAACTCCAGTTACTAGTCTATAACTCAGCAAGTTATAGAGATTAGTACCTTAACATCTGTCAGATACTTGGCAAGGAATTCTAAGTAAATGCTGAATGAATAAATAAACGAAGGAATGAACAACTGATTCAGATAAAAAGTTTTTAACTTCTTATGATTCTACTCTCCTCTCTAAAATGAAATCCAAGGTGAGCATTCAAGCCTTGGTTAGGAAAGCTGGTTTTAAAATTGCAAGATAACTAACTAAATACATTCAGTCGGTTGATTGTACTTTTTGCTGTTTGTCAGAAGAGAAAAGGGAGAACAAATTAGTGAAAATGGATACTGGAGAAACCCCTGATTGCAAAAGGATAGTGATAGGCTTCCAACCATGGAAGTAAATAGTCTGTGTGTAATATTTTTCTCTCTTTTGGCTGAACTCAAGCTTCCTGTAGCTGAAAGCAGATGGCACAAAAAAGCTTACACTGTGGAAAGCAAGTTTTCCCTGTATGAAAAGAACTGAGAGAGTTGGGAGTACTTTAACTCCTTGTCTCTGCTAAGTTGTGATGGAGATAAAGACTGGGATATTTCCTCTGGGTCTCATAGCACTCAAAAGCCCTAGATTACCAGAGACAGACTCTGTCCTAGTGTCAAACTCTTTCCTGGGCTGGGGATTCCAAAAATGACATTAAGCAGTGGCTTATAGTAACTGAATTTCCATGAGAAAGTTACTAATGTTTTATTTAAATACCACTCTAAGAAGTTATTGTAAAAAGCATTATGAACTATGGTTACAGTCTGCCTGTGTTGTTTTCATTTTTATTCATTGTATGATTCACTTTTATCAAACGAAGGAAGAAACCCAACTCAACTGAGAACATGATACAGTCTAGCTTTTCCTTTTACTGAAGCCAAGATAAAGCCATATCCAGCTACTACTTCAGCAACCCAAATTCCATACCCAATGCCAAGGAGGAAAGCCTTGTACATATATATCTTATTGGCTGAGAATTCCTAGTTTAAATACTGGCACTGCCACTTGGGTACTTGCCAAAAAAACATTGATGCAACACTTAGTTTTGCTAGACTTCACTTTCTTTACCAGCAAAATTGCAATCATGATGATTTCTACTCTATAGGTTGCTTTCTTCAAAGAACACGGCTTATCGATTTAATCCATGGTGTCTATTGAGCTCTAGCGTATTTGAGAACCTGGGTAAAATTTTAAAGCAGAGTGGAGAATTATTACCCACATTGGGCCTCTACACAGTTTTCATTGGACCTCTACACAGTTTTCACTGGGCCATGGATCTGTCTTTCCTCTTTTCCTTCAATTCTAGTGAATTCAACAAGCTCTGCCAGAATAACTGGCCTGCTGTTAGAAAGTACTGAGAAAGCACTGAATAATCTGCCCATTTCCTCTGCTCCTCCCCATAAAACATGAAAATTCTGGATAGAAAATTAGTGGCTACAGTGCCATTGGCAAGTAGGAAATTAAACAATGTATTTAATGTTGCTTTTGAGCTTTGTCCCATATGCTAAATATTAATGCACATTTAATAAATTTGGTAATTTATTGAAATAGCTTAGATCCAGGAAAAGTAGATTGTCTTCTTTTTCTTTGAATCCTCCCATTTTACTACAACTTTTCATTTGACTAGCCGAGCTCATTGGGCCAGAAATGAATCCAGTGTTGTGAACATTTTGCCATATATTATTCATTCCTAATTCCATAAAATAGCAAAGTTTCATTGGGGGAAAAGTTGCCTTTATTTTGCTAGTGACAAATCAGTTCAGGCAAAAGTAACTGTTCCTTTATGATCTTCGAAGATTGTTGAATGGAATACTGAATCAAACTCACTTTAAAGAATCTGATGTTGTTGACTCTGGATGTTTTGACAGTACTGAAACAACCTTGGGTTAAGTATGAATTCGTTGTATTTGCAAAGTGCTTTCCACAGGTTGGACAAGACCAAAACTAAAAAAAAAAAAAAAAAAAAAAAGAGTGTGATTGCCCTCACACAACACTGCTAGCCCTTTCCCCTTCTCAGACCACTTAAGTCTTAGTTACAGGTCAAAGGTATAAAGTGTAGTTTTTGTAATGAATAGCGTCTTGAGAGAAAATAACTCACACAACCACCTGAATGGAAAAAATTTCTACTATATCATGAAAGCTTCCATAGACGGAAAATCAGTTGTCAATCACACTATTTGACAACCCTTACAGAAAAGAGTGCTGACCTTCTACAGAATGTAAATCCACACATACTGACACTTAAGTTCATTGCGTTAGGTCTCTTCTGATGATTAAGAAGGAACCTTCACCTCAGAAATCTGCTTTTTCCCTTCAGATTCTCTTGATTAAGTGGACGAGTAAGTAACTAAAGGCCTTGAACTCTCAGCTTTGCAGCTGACATGGCTAATTAAATGGTAAAGTGCTGGATTCATAGCAATGATTAACACCATCAGGCTTTTTATGGTCTTAATGTTCATAAATTATGACTGAACAATGAAAGTTTTATGCGTGTTATAGGATTTTTCTTCTTAAAGGATCAGAATTAATCAGTGCTGTCTCAATTGGTTTTAAATATAAATCAGAGGTGGCTAGAGCAAATTCTGTGGCTTAAGTATTAACAAAATTATCTCAGAGAATGGATGTAATGAAAAGCAAGCTACCTTCCTAGTGCAGTGCAGAGGGTCCCATGGCTTTTTATTCTGAAGGCAAATCAAGACAGCCAATCGATTCCTGTAAAAATTAGTTCTGGAGCCTTTTGTTCCTGAAGTAGAACTCCTCCAAGTGATCAGACTAGGAGTGACTCTTTGGTAGCTAATAAATGTGTCAGGTCATGTTACAGAATAAAATTGTCACTCTTTTTTGTGTCTGGATTTTCAGCATGACAATGACAAAGTCTCCTTAAATTGCATTTTTCTTCCTGCTTGGAGTTAAGTGGTAAGAACCTGTTCTAATGGCTTTTTTTTCTAAGTTCCTCATTTGTATTTCTATCCAGGTGGGTCTTTTTTTTGGGGGGGGGTGTTAGACACAACTAGAGAGACAATACAATGTGCTATGTGCTGGACTGTCTTTTAACTACCCCCAAACCTTAGTCAGAGAATGAGGAGGTCCCAGTGTTGCTCGACCCTGATACACTTGAATCTGAACCCCTTCCCTCTCATAATCAGCTCATAATCAGTTCTTGCCCTGTAACTGGATGTGGAGAGGTTCTCACGAACTGTTAGGGGGGAATGGCAGCAGGGGGAGAGGAGGGCATGAGAAGGAACTGGCAAGTGGCTGTGATCGTGTTTATCTTTACAGGGGAAGGCTGTTCAAAATCTCTCATTTTCAGAGTGGCAGAAAGACAGCCAATTCCTTCCTGCTCAAAAGGTTCTGAAACTGTTCCTGATTAGGCTGTCTCAACTCTCTCGTTTTTGCTCATCACAGTCACATCTGTTTGGATTTCTGTCTTGTTCCCGGAGAAGCCTCTGGAGAGCAGGTCCCTTCAGCTTCTCACAGCTCATCTGAGGGCTGCCAAAAAGACTGGCAAAGAAAGATTGGCATTCTAAGCTCCGATAACTCACATAAATCTTCGAAAACATTGCTACAAACCTGGTTCTGAAGTGAACTCACAAAGAAGGGGAGCTAAAGGGCTTAGGAATTATTCTTTGGGATTCATGAGATACTTTATATTTTGGTAAGGTAGGAAGGGAACAGAAATGCAGCAAGTACTAGACGATAAGGCAGTTGGAGGAGCAGGGGTGTCCACAAAATGAAGCTAAGACTCCCAGTCCTAAAAAGCCTTTTAAGGAGCAGCTCACCCAGGCATTTTCAAACATTCTGTTTTTAGTAGTTGAAACTTTATGTTTATTTTTAAAAGAAATCACACAATGAGCCACCGTGTACAGAAAAGATGAAAGTAGAAGTGCTATGTTTAAAACATTGTCAAGGGAACTTACTTTGTGTTCATGTACTTTTAAGGAGCTGAAGAATACAACTTGAAAGTGACTGATATCGACTGATACTCTTTACAATGGGAAGAATGCATACCCACCAAAGTCACATGGCCAGTTAGCATATAGGATAAAAACAAAACAAAACAAAACAAAACATGTCTCCTGACTAGCAGGGTGGCAGGATAGAATTCTTTAGGAATGGAAATGGAGAAAAGTGCTAAGAATATATATTTTTTCTAAACATGATCAAGGAATAAGGTTGGTGGGTTCAAAGGTGGATGGGAGGCCTGTGAAGAAAATAGATCCACACAGCCTAGAAGAGTTCAAACTATGAATCTGGAGGGAATCCAAAACCCCATATCAGAATTGCTACTGATAAAACAAGCCAGGAGAAAAGGTATTTTGGAGGCAAGTATCCAAAGAGAATTCTTATTCTTCTTCTCACTCAAATGTCATTCTACTGGTCTGAGATGGCAGTGGGGAGGTTAAAAAAAAACCCGACAAATAGGCTTTTCTAGGGTGGGCTGCAATTATGTCTTTTATTTTGCCCTCCTGATATAGATAGGGCTTTGGTATGATTCCTCTTTGAGGATTTGAAACTTATATTTATGCTCTTCTTTGAGTTACTAAGTACTTGGGGAATAGAAATGGGTGTTAGGAAAGCATTAAAAAATGCCTACTGTATTTATAGTTAAGCTAATTGGATAATGTGACTTAGAGGGACATATTTGTATATACATCTCTCTCTCTCTCTCTCTCTCTCTCTCTCTCTCTCTCTCTCTCTCTCTCTCTCTCTGTGTGTGTGTGTGTGTGTGTGTGTGTGTGTGTGTGTGTGTCTTTGTGTCTGCCATATGTTGAGGAGGCCAGAGACCAGAAGACTGTGTTGGACCTTCACAAACAGCCTGGCATGAGTGCCTTAAACCAAACATGAGTCCTATGCGATAACAGCAAATGCTATTACCCACTGAGGCATATCTCCATTCCCAAGGATGTCTGTCTTTATGTCCTGGATTGAACTAATGGCCCAGTCAACAGGCATCTTAGGGGAGGAGAGAGAACAGATGTGATCTTTAGGCAGAGAGAATACAGAAAGACAGAGACATCCTGTTCCAGTCTCATCAATATCACAGCATATATTTTCCTATGGAAATGAAATGATGAGGTGAAGGATATAAAGAAGTAGAAGCAACTTTGGGGAGCTAACAAGTAATATGTCTTATTTATTCTATTCTCCCCTTGTTGGGAGATCAGCAGTTAGCAAGATTGATGGTGAAAAAGGTTGATCAATGTGTAAGCAACAGCAGGAAGAAGTTCCGGTGTGCACAGTAGGATGACTGTACACAATATTACTGTGAATTTCAAAAACTTAGAGGAAACAATTTTGCATATTTTCATGATAAATATTGGATTGGATGTTTTTAACCTGATTTAAACATTACACAATATATGCATGTGACAATTCAGTCATAAATTTAAGTTTTATATTTTATGCAATAGGTAAAAATAAAATTTTTAGAAATAACTGAGAAGAAAACGATTAGAATAGGAAAAGTATTTGCAAATACCTGTGGACTCAAGTTGTCAGCTTTTGCCTAGTGGACCCATGTATTCATGTCATATAGTTCAATTCTCAATACAAGCAAGCAAACAAACAAAAATTCAAAACCCCCAACAAACAAACTTGGTGGTAGATAAAGTTTAGAAGGGGAGCAGATGATGTCTGTATATTTGTACTTTGTAATAATAACTTTCCCTTTTGGTTATATATGCTGAAGTCTTCCATGGGTCTCTGTACTGGCAATCTGCAGGACAGACAGGCCAATAAATCTACAAGCATTCTGAAAAATATTTCGGTGACTTTGAGTAAATGGTAGCAATTCTGGAGAAATGAAAGAAAATGTAGGAAAGTCCTTCTCAATTCCTTATAACATTCCGGAATTCTTTCAAAGGTCCATCCCTTTCCTAAATAAAAACCTTGTCCTTGTTCAGCCTTTTCATATACTGGATCAGGATCCCAAGAGAGATATGAGTTGAAAACCCGGGGCCCTTGAATAAGGTACCAGAGGGAAGCCCATCTGAAATCCCAAATAGCTGGCCCAGATGACTGGTCCTTAGGATCTAGCTTTTGGTGAGACTACTTCCTTTGTAGATCCTGAAATTTAACTTCTTGCTCTTTCTGAGCTGAGACACATCTTCTTCCTCTTGCAATCAATATGAACCACTCATTCATCAGTTATTTTCAATGAATTTTTACTAGTGTAGACTATATGACGAGGTTTGAGCCAGGAAATGGAATTATAGTGAACAAGAGGAGTACAGACTGTGGAGGCATTCTAGGCATAGTGGGAGCAAAACAGGGGCCTTCACTCCCAGGGATTAGTTGGGTTGTTCTTTGCTTTCCTGGAGCCCTGGGATTTGCATTGGATTTGCATTGAAGTTAATTCTGAAAAGTTAATTTTTGGTAGCAGGAGGGAGTCCAGTGCAGAAAGTGTAAAGCATCCTCCTATGAGGAGCTTTCTATTTAGGCTCAGAGATCAAAGAAAACAGTAAAAACAGCGTTTAAACGTCTGGGCTGTTGGTATCTTTCCTGTATTAACAAGGGTTGAAGAAAACTTGTGAGTACAAATAAGCCAACAAAAGGCCAAGGTAATTCCAGAATGTGTGTGTGTGTGTGGGGGGGGGGGAATAGATGAACTTTCATGGTCTTGAGGAGCAGGTAAAAAAAAAAGGAAACAGGAAATGGGACACGGTACAGAGGTGAAACCAGATCTGGGCTATACGTTTTTGTTTTTGTTTTTAACAATACTGTCTGTGGTACATGCCACCCCGCTTCTCAAATGGCCAGATGAGGGGGCGGCGACGAGGAAAGCCAGGGTTTGGCCAGCACACACTGGCACTAAATGAAAAGTCAGCAAAAACCACTGGGTGGCAGCGTGGTGTGAGGGAGCAGCTCTGCAGTGCCTGCTGCTGCCGCTGTGATGGGGGCTGAGCCCCTCGGTGTGCCCTGGTCTCCTCTACTGGAGGAGCTACAAGTGTCGCTGTGCAAAATACCTCCGCAGGTCTCTGGTGGCATGTGGGCTATTACTGAGCCAGGTGCACGAGTCTGGCCAAACTTCCTGAGGCTCCAGCCCTGGCTAACTCTGAGTGCTGCTCTCAAGGCACACCCTTGCCCCTCTCCTCCCAGCCTCAAAGCCAAGCAAACCTCAGCTTCTGCAAGGCAACTATCTCATCCCAGTGCCTCCTCCATCACTGTTTCTCTCAGAGCTTCTTGTAGGGAAAATGAAGGAGGGCTCTGGGCGATGGGGTAGCATCTTGATCCCCTACAGGTGTTAGCAGGAGCAGGGACTCTGCACGGGGGGTGGGGCGGTTGGGGGCGGCAGGCAGGCGGGAGCCAGTAGCTGGGTTCCGGGAGGGAGGGGCCGCCGAGGCAGGGAGGGGGCCGCCGGCAGGCTGTCGCGCTCTTCTGGAGGGTGCCTGCAGCGTCTGAATTCCTGTGCTGCGACTGTGCCGCGCCCAGAGCAGCAGCTACTGCGACGATGCCAGGCCATTACCTGTTTGATCCCTGCGGGAAAGCTGGCACCGGCCAACTTTTGCCAACCGTCAGGCCGGGAAGTTGCAAGGACTAGTGGAAGCGCCGGAGGGGCCAGGGCGAGGGCGCGCTCCCCCGTGCGCTGCCTCCTCCCTCCTCGCGCCCGCCGCCCGCGCCCGCGGCCTCTCTCCCGCCCGCGCGCGCTCTCCCTCCGCCTGCTTCCCTCCTCCGGCCCCCTCCACGCGGCACAGAGTGGGGGGTGCCGCGAAACTCCGACCTGAGCCGCTTGGACTTGCACAGTGTCCTCGGGGCTCAGGGGCCAAGCGCACGCAGTCACAAGCGCAGCTCTCTGCCTCCCTGCCAGTCTCGCCTGCGATTCCGGCCCGGGGCTGTGGCGTCGGTTCGGACCAAGGCAGCCAGAACCCGCACAGCAGCCGGACCACCGTCAGAGGAGCTCGGACGGCATGCTGAGCCCCCTCCTCGACTGAAGCCGGGTGCCCAGAAGCCCCGGCCAGGCAAGCGCAGGCTAAGGAGACCCAGGCAGCAAAGGCGTGAGCCAGTGGCAGAGCAGCAAGCGGAGGAGCAAGAGGAGCCAAAGGCAGAAAGGGCCCCCCAAAGAAGTGGTGGTGGTGGGCGTCGTGGCCATGGCGGCGGCTATCGCTAGCTCGCTCATCCGGCAAAAGAGACAAGCCCGCGAGCGCGAGAAATCCAATGCCTGCAAGTGTGTCAGCAGCCCTAGTAAAGGCAAGACCAGCTGCGACAAAAACAAGTTAAATGTCTTTTCCCGGGTCAAACTCTTTGGCTCCAAGAAGAGGCGCAGAAGGAGACCAGGTCGGAAAGGGGCTTTAGCCTTTATCTTTTCCCCTTCCTTACTTTAAGACTGTGAAGGGGGTTGGGGGTGGCATGGGAACATAGGTGAGTTTGGAGCCCAGCTTGTGCAGATGAGGCCCCCTAGCCGGTGTGCGTGCGTGGGAAGGCGATTGCTTTTTCTCTTTGCCTCCGTAACAGTTAACAGGCTTGCTGCATTGCAACTGCCCTGGGACAGGCACAGAGCCCAGGAGCAATAGCTTGTCCTGGAGGTGTGCCCTCAGCTTCAGACATGTCACTTGCATGTATGAGTGTGCATGCCCCTGGGCTCAGGGAAGGCGTAACCCAGACAGGCTGTTGTGTGGTTATGGAAATTCCAAGAGAGCAGTAGAGCTGACACCATTGCCCACCCCTCCAGGAAAACCCTGGGAATCCCTCTCTTGCTTTCATTTCTGCCTGCCAGACCCTTCCCATCCGGGTTCCACTCCCTAGGGATATGGGCTTTCCACTGTATAGGTATTCCATTTCTTTTCGGGACAGACATGACTTGTGGGGCAGCTTTGAGGCGTTTGCCGGGGGGGGGGGGGGAGACCGTGGCTAATAATTCTAGAACCTAGCATCAAAGATCTTAGTGATCTGGTCAGACTACTAAAACTGATTACTTGGCATTATATGCAAGGCAAAAGAAGAGACTTGACTCATCTTCAGGTTATGGGTCCTTTTGAACCATTTCAGTGCTTAAGAGTGACATGACATTCCCATGACAGAAAGCCTTAGGTGTCAGGTTGCGTCAAAGTAGACCTTCGGGGGAGCATGCAGCTTATTTACCATTCTTAATTAAATGAATCCTTCGCACTGTTTTCTTACCGTTTACTTGACAAGTGTTACAGCAAACCAGACTTACTCATTGATCAGTTCTTTCTCTCTGTATTCTACACACCCTGGACTGGAAAAGAGAGCATACGTCTTCAGTTTGTACAAAGTTTGTAATGCATTAGCTGTGAATTAGGCTTGTTTCAAAAAGCGGTTACGACGTGTGATTATGTGACACCAATAAATATTATTTCAGCGCAGGTGTCTGAATTCAATAAAAGCAAATAAATTAAATGCTTGATTAATCTACGGCGATTCGTAATTGAAGATCATTTTCATCAAGAACCTGTGTTTTGAGAAATGATGTTTTGATATTAAATTTGAAAATAAGTACAATTTTCCTTCCTCCTCATTAACAGAAACTGTTCATTTTTCACATCCATTTTCTCTAAGAAAAAAAATAATCGGATAGGGATTGAGATGCCTATTTTTTCCTACCCCCTTCTCATTGTCTTGTATGGAAGCCTCTGTTTTCTAGATACAGGACTTTGATGAGATGCCACGTTAGATAGATACATAACCTTCTTAAAGTGGTGGGAATTATTTATACAAATCATGCTAATTCTTAAGGAAATTTCTGCTGGTGGGTCTTGGCACCTATTGGCAAGCTACTGTAAATTATTTTTGTATTTATTTTTCTTCTCATGAAAAGTAACGCATTATTAAGAAGGCAGACTATGCCATTTGCCAACCGATTCTGAATGTTTAATGAAGTGGAGTGCCACTAAGCCAGATTAGCAGCTATCAGACATAGTGGGCTCAGTCAGAAGCTTTAGTGCATCACCCGTGCCTTGCAATGGAAATCAAATGATTCTTCAGATATTCTAAGGCTTATTCTGAAAGTTCTCATTTGTTTGTTTGTTTACTTCTTCCAGAGGACTCTTTCAAAATGTAGTTTGATTTCCACTACATCTCTCCAATTTATCAACTGACCCAAACCATTGTTCTCTTTGCAGAGCCTCAGCTTAAGGGTATAGTTACCAAACTATACAGCCGACAAGGCTACCACTTGCAGCTGCAGGCAGATGGAACCATTGATGGCACCAAAGACGAAGACAGTACTTATAGTAAGTGACTGCTAAAGATATAGTATGTGCCAGCATGTTGTTGACTTGGGGATCTATTTATTTGTTTTTAATTCAAAGAAACTTTTCCAAATCCTTAAGTGAAAGCAAAATATGATATATGACATAACCCTGTTTACACAGGCTCGCTTACAGGAAGTTGAACACCGAAACAACTGAAATAAAAAGTAGAGCAAATAATGTTGACACCATCTCAAGGATGATCCAAATGTCATCTCCATGGTAATCTAGATAGATTTATGGCTGTCCTTTGGATTTTATTACTTTTTCCCCCAGAAAAATTTCTCACCCACACAGCGATCCCGAAATAGCATGCTATCTCCACTCTTAAAAATGAGCCTCATCCCAAGAAGCAGGAGTGGTTTCCTACCGTGATAACTGATTGCTACAAGCTTTTGCCCCTGCCACATTATACCATATGCCAACTCTGAGACTAATTGGTATTTGAACATTGAGTTCCTTACATGGGTCTGCAAAGGGAGTTCTTTCAAAGTAACCTGGAGACCATAAAGGTGAATGAAAAGGGAATTGCATCAAAATGGAGTTTTATTCCTAATTACTGAAGTTCAGTGACACGAACATGGTTCTTTACATAACCTTTCTCTACAATTACTTATTTGGAGTAATTAAAACAAAAACACATACAGCGCTCCCTTTTTATCAAGAATAGTTGCTGTTTTCTTGCAATTTACAGATATCTGCAGACTTACTCAGTGTTTCTGAGGGCTAAAATTCTTGCTTCGCATAATTCCTTTTTCTGTTTCCCCAGATTTGGATCCATTTCCCTCAGATTTGTTAGTTCCTAGAAATATTCCCATTGTTGGCTGAGAAAACAGCCACAGAAAGTAGGTCTGGCTGCTAAGGAGTTCTCTGTAGTTTCTTCTTTTGGAACTGCATAACTGTAGGCAGTAAAGCCCCAGTATATTAAGGATTAAAGAATTTCACACCTTTTAAGAATGCTTCCTGGGCTGAGGGTTGAAATATGACCTCAAGAGGAAAGTTACCTTCAATTACCCTTGAAGAAACATCTCTTGGTTCCTAGAAGGAAGGCTCTGTGTATTAAATGGCTCTTCAAGCCTTTGGCCAAATGCTGTGTTGCAGTGATATTAAAGTTTTATAACAAATCCTAGTTACTCTTTCATGCATGCTACTCTGTTTAAAACAACTACCCAAACAAAGCAGAGCACTTTGCTGGAATCAAGTAACACATGAATACATAGTGATCCATAATAAAATGTTCTGCCAAATTATGTATACAAACTGATGCTCAGGGAAGGAATTAAGGGATGTATCATACGCTCGATTCTGTACTGTCTCAAGAAAATAAGCATTGTTAAAGGGAAGTTTGTGATGAGCTACCAGTCAAGTTTGCCTCCATATCATTTAAATGTCCAAGTTCAAATAGAGAAAAAAATATTTGGTTCCAGAGTTCATATGTATTTTTCCTCAAAAAGAAAAAAAAAGTTTTATTTTGTTTTAAATAGATGAGTCAATGTGTTGTCTTAGTAAGAATGATATGCCAAACTCATAAAATCACACTGTACATATTCATTTTAGAACATACACATCACACACACACACACACACAGCTCTATTTCTTATTGTTGATTTCTATATTGTGTAAGGGAGTAAGTTATATTCCTTCATTCCTAAATAAGCATAGCTTCTTCTTTGTTTGCCTTATAATCCTGTCTGACATGTCATTTCTGTATGCTAATGACATTTGGAGACCTTTTAAGAACTTAGCCAGATAACAAGAATCCATATGTAGTCTGATTAAAACATATAGTGGTAAGTCAATCAAAGGTAAGTATTGTCATAATATGCAGCATGCAAATAGAAAGTATCACAAAAGAAAAAGCCAGCCATTGGGGCTTGTCTGCCCTGGGATGAAGAGCCACTAGAAGCCTAGGGAGCTAACTTCACTTTCCCTTTGATAATGTGCCACATAAGCCATCATAAAACATAGATGCTTAATGATTAAATGGATCTACCAAATTGCAAGTGTAGACATTCAAATCTATCTTTCCCCCAAAAGCTAAGCATTTTCTATATTAACTTTAAGTAATTATTTGAATTAATGGAACAATAATACAGTTTTTATTTTTCAATTATGACTTATTTTAATAGTATTTCCACAACATGGATTCCCAATGTTTATATTTTTCTTTTCATCATACTTTTTGCATTTTAGTTCAGTTTAATTGATTTTATTTTAAGTTTGATATGGTAAACAAGATGCTTTATGTACTATGCAGTTAAGGTTACCTTTTTTAGATTTATTATAATGGCAAATGTCAGTCCAATGAAATTTCATCATGAACAAGTGAGACATTTAACTTAAGTATTTTTCCCTAAAAGGCAAAGATAATACACTTTCCATAGAGGCAATTTTATTATAACAGCCTTGGGTACAATGAATGGATTTTTAAAAAGATAAATTTCCTTTTTTCTTCAAACTTGCAATGGTTTCACCAGTTCATTATGCCACGATTCTTCAATGTACATTAAAATAATAGCTTTATCATTAATTTCATAGAGAATTTACCCTTAACTCAAGCAATGTGGAAGCATGACTTCAGTGTAGAGTTCAGCAAACTTTGAATGAACTAGGGAGCATAGCATAGCACCGAGAAAGTAATCCCTTTACGTTAGAAGTGTTTGTTTTTATATAGTCCCAATAGAGAACAAATAAGAAACAACATAAAGGTTATTGATTAAAAATCTCTTAAATCCACAAAATGAGTCAATGTATTGATGAATGAGTGAATGAACAAATGAATGAATGAATGAATGAATGAGCAAATAAACAAGTGGTCAGGGTTGGTCATGCACACCTTTATTTACAGGACTCAGGAGGCAGGGGCAAGTGGTAAGTAAGTAAGTGAGTGGTCAGGCCTTTAATCCCAGCACTTGTGAGGCAGAGAAAGAACTCTGTGAGTTCAAGGCCAGCCTGGTCTACAGAGTGAGTTTCAGGACAGCTAGGGCTACACAGAGAAATCCTATCTCAGAAAACAAACAAACAAGAAAAAGCCAAACAATAACAACAACAACAACAAAAATCACTTAAAATCTAGATGAAAAAGAAGAAATAATTTTAGGTACTTAATGAATATGTTTTAGAAACAAAAGTGAAATCGGTTATTCTTCATATTGAACAATTTTTCATCCTGATCAAAATATCTTTTTTTGTTTCTATAGTCTAGTTCTATTAACTGTGAGTACAGTTTCCTGGCAAAAAGTATCAGGCCATAAGAGACTCAGTGCCCATGACCCAAAGGTGCACTATAGATGAAGTTGTAGGTTACTATTGAGATTATTCATAACAAAACTCTAGTGTGTTTCTGGACTTTTAAAATCCTTCTGTCCTGAAATTAGCATTACCTTAGGTTACATGTATCATTTTTTCACTCCGAAGAAAGTGAGACAGTTTAGCCTCTGACTAAAATAAGCCTGAAATTAAACTAGCTACTTCTTAAGTCTGTAAAGAAGTATTACAAACTTAGAGAAGGCAAAGCAAAGCTGTGAGTAGCAGTGCAGGTCTGTCTGCAGTCCTGACACTAAGGAAGCTAAGACAAGAGACTTGCTAACAGGTTCTGGTCAGCCTGAGTAGCATAGCAAGAGTCGGTCCTGCAAGAGAAGGCAAGATCCTGTCTCAAGAATAGGAAGGGGAGCAAGACCACCGCGCGTAGGAAATGATTCTGTCCAAGCTCACTTCTGCTATAACATTTTGTATTTTCATCTGTGAAGACTGCCCCTTTGGAGAAATCCAAAGCCAACACAGTAATTTGTAACTTATCTTGAATATCTATCTAAAGAAAAGGTTGGTCTGCTCTGTCTGGTCAAGTATTTCACATTTTTCTACTCTCTTCAGTTTGTGTGTGTGTGTGTGTGTGTGTGTACATGTAAATGTGTGAGTGTCTCTGTGTGTATTTCTCCATGTGTCTTTGTCTGTCTATCTAGCTTAGTTAATATTTAGGATAGAGAGTTAAAAGAGAATGACTTCCTACAAACTCAATACCACTATCCAGGAGTAAGTAATACATGAATTGATATTTTTGCTTCTCTTTCTCCTTTAACTGTCTATTGTTTGAAGTTTAGGCATGTCATTTCTCATTAAAATCCCATCTGAGAGCAGTGAAAATCAACACAAAATCAAATCATTATCAGTATTTTCTATCTCCCTCCATACTCACCTTTGACGTTAAAAGCAATGTTTGTACAACTAAGGAGGGTCAGAATATTGTTTTGTAAAATAAGATTCTAGACATAATTTTGAATTTCATTTAACATCTTTCTCCATTATCTATTACTATAACACAATCAGGTTTCTGGTACATGTTGGCATTATAATTGTAGAACAGTATATAGTGATATTGACTTTGAACAAACCCACATGGAACTTTGTTTAGTTCATGGTCCGTCTCAGATGTTTGTACTATGGGATTTTATATAGTGTGATTGTCATCTATTATATCCCCAAAATATATATTCACATTTCTACTATGTAGTTTGCTATCAGTCTAAAAATGTATTTTGAGTATGTACTGTGAGCAAGGTATCAACAGAACGAAATATGGCTTACATATAAATATGACATGTTCAAAGATATTAGGCTTATTTTCTGTACATTGCATTGTCAAATATAGCACATGATCCTGGCTAGCAGTATGTGCAATTAGTCTCCTTCATGTAACAGAAGGGTACAGCTTTTTATATGGTTAGTATCAAGTCAAGTGCCATCAGTGGCATGTGGTAGGAACACTTGTGTTGTGAACTGTACAATATGTCCTAGATCCTCTTTGATAGCACCCAGATTTTAAGGGAAAGACACATTATAGGCTTTGCAAGGAATGTTTTCTTTGTTCCTTATTAATATTTTTACACATATTACCCCACCTACTGTAACAGAATCTATATGCTCGAAGATAAGTATTTCTAGAAAAAAATCTTCTTATACATAGGAGTTACATCTTTAAATTCTTCTTCATGAAAGTAACAGACCAGTTTATCATCCCCAACAAACTTACAAAACCGGGAAGAAATCATCAACATTGGTCTATGACTCCTGAGAGGAAGGTGCACGGGCTATTTTCAAAAGATGTGTGTGGCAAACACTACGCTTTAAAAAATGTACTGTTTTATTTTTGTTCATGGTGTGGGAGGGCAGAGACAGCTGGTAGTGGGAGGACACCCACTGGTTGTCTCCAGTGAGTGGTGTGTGGTTGTGAGGAGTGCTTGGGTATAAGTTTCCTGCAGTAAGACCTTCAGATGGAGCGATGAAGACCTCATTAGCCTGCTTGCAATGATTTTGCAGAAAACATTAGAATAACAAATGACACTTTTCCTCCATACCTTATTTTTATTCCTGTACCTATTATCTTTGAGACTAAGTGCCAACTCTATCATCCTGAAAAATGCCACTTCTTTATGAAATACTACTCTGGGAATATAGGAATACACAATAATGTTTTCTGCAAGGCCCAGATTTATTTAGAGTTATTGCATTGGAAATAATACAGATAGTTTAAATGAAAATGTTGGAGTAATGTGTCTTGTAAGAGTGCAGGAATTTCTCATCATCTGGAAGTTCCATCTAACAGTGCCTATGAACATTTCAGCAACTGTCTAGGGGAGCAGGTTAAGAGTTTAGTTTGAGAAGGATGATGCTATTTTAATATGCAGTGTGGTTCCTGATACTTTGCCCCACCCACAAAATGTAAACATCCCACAACTCCAAGGCCCTAAACATCAGGATGTTTTGACCAACGTCTTCTATCCTCCCTGAAATGTTTATGAATATGTTGTTTTAGAACCAGAGAAGTTAACATAATCCGTAGTCCAACACACTAGAAAGTAGAGCAAGGCTATATTTGGATGTGTGTACGTATGTCTAGAATCACTTAGTGTACGCTGCTTTTAGGAAGTCAGACACTTTTGTTGAATACATTGGAAGGCCATGAGTTTGGAATTGTGACATGTTCACATTCTTTGAAATTTCAGCTCTGTTTAACCTCATCCCTGTGGGTCTTCGAGTGGTGGCTATTCAAGGAGTTCAAACCAAGCTGTATTTGGCAATGAACAGCGAGGGATACTTGTACACCTCGGTGAGTCTTTGTGTGCATGTTTCTACAATTCTTGTTTTCATCTGATATGAAAGAAAAGGTATGCTCTTTTGATACAGATTTTGGTTTGGATGGAACTATATCAGTGGGAAGGACAAATCATTTTCTGGTAAACATTATAGTTCTTAATTAATCATTTAAAACTAGCATGGTCAATATAAAATCAACAATATGCCTAAAAGCTTTGCATACAATTTGCCAGTAGAATATTATGTACCATTAAATAGGGAGTCGGGCTTTGCAGTTGTGGGAAACAAAGCTGTTACTTGACTACATAACCCTATCTATCTCCCATTAGTCCTGAAGGAAATTTATGACATATCTCTCTTAGACCAATTCCAGAGCACAATGACTGCTTTGAGAAGTACTCTTCAGTATTCATTGTTAGTCTGTTCAGTTAGTGAATTGCCATCTGTTTCAATTTTTATTTTTTATTGAGTTATAAATTGTACAAATTTATGAGTACAGTGTGATAATTCAATATTTGCATACATTATATAATGATAAAATCAGGATAATAAATATTTCCATCCTTTTAAGCACATTTTAGTATTTTTGATTAACAGTCATATTTCTGATGTACAGTGTGCTATTTTAGAGATTTGTAATATATTGCCCAATCAGGATAATTATGTTTCATTTCTTTATCATTGGTCTGTGTGTAGAGAGATGGAGGCCATCCTTATTCTATTCATTCATATTAGATATATACTACCAATGCCATTTGTTTCTCAAGCATAACTTGGCCTTTTCCTACACATAAAATTCTTACTAGTGTTTATTCTAACAAGAATGGGAAGAGTGAAATCTGTAACTTTTTTAGGTATAGTGATAAACAGTATAGGTTACAGTTTAATGAATAATGTGTTACCAAATGGACTTTTTAAACAAGTACTTTATATTAAAATAGAATTTTAAAATGATATAGCCTAGAGTTATGATTTTGTTTTGTTTTGTTTTTCAAGACAGGGTTTCTCTGTCCAGCCCTGGCTGCATTGAAATTTCCCCTATAGACCAGGCTGGCCTTGAATGCAAAGAAATCTGCCTGCCTATGCCTCCCACTGGGATCAAATGTGTGTGGCAGTACTGTTCAACTAATTTGGGATTTTATTCCTATCACTAGATTTTGTTTCAGGTTATAAAGGATCATTAATACTGTTATTACTTATTTGAATCCCTGCATCAAACAGTCAATCAATCAGTCAATCAATCAATCAATGTAGAAAAACTTTAGGCTTTCAGAAATGGAAAATTTTGTTTATCAATCTGCCTCCTAGCTTTATAAAGAGGTCATTACTGATGATCAAAGTCTATTCTTCAAACTTCAGATAAAATAATCTGTATTTACTCTTGCTGTGTCTTGTTAGCTGAATTTCATCCAATGTCAGATATGTAAAAAACCTTGACAGACATGGTAGAAATCCTGCAATACCCTTGGTTTTAAGTGACCAAGACGGAAAAGAAAAGTGGGAGAACAACAAGCCCACAAAAGGTTATTCATCAGCAGGCACCTCAGACTCCGGGCACTTGTCAGCCTTTCGTCTATCTTGTTGCTTAAGACAAAAAAAAAAAAAAGATTTTACTCTCTTTGGTAAACTAAAATTTTGAATGCATTGCAAGCTTCCTGAAATCCATTGCTCTATCAATATAGTGACAGTGTTATAGGAACTTTTTTCTGTAATATAGCACAATTTTCTTGTACAATTTTCTTGTACAATTTTATTGTAACTGATCTCCTTTAGATCAACAGAGCCAAAATCAAAAGTAGGCTTTTAATATGAGAAATAATTTCTGCAACTAATATGCATGTAAAGAAATAGACTAATAAACATACTTGATAAAATAAAATGGGGAACACTCAATATTGTTTTTGTTAGGCTTCCTATTGCCATGGTAAGACACCATGCTAAAGGCAACTTATAAAAGGAAGAGTTTAATTGGGCTTACAGTTCCAGAGGGTTAGAGTCTATCTATGATGGTGGTGTGTAGGTGTGGTGACAGGTCACTGGACAAGCAGCTGAGTGCTCATATCTCACTTTACAAACAGGAAGCTGAGACACATTGGGAGTAGCATGAGTCTTTTGAAACCTCAAACCTCATCCCTAGTCACATACATCCTCCAAAAAGGCCACACTTCCTTATCCTTCTCAAATACTTTGTCACTAGGAGACCAAGTATTCAAACATATGACCCTATAAAGGCCATTTGCATTCCACCCCCTGGACCCTATGGGCTCATGGGCATACCATAATGTGAATTGCATTTAGTATAATATCAAAAGTCCCCATAGTCTTTCAGTCTCAACAGTGTCTAAAAGTGCAAAGTTTCTTCTGAGATTCAAGGCAATGTCATAATGGTAATGTCTTGCAAAATTTTTTTAAAAGGTAATTATATATTATATATTTCTAATATACAATGCCATAGAATATATATTCCAAAAGGGAGTGATGAGGCATAGTGAGGAAATGCTCAGTCAAAACCAAACCAAAACCCATCGGGGAAATCTCCAAATCCCATAGCTGCATGTCCATTACTGGTTATATGGCTTTGGCCTTCCCCCTACATGGCTGCCTGCAAGATATGTCTGACTCTCAGGCTGATTCCATTTCCCATGTACAGATCTCCCTGGCAGATATCCCATATCTCTAGCATGTCCAGAATCTGGGGAGTCTGCAATATAATCTAGGTTTCATTTCACACAATTACTTATCAGGGCCTTCATGTAGGAATGGCCAGGCCATACATTTCCTGGCTTCAAGGACTCTCTTAACTATGGAGGAAGAGTTGCCAATTGCTTTACTTCTGTATCATCTATGATTCTAGAGCCAGAATCAAATGGACAATACTGCTAAGTGTAGCTGCTTGCTTGTGATACAACTTGGCCCACTGAGTCACATTGGCTGTAGTTTTCCTTTGTTGCTGTTTTTGAGGAGCAAAAATTTCCTAAGGCCTTTTTTTCCTCACAAGTTGGAAGCCTAAATGGGTAGGGTGTTGCCTTGAAGGCCACCTGCCTGTATTCTTTAGTGCATCAGGCCTCTCCTTAATCTCATCTCTTTCAGCATAACCTTGGCTATAACAGTAAATTTTCCCGTGTTGGTTTTCTCTTCAAATTGCACTTGTATTTCTTTTTGCCCCACTTGATTTTCCATTATAAACCTGCTTAAAAGTTAATGATAATCATGATTAATAATAACTATGTAAAAGAGTCAATATTTGGCAATCTTGAAATCTCTACTACAAAAGAAATTACTTTACAATAATTTCAGAAATTTATTTTAGATTTAGCCTCAGAAAATTCTTAGGACAAAGGAAAATAACTACCACTTTTGCCACATCATCCCAAAAGATCTCTAACCTCGTTACAAATATTGCTTGCCTCTGAAACCCCTTGAAACAGGTGCCCATTGTTTGTATAATTCTCAGCATTACTGGTTTCCAAGTTCCTTCTAGGATAGCACATTAATCTCTACTTAAAGTATTCAGTCACTTTTCTAGTTCGAAATCTGAACTCCCACACATTCTTTTAAGGACCAGCATGGTCAGTTCTGTCATAACAGCCCCACTCTCAGCACTAACTTCTGTCTTAGTTACTTTTCTACTGCTATGATAAAACAATATGATGAAGGCAACTTCTGAAAGAAAGCATTTAATTGGGATTAATGGTTTAGAATTCGTGGTGGCAGAGGGAAGGTACTGCAGCTGGAGTAACAGCTGGGAGCTAGCATCTCAATCTGCAAGTTAAAGACAGAGAGGCTCACTTGGCATAATGTAAGACTTTTGAGACCCCAAAGCCACCCCCAGTGACACACCTCCTCCCACAAGGCCACATCGCCTAATCCTTCCTAAACAGTTCCACCAACTAGAGACCAGTATTCAAAAAACACCACATATATGTATTTCTTATTAAGGAAAAATAATCTTAAACAAGCAATTGCAGATCAGGGAAAGAAATTACATTCTAATTAAGGTGGACATATTTCTGGTTTATTCTGGTGCTAAATGTATGGTTGAAATATCCAAACTATTGTTTTCCAGGAATGAAAACTGAGTCCTCTACAGGATAAATGTTCTAATTCCTTCTATTACTTTGTATTGATTATGACTTGAGGTCTTTTCAACAAATTGATCACAATCCCCTCTAGAACTCTATTTTATTTTCATCATGTTTAAAATGTGATCTTCAGACCACAGTAGGACAGAATTCTATGACTTCGTAGCCAACTTACTTGATAAATAATTTAGGTAGGTAGACCATAAAGTTTCTGTCATAAGCATTCAACTTTACTGCTGAAGTACACAAGTAAACATAAGCAGTATAAAATGAGTGAATATCACTATATTCCAGTAACAGTTTATTTCCCCCAAACAGATACTGGGATAGAATTGGCTTATGGTTGTTCTTTTCCCATGTGTGGCCATGTTTTCCTTTCTCTGTTCCCCCAAATAGCTGTTCTTTACCTACTATTCCTTATATTTTGGATTTCCACAGATGAACTTGTGTTGTATTTTAATGGGAAAATAGAGTTCATTTGGCAAAGAATCCAATTAACTTATATATCACATGCAAACATGATACACTAGCATCTGTCTCTGCTTTCCTATTATTAAGCCCTTGCCTATTTGTAGAATATCCCTTCTTCTCTTGTTCAGTCTTCCCTTTACTTTGTACTTTAATCATCTTCTGTTCTACCTTGGGGATTCACCTTATACATTTTTAACTACTCCGTGTCTACTAGCTCAAGTTGTTTAGTTAACATTGATGAAACAAACAACCAGAACCAAACCAAAACACAAACACCTTTCAAAGCCTTTCCCAAGTTCTATGCCCCCAATGGTCTCCAGGTTCTTCAGATATCTGGACCTTCTCCTGCTTCTCTTCTTGTCTCTCCTTCTATCCCCTAGTGTGTAGTTTCAACTCATTTGAAACTGTTGTTTGCAAAATCCCCAAAGACTATCACATAGTAAACTTACAATTCTTGCTTTACTTCGCTTTTTCAAACTGTTGTCAGTACTGACTCTGCTGGAAACTCTGTCCTTTAGTTTTGGCAATATCATTAGATCTCCCAAAATTCCTTTTTTCTTTGTTGGCCATTTCTAAATAATAATATTTGGAAATCTTGAATTTTGCATATTTTCTCTACTTTTCTCATAGTGATAAGTACTACTTACATTCACACATAGATAGAAATGATGTCTCCACACACTGACTTTTTAACAAATTTGTGTGCTGGGGCTCAGAGGAGGGTCATCAGAGGTCATGAAAGAAAGGGAGAATTTGACTTTTGGCATTTCAGTTGATGGGAAAACTATTATACATGTGGAAATAAAAGAAAGTGGCAGATTTGGTGATTGATATACCAGAATGCAGATTTTTTTTTTTGCATTTCTGCTTTTGTATCCCATAATTCCATCCCAATTGAAATTTCTTTTCACCATTAAATAAAGTACCTCCATGTTATTGTCATAAAGGTAGCACTTTCCCTCACATGAGTAATCCTGGGATTCTTGTACTGTTCTCTCTTTCTCCACTTTTCTCTCTTGTTGCTATAGGAGTTTAGCCTCAAGTGGTAGTAAGAAGCCATTTGGGACCTTTATTTCATAGCATATTTGCTTTTAACCATAACATAACTAAGTGTTTCTGAAACCACAGGAAATCACCATTCACTGTGCATAAAGAAACATTTTCTTGCCTTTGGAGGGATTTTAAAACTAATAATAACGAGTTCCATATAAGAGTTTGAGAATTCTCAAAACTTCATAGCATAAATATTTCATAAAGTGAAGCTTTTGTAATAAATTTTTCAAATGCATTTGAAATATATATTAACTGTAAAAGCTCAAGAGTTTTAAATGAGAAAAATTGGTAATGTCTCAGTATTTATTTAATAGAATAGTAATAACTTATACTAGGCACAGATGGTAAGAATGCAAAGATAAATATTATTTGTTTTTTTAGTTTAGAATATTATAGAACTCATAGCAGCATCTTTATCTAATTACTCGTCTTTTATCAAAAGCAGTTGACAACTTTTGGAGTGCATAGTGTCACTTCCTGCAAAAATATATAGACAGAGATTTTGAAAGAAGGCTGGCTTTCCCATGTATCCAGTGATTTGTAGGCATGATATGACCACAACATGATTTGTGGTTTTTGGACTACCAAATCCAACCGTATGCAATAAAACAAATTTCTCTTAAGTTATCTTGTTTCATACCTTAGGCATTAGGCAGCCTATAATTATTGACTCCAGGGCTCTACCCCATTAGTCTGAATTGAGAGTACATGCTTTTTCTTGCTAATAGATTATTTACATAGACTTTAAATTTATCACATTTCTTCTCATATCACACAGAAATAGGCTAATATATCATTCACAGGACTCCATGATACATTTTCATTCAGAGGAATCACTATCAGAAATATTGAGAAATCAAGCCATACCAGCTATGCAGAAGCTAGGACAAAGGAGTATTATTTTCCCTTCTTCACACCCTAGATTTGCTTACCATTAAAGATAACTTCTACACCCAAGGACCAGGGAACATTGTGCAAGAAGTGAGAAGACTGTAGAACCAGAAGAACAGTAAGTCTGCGGTGAAATTGTGTCTACTAAAATTGATAGGGAAGCTACATCCACGGACTCTTGCCATCATGACTGCTTAAACAAGGCCTGAGATAGTACAAAAACAATAGACTTGCTAATATGGATAGGGAAGAGTTCATGGGGCTCCATCGTTTGGCAAAGAACTGCAAGCAACTAAGAAGTAATGAGAGCACAAGAAATAGTCTTCTTCAGGGGTAAATAGACTGAGCAGGTTGTATTTGTATATTTAGGCATATACAGTTATATATGGGTATAACATACAAATATGTAACTAAGGAGAATATGGCTATGATTTTGAGAGGGAACAAGAGGTTATACTTAGGAAGGGATGAGGGAGAAAAGGGAGAGGGGAAATGATATGTTTTACTTGTTTTAAAATTAAATGTCATATGCTTTAATATAATTTTAGTGTAAGATCAAATGCATTAGTTACAGTATCATAATTTTATGATTTTGCATCACCCATCACAAGATTTTATCCATTCTGAAATTATTTAAACATTGCTATTTTAACCAACCTAAATATTATAAAATGTTTAAGGATGGAAATGTTAACTAGTATAATTTGATTAGAATACATTACACAAATGTCAAATGTCATACTGTACTATATATTTGGTAAAATTAAAATGATAAAAGTAAACGTAAATGGTAAGTGGAATATGTGTCCATGTGACATAGCCTCAAACATATTACTTTTACAGCTACATTTGATTATTGATATGTGTGCATATGTATGAATATTGTTGTATATCATGCATTGTATGCTGTACCCCCAGTAACCTTTCCTGTTCCTCTTGTCTTCTCATTAGTATGCTCCCTCCTTTCTTTTCCCCCAAATAATCTACCTTCTACTTTTATGTCATATACGATATTTGGCAACCTCCCAATAGTGATATAGTAGTATAGCTATAGTTTTATTTGTAGTGTTGTAAAGAAGTGCCACACTGATTCCCATGGTGGCTACAGTAGTTTATAGTCTTGATGACCTTAGAATCCTGCAGCTTATACACTCAACAACTCTAATTATGAGACCTTTGGCCTTTTTAGATCTAGTATACACGCATTCTCTATCCATTGGCCTTCCTAATCTCATGGCCATACCATTGGACATTTTAATAGATCAAATCATTGACTATTCTATTAGTTCTCTTTTTCATCTTTCCTTCTTTATTTTTTGACTGTACATATATGTGTATGTATGTGCTCCTTTGTGCAGATGCATGTGTATATCAAGGTCAAAGGTGAACATTAAGCTCACTGACTCAGCTAAACTGACAGGCCATTGGCTCCAGGGATCTATCAGCTTATCTCTGCCTCTGGTACCTGTCTTTTTTTTTCTTTTTTTTTTTTCATTCATCTATTAATTGATTTACTTTACATTCTGATAAGAACTTCCCCTCCCTCCTCTCTTCCCAGTCCCTCCCTCTCACCTCTGTTTCTCTTAAGCCCCCCTTTTCTCCTTAGAGAAGGGAAGACCTCCCACGGATATCAACCCACCTTGGCATATCAAGTTGTAGTAGGACTGGGCACACCTTCTTCCATTGAGGTTAGACAAGGCCTTCCAGTTAGGGGAAAGGAATTCAAAGGTGGGCAACAGAGGCAGAGACAGTTCCTGCTCCTGCTCCATATGAGGACTAAGCTACACATCTGCAAACAGGAGGCTAGCATAACTGTCGTTTGAGAGGCTTCACCCAGGAGCTGATGGAAACCGGCGCCTGTCTTTTTATATGGATAATGGGCATTTTTAACTCAAGTTCTCATGCTCCACAGCAGACTGTCACAACTAAGCAATATCCTCATCCTCAGCCCTTTGCCTTCCTCTTCTTCTTAAAAACCAGCTTTGTTAGCATATAGCTTCTAGACCATAAAATTATTTATTTAGAGTGTGTCATTCAATAGTTTTTCACATATTAACAGTTGTACCACCATCATTGATATTTAATTCTAGAAGATATTATTGGCATGAACGATAAAATATACCAATTAGCAGGCGTACCCCAATCCCTTCCTACATTCCTTGGTAACTGCTAATCTTTTTTTCTCTCTACACATCTACCTCTTTTAGGTAATTCATATAAATTCAATTAGAGCATATAATTCTTTTTGATTGGGTTCTATCATTTAACCTAAACTGCTTTGATTAATGCAAATGATTTACTTTTTAATACATAATAGTTGACTGGCTTTATAAGACTCTAAGAAAATTGGATAGATTAACACTTACACAAAGAACTACACATGCCTTTTACTCACATTAGCTTTACCTCAATTGATTTATCATCCATTCTATTTATGTCACTATCTATCATGTATCTGTGTCAAAAATTCTTTCTCTCGTACTTTGGGGCCACTTAAGAATATGTAACCCCAGAACAAGGTTGGAGATGAAAGGCAGGCACAATAGGATGCCCCAATGTACTTACTAGCCAGGCAATCTAGTTGAAATACCAAACTCCATGGTCAATGAGAGACCCTGTCTCAAAAAATAAAGTGGAGAGTGATAGAAAAAGATACACAAAGTCAACCTTTGGCTTCTACTTGCATACCCATGGGCAAGCACACCCCACTCTACATATATAAACACTACACTCACAATCTTAATAAACACAAATAAATTTGAAATAATTTACATCTTACTGCAAAGTAATTCAGTGTTTATTTAGTAAGAGTAGTTGCAGTTTCTTAGATAACACAACGAAGTATATTTCTCAAGGTCAGTAACTTAACATAAACACAATATTATAATATTTTATTTCACCAGTTTTCAATTTTCCAATTTTGTGAATTGACAGATACGTTCATTATAGCATTTTATCTTTAGAATAGGATCTAGTTTTGAATAACAGACTGTGCTAAGCTGTCATGTTCCTGTAGTATCCTCTGAACTAGGTTATTTCCAGTCTTTTTATTTGACAATACTGGTGGATTTTTTTCTAGCCTATGACCTAATTTTAGTGATATAAATTGACATCTCTAGTGCATATACTAATGCCAAAGTATTAAAATCTACACAAATTCATTGATCAATTACGAGAGCAACTAAGCCACTCCTAGAAATTTTATGAACATGGAAAATGTTTGGATTATCTCAAAGCTGTATAGCATCAACTGGATATAGTGTAAAGTCTAGGGTTATTATCATAGAGGACTACAAATTTAGTAAGAAAAAAAAAGCACTGTAGAACACTGCTTTAATCATTAGAGTTCTTTGATGAACTGACATTGTCTGAATCATAAAAGGGAATCGATTGGAAATCATTGTCAGCAGAAGAAGATGATGATCAAGTTAAAGTGTGAAACCAAAGAGAGTGGGTACAAAGAAATATTATCTTCTGGTTGTAACTTTTGTGGCCGGTAAGATGGTGCAGTAGGTAAAGGCATTTGTTGCCAAGCCTAATGATTGGAATTAAACCGTCTGAATCTACACGGTCAAAAGAGAGTATGGGCATGGGCCACTGGAAGTTGGCCTCTGACCTCCATATATGCACTATGGGCTATGGCCCTTTCTTCCCCCACAATAATAAATACATTCAAAACTATGACTTCTTATTTGTATACTTTACTTAATTAATATTTATTACATTTTTATTTAGTATAAAATTGCAGAAGTTTTAATTGTCAAGAATTAAGTTCCCAGAATCAGTGCATATGTTAAAAAGCTATGATCAGATAATATATATGTAAGCAATCATACATTTTTATGGGTGCTTTTTGTTCAGACGAAAGGATTTTAATATTATAAGGGTAATTATACAGACACATTTCTGAGTCATATCTTTTGGAATGCAAATTCTAAAACATGAGATTATTTTAAAGGAAGAAAAGCATCATTTCAAGACCAAGATAATATCCCAATTGACAATTGTTTTACCTGTTTACTATTCTTTGTAGTGCTAAGATTTTCATTAAAATATAAAAGAAAAGTCATTTGTATTTGAACATCTTTTCATGGTCTATAGTAAAAAAAAAATAGCCAAAGCTGGTTAGTTACTCAGGGTAAAAAACAAAACAAAACAAAACAAAAAAAAAACGGTATTTCTGTTCTTAAGTGTGAAAATGACAGAGGATGATCATTTCTCCAAAATAAGAAAGATAGTAGCGGTGGTAGCTAAGGACACAGAGAGGTGCTGTCTCTGTGATCTGGTTCTGAGACCAACTTGGCAAAGTCATCTAACTTGGAAGTCATAGGGCACGGTTCTAACTCTGAGGTAAAGTCATTTTTGTAGGGAAACACCATTTATCTTGAAACAAAAATGTAAAATAATTGTCAAGAAATACAAAAAAGAATCCTAACATGTAAAGTCAGATGTGAAGAGGTTGCTTTTTTCCCCACCTCTATCTCTCTCATACACAAAAGACTAATGGATAAACCAAACTCCTTCTGTTGTTATGATGACACTAGCTTATGTTTGAATCCCTATATACTAAGCTTTTAATATATAACCTACACTGAACATTTGGAGATTGCTCTAGCAGTATTCTCAGTAAAGTATAATAAATGCATGGAAGAGAACAAATGATTTTTATTACTATTTTATGGTAATATACCATGAATAGCATGAAAACATTATTCAATAAAGGCGTTATTTTAGTCCTTATATTATTGATTTTAATCCCCGACAGTGGGATAGGAAAGAGATAATAACTCACTAACACACTTTTTCATGCTGTTCTTATTTCTATGAAGCCTGTGCTTTGAAATAGTTTGCTTCTAAATTCTGTACATATTAGTTAGTAATTGATTTCCCGCCTACTCCACCCTTAGCCTTATATCTCTGTCTAGTGAAAGCACATTTTGATGTGCATTCATTGATACAATCCATGTATGTGCAAAATAAAATATAAAGGCCAATTATATGATTTATGGAAAGTCTATTCACATATTTTAAATATGTTAAAGGACCACATTATTGTCCATTGTTAATTTATTTAAGGGTAAAAATTTCAAAATTATCTAAGTCAGTGCATTATTGAGACACAAGGAAAAACCTGAAGGGTTTCATTGTGTGCCAGGCTTCAAGGGAATTATGAGTTCTGAAGAGAGAAACTTTAAATAAAAACATTTCTCTGATCATTATAATAGCTGTAACCAAGGTTAATAACTGGCAAACCCCTGACTAATACATTAAATATGTTTTTGCTTGAGCCGAATATGTCTAGAGATGGCACGTCTGTGCAAACATTCTGATTAAGTTATTCGTCAGATACTCTGATGCTAACTACTTTTGACAACCCTGGAAGTAGAACAACAGGGAAAACCTCAATTGATTTCTTGGATGGATTTTTGCATTTAGCCAGTAGCAATAATGCATAATCCCCCCTTTCATAAGGGCATCAGATATTCATAGAAATTCTGGCTTAGCACATAACAAGAATAGTTAAAATTAGAAATGACACTCATTTTTACCCAGGAAAAATATTTTCATAAAGATATGGAAGTCAAGTGTGCATAACAATTCTAAATATTACTATTTAGAATGCAAAACTAGAGAGGATGACACACGTTTGACAGTATACAAACTGATCCATAAAACTTTTATAATTGGGAATGAGACATTAGACAATGAAAATGATAACAGAGAAATGAAATTTAAAAAGGTAAATGTATATTATCTATGGCATTGTCTGTAATGCCCACCCCCCAAAAAATCTATGCATAGCAAGTTAGTTGACCTGCCCTGCTCATAAAATCAAGGCTACTACAACAGTCCTTAGATGTTTGGTAGTTGGCTTATAAAAGATTTCTTTTAAGATGCTATATAAAGTACTCCTTTACTCCTTTGTTCCTGCCCATAAAATAGTGTTGGGTAACTATAACAAAAGTTTTCATGCAAAAAGCCTCTGAAGAAAATAGAGCCTAGGGGAGTTTAGAAGCTGAGTTTTCCTGTTTTCTCTCATAACCTTTGAAGCAGAGAATCCTTAAAAAAGTGTTTTCATTTCCCTACTCTCAGAGAACCTAGTCACATATCTAATGCCCTGATGAACCCAAAACATGGAACAATGGTCCAGTTGCTTTTGTATTTTTAAAAGAGTATTTTATTTCTTACTGGAGAATTTCATACATTGTATTTTAGTCATATTCACCCTCCCACCGAACTCTTTTCAGATTCTTCCTTCCCTTCCCACTCCACTCTGTATCTGGTGATTTTCTGTTTGTTGTTTGTTTTGTTTTGTTTTGTTTTAATTACATCATAGCCACTGTGTGTTGCCCAAATATTCTTGGATGTGTAGCCACTGAAGTATAATCTATCTATCAATGGTATCATTCTAAGAGAAAACTGATCCTTATTCTCCCACAATCTAAGAACTGCCAATAGCTTCTCAGCTAAGGATGGGGTAGAGTGCCCTATTCCCCAGGCCATGCTAGGATTTGGTCCTTATAGAACTTTTTATGGTCAATCAATTATCAAATGCCTGTCAAGTCCCTATAAGTACTAAGCACCCCAAAATGGCACCACAGTGATCCAAACAGATGATGTTTGGAGTTTATAATATACATAATGAAGTTCATACTAAGTTCTGAGCTCTAATTATTAATAGATTATCTACTAGGGGAAGGATTAGCATGAATTGTTTCATCTCCAACTTCCCAGTAAGATCGGCACTACTATTTTTAGCACAAGATACACTGTAAAAAAAAATTGCTTGTACAGAAACAGTTTGAATGCCTTTGAGGCTGGAGCTAGATAAGCATGTATGATTATGGAAGTCTACCAGTTGTCCCAAACAATGCTTACTGTTTATACAGCACAACAGTCTCCAGTGGATCATAATAGGACCATGTCTATATGTAATGATGCAGTACAGTTGAACATGACAGAAGAATGCTCTTCCAATATAGCAAGATATGACATTACTTGAAGTTGTTTGAAAGTTCTGTGGCTCTTTTAAAAATATGTTTCACTTTGAAAGCACAATTAGATTATAGTTGGTCCCCAATAACTAAAACTTTTAGCTATAGGAGAGTCCATTTCCCTTTGGACAGTGACATGGAGCTTGTTTTTCCTACATTTTTTCTGTGATCTTTTTTTCTTCATAAATGGGCATAGCAAAGAGAAACAGTGCTGACCCATAGATATAGTTTTATGGAGCTATAATAGTCAAGATGCATTAACACATAGTATATTGAGTAAAAGAAAGAATACAATTTTTCTGTTTTTTGTTATAGCAGAATTAACATTGACTTTCATGAGTGATGAGGCAACACAGCAGAATTTTGACCCTTCTGTTTTCTCTTGCTTCACCTTTAGAATTCTTATGCACATCTGACTTTTCCAAACCCTTAAGATTATTTATGACTTCCCTTTGAGTAGAAGGGTGGCTAGTACTACAAAAAACAAGTAGATTTAAACCATATTTATTAAAACTATTTTTTATATTTAAAACCCTAAAATCCTTCTCAGTGGGGAAAACATCTGGCTAGTTCATGATTCTTTTGTACTTTTCTCTTCTCGAATGGAAGTATTAGCTCATAAAATGTTCCAATAAGGCTATCATTGAAACATTTAAATGTCACCAGGGATTTTGAATCTAACAGGTTTTAAGTTGTATATAACAGGCTCAGCAAACATTTTGACAGCTAGTGGTTCTGAAATTTAACCTCAAGAAGTAGAACAGCAGAACTGTGCTGGGTGGTTTTCTACAGCCCTACACTTAGCTACTTCTGTCAACACAGCTCTTTGGTATAGCACTCAAGTTGCTTTATGTATGCCTCTCAATCTTTTGAAGCAAGGCGTTTTTCCACTCCATAATTCATACTTTGATTCACCATTCTGACCTTGTAGCACCTGTCTTTAACCTATGAACTGAACTGTTTTTTAATTATTTATTTATTTGTATAATTATTTGTTTTATGTGTACATGCCTGTGCTTGAGTGTATGTATGTGCACCATTTGCATGCAGTGCCAGTTCTAGTCAGAAGAGGGCATCAGATCTCCCAGAACTGGAGTTACAGGTGTTTGTAAGCCACCATGTAGATGATGAGAGCCAAACTTGGCACTTTTGTAGAAGCAGTAAATGCTTTTAAAGCACTGACTCATCTTTCTGGCCCCAAATGTCTGAATTTCAATGATGCTAGCGAAGCTTCAGTGTGGAGGGATGTATTGCTTTGTTTTCTAGTGTCTATTTTATTATTCTGGCACTTTTGTGTTAACACGAGTCATTCGTGATCCTTTCTGTCAGGGAAGCAACCATCATCCTTTTTTTCGGAGCTTGCACATGGGATCTATAAAACACTATCTACAAAGCATGGTTAGTTATATAATTGTATAAAATCAATACATGACAAATTCAAACAAACAAGTGAAGGATAAAAGTAGTCAAAAAATGTAGGAATCGTAGATTTGCCGACACAATTCCGGATGTGATTTGTTTCAGACCTAGTTATTTTTGATAGCTAGGACCCTTTTAGTTGTGGTAGTAACAGGGAGCCAAGATGAAAGTGAAACACAATTTCTATCACATTTTCTTTTTAGCAATCTATAACATTCTAACAAGCCTGAGAGTACTAGGCTCAGGCTCCACTCTCTGGGTTAAACAATGTGAAAACTTTTGGCCCATTGCCCTGTCATTCCTGTCACACTTTTGCAATTAAAGACTGCAGGAAGTTAGGTGAGTGTATAGAGAAGATAGTATGATGGCAGCTATTTTCAACTATGCTCCCAGTGCATTTCTCAAAACTGATATTAATCATGTACACGTCTTTGAAGTATTTTTAAATGATTTGGTTTCATACATAAGATCAAATTGTCCTGTTTATTTAGCATTTTTCGGCATATTTGACAAAACATTTCTGGTCAGTCTCCCATTTGGAAAAGTAACCACCTATGACATTTGTCAGAATTATTGTAAACTCCCTTCTTTTAAAAGCCAGAAACATAACAGGATCTGGTTGTGGCTATGGGAGGTTGTAGGCTATTAGGAGTGCTGACAATAAAATCATTTGAAAGAAGATGGATAGTGACTTGGTTTGCTTTTTTCCTTGCTCTTACTGCTCATGTGTGATTGTGTTTTATTAATATCCCCTGAAATATTACTATGCACCAATGAGTAATGACTTAAGCTTCATTTACATACAGTCTAGTCTTTTTCTAAGCATAGCTAATTCAAGCATATGTGTAATTTACACAATTTGAGTCATTCCTTAACATTATAGAATTTTCTTTGCTAAGTATATTGATAACAGCAAATCTATCTAAAATGCAGTAAATGTGAAAAAAAACTCTAATAAGGCATCAGTGGCACTGGTAACATTAAGAGCTCACTGTATGGGAGGTGTCATATGAAAATGAGATTTTAAAGCACCATCTTATTCAATACGTAGCATCTGACACTTGAGCATGTTTTTCTTTTTAATGTTATAGCTGCCTCATTGTGACAGACCTCAAAATCTTAGCATATTTTCAAGTAAGAGGAAATGAAAATAAGGCCCACTGTGAAAAACCTGGAAAGTATCACAAAGGAAGTAGGTCATTTCTGGCACATTAGTTAATTATGTCACAAATTTCTTCATTATGTTTCCTTATCATTTTATAAGGACAATTGCCCCTTTTACATGTTGTCAGCATTTCTGTTCTCAGTGAATCAGTGAGTAAATGAGCTAGGCTGAAAATGAGAATATAAATGTGACCAAACAAATATCTTCACTGTGTCTGTAAACATTTGTTGGAGCATCAGAAAACACCTTGAAACAGATCATGATCACTTTTGCATTAACTTTTGTCCTCTCTTAGATGCTATAATTAACCTTTGCTCTTAAAAGGTAGCAGGAAGACAGTGAAAATAACATTTTTGTTAGGATGTTTTCCAAATTCAGATGGAATGCAGAGTTTGTATTCTATGATATTTTAGTGAACCATTATTTGCTTTTATTATGGCCACCAAACCCATTACCATCTCTTCAGGGAGCAATGTCTTACTCTGCATAATGAGGAAGTTGCTCTTCTGAGAAGCACCATGCAGAACTGCTAGAAACAGAGTCCATGGTGGGTTAAAAGTTCATTCGAGACCCTGATATAAATGTTTTCATATATGGAAAGATCTCATTTCAGAGTTTAGTTTACGGCATGACACAGAAAATTTGCTACTCTAAACAGAGTTCCCATTTTAAGTTTGCCCCACCTTGAGATTTTTAGTGAAGGATTTTAAAGACTGTCCAGTGCTTTAGTATGAAGATGCGATATTTGATATAACAGTTTATACACTAAAAATAATACTGCTTCCATTATATCAAGTCACAGTATGCCCATTTGCTTGCCATGTGATCACAAAATCCTGCTGCATTTAATCTGAAAATTTGCACTGTTCAGTATATGCACAGTCCAAAAAGGTCTAAATGTTATGGAAACAACAAATAAAAAGCATAGTTTGAAATTAATTCTGTGCAATTTTTCATCTGTGGCACTTTTATTATTGTGTGGGTTCACATTGAAAGACTTTATTCCTTAGAGATGCTGTAAGTAAAGCACCTTTCTGTTTTAAGCTCTGCTGTCTATGAAAGCATTTTTAAGTAGTTCTCTTGAAAGATACACAAGCTTACTGTTGGTTCTTGGTAACTGTGAATCATGTACAGACTCCATAAGATATTGAAACAGATTGGTATCATTTTCATAGGTCTTAGAAACAAATTGTCATGATATTTCCAGGGACCCCAATGCAATTAGATATATTTTTGCCATCTTACATAATTGAAGGAAAAGGTGTTCCTCTAGACAAGTTTGGCTTGTTTGAAACTAATTTTTCTTTTCTTTTAAAAATTTATTTATTTTAATTAACTAATTAATTAATTCTCTTTACATCCCAATTGTAGCCCCTCCCTCCTCTCCTTCCAGTCCCTGACCTTCTTTCTTTCCCATACCCTTCTCCCCTACTCCTCAGATAAGGGCAAACCCCACCCCATGAATCCACACCAGCAAATTAAGTTGCATCAGGACTGAGAGCATCTTCTACCACCATGTCCTGGCTAGACAGAGGCAGCCCTACCAGGGGCAAGTGAGCAAAAAGCATGCAAGAAAGTCCATGGGGTCTCTCTGTAGCCATCGAAGGCTTCAAACTCATCGTCCTCCTTCTGCCTCTGCCTCCCAGCTACTGGGCTTGCATGTGTTTGCTTAATGCTTTGCTCTAGACAATTTTCTTGTATCTGTGCATGCTAAATGCATTTCTATACAAGCAACACTTTCTTCTGAGGTGACATTATGAATTCCAGTGAGATAGGATTTCTTGTGGGGGTTTTCTTTATTATTTGCTTCCAAATTTTTCTGCATTCATTTTGTGTGTTTCCAAAATGGTAAAGTCACCACCCACGTTTATTCAGTAGAGGTTAGATTGTATCTTTAAGTTCCTATCTTGTTTGGATTTAATTAGTCCATTATAAATGTAGAAATTATAAAGAGTGCCAAGTAATGCTTTTTGTTATGCTTTATGTTCAGAAAAGACTGCAAGACCATTACAGCACCTCACCGTATGTTTGCTTTCAGAGTACGATGTGGATGCTATTTTTGCACATATCTTGCTTCCAAATGATTCTTGCATGTAGAACTGTCATTTCATTAACTATACTTTAAGTTATTTGAAGATGAGAATAGCAGCTTATTTTATATTTTCTTGTGTATCAATTTCATTATCAAGTGCCTAGTACATATTCTACAATTATATAGCAAACAAAAGAACAAATTTGACTGCGTGAGAGGCCAACAATTGAGAAGACATGAATGATTTCTCTAATATAGTAAGAAAAGGCTTAATATAAATATGATTGTTTAGTAAAGAGCTATTTGGAAGTGCAAATGAATTTTTTCATTGTGGCTGCATGTACTTTTGCCCATCTCATTTTTTTGTTATGTATTTCATGTAAGCCAAGACTTTAACATTTATTCCAAAAAAGGGAATGAACAAAATGCTGTTTCATTAAACATGTCTTTTTTCTGTTTATGAGAATCACTAGCTGAACACTGTTGTATTGGCAGTGACAATGCAGGCATACTGAGATCTAGGAATGCAGCTTTCAATGTAGGAACGAGTTCAGGAATGTGAGCAGTTCTCTTCTTTTGTCATCTTGCCTATTGCCTTAAATAGTAAGCAATGCTGTTGATTTGTTTCTGTAGTTCCTTGTCTTTTTTTTTAAGGAACTAATGACTCAACTTTGCATTCATTGCAGATTTTTAAATAAGATTCACAGCACGGAGGTTGAGGAGAGCATGGATGTGTTGTGCTCTTTAGTCTTTGGAGCCATGTTATCATCTTAAAAGTAGATGTGACAAACCTAGAAGAAATGACCTTCCATTATTAGCTACTCTCAATCAGCACAGTGCTATAGATTTCTATGAAATCTTTCACAGTAGTATCCTTTTGCTTTTTTCTGCCTTCAATTATCTGGTTTATTTATATAAATGTATCATTAGGTCTCTACTAGAGACATAATTGGTTTTGACCATTAAAAGATGATTGCCTGCAGTTAATGGTCCCGCTCTTCATCCCACAGAATAATGGAAAATGTCACATTTCAGTGTTCTGTGACTCATTACAAGAAATGAATGCGTGAATGGTGTCAAAACACAGCAACTTGCTGTATGTAAATTACAAGGTACATAACTAGATATTTCTAAACTGGAAATATTTGTTATATAGGCTTGTAAATACACTTTTCTGTGCCCTTAGTTATTACATCATGTAATGAGGGTTCAGTCTGTATTCTTGCCTCTGGATAATGGTTCAGGAAGCAAACCAAGTGACCTTCAGTCAGAGCTGTAATTATTCCATGCAAGAGAAAATTTATGGTTTCCTTCTCTGTTAATATCAGGTTTTTGTTTCCTTGAGCCTGTTTAGTTTCCCCCATAGTGCAGTCTTCCAAACATTTGTTATTTCTCCTTTCATGCAATTTGAATTAATGTGGGTGATTGTGGTAGTTAGAGGCTTTTTGCTCCTAGTTAGTAATTATCCAATCTATAGTTTCATGCCAAACTTAGTGCAGTGGAAATAGGAAAGTTGAGACTTCTCAGAAGAAATCTTGATATAATTGACTACATGTGATATGTAGGCATAGATAGGATTAAAATAAATTTACCCCCAAACATCCACAGATCTATGTTAGGAGATTTTAGTAATGCAACTACAAAATGTCAGTAAGCCTCTGGTATATTCATGGGAATCTTGTCTCTTTTATGAATTTATCATGTCACAACTGCTGAGAATTTCCATTGGCAAGAAAGTATGCTTGGGAGTTCTTCAGAGAAATAGTTAGCAGATAAAACATCTAAGCTTTGGTGATCTAAAATGATAGGAAGTGCTAAAGCACAGGGTTTGACTTCGTTTTGCTTAACTACTTCTTTACATTTTATTTTATTGTGTATCAAATATACTGATCTTTGGGGTTTTTGAAAGGCTAAACCCAAACAGTTCTTTGCTGTGCTCTCATAGATGAGCTAGGAAAAAACCATATTTCATGCACTCCTTTTTATAAGTCTCTAAAAGGCTTTGAAGTTAAAGAAAACTTTTAAACAATAGTATCTATCATAAAATTTCTATTCCAGCACAAATGTATTTTAGAGAAACAGTGAGATTAATGTGCCTGGGTTAATCCTGTAAAAATAAGCTTGACAATGAGGGATTTGTGTAATTCTCTTGGTAACTATGAGGCTTAGCATCCATTTAATTGCAGGATGATATGGAGAGATATTGTGATGGTGCTCAACTATTTGTACTTATTGACTGGGACCACCTATCTTGACTGCATAGCTTCTGGCAGTACCGTGAACATGACAATGCATGAAATCTTCCATCTCGTTGTCTAGAGGTACCCAGGGGAAGTGATTCTTGTGGTAGCTATGACCAGCTTTGATTTTCATATATTTAGGTTTATAGGAAATAGGATACAGAGCCACCCAGTCCCTGAAACCCAGCACAAGCATCACAAGCTCCATAATGCTGGCCTTGAGCAAGTTACTTTAATTTATGAACTTCAAAAATTAAATTTTATTTAGCCCTAAAATGCATTAAGATTAATTTTGTGAGCTATCTATCAAATCTAATGTTCAATAAATACCTAGGTCCCTACCATTGATGTTGAATGAACACTGAACTAAGGATATCTTTTCTAATAAATGTTCTGAAAAACTTTAGAATTAACTAAGAAGTGTGGCTTATGGAAAGGCATTGATTTTTAGACCATTTAAAATGAAACATTTTATAAAGACAAGTATCTCTTGTGGGTGCTTTGCTCCCCAGGTGTATTTGGTTGAGTGTACTTCTTTGTTCGTTATAGACTGAAAGCTCTTCTAAGTTAAATTAGCTCAGAATTTCCATGGCTCACTGGCTTAGCATTAAAAATACATTGTTCAATATTCCAGCATGAAGAGGGGAGTTGGACATGAATTCCCACTGCTAACCAAGGAGCTATTGGCAAACTGCTAGCTGCTGGGAAAGAAGAGTCAGGTTTTTTTCTAAGAGCATCACCCCTGATAAGTAAAGCTTGCTACAGTGGAAGTGGAAGGTCACTTATTCAAGAATATTTGGGCACCACAATTGCCATTGATGGGAAAGCACGCAGGCGCACACACACACACACACACACACACACACACACACACACACACACACACACGGGGAATGGGGGAGGGAGGGAGGGAGGGAGGGAGAGAAAGAGAGAGAGAGAGAGAGAGAGAGAGAGAGAGAGAGAGAGAGAGAGAGACAGAGACAGAGAGAGACAGAGAGACAGAGAGACAGAGACAGAGACAGAGACAGAGACAGAGACAGAGCAGAGACAGAGACAGAGACAGAGAGAAGCACACCCACAGGCACACATACAGACACACTCATACAAACAAATACTCACACAATTGGATGGCAATGGAAAAGACATCCAGGAAGATTAGGGAAAGAGAGAAAATATGATCAAAACATGAGAAATTATCAAAGAACTAATAAAATAATGTAAAAATATAGGATCCTGTGAAAATATACAAAATAGAGCATTGTGATTGTGATAGGCCCATGATTGTAGTTTCCCCTTTCTCTTGTATGGACCTTACAATCTTTGTAAATGGTACTTATCAATTATCTAGAGGGGACAAAGAATGCATAAAACCTACTAAAGTATTATTATTCACACCAAGAGATAATTCATTTGAATGCTATTTTTATTTCCTGAATCATTATTGAATATTTCAACACTAGTCCTCTATTCTGTTTTGAAGAGATGTCTTATCAGTACATGAATACAACAGCCAGTACATAATAAAGTATGAAAATCTCACTGTAAAAAGATGAACACAATTTGTACATATTTTAAAATATTGATCATATTCCTACTTATTTAAAATTATGATTGGCTGATTTATGGGAATTCTTTATAAAGAAATGATGACTATTCCCACAAGGCTAATCTATTTTTGAGTTCAGATAATGTTGCCATGCACCCTTTATAACTATAAGTATATATACGTGTGTGTGTGTGTGTGTGTGTGTGTGTGTGTGTGTGTGTGTGTGTGTGGTAAATTGGAAGTTTGGAGAAAGAACTAAGGATCTACAATAGAAATTTTAATGTGCTTTCCAAATGTACTAATGTTGTCCAGCTTAGCAGAGTGTGTGGGTTTGATAGTAAAAGAACTATGCAGGAGAGGATTTAATGTATCTTAAAAAGTTTAATGAAGGAAAGTGTTTTTTCAGCTTTTCCTTCTTTATGTCTTTTTCTACGGCCTAATGTTCAGTCAAATCCTGTAATCTCACTGCAGATTGAAAACACTTTTACTCCTTCAGAGTAGTTCATTTTCATCTGGAGCAAACTCCTTAATTAAGAATGCTTTTTAGCAAACATCAACTCTTTTCTGTATTACACTGGAGAAATCAGAATTGCTAAAAATGAAAATGAAAGGGCACAATAACAGTAGAGTTACCTATTGTAGGTGGCACTCAGAACTCATCTTTAGGTTTCCATTTTCTAAAAAAAGATGCACATACTGCAAAATACTCATATGGTTACCATCACAGGGATGGATCATAAACCGTCTTTATTTTTATATCTTTATTAGTTCCATATCTTCACTGTTCTCCCATAACTTAGGGGGCCCAGTACCCAGAATGTCACTTGCATGCACCACTGATTCCATTTTGCCTGTCTCTCATCATCATGAACCCACAGCCGGTGCTAGTTAAATCCACCTCTGTGGCAACTCTGAATATATACTGGTGTTACTACAGTATCTGTTATCATTGATAGGGCAAATAAAGGAAACTGTTCAGAGGGTGGAGGGCTTTATGCATGTTCCCATATGGAAAAAGACCTTAGAACAGTGCCTGCCACTTACTAAGAGCTCAGTCATACCCCCTTATCCTCTAATTCCTCCTCGTTCCTTCTTCTTTTCCTATTATTATGCCAAATTCTACAGGTAAATGACTGTTGCTTATTTTATACTTGATTTCTTTTGAAGTACTGAGCATTTCCTTGCTTCTCTCATGCACAGATTTGCTTTCCAGCAGCAACATGACAGATGTAGAGTTCCCACAGATGTGGAGTTAAGGAGGAGCTGGGGAGATTCATAATGGTGGGAAGCACAGAATGTAAAATCAACTGTGTATGAGACAGTGACGGCCAGAAGGTCTGGGTACCTTGGTCACCTCTCCATAGCTACTTGCCCACTGATATTTCTGTCCTCATGCTCTGTCTTGTTTTGTCTTCTGGATCTATGTCCTTTTTCCTATATAATGTGAGCCTTTCCATTGCTGCCCAAGATTCAACTCCATTTTATCAGTTCAGAAATTGTTCAGATCATCTCAGTCTCATCAACTTTGCTTCTCTATCATTCCATTCCTCCCATTATCATGCACCAATATTAGTTGCTCCTATTTACAAAACAAAATTGTTCAGTGTATTGCACACTTCACCAGGCTTACACTCCATTTGTGCAGGAAAACCTTTCAGAGAAATATATACCACTTGTTTTTACCTCATATCCTCCCACTCTCTTCTATTCAGGTTCCCCCCCCCCCCCACCATCCTTGTCAGTTGCTTGTTTGAAGGTCACACATTACCGTTACTTTTCTAAATATAATATCTGGTGCCTGTACCTGCTCCCATAGACAAGATGGGAGGCCAGCACTCTTTTGTCCTTAAATCATTGTTTTCCCATGGCTTCTAGAACACCACATGTCTCATTTATATTAAAGATCGATAGCATAATCAACTACTGCTAAGCATCAAGTGTACCTTTATAAGTAAGTTATGTGCTTTATAAAGAAGGTATACCTTTCTAACACCCTCTTGGAGGTTGGTATTGGTATCCCATGTGCTGTAACTAAAGATGTGTGATGAATCTTGTATTCTGTTTATGCATATACACCACACACAACTTGCCTATCACTAAAATAAGAATGATGAAAAGGCATAGTCTCATAAAGTATTTTTAAATAGGTAATCACGTTTGTTTCACAGAGAAGTTCAAATTATGTTAACTCTTGTTTTGTGTGTCGTTGGGGTGATCGGATATAGTATCGCAAGTGTTTATAAGTAAAGCTCAGTTATTTGAGGATTCCCGAAACCTTTTTGCACAGGTCATTTTTTTCTTGCATGTATTTTTTTCTTGTGAGAGTCAGAGCCATAATATATAGTACAGGATGGCCTTAACTCTTGTGTCACATTCCTTCGTACTAGTTTGCAAATTCAGGTACTTCTTTTTTACATTTGATTTTAAGTTTATAGTTTATAGAAGAATTAAGTAAAATATTGCTCTAAACCCATCATCCAGTGATTTTACTGTATGTTATCTATATGGTGTGTGTGTGTGTGTGTGTGTGTGTGTGTGTGTGTGTGTGTGTGTGTGTGTGTGTTGTGGGTAAACACATATATGTATTTCTGTACTATTATGATAGTCCTTTATAAGATCCCCTCACCTAAGTTCTTATTTTCTTTGATTTTTTTTTACACTCAATCAACTGAAGTCTGAATTTAAAAGAAAATTTATGGAAAAGTACATAGGTTTGAAGCAATGCTTATTATAGGATATGGTTATAATTATTCCATTATTGTTGCTGTTAATCTCTTGTGCTTGGTTTATAAATTAAAATTTATTATAGGTATGTACATATAGGAACAAAGCAATACATAATGGAACCAAGCATCCATGACACGTGTTGGAGTGCATCTGTCTAGGTGAGGTTTGGGAACTTGCTCTTTTCCTCCAAACCTTATTCACATTTTATATGTCAACACATTTACATTTATGTTGTAGCTTGTTACAAATGAAAAGTATTCTGTTGTATATATAGACTGAAATTTGCCTAGCCAGTCCTGTTGATGAATTAATTGTTGTCTTTGTTACTGTTCCTATAAACCAGTCTGGAGCAAAGATCTTTATACATTCATCTTTTTAATTTGTTGTACAAACCATGTCAAAGTTTCGTTAGTGTTAGTATGTTCAAAAACTTTCTCCCTATACCATTTTTAAATGATTGTAAATCTCAAAGTAGTGAAGTTAAATAAATGAGATTTTATTCTGTACTTTATAACCAGGAACAAAAAGTATACACACACACACACACACACACACACACACACACACACAGAGAGAGAGAGAGAGAGAGAGAGAGAGAGAGAGAGAGAGAGAGAGAGAGAGAGAGAGAGAGAGAGATTTAAGTGAACCATCAAGTCTCTTGAACATTTTCACCTAAATATACCAACCTTATTTTCGAGACATTTCTGTTAGATTTGATGCTGACAATAAAAACTTGGGAATAAGCTATAATTTCTGCATCCATGCATATTCAGGTCTGAAAATGAAAGAAGAGTATGACAAGTTTGCATGTAGAACTTCCCACCCACACATTTCTTTCCTTTCTGATTCTGACACTTCAGCCTTTGAAACAGTTCCCATGAGCAATACTGAGATTCAGACTATTTAGATCTAAAGAAAAAACACAAGATCTTCTGCTTATATCTAGCACCTGGAAACCTCTTTGACAAAGCGCCAAAATGTAAATTGTGCTGTTATTTTTTTCTACATACAGGAGAAAATCCTAAAGTATTTTAGGGAGAAGAAGAGGAATATAAAGATAAGGACAGGAGTGAGGGAGGAAGCTCAAATTCACACTGCTAAAAGAAAAAAAGAGGCCTGTTTCCACTATATGCTTACCAACATAACAGGCAGATTGCATGCCATTTTCATGCAAAAAGATTTATGCTTTATTCTTAGCCTTCAGAACTAGACAGGCAAGCTAGGGAAGGAAGTGGTTGTTGAATAAGACGCATGTGTGGGCAGGAGAGATAGCTTAGTCAGTAAAGTACATTTGCCTTGTAAGCACAAGACCTAAGAGTTGATCCCCAGAAACTACTTTTAAAGGGCCAGGCATGGAGTAGGGGCAGAGTGCACTTAAAAATCCTAGCATTGGGCAGGTAGAGACAGTGAATCTTTGGGGTTTGCTGCACAGCCAGCCTAGCCTACTTGATGAGTTCTAGGCCAGTAAGAAACCCCAAAATACGTAGTGCATAGGTCTTGAGGAACATCAGTTGTCCTCTGGACCCCATGTGCTTGTACAGTCATACACACTAAGTATAAATAAAGAAAATAAAAAAGTGGTTGTGGTAGTAGTGCATGGTTGTAATCATAGCACTCAGAAGCCACATGGAAGTAGGAGGAATAGAAGTTCAAGATCATTCTGCACATTCAAGGATAGCCTGAGCTACTGGAGACCTTGTCTGAAGCAAATGATAACAGATACAATGGATCAGGATTATAATGTTATCATTCACAGGATGGAGGGAGCAGTATCACAAGTTTGATGACAGCTTGGGATCCCTATTGAGCTCCAGGTCAGGCCAGGCTACAAAGTTGAAAAATTAATGAGAGAGAGAGGAGAGAGAGAGAGAGAGAGAGAGAGAGAGAGAGAGAGAGAGAGAGAGAGAGAGAGAGAGAGAGAGACCATAAAAATATCAGGATAGGCAAAGAGCTTAGCGATTGTATGAAACAAACTAGATCTCTATTCCCCTGTTTGTTTTGTATTAAACTGAATCATCCTAGGCCTACAGGTGTGCACTCCCTTACTAGATTTCAGGATCTCTACAATACCTCTTAAGATTTCGCGTGACTGCTCAGGCAACAAACTGTCTCTGTCATTTTCTCATTTGGGATGCTGCAAATTTGAACATCCGGTTCACTCAGGTAATTAATTTTATTCCTTCTTGAGTCTCTGATGAGGTTGAAGACCAGATAGTTTAGTCTTTTTTAATTAAGCTTAGTTGTTTAGGGGTAAGATGTTTTTAAGTCTAGATAGATGATTTAAGTTGATAGAGATGAGATATGATAGATATTGATTTACATTCAGAATTTTAGACTCACCAAGATATGAAAGATGCTTTCTTCAAGCCTGCCAAATACAAATAGCCAAATCACTGTGAATGTGACATTTACATAATTACTGATTGTTTCGTTGTTCTCCTTTTGTATGTAGTTTATTTTATTTATGTGTAATAATATAAATCTATATGCTAAAAAATATTTCCCCCCATTTATCAAAGAATTATCAGTATTGTAAGAGGCCATTTATTGGTCACCAGTCTCTTCTAAGGAAAAGGCCCTGGTTTTTTGTTTTTGTTTTTTTCTTCAGGGATATGCCTTCTGTATTTCCACTGATTCTGTCTCTTCTCAATATTCTGTAGAGAAAGATACATTTTACTGAGTTTTCAGGGGGACTTGTATGTTGTTCCTCTTTGGACTCTATCCTAAAATACTCCACCTGGGATTCTGTTTCCCCGTCTCCAACTGTTTATTTTTCTCTTTGTCTTTGACAGAAAAACCAAACTTACCCTTGTTTTCTTTGTTTTTCATCCATTTCTTAATTCTTAACTTTCTTTATTATATCCTCTGCCCTTAGGAACATCCTTACATTCCTCTTGTTAAGGTCTTAAGTGATTGCCAATTAATATCTATGTGCCTTTCAGTACTTACCTTTTTTCTCATCTGCAGTATTGGACCCTGTTGGTCACCTTTGTTCATGGAAACCATGGTTTCTTTTAATTTCCTTGATGCTACTTTCTCTCTACTCTGTACCACTGGTTTTCTTTCTTACTCACTTGCCCTTCTCTCCTTTCTTAAACATTTGATTTTTTTTTCCAGTTTCAATATTTGTTTTGTCTTTTCTGTATCCCTTCTCCGTTAGTAAATCTTTTCATGAGACTTCATTGATAGGTAACTTCCTTTCTGAAAGCCAAATCTTTATAGACTACTGGCTACTGCACATTTGCCTATCAAAATTAAAATAGTCACCAGTGAAGTCATTGTTTTTATGTCTGAAATAGAACACAATAACCTTCTGGCTTATCCTATGGCAACAATCTTCATGTCCTGGGGTTTAGTATGGAGCAGCATAATTCATAAACGATGCATGCTATTTGCATTCAAAATGTCAGTTGTAATTAAGAGGGATCTGCTAGATTATATGAATTTGAATCTTGGCTGAAATGCTTATAAAATTTATTATTTGTGGCAAAGATATCTTTCTGTCTTTTAGTTTCTTCATATATAAGATGTAGACAGTAATAGTACATAACTTCTTGGATTGTTAAGAGCATCCAAGGAGCTAGCACAAGCCCAGCACTTTGCCATGCCATATACATTGAGTTGGTAAATGTTTGATATTACTATTTACTGTTTCAGTCCATAGGATAACATGTTGATCTCAAGCCAATATGTAGCAGTATATTATTCTGCGAAAACTATTGGAAACATATCTTGTAAATCTATTTTGTTTTACGTCCCAAAGTAGAATCATTTGCAGAGGCAAAGTGATCCACATTGCAAAAATATATCTCCATCTGCCAGAGTCCATCACTGACACGAACAATTTGAAAAGAAAAGGTCACAAGTGTCATCAATTTCCCATATAAAATCACAACTGACAAGAGAAAAATCTGGATTGGAATGTTGAAACTGCTGCTGTTTGGAGACTCTGGTCTGCACTCTTATTTGTAAACTTACTGAAGGGTGAGCAGGGCAGGGTTTCCCATGCAGAGGGCACAGGCTACCATTGCATGGCAAAAAGATTGATGGGAACAGTTTCAAAGCTGAAATCCACACCAGAAATCCAATGCTTCATGAAAAGTCAGGTATGACGAAAGCTCTGCTCTGAAGAAGAAACTCATTTTTAATAATTCTCTCTGTTTATGTGGTTTTTCATTTATTCATTTTGGTTTTGTTAAAAAGGAAATGTTCGGGTCAACATGTGAATGATAGCCCTGTCTAGAGAAAGCACTTGAATCAGCAAATAAACTATTAAGAAACAGAACAGTTAACCATCATCTTTTTCTTGCAATGATACATGCTTCTATACCTGTTCATATATATACTACTAACATATAACTAAGACTGTAAGGTTTATTGTGTTCCCTCATTGAGTTCCATATTTGAGTGCTAGCACTACCTTGCAAGATTAAACAATCAAGAGATTATCACTGTGTCTTTACCAGTGCATACACTAGTATTCTGAGGCATGTCTCCTAGAGGGCATAAATGACTAGATTGGAAAAGGAAAGGTCAGAATATGGACTTTGATACCTAATCTTCTGATAGCAAACAATATTCTTTTTGGTACATTTCCCTATAGTCTGTCTTCTCCACTTTATGTTAGTATTTCTTTCTAAAAATCCTTCTTCAAATATTTTCTAATTACACAATTTTCAGATCATACCTATGGAGAATATACCATTTGCAGCAATTTCTTCATTAGCGGAAAACTGAATGTGGCTAGATTCTAACAAAAATAAAGCTTTCCTTTCAGGAATCCAAATGTGCTAGCCAGTAATGCTAAGATGAAACACTCTTAGATGTTGGATCCTTATTAATTAGGATTATGTGATGATATATCACCCCAAGCTTTTTTTTTCTTTTATTCCCAAAAGCACATGGACAGTTATGAAACAGTCAAGAAAGCCATATGTAAAAGTTAAGAAGAGAATCTATGGTTTTGTCGAACAGTCCTGAGAGGATATAGACTGCTGCCTTCCAGGTTTTGAACATCATAATTGCAAAATGTGAATAGTTAAGAAAGATGGGAGTTACGCCAATATCATGAGACAAAAATTCTCTATCTCAACAACTTAAAAATAGGACTGGATGTTAAAGTAAGAACTTGGAAACGTGGACCCCTTTTATTCTAATTACCAGGAAAACAGATGATTATGTAACTTCTAGTCCCACATCAGCACAAATGCAGTTCATAGTATTCATTTGCAGACTCTTGATCTCACAATAGAGTGCCATTTCTTTCTTTCTTTTTTTTTTAAATTTCTTAATGTTTTGAGCAGCAGCCCCGTTTTACCTCAATGCCTGCTTTAAAAGTAGTCAAACATATAATGTCTCCTATTTTATGTGCAGGCCTTCTGTTTTCAGTAGTTGAATAATAGTCCATCCTAACTAAGCTGGCTCCAGTGAACATTCGAGGAATATTGAAACACAATCCACTGCCAAGTAGTAGCCTGCTGCAGATTCTTCATAAATAGGCATCTTAACCAACCCTCTGTCTAGAATCTGTGTGTGTCCATTAACTATAGTATGTTCTGTGCTTGTATATTTGCAATTGAAAACTAGGGAAGTATGTTATAGAGACACAGCTTCTAAGTGTTTATGATATTTGGGTTTTTTCCTGTTTATGTTGAAACAGGTACCAAACAGGAATAATTGCAGTAATTTACAAGGTTGATAAAGAGTGTGTAGATTGTAACTAGCTTAACTACATAGCAGCTCAATAATTGTTTGGAATCATAAGAGCTAGGACATTATTGGCTGTCTGGCTTTCCTTCCTTCTTTCCTTTCTTCCTTCTTTTCTTCCTTTCCTTCTTTTGTTTTTTATTTTGTTTCCACATTTCTTGGTCCTTCTTCCACTTTTTCTTTTAAAAGGAGGGTTTTTTTCCCTGTTGGCCCTTTGTCGGAAACCCTCCTGACATTTCCTAAGTGCCAAATGTTCTGTAACTAGCCATCTGTGAATACTTTTATTTCTTCTAGTTATTTTTGTTAACCCACCACATACATTAATATTTGAAGATCAATGAACTACTGGTCTCTCTAAAAATTTTTTGTTTCTCAGCTGAACTTCATTTCTTTCTTTGTTCAACCACGTCTCTTAAAATCACATAAATTTGATATGTCTTTAGGAGACATGCGCAGATATCAAATATATAACATTTTAGGCCTTACAAATAATTTCGAATATCTTTGAGGTTTTGAGGATCCTGACCAACAAAAAAGGTAGGCTTTGAGATTGCTGTTTCCAGTGACCTGTGTTAGCTGATGTTTTGTCTCACTCTGTACAGAGGATGCCATGCCATTGCAGTCTTCATACTTCTGGGCATCAGTTGTACAGATTTTTTTCTAGTTGCTACTTCCTGAGGAATTTACCAACTGAGAGATTTTATTGTTGCCCCACAATGGGATACTGGACAGCCATACTCTTATTTATTAAACAATAGCACTATTTAAAAAGATGCTGTAGTCTTGGGGTTGTGTTAAGTAAGACCTTAATTAGATTAATAGATAATCAAATGGGACAATGACTATCCCAAGAGTAAGGTCAGTCACAGAAAAGGTGCTGTGGATCGTCCTATGGAGCTTCCCACTGTGACTCTGGAATGATATTTAATGAAGACTTGAAAATACAGCCTACGTCAAGCATACTTTATTTTAGAAATTGTATTTTGGCTTTATCTAGGTGACCCAAAGTAATCTCTTCTATTCTAATTAAAGACATATGTTGGAATGTTTGTTGATGAGATTGTCTACCCCACGTGTCTATGCATTTATTATATGCTTTCTTATTGGAGGGTAAGGGTAAGTCATTAGGGATGACCCATTTGATATTTAATATACTGCCATTCTCAAAACGTTAGTGGATGTCTTTATGCACAATTTGAATTTAGAAACAGGCATTCTAGTTTTTGGTGAGGATATACTGTGCACTCTATTATGACTCAGCTACTTTGTAGATTTTTTCTTTCCTAGAAATTTAGTAGATACATTACAATGATATGTGTATAAATCAACCAAATATTGTTAACTACTTTGTGGATCTTGTTAAGCCATTGAGCTCAGGATTGATTAAAAGCAACTAGTGGGTAGAAAAATGTGATTTGTGACTGTAGAAACATTTTACTTCCAGGCTGGCTTAGCCTTACCATATTTCTAAATTGCTATTTCCTCGCTGAGGAAATCAGAAAATATTTTATCATCTTAATATTTATCTAAACAAAGTGTAATTTGTAAAATTAATATCTGCCCTAAACACCATGTTGCACAACACAAAACTCCAAGAGAAATCCAGTTGAGGTAATTGTACTCTTGAATAGCTTATGCTGATGTTTTCCTCTCCATTAGCCCAGAATCTAGCCTTTGGGGATGGAGAGGGATTCATCTTATCCAAGCTGCTATTCCTTCCAAAGCACAGGTCATTGACAAACCCAGAAAAACCTTTGGACCAGATTATAAAAATAGAAATAGCTAAGTGTAGAGCACTCTGGAGCACAGGATCATCCCAACTCTTCTGTTGCCTGGTTGCTGGTGAAGAGCACCTGGCAGCCTCCTGGCAGGCACCACAGTCTCCCAAGCACAGCTGATGCCTCTTTGGACCCAGAGAGAATGGAAGCTTGCCTTAAGCTTTTCCCTCCTTCTTAATGATTTTCCATTAGCACACCAAGATTTTTATTGCAGAACAGATTAGAAACAATTAGCAATGGGATGACTGAAGAGGCTCTTGTTGCTTTTAGTCTTTACAAGCCCCTTTTGAGCAGAATCAAAATGCCCCCCCCAAGTCACATGTGTCACTTCACCTGATTTTCATGTTATTCCCCTCTCATGGAAACATACTTTATTTGATCTAAAAATATATTGCTGATTTCTGTGATTAATTTCAGATGCTTTTTAAGAGACATTGTTTAATAAGCTAATTTTCTTATGCTGAACAGTTTGTATTAAAATGATAGTGGAAGGATATTGTAAACTCATCTTTTCACTCAATAAGAGTATGAAACTATATATTGACTTACTGAAATGGTATAGTCATTCATTGTTAACTAGAGGCCTTTTGGTTTCTTATTTTACCTGTTATTACCTATCACTGTACTTGTATCTGAAAAGGATCCATTTCATAGGGAAAAAATGAAATTAAAGGAACAATCGATCTGATTTTGTCCTGGCTCAGGGTGATTCACTCAATACTAGGCCCATAGAATAAAGGGAATTCCATTAGGAATTCATGCATTTCAACTTTCCTAATATGGAATTTTTCTTGTTATGTTTCTCATATACACTTGAATAAGACTTCATGTAAATGAAAACTTCCTCATTTCTTATATTAAGACATTTAATTTTTTCTGCAGATTCATGTCATCTCCTCTAAAGAAAAGTAAAGTTTGGTAAATATGCAGAATAGAATTTCATTGAGACTTGTGCTTTATTCTTCCCAAGGACTAAAGAGACAAAGGTTAGACTTCACTGGTAAACTTTGTGTCACATTTAAATTAATAGTCTCAGTGAGATTTTCTCATGAACATTTTCACAGCTTGATTCTGTTTCTCATTATATCCCAATTATTGAATCAAATAAAGCAAAAACATTCTAATAGAATGAAACAGAGTGAAAATGACCAACTTCCTTGGAAATGAAACAAAGAAGTGCTGATCTTAAACTATTCCCATAGCTTTGTATTTTGCTTGATGTAGGAACTCACACTATCTCATTTTTTTAACCAAAGTAATATGAGAAACATAAAGTAAATTACTATTTAAATTATTCATCGAGATAGAAGACTGTAAGAAGCAGGGAAACCTCCAAACAGCTGCACGGTGCCTCCTCCTCGACTTCCTAATATAGTATGCACATAATAAAAAGTTATGGCATAGAGCCATCAAGATGGTTCAGTAGTTAAAGGAGCCAGCCCCTGAACTTGACATCCAGAGGGAAATCTGTGAAACCCATGTGGAAGAAAAAGAACTAAAATCACAAGTTGACCTCTGACTGACACATGCACACCCAGCACGTGTTTGCACCTCCCATAAATAAGTAAAAAAGACGAATCAGTATTAAATAAAGATAAGTAATATGGCTTCAGTAGCACCATCAGAGTTCACAGTGAAGTGAACCATCATTTCCATTGTAAGTGCAAGGATCCGAGCGGATCCAGTGTCGCAGGTTGGAAAATTAGGTCCTTCGTTAATTACAGATTTCTCTATAAGCAAATAATTTAGAGTCCATGTAAGAGACAGAAAATAGACCATTGCTCCGTATCTGTGAATACCAATTGGTGAAGAGTTTCTGACATTTGAAAGGATGTCATTTGAGGGCTACACAATTTCATAGTAAACTTGACCAATTCTTATTTTGTGTTTAATAAAAGGAGAACTCTCACAGTGTGTGGCAATGGACAGCATGAATACATATTAGGAAAGTAACCAGCACGTATCTCAGGTCACTTAGTGTCTGTTTATTAGACGAAGTTCTCCCAGTAAATTATTGATAACACTAGTAAACTTCTGAAGAAAACAAGCCATTGTATGTCTCTAAAGGGGCAGAGATAATTTTCCTGTTGAATTTAGAAAATGTAGGCCAGTGTTTAGGGAAGAAGTGATTCTCCTTACTTCTTTTGTTCTGATGTTTTTGAGAGAGTGTCTCATGTAGTCCAGGCCGTCCTCCAATTTCCAATGTAGCTGAAGCTGACCTTGATTCTTTTGCCTATATGTCTCCAAGTGCTGAGATTGCATCATGCACCACCACAAGCAGCCTTTATATTTTATAAGATGACTGCTAGACAGAGTATATCTTTCACATATAATAGATTCCAAATAAAATGTATCACTGAGTCCATCCAGAAAGGCTTATCCAAATTATTGACCTATTTACTACCTTAAATAGACAGGGTGTAAATTAAACAATATATACAAGTGGGGTAAAATGGTTTGAGCCATCATTACTAGTTTGTAACCCATGGGATTGTTAAGGAAGGCTATAGAATTTCATTTTTAAAGTAGTAGGTTCCTTTTACAAATGTTGCTGGAATCCAACTTGTAGTGGCTCGCTCTTTTAACTCCAATTCTGAAAAGGCACAAGCAGGTGGGTCTTTGTAAGTCTAAGGCCAGCCTGACTCACATAGTGAGTTCTAAGACAGGTGCTGCCTAGTGAAGCCTATCTTTAAAAAAATTCAAGTTGAGTGGAGCCCACCCAGCAGGAGATGCAAGCATATGCTGAGACACACAGCCAAACTCCAGGTTGGAGCACAAGGAGTCTTATGGAAGAGTTAGGGAATAGAGGGCCCTGGAGGAATCAGGAACTCCACAAGGAGATGAGTGAAGTCAACAAATCTGGGCAGCTGGGGGTGCTGCTGATGCACCAACCAAGGACCTTGCATGCTGAGGACCTAGACCCTCTGCTTATATACTAGATAAGCAGCACAGTTTCCTTGAGGTTCCCACAATATGGGGAGTAGGGGCTACTTCTGACATGGACTCTGGACCCCTAATGTTGATCACTTCTCCTTGGCCCAGTGGCCTTGCCAGGCCATAGCAGAAGATGACAAACACTTGATAGTCTGAGGTTAGATGTTATGGGAAGAGAGCTCCCCTTTCTGAGGACTGGGCAAGGGAAGGGGAGGTGGTATGAGGGGGGTGAGATTGGGAGGTAGTGAAAGAGGGGGCTACAATTGGTATATAAAGTGAACAAATTAAAAAGAAAAAATTAAAAAAGAAAAAAATCAACTTGGAACCAGGTGCAATAATGCATGCCTGTAATCTTAGCACTTGTTAAGGCAGAGGAAGGCAGATCTCTGTGAGTTCAAGGCCAGCCTGGTCTACAAAGTGATTCTAGGACAGCCAAGGTTACACAGAGAAACTCTATCTCTAAAAACCAGAAAAAAATATCAGGTTGGAAATGCAGTTACTTTTCTATTCTGGTAACCAGTTTAAGATTAATAGCACATGTAGTCCCTTGATTTAGATATAAATATTCAACAAATTCATCAAATTAGTAAAAATACATGACTTATGAAAACAGGAATAATGGTTTTGTTTATTTTTAAAAATTTTTTATTATGTTTCTTTTTTGACATACACATTTATATTATTACATGTGAGTAAAATAAACTCATACAGCAGGAAGAAATATGAGACAATCAATACTTCTATAAATGTTACATTCATAGTGATTTGGCCATTTTTATTTGGCAAACTTGAAGTAAACATCTTTCTTATCTTGTTGGATCTAAATTTCTGAATGGAGATTAATATCTATCATATGTCATCTCTATTAACTTAAAACATCTTGATCCAAAAACATCTTAACCCCTAACCAACTAAGCTTAATTGTAAGACTAAACTATCTGGTCTTCAACCCCATCAGAGACTTGAGAAAGGATACAATTTAAATACTTGAGTGAACTGGAAGTGCAGGTTAGGAGCTTCCAAATGGAAAAAAAAATGACAGAGACAGTTTGCTGCCTGAGGAGTCACCCAAAACTCTCTTTAATGTTGGAGCATCATCTTCAGCCTTCTGGCCCAATATATCTGATGGACATATCAGCGAAGCAGGAACTATTGAGGACTTGCTTACACTGTCTTGGCAGAGTTTGGCCAATGACTCTGCCTGCATCCAAGCTTGTCCATAAGGTAGAATTCTGTCTGCCTCTGAAATGAGAACCTTTTGTCCAGTGGCTGGTTTGACACATTTGAAGCCAACTCCATAAGGAGGTTCTTTGATGCTCATCATCTTCTTTGAGGTAGGCTGGGTGTTGCTAGGAGTTAACTTGTCAAAGAGTCTTTGGAATAATAAAAACATCTTTAAATGCTCTATTCTGTAGGTCTCTGAGGCTTTTGAAGACCTTATTTAACCATTTTACCTAGTATATCTATAGAATCATATCTATCTGTTAGACTTAGGATATATATTCTTGTGATATATATACTATACTAGTATTTGACATGACCATGATTTTCATCAATATACAAACTTCTATACTAATGAATTAACAATTAAGGCCTTGAGTTGAGAAGTAGATTCAATAATCTACCTTTTGTTCTGTCCTCCCTCTATATTTCTATATCCCCCTTTCTTTCTTTTCAGTTCCTGTCTCCTTACCTACAAAAGAAAGGTAAAGGAACAGAGAGACAATGCTGAGTCCAACCTAGTTTTCTCTGTGTATAAGACCAATAATAACGTATAACCAACTCCTGATGAAACTACGCATCTATAGGCCAAGAGAGTAAACAGAAACCTACCCAACCCCTCTTAGAGGAAATGGGATGTCATTCTCTTAAGGTTTCTTCAGGCTGCTTTATAGAGAATAATACCTTTAAAGCCCTCCCCCCAAAGTTGAAAAAAATGGTTAAGCATGCCAGGGATAGTATTTGTGGTCTATTTTCTAAATGTTGAGAAATTCCAGGTTTAATAGGAGTCCTGTCTGGGACAGTCTTAAATGCTGGACCAATTGGGAACAGTCACTCAACACTCTCTACAACGTTGGAGCATCATCTTTGGCCTTCTAGCCCAATATATCTGACAGACATATCTGCGAGACAGAAACTATTGAGGACTTGCTTACTCTGTCTTGGCAGAGTTCAGCCATCAACTCTGCTTGCCCATTTTTAGGCAGAATTCTGTCTGCCGCTGAAATGAGGACCTTTTGTCCAATGGCTGGTTTGCCACATTTGAAGCCAATTCCATAAGGAGGTTCTCTGATGCTCATCATCTTCTTTGAGGCAGGCTGGGTGTTGCCAGGAGTTAATTGTCCTTTTCAAAGAATCTGAAGAATAATAAAAACATCTTTAAATGCCATATTCTGTGGGTCTCTGAGGTTTTTGAAGACCTTATTTAACTATTTTATCTCATATATCTATAGAATCACATCTATCGGTTAGACCTAGAATATATATTCTTGTGATAATATTAGACTAATTTTTGACTAGTCAGAATTTGCATCAATATACAAAATTCAATATAATTGAATTAAAAAATAGTTATTCGCATTAAATCAGCCTGAAGAAACCTTAAGAGGACGACATCCCATTTCCTCTAAGGGGGCTTGGATAGGTTTCTGTTTACTCTCTTGGTCTACAGATGCTTGTTTTCATCGGGAGTTGGTTATAAGTATTATTGGTCTTTTACAGATAGGAAACTAGGTTTGACTCAGGGACATCTCTTTTCCTTTGTCATTCTTTCATAGGTAAGGAGATAGGAGCTGAAAAGAAAGGGGAATATAGAAATTTAGAGGAAGGATAGAACAAAAGGTAGATTATTGAATCTACTCCTCATCTCAAGGCCCTAATTGTTACTCACAAATGGTTTTGTTTAAAATCGCCATCTTATACCGAGTTTTAAAAATCTCCTTACAGAACATTTTTGCTCATTTTTAGAAGATATTAATGTAATGGTAAATATATGTCATTGAAAGTTTCAAGGTGTTACTTGCACTCTTCGTTTTTCAGAGGATTAGAGCCATAAGAAGACCAGTATCCCAGATTATATAAGGTTGCTAGGAAATGCAAGCTTGTATTTCCCCCATCAGCTTGAGTTAAGATCCTATATTTTGACTTGTATCTTTGAGGTGTGATGTGGGTGGTTTTCTTTCAACTTAAAGTATCTGTCAGAATATGCGGGAGATGAGGGTTTACTCACACTTTTAAAAAATAACTACTTCTTTAACCACAATTTTGAGACATAAGTCAAGCTGTGATCATGTAACCTTATAAAACAAGACTCATCCTGACTTAATTTGTAAATGAGAAAGGTCAATATCATTATTTCATTACATAAGCTAGGAAACCCAATGCTCAACACATTATGTCAGATGAATGGTGCTTGTTATATCAAGCCCCTTCCTAGAACTCCTGAATCTAATAAACTCCAGACAACTGAATGCTCAGTTTCAGACAAATTGAAACGTTATTTCCTGCACTGCTGTGTGAGGGATTATTCGTCTGTATTCATAAACTGAATTCATATTTGTCATAATTATAACTTTCTAGTTATCTGCCCTAGCCTAAGTAAATCAAAAGAGCTTAATTTAAAAAGTATAATTAGAATAATTGGATTAGCTTCTCACCTTCATTGAAGTATCCATAAAGAAGGAAATGAGGTTTTAAGGATTAGTTTTTTACGTGTGCTATGCAACCCAGCTGATAACTGCTGTAGTGCAGGCTGTTTCTGGTCCTAATTGCTCCGTGTGTTTGCTCAAACCTTTCTTTAAAGGAACTTTATTTGTTTTGACAGGATCACATTTTTGTTCATTCAGGAAATTATTTAAGAATTACTTGAGTACAGAAAACTTATTTTTTCTTCTATCTTAACAAAAATATGTCTCCCACTTGAGCACAGATATTGTCCTGGCGAAATATAACTGTTCTGCTAGTTGTCTTTGTTTCTTTATGGATTTCCATCAGAAATGGGAGCTTATATACATTTTCACATGTCATGATTGATCCTCAAGAAAATAAATAAACACTATAGTGATGGAGAAAGAAGCAGAATTATCAAAGATCTGTTTTATATGTGGTATTTCTGATTGTGATTTCTGCTGTCTGTTGAGTAATCAGATGAGGGGTTGGTTGTATTTTGGTCTACCAAGCACAGTTCTGGAAGATAAACTGGTTGCTGTGTGGGCTACTACAGACAGATCCTTATCAAGCAGATGCTAAAGAAGGCATGGGTTCTTTGAAGCAGTGTGATGAACGCCCATGTGTACCATCACAGGCTGATGCGAGGTCAGTGTTGGTGGTTTCACTGAGATGCAGGAAAATGGAATGACTGGTGTTATCTCAATAGTGGATGCAGTCACATGTCCAATGACTTAATGGTTTATTTATTCATGATACATGAGACCCAAATGGTACTTTAAAGGATCCACCTAAATGTTTTCTTTTGCTGCTAAGAATCTGGTATTATAGTACTTTGCCTACAGGCAACCTGTAGGCACATGACAGCTAATTAGCTCTGTTCTTGTTAAAATTGATCTCCTATAATTCTTAAAGAAAAAGACTTCATTCAAGGAGAACAGTGTGGGAATTGAACTCATAGTGCACAGGACTATGCTATGCAGGCCCCGCAGTCATCTTTGAAAAGCTCTAGTGGGATTATTAAACACAAAAGATTATTGCATTCATTTCTCATTCTAACTGAGGACGTTAGACCTGAGCACTGTATGTAGCTGGCAGTGGGTTCTATTCACTTCCCTCATTAAAATATTTCAGGGTGCTCGACATCAGCCTGCTGTCTTCCCCTGACACTGTGCAGGACCATTGCTGGATCCCTACTGCTCCACACAATATCTCAACATTTTATGCATGTATTATTTGTTCAGTGTTTAGTGAATGAATGAAGTATTCTAGTGTCACAATGAATGAATGACTCCCACAGAGAGGTCCCTGAAAGCCAAGTATATTCTCCAGTTAATAAATAATTGGGGCTGAAGAGAGATGGCTCAGCTGTTAACAGCACTGGCCTGCTCTTCCAGAACATCCAAGTTCACACACTTGGTGGCACATAAATGCCTGTAACTTCAGTCCTTGAAAATCTGATACACTCTTCTGGCCTTTATATATATCAGGCAGACACATGATAAACAATCATACATGCAGGCCAAGTACTGATACAGGTTAAAAGAAAAGAAAAAAAGAATTTTTCATTATCAAAAAATAGTTATGATTTTCTCATCGTTCAGCAACATTATTTCTACTAATTGGTTAAAATCTGCATAAGGCAGCAGCCTCTACATTACCCATAGCTATCAAGCCTGGTAGCTCCTTCTTAGCATATCTTTTTGTAAAAAGTCTCTCCTGTGACAGCATCTGTAAGACGGCTGTGAGTGTTCAGAACTGAACCTGTGTCCTCTGCAGGAGCAGCAAGATCTCTTAACTGTTGAGCCATCTCTCCAGCTCCTCTCTCCAACTCCAGCCTTCAGCATATCTTACGCCCCGTGTTTTCAATTGTCCCCACCTGTTATTGTCTCATCAATACACTTGACGTTAGCCTCTCGTGTTTCCCTGAATCAATTAGTAGTAACATTCTAAATAAACGGCTCACTTCTTTTTAATCTCTATTCCTTCTACTACTTCCTAGATGGCTTTACATACCAGCTACCTGTCCTTCATTTGACAATCCCCTCGTTGCTCAATTCTTGCCAAACACAGCTGGCTCCTCCTAAGCCTGTTGTCAACTAAAGGGAGCAGGTACTGAACTGCCTATTATCCCAATGTACCTACTTTCTACTAATATACTATCACTCTCAAATGAAGACTATCAGACACAACTTCCAGTTTTAGAGTAATGGCATTGTGACAGTATTCTAAGTGAAGCTCCCTAGATATTGGCAAACCTCTAGATAGTAGGGTATATCTAGATACAGAGTCATATGGAAATAAAACAGTTTTTGGAGACCCAAATCAGAAGTTCACTTCTCAAGAGCTGAGGAAGAGAGGGGCATTTCTAGAGAAAGCTCCAGATTTATTGGCCTCCTGTTTAGAAAGAGTTTACATTCTTCAAGAAAACCCTGTGCTCTGAGGATGGCTGATTAAGGATGTGAAGAAGAGACAGACTATATTCTCCTCAAAGGGTTCACACAAAAGGGTTTTTTTATTATGTTTCATTTTTACATATACATTTATACTATAATACATAAATAAAATAAACTATATACTGCAGGAAGAACCATGAAACAATCAGAAACTATATAAATGTTACATTCATAGTAATTTTGCTGTTTGTATTTGGCAGCCAAACATCTTTCCTATTTTGGTGAGTCTAAAATTCTGAATATAAATCAATATCATATCTCATCTCTATTAACTTAAAGCATCTATCTAGACCTAAAAACATCTTAACCCTTAAACAACTAAGCTTTATTGTAAGACTAAACTATCTGGTCTTCAACCCCATCAGAGACTTGAGAAGGAATAAACTTGATTACCTGAGTATGCAGAGAGTGCAGGTTAGTAGCTTTCCAAATAAGAAGATGACAGAGACAGTTTGCTGCCTGAATAGTCACACAAAACTTTCTATAACATTGGAGCATCATCTTCAGCCTTCTGGCCCAATATATCTGACAGACATATTTGTGAGGCAGGAACTATGAGGACTGGCTGACTCTGTCTTGGAAGATTTTGGCCGTCAACCCTGACTGCATCCAAGCTTGCCCTGTTTAGGCAGAATTCTGTCTGTGACAGAAAAGAGGACACTTTGCCAAGTGCCTGCTTTGCCACATTGGAAACCATCTCCATAAGGAGGTTATTTGATGCTCATCATCCTCTTTGAGGTAGGCCGGATGTTGCCAGGAGTTAATCTGTCTTGTTGTCAAAGAATCTTTAAAATAAAAAAAAAATCTTTAAATGCCATAATCTGTAGATCTCTGAGGCTTTTGAAGACCTTTTCTATTTTACCTTATATATCTATAAAATCCTATTCATCTGTTAAACCTAAGATATATAGTCTTGTGATGAAGATAGACTAGTAATTGACATGACCATGATTTGATCAACTATCAATTAGTTTGTATTACTTAATTATCCTAAACAGCCTGCAATACAACTTTCAAGGTATTGGAAGTAAATGTTGTATTATAATTGAGTTGTATGGCTACATACCTCATATTAGAGTAGGAATCTATATAATGTGTGTTAAGAATAAGCTTAAATTTGAATTCTATATCAATGTATCAAAATTAAACTTATTTTATTTGCATCAATATACAGAATTCTATACTAATGAATTAAAAATAACCTTATTTGTGAGTAACAATTAAGGCCTTAAGTTGAGGAGTAGATTCAATAATCTACATTTTGTTCTATCCTCCCTATAGATTTCTATATTCCTCCATCTTTCTTTTCAACCCCTATCTCCTGACCTACACAGAAAAAATAAAGGAAAAGAGAGACATCCCTGAGTTCAACCACATTTATTTTCTCTCTGTATGTGACCAGTAATAATATATAACCAACTCCTGATGAAAATAATCATCTGCAGCCCAAGAGAGCAAACAGAAACCTACCCAAGCCGCCTTAGGGGAAATGGGTGTCATTTTTTTAAGGTTTCTTCAGGCTGATTTGGGATGAATAATACCTTTGTAGGTACCCAAATAAAATTGGGGAAAATGATTAAACAAGCCAGGAATAACATTTGTGGTCCTGTTTCTAAATGTTGAGTAATTCTAGGCTTAATAAAAGTCCTGTGTGGGACAGTCTGAAATGCTGGACCAATTGGGATTAGAAGCTTTCTTTGAAGGTGTCCTGTTCTGATGAATAACAACAACTGTGTACTTGAAGTCCTAGCTAGAGCAGTAAGATAACTAAAGGAGATCAAGGAGATACAAATTGGAAAGGAAGAAGTGAAATGATCACTATTCACAGATGATATGATAGTATACATTAGTGACCACCCAAATTCTATCAAGGGACACCTACAGCTGACAAACACCTTCAGGAAAGTGGCTGGATACAAAATCAACTCCCCCCCCCCAAAAAATCGAGCCCTGCTGTATACAAATGACAAGCAGGCTGAGAAAGAAATTAAGGAAACTACATCCTTTACAATAGCCACACAAAAGGTTTTAATGACTGCCACCACTACCCCACTTCAGGAACCCTAGACACTGAAAACTACACTGAAGTGGACTTGATGCTGTATTCAAGTGCTACTACTGCCATGCTTTATACATTGGGGTGAAGTGATTCTGTTAGCAGCATTCACTGTGCTGAAAATGTCATTTTGATGCATTTATTGCCCCTGTTAACGGAAATGATGGTCATTTTGTACATGTGTACTTCCTGCTTTCCATTATCTACTGCCTCCCAACTTCAAGTCATCACTAAGTCTTGGTAGGAGAGTAAATGTGTACAACCATCATATAAAACTGCATTTTATTAAACTAAAAATGCATCTACCGTAGGCTCTAAGTTCCCTAGTTCTGGGTCCATATCAGCAGTTCTCAACCTTCCTATTGCTATGACTCTTTAAATACAGTTCTTCATGTTGTGGTGACTCCTGACCATAAAATATTTCGTTGCTACTTCATAATAGTAATTTTAGTACTGTTACGAATTGTAATGTAGATATATGATATGCAGGATATCTGATATATTACCCCCAATGGGGTTCTGACCCACAGGTTGAGAATCACTGGTCTATATGGAAATAGACTATGTTGTTGTTATTTCCAAGCACAAAGTAATTGGTTTTATGCGGTAGCAAGCTTAGTAAACTACGGCCCTCTCTTTCTAGACGTGCAAGCATCTAATTAAGAAAATCAAGATTGCTGGACACGATGTGATTCAGGCTTTTAGTCCCAGTACTTGGGAGAAAAGAGGTAGGCAGATCTCTGTGTGTTTGAGGCCTGCCTGGTCTACATAGTGAGTTCCAGAGCTACATAAACAGACCTTGTCTCAAAAAAAGAAAAAGGAAAATACCATGCTGTATTGTGAACTATATGGCTTTTTATAAACCTTAACCTACATTACCTCCCCAACAAGTTTATAGTGAGAACACTTTTCATTCCTTCCTTTTGAAGGATAAAAGGACTGATGCACATAGTCTGCAGTCCTTGCCTAAACTCACATCTAGATTGTAATTACTGCTCTCCCGGTTACTTCTACTTCTCCTGGTTATTTCCTTTACAACCTATTCCCTTAATCTAGAACATAAAATAAAGAACATAAGTGTGTACAGTACAACAGCTTGGGGTGGTATTTGCCATAGATTCTTCATTAGGAATGTTTGAAAGGCATTCTCTTGTTTGCAATTTCTCAGTTAAAGAGAGTAAGAAAGTCTGTCTTAAAAACAACTTTCTGTGGAAAGAACAACTACAGGGCCCAATGTGCATAGTGCCTTCCACTGATACAACTCCAGGATACTGCCCATTACTTTCAATCCAGAAGAAATTACTTTAATCTCACAAGGAACACAGCCAACCTTCATTACCTTAGATCAAACCTCTGAATCTCAACTTTTGTCAGAGGCATGGAAGATGTTTGGTTACTTCTGAGTTCATTTATCAGCAAGATAGGAATTTCATTCTGATAGACCTGTTGACTTCACCATGGCCTGTTCTAGTTTGTTTTCTATTTCTATTGGTAAACCCAAGCTCAAAAACAACTTGGAAAGAGTTGAATTTGTCTTACACATTGCAGTCACACTCTATCATTGATGGAATTCAAGAACTTTGTGGTGGCACAGGCCATGGAGGAATATTTACTGGCTTGCTTATCTGTTTTGTTTGTCTGCTTGTTTGTTTTGGGTGTTTGTTTGTTTGTTTGTTTGTTTTGATACTGGGTTTCTATGTATAGCCCTGGCTGTCTTCCAACTCCCTCTGTAGACCAAGCTGGCTTAGAACTCACAGAGATCTGCCTGCCTCTGCCTCGGGAGTGCTGGGAATCAAGGCATGCACCACCACTGCTGGCCTATGTTCATCTTCAACATCTTCATCATCTTCCAGAACCACCTGTCCAGGAGTCACATGGCCCATAGTGAGCTGGGCCTTCCTACATCAACCATCAGCCAGGAAAATTCCTCACAAATCAGTCTGGTGGGGGCGTTTTCTCAAATGAAGCTCCCTCTTCCAAAATGAAACAAGCGTGAAAGCAACAACAAACCTAAGCAGTACAAACGGGATAAATGATTCTTTTTCTATAAAATATAATTTCCAAATCAAGCTGAGTCAGTATGGTGCTAAGGACTGAACTTCAGGACCTCATGCCTTCTACCTAAATATCACACCATAGCACTACACTGCCAGTTAAAATCATTCTTTTTTTCCCCCTTTCTTCTTCAGCATGTTTTGCCATCTCACATTAGTCCTTTCTCTAAAGAACATGGAGATGGTGGTCCTGAAGTGATTTAAAAACTATTCTCTTCTTGTTACTTAGTAAGTTATGTTTATTGCTTATTTAACAATCACAGTGTATTTGTTGTGGAAAAAATGTAATCTATGGCAAATAAAAAATATGCTATGAGTCTTTCTGTATATCTTTCTCAAATTTCCATGGAACAGCTGTGAACAATTTAAGTCCTAGTGCAGTTAGTTTCCCATGATAAAGCCATCAAAATCTAATGCTAAGTTCGCCTCCTCTTAGTTGTTTAATACTTCAATCTCTAACAAATCTTTTTTTTTTTTTTTTTTTTTTTTTTGGTTTTTGCGAGACAGGGTTTCTCTGTGTAGCCTTGGCTGTCCTGGACTCTCTTTGTAGACCAGGCCAGCCTCGAACTCACAGCGATCCGCCTGCCTCTGCCTCCCGCGTGCTGGGATTAAAGGCATGCACCACCACGCCCGGCTTCTCTAACAAATCTTAATGAGCTCAACCACATTCTCGCATTTCATTTCATTCTTTTGTCGAACACAAGACATGAACATTTCCAGGCCATTCCGGAGACACTTTTACTTTCACATATTACCAATACAGTTCTTTCAAATTTATTAGCTATCACCGCTCTTATTGGTTAATTATTTGTTGACACTCTTTTTAGAGGTATGTAACTATTTCCTTTCATCTTATTCTATGGCTTTATGAATATTCCTTCATATTTATCTCAAAGGTATTAATAAAACTTATTTGGTTATAGAAATGGTAATTTATAATGACAGTCCAGTTCAAAACCACACTGAAAATTGAGGGCTCCAAAACTACCTAGATAGACTATTTTATGACAAATCTAATTTTAAAATATCCAGAGACCTTAATGATCTATAATGATTGGACCTTTCCATCTACCAATTTATAGGTATTCAGCCATCTTTTTATCCAGCTCAAAAAAATTGACAGAAATGAAAAGTACCAGTCACTATTCTGCATGCTGGACAGTAACAATGGACAAAATATGGCCCTTTGTTTCATTGACCTCACATTGTAGAAGAGTAGACAGATATTGAGCAAACAAATACATATATCATTTACCATGTAGACTGTATCAGTAAGATTAATTATTTTGTGCTGAGTGAGTTAGTGTAGTTTGAGAGCATCACTGTGTTCAGATGGCATTAGACAGATAGGAGTATAACAGTCATATGGCTATCTGGAGAAATAATACTCTAAGCAGAGGTATCTTCATGTTTAAAGACCCTAAGATGGGCATACAGTGAGCTGAAGGGATAAGCAAGTAAACCAGTATGATTGATGTAACATGAAAAAGGGCAAGTGTTAGCTGAGAGTAGAGAAGTATGAATTGTCACATCACATGTTATAAGTAGATCAAGGCAGGAATTTGTCTTTGACTCTGGGTAAGACAGAAATCTCTTGGACAGAGTCAAGTAGATTGATAAGATCTATGCTATAATTTAGTATGTTACTACAATTGTAGTTTATTTGATATTAATGGCCAACTAACACAGTTAAATTAGATGTTGTCAAAGAACCTGTAAATCCCTCTTCATGTAGCCTCATTAGCATTGGTTTGTTCCAAAGCCAAAGAGTGGACCTTTCACTTTAACCAAGCATTACAGACCTTTTTTCTGTAGGTTACAATGGAATTGGCAAGAAGATCATATTCAAACTATCCCATCCACATTGCTCTAAGGGGGAAAAACCAAATACATTCATTTAACTCAGTAGTACAGCAAAACCAACTCCTACTGAAATGAGTCAGAAACATATTCATCAACCATTGTAAGCATATTATGCCTTAAATGATGGTACAGTGGCCTAAAGGAAGTAGAAACCTTCCTAAGCATCTAATTTACTACTAGGTTATGACTCAGGCTCAGAGAAAATTGAAGCTATTATTGCTTATTCAAAATACAATAAACAACTGTGGTTAAATACTGACTCTTTTTAAATGATTTAACGCTGCTAAGAATATATATATATTAGAGTCTGTCCCCACTCTCCACACAGCTGTGTATAATGTCCTGTCCATTGGCTAGATCTGAGTAGGAGTTCAATGTTTACTGTGTGTATTGTCCTTGGTTGTTGCAGTAGTTTGAGCAGACCCCTGTGGGTCCGTATCTGCCTGTCATGATGTTCTTCTTATAGGTTTCTAGGACCCTCTGGGTCCTTCTATTTCCCCATTCTCCCATACTTGTCTCACCTAGAGTCCCAATAGGAGGTCTTTGCATCAATCTCAATCTCCTGGTAAGTGAAGACTTTCATGAGACATCCCTCCTGGTGACACTCAGAGAAAGAATAGGCAGGCTACCAAGATGAGACTTGATAGGCTGACCATATGGTGGGGGAGGAGGTCCCCTTCTGTCACAGACCTAGGGGAGGAGAATATGGTGAAAGAAGGAGGGAGGGAGGAATAGAAGGATACAAGTAAGGGGATAACAATTGAGATCTAATCCAAATAAATTAATGAAGAAAAATATATATGTCCTCAAACAATTGCCTCTTTAACATCAATCTCTTTGTCTTTTCATTGGAGTCATACATGTCTTTACAAAACTAAACATGCCAATTACAATAGCTTGATAGCTTTTTGATTTGTAGCGTCTCTTTTTAGTTCTACAAAGTGGGTAAGTCGTTACCACTGGCCATAACATGTGGAGTTCTACCAAAAACTGAAGGTCTGTCAGTGGTTCCTCAAAGTCTTCATACAACCCTTATTTTGCTCACTTGGTTTATACCCCAACTGTTCCTTCTTTCTTTGTATTTTCTTTGGCAGATATTCAGTTTCTTGTAGTAGGTCTGGATTACAGAACTTATAGCTTCAATGGTATGACTGTATGTGTACATCATGATACATACCCTTCAGAAAAATGCGAGTGTCAGAATGCAGTTTAGAAAAACCAGTGCATACATTTGACACTTTCTTGACTTGATTAAGTAACAGCATCATAAAATGGTATATAGAATAACTAAACTCAGACAGAGGTGAAACTGTTTAACAAGAAACAGGATATACAGGCATTCCTAGAAGCTCTGGCCCTCCATACATATCCCACACTGATTTGTCACACCAATTCCTTTTGGAGTCAAGAACCTTTACCTGATTTTATAGAAGTGGAGAAAAAGTAAGGTCTTCTGAAAAATCATTACTTTGGTTGCAATGAGCACAGGTACACTTTTATGAACCATTGGGATCAGAGTGTAAAGTTACAAATCTGTGTTTCTTTTCCCCAATAGTAGACTTCAGAGGAAGAGGAGTTAGTATGTGATAGGACAGGGAAGAGAAATCTTGCTACTAAACCCACACTACTTTCCAGTTGCTGTCCTAACTGGGTCAGAAAAGGAAAAGGATATACATTGACTATACGCTATTTTCTTTATGATGGATACTTTTCTAGAGTAAACATCATAGAGTTAAATAGATAAATAGAGTAAGCAAACTCTATTTCTTTTCATTAGAAAGTAAATTTTAGAAGGACTGCAAGAAGCTACATGGGGAAGTTTAATTCCGAAGACTGTTGTTCTGAACACTTCATTGTTCAGAAATGTGTTCTTTGTGTTTTCCTGATGTTGCAGGATGTCATAGAGATGATGGTGATGGTCCAGCCACCTCCCTGACTTAGCACATCTGCAAACTTAAAACATGACAAGCAATCCAAATGCCAGTGCAGTCCATGAGTGTAGGTGGTGCTGTTTACAATGCTTGAGGCTATATTCTTTTATATATCAGACACTGACACTTAGAAGAAGTTGCTGTGGAATCAGTATGAACCATAAGCTCAGACATAGTGGCACATGCCTGAAATAACCAGCATTGCCAAGGTGGAGCTGTGGTGTCCGTGAGGACAAAACCAATAGGCCATTTACTGTGAAACCCTCTCTCAAAAAAATTTTAAATAGCCAAAAGACTAAATATAAATGTATTGTGAGCATTTAATGTTTAGTCCCCCTAGTTATCTTTGAGGTAATATATACAGTGCATTTGCCAGGAAAGATTTTTCATCACCAGCCATCTGGTAAAAATTAGTCTGAGATAAATAATTTAGTTTCCTTCTGTTCAGATACAGTTTCACTACCCTCTTCCTTGATGGTGTGAAAAGTCTTCAGAAATAATCAATCGGGAAAGTGCTTTTGCATTCCAGCCAAAGCTGAGCCTGAAGGTTTCTGACATGCTGACGTTTGACTCTTTTTTTTTCCTGTGCTCTGCGAAAAGATGAGGTGCCAATTATTAGCAAGGAGCCTCCGAAGAATCGCATGCCTGTTGGCAGTCTCCGCACAAGCACACTGTCTGCTAAATCACAGAGTGGGGAACCATGACATGAAGCAGCATAGTTGTTCAAGAAGTGCAAGCCATTTCTTAGGGTTAAAGATTAGTAATGCAAGCATATGAAAGAAACTGAGTAGCGATTAGCTGCCTATTCCTCATTCCTTGTGAGCCAGTGAGTCTATAACCATATTGTTTATCCCAGGCTTAAAGAATTGTACTTCATCAATAGGAGGTGTGTTTCCATTCAGAATAGGAAAAGAAATGTCTGCTACTTTTTGCTCTGGCCTTATTTCTTCAGTCTAGATTGAGAAGAGGAATGTCATGAGAGGAATGTCAGAGATCAGGTACCATATTGATGAAGGCCCTGTATGCAAGACTATGGAATATAGATTTTACCTTGTGGGCAGCAGGGAGCCGTTAAAAGATGTTGGGCAGGAGAGATGTTTAAAAAAGGACTTTGTTTTGTGCATGATTGGTATAAAAGTACAATGATAAGATATATTAAGGGAGTGTTACAGTTTTGTTCTCAGCATGAATATTATTGGAAGATTCATCTCTCCTAGCTGTCTAGTTCAGCCTTTATAGCATGCGGCTTTTGGAGCCAGCTCTAACAGTTTCACAGTAAAAGAGCAAAGTAAGAAGTGATCATGTGCATTTAATTGTAAAGAAAGGACATTTTATTGACCAAGATCAGGAAATCAAAAAGATGCCTGTAATATTATTTGTTATTTTGAGTTTTGTGTTTCTGTTAAGGTTTAAGTGCTCCTAACCCATGCAAAGATAATTTATGCACCTTGGATTCACACGCAAATGTTTGAATGGTCTATACTGTTGAGCATGAATGCTGAAAATTACTCTAAATTGGTAAGAGTTGGGCAAAGCTTACAAAGCACTAGTCATTCTCATACGTTCTCATAGTGTACTTTATTTTATATTTTCAACTACATTTTTACTTAACTAACAATATTAAATGTATTTATGTATTATAATTTATTCAGATTACACCCTGATTGTTTTCCCCTCACTTGTAACTTCCTGTTCCCACCCTCCCTCCATCTTCAGCTCTATTCCCCTCCCCTAGACCTCTGACAGGGGCAGCGCTCCTCCCCCACCATGGGACCACAGGTCTCATCTGGATAGCCTACATCCCCTAAATATTTGAATTTTTGACTAACATATTTTGATAAAGAGTATCACTTGTCTATTTTGAAAATTTAATGTTGACAAACACCTTTTAAAGATACCATATTAAGATAAAATGTTGCAGTATGTCAGAAAATAAGAAGTGTTTTAAAACTGAGCAACTAGGACTTTTTTCATGAATATTGCACATTTATTCTCTACACTCAGAGAAAGCAGGTGATCAGAGCTGAGGCATCACTGCAGTGGTTTCTACATAACCATGGTATTACGTGTTCTAAGAATCGACAGCACCATAGTAATGGCAGTTTGTACACAAAAAGAGAGCCATCGTCTTACTTATTGCAACACAGTGACACATCTAAGTGTTTATGTGTACCTTGTAAAAACATGATTCTCTTTATGGTAGTGATATTCATATTTCAGAATGTTTTGTTTTAATTCACTTTTTAAAGATTTTGGGCCAGTACATAGTTCTTTAAAAGACGTGGTTTTCTTGTTTGGCTTGTTTTTAGAGGCGGATGGATGTTGCATACGGGGAAGAAATAGGGTTACTTTTGTATCTGGCTCATATGCAGATACTGCCCGATCCCCGAGCACAGCTAGTTTTCTACAGGAAGTAGAAATATTTGCCGACAGAGAGGAGACAGCTTATTTTCCTACCTTCTCTATGAAATCTTGGCCTTACAGGATCATAGAATTAGGAGAAACAAATCAACAGTCTTTGTATTTCATCCAACTTTCTCTGTATTCTGTTTCTCTCCATGGGTTCCTTATGCACACTAGTGAGAGTTTGTGGAGATTACCTTGCTTCACTCCGTCACTTACACCTGGGCCTATACAAGGTAAAAGCCTAGTTGTATTCAGTAATGGTGCTGTAAAGTCACTCTAAAATCTCTAGGGTACATGAGAAGTCACTGAAGAAGAAAAATCCCATATCCGCTGAAATACTTGGTTGAGGTTTTTCAATAGAAGAATGGACTGTTCTTTGCATGGGTTAGGAGAATGTTAAGCAGACAGATTTGCATGAGGTAAATGCAAAGCTGCTCCCTGTTGTGGCAGTTTTCCTTGCTTGCTGATCTGTATTAAAACTGTTCCTTTCCTCTGGGACCCTGGTCCAGCTCTACAGATCGAGTTGCCTTAGCTTAATGGCCTGTTACTGGTCAGCTCCTGCTGCCTCACAGTGAGTTCACCTTCCACTGGCAGAAGTTGCTTCTCTGCTCTGAATTTCTGGCACAGCTGAATGTTCCCGTGCCAAAGCCACATTCTAATGTGTGAGCATTTCTTGTTTTATTTCTTCAACATACACACACACACACACACACACACACACACACACACACACACACACACACACACACAGAGCTCTTCAGAGAGTAATTTTCTTTAACAAATCTACCCCAAATCCATCATAATCATTACCTTTGTTACCACTACCATCATTTAACTGTTCCATACCTGTCACCAGAACGCCATAACTGTTCAGATAGTCGTAGGGAACTTCAAAAGTAGGCACTGATGAAAGATACGGTATTGTTAATTTTTTTCCTTATTGTTTTTATTAGTCAGCTACATTATGAAAGGAGAACCGGTGACATGGCAATTTAGAACAGAAGAAGTAAGATAATAGTGCTGTACTTCTTGCCGCACAGTAATTAACAGGAGACACAGAAATGTCATTTGGCCCATTAGTGCTGGATTATTTCAGAAATCCCTTTAATATCATATTGCTTGCTGATTCACGGTCTAATAATTTTAGTTTTACAATCTTAAGGCTTTTTAAGACCTAAGCAACCTTGCACATTGTTACCTTTGCCCTGAAATCACCACTGAAATTAATGTATGGGGCATTAACCCTTCACAGAAATGGAAAGGGCCTCCTATAGTCCAGTTATCTTTACTGATAGCCAGGTTTCTTTTATAGCCATTTCAGGTTGACAGTAGGCTGGACAAGATGGTGTCTTTTTGGCTTATTCTGCAAGCTGAAAGTGAAGGCAGGAAAGGAATTCTATGGTCCCTGAGTAGTGGCTTGCCATGTCTCTTCCATCCTTGTGGTGAGGCACAGGATGTAGATCCCCTCTTGTAGATAAAAGTCAGAAAACACATTAATTACCTGCAGTCAGAAGCCAGAGACTAGAAGTGAACAGATGTTAAAATTGTATATTAAACATCTGGTTTGGTCTTGCTTAATTTTTCTGATGTAGTGTCGCCCTATATAGCCCTGGCTGAGCTGGAACTCGCTATGTTGACCAGGCTGGCCTCAAAGTCGCAGAGATCTGCCCGGCTCTGCCTCCTGAGTACAATGTTACTCCCATTATTTAACTTTTTTAAAGAAATTATTTACTTTGTGTCTCTGTGTGAAAGAGAGAGTATGTGTATGTGTACACATGTATGTGCTACCCCGTACCTACTATTTGAATGAAGTGTTTTTAGAATTGAGTTGATAAAGAAATGACTTGGTCTGGCAAGATGTCTCAGTGAATAAAGGTGCTCTCTGTACAAGCCTGGGGACGTGAGTTCAAATCTTAAAACACACTTAAAAGTGGAAGAAAAGAACCAACTCCTGAAAAGATGTCCTCTGACCCCCACACATGCACCACAGCATCTGTACTCTCCTATTAACAACAATAACTTAAAATATAATTACTTATCAATGCCTCCTGTCTTGTTTGTTTTGTTATTGTTTTTCCTTACCTTTGAAGTAGAGAATTTTCTCAGAGTAGAGAAATGAAGATCAAAACTAAGAGGTATTAAAGGCCTTGAGATGGCTCAGAAAGTGAAGGAATTTGCCACCAACCAAACCTGATAAACCAAGTTTGATCTCTAGAAGCACATCTTGCAAGGAGAAAAATGAATTTCACAAGTTGTCCTGTGACCTCCATATGCGCGCGCACACACACACACACACACACACACACACACACACAGACACACACAGTAAACAAACAACAGAAGTAATTAGGAAATGTTATGCAAAGTAGCAGCAATCCAGTGTCTCTTGTGACTGTTCTCCCTCTCTTTACAGGGGAGGTCTTTGTGCTGTACCCTCCCATACTGGGTTTGGTGTTTGCAGTAGAACACACACTGTAATAATTTATTTTTCAGCAGTCATTGCTCTTGTTTAGCACCGCTCTCCTACATGTGCAAGCAGGACTATACGGAATCTTTTTGGTAAATCTTTGACTAAGGAGATTCCCAGTTATTCTAAGCTATAGGGACTCCATGCAATTTAGCACAACCCCTATGCAGCACAATTCAAAACAGTGATTCCAACAGTTTCCCGGAATATCCAAACATTCTGTACACCTATCTTGGTATGCTTTCCTTTAATAGGCTATCCACATCCTTTCCAGTTTATATAGGAACAAATAACTTTCTCCATTTCCCTGCTGGCTTGTTGGATCTCTGTGAAATTCTTCAGAACTCTTAGACTTTAATTTTCATGCTGGAGCTTGCAAGAACTATTTTAAAAGATTCGACCTACTAAGCTTGCTCTCCCGCTGACTACAAGTCCCTAAGAGGTCATTATTTTGCAAATGGACTTAGATCACATTCTGATGTTATTACAGAGAGGAGCATTGCCACAAATTAGAAAGCACCAAGCACCATGGTAAAAGAATGCCAAAAAAAATGCCTAGACGGGACATTTTACTATCAGAAAACATTTCTGATACTATTTCTTAAAAGACAATATCTTTAGCTAGCTTAATACTCACTTGGTAGCTCAAGGTGACTTTGAACCCATGATAACCCCACAGCTTCAGCTTTCCAAGTGCTCAGCCTACAAGCATATTCCAGCATGCCTAACTCGTCTCTGATACTTGTTATTCACCTTCCAAACATGTAAGTTAGGGCCTGGACAGATGGCTCAGCCATGAGTGGGTGTTCTGCTCTTTCAGAAGACCTAAGTTTGTTTACCAGCACTCATGAAGGATAGCTCACAGTGCCTCCAACTCCAACTCCAGCTCCATGGAGCTCATTGCCCTCTTTCTTCTCCCAGGGTTCTACAGTTAAGAGCACATAACCACACAGACATACACACAATTAAAACAAAATATATCCTCCTAGTCCCACCCTCTATACCTCTTTCCCCCTCCCCTATTCATCAGAAAAGGGGAGCCCCTTACCCACCCACCACAGCTTATCAAGTTGGATCAGGACTGAGTTCATCTCCTTCTCCTGGCTGGCAAGGCAGTCCTGCCAGGGGGAAGTTATCAAAAAGTAGGCAGCAGAGTCCAGGTCAGAGACAGTCCCCACTCCCCTTGCTAGTGGACCCATATGAAGTCTGAGCTGCCCATCAATTACATCTATGTAGAGGACCTAGGTCCAGTCCATGCCTCATCCCTGGTTGGTGCTTCAGGGCCCTGGTTATTTGGATCTGTTGGTCTTCTTGTGGAGCTCGTATCAACTAGGTTTTTTCCCTTTGCTCTACTTTCTACTAGACTTTCTGTGCTTCACCCAGTGTTTGTGAGTTTCAGCATCCATTTGGATCCACTCCTCAATGGATCTTCTCAGAGGACAACTCTGATGGGGTCCTTTCCACAAGCATAGCAGAGTATCATCAATACTGTCAAGTGTTGGCTCTCTTCAGTGGGGTGGGTCTTGGGTTGGGCCAAGCATTATTTGGATATTCCCTTAATCTCTGCTCTGTCTGTTGTGTCTTTATCCCTGCATGTCTTGTAAGAAGGCTAAGTTTGGGACCAACATTTTTGTGGGTTAGTTAGTGTTCTCCTTCCTCCACTAGGAGTCCTGTCTAGTTAGAGGACTCCTTCATGACCCCTGCTACTAGGTGTTTCAGCTATAGTCCCACTCACATCCTCCCGGAGTTCTATCCTGTCTTAGGTCTCCAGCTTGTTATAGAGATGCTCCCATCTACAGTTTCTCTTTTCTCTGCAGGCATTCTGTCCTCCCATTCTTGCTCTCCCCAGGTCTGATCTCCACCCTCATTTCTCTTTGGGTTCCCTCTTCTACCTTGCTGCCTCTCTTCAACCACTATCACTGCGTAATAAAATAGAATATATACCATTCTTTATGCAAAATTATGTCTATCCTCGGGCACCTAATTGTTTTGACTAAATACTCTATATTCTGCTGGAAATTTTGGACCAGGAAAATACTGTATTGGACCATTCACCCAATCTTGAAGACATGTGGGTCATCTTGCTTTGTCAAAAATATCAACAGGTTGCCTTTATTTTACACTTTACTGATCAGAGTTAAGAATTGAATGAGGCCTTAGAAACATGTAATTTTAATACATTGGTAAAAAATAACCCACTAGCCTTTGTAACAGGGGAGTTTGTTTTCCTTCTCTTTTATTTCTAGCTTATTATAGTGTGTTTTTGTTTTGCTTTGCTTTGGTTTATTGAGATAGGATCTCTCTATGTAGATTAGGCTGGCCTGGAACTCAGAAATCCACCTGCCTCTGCATCCTGAGTGCTGAGATTAAAGTGTGTGTCACCAGGTCTGCTTGTGGTTTTTGTTTTGATTTGTTCTTTTTTTTAAATGTTCAATCTTTTTTGAAAATTACTTATTTTATGTTATATGAGCTGTCAATACTCCTACCAAGAGCCAACCACCATCTAATAAATCCCCCAATACCTATCTGTTCTTACATTTTAGTTGGTTGAATAATCACAGCTTCTTAGAACAAAGCTGTAAATGAATTCTGGAACTAAAATATTGTATGTAAATCCTCATTGACAGGTCTCGTATTGTTCTAGTTTTTATTAAGGAAGAACTGTGGGGGAAAAGCACTATGTTGCCATGTTTTGTGAAGTGAACCTAGGGTAAATTACAGAACCCATGAAATATCCTGGAATATAAAAATGACATCAAGACAGCTGAGCAGGATTGGTACACTCCTTTAATCCCAGCACTTACTAGGGAGGCAGAGGCAGGTAGATCTCTGTGAGTTCAGGCCATCCTGGTCTACATAGTAAGTTCCAGAACAGCCAGAACACAAGAACACAGAGAGACCCTTTCTTAATAAAACAAAAACAAAACAAAAAAATTACATCAAGAAATTTTGTTGTAACAGTATGAAGCAAACAAAAACAAAAACAAAAAAACAAAAACCCAAACCCTGTGTGCATACAGTTAATCATAATTTACATTTGTTTTTGAATGCTTGCTAATTACCATGTGTACTTTTAAGTTACTTTGTGGCATGGGCGTTTAGAAGGCCTAATTAAATGCTTCTCTCTCTCTCTCTTTTAGTGCTGTGGATTACAGCACTGCAGCCATTTCAGGCTGCTGCCGACAGAAACAAAAAATGAAAGGAGACAAAACAGTTTCCTGAGAACCAAGCTTTGAGAACACTAAATGCAAAGTATAATTCATTTGTAGCCCTAATTTTGGGTAGAATATATATTTTCTATATTAGTAAAAGGCACATAGGTATCTTATTCCTGGAAATTGATTCTAAATGAAAAGAGACTCTGAAAATGAAAGAATCTAGTTTGCCCTGTTTTCCGGTCACTTATTATCAGAAGAAACACTACATTAGAGTTTCATTCATATACAGGTTCTCATTGGATCCCCAGGCAGGAACATAGAAAGTTAACAGGACTGGTAGACTTTCCCATCATTTCACAGACAAAAAAAAAAAAAAGACAAACCCATTATAATTTAACTGAAATTCTTAGTTATTTGGACACACAGAGACAAAAATGTAACTATGTATGCATGTCTCTGTTACGGGCACCTCTCTTTAGTCTTTCAGCTTAAGTATTCATATGTCTTTATAAATTATTTTTAAGTTTTTTTAACTTTATGCTTATTAGTGTTTTACCTATGTTAACATGTGTGCACATGAGCCTGGTGACCACAAAGGCCAGAAGAGTGCGTTGGTTCTCCTAGACCTGGAGTTATATATAAGCACCATGTGTGTGCTGGCGACTGAATCTGGGTCCTCTGCAAAAGCGGTATGAGCTTTTAACTGCTGAGCCATCTCCTCAAATACACCACTCGGTCTTTTTTACCCTCTTTTGTCTTCTTCCTCCCCGTCTCCCCTTCCAAGCTGTGAAAATTGAGTTTATCAGGCTAGGGAGATTTTTTTTTTTTTTTTTTTTTTTTTTTGTAAAATGCCTGCTATCTAAGTGTGAGGACCTGAGTTTGGGTCCTCATTACCCATGTGATCTGTGGTACCCATGTAAAGCCAGGAGGCACCATGTGTATTTCTAAGCCTAGCACAGGAATTGGGTGATTAGAGGTAAACAGATCCCTGGAGATCAGTAGCCAGGCAGCCTGAGTTTATAGGCCCAGTGAGAGAAGCTGTTTCAAAATAAATAAGTAGAAACAGTGAAGGAAGACATCCAACATCAGCTTCTACCTCACCACAGACACTTTGTACATACCCACACAGACATGCACATATAACACACACACACACACACACGCACACACGCACGCACGCACGCACGCACGCACGTACGCACACACGCACGCACGCACACACGCGCATGCACTTCATCTCTAGGCTCCTTTCCTCAATTTATCACTTACTGTTTCTATCCTAGTAGGAAAGTGCTGACTTGTCAGGTCTCTCCTATAAAATAAATAGCTTTCTGTTTATTAGGAAGACGTCATGCTACAATTAACCCTCCCGAGTTTGTGCAAGGCAGCTTCAAAGGTCTCATCATATGATATACTTTACATAAATTTTAACGTCACATCTGTATAGATCATCTGCTATAAGACAGGGCTTTATACATAAGCTGCTCTCAACTACCTTAGTCCAGTGGGGTTTTTCTTTTCTTTTTTTTTATGATTGAAAAACCATACTTCCTTTATCATGAATTAATGCATTTGCTTGGCTAGAGAGAACAATGTGTTGATTCCTTCTTCCTCAACTTCTTCCTTACCACACTTTGAACCCAGTGATAATGAAATTTATTTGCCTCAAATATACCCAGGGACAGAACATCAAAGCAATGGATATAATAATTAGTCCTGGATTTTGAGACCCCTGATAGAAGAGAAGCCTACCTAGGGAAGATAGGTAGTTTCCTTGTCGCCCCACGGGTATAATTTATATTTTAAATTTTCATTTACTTACAAAAGAGCTGAAACTCTGATTTTAATCTATTCATGATTTTCAATAAGCTGGGGAATAACTTATATACACAATCAGACCTACTTAAATAACCTGCACATTTTAAATCCAGAAAATTAATTATCATTAGAACATGGTTCAGGATTAGATGAATGACCCTTGCTAGTGACAGCAATTGCTAAACTAATTGGAGGATTAGTCTGCTGAAAATGTGCTGGAAGATAGAAGGGGAAAAGAGGTCACTGGGAGCACTAAAGAGAAAGCAAAATCTATTAAAATGTTTATAGGACTTTCTGAAAAAAATCATGTTTCAGGGATGTTAACAGTGTGTTTCTATTGATGTCCATACATAAATCTCTAAACTATTTTTATTTTCTGTGTTCTGTACTCCCTCTTTTTAAAATGTCATAGGCGTGTTACACAAAATATATTGAGAAACATTAGCCTATATCAGCATGTGTGTCCTTGATGTAACACACATAGGTGAAAGGTGATGACAGTCCTTGCTACCCAGGTTTAATGTTGCCGGTTTTTGTAGCAACCACTTCAGTAGATAATTTTACTCTTCCCAGATCCAAGAGTATCTATGCAGCCTACCTAAAAATATGTTGTGGGGGCTAAATGTGTAAAAAGGACATTTACAGTCTACATGCTAGTCCTTGCTGCTAGTCCTTGCAGCTTCCTATCCTGCTGAGATACAGCCACAGATGTAACACTGTCACCTTGCAGTGGCATCATAGTTTAACCTACAAGAATATAGTGGCGGGGGGGGGGGGGGGGGGCAAGGGGCAGATAAAAACGCTATTATTATGGCCTGTGTTTGTCAAATTGCTTATTTTAATTATGAAGGTATTTAATCTTGGTGAGTCTGTTTAATATTGGAGATGTGTTTATAGAGCCTGACTGACAAATGTATGCAGAGAAATTAAGCTTTGTTGTTTTAGCTCATGGTTCCTGATGACACAGCTATAAGCCCTGTTGGCCTCACTTTACAGCAGCTACTGTTCTATCCCAAGCCTCCTTCGACCAGGCTCCAGCTCCAACATGGCAAAGATACTGTACTGTCTCCATACTTTGCCATTGTGACTGAAGCAACAAAGGGTAGAGCTGCTTCTTTAGACTCTAAAAGGTCTTAGCAGTTTACACTACTCTCAAGGTTTGTGTTCTTGGGCAATGTTTCTGGCACACCATTTGATCTTGAGGTTACTGTATATGAATTCTGGATGACTCATTGAGCCTTACAAAGTCTATATTGAGTCCTTATCTGTCCTAATAAGAGCAGATGACCCTTAGCTTCCTTGGCTGTAAATATTCCCTAGTATGCTTTATTGATGTATTAGGGTTTCTAAATAATTTCATCGTTTTTGTTATGTCAACCTCCAAAAAATTATGTACTTCTTAATAATGTGGTAAAGTGGGTTTGGAAAGAGAACTGTTAGATATTACTCTTGTATCTATGTGTTCACTAAATGTCAGTTCCTCATTCTTTTGCCAAAATATGATCATAAAAACTAGCTGGTATACATTCCACTATAGTTAAGAAGTTTAACATTCACCAAAAGGAAACAAATCTTGACCTTGTAAGGGAATCAAATAGACTTCCTAGAAACTGATCATTTCATGAACTAAAATATTATTTATCTAACAAAACATGTATGAGCATAAGAGGTAAACAATATTTAAGAGCAATCAATATATTAAAATTTTAAGTTCCAAACTGCCTTTTAGTTTACACTCACATCAACTAATTCCTGGAATCATGCAAGGGATATGTGATATTGTTAACTCATAGACCCATTTTGATGGCTGATATTTATCTACTGCCTTTTTCATCCAGAGCACAGCTATTGCTGCCTTCATTCAGTTCCTCTTTTCTGTCAAGACCACTATGGTACCTTTTTCAGGGTAACAGTCAGCAGGCCGTCACAATCAATCAAAGTAAATTTGTTCCTTGATGTACATCCCACAAGGTTTCCTCAAAATAGGGCTTTCTTGGCTTGGGCCAAATACAATTTCCATTATTTATACTTATTTGTATTGATGCTATGTCCTAAGGAAATGCAACTGGACACTTGTCCCCTTTGTTGGGCTCTTCTGCATAGAATGGGATGCTAATGTTTCCTCATTTTAATAGAATCAAGCCTCTTCTGCCTACTCATTCTAACACAGGATAAAAATGACAGTGTCACACACAGAGAACAGAACACTCCTTTGGTTGCTTCAACATGTTTTTTTTCTTTTTGGCCTCATTTCTTCTCTGCTGAGCATTTGAGTCCAAATTTAGTAGGAATGACTAAGAAATTGCCAGGATGTGACAGAGCATTCAGTTCATTGAGTCCTTCCTTGCCATTTTCCAATAGTTGTAACAATTGCCAAGACTTCCTCTTAACATCGTAGGTGCCACATTATTCTTAACAGCTGTTAAAGCACTCATGCAAGATCTGTCCATGCAATGCCAGCCTCCTTATAAATATCGCTGATTTTATTCCGTGGTATAAAGGAAATTCCCTGCAGATGTTTTAGAAACTGATACTCTAATAAGTCATGTAATTCCAAATATTTAGTCTCAATCACTGAAATCCATCATTCATACTAATCAACTGGTCTGCAATGAGCTAGGCTACATGACCTGTCATTGTTGTGGGGGCGTGGCAGCATGGGTGTAAGTCAGAAGCAATTCCCCTGACCTAGATAGAGCAACTAGGAGTAGATAGAGACTTAATCTGTCCTGATTGGGAGAAATCACATATAATTCAAAGTGAAATTATATTTAAAGTAGGTCTTGAGGGATGAGAAGAAAGCTAGCAGGCCGAGAAAGGGACGGATAGGTTACTAAAGAAATGAATGGCATTTGGAAAGGCATGTGTGGTTTCAGTGCTGGAGGACCAAAGAATGATGACTTTCAAGGAAACATCCAGTCACTGCTTGCTTGTTTTATAGGCAAGGTGAAGTCATTAAGGATTCACGAGGAAGAGAACCTTAGTTTAGGAAAGCAAACCCACCAGGAGAACAAGGAAGACAAATTAGGAGTTTCTTAGAACAGTCTGCTGAAGAAATCCTAAAGTCATACACCAGAGCACTGGCTTTAAGTATGGAAGGTAAAAGCCACAGGATCCTGAAATAGGATAGGAAGGAATGCAAATGTCCAAATTGCAAGCGAGTGCAGTTTGATAGATGCTAGACACTAAAAGAAGAATGGAGAGCTAAGTGGGGGATAGAATAAGTGTTGACTTCCGTTTCAGCTATTGCTCTTTTATTTCCATGCTGAATTCTTTCCTATCCTTCAGGGCACAGATAAAATGATCTCTTCTGTCTCTGTCTATGAGAATGTCCTTAGTGCCTGTGTCAGAATTAAGTCTGATTTCCTCCTCTCTTCTCAGACAACACAGTTTTGAGACTCTTTCTGTAATTATGGCAGTATATACATTTTATCCTCTAGTCGTTTGCCTGATCCCTTCAGATACAGAGTAAGTTGAGGCAATGCATTAATTATCTACAATTTTAAAAGTATCATTCAAGTACGTAATATACCATCTGAAAGTGTACAGGAAATTAATGAATAAATGCTATCTCACAAGACGTTAGGCACAGCATGTTTTGGAAACCTGACTTGGAACACACATTGATCCTGTCTACTCATTCTGCAGTTGGGAATATTTTGTTCATATGGTTGAACAGTGTCACCAAACTTGTTCAACTGCATCATTCACCAGATTTACTTGCAAATGCTTTCTGACTTTTTATGAAAGGAAATCTACTTTCCAAGGATGAATACTTTATCCAAGTATAAATCATCAGATTTAATTCACCAAGAACTCCAGAAAATTTCCTCATCACTAGAGAAAATGTGGAGATTTTTCATCAAATATCTTTGTAGGCATACTTTGGCTTTCTTTGTGTTAGAGAAAACCCCACAAAGAGAAATTTTCAAAACCCATAAATAGAACTCTTTTAAGTTTCTGCCATGTGACAGTTGCCCCATAAGTACATTTTTGCTTTAGTAGGTTGAATTTGCATGAATCCTCAGAGATCTATGGTGCGTACTTAGACTGAATGATATAACCCCCAAAGATACTCTGATTAACTGTGTTATGTAGAGCAAATAGGGGTATCAGGCATATTACTGAGTGAGGTAGGATTTAATAAAAAAGAAAATAAAACTGCTTACATGATTTCTTTTCAGAGAAATGCTTGGCTTAAGTGGCTTTTAGAATGTTTCAGGTGCTGCCGCTCAGCTGGCGTGTATGCTGAGCATGATATTAAATATGAAAATGAGGGAAAGAAGAACCACAGAGATGCTGTTTAGAAAAGATCAGTGGCCTAGAAAACATGAACATCAAGGGTTCTTTAAGAATTAGGCATAACTATCAACTGTTGTTCTTGATAATATCGCAACAACTTAGGAGAAATATCTAATAATATCATAATTGAAATCTCTATTCCAAGGACCCTCTCTGCTACTCTGTGAATTAGAGATTCAAATCTGTTCCTGTTTTCCCTAGTTTAGAAATGGCCACTTAAATGCATGCTAATTCTCTAGATATGTGCTTACACACACACCCAGACTAAAAGGAAGGTCACCTTTTGTCCTTGAAGACTTACATTAGAATGGCCCATTCTAAAGAAAACATAGCAAGTCCAAGTCCAGAGAATCACTCATACTCCAGGCTTCAAAGTTCTCTGGGTTCTTCTCTTGTATTTGTAGAATTCTTGTAAATTTGTTGTTACGACCTTGATTGGCTTGTAAATGTTACTTTAAGGAAACACTGAGGTTAGAGTTAAGTTTGAATTAAGATCCAATGAGCTACCAAAAAAATCAAATTTGTTTACATTGTGGTGAACAATAAGCTTTCATTATAGGATCATTTTAGACATCTAGACAGCCAGCACTGTAACACTGCTTTAAGACTCGGGCAACTGGCAACCATAACGTCTGATAACCTGAGAATCTACATCTATGAGAATTCATCACATGGCTGGTCAGAATGCTCAGCAAGCAAAGATGCTTGGCCCACAAAGCCTAGAGACCCCAATTCAAGCCCTGGAACCTAAGCAAAAATGAAAGGAGAAAGCTACTTCACAGAGATGTTTTCTGACCTCCACACATGAGCACTACACATATACCACACACATACACAGACACATACACACTCACCATATAGGAATCACACACACACACACACACACACACACATACATACACAAACACACACTGCAATACATATACGCATCACACACACATCACACATACCACACACACATCACACACATACAGAAACACACATTGCACATACACATAACACACATATACACACCACATTCACATAAACTACAAACACACATAACACATATACATCACACACATACACACAGATAATAGTATAAAAAGTAAATGCAAACCTAAATGTTCACTTTTCTTTTACTTACTATTGAGGAGAACAAAGCTCCATATAACAGCTTTATGACTGTTCTTTACATTTGTTTGCTCTTGAATTAATCTACCACACAAGTATGTGGCTTGTCCAGATCTTCCTATTGCCTACTGAAACAAAAGCCAATCACTGATCAACCGCATTTTCACTTAGAGTGTTCTCTTATAATATCACATGAATTGCCATATGCAATTTTTTTGGTTTCCAATGACAAAAATGCATTCTATTCCAATAAAATACCCTTTATAAAGATATAACAAAGTAAGTCCTGACCTTCTGGAGGCATAGTCTAACTATTCTACCTGAAATTCACACCCTGATGAGTATTGATTTTTTTTGCTTATTTACTTTTGTTGCAGGAACATTTCACACCTGAGTGCAAATTCAAAGAATCAGTGTTTGAAAATTATTACGTGACATACTCTTCGATGATCTACCGTCAGCAGCAATCTGGCCGAGGGTGGTATCTGGGTCTGAACAAAGAAGGAGAGATCATGAAAGGCAACCATGTGAAGAAGAACAAGCCTGCAGCACATTTTCTGCCCAAACCACTGAAAGGTAAATTTAATAGCCTATGGGCTATGGATTCCGCTACCCAAAAAATACCAATTTAAATAAGTCCTTGTCGTGTTTTTGCATGTGAGACATAATTCTTCCACATTAGAGCATCTATCCTTACATTTTCAAACATTTCATAGCATAAAAAAATCAAGAACAATGTAAAAAATCATGCAAACATTAAGGTATTGACCATAACATCTACTCTCATTTTAATTTACCTTATCCATAGTAACACCTTTCTTACAAGGAAGTACCTAAGTTGCAAACTCAAGATAGCTACGAACACTGAATTATATCAAAATTATGGTAGAGATTACCTGGAAGTTAGAATGTATACATCTTTAAACTTTATAGGAAAACCCCTTGGTTAATATAATTTTAAGAATTTTCATACAGTTTTTTCAGATTAATATAGAAATACAAAAGATAAAAGTATTGTCTTAGGGTTTCTATTGCTGTGATAAAAGACCATAACCTAAGACAACTTGGGGAGGAAAGGATTCCTTTCATCCTACACTTCCACATCACAAGCCGTCATTGAAGGAAGTCAGGAGAGGAATGCCACAAGTCAGAAGCAGATGCAGAGGTCATGGAGGAATAGTGTGTACTGGCTTGTACTTCATGGCTTCCTCACCCTTCTTTCTTATAGAACCCAGAATCACTAGCCAAGGATCGTACTGTCCACAGCAGTTGGGACTCTCCCATATCAATCATCAATCAAGGCTTATCTGCAGTTAGTTAGTCTGCAGGGGCATTCTCATAGCTGAGATCCTCTCTCCCCAAATGATTCTACTTTGTGTCAAATTGGCATAAAACTAGTCCCCACAATTGACTCCTTATCAACATGATACAAAAATGCATCACTACTCAACTAGAACCTTTCCTTTCTCATTTGTCCCCAAGATGACAAGTTAAATATTAATATCACAGTATAAAACATTTCAACTTTTAATATCTCCTTGGTCTTTAAATTTTCAAACATTTTAGAAGTCCAATCTCCTTAAGACATCCAACATCTCTTTCAAGTTCAAAGTTTCTCTGAAATATCTAAAGTCTCTCTAAAATTCCAGTCTTCTAAAAGTCTTTTAACTGTTAGCTTCTGTAAAATAAAAAACAAATTACATACTTTCTTACTCTAACAAGGAATAACCATAGGATATTTACAATCAAATAAAATCACAACAAATGTTCAAACAAAGTAAAAAGTTCAATGCTTGGTGTTTGGGACCCATTTATGATGTCCTGTGTTCCAAGATGCCTTGGGAGCAACACTTTTCCAGACTTGCTTTTCACAGCACACACAGCTTATCTTCTAGGCTCAGTCCAGCTCTGTTCCACAGCTGCTGCTCTTCTTGGAGAGAATTCCATGGCCCTTGCATCCACAAAATGTTGGCATCTATAGTCCACCTACACTGCACCTTTACCAGTAGCCTCTCTTGGGCTCTTCTCTTCAAGGACTCTATCCCACAGATGGTGCCAATCCTCAACATATCTCTTAGGCTATCCATTCACCATTGACTTCTCCTTGACTTTCATAGTGCAAAGACTTAACTGCTATTCATGAACACTTTGTGCCTTCACAACCAATAACACTTGGGAAACACATGTCATCAATTTTTGTTGCTAGCACAAGGTACAGCCTTGGCCACCTTTGGACCATATCTCTGTGTCTTGACTATAAGGACCCACTTCCCAGAAAATTTTTCCTCAGTGAAGCTGATATCTTTTTAATTACATCTGATTCTTTATCCCTAGCTGGCAGGTATTAATTGTCTGAATAAAGCTCAATTTTTACTTTGGTGGGTCTTAATTCAAAATTTCAAATGGCTCCATAAGGTCTTTAAGGGACAAAGTTCCCTCTGAAACTTCACGGGCCAGGTCTCCATCATCTGCACTGATCCCAGGCCTATATTCTTTTTTTAAAATATATTTTATTAATTTATTCATATTACATCTAAATTGTTATCCTATCAGGCCTATATTCTTTATTTCCTGAACATCTCATGAAGCTCTGAACACTCAGGGCTTTTCCAGTGCAAAGTTCCTAAGTTCTTCCACAATCCTCCCCACAACATGCTCAGGTCTGTCACAGCAATACCCAAGGACCTGGTACCAATTTCTGTTTTAGTTAGGGTTAGTATTGGTGTGATAAAACACCATGACCAAAGGCCAGAGAGGAACTCTGCTTACTAACTTGTTCAGCCTGCTTTCTTATAGTACCCAGGAGCTGCAGCTCAGTGGTGGCAAACCCCACTCCACTTGGTTAGCTGGGCATTCCCAAATAAATCAAGAAAATGCTACCATAGACATGCCTACTTTCCATTCTCATGGGGACATTTTCTTAACTGAGATTCCCTCTTCCCAAATAATACTGGCTTGTATTAGGTTGGTATAAAACTAGCCAGAATAAATATTAAAGTAAGCTGGGAGATAGAAATATTAGTGGGAAAACATAGACAAGAGACAGAAAATACAAACAAAACAGAAAAGATTACCCAACTGAGATTACAGTAGAAGCTTAAAATGCTATCCATCCCCTTATCCCCACATGTGCACACATGTTGAAATTAATGTCACACTATTTTATAACTTATTTTCTGGAGCCAGAACACCTGAGTTCAAGCTCTGGGTTCATTTTTCACTAACTTCATTTCTGACTTAACATTAATCGGCGAAGGCAGGAGATTGCTGCCTGTTAGAGGCCAGTCTAGGCTACTTAGTGATACCAGAGCAACCTAAGCTACAGTCAGACACTATCTCATATTTTTAAAAATGAGTGTTTTATATCTTAGCATTCTTACAAGGACAAAATGTAGTGCTGACATGTTGAACTTAATATCTATCATGTTGCCCTTTGCAAGTATATGCTGGTGATTTATAGCCCAACAATATTAATTAAATTATATTAAGAATCATACTAAATCTTCTAATCTTAAGAGAGTTTCATTTTAAAATATGATAAAAATCAATGTTTTAAAGTGAGTAAAATTTTAATATTAGGCTTTCACCATATGTTATAAACTATATTTAAACTTCTGAGAGGTTTGTTATATGTGTTTTCATTCATCCTTGCATATAAAACTAAGTGATAGAAGATAGGCACCAAAATCTCTTAAAATGGCAAGAATTCACTAAATCTAGTCCTATCCACTCTGCCAAGTACTTGTATGTTGTCTTATCAAGCAAAGTAAGATTTTTTGTCTTGTTTGTCTTGTTTCTTTTCAGTTATTAAAATTAAATATTTTGATAAATAAAAGCTGCTTATTGTATATAAGATCTTATAAAATGTTGAGATAACAAACATGATCTTTGCCTCCTGGACTTAAAATTTCTAAAGTGAGAATGCCTAGGATCTGTTGTAGAAATTTTGACCAGTACAATACATCGGTGTCCCTCTTTAAAGGTTTTAACACCCTCTCTGTGCTTTTCAGTGGCCATGTACAAGGAGCCGTCTCTGCACGATCTCACGGAGTTCTCCCGATCTGGAAGTGGGACCCCAACCAAGAGCAGAAGCGTCTCTGGTGTACTGAATGGAGGCAAATCCATGAGCCACAATGAATCAACGTAGCCAGTGAGGGCAAAACGAGGGCTCTATAACAGAACCTTACCTCCAGGTGCTGTTGAATTCTTCTAGCAGTCCTTCATCCAAAAGTTCAAACTTATCAGTGAGGTTTACCAAACACACAGGCAGAGTTCCCTATTCTATCTGCCAATAGACCTTATTATCATCCGTACTAAAGCCCCATAATTTAGACTGAGCTTGAGCAATAGAATGCCAAGCATTATCAATGAACTAAACCTGGAAGAAGGACTGCCAAATTTTCTCGTGATCTCACCTATACTTTGGGGATAACACAGCAAAAAAAATTTCACAGCACTAATGCTGATCAATTTGCTTCCCAACTAAGAAAACTTAAAAGACCACAGCTCTTCTTTAAAACAAAACAAAGTTAACTGCTTAAATGTTTTGTAGGGGCAAACGGATTCTGTGAACTGTGTTGTTTCCTTGGCTTCATGTTTTCTATCTATGCTTGACTCAAATGTGCTCTTTACTTTCATATAGTGCAACTTTATGATCTCTGAAATTCAATGGTTCTATTGACTCTGTCACTTAATCCAAATCAACCAAATTCAGGGTGGAATCTGAGTTGGCATCTCAGGTTCAAGTTAACAGTGTTCTTACGGTTTTTTCTCCCTCTCCCTCTCCTTCCCACCTTCCTCTAATTCTCTCTTCTCTCTCTCTCTCTCTCTCTCTCTCTCTCTCTCTCTCTCTTTTGTTGTTGATTAGAACTGTAGAATTCTGGTCAAGTTCTTGTGCTGTACTTTGTGCGTAGAAATTGAGTTGTATCGTCAACCCCAGTCAGTAAAGATAAGTTGAAACAAGATTATCCTCAAGTGTAGATTTCTCTTAATTCCATTCGTGTATCACGTTAATCTATTGTTGTGGCTTCTTGTGTAAAGACAGGAACTGTGGAACAGTTGCATTGTCTTTTCTGTTGTTCAAATAAGAACTGTTTCATCTGTACATGTACAAGTCCTCCTGTCATTGTATTTGGCACGTGAACATTGTGTACAAGGAAATGTTAAGACTGGTTCCCCATAAACAACATATATTATACTTGCTACTGGAAAAGTGTTTAAGACTTAGCTAGGTTTCCATTTAGATCTTCATATCTGTTGCATGGAAGAAAGTTGGAATCTTGGCATAGAGTTGCATGATATGTAAGATTTTGTGCATTAATAATTGTTAAAATCTGTGTTCCAAAAGTGAACATAGCATGTACAGGCAGTTCTCTGCCCTGTGCACAAAAAGTTAAAAAAAGTTGTTTAATATTTGTTGTTGTATACCCAAATACACACCGAATAAACTCTTTATATTCATTCAAAGAAAAAAAACTTCAATGTGTATTTATTATCCATCATGTGATATCAACTATATTAGAAATTGGATTTCAACACTAAATTTCATGGATAAGGCCACTAACTTCAGAAAAGCTATAGTGTAGACATTTATGTTCACATGAGCCCTCTTTCAAGTATGTCTCTTGGTCTTAATCTTTCAGATTGGTACTGTAGAATCTTCATTGTCACTCGACAATCAAAGTATACAAAGGTTTAAGAGCTGGCCATCTGCCTTGCGTTCACAGAGTCATTGTCATCCTTTGGCTCATTTCTCTCCTCTGTAGAGGAAAAAAAAAGCCACCACAGGACTAAATTAGCTAAAGGTCTCTCTATCTTGGGGAGTGGAAAGAAAATACAAGCATTCTTTCCTATGGATGTCTTTTATCTAGCTCCCCAGAGGGCCTGGTACCTGATAATGAAGGTTTTGGGAGTAGTCAACATGGGAAGAATGGAGCAAAGCAAAAAAAAGGGCTGTGTTTCAGAGCAAATATAACACTTACCATGGCACAAACACTTTTTTTCTGAGAGATAAAGATGTTGATTGCCAAGCCCCCCCAGGATTCCTCAGAAGCTCCTCACTGTTCCCAGCCAAGCCACCTGTGGCTCCATCTGAGGTGGTGCTCCACCGCCTTCATCTTGCCTGAGCTCTGAAGCACACCTGCAGAAGGTAAGGCTGCTTGCTGATCTTGAACTCAAGATATAAGCACCTGTAGACTCACTTTACTCTCTCTTTCTGCTTATGTCCCTTTCTCCAAGCACCTTAATTTTGTTTTTGGCTTGTTTGCATTGCTGGAACAAGTCTACTAGTGACAAAGGTATCTGGGCTTTTCTGTGTCAGAGTAGCTCTAAAAGCACAAAAGGGTCAAAATGTCTAGGAAGAAATGTGTCATCTCAGAAGACTTTGCTTTGAGCTACATTGTTTTTCATTTGGTTTTTTGTTCTGTTTTGTTGAGGCAAAGTCTTACTTTGTAACCCTGTCTGGCCTACAGCTCACTATAGTAGATTAGGCTGGCCTGGAACTTACTGCAATCCATCTGTGTCTGCTTGAAGTTGTATTTTTTAAAACAAGCAAAGAATTCAGAACTGTCTACAAGTAGTGGTAGTACTTAACCATGCTTTCCTGTATATATATTTACACATTTCTTCATGGCAAAAAGATTGGTCTTATCATATGCTTCATGAAATTTAAAAAAAAGTGCCATGGTGAAACAAAAGATCAAAAGCACTATTGCTTCTCTGACTTTCACACACATCGGGATTGCTTGGGAGGTTTAGAAGGGCCCAGATTGCTGGAGCTCACCTCCAGGGCTTCTAATTTCAGTGCAGCCAAGGCTTAGGAGTTCTATCCAGTCCCTGTGTTGTACTGAAGCTGTATGTCTCCCTCCTTGGCTTAAAACTGTGCTTGAGTCCATTCCATACTGCAGATCTGTGGCGCCCGCGCCACCACGGTACCGAGTTGGGGGCGAGGGACTGAGGATTTAACTCATGTACACACACACGCACACGCACACGCACACACACAATAACACAGCGGGTCCTTCGTGCTAAGAGAGCAGCAGCTGCAGCAGCAGCCGCGGCAGTGGTTTATTATTCTCATTTCCAGAGTTCCAAAGAGCCTTCTTACAGGCAGCAAAACAGGAATCCTCCTCCCAGGTGAAATCCCTCAAGAGGTGATTGCACACAGGGGGACAAGTCTCGAGGAAGAGAGGGGCGCTTTCTCAGAGCAGTAAACATGACTAGCTAACCAAGATAAACACAGACATGGAAGCTGCTAGAAACAGGATATGAAACAGCAAGACAGGCAGGCAGCCCAGTAGGGCCTGGTTCCTACACAGATCCTCAAGGTAAGGAAAGCTGCTCAACTTTGAACATTTCTAGGATACACAAAACTGACTACAGAGACCTACTTCCCAGAACACCTATTAGTACCAAAAAGGAGGGGTGGCCCTCAAGCTTTGAGTCAGTCCTGGAATCCCAAGGTAGTGGTTATACATTCGCATGGCTTTAAACTGACTCAAGGGAATCTCCTGAACCGAAGGCTGGTCATAGTTTGAAAAACTAATGTTCTGTGGCATAGCGCCTGATCTCCTTTTACCCCAGGGAATACATATCTAACCCTTACTCTGTATAGCACCTAGAACCAAATGTGCAGAAGAAAACTATACTTTCCTTCATGCTAATTGCCATTATTTGAAAGCAAAACAAGTTCTCCTTTCAACCAGGAGTTTTTAGGGACCTCAAGAGGGCTCCAGTACAGGTTTTGAAGCATCCATTTCCCAAGTAAGTATGTGGAGAGGGTAGATATCTAATAAGATTATCTTTCCATCAGTGGAGGCCAAGAATGACCATTCTGTACATGAATGATGGTAGACTTGGAACAGATAATCAGTTCAAATGAATTTCATCTTAAAGTGCCTTAAAAACCTCAGAAGCTGAAGTGCAATATTAGTGTATTAAATTGAAAGTTACCCTCCTTCACTGGGATGTTTCAGAAATATCTAGTTTTCTACCAGCAATCTCAACGAGGAGATCTATATATTGTTTATCATATTTTCAAAATTCTTTCAACCTCCATTCAAAGCCAGCTCCACATTTTAGGTATTGATTATTGCAGAGTATTACTTGCTAGTATCAAAACCTAGAATGGGTTATGGTAGTGCCATAAGACATAGTGATTTCTAGTTCCAAAAAGAATTAGAGTTGTGGCTAGGATACTATAACCCAACTTCACAATCATATTTATAAAGATAGCTTGTCATAACTCTATTCACATAAGATGGTACCATATTATGGCCTGACACATATATCTATCCTGGAATGAAAAATAACTACCTAGGTATCCTGCCATGAAATTACTTGGTTGCTATGCACAATTTCTCTATTACCTCAGGTATACCTTCCCCCCATAATTATTAAGAATCTTATAAGCAGCAGTGCACTCAAAAAGTTTCCTGTAATATGGGATGAGAGAGAAAGATTACATGGTACTTTTTGAGCAAAATGATCCATCTGCCCCAGCCACATGATTAAGTAGGGCAAAAAGCATATGCCACAGTGTCTATTCTCTATAAGGACATTACTGTGTGGTGGTGAGGATTGGAGCTAAGGCTTGGTGTCTGCTAGGCAAACACTACCCTGCTGAGTTGTATCCCAGTCCTCTGTGTGGACATATGGTTGGGTTGTTGTTGGTTGGTTGTGGAGTTTTAGTTTTGAGACTTTGATCAGATTCACCTTTGACTCTCTCAGATATACCCCTCCTAATTTCCTGTCCTCCTTTTTTTTTTATAACCCTACAAGTCCAGTTCATGCTACTGAAAAACTCATTGTTTTATGTACATTCATGAAATAGATGCAAGTCTCCCATCACACATCTTTCGAGGGCATGTAATATTCAGGATGTTTAGCTTTAGAATACCAAAATAAGCCAACATCAACCAAATTTTTATATTTTTCCAAATCCTTTCACATAAATCTCACACTCACATGTATGAGTGCACACGTGTGCATGCATGTGTGCATGCACATCCACACAATCATGCACATAATCATCACACACCCTGTTGTGCCTCCCAAAGCACTCTTGTTGGAGGTTGATCATAGGGAGACAAAAACAACCAGACTTAGAAATCCATGGGCCTCTGGTTTCAGAAGCAGTCCTGAACCTCCTTAAACTAAGGATTTATCTATGTTTTTACTACACTATATTAACATAGTTGCATATACTTTTTAGTCTGAAAACTGTGTATTCGTAAAACCATTTGTTTCTACTTCTTCGAGTCAATTGCTCAGCTTGTTGTGCTGTGGGTATGTATTAACTTATATCCTGTCACTGCTGCACAGCATGCTACTGAGGCTTGGATAAAGCATACACACAAAGATAAATGGGTTGAAACAGAGTCAGTCATGGAGAAAAAGACATTCTGGAGTTTAGCAGCGGGGAAATATCTTTTGTTTCTGGAATTAATAAAGTAGAACTCCAGCTCTTCACATACATAAAACTGTCATGTCACCATTGTACAAACTGGATATTTATAGGCCAAATGCCTTTTCACTCTGAAAGTTTCAAAACAAGAATTAACTAGTATTCAAACTCTGTCCTCCCTTTAATGCAAAATAGCTGAAAAGAACAGCTGGACCAATATTTGAGCTTTATGTATTTTAAGGCCTCTCCAAATACATAATCATTAAATTTACCAGCATACTAGCATTTCAGATAGTGTGTGTGTGTGTGTGTGTGTGTGTGTGTGTGTGTGCGCGCGCACGCGCGCGCTTAGATAAGAGGACTAAATAAGTTTTCCAGGTTTAGCTAAATAGTACTTCGAAGTTCAAAGTCAGTAAGTAGAACATCACCTGAATAAACTCTACAGAGGTTCAGTTTTTTATAAACTCTAAATTTCTAAAGTGATACAAAGGCTACCAAACTTAAGAGTGTGATATTAATAAGAGTAGATATTATTATAGAAAAAGAGAAGTATATGGCTAAATAGTAGATATTATTTCTGAAATATTTATAGCTTCAAATATATATTTGATATACATTATATATATATTTGATATATATTAATGATACATATCACTAACCCCACTACTGAGTATATATTCATAGAAATAAAATTGGTGTCGCAAAGAAACCCCTCAACAATTCTGTTTACTGCAGGCGCAATTCACCATTGACATGATAAAGAGTAAACTGAGGTGTGTCTGTCAAGTGGATGAGTGGGGACAGGGAATATGGGCAATATTATACATGATGGCATATTATTCATTCATAAAAAAGAAATCCTGTCATTCTGGAAAATAGAAGGAACTGTCAGAGATTATGATTACTGAAAAAATTCAGCCATAGAAGACAAAACACTGAAGACTTTCTTTGCATATTGACATTTTAAAGTTGTTTTTAGAGAGGTAGAGACTGGGATATAGATGACTAGAGGCTAGGAAGGATAGGGAAAACAGGTACAAAAATACAACAGGAAATTAAGTTTTTTTTCTCCTATAGAAAAAGCAACAATGTGGCAATAGATCAAAACAATTTATTACATATTTGATAAATAATCAGATATTAGGTGTTTTAAAGTTTCCCATAGAAATAAATAATAAGTATTGAATGATATGAAAATACTAATTTTTCATGTGAAAGTCAGTCCCCACACTCCACTCAACTGTGGAGAATGTCCTGTCCATTTCTAGATCTGGGTAGGGTTTCGATATTTCCTGCATGTATTATCTTTGGTTGATGACATAGTTTAGCACAACCCCTGGGCCCAGATCCGCCCATCATGATGTTCTTCTTGTAGGTTTCTAGGACCCTCTGGATCCTTCTACTGCCCCATTCTCTTATACTTTTCTCACCTAGAGTCCCAATAGGATGTCCTCACATCTATCCCAAGGGGAAGGATAACAGGCTATCAAGAAAAGACTTGATACCCTATGATCATACAGAGGGAGAGGAGGTCCCCCTCAGTCACAGTGATAGGGGAGGGGAATAGGGTGAAAGCAGGAGGGAGGATACAAGAGATGGGATAACAATTTAGATTTAATATGAATAAATTAATAAAAATTATTTAAAAAGGAAAATACTAATTTTTCTTATTTGGTAATTACATATTGAATTGAATTTTTACACTGTACCCATAACACGTACAATTAATATCATAATTTTATTAACAGAATATTATTACGTAATTATCCATGGCACTAACTTCACAGACAAAAGACAGTTATGTTGGATTCCTAACAATTATTTGATCCAATCCACATGATACTGTTTCATACCCTATCAATGGATAATCCCAAAGAAAATTAAGGAAACAATTCCATTGTTTCTCTTCTTCTTCTCTCTTCTATATTCATTTATTTATTTGACCTAATGAATTTCCTCATCCTCTTCTACATGATTTATTTGTTTTGATGGTCTAATGAGTTTTAGAGCAGAAGAGGAACAGGAGAGTGTAATTGGTGGTGACTATGATAAAAAAAAATACATCTCATGCTTGTATGAAAATGCCACGAAGTAACCCATTTATATTCTATTATGTATAATTATCAAATGCTAATAACTTTTTAAAAAGAATATTTCACTCACAGTAGCATCAAAAAGTATAAAAGACTTAAAATTAAAGAAGTAAAAGAGTTATACCCTGGAAATTAAGTCATAGTTGAAAGAAATATAATGAAATACAAAGTTATTCCATACTTCTGCACTAGAAGACTTCATATTGTTAACAACTTAACATGTAACATGAGAACCAATAAAAGGCAGAAGGAAAGAAGAGAAAATTTTTCTTATGAAGACTTTACTTCATTTGCTTATTTATTACATATAATTGTCTCCCTTGGCAGGGGAGACAGTTTAGCGACTCAAGCAGGAATTCCCATCAAGTACCTGGAAATGTGTTTTTACTCTTGAGGCCCATGTTATCAAAGTAACATTATATAAACTAAAGTAATTATAGATGTTAACCCCATCTTCAATAATAACAGTGATATTGGTTGGCGCTTGACTGAATAAAAATTAATTGACTATATAAAACTAGAAATCACATTCTCCAAATTGAGCCATGACACAATACAATCTCAATGAAAATCCAACCTTCTGTTTTTGAATCAAAATGTAAGAATTTATCCTGAGATCATGAGGAAATAAAACACATGGACATAGCCAAAATGATCATGAAACGTTGGGTAACTTGTTGGTATCACACATGAAAATTAACTCAAAGTGTATTATTTCTGTATATACTTAAATTTCAGAACCTGAAACTTTGGAAATATTTTAAGGTCAACAACTTCAATTTTCAAACATATATTGAGCAAAAGATAATTAAAGTCCCAGCAGCAGCCCTTTTTCCTGGAGAAAAAAATTACGAAGTGTATGTAGGGGAAGGAGCACGATGGTGCGAAGTGAGGAATGTCAGAGCATCTCCTGAGCTTCTTCATAACTAAAGATTGAAACAGGGATCTCCTGGTCTATAGCTTTGAAAGGCCAGAGGCTCTGCTTTTCCTTGAAGAAGCAGATCCTTGCTTCTCCAGTGTGTGTAGTGGGAGGCAATGGAATAAACAGCCAGCAGGAGGCAGAGACATCCAGCGAAGATTCCCACACCTAGAGCCAGCATCTGCCCTGTGGTATACAACGGTCCCACTTGAATGAAAGAAGAAAAGATGATTCTCTGCTTGAGAGGCTGAGGGACTCTATAGTTCTGTACAATGGCCTCAGATGGCTTCTCATCTGTAGAGAGCAACGTCCCCTGAAGCTTTGTAACTGTCCCATGGAAGTCTGGGCACTTCTGTTGAAGACTGTCCGGAGAACACTCTGGTAGAAGGGAGGAGTTATGATTGAGCCATTGTAGCCGAAAAACTGTTGAGGGGAACAGATCTCTCACATTGAAGGGAGGCACTGAGTTCTTCTTATCTTTATGTCTTATTTCATGCAAATGACTCAGAATGCCATAATAAGTTGGATTCTCAGTCTCACCCACTTCAATCAAGATGCCTGAACAGCCAGGCCCTGTGGCTTCTGAAAGGCTCGGTCAAGCTGCTATAGGACTCTGAATAATAATGGAACAGATGGAGCTCTGCAGCTGTGGCTTCACTATCCTTTCTTACCCAGGTGCAGGTGGAGCTGGGCCACTGTGTATTTGCAGGGTAGTCCACTCAGGTATAGGGTTGGGAGCAGAGAAAGCTACATGGCCATGATTGCTTAGATCCAAAGGATTAACACCAGGCTGATCATATCTGTGGGGCTGTACAGCAGGCAGATTGGGATCAAATACCACACGGTATGGATATCGATGGCCAGTGGTCCTGACTATGTTGGCCTTCATATGTCAAGTGGTGACCCCCATCTGCAGCCATGATGCAAGTCACTGGCCAGCAACTTCACAGTTGCCTCATGCTTTTAAGGTGGATCTGAACCAGTGTGGGTGAGGAAGGGGATGGTGCCTGGGCTGCAGGCAAGCAGCTCCTTCAGTTGTGGATTAGGCATGCAGAGTGGCCCAACAGAACTCAAGTGGAGTGAACTCTTCCTTTTATTGAACTTTAGAATTATTTTTTTCTTTTTTTAAAATGTTAATATTTTATTAATTTATTCATATTACATCTCAATTGTTAGCCTGTCCCTTGTATCCTCCCATTCCTCCCTCTGTCCCACTTTCCCCCTACTCCCCTCCCCTATAGCTGTGACTGAGGGGGACCTCCTCCTTCTATATATGCTCATAGGGTAACAAGTCTCTTCTTGGTAACCTGCTATCCTTCCTCTGGTCTCCCCTTCCAGGGGACATGGTCAAATATGGAGCACCAGAGTACGTGTGAAAGTCAGTCCCCACTCTCCACTCAACTGTGGAGAATGTCCTGTCCATTGGCTAGATCTGGGTAGGGGTTCGAACTTTACTGCACGTATTGTCCTGTGCTGGTACCATAGTTTGAGCAGGACCCCTGGGCCCAGATCTGCGCTTCATAATGTTCTTCTTGTAGGTTTCTAGGACCCTTTGAATCCTTCTATTTCCCCATTCTCCCATGCTTCTCTCATCTAGAGTCCCAGTAGGACGTCCTCCCCTCTGACCTACTTTCCTGGTAAGTGAAGACTTTCATGGGACATGCTCCCTGGGTTAGTGTCCTGATATAAGTGAATATATACCATTTGACTCTTTTTGCTTCTGGGTTAATTCACTCAGTATGATCATTTCTAGCTTAATCCATTTGTCCACAAATTTCTGGAATTCCTTGTTTTTAATAGCTGAGTAGTATTCCATAGTGTAGATGTACCACAGTTTCTTTATCTATTCTTTTACTGAGGGACACTTAGGTCGTTTCCATGTTCTGGCTATTATGAATAAGGCTGCTATGAACGTGGTTGAGCATGTGTCCCTGTTGTGTGGTGGAGCATTTTCTGGGAATATTCCAAGGAATGGAATAGCTGGGTCTTGAGGAAGCCCTATTCCCATTTTCTGAGAAAGCTCCAGATAGATTTCCAAAGTAGTTGTACCAGTTTGCATTCCCACTAGCAATGAAGGAGTGTTCCTCTCTCCCCACATCCTTGCCAGCATGTAGTATCACTTGAATTTTTGATCTTAGCCATTCTGATGGGTGTAAAATGGAATGTCAGAGTCATTTTGATTTGCATTTCCCTGATGATTAAGGAGGTTGAGCATTTCTTTAAGTGTTTCTCAGCCATTTGATATTCCTCTGCTGAGAATTCTCTGTTGAGTTCCATGCCCCATTTCTCAATTGGATTATTTTGTTTGGTCGTGTTTAATTTCTTGAGTTCCTTATATATTTTTGATATTAGACCTTTGTCAGAGGTAGGGTTGGTGAAGATCTTTTCCCAGTCTGTAGGCTGTTGCTTTGTTCTCTTGACAGTGTCTCCTGTCTTACAGAAGCTTCTCAGCCTCATGAGGTCCCATTTTTTAATTGTTGACCTTAAGTCCTGAGCTGTTGGTGTTCTGTTCAGGAAGTTATCTCCTGTGCCTATGTGTTCCAGGCTCTTCCCCACTTTTTCTTCTAACTGATTTAATATCTCTGGATTAAAGACCTTTAGACTTCTTATAAGAAGCCTAGGCATAAATAATTTGTTTGAGAACTCAATGTGTTCACATAAGTTATTTTGCCACCATTGAACAAAGCTGATGTAATCAAGGCAGTGTACTAAAAGAATAGTATTGATCAGTGGGATATAATAGAGACTAGGAAACAAATACATCCAAGTCAAGTGACTTTGATCAATGGTGGCAAAAACCATGTAGAGTTGTGGGTTTTTAGCAAAAAGTGAAGAGACTACACAAAAAATATTGTTGGTTAACTTGTTTGTAACACACACACACAAACACACAAATACACAAACACACTAACCTCAACTGTGCTTGCGCATAAACTATTTTTTTTTGTGTTTGAGAACTTAAAGCATGTATATGATTTGTTTTGACCAAATAAACTCCCTATATCCTTACCCCTAACTTTTCCCATAGGCCCCTACCACTTTTTCCTTTCAACTTTATGCACCTAAAGGAAGGAAGGAAAGAAAGAAAGAAAGAAAGAAAGAAAGAAAGAAAGAAACAAAGAAACAAAGAAACAAAGAAAGAAAGGAAGAAAGAAAGAAAGAAGAGAAAAACAAAACTCCCTGAGTCCCCTTAATGCTGCAAGAAGATGCATGAGTGTAGAACATCTTCTAGGACCTTGGGCAGCCTCTCAGGATCTAAATTCCTGAGGAAAACTGACTCTCCCTCCCACAGCAGACAGCCGTGAGTTACCAATAGCACCTCATGAGGCCCTCTCCCATCCATGGTGGTATTTTATGGCTTGATCTTGTGCAGGTCTTGTGATTGCTGTCACAACTACTATGCATTAAGTATGCAACTGCTCTGTGAATTCCAGCATATTGGCTATTTTTCCATAGTGAATAATTTTTAAAACTCCTGTCTGAAGTTTCTGAAATATGACATTAAATATGGAAGTTAATAAAATTGTCACAATTAGAAAAACACTTTCATGCCCCAAAATTTATAAAAAGAAAATGGAAAGGAAATCTACACAATTAAAGAAAGTATGTGCAAATCATATGTATATGGTAAGGGACTTATATTCAGAATGAATAATGCTTACTTATCCCTAAACAATAAAAACAATAGCCCACATAAATGAAATCAAATTGTTTGAATAGACCCTTCTCCCAGGACTATAGAAGAATACTCAATAAGGACAAAAAACAATATTCAGTATCATTAGTCATTTGAATAATGCAAATCATGACCATAATGAGATAACCATGAATACATTCACTGAAATGACTAGATTAAAAAACGTAAAGATTTGTTTTTTCACATCTGCAAGTATGTGAAGGCTGTGGAACCCTTGTACACTGCTGGTGGGAATGTAAACTATTGTAGTTACTTTGAAAAACAGGCTCAGTTTCTCAAGAAGTTAAGTATGAACTAATGATATATTGGTTTCACTACTGGGTATGTAAAAAAGAGAAATAAAAACATGGGCTCTTAAAAAGTGTGTATAGTGAGGAGGCTGGGGACCTAGCTCATTGGCTAAGAGTGTACTCTAGCCAGGTGGAATTTCCAGTGGAAGGCGGGGGACAGCAAACCTACCCATAAAATCTTAGACCCAAAGTGTCCTGCCTACAAGAAATTCAGGGATAAAATGGAGCAGAGATTGAGGGAATCGTCAACCAATGACTGGCCCAACTTGAGACCCACACCATGGCAGAAAGTCACCACTTGACACTATTAATGACTCTGCTTTGACTGCAGACAGGTGCATAGCATAACTTTTTTCTGAGAAGTTTCATCCATCAGCTGATGGAAACATATGCAGAGGCCCATAGACAAACATTAGGGCAAGCTCTGGGAGTTTTGGGTAAGAGAGGGCAGAAGGATTGAGGGATTAAGAGAAGTCAATGATACCACAAGAATACCTACAGAGTCAACTAACATGGTCCCATTGGGACTCACAGAGACCGAACTAACAACCTAGATCTAGACCACTTACACATATGTAGCAAGTATGAAGCTTGGTCAACATGTGGGTCACCTAACAATGGAGTAGGGGCTATCTCTGACTGTGGTATCTATCTTTGGATCCCTTTCCCCTACCTGGACTGCCTTGTCAGGTCTCAGTAGGAGAGGGTGAGCTTAGTCCTGCTGTGAGTTGAGGTGCCAGTATGGGTTGGTATACCTTAGGGCCCCTCCTTTGTTGAGAACATGGTGAGGGGGCATAGGGGAAGAGCCATGAGAACAGGACTGGGAGGAGAAAGGGAGGGTTCTGGTATCAGGCTATAAATTGATTTTTAAAAAGTGTACTGCTCTTGTAAAGAACCCAAGTTTAGCTCCCAGGGCTCACATAGGGTAGCTCATAAATACGTAAACCTTCAGCTCAAAATGGATCTGATGCCTTTGGCTATGCATGCACTCATGTACGCATGCACTCATATACACATAATTAAAAATAAAATCTAAAACGAAACCTTGTGCAATGTAGGAGGATGAGGTAGGTGGTTGGTTTAAATTCTTGTTGCCAAAACAGACAACAAAAAACAAAGCAGTATTGGGGATGTAGCTAAGTGCCCTCTGTTAACTGCTGATACTTTTCCATGTGAGGACTTAATTTTAATTGTAAGTCAGCCAATCATTTGATGATGGCTTGGGTTTGATTTTTCTCTGCTTGAGCCCTGACTTCTGTAAAAAAGATTTTCTTCCTGGGTACCCTTAAAATCCTTAAGAATTTTTATGTGCTTCTGGGGCCAGTTAATTTTATCCTGAGCTCATTCTTTTCCTTTGTCATTTTATCCAGGGGTGATAGACACAACCAATGATCATCATTCTTTTTTCTTTTTTGTTTTTAAAGTAGTCAAATTTATCGTAGAGCCACCAGATTTCTTTTTGCTCACAAGAGGTGAATCAGGATAGTCAGACACATTTATCTAGATGAGTTCTTCAAATAGTTCATACCATGAATTTCCATTGCTCTCTGTGCTACCAGAGGAGTTTTCAGTAACTGTAGGGTTCATTGAGCTGGAACTCCAGCTCCAAATACCATCAAGCTCACTAGGGAAATTCCTACTTACAGCTTAATTTCTCTAGATCTCTTTATATATTACATAAGAATAAAGATAGTAGCTGTCTTATATATTCCTCAAGATTGAATTAAAGAAGTTAGTGTAGAGCATGGAATGTGGTAAATGAGGACTATTAGCTATATTTGATAGCGAAAAATAAATAAAGGTAGAAACCAAAAGTGAAGCTCAAATGATAGATTAATTTTTTTTGTCATTGCTATTATAGCTACTGCTGTTTCAATACTATTATTGAATGATATCATCTGGAAAGAGGCATCAGTATATTACCCAAATAATTTACAAACCATTACTTGAAATGAATATGTCATTATGGAGGAAGAAGACCATTTTATTTTTATATGAATTAAGCATACACTATGTTGCTTTGCAGAAATTTGTAAGCCGCGGGAAGGCACTGACTTAAAAATGTAAAATCATCAAATTAAAGCTAACTAACCAGGTTCAAATGTGTATAAATCTACATATTTTACCTATCAACCATTTATGTATCTATCATCTCTCTCTCTCTCTCTCTCTCTCTCTCTATATATATATATATATATATATGTATATATATGTAAAACTTCAGCTCAAAATGCATCTGATGCATTTGACTATGCATGCACTTGTGTATACATGCACACACACACACACATATATACTAACATATATATAAAACTATATCAGTACTATATAGTATTAGGGCTAGAATGAATCTTAGTACATTGGCTGCCTTAGAAACATACACTCTTTGTCAATTGATACTCTTCATCTATTTCTGAGGTTTATAATAAAACATTAGTTAACTATTCAGTATACCTTTGTATGAAAACTATAATCTAAATATTTTTTAAGATGTGGAAACGGAAACTAGAGAGAGATCTTGGTGTTTAAGAGAACCTGCTTTTCTTCCAAGAACCCACGTTTGATTTCCAGTATCCACATGGTGGTTCACAACTGTCCATAACTCCAATATCAGGGTCATGATGCCCTCTTCTGATCACCATGGGCCCAGGCACATGCTCATTTATACATGAAGGTAAACATTTATACACATAAAATTAAAGTATTTTTAAATGTGAAGAAATGAATAAATTGAATTTTTTTGCCTTTGCCACATAACTGTACCATAATAACTGTACTTAAGTCCACTAAGTTCAGAGTCATGGGATATTTAGCAGGGCATTTTCCTTACATGCAGGCATACTTAATTTTTCTTCTAAATGTCTCCATATCTTCATAGGTTTTCACAAACTTTAAGAAATCTGCATGAGACTAGACTTGAATAGGAGAAGCTACCTCTTTCAAAATATACAAAAATGAAGAAGCAAAGGAATTAATTGTTTTAGAAGTGTCTCACTATGTATCCCTGTCTTGTCTGGAACTCAGTATGTATAATAGGCTGGCCTGGACACCAGGAGTTGTGTCTGCCTCTGCTTCTGCCTCCCATGTGACACCATGCTCAACTCAAGAAAGCATTTTAAAATATAACAAAAAGTCTGCTTGATTTTTTTTTTCAAGACAGAGTCTCCCTGTGTAGCCTTGGCTGTCCTGGACTGATTTTCTAGACCAGGCTGGCCTCGAACTCACAGCAATCCATCTGCCTCTGTCTCCTGAGTGCTGGGATTAAAGGTGTGTGCCACCTTGCCCAGCTGAGACTACTTGATTTCGAGATATCAGATTAGGGTGCTATTACAACACTAGATACTTCAGAGTCTTCCTTGTAAATGTTATGACATTTCAGCATACTAAAGAAAAGGCACACAAAGAAAACAAGACCTTCTTAATCAACATGAGCAAAGCTCACAATGAACTCACAGAGACCTCAGCAGCACACAGAGGGTTGGCATGGATCTGCACCAGGTCCTCTATGGCTTCCAGTTTAGTGTTTTGGTGAGATTCCTGAGTGTGCAAAACAGTGGGCTTCTGATTTGGTTTTTAAACTTAAAAAAATTGTTCTCCAATACAAACATCCCAGCCACAGTTTCACCTTCCTCTGACGCCTCCCAGTTCCCCCTGCATCACCACTCTCCCCCAGATCCACTCCTCTTCTGTTACCATTGTTACGTCTTCTCTTCAGCTCTTTTCCTTTTGTTGCTTTGTCTTGTCCAACTTTGATGTGCTATTTTTTTCTTTTATCTCATATTTTATTTTGTTATATTTTTAAAGTGAGTGAATTAATTAAAACATAGCTACTAGGGTAAAGTCCAACATGAACTGTCACTTATACTTGCCAGGAGAGGGAAATAAGTTTTCTGCAATGCAGTGACACTGGGAACATCAACCACTCCAGGACAGGCCTCATATTCAGGAGCAGTTGACTAACACACAATGAACCCCACAGTTCTTTTTTTATGTGCTTTTATTTGATTATAATTTGCTATTTATTTTGCTTTGGTTTGTATTTTGGGCATTGGGGATGTGATTTCATTTTGTGTTTCTAGTATCAGGGACTTTTGTTGTTGTATTGGATATTGTTTGTTTTTGAGAAAGCAGTGGGGGAGAGGATCTGGATGGATGTGGGGAGGGGAAGAGTATGATCAAATTGTACTTAAATTGTGAAATGTTTTAAATAAAAATACAATAAACTATATTAAAAGGCATATATCTTGTCTGAGAGGGGTATAAAAATAACCAGAGGATTATATCCACCTGGCATAGGTGGAGAATATAGCTCCTAGAACACATGGGTTCTTTTGTTTTGTTTTGTTTTGTTATTGTTGTTTTGTTTTTCAAGACAGGGTTTCTATGAGTATGTGTACTCCTGGCTGTTCTAGACTCACTTTGTAGACGAGGCTGGCCTTGAACTCACAGCGATCCACCTGCCTCTGCCTCCCGAGTGCTGGGATTAAAGGCATGTGCCACCATACTCGGTTTAAGACATGGTTTCCTCTGTTGAGAATTCTCTGTTTAGTTCTGAGCCCCATTTCTTAACTGGGTTATTTGGTTTGGTGGTGTTTAATTTCTTGAGTTCTTTATATATTTTGGATATTTAGACCTTTGTCAGATGTAGCGTTGGTGAAGATCTTTTCCCAGTCTGTAGGCTGTCACTTTGTTCTGTTGACAGTGTCTCCTGCCTTACAGAAGCTTGTCAGCCTCATGAGGTCACATTTGCTAATTGTTGACCTTAAGGCCTGGGCTGTTGGTGTTCTGTACAGGAAGTTATCTCCTGTGCCAATGTGTTCCAAGCTCTTCCCCACTTTTTCCTCTAATTGATTTAATGTCTCTGGTTTTATGTTGAGGTCTTTAATCCACTTGGACTTGAGTTTTGTGCATTGTGACAAATATGGGTCTAATTGCATTTTTCTACATGTAGACATCCAAGAAGACCAGCATCATTTGTTTAAGATGTTATCGTTTTTCCATTGAATAGATTTGACTTCTTTGTCAAAATCAAGTGACCGTATGTGTGAGAATTCATTTCTGGGTCTTCGATTCGATTCCATTGATCAACCTGAGAATTCTCAACAGAGGAATATCAAGTGGCTGAGAAACACTTAAAGAAATGCTCAATGTCACTAGTCATCAGAAAAATGCAAATCAAAACGACACTGAGATTCCATCTTACACCTATCAGAATGGCTAAGATCAAAAATTTAAGTGACATCACACGCTGGCAAGGATGTGGAGAGAGAGGAACACTCCTTCATTGCTGGTGGGAATGCAAACTGGTACAATCACTTTGTAAATCTCTTTGGTGCTTTCTCAGAAAAATAGGAACAGGGCTTCCTCAAGACCCAGCTATTCCACTCCTTGGAATATACCCAGAAAATGCTCCACCACACAACACGGATATGCTCAACCATGTTCATAGCAGCCTTATTCCTAATAGCCAGAACCTGGAAACAGCCTAAATGTCCCTCAGTGGAAGAATAGATAAAGAAACTGTGGTACATTTACACTATGGAATACTACTCAGCTATTAAAAACAAGGAATTCCCGAAATTTGTGGACAAATGGAGGAAATTAGAAACGATCATACTGAGTGAGTTAACCCAGAAACAGAAAGACTCACACGGTATATACTTACTTATAATTGGACACTAGCCAAAAAGGCATGCCCCGTGAATGTCTTCACTTACCAAGAGATTGGGACAGATGTGAGGGCATCCTACTGGGGCTCTAGGTAAGCAAAATATAGGATATGGGGAAATAGAAGGATCCAGAGGGTCTTAGAAACCTACAAGAAGAACATCATTAACAGGTGGATCAGGGCCCAGGGGTGTTGTCTCAAACTATTGCACTAACCAAGGACAATACAAGTAGTAAACACTGAAACCCTACTCTGATCTAGCCAAAGGACAGGACATCCTCCACAGTTATGTGGAGAGCGGGGACTAACTCTAACATGAGTTCTGGTGCCCCATATTTGAAGACCTCCCCTTCATGGGGAGCCCTGGTGGCACTCAAAGAAAGAATTGGCAGACTACCAAGATGAGACTTGTTAGCCTGTGACCATAAAGTGAAGGAGGACATCCCTCTCGGACATGGACCTAAGAGAAGGTAATAGGGTGGGGGTAGGAAGGTAGGAGGAAGGATACAAATGATCAGAGAATAATTGAGTTGTAATCTGAATAAATTAATAAAAAATAATTCCATACCTTAATATTTTTGAAATCTGACAAACTGAAGTTATCTAAACAAAATGCATATTAATTTGAAGACAACTTCTATTTTTATTTGCCCATTTATTTAGGTCTGGCTTTTTATCTTTTGACTAAGAAACTACACATTTTCTATTAAATTTTTGTTAAACTAAAAAAAAAAAAAAAGACATGGTTCTCTAACAAAGCTCTAACACAGCTCTAACTGCCAAGCATGGATAACTCTACAAGTCAAGGAGACCATAGAGGGAACCAAAACTACACAAGCTATTGTTATCTATGACTTTTTTCCCATCATAGCTCAATTGTAAGACCCTATTGCTTAGGACACCATTTCACTTTGGTTTCATGACATCAAGAAATCAATATAAATTAATCAGGAAACTGACTCTTCTTCTCATGTCTAGCTTTCATAATGCTGGTAGGTGCTATTCAGGCTTCCAGGGGAGAAAAGATATTAATGGTCTTACCCAACACTAGATCTTCATGCTATAGCAATAACCTGTCAGGTATTTCATGCTCACTTGTGCAATTGTGGCATAGTATCTCATGAGTTGGAGAGTAATGAAGTATTTTCTGTTTGGATATAAGGTCTAATCCATGAGAGGGATTCCATGTCTGGTATTGTAAACTGTAAACCTAGTTTTTAAAAGAAAATTTACTATGGGGGGGGACATTATAGGCCATTGGGAAAAACCTACTGGTGCTATTTCAATAGCCATGTCATTAAACTACCTTCTTAATATTTGTATTTATATTTATGGATCTGTGCTACTCTTATTTTTGCCAGAGAAGTTTCTTCAGTCTTCTGGTAGGGGTTAAGGCAGAGATTCATAACTAGCCTAAGTATTGAAAATAAGCGACTATAAGTTTTAAATCATAGACAGTTCATCGGTATCAAGACAAACCAGAAAGCAGTTAGTTGGCCTATAACAATTGGGCTACTGTTGCATTAGTAAATCCATCTTGCCTAGTCAGTTGATGCTGGAGAATATAAAGTCCAAAGCTACTTGAGACCATGATGATATTTTCATTTGGCAGCCTTCATAGCAACTTCATGAAATCAGAGCAGCTATGTACCTTCTACATGGATGATGAATGATCAGGAGGACCCATCCTTTCTTGAGTATCTATTGCCAATTAATGGACACAGAAAGGGAGACATTTTGTTCACTGGTATATTCACTAGTTTGTTGTCCATGTAAATAATCCTCCACTCATATTTATTCAATTGACAATAATTAAACTTGAGACAAACTTAAAGAACTCTCTATGAGACTTGAATAAAATTTGTCTTTTAAAAATATACAAAATTAAATAAACAAAGGAATTTGAAAATATGACAAAGTATCTTTTATATTTCTAGAAATCATGTTAGTGTACTATTTGCACACTAGATGCTTCAGAGTCTTCCTCATAAATATTAGGGACTTGAAGAAAGGACACACACACACACACAAAAAAAAACCCATCAAAGTAAGAGTTGAACGTATGAGCAAAAGAAAGTATTTAGCAGGGGTGAACAAGGGATAAGAGAGGTAATGGAGGGTACAGCTGACCAAAATGCATTACATATGTGTTTGAAATGGTTAAAAAATAGAAAATAATCAGTATAGTATGCAGAATATATTTTAGGAATAACAAATCTTCACAACTCCATTTGAGAAGAGAAATGCCTCCAAGCAAGAATGGATCATAGAGAATATGTGAAACAGGCCTCCTCAAGTATCCTTTGCCAGTGGAGAACCAAAATATAAACAAAAACTACACTAGATGGTATCAAGGTACACATAGACACCAAGAACAGACAGCTAGCAATATAGACAGCTGCGTTTCTGACAGTTGTCCCAGAAAGAAAGCCAGACAGAGTCATCAAATAACTAAAGTGGAGGCTAAACTGACAAGGCTTCTGAGAACAGCATGCTATCCCACAGCTCAGCGACTTTACTAAACAGGGAGATGTTATCACAGAAATAAAATTTCTGTCTGATGTTTTTGAAACATGACTCCTTCCTTATACTTCAGTCTGTCTATATCACTAGTGATTCTTTTGAATAGCTATCAGCCTGCTCTCTAGTTTAAGATCAGATAGAACATCAAGGATAAAACCAAGAGTCACCTGGTATATATAATGTACACAAGAAAAATCCTCTCACACTGCTGTGCATGTATGAGAAAACTTGACTGACAGAGACTAAGAAGGTGACAATCTTTATAGGTCAATAATGAAGCAAGAAGAGGTAGACAATCTAGAGCTGGTGCAAAATTTCAAGTATGTCATCATAAGTGCATTAAAAAAATCTTCTTTTGCTAGCCTAGTGTTTGTGTCTTTTCATGATTATACAGTACCTATTTTGTTCATAAACTGTATCCCACAGGGATGCAAACCATATCAAAATGATATGCTTACATATTTTGCTCACAAGATTGCACAAATTGTTAGAATGTTAATATAATTTTTGTTTCCAGACCAACATATTATCATTTGCATGTACACCAGAGACAACTTAACATAGCCTTGCTCAGCTGTAATGAACTTTGGCAAGGTAGTTTTGATGGCCTAGCTTCACAGTGATGGAAAGCAGAGGTATAGGATATCATGAAGGTTTTAAGGGTATCAAATGCATATCTTGAAAATAACAACATACATAATTTCAGCTATTTCAAATAAGCTTACTTTCAAAAATGATTTTAGGAAAATAGAAATGATTTTATGTAGGTTCTGCTTTTAATGATCAATCTTTCAAATAGCTAGCATAAAGATTAAATATGAACATAAGAACATAAATGCAGTCTTTGAATGTATATGTATATATCTCTGCATACATATGCACATGTTTCTGTGTATACTCTATGATACTAGGCAGGCAGAAGTAATATGCACCAGAACAAACAATTCCAAAGTGTCATATTACAAGCATCTTTTAAACATCAGGATTTCTGAAATAGGCTAAGTACAGATTTAATGCTACAAAGCTGGAATTTCATGTAACTTATTATTTCATCAGCTATTTTCTCCTCTACCTGAGCATCTGTAAAAATCCCGTAAGCTCAGATAAATAAGTGTCCTGAAAAATTGTCATTCTAATGTGAGATGCTAAGTATTCCCACATAGGATTTCCAAACACACTCAACCACCTTGTACTTACCACCAATCTGCAAATAGTATAGCTGGGGGCTAAGAAGTTTTTGGGAAATTGAATATTTAGAAATGTAGACTTTTGGGTTAATATACGATGTCTCAAACCACTCATAGAAGTCAAATAGAAATTAATTTCCTCTGCCTTGTATAGCTGAGAATTGCTCAAGAAAACTATTTGGTGAATGTGACATATGTACTCTAAGATTTGTATGGAAAAAATGTTGATTTTTTTTCACTTTCCAAAAATTATAAAAGTGAGAGGCTATGACTGGTCAGCTGGCCTGTCAACAGTATATGGAGAATTAGCTCCATATACTCCAAATGTAGACTTTGATTGCTTGGACAAAGACAAATGCTATATAATTTTTCAATTTATGTTTTTGGAAGAAAATGATGAAGTAGCCATGATGCTGACTGTGCCCAAAAGGAGAAGGTGACCATGAGAGAAAGAAATCACACAAAATACAGACTAAGTGGGAAAATTTAAGTTAACAGCCCAAGAAGGCATGGCCATGGGGACATGTCCATCATGATGGGTTTCTTAGAGTTCATTCAATTATACCACAATTGAAAAACTTGACATATAAAATCTGCCAACATCTGGAAGACAGTTGTGCCAGAGTTTATTTATCAAGTAAAAATATTTTCTGCTTTCTTTACCTCTTACCTTCTTCTCTGTTCATATCACAGAAGTTCCATTTGTCAGCAGCTAAGATAAAGAAAGCATTCAGAAGCACCACTGGCATCACTTTCCAAACTATAATTTCCTGTAGTTAAGTAAGTACACAATAATTTGTATGAGGTTTGAGGCTTTGATTTTATATTGAACTGAGCTTTTCATTAATTAAAGTGGGAAATTGTTTCTTACTTGAGAATGGCCAAGAGAGCTGTGGACTATTTAATGTGCTTATAATAGGAACTTTCTTTGGAGTACTCACCTGAATGGGGATGTGACCCAAGTCTAGTGCCACATTATGAATTCCTAACCACTATATTTGGTTCAGAAATAGCACATGTCCCAAGCTGAGCCTATCACACTCCTTCCAGAGACTTTTGCTGAAGATGAGTGAAAACAGGGGTCCTAATTAACAGGAATCAATGGTTATGAGACTGATAAGAGTCTAAGCATTCCGGAAATATTCTTTTCTCTCAAAGGAAACAAGAAACCAATCTAAGATGAAGCAACAGCCGAGGAAGCCGACTTATCATCAGACAGCAAGATAACACTGATAAGTTCATTATTATATTAGGATTCTACTGTTGATGTAAAACATCATGGCCAAACACAATGTGCAAATGAGAGGGTTTATTTCACATTGCAACTTACACTCATTTTGAAGGGATGCCAATGTCAGAACTTGAGGCAGGGACCGGGAGGCAGGAACTGAAGCAGCATCCATGGAAGAACACTGCTTACTGCCTTGCTTCTCATGGCTTGCACAGCCCACTTTCTTATAGGACCCAGGACCACTGCTCCCAGTGGCCTGAGACCTCCCACATCAATTATTAACCATGAAAATGCCTTACAGACCTGTCTACAGGCAGTCTGATGGAGGCATTTTCTCAATCGAGGCTCCTCTTCCTGGATGACTCAAGCTTGTGTCAAGTTGACAAAAAAATTAACCAGGATAATTTCTTGGAACAAAGATCCTAGGCAGGATACAGTTCTCAGGGATTAATACGCAACTCTTAATATTTAAGGTGACAAGAGCCAGTAAGTTAGTTTTTTTTTATCTGAATGGTTTGCTAATGTTGCTGTTGTAATGTTGTATAAACAGTCTAAATGCATATGAAACAGGAAGTTTAAACACGAATGCATATGGAGAGAACGTCTAAGAATGTATATCTGAATCTTAAGACTAGGTGATATGATTGACTTTATCTGTATTATGGCAATGATAGCTTGTTTTGTATCTCAAATGAAGAGTAATAATTAAATTTTAGTATGTTGGTGATATTAACAAAGACAGGATAATAAAGTCATTGGTTGATTTTATGAGAATGGATGGAAACAATCTTGACTGATATCCTAAAATCTAGTGGGATAACAGCAACGAAAGCTCATAAAGAACTGGATTTCAGTCCAGAAATATAAGGAAGTTAAATATATTAAAGTCATTTTCACATTAATCCTTGGAATGAAAGTCATACTATTCCCTCACTGGTTGTAAAAATAGATTGCCTACTCAATAGCTAGAATTTTAAAATACCATTTATGTATAAAATACAAGTTTGTACATTTCTTGAATTGTGTCAAATTTATACATTCATGTAATCATCACCACAATAAAAGATATATACATTTCTGATCATCCCCAGACTTGTCGTTAGCCCATCAATCCCATCATGTTCCCATTAGTATAAGTTCCCTTCCCTAGTATGTGTTGTGGCAGTCCATGTAGTAACTCTTCTGTCCTGGCATTATGGATTAAGCTTTCTTTTTTAGTTTTATTTAAATGGAATAATATGTTTTTACTATTTATTAGGTTTTGTTTATTCAGTCTAATAGCCTGATATTTTCATCACTGAGTAGTATTCCATTGTATTGTTTTATTAATGTTATCTGCATTGTTTACAATGAGCTATTAATAAATTGTAACAAAGCTGCTAAAATAATTCTTATGCAAGTATATTTGGAGGCATATGATTTTGTATTCCTGGTTAAAAAAATATAATTATGGGATTGTTGAATCATAATAAATTTATGTTGATTTTTAAACAAGCAATAATTGAACTATTTTCCAAGTAGTTATACTACTTTATACACCACTGTTAGTTTGTAAAATTTACAACCATCATGTTCTGACATATTAGTAAATTTTAACCATTATTGATGTGTACATATGTGCCTACTGAACAGTTATATATCTTTGTGTGATGTGTCTCATCAAACTGTCTACCAGTTTTTATTTCCTCATTCATTCACTCACTTGGTTGTTTGCTTTTCAGACAGGGTCTCATGTAGCTCCAGCTAGACTCAAGCTTGCTATGTATCCATTCTTTTTTTAAATTTGATTCTTTCATATTATTACACCCAGACTGCAGTTTCTCCACCCTCTTGTACCCCTACTCCCCCCCTTTCTTCCCTTCTCTGCTCTAACCACTCCTCATCCATTTTCCTTCATAACAGAGCAGGCATCACAGAGATATGAACCAAAAACGGCACATCACCTTACAATAAGACAGGGCATCTCCCCTTATATTAAGGCTGGACTAAGCAGCCCAATATTAGGAAATGGGTCTCAAATGGAGGTAAAAGAGTGAGAGACAGCCCCTGATTCCACTCCTAGGATTCCCACAATAAGATCAAGCCACACAATCATAACATATATGCAGAAGATCAGACCAATATGCACACCAATATGTCAGATGAATGCAGGCTCCCTGATTGTTAGTTGCATGTGTGTAAGTACCTATGAACCGAGATAAGCTGATTCTGTGAGTTTTTCTTGTGGTGTCATTGACCCCTCTGCCTCCTACAATTCATCCTATGTCTCTTCCACAGGATTCCCAGAGCTCTGCCTAATGTTTGGCTGTGGGTCTTCTCTGCCTCTGTTTCCATTAGTTGCTGGATGAAGCCTCTCCAATGACAATTGTGATAGGCGCCAATGCATGAGTATAGAAGAATATTATTAGGAATTATTTCATTGACTTTTTTGCCTTTCCTATTCAGTTCTATCCTAGGTCTCTGGGCAATTGAGCCTGTGGGTCCTGACCCTTCAGACAGTGTCAGAGGTCGTCTCCTTCTCGTGGCCTTAGCCACTCACATAATTTCTGCACCATCTTTACCCCAGCACAGCTCTCAGGCAGGCCAAATTTTAGGTCGAAGACTTTGTGGCTGTGCTAGTGTCGCAATCCCTTCACTGGAAGTCTTGCCTGGTTAAAGAAGACAGCTAGTTCACTCTTCTTATTTCTCGTTACTAGGGGTCTTAGCTAGGGACAGCCTCGTAGATTCCTGAGTTTCTTTTGCACTGAGTTTCTACATCATTCTGGAAACGCTCTCCTCCCTCAATTTCAGTTATCCCTGCCAGAGCATCCATCCTTCCCCTGCAGGATTCTTCCTGTTCCCATCCCCACCTACCCCTCATCCACTCTCAACATCTAGTCTATTTAACCTCCCCAGGGATATTCATGTGTCACCTCCACCGCCATCCTGAGCCCTCCTTCTTACTTAGCCTCTCTAGGTCAGTAGATTATAGAATGATTACCATTTAATTTATGGATAATATTTACTTATAGATGAGTACATAGCATAATTGTTTTTCTGGGTCTGGGTTATCTCATTCCGGATGATTGTTTTTCTGGTTCTATCCACTTGCCTGCAAATTTCATGATGTTAATTTTTTTAACAGATGAGTAATCTTTCACTGTGTAAATGTTCTACATTTTCTTTATCCATTCTTTTGCTAAGGAGCATCTACGTTGTTTCTAGCTTCTGAATATTATGAATAGAGCTGCTATGAACATAGTTGAGCAAATGTCCTTGTGGTATAGTGAAATGTCCTTTGGGTATACGTCTTTATGTCCCAGAGTTGTACAGCTGAGTCTTGAAGTAGATCTATTCTCAACTTTCTGAGGAACTCCCTATTGATTTCCAAAGTCACTGTTCAAGTTACTACTCTCATCAATAATGGAGGAATGTTCCCTTGCTCCACATCTTGGCCAGCATGAACTGTCACTTATTTTTTGTTTTTGTCTTAGCCATTCTGAAAAGTGAAATGTTGTGGTTAATTTATCAGTATGGCCTAATAATGCTTATTATCTGGCCTATAGTTATTATTATGATGGTATTTTCTAATCCGCTAACAACCTATCAAGATACCTGTTATATTTTAAAATAGCCTTAGTAAACCTGGGTCAGGGCAGGTTTAATCCCTTAAACTATATCCCATATTGGGGCAGGTATCCCATACCCTGCCCCAATCCCATGACATCTGCTTCTAATAATTTATATTGAGATACCTCCCATCCATAATCCCCAATACTTGCTAATTATCATCATCTGGGCCAAATCTCCATCCATGACAGCCATGTGTTTCTTCCTTCCTAAGCCATGGTGTTGGCCTTCACCTCTCTTCTCTTCTCCTCTGGTCTCTCCTTCTTCCCAAGATTCTCTCTGTCTTCCAAAGCTCTGGAACTTTAGCCACACCTATCCTATTTGCCCTGCCCAGGTATAATGACCTTTTATTGATCAAACAGGGAGTTCTTTTTTTATTAATTTATTCCGATTACATCTCAATTGTTATCCCATCACTTGTATGTTCCTGTTCTTCCCTCCCTCCCGCTTTCACCCTATTCCCCTCCCCTAGGTCTATGACCTAAGGGGACCTCCTCCCCCTATATATGGTCATAGGCTCTCTTTTAAGTCTCATCTTGGTAGCCTGCTTATCCTTTCTCTGAGTGCCGTCAGGCCTCCCGACGAAGGGGAAGTGTTCAAATATGGGGCACCAGAGTTCATGTTAGACTAAGTCCCCATTCTTCAAACAACTGTGGAGAATGTCCTCAAACATGGAGTTCTTTAGGCAAGGCTACATAGCAACCTTCCGGTATAGAGACAGCAAGCAGTAATTACCATCAAAGTATATCAGACCAACCTCCAACAGTGTTAAGACAGAACATCAGAGTCCTTTTGATTTGCATTTTCCTGATGTCTAAGGATGTTGAACATTTCCTGTGGGCATTCCTAAGGAAATGTGGTTGGGGGTCAAAGCCTGGGGAAGCTTCCTCTGATGTAACTGGGGAAGCAGTAGGACAGAGGGTACCCAGAGATGACCATCCATTGGCTGGCTAAGAGATGACATAGAGGAACCTGATTGGTTGCCCTGAGTCTGCAGCTCACTCTAGGTCTGTTTTCATCCAATTCTTGGAGTCTATATGGTGACTCCAAGCACTGCTCTCTCCTTCGGCCTGAACCTCCTGAGCCCAAAGGAGGAGAAGCAACAATGCTTGTCAGCCATTTGAGATTACTCTGTTAGGAATTCTCTGTTTAGAGCTGTACCTCATTTTTAATTGGATTACTTGGTTTCATGATGTCTGATTTCTTGAGCTCTTTATATATTTTGGAAACTAGCCTTCTGTCAGATATGGAGTTGATGGAAGTCTTTTCCTTTTAATTTTATTAATTTATTCAGATTACAACTCAATTGTAGTCCCATCACTTGTATCCTCCCATTCCTCCCTCCCTCCCGCTTTCACCCTATTGCTCTCCCCTAGGTCTATGACCGAGGGGGACTTCCTTCCCCACTGTATGGTCACAGGCTATCAAGTCTCATCTGGGTAGCCTGCTTATTCTTTCTTTGATGTAGATGCTTAGTGCTATGACCTTTCCTCTCCACACTGCTTTAATTGTGTCCCATAAATTTGGTTATTCATTTTCATTGAATTCTAGAAAGTCTTTAATTTCTTTATTCCTGCCTTGACACAGTAGTCATTTAGTAGAGAGTTCTTCAGTTTCTATGAGTTTGTAGGCTTTCTATTGTTTCTGTTGTTGTTGAGGTCCAGCTTTAATCTATGATAGTCTGAAATGTTTCAGGATCTTATTTCAGTCTTCTTGTCTCAGCAGATGTTAATACTTGCTTTGTGACTGAGGGTATGGTCAGTTTTAGAGAAAGTTCTTTGAGGAGCTAAGAAGAAGGCATAATTTTTTGTGCTTGGGCACAATGTTCTGGAGATATGCGTTAGGGCCATTTAGTTCATAGCCTCTATTAACTCCATCATTTCTCTGTTTGATTTCTCACTACATGACTTATCCAATGGTGAGAGTTGGATGCTGATGTCTCCCACTATTAATGTATGTGGTTCAATGTGTGATTAAAGCTTTAGTAATGTTTCTTTTATAAATTTCAGTGCCCTTGAATTTGGTGCATAGATTTCAGAATTGAAATATCCTCTTGTTGGATTTTTCCTCTGAGGAGTATGAGTGTCCTTCCTCATCTATTTTGATTAATTTTGGCTGGAAGTCTGTTTTGATAGATATTAGATTAGTTATTCCAGCTTGTTCCTTAAGTTCATTTGCTTGGAAAATCTTTTTCAATCCTTTACTCTGATATAACTAATGTCTGTGTTTGTTGCCAAGGTGTGCTTTTTTATGCAGCAGAATATTTTCACATACATTCTCTTACCCAGTATCTCTTTATTAGGGGATTGAGTCAACTGGTATTGAGAGATATTAATGACTAATGATTGTTAATTCCTGTTGTTTTGATGGTGGTGGTGGTGGTGGTGGTGGTACAGTGTGTGTGTGTGTGTGTGTGTGTGTATGTGTGTGTGTGTGTGTGTGTGTGTGTTGACTTTCTCCTGGAAAATCTTGGTTTCCGCATGTGTATTTCTCAGAGTTTTATGCAAAATGGGGGATAGGTAAAAGAAAAAGAAGAAAAAAAATCTTGTGAGTTTTACTGTATCAAAAGTTTTGCTCTTCAGCATATGTGACTAAGAAAATGAAGTGGAGCTCTTGGGATAGCTCAGTACTAAAAAGCATATGCTACCAGCCTGACAAATGGAGTTTCCCTCCAAGATGTCCTATTAGTACAATAGGACACAATTAGGTCAAGAAACCTAAAATGCAGGAGTTAGGAGACAGAGGCAGAAGAGCCACAGGGTTTCGGACTAGTCCATGTTATGTGGTAGATTCCTGTTCAGAAACAAAACAAAAAGACACTCTTTGTAATTGGCATTTGAACTGATAAAATAAGTAAAAAGCTATTCAATGTAGGGCATTTCCAACACTGTTGATATGTCTTGAAACTGATAAAGTTAGACAGGAAGAGGAATTTAGTGTCATGTAGAAGAAAAATAACAGTTCAATATTTTGTGTAGTCTGTGACTCAGAAATGTTTCATCTTGAGTGCTCTTGAATGTCTGAAGTCTTGACTCACTTCCATGCTCCCCAAGATCACATGAAGTTGTTTTCAGCCACAATCAAATGTCCCCTAGCATTTGAAAGTCTGTGACCTAGAAATATTAAATGTTGAAATTACATCTAATGAAACAGCCATAAGAGTTTAAAAATATCTACAAAGATATTCAATACAAACTAATAAGTTATAAAAGAGAACCTCAACGCCTAACTAAAATACAAACAAGCAAGCAAACAAAAAAAACCAGTCAAATTCATGCAGGTGAAAACAGTCAGTTCTGTAGAACAAATGTTCATTGAAGTATGTATTGTTCACTACAATTTTTCTATACTTCTATGTTTTTCATGTTTTAGTAAGATTATACTAATATTCATAGAAAATAGTAAAAAGTATTTCAGTATTGAACTTCTTATTCTCTAAAACTATGAGCTTAATATATTTCTGCTTATTTTCAATAACTGAATTGTCAGACACTTAAAATGGTTTGGATGGTAAATATGTGTATATTTTTAACATGGATAATAATGCTATGCTGGTAGTGATAGGTATGGAGTGTAGCCCCAGTAGACAAAGGAGCATGTCTTTGCTGTGTAAAGTGCTGCTGTTGGCCCTTCCTGGGACAGAAGAGCATGGGGCAGGACACTGCCTGTGGGCTGCAAGCATGATGTACAATAGTCATGTCCTGGGTGTGAGCGGGCAGCTGGAATCATGGGCAGGGAGATAATAAAGAAGTCTGGACCTCATGCAGATCCTGTGGGGACACACTACTCAGCTGGCATGATCACCCTGACTCTGAGCAACAGCAAGATATCAAAGATGAGAAATGGTTCATTTTCTGATTGAGTTTCATCCAAATACTTCCATGGTCCTTGTTGCCACTGGATACCATGTTGGTGTTGTGGTCTATGCTGCCTCTGGATGCCAAATTTGTGTCTGTTGTCCCTTCTGCTGATGGGCAAGGAAGCTTCTTTTGCAGTGGTTTCGATGGCTGCAAACTCATAACAGAGAATGAGAGACAATGAAGGCTTCTGTGTCAGCATCCCCCCATGTGCCCCTGAAAAGAGAATTAAAAAGAAAGAAAGAAAGACAGAAAGAAAGAAAGAAAGAAAGAAAGAAAGAAAGAAAGAAAGAAAGAAAAAGCATATATTGGAACCTGTTAAAGAGAATCTTTAAAAATTGTGATAGTCTGGAATCCAAGATGGTGGAACTGAACACACACCATGTCTGATCATCAGGATAGCAGTGACTGCACATCAACCTAAGGATCAAACTGCAAACTACAAAACACCAGTGCTGGCTATTCCCAGGTGAAAGGGGTTCACACTATGTGGAACATGGATGAGTCAGGCCTCAGACTATCCCGCTAATCCACAGAAAAGTCCTTGGATCCCTGTGGGCTTGTGAGCAGTCTCCAAAGTCTAGCCATTCTCTGCATATGTGTGGCACCTGCACTCTAGATATCAAACAGAACTGGAGACTACAAAACAAGTGTCTGGATTTTCTAGGCTAGAGGAAACCCCATGGTCTGGAACATAAGTGGATCAGAACTTAGGTCACCCAGCCAACCCACGGAAAGTTCCCAGGTGCACAAAGGCATGGGAGTGGGCTCCAGGGATAGCTTCATGCCTGGTGGAGCATACAGCATCTGAGCACTGTGTCTTAGAACTGTGAGCTACAAAAACACAAGTATCTGGGTCTTTTAGCCCAGAGGAGACTTGGGAGGAATGGGAAGTTAATATGGCCAGGGTGCATTGTCAAAATTTCTAAATAATCAATTAAAATATCATGTTATGGAGGTAATCAATAAAAATTTACTCTAATTTAGTAGTTCTCTCCATTCTTAAGTCTACAACCCCTTAATATAGTTTATCATGTTGTGTGAATTCAACCATAAAATTACTGTAATTTTCCTACTGTTATAAAATGTAATGTAAATATCTGATATTGAGGATATTTAATATGCAACCCCTTGGAAAGAGCTGTTTGATCTCCAAATGGGTTGAGACCAACAGGTTGAGAACCACTGCTGTAACATGGGTATTTTTAAAATATATTTAATCATATAATATATACTTTAAATCATAAAATATAATCATATAAACATATATATGATTAACAGTCTAATATTTTGTTTATATCTTACAAAATAATCATGTACAGACACTGAAAATGTAAAGTTCTAACTTTGGAATAATAATTCAGAAAAAATCTGATTATGTTTATAATGCAAGCTTTAAGCACTTAGCAATTTTTCGCATTAGACAAATGCTACTCTCTGTATCCATCAGAAAAGACTTTCTTTGCAGTGAGTGACAATGAATGCAGAGACTCACAAGATCCTCAAGGTGCTGAGAATAAGTGAGACTTGAATGCTAATCCTGAAAGAAGACAATTATGCAATTCCCCCATCTTACTTACACTTCTCTTTCTATGATAGGCAGCATACCAATGCAACTTACAGGAGAAAGAGTTTATTTTGGGCTTACTGTTTGCAGTTTCTGAGCATTGGAGCACATGACCCTCATGGTGGGGACCATGAACCATGACAACAGGCAGGCAGGCTGTAGCTGATTGCTTACATCTTGATCCACAAGGAGGAGGCAGAGAATGGGAGGGGGATTAGAATAGCACTAATCTTTTGAAATCTCAACGTTCACCCTCACCCTCACTCTCACACCTCCACCAACAAGGCCACAGCTGAAGATCAAGTATTCAAATATATTAGCCTCTGGGGGCTAATCTTATTTAAACCATCCCACCCTCCAAGACTCAGGGAACATTGCTGAAGAGGGGACAAGAAGAACATCGGAACTGGAGTAGAGGAAGAAGTACAGTAGGACATCTTCTGGCTATGAAATGTTGTTTGTAACCATGAAGCCACAGCAGCTGTCTCCCTGAACTGGGTCTGACCAAGACTCAGCATGCAAACTGTTAGTCATGGAGGGGGAGGCAATAGTGAGGCCTCACTTCTCCCTGCAGAACTATTGGCTACAGATAAATTCTGGGAGAGGGGAAGTTATTGTCTTTATTGGATAGTGCCAAAATTATGGTCACACACATAGCTCTGGCTAAACTCAGTAGGTCACAAAACAAAACAAAAAGATATAGATATGGGAATGTGATTTGTAGGGAAGAAGGGAGGTTTGATGGGGATGGGAGGCAATGAAAGAGGATAGGTGTTAAAAATAGTCAGAGGGAGCCAGGTGGTGGTGGCGCACATCTTTAATCCCAGCACTCGAGAGGCAGAGGCAGGTGGATTGCTGTGAGTTTGAGGCCAGCCTGGTTTACAGAGTGAGTCCAGGACAGCCAAGGTTACACAGAGAAACCGTGTCTCAAAAAACAAACAAACAAAAAGAATCAGAGTGAATCATATTTATATACAGTGTGTGTGTATATATATATACTGTATATATATTCATATGTATATATTCAAAGGAAATTTTTGATTAATAAAAATAAAAAGAACAACAGAGAAAAGAAAGTGTACTATACTTGATTGGCTGCAAAGTTGTCTTGGCAATTAGGCATATAATTGGGTTTATAGGAAATCAATTTTGTGCATTGAATTCAAGGATCTTATTTGGGCCTTTTAAACATTTAGACAATTACATGATATAAATCTGTACAATATAATCTAGGAAAGAAAATCAAACCAAGTAGTAAATTCTTACATACTCCAATAAATAGAGGTGTTCTAAGCTAGGTGGGAAATCCAACAGATGAAGTAGATATGAAAAACTGCCCAATTGGATACCAGAAAACCCAGGTGACTAGGCAATTCTAAAAGCAAAGCAAAGCAAAGTAAAACAAAGGAAATGATTTAACGTCGATTGAATTTCTTAAGGCAAATACTGTCTCTTAGAGAGATTAGATCATTTGATTTCCTAAGGTGAAATAGAAAACGTAAAAGCAGAAAGCACATTAAACATTTGGTATGTTCTTGGTAGAATATATGTCCAGCATGCACAAGGCCCTGTGTTCAGTTCCTAGTACCACATAAATTAGGCATGGGGACACACGCTTGTAAGCCTAGTAGTTGGGAAGTGGAAGCATTAAGATCAGTTCAGCTAGCTGAGTGCAGTGGTGCATGTGTGTAATCTCAGCATTCAGGGCAGGAAGAGGCAGGCTTTGTGAGTTCAAGGCCAGCCTGGTCTACAAAGCAAATCCAAGACAGCCACGGCTACACAGAGAAAACAAGGCTCAAGAACACAAAACCAAAACCAAAAAATGATCAGTTTAGCTTGGAGTACATGAAACCCTGTGTCAAAACAAAAAGGAAAATGATGAAGCAATCCAAACTTATAAGTAATACAGGGCACACTAAATTGAGTTTGCATCTCAGAGTTAAATCATTATCAGCTGGGATATGTAGTTATATCAATATGCCATTGAATTCTGTTTCCTGGAACTTCCTGGAGAATGTTCACATTTATTTCCATCAATTATTGACAGATATTTTGTCTTATTTATAAACCACAGTACCGGTTCTCCATTTTACAATTGCACCAAAAGTAGACAAATGTTCCAGTGCTGCCAACCTCCATCAATACTTACTTCATGTGGTTCTCACAGTAGCCAGGCCAGGTGATTTGAATGCTTTGTCCCTCCCTGTGAGAATTCTACTCCTCAATGTAATGGTATTAGAGGTGGGGTGCTCACAATGGTGAGTCATCTAGGAGGACTTTGACCTCATGAATAATATGAATTAGTGCCCTGTAAAGGGGGCTCCTGTGATTTCCAGTTTCTTTTTTGTCAATCCATCTTTCTGCTATGTGAAGACATGCCATTAGTTCCTCCAGTCTGCAGGACCTACAACAAAGAGAAATCTTGGAAGCCAAGAATGTGCCCTTAACAGTCATGCTCCATATTTGACCACCTCCCTTTGGTGGGGAGGCCTGATGGCACTCAAAGAAAGAAGAAGCAGGCTACCAAGATGAGACTTAATAGCCTATGACGATATAGTGGGGGAGGAGGTCTCCCTTGGTCATAGACCTAGGGGAGGGGAATAGGGTGAAAGCCGGAGGGAGGGAGGAATGGGAGGATACAAGTGATGGGATAACCATTGAGATGTAATCTGAATTAAATAAATAAATAAATAAATAAACTGAGGAAAACAAAACAAAACAAAACAAAACAGTCACTACATCTGATGGTGCCTGATCTTGAATTACCTAGCCTCTAGAAATAAATTTCAGTTGGTATGGCTTTGACATCTATCTATCTACCTACCTATCTATCTTTCTTTCTTTCTTTCTTTCTTTCTTTCTTTCTTTCTATCTATATATCTAGTGCATATGCATTTCACAGTATGAACATAGTAGTCTGAAGACAACTTGCAGGAGAACCACGTGGGTCCTGGAGATCCAATTCAGCTCTTTAGGCTTAGCAATAAGCTTCTTTAACTACTAACCTACCTCAATGGCCCCAGCTAGTATTACTATAACACACCCACTATATGGTAATTTGTTATGTTATCATAGATGGTTTCCAATACCATCCTGATGGCATGGAGTTATCTAGAAAGGAACGCTGAGTACTGTGATGTTCACTGGGAGAGTATAGTTGGCAGTGTAAATGAATATGGCGTGAATCTCCATTTCCTAGTAGTCACAAACTTGTGTTATCCTTTCTCCTTCTTTTCTGGATGTATTTAGTAACACTCCTAATCTTAGAATTTGGCAAAAGAGGAGAATGAGTCATTTCTGGTTTGAATTTACCAAAAAAATATCTTCTTTCTTGGCTGCTGTCTCTCTTTTTTCTGTCTCTATACACCGGCATGGAGAAAGCAGCTGCCATCTAGTGAGTAACTCTGGAGAGGCTCAAGTAAGAGATCAAGTTTCTCCAACCAATAACCAAGATCTGCCAATCATATGAATGAGTGGATGTGAATCGAGCTCTAGTAGAAAAATCAGAACCCCCATTTCTAGCTTGATTATGGCATCATGAGAAAATCTGAGCTTCTTCCACCATCTTAGCTGCGTTCACATCTGGATCCACAGAAACTGAGAGATGAATCACATTGTTTTATCTAAAAATACTTGGGGGCATTTGCTACCCAGCAATAAATAATTGACATGAGCTTGTGAAAATGAAAGGAATAAGTATAGACTTGAGGGTAGGTTTCTTTTCTCTTTTCTTTTCTTTCTTTCTTTCTTTCTTTCTTTTTTTTTTTGTAGTGTTACATTTTAGGGTTTTTTACAATCCTTTTTATTTTTATTTATTTTATTTTTAATATATACATTTATATTATTACACATATATTCAATAAACTACCAACAGCAAGAAGAATCACTAAACAATCATGAATTATATAAATGTTACATTCATAATGTTTTGGCAATATTGGGCCAGAAGACTGAACATGATATACCAACATTACAGTGTTGGGTGACTGTTCAGGCAGCAAACTGTCTCTGCCATTTTTTTCTTTTTGGAAGTTGCTAACCTGCACTTCCAGTTCATGCAGGTAATTAAGTTTTATTCCTTCTCAAATCTCTTATGGGGTTGAAGACTAGATATTTTAGTTTAACAATGAAGCCTAGCTGTTTAGAGGTTAAGATGTTTTTAGGTCTAGATAGATGTTTTAAGTTGATAGAGAAGGGATAAGATAGATACTGATTTACATTCAGAATTTTAGACTCACTCAGACAGGAAAGATGTTTTCTTCAAGATTACCAAGTACAAATAGCCAAAACACTAAGAATGTAACATTTATATTTCCTGATTGATTCATGGTTCTTCTTGCTGTAGGTAGTTCATTGTATATATGTGTAATGATATAAATTTATATATAAAACATTTTTAACTAATTAATTAAATAGAAAGGTTAAAAAGACAGAAAACCCCCACAAAATTGAACTCACCTAAATTTTGAAAGCTGCATGTTATGTTGTGCTATAAAGAGTATACATAATTTGGAACCCTCATGTATATTTATTGCATATGCAAAATAATGGAGCTATTATGCAAAGCCATTTAAAAAGTTTTAGTATAAATAGAAATATGCATCTCCCTGGATCCATTCCTTAGTATAAAGTCCAGTAAAGTTATTATGTAGCCACTCAAAGTCATGTCAGAATATTTTTAGGAAAGTATGAGAAGCAGTGTCCAGTGTCCATGGAGGCCAAAAGGGGACATGAGATCTGTAAGTAGTGAGATATGTAAGTAAAATAGGGGACATATAATTATAGAATACTGTGGATTAATACAAAATTTATTGGAATACATTTCAGCGATATTAATTTTGTACATAAGACCAAAATAATACAATATAGAACAGTACAATATTTTTCTGAATATAGAACAGTAAATATATTATGGATAGTTAAATGTCTAGAAAGTTTATTTGAAAGATGCTCCCAAAGTAGATCATTTTACTTTCTTATAAGTTATATTTGTAAAAGTATTTTTTCTGTATAGTATAGTATAATCTGGATATAAAATGAGCATGCCATATTTTCTTTAATACTGCTTATAATTTTAAAATAAAAGAATGAGTAATAAGCGCCTATTTATCTTCTTTTTCCAGTCTTTCCCTTCCTTCTTCACATGTTAACAGGATAGCCAGAGATTTTTGTCCAGCATGTCTGTTTTTTCCTGGGCCAGATTAAATATTGAGAGATGATCAAGAATTTTACTTTGTGGGTCTCATTGTAAAGGTTTATGTGCAAAAAATTATATAACAAGAATCTTTAAATGGTACCTCATTATCACTTGATCATTTATGAACTCTTAAATTATTGTTACTATCACCTTTCCAGGTCCTATCCATTCTAGTTTATATTATTTTATTATTTAATGTTAATTAATTTAATTGATATATTAATTTTATCATCATTATGGGTGTCTTGCCTGCATGTATGCCTGGGTCTAACGTTATATATGTCCAGTGTCCATGGAGGCCAAAAGGGGACATGAGATCTGTAACTGGAGTTATAGAAAGTTGTGACTTGTCATGTACGTTCTGGGAATTGAACCACAGTTATCTGGAAAAGCCGTCAGTGTTGTTAACTGCTGAGCCATCTCTCTAGTGCTCCCAATTTACTTTAAATACATAGATATAAAGTAGTAACAAAGAAAAATATTTACAAATAGACCTCCATTCAATCTTGCTTATAGTCAAGGAAAAAAACTCTAAGAGAGGCAATATAAGATAATTTTTTTAGTAAGTTGTAAAACTTAAATTGTAACCATATGGTTTCATTCTGGCAATAGTATGGCTGGATCAGTATCCTCAAATGCAGAAAATTTTATTGCAAATTTTATAGACCTCTTGGAAAGTAATTTAAAATATGTAATAAAATATGCATGGGTTCTTACTAATTAATTCCACATCTGGGACTTATGCTTAGGAAATTATTCAAAATATACTAAATGTAATATAGATGAAAATGTTAAATGAAGTATCACTTAAAACAACCATCTTAAATGCCTAATGAGGAAGAAATTGTTTTAAAAATATATTACTTTTTTAATTGAAATACCATACACAAAAAATTAAAATGATAGCCATGATGGCTAGAGACTACAGAAGTACTTTGCCTTAAAATAAGTATGATCAGACTAAAGAGAGAGAATATACTAAATGAGATTTTGTAAAATACAGAATTGTTAAACGTAGTTTTATTAATTTTACTTTAATCAACAGATGCAATTTGCATTTATATCCAAAATAGATGTGAAGTTGAGAAAGACATCTGCACCTGAGAGAATTTTCTGTCTTCCGTAGTAGCAGAGGGTCATTTTTAAAAAGCAGGAATATTTATGATCTCCAGACACTCCAGCCTTCTGTTACTACACACCAATATTTTTTTTCAATCTTGGGTACATATAAGAATAGGCCTGAGGACTTGAAAACAGTTGTGATGTTCAAGTCCACCTCCAGAGGCTCTGATGAAACTGCTTTAGAGCTCTGACTGGATATGAGAATTTTTGTTTGTGATATTTGTTTGGTTTTCCATCTCTCATTCACCATAGTTGTTGTTAGCCAGGTTGACACAGGATTGAGACATCTGATGTAAAGAAGCTTGGAATTCCCCTATACTACAGAAATTCATCAGATGCCTTGTGTAAAAAGCAATAGTATAACACAGTGGTTCTCAACCTTCCTAATGCTGCAACCCTTTAATATAGTTCCCCATGTTGTAGTGACCACCAAACATACAATTGTTTTCATTGCTACCTCATAACTATAATCTTGCTGCTGTTATGAATCTGTGTTTTCCAATGGTCATTTTCCCTTCCTAGAAGAGAAGACATGTGACAGAAGAGGGAGGAGCTGGTGGGACATGAGCTGGAGAGGACTAGCAGATGGGGCAGTTAGGAACTGAGATTCAGAGCAGAGCTAGTGGCAGGAAAAGAAACAACAAATACAAAGTATGCATGAGGGCCCCATGGTGAAAAATTACTTTGTATACTCCCCTCTTTTAAAATAAAAAAACTAATTATAAATTATTCTTAAAATATATTTTAATCTAGTGTGGTAAATGTTTTTAAAAATCAAGTTAAATTTCTTTTCTCAAACATTACCCTTCCCCTAGAGATTCTGTAGAGACAAAATAATATTGTTCTAAAATTTGGCTGAGAGCTCAAAGTCAGCATGTGCAAACCAAAGTGATCAAAGTGTACTCATGTCTTCAGAAAAGGGAGCCCTATCCTGCTAACATCTGACCTCACCCCATCAAGTCTCATCTGGACTGCCTGTATCCCCTTCTTCTGTGGCCTGACAAGGCTGCCCCACCAGGGAAAAGTGATCAACATGTGGAGGCCAGAGTCCACATCAGAAGTAGTCCTTACTCCTCATATTATGGGACCCACAAGGAGACTGTGCTGCCTATCTACTGCATCTGAGCAGAGGGTCTATGTCCTCACCATTCCTGGTCCTTGGTTGGTGCATCAGTCTCTGCAGCACACCACCCTCCCTTGCTTGTATTAGTTCACTCTGTTGGTCTCTTTGTGGAGCTCCTGTCCCCTTGAAGTCCTTATGTTCCCCCCAACTCTTCCATAAGACTCCTTGTGCTCCACCCTGGAGTTTGGCTGTGTGTCTCAGCATCTGTTTTGATCCCCTGCTGGGTGGAGTCTTTGAGAGGACCTCTATGGTAGGCTCCCTTCCTGTTCTGTCTCTTCAACTGCTTGAAATGTCTATTCTACTTGCTCTTCTGAATGAGAGTTAGGCATTCTCCCTAGGGTCCTCCTTGTTATTTAGTTTCTTCAGGTCACTGTATTATAGTGTGATTATTCTGTATTATTTGACTAATATGCACTTATAAGTGAGTATATACCATGTGTGTCTTTCTGAGTCTGGGTTATCTCACTCAAGATGATCTTTTCTAGTTCCATCAAATTGCCAGCAAATGTCAGGATTTCCTTGTTTTTAGTAGCTGAGTAGTATTGCATTGTGTAAATGTACCACAGTTTCTTTATCCATTCTTCAGTTGAGGGGGATCTAGGTTGTTTCCAGATTCTGGCTATTACGAATAAAGCTGCTATGAACATGGATGAACAAATGTCCTTGTTGTATGGTGGAGCATGTTTTGGGTAATGCCCAGGAGTGGTATGGCTGAGTCTTGAGTTAGAACTATTCCCAATTTTGTGAGATAGTACCAGATTGATTTTCAAAGTGGTTGTACAAGTTTGCACTCCCATGAGCAGTGGATGGCTGTTCTCCTTTACCCATGACACTAATGTTTATTAAGACAGAGCAAATGTTTATTATTTTTATTGCTTATAAATTGTGGATCTTGTTAATGAATATGCCTCCCAAAGATGTTTCAACAGGTCTCTTCACAAGACTGACTAACTGTCAGAGCTTCAGTAATTCTGTGGAATGTTTGAAATGTTACAGGTCCAAAGCCTAATTATAATTTGGGGAGAGGTGAGCTTTTTGTCCCCCTACATAGCAAGTCCCTGTCCACTTCAATGTGGTAACATCCTGTCACTAATAGTTAAAAATAGATTGGGGTCAGTAGAAGCTGAAGTTCCTAATATTTAGAGCTATTCAAAAAGCACTGCTCTGTCTCCATGGTACTGAAGTATTTGAAAAAGAAGCAATTATTTTACATGGTTGTTGTCTTGCAAACTAAATAGTAGATAGATGATTCTGAATAGTGAATGTAAATATTCTAATTTTCTAATATTCTTTCCAACCTTTAACAACTTCAAATCATTAATATTGCAAATTACTCTGTGATAGGTGACAGTAGGAGACATTCATATGAAATTTAGGGGTACAGCCTATGCCCCAATCCAGGTTAAGTCTCCTCATTAAGTAAAATTTAAAAAGCCAAAGTAACAGAAGAAAGCAGAAAATGGTGACTTTAGTGAGCTTTAGGAACTTTCTGAGATATCTATGGAATGTTTATTTTCAAGGAAATTGCTATACAAAACTATCATCAATTTCAGTTTAATCCTTTATAAATGGCTTTGTACATAAGATTCACTTCCTAGTGCGATCAGCAACTTTCACTTAGATTAGTTTTCTTGGACGATCTCTCTTATGTTTTGTTATGCCATGAGGCTTAAGGAATTCCCTTTTAGACACTTTCTGCCTGCTTGTATCACCCTCTCATCATCTGCTTAGGATTGAATCATATTCATATACTCTTTAAATTCTTGTGAGGTCTAATCCCCAATATGATTCTATTTAGCAATAGTGTCTATTCACTGTTAATTGAGGTCAAATCAAGTGAGATTCTGAGATGATGAGGATAAGGTCCTTAGAAGAAAATTCAGAGAGGGGGCTCAGTTATCCTTCTCTCCATCCTCTGGAAAGAAGTGGTGATGTAAGCACATAGTGTAATAGTGTCGATAATGCATGATGGAAGCTTTCACCAGAAACCCACCATGATCTTATCCTAATATCAGATATTCAGTCTCCAGCAGCATGGGGAAATAGTTTTCTGGTGTTTAAAACATTTTTACACATATATTAGCAAAAGGGAAAAATCGGTGTCTCATAATCCATACCACTGTTTAGTAAGTTACTCTGGTTCTCTTTTAAAGCTTGAGATCAAGCGGCAGAGTGGTCTTTACATCAGCAAAAGATTTACTGCCTTGTCATAGTCTGTGCATTCCCACAGTAAGCACGGCTAAATTCTACCTTCTCTACAGGCAGAACAGTCCCTTTTGCTGCCTTGTTAACATTGCTATTTTGGTTGAAACCCTAAAGAATTTGACAAAGATTAGGTCCCAAGTCATAACTGACCATTGACCTCTTGAAAGTGCTGTGTTTAAGGAAAATGATGCAGTCAAGTCTCATCTACAAAGTTCTAAGAGGAATTCATTCACAGAAGGTCAAGGGTATTACTTTCTAGGATTATTCTTTTTTGATAAATAGCAGAAGATGAGTAAAATAAAGTTCCTTCTTTCTTCTCTTTGACTATATTATGTTGAATTGTTGCAAGTATCTTGTAATCATTACAAGCTTTAAAGAACAGCTTTAAAGAAACCAACTCACAGTCCTGCAATCATAGACCTCAGTAATTCTTACCTATAAAGATTGTATCAAAATCACATAAATAAATAATAAATAGTAAGTAAATGCTAAATTCATATGGCCTTGATAATCTTTTAGCTGCTTATTCTGTTAGGAAGTTAGTTACTTAGTTAGTTAGTTAGTTCTGGTAGTAAGTACTCTAACAGTGTCTCAGAATAATTTAAGCTGACTATATTACAGCAAGTATGTAACATAATAGCATAACTGATTTGGACTGTAGGAACCTAATATACCTCTGTTTATTATCTATCTAAGTATCTATCATTATAAATTTATAATTAAGTGTCACATGGGTTCCTCAAACCAACAATAAGTTTTAATACTATATTGTAATGTACTTTATACATTTTTTCAGACATATACATGGAGTGTATGGTCATTACCCAAAATCCTGCAGATTAATACATGAACATGAACAATATTTTACAGCAGAAGAATCAATGATCCTGCCTAAAGAATCCATGTTCCAGTATCAAGATGTCTAAAGCAGCAAGTGACAAGATCAAACTGCAATTTGACTTGTGTAAGGGTATTGTAGTTCTCATTATATTGAAAGATAGTACAACAAGTGGAAGAGTGACAGGAACACCAATTCCATAAGAGAAGCTCAGTGTGAGTAGAGTGTACAGGATTTATTCAAGGTAAACAACAACAACAACAACAAAACAAAATAAAAAAAATTCTTGGGGGAGATCAAAGATGGCGGCGAGCAGTGTGGACCATGTTTGGAAGCTTCAGTTAACAATTCAGGGAATTGCACAGATTTCTGAGCCAGGAATACCAAGGTCCCCACAACACAGCAGCAGGAGTGCTCCACGGTTCAGAGGGACCAGGGTGTGGAGGACCTGCGTGCCCCTGCACACGGGAAGAGTGTGGATTTTTCTCTTGGATCGGAGCAGCAGCAGCAGAGGCAACAGCAGCAGCAGCAGCACAAGTGGCACCAGCGTCAGCAGTGGTGGCAGCTGAGGTTTGCAGCTCAGAGCCTTCCGGTGGAGGAGATTGGTATGGTGGCCAGTGGGAGTTGCTGCGGGAGAGGGGACTCTGGACAGGATTTGGGTCGGGTGGTGCCTTGAGACCCAAACTGGACTCGGCAGACAGTTCAGCCCCAGAGTCCCGGGTTCGCTCAGTGCACTAGGCTGTAGAGACACTGGCTCAGCTCAGCAAGCAATTCTGCCTGAGGCACTACCTCAGCACAGCCACAGCTCCCCTGCTGTGACACAGGCTGGGCCAAGCGCTCAGTTCCACCCTAGGCACCAGCTCAGTTCAGTGGCAGTTCTCCTGCTGTGGCAGAAGGTTCAGGCCCTGAGAATATACCTGAGCTCAACACGTGATTCGGGCCCACTTTCCCTGGCTGGACTTGGCAGGGGACCCAGAAGGCTGTGGATACCATGGCCTGACCCAACGCTCATTCAGAGACCCAAAATGACTGCAGGACCCATAGCAAAGGGGAGCTGAGGATCACTGGCTGTGAGAGCCCAAAATGACAGGGCTAACCTCCTGCCATCCATACCAGTGAAGCATCAGAGCTTCCAGCCTACGGAAATTGTGAGAAAACAAGTGAATCTATCATCAGACACCCTCCATCCAACTCTGGAAGTTACCCAACAAAAACAGAGACGGCAAGATACCTAAAGGGAGGGAGAACTGGTGGCACTCAGAGGAAGGACAGCAGGTTACCAAGAAGAGACTTGATACCCTATAAACATATACAGGGGGAGGTAATCCCCCTTAGGAACAGTCATAGGGGAGGGGAATAAGGGGAAAATGGGAGAGAGGGAAGAATGGGGGGATACAAGGAATCGGATAAACATTGAGATGTAACAAGAATAAATTAATTTAAAAAAAAGTTATCTAAAGGGCAGCATAAAAGCATATGCAAAAAAACCCCAAAACAACATGGCGTCTCCAGTTTCCAGCTATCCCAAAGAAAACAACCCAGAGAACTCAAATACAACAGAAACACAAGAAAGTGACCTCAAATCCTTGGTAATGAGGAAGACAATGGAGGAAACAAATAAAATTCTTTATCAAATGCAGGAAGACGCAGCCAAACAGGTGAGAAAATGGTTTAAGCTCTGAAGACCTATAAAGCGACAATGGAAGAAACTCAGGAATATACAAAAAATCACATGAAAGAAATAAAAAAATTTGTTCAAGATCTGAAGATGAAAATGGATTCAATGATAAACACACAGACAGAAGAAAAACAAGAATGTGAGACCTCAGAGAAGAAGGCGAACGACACAGTGCTAAGCTTTTCTAACAGAATCCAAGAGATAGAAGAACAAATCTCAAGTTTAGAAGATACAATCACAGATCTTGAAGCAATCATTGAAAAAATGCCAACACCTGACACAAAACATCCAAGAAATAAAGGATACCATGAAAAGAAGAAATCTAAGGATAATAGGCATTGAAGAAAGAGAAGATATCAGACTCCAAGGCCCAGAAATTATTCTCAACAAAATCATAGAAGAAAATTTCCCCAATCTAAAGAAAGAGATGCCTATAAACATTCAAGAGGCATAGAAAACACCAAATAGAATTGACCAGAAAAGAAAAACTGCCCTTCATATAATCATCAAAACACAAAACATACAGAACAAAGAAAAAATATTAAAAGCTGCAAGGGAAAAGGGCCAAATAACATTTAATGGCAAAACTATCAGAATTACACCCGACTTCTCAGCAGAGACCATAAAAGACAGAAGGGCCTAGACAGAGATCCTGCAAACCCTAAGAGACCACAGATGCCAGGCCAGACTACTTTACCCAGCAAAACTATCAATAACCATTGATGGAGAAAACAAAATATTCCATGACAAAACTAAATTCAAACAGTACCTATCCACAAATCCAGCCTTACAGAAGGTACTAGAAGGAAAACTCCATCCCAAAGGGTCAAGCTACAACCAAAACTACTCCGGAAATAGATAACTATACCATGGCAAAAACACAACTACACAAACGCTCGACTGGAACCAACATCAAAATTAAGACTCTTAACAGTCACTGGTCATTAATATCTCTCAACATCAATGGTCTCAATTCTCCAATAAAAAGACACAGACTAACTGAATGGGTGCATAAACAGGATCCAACATTCTTCTGCATTCAAGAAACACATCTCACCCATAATGATAGGCATTACCTCAGGACAAAAGTTTGGAAAAAAATATTCCAAGCAAATGGTCACAAGAAGCAAGCAGGCATAGCCATTTTAATATCAAACAAAATAGATTTGCAATCAAGATTAATCAAAAGGGATGAGGAAGGACACTTCATACTCATCAAAGGTAAAGTCAACCAAGATGACATCACAATTCTGAACATCTATGCTCCCAATACAAGGGCACCCACATTTGTAAAAGATCTGCTAAAAAGGCTTAAACCACACATCAGTCCCCACACAATAATAGTGGCAGACTTCAACACCCCACTCTCACTGAAGGATAAGTCATTGAAACAGAAACTAAGCCGAGAAATAACATCATTAACCAATGTCATGGGTCAAATAGATCTAACAGATATCTATAGAACCTTGCACACAAACAAGAAAGAATATACCTTCTTCTCTGTACCCCATGGAACCTTCTCCAAAATTGATCACATCGTAGTTCACAAAGAAAGCTTTAACAGATACAAGAGGATTGAAATAATACCTTGTATCCTATCAGAAAACCATGGGCTTAGGCTGCAATTCAACAACAACAGAAATAACAAAAAGCCTACACGTATGTAGAAACTAAACAACTCTCTGCTAAATGACACCTGGGTCAGGGAAGAAATAAAGAAATCAAGGAGTTTCTGAAATTCAATGAAAATGAAGAAACAACATACCCAAATTTGTGGGATACATTGAAAGCAGTGCTAAGAGGAAAATTCATAGCACTAAGTGCCATTAAAAAGAAATTGGAAACATCGCACATAAGCACCTTAGTGGCACAACTGGAAGCCCTAGAAAAAAAAGAAGCAGAAACACCCAAAAGGAGTAGACGTCTGGAAATAATCAAACTCAGAGCTGAAATTAACAAATTAGAAACTAAGAAAACAGTCCAACGAATCAACAAAATCAAGAGCTGGTTCTTTGAGAAAATAAGATAGACAGACCATTAGCCAAACTAACTAAAAGGCAGAGAGACAGTATTGAAATCAACAAAATCAGAAATGAAAAGGGAGACATAACAACAGACACTGAAGAAATACAAAGAATCATAAGATCCTACTTTGAAGGCATATATACCACAAAATTTGAAAATCTAAGAAAAATGGACGATTTTCTTGATCAATTTCACTTGCCAAAGTTGAGTGAAGAACAGATTAACAAGCTAAATACTCCCATTTCCCCTACAGAAATAGAAGCAATCACTGATAGTCTTCCAACCAAAAAAAGCCCAGGGCCAGATGGTTTCAGTGCAGAATTCTACCAGACCTTCAAGAGCAAGCTAATACCGATACTCTTCAAGCTACTCCAAAAGATAGAAATGGATGGAATATTACCAAATTCATTCTATGAGGCCATAGTCTCATTGATCCCTAAATCTCACAAAGACTCAACAAAGAAAGAGAATTTCAGATCAATTTCTGTTATGAACATCGATGCAAAAATATTAAATAAAATACTTGCAAAACGAATACAAGAACACATCAAAGATATCATTCATCATGACCAAGTAGGCTTCATTCCAGGCATGCAGGGATGGTTTAATATTCGGAAATCCATCAATGTAATCCACCATATAAACAAACTGAAAATAAAAAACCACATGACAATCTCTTTAGATACAGAGAGCGCATTTGATAAAATTCAACACCCATTCATGTTTAAAGTTTTAGAGAGATGGGGATACAAGGCACTTTCATCAACATAATAAAGGCTATATACAGCAAGCCAATAGCGAAAATCAAAGAGATACTCAAGGAAATTCCTCTAAATCGGGAACAAGGCAAGGCTGCCCACTCTCTCCATATCTCTTCAATATAGTACTCGACGTTCTAGCCAGAGCAATAAGACAACAAAAGGAGATCAAGGGTATCCAAATGGGAAAGGAGGAAGTCAAATTATCCCTATTTGAAGATGATATGATAGTGTACATAAATGACCCTTAAAATTCCACCAGAGAACTCCTACAGCTGATAAACACCTTCAGCAAATTGGCTGGATACAATATTAACTCAAAAAAGTCTGTAGTCTTCCTATACACAAATGACAAGCTTGCAGAGGAAGAAATTAGGAATACTACACCCTTCACATTAGCCACAAGCAATATAAAATATCTAGGAGTTACTCTAACTAAGCAAGTGAAGGACTTGTGTGAAAAAAAATTTCAAAACTCTGAAGAAAGAGATTGAAGATGACATGAGAAGATGGAATGATCTTCCTTGCTCATGGATCAGGAGAATTAACATAATAAAAATGGCCATCCTACCAAAAGCAATCTACAGATTCAATGCAATCCCTATCAAAATACCTACACAATTTTTTAAAGACATTGAAAGTTCAATTCTGAACTTCATATGGAAAAACAAAAAACCCAGAATAGCTAAAACAATCTTGTACAATAAAAGGTGCTCCGGAGGAGTCTCCATACCTGATCTCAAACTGTACTATAAAGCAATAGTAATTAAAACAGCATGGTACTGGCACAGCAACAGGCTGGTTGATCAGTGGAATCAAATCGAAGACCCAGATATGAATCCACACACATATGGTCACTTGATTTTCGACAAAGAAGCCAAATCCATTCAATGGAAAAAGGATAGCATCTTCAACAAATGGTGCTGGTCTAACTGGATGTCTACGTGTAAAAAAATGCAACTGGACCCATATTTGCCACCTTGCACAAAACTCAAATCCAAGTGGATTAAAGACCTCAACATAAAACCAGAGACACTAAATCACTTAGAGGAAAAATGATCATAATGAGTGAGTTATCCCAGAAACAGAAAGACTCAAATGGTATATACTCACTTATATCTGCATATTAGCCCAAGGGGCATGTCCCATGAAAGCCTTCACTTACCAGGAAACTGGGAGAGAGGGGAGGACATCCTATTTGGACTCTAGATGAGAAAGTATGGGAGAATGGCAAAGTAGAAGGATCCAGAGGGTCCTAGAAGCCTACAAGTAGAACATTATGATAGGCAGATTTGGGCCCAGGGGTCCCACTCAAACTAAGGCACCAGCCAAGGACAACACAGGTGTTAAACTTTAAACCCCAACCAGATCTAGCCAATGGTCAGAACATTCTCCACAGTAGAGTGGAGAGTGAGATATGACTTTCACACGTACTCTGGTGCCTCACCTTTGACCATGTCCCCTGGAGGGGGAGACCTGGAGGCACTCAGAGGAAGGACAGCAGGTTACCAGGAAGAGACTTGATACCCTATGAGCATATTCAGGCGGAGGTAATCCCCCTCAGGAATAGTCTTAGGGGAAGGGAATAAGGGGAAAATGGGAGGGAAGGAAGAATGGGAGGATACAAGGGATGGGATAACCATTGAGATGTAACAGGAATAAATTAATTAAAAAATTTCTTATGGGGAATGACTGTGTAAATAGTGTGTGCAGCAAGGCATGAGAGAAGAGAAATATAAAATAGTCTTTCATATGCAGAATCTAGACTTAAACACATGCACATGCGCATGCATACACACACATCTGCAAACTTGCAAAAACAGAAGGAAACTATTTGGATAAAGACAACATCTGAACAAAGTAATAGCAAAGTTAAATAGAAAAACCCAGTAAGCACAGCTAATATGCAAATCTGAACAGTACAGGGCCGACTGAACTCAGCTGTTTTGGGAGCCACAAAACAGACTGGTGCTAGAGAAATTCGACTTCTCAACATAAAGTTATGGTGTTACAATGGGCATCCAAATTATGTAGGTCATGACTGAGATTAATGCTTTGGGAAACAAAACCTCTCCACTTTTCTATTCCTGGAAGCCCACAACAAATTTTTCACTGTTTCAAGAGATAACTGCATTAAATGTGTCCTCCCAGAGCCTTTGAAAGTGTATGTGGAGGACAGCCAAGTGTTGGCTCGAAAATAAATATAACTCACACCCCCAACACATACTTTTTTGAGACAGCGTCTCATTATATACTGTAACTTACTATGGAAATGAGGCTAGCCTTGAGCTCACAGAGAACTGTCTTCTTTTGTGTCTACCATCACTCCTAGCCATTTCTCTTTTAAGACTGGTAGCTCTGAGACCCGTTGAAGAATGTCAAGGAACTCAGCAGGCATACCTGATGAGGAAAATAACTGAGTATAAAAACACCATAGTTCTGTAGCTGTGGCATTTTAGAAAGTCTTTCACATCCATAGGCTTCAGGGAAATACAAATCAAAACTTTATTGAGATTTGATCTATCCTGAGTGACTGTCCTTGAAACCAAGCTGCTGATATCTTTAAAAAATTCAGTTGCACCCCTCCCCTTGCAACAGGCTAACCCAGCTGGCCTTGTTGATGACTTATGCTTCCATTCCCCACAAGCATAGAAGATCTTAGGAGGGCATGAGATTTTCCAGCTTCTCTCTACCCACTAATAACTCTTCATGTGGACTGAGGGTAGGGCTAGGGCATATAGAGAGCAGGGAAGGATGGATTGGGCCTCTATGTTGCTACAGAGGAACTCTCATCACTGCTGGGTAAGCCTTTTTCAGTGCTGGTGGTAGAGTACTCATACCCCTGGAAGTAACCCATCTCCTATTCTTTATATGGAAGCCCAATAAATTCACTAGTTTCCTTGAGTTTGTTGGGCTTCCATACAGACCGTTGAGTCTTCAGAATAATCTTACATTAAACAAGGACCTGTAAGTATCTTTCATATGCTGACTTCATTTTCTTTGACTTATACTATTCAGGATTCTCTAGAGGAACAAAGCTGATAGGATAAATATATGGTAAAGTGAGAATGTTAAATTAACTTATACAATATGGGTTGGTAGTCTTAAAAGGGCTGTTTTTAGACTAGAAATGCTGAGACCACAGTAGCTGCTTAGTTTACAGGTCTGGATACCCCACCATTTACAATTTGGAAATGAAGGCCTGGAGGGTCCCTGGTGAGGCACTGATCTTCCCTCCACATTGGAGGACTGAAGAAGTGGGGTTCTAATATCGGTGAAGGAATGTGACATCAGTAGGAGCAGCATTAGTGGCAGCAGCAAGATAGATGAATTTGCCAGTGAAACATGAAAGTAATGAGGAAGAAAGCAAAGCTTTCCCCTTGGACCTCCTTCATCTGGGTGCTACTGGTAAATGCTACTCACATTTAAGCTATGTCTTCTACCTTTTAGTAACTCCTTCCTGGAGATATCTTCAGCAGACCTACCTGCCAAGAAACATGTCTGACAGTTGATTCCAGATTCAATCAAATGGACAACACAGACTAACCATCATAAGTATGTGCCTAAGATGGTATGGATAGATTTTATGTTTATACTTGTTTCCATAGTGGATGCATTAATTTCCATGCACACCAAGAGTGTGTGGAATTCTTTTTTCTCTACATTCTTGCCTTTTTAAAAAATAGCAATTATCTCTAAGTTGAGATGGTGTTGCTAAAATTCCTTGGTAGGGGGAGATATAAAGCAACTTCTATTTCTTTTCCCCAAATCTCAACAAACAGATATGCTCATTTTACAGTATATGCATATATAGAAATGTTAAATGAAACTAGTGCATTTGTACATTTAATAGAAGTGAATAATAATTTAAGAACAGTTTGTGTGATGTTAACTTAAAGAGTAAGCCATTTCATTTGTGTATAAGCAAAAACAGTCTATCAAGGAGTCTCAGCATGTAGGAATCAGTCTCCAATACTTCATGAGTAATCTGGGTAAAATCATTCAATTCCTTTGACTCTCAGTACCTCCAGGTGTAAAATCATTCCTCTACTAACTACTCTACTAACTCCATTTACATTCTGTGAAGCAGAGATTATATGGTAAACTAAATCATTAAGCAGCAATCACATTCCCAGGGAAATCTATTAGTAACTGTGCTTTTAAAGACCACAAAGTAACAGCTAGAGGGGCCTGTACTTGGATGACAATAATATATTCACACCAATTTGCAGAATATCATAATGGTGTCAGAGATTGATGGTCTTTTTCCCTTAGTTTTATCTCCATTACAGGGAGAGAGAAACAGTCAGATTTCATGAATCTGAGATTTATCTGCTGCTTAGGAGCCTGAAAAGACACTAAATGCCAGGCAGATTTTTGTGAACGAATCCCAAATTCATTTTTTTTTTCTGAGCTAGTGTCAAACTGTGGGAAGCATAGGCCTCAGGGAATGTGATAGATTGACAGGTCTATATCTGCATCTCAGGGGTGGAAGAGGTCTGTTTTATTACCAATTGGCTTATTCTAAAGAACATCTCATTCTTAGAACTTGTTCATGTCTTTACATTAGCTGATACTACCATTCATGGTCAACCCATTATCCTTTATTAGCATAAATTAATCTCAATACACATTTTGCTTGAATTTAGAGTGACTCACCCCCAATGACTGTGATTTTATACAATTACGAACTGTGAGTTTTCCACAGAAAAGGATGAATTGCATTTAAGTAGCTGAAGAGGTGATAAAAACAGAAAGAATTACTCAGAAAAAAAGGGTGAAGGATTCTGTTACTATAGGACACCTGACTTTGTGTGTTCTATAGAGTGCATATCCTATGGTTGACTAATTCATAAAACACAGAAAATGATGACTCTAATGCTCACTTGTATAATCCTGGGTTATATATTCTTTTTAGTTGCTATACAACCTTCATTCTTATTTATGGTATATTATGTAATTTATCTTATATACAACTAGTATTTATGTTTGGATGGTTACAATTAGTATTTATGTTGAAATGTTTTTTTTTCTTCGAGGTGAAAATATATACAAATATTCATGATTTTTCAGATTTGTTCATTTTAGTAAGAATAATTCAAATACTATTAATAATAAAACTTTCTTAAGATAATGGAAAATCAAAATGAGCCTGTTCTTTGCATCAGCTCATTCATTTGAATACCACATTAACACAAAAGTGTAAAAAAAAAACCCAACAGTTTTACCTGCACACATACTAGAAGTGGGATCTTTGGGACTGTAATAATGGCACAATGACCTCAGGTTGATTCCTAGAACTCGCTCTTAAAAGTTAAGTGTGGTAGCACTAGAAAATGCTTGAAGATAGGCTGATCCCTTAAGTTTGATGAATTGCCACCTGAGCCTGTTTGAGAGATCCCTAGGTCCCAGTAAAAGACTCTATCTCAAAATTAGTCCTTTACATTTCTGACTGTTGTGAATAAAGCAACAATGAGCATGGACGAGCAAGTATGTCTACACTAGGATACAGTCATCAGGAGTGGAAAACTGGATCATATGGCAGATTTTTTCCTAGCCTTCTGAAGAATCTCCACAGTGACTTCCATAGTATCTCCAACATTTTGTACTCCCACCAGCAATGAATGAGTGTTCCCTTTTCCCCACATCCATGCCAACATTTGTTCTCTGAAAAATAAAAATGTGGTACATATACATAATGAAACATTATTCAGATATAATAAAAATGAAAATTTTAAGTAAAGGATGGAGTTGGAAATATTCATTCCGAATAAGAAATGACACATACAAACAAGGGCCACATGTTCTTTCTCACATGTGGATGCTAGATTTAAATCTTTAGATATATATGTTTAATTTGGAAGTACCACAGAAATCAGAGGACAAGTAAACGGCCACTGGGGAGAGATATTAAGGGAAGGCTAGAGAACACACAGATCATCTAAAGTAGAATGATGACCTACTGTAGAAAGAATAACTTATGTATTGTATGGATGCATTGACTGTCAATTTAAAAAACTGTGGCCTGTAGAAAAAAGTAGAATAGAAGGTGGGACATCTGGCAGGCAGAAGGGATTCTTCCATAGAGCCAGGTACATGAGAGGTTCACGAGGGAAGATGTGAGGAGGACAATGCATGGTACCTGAGCAGAGGTAACTAGCCATGTTACAGAATGCAGATTAGTATAAATGAGTTATTTTAAGTTATGAGCTAGTTAGAAAAGAGCCTAGCTATATGGCCGAGGTATTTGTACACATATTTTGAGTCTCATTAGCCTTTATTCAGGGAGCTTGACATTGGAAGGAAAAACATGCACCTACTACAAAATACTAGAATAAGAAGGGTTAAATGGGGATGGGAAATGGGAGGTCAAAAAAATAATACTTTTGAAATGCCATATGAAAGACAGTTATTACAGAAGCTTCTTAAAATATATGCAAATACATTTGCATACGTACATACACACACACACACACAAAAAGAGGGTGTAAATAGACTTACTCTATAACAGGAAAACAAAATTTATCTCAGGCACCATAGGCTAGCAAATAAAATGTCTAGTAACAGGTAAATGGTGACGACTACAGTGACCCACAAATGGTCAGCATGTAGAGAATGGTTTATCTTTGTCACAACTCTTCTCCTCAAGGCTGGGGGATCATTATGGAAAGGGGTGAAGAAAGAGTACAAAGGGTGTAAGAGCCAGAAATAGTGGACATCAACAGTGACACAGTATTTTCTGGGCATCAACAGGGTATTGCATACATTAATTCATAGCAGCTATGATTGCATGCACGAATACTGAAAACTATCAAATCAGCCCAAATTCTTGCACTGACATGGGAGAGCCTATAAAGTCTCATGCCTAGCTGAGAAGCTGCTGTCAATTGATGATTGCTAAGGGAAGGAGGCAAATTTTCTTCAGGAATGTGACCACTGAGAAGCTAACTGTACTCTGGTAAATGGTCCTACACTCATGTACGTATAAGTAGCAGTGAGTGTACCCAGTGAATTTTTCAAAAGGAGAATATGAAGGTGGGAAGGAAAAGTGATTGACAAAGAAGAGAGGAGCTGGAGGGAAGGGAACAGGAAATGAATATTTTCAAAACAGCTTATATGCATGTATGGAATTCTCAAATGATAAAAAAACTTAAAAGAGTAATGTGTGTCTGAGGTTTTACTGACTTCCACACACATTCATACATATGTACACACCCACAGACATAAATACTAAAAATTGTAGAAATGGGATCTATAAATGTTATATTTTTCAGGTTCACCTTAATCATTATGTAAGCACATCAAAGTTTTTGAGTGACTTCATACAGGTATGGGCAAATGCAATGTATATAATATACCTTCAGATGTGGAAGCTAGTTGCCAGTTTTGCTGTTTAGCTTCCTAGTAAACTTCACTTCAACAAAATCCCCCAAAACACAGCTCATAAAATAATAAAACAAAACAATTTCTGCCTCTAGAAAGATCTTTATAAACAAAAAAATCATTGTTCCTCTCAGAGCACCATCACTGCTTGTCACACTTCTTCCTTTTTCATGTCAGAAAGAATCATATGTATTCTGCCTCAGAGATACACAATAAATAGAAACAAAACAAAAGATTTCCTCCATATGTCAAGAAATCATGCTCAAGTGACTAGACTGACCATAAAGCAAGGAAAATAACTAGTATGTTAGGCTATAAGATTAAAAAAAAATTCCACTTACAATACAATCACAAGGCACAATCACCAGGACCCAAGGCAGATGGCTCACAACCATCTATAAAGACAACTCCAAGAGATTCAATGCCCTTTTCGGTCCTCCACAGTCAAATGCATTAAAGTTCATTTACTGCACACAGAAACACATACACATACACATAAATAAAATTAAAAATGAATCTTAAAAATATTGGTTTATGTTTTCTGCTATTGTTAATAGTATTTTATTGCACTGTATGTGGCTTTTTATTTATATTCATTCTAATTTTCATTTTATTGGCTTTAAATTTTTCAAATAATACATTTTGGCCATATTCTTTCTCCATCCCAAACTCCTCCCAGATCCTTCCCACTCAATTTTCTCTCTTTCAGCAAAACAAACAAAAAACTCCAAAATACAAAACAATAACAACAAAAACTAAAACACAAACACACAGACATAGACATAGATACAGACACAAAGACACATACCTGCGCGCACACACACACACACACACACACACACACACACACACACAAACACACACGCGCACACATGCACACACAAAACATGGAGCCAGTTTTGTCTTGGCCAATGACCTAACCTCTGTTATTATTCCATTTTAAACACACATATCTAAAATGTAAATCCCAACACTCACATATATGGGAAAACAGGCAATGTCTGTCTTTCTGGATCTGGATAATCTCACTCATTATGATTGCTTCTAGATCTATCCATTTATCCGGCAATTTCATGATTTCACTTTTCTAAACAGTTTAATTCCCAGCACCTACAATTTTAGTACCTCATAACCACCCATAACTCAAATTCCAGAGCATTTGATAACCGCTTCTGATCTCCATAGACACTAGGAACATACTTGGTGGATATACTTACATTCAGGCAAAATATCCCCACACATCAAACTAAAAATAAATAAATGAGAACAATTGAGGAAAATGGAGGGGTAAGGGCACCATGAAAAGACCAACAGAGTAAACTAACTGAGGATGATTGAGCCTCACAAAGACTGAACCACCAAACAACAAGTGTGGATGGACTGGGCCTAGGCCCCCTATATATATATAGTAGATGCACAGCTTGGTCTTCATCTCATCCTCCCAACAACTAGAGTGGGGGGGGTCCTCTCTGACTCTGATGCCTCTCTTTAGATCCTGTTTCCCTAACTGGGATGTTATGTCTGTTCTCAGTGGGAGAGGATGTGCCTAGTCCTGCAGCGACTAAATGTGCCAAGGCAAGTTGGTACCTATGGGGAGCCCCTTTCTCTGAGGAGGAGAGAAGAGAATGGTGGGGAATGAATGTGTGAGGGGGAGACTGGAAGAGGAGAGAAGCTGAGGTCAGGATGTAAAGTAAATAAATAATTTTAATGTAAAAATAAATAAATTTAATTGTAAAATTTTTAAAGCATTGTAAAATATTTAAGTCATTAAGGTTTACAGTGTTCTTAATTTTTACATATAGCTAAATTTAAAATCTTCTAATACCCGCTGAATTGATTTCATTGTAGATCAAAGGTGCTAATTTTTTCTTTTCTTTTTAAATATTTATTATGCTGCTTCTTAAGGATGGCTAATGGATACATCACCAGTGTCATAAAGCAAATCACTCAGTAGCTATGTGTCAGTGTCATCATTCCAAAGATCCTCAAAAATCTTGAAGTTTCCTTTTTATTCTGTGTCTTTCTTTAGTTGTGCCATTCTGTGCACATTCCATAAAAATTAGCTCTTCTTTTTTTATTTTTAAGGCACAACTGACATATTCTCTAGAAATGTGAAAGACATAGCTTCATAAATACTGTGTATTTTTGTCAATATCCTGAGGTAATTGGGGAAATGAACAAATCTCAGAGCCTTAACAGGGTGAATAGATTGGCTGAATTACCATCTCCTCACAGCAGTGACACCAAGGCCTATATTCTCAGTATAAAGGGCACCAGAGGTAAATAAGCTGCAGGAAGTCTTGGGTTTCTAGACAAATGCAAGGCTTAAACTTGCTCCTGAAATACTGTACCCATAAGCACTTACTATAAACAAAAAAACCAAGAATCTTTCTAGATAAGGCAAACCCTATTATAGGTCTCATGTCATTCCAATTAGTACAATTTCAAGTATAATACCAAGAAAAGGTGTAGTTACAACTAGACACATAAAGAAAGGAGAAACAGAAACCCAAGGCAATGAAAACATTGAGTATGATAGAAAAAAATACTGTAAGATAAAAGTCCTTGAAGCCCCAAGATTTTCTTTCCAGTTGTGAAAGGATTTTCAAGTTGTTTTGAAGGTTCCAAATTAATTGGCTTAAGTAATGAAAAAGGCATAAGTAAGCAAAGTACTGAGAATACATGACTATTAAACGCTAGGTCCTAAATGTATCATTTGTATCACACTTTCCAAGGCTCAGAGAATATCATGAAAAACAGGAAGAATGTAAGAGCCAGAGGAATTGTGACCGAGTGAGTTTCAGTTTGGGCAGTATTGACTTCTGAGCATGTCATGGCGCTCATACTCTTGAATGCACAGCAGCTGGGATTATCTACATAACTTCTGCACAAGATCGGGTTTTTCAACACCATGGCATGGCATGTGGAGGTCCTCACAGCATCCCGTCTCTCACTGAGGATATAAATAAATGTAGATAATGGTTTGATAGGAGCAGAAGGGACATTTTCTTTTGCTTTGGTCTGATATGGGTAGTGTGTATCTGTGTGTGTGGGGCGGGGTATGTGTATGTGTGAGTGCAGATGCTTGGAGACTCTAGAAGAAAAGCACGGGATCATGAGTTAGAGAAGGTTGTGAGCCACTGAACTAGGTGATGAATGTGTGGTTCTTAGATGATATATTAATACATAAAGCCATCTCAGGTATATATGACATAAAAGAGACATCCAGTCACACCAGCACCATTTATTGAAGATGATTTATCTTTTCCAATGTATGATTTTAGCTTCTTTGTCAAAAATCAAGATTTTTGCAGATGGCTTTGAGGATGGGTAGGGTCATATGGCAAAGGTTACAGAAATCTTGGAACTCAAAGCACACCCCTTGCACCCCAGTTTTTGGTTATCTAGGAAGCAGAGCATTCAGTCTAAATCTGCAAACATTTGGACTTGAAAGAATACTAAGCTGCAGAGGTAAATGCAACCTGGCAAAAAACCTCTTGCAAAGAACTCCGCCTGAATTTATAGTGAACACTACTTTGAATTACTATAATATTGGTTGTAGATCTGAGCAGATAAATTTGTGATAATGTATGCAACAATAAAAAAAATAATAACCAACAGAGGCTAGAGAATTTGTAACAGTCTGAAAACAACCATCTATGTTTACTCAGTTTAAATAAATAAAATACAAGCTTGAAAATGGTATGAGTAAAAGGGAAATTGTGAAATTTCTCACAATTGTCTGTACCCATCCATGCTGGAGTAATACACATTTCACAATGTACACATATATCAAAACATTACAACTGTATAATCTGAACATACACACACACACATGCACACAAACACACTTCTTGCAATTGTATCTCATTAAAGCTGAGGAAACTTTAAAAAGAATAATAGATATTATACTCCCCCTTCTATAACTTAAATAATTAGCAAGTGTATAACCCCCATGAGTCAACAGTTTTCTACTGGACAGCAGGCAGCAAAAGATCATTTTTACAAAGATCAGGGACATAAACAAGGTATTTCTTTGAAATATCCCAATCTATCACCTAAAAGTTTCTCCAAGTTGTTATGTGAAGAGAGGGGGCACCTGAACAAAGCTAGTTAGTTTTGAGCTGAGAAGTGAAAAAGCAGAGCTAAGAGAAACCAATACAACCAGTAAATTGTAAGTCAGAGTACTAGACAGGAAAATGCTTCTAGATCTATAGAGGTGCCCACTTGCACCTTTGGATTAGTACTCCTGTGCATGTATGAGAAAAAATACTATCAGGCAGAGGATATAGAATTACTCTAAGGTACCAGGCTCATACATTTCTAATGTTCCCAAAAGACTGCAAATTATATGTGTTGCCATCAGTCAGAATTGAAAAAAATAAGCTGTTTGTATAAGGCATAGGGTAGAGCTGAGCAAAGTGCAGTAGCATAGTTGAAGAAATATATTAGTCTATGACTCATACAATTTAAGAAAATTGAAAAGTTAAAGTGGCCCAAAACTTATCCCACCTAATTTACCTACATGAAGTAACAAATCCAAAATTAATTAAAAGGATAAAACAAGTAAAGACATTATAGTATAAAAACATAATGTTTGTTATTCAACCTCCACATGTCCATGCAAAGCAAAAGCAAAATAAAAGGAAAATATACTCTTTTTAGTAAATCTGTTTTTAGCCCCTTCTTGTGCAGTGGTCCATAAGCTTGTCAGCGGTGTGTATGTGTGTGATATAGATATGTCATTTGTAGTTGAGAATGCTACACACACTCCCTATATTTACATCAGCTGTAAACACCCTCCACTTTACAAAGAAACTCCTCTGCTGTGGTCTGAGAGTGGTACTCTGTGTATAGATGTATGAATTTGGATGGATGTTTTATATTATGTCTATTTAGCAAAATCATAGTAGTAGGTTTCATTCTGGGAGCCACCAGCTCCCCAAACATGGGTTCTTTGTTAGATTTATAGTCAAAACTATTCGTTTCCTTCTATGGTGTGGGCTTTTAATCCAACCATAAAGGTATAGGTTACCTCCATAACATATGTGCCACTATTGTACCCACTGATATATCTTGCCATGGTGGTCATTTTTGTTTTTCCCAGGATATGCAGCAGGGTTCAGATGTTTCTTCCAGGAAGCCTTCACTGCACTTTCTGGTACTATGAAAGCTACCCAGTAGGGAAATGTCACTTTCAACTTAACTTGTCCATGTCTTATGATCAATGTTTATGTTGTCTTCAATAAGTTTTGGTGGGCAGTCAATAACAATGGTAATAGTCTATGTTGTTTTAAGGCTTTCTGGGATGCCTCTGACTGACAGCTGGAGCAGGGATATATTCTATGCATGTGTATAGAGAGAGAATAAATTGGACTCCATAGATTATTTGAAAATACATAGAAATAAAGGAGAGGATGGAGAGGTAGGAGTGGATCTTCCAGAATTTAGGGAGAGGGGTGGGGTTAATATCAAAGAACATTGGATGCATGAGGGAAATTCTCAAAGATTTAATGCAAATAATATATATACATATAATATATATATATATATATATATATATATATATATATATATATATATATATTGGAGTTCTGAGTTACAAATTTTGTTCCTTCAGAATTTTGAAGGGTCACTTACATTATTTTTTAATATCTAGGTTTTTTTGGTTTGTTTTGATTTGTTTGTTTGTTTTTTGTTTTGTTTTTGTTTTTGTTTGGTTTTTCAAGGCAGGGTTTCTCTGTGTGTAGCCTTGTCTGTCTTGGACTCAATTTAAAGACTAGGCTGGCTTTGAACTCATGAGATATCCCTGCCTCTGCTTCCTGAATGCTATGATTAAAGGCATGTGGCACCATTGCCTGGCAATAGCTAGTATTTTATGTAAAAAGCCTGATGCTACTCTGATATTTTTTTATTTGTAGATGAACTGTCTCTCTTCCCTAGTGAAATTTTTAGACTCATCTGTTCATACTTTGTTTAAGGAAGTTTTATCTTGATATAATAAATTTTATTTTCTATTAATTTTTAAGTTATATAAGATAAAAATGAAATAATGGGTATCATTTTTATATGTTTATACATATAGCTCCTAATACTCATAAGATATATTAATTTTAGTTAATCATCTATAGAATAAATAGTAAACTATTTCATTTTTCATGTAATACAAAAACAAAAAGGGAAGAAAATGAAAAACCACAATTTTATAAGAAATAATAAACTTGTAATTCTAAATGTAACTATATTAATACTTGTAATAAATATAAAAATACAAGATATCCTAAAGATGTAATAGTGGCATATATGGGGTAACATATAGCCATCTAATTGGACTCAAGGCCCACTCACTTCTGCTACTGTAGGCTTAACCAACCAGCCATGGCTTATGAATCTATGAACCCTAGATCATGTTTTTTTCCTCTCTCAACCCTTCCCAGTCCCACTCCTCCACATCCCTAGCAAAACAATGCCCTGACATCTTTTCTCTCTCAAAAAAAATTGAAACACAAACAAAAAACCAAAAGCAGCCCCCCCCACAGACTCCATAAAAACAAAATCAGAAAACCAAAATATTCACTAACAAAACTACGATACAAAATGTGTACAAAATACCATTGAATTCATTTTGTTTTAGACTTCTACTCCTGGACGTAGGTCTTTTCCTGAATTGTGGTTAAGATATCTGACGAGACTCCACTAAAGAAGACTCATTTTTCCTTTGCAAGTTGGTAGGGGTGGCAACCCACATCAACTTGCCCCTCTCAGTCCTGGGATCTTGTATGACTGGAACTTGTGTAGGCTTTATATGTTCTGCCACATTCTCTATAAGTTGATATATGTATGCATCAGGGTTGTTGAACCTGGAAGACACTCTTTGCTTGGAGTTACTCATCACCTCTGGCTCTTACAATTCCTTCTGAATAGGTCCCTGAACACTAAAAGAATTTGATGAACTTGATGAAGACGTCCCATTTTGGACCGTGTGATCCAATATCTCTCTGTCACTGATTGCAGATTGACTAGTTGTGGGTCTCTGTTGGGTTCATTTACTGCAAGAAGAAGCTTCACTCATGATGGCTGGGGAAGATACTGATCTATGTGTATAGCACCCCAGGTAGAGTGAGGTCATAGACCTTGGAAAAGAACCTATGATCACCATTTTAAAAACAGCATAATCCCTAACTATATTATATTCATCCTAATACCCATAAATAAGTGCAGTTCTTACTCATTATAAAACAAACTTCTCTCTGCAGTAGAGAAATACCATTACAGGAAACCACAACCAATTAAAATGCAGAGTTTCAGAGCTCAGTCCCAACTGATACATCTGCAACACAACTCCTCTTCCTAAGGTTCAGAGATCACTGTGGAAGAAAGGGGTTAAAGGAATTTCGAAGCTACACCCACAAAAATATCACCAATATTCCTTCCCAAACATGACCTCAACAAGGACACAAATACACATGCAAACAAATGGTCAGCCCTTTAAAATACGTACATATAAGTAACATTATATGAACTGAGCAGGTTGTGTTTATGTTTAGGAACACACATGCACACAACAACAACAACTACAGGACATGAGTTGAATAAGAGCAATGGGCTTACAAAGGAGGAGTTTGAGGAAAGAAAGGGAAGGTAGTAATTATGTACAAAAATAAGAAATAGAAGAATATTTATTTTCTACTTTATAATTCCAGAAAAATAGTATCAAGTTGGACTCAGAGCAGTATAATGAAAGGAAGTGATAGAGAATACATATCCCATAGACCAACACATACATTGTAAAAAAAAATACAGAGCACATGTGAAATGTTTATTTTTGGAAATGATAATACTCTTCATAAAAGCCTAAAAGGCCAAAAAAATTAATAATGAATGAAAATTGTAAATAATCACTATCAGGAATGAATGAGAAGACTTTTCCAGATTTTATACATATTACATAGGAAATATGATGCCAACAAATTAGAAAAAAATGAAAAATACAACTTATCCAAGTAGTCACTAGATGAAAGAAAAATGTCTGAATTGTCTTGTATCTGTCAAGAAAACTGAAATCATAAGTAGAAACATCTATAAAAATGAAGTCTCAAGCTCAGATCATTTCACCAGTGAGTTCTATCAAACATTTCAGAAACAAATACTTTTATACCAACTTGGAAAACAGAAAACATTTTCCAAATAATTTTATGTTCTAAAAGAAAACTGTAGATAAAACTTTGTGCCTTCTCTAGGGTCTCTTTTCCTTCTGTTTGTTTTCCGTGTCCAACTTTGATATGATGTTTTTATTTTATCGTATTATATTTTATTTTGTTATGTTTTGTTTTCAACCCTTAGAAGCCTGTTTGGTTTCTAATGAGAGACAGGTCATTCAAAAAGGAGAAAACAGAATGTCATCTCTCCAATATACAAATCTAAAATGATCATGCCAACAACAATGAATTTGTATTTATTAGTATATGAGACAGAAAATCCAGTATGACTGAGTAGATTTTTTTCTGCAATATAAAGATATAAAGTAAAATATTTCTATATCACCTATATCACCTATAACATAAAATATTTTGTAGTAAATGTTAAACTTGAAATTTTTTGAAAGTTGTCCTTCTGGCAGACCTTCAAGAAGAAAGTGAAAATGTAGTTATAAATTAGATTGTGTGACCATTATGCCAACTATGTGTCTTTAAAAATCCAAAAGTACAGTTTAAAGCATACTTCTTTAAAGTCATGGTATTATGGTCCTGCTTCATTTCTCAACTCCCAGGTGATTGTGTAAGTGTTTTGTGCCAACATGGGTTCCTTGGTCTTTTGTTTTCTAGAGTTGCCTCAGATATCAAATGGAACATTTGGAAATGCTGGAAATCTTTTCTCCTTACATGGTTAAAAAGTGGTCATTAGTTTTTGGGTAACTCTTGAGTTGGAAACCGTGTCTTTATGCTAACTTTAATGATTTTCTGTGCTGTGCAAGTGAGATACCTGAATGCTTTATTTTGTACTGCAAGAGGTACAGAAAATAATACCAAATGAACTTATTTAGTAAGCATAACAAATGAATAATTATTCATTTTTATGATATTAGCATCCCAGAAGTATCAGCTATATGCTAAAAGAAAATAGAATATTGAAAATCAATGTCATACATAAACACATTTAGGGTTAAATCACGATGGCATTCTGCATGTTATGATGTCATTATCTAAAGGGGATTCTGTACTGCTCATTGCCTAGGTAAGGTTTCCTAACAATTAAAAATAATTAAATTCTGCTTGGCTAATGATAAGAAGGCTTAATGCTGTCTTCAACACATTACAAATTTGCACCTGGAAAACTTTTCCAATCAAATTTCCTTAAATAGCTATAGTAAGTAATGTGTGGCAACAAAACATGGAACTTTTAATAAGGGCAAGATTCCAAAGAACCGTATATCTAAACTCAATACTATTATTTTTACTTTCAGGCCATGCCTGTGAAGAGGACCCATGACTTCTATCTCATAAACACATTTAGATCAAAATGCCAAAAATTGAAGGGAGCTGGAAGCACATCCACGGATTTTAAAAGCTTGGCTATTATGTGCTAATGACAACAGAATGGAACTCCTTTGGCTAGGAGAGAGGTTTTTGGAGTTTGAAAAGACTGTGTAGTCTATCTCTTGGTTCTAAGACAATGTCCTCAGCATATCTTGAGGACCAAAAATTTCAACATGAGTTGATCTCATACTAGAAATGATGAGTCTCTGTCCACTGACATTTTCAAGTATCCTGGAGTTAGGCATATCCTGAGGTCATAGGCTTCACTGCCCACAAGCTCCAGTATGATGGCCACCAAGCATTTCAGAATGGAGCAAGAGAAACCAGATAGGCAAGATAGTCCAAAAACAACAATTCTCCATCAAGAGGAAGTCCTTGTGGGTCCTTGGTAACTGTTACTCTGTCCTTGTGAAACAGGAGAAAGTTTGCTTATTATACCTCAGGAGTCCCTATTATTTATTTTCCACAAATATGGCCAGAAATAGATTGTTGGGGTTTGCTCTTATATGGCTCAGACTCTAGTGACCAGTGTTTTTGTCTTGTTTGCTGTATGCCAGTGTTCTGGTCCAATTGTGGTCATTTTTCTGTGACACTGTAGACATTATGATGTCATTGGTATTCACTGAACCCTGACTAGACACTTGCAAGAGATATACAAGGTAGGAAGTCAGTCATACTAATGAATATCCAAAATATAATAATGGAAGGCAAAATAACGGCTAATGTGCATGAATATTGTCACACCTTGGTAGAGTTGAAAATGGTACAGCCATTTTGGAAAAATAAGGCAAGTCTTCATAAAAATAAGTATATACCTATCCATGGAAATTCTCATCACTACTTTAGTCACTTATTTAGTAAAATAAAATATATCTGTACTCAAAAATGTGCATCAGAATTGTGCCCAAACTACAAATATCTCAATTTTTCATCAATAATAAAGTGGGTAAACAAATTTATATTTATGGACTATAATGGACACTCAATGATGAACAGAATAAATTATTTATGATATACACAAAACTAAAAACAAACAAACAAATAAGAATAGACACACTGCTGGGTTAGGAACCATACACAAGAACATTACAATATGTGAACATGTACATTAAGTTCTAGATGAGGTCAATTTTTTTATTCATATTATTCTTATATGAATAGTATTTTTGCCTGCATGGTATATTGTGCCACTTTCGTTCCTGGTGCCCACTGAGTTCAGAAAAGAGTATCAAATCCAGTCAGGCATGGTTATGCATGTCTTTAATCTCAATACTCAGGGAGAAAGAGGCAGGCAGATGTTTGTGAGTTGGAGGCCAGCCTGGTCTACAAAGAGAGTCCAGGAAATGCAAGGCTACACAGGGAAATCCTGTCTCAAAAAATAAAATAAAATAAAATAAAATAAAATAAAATAAAATAAAATAAAATAAAACAAAAAAGGGGTATCGAATCCCTTGGAACTGGAATTATGAAGAGTGGCTGAAAACCACCAAGTTGTTTAGGGAACTGAACCTGGATCAATGTATTCTTAATTGCTAAGCCAACTCTCCATCCTGAAGAATCAGTATTCTATTTTCTCCAAGTTCCTGAAGGGAGGATCTTTTGTAAAGAGATACTAGGGTACCTTCTGGTTAGGTGATTAATTGCTTTTTATACAGTTGAAATGCCATTTTAAAACATTCAAATTTTGGAGAAAATATTGTTTCTACCTTGGTGAGTCTAAAATCCTGAATGTAAATCAATATCTATCACATATGGGCAAAAATTATGAATGTAACATTTATATAATTCCTGATTATTTCATGGTTTTTCTTGCTGTATGTAGTTTATTGTATATATGTGTAATAATATAAATGTATATGTAAAAAAGACAAAATCATTTAAATTTGACTCCCAGAAAGAAGCATGTGAATGCAATAATCAAATTCCTTGTATTTTGGGGGCAAGTGTAAAAACAAGAGTGATATAACATTAGCAACTATTCAAGATGAGTAAATGAATACATGTAGTTTCACTAAATTATTTTACCTATTTTGTGTTTTAATTGTTCTATAATAATTTTTAAAAGAATGAATAAAAGGGAAAAACCTATTACTGGTTATTCACAGTATCTTTGTGTGAAAATTCCCCTCAATGTATTAATAGCCTCTAATAATCAAATAGAAATCCATGTGGCAGAGTGTTAACTTGGCCTGAGAAATTTACTATGGAGCTTGTTAAAGATGGAAAGATCCCCCATGCTCATGATAGGCAGGATTAACATAGTAAAAATGGTCATCTTACCAAAAGCAATCTACAGATTCAATGCAATTCCCATCGAAATGCCAACACAATTCTTTACAGAACTTGAAAGAATGATTTTTAACTTCCTCTGGAAAAAAAACCAAATAGCTAAAACAACCCTATATGATAAAAGGTCTTCTGAAGGTATCGCCATCCTTGATCTTAAGCTGTACTATAGAGCAACAGTAAGAAAAACAGCATGGTACTGGCATAGAAATAGACAGGTGGATCAATTGAATTAAAGACACAGAAATAAATCTACATACCTATGGACACTTGAAGCCAAAACCATACAATGGAAAAAAGATAGCATCTTCAACAAGTGCTGATGGTCTAACTGGATGTCTACATGTTAAAAAATACAAATAGACCCTTGTTTATCACCATGCACAAACTAAAGTGCAAGTGGATTAAATACCTCAAGATTAAACCAAACACACTAAATCTGTTAGAAGAAAAAGTGGGGAAGAGCCTTCAGCTTATTGGCATAGGACACAACTTCCTGAACATGCCAACAGCTCAGGCACTAAGTTCAAAAATTCTGTAAGGCAAAAGGCACTGTCAACAGAACAGAACTACAGCCTACAGACTGGGAAAAGATCTTCACCTACCATACATGTGAAAGAGAGCTAATATCTAAAATATATAAAGAACTCAAGAAATTAAACACCAAAAAACCCCCAAATAATCCAATTAAAAATGGGGTCCAGACAGGAAAGTGGGACAGAGGGGAGGACATCCTATTGAGACTCTAGGTAAGAGAAGCATAGGAGAATGGGGAGATAGAAGGATCCAGAGGGTCCTAGAAACCTAAAAGAACATTATGATGGGCAGATCTGGGCCCAGGGGTCCTGCTCAAACTATGGCACCAGCCAAGGACAATACGTGCAGTAAGCTTTGAACCCCTACCCAGATCTATCCAATGGACAGGACATTCTCCACAGTTGAGAGGAGAGTGGGGTCTGACTTTCACATGAACTCTGTTGCCCAATATTTGACTATGTCTCCTGGATGGGGAGACCTGGTGGCACTCAGAGGAAGGACAGCAGGTTACCAAGGAGAGACTTGATACCCTATGAGCATATACAGGGGGAGGAGGTCCCTCTCAGTCACAGTCATAGGGGAGGGGAGTAAGGGGAAAATGGGAGGGAGGGAGGAATGGGAGGATACAAGGGATGGGATAACCATTGAGATGTAACAAGAATACATTAATAAACTATATTTTTAAAAATCCAAATGTAAAAAAAAAAAAGAAAAAGAAAAAATTGGGCACAGAACTACATAGAGAATTCTCAACAGAGGAATATCAAATGATCAACAAGCACTTACAGAAATGCTTAATGTCTCCAGTCATCAGGCAAATGCAAATTAAAACAACTCTGAGATTACACCTTACATCCCTCAGAATTTCTAAGTTCAAAAACTCAAGTGATATCACATGCTGTTGAGGATGTGGGAAAATTGGAACACTCCTCCACTGAGCACAGGACAGGAGCCTACCGTAGAGGCCCTCTGAAAGACTCTACCACACAGCAGGGGATCAAAGCAGATGCTGAGATACACAGCCAAACCCTGGAGTAGAGCACAGGTAGTATTATGGAAGAAATAGGGGATAGAAGGACCTGGAGTGGACAGGAGCTCCACAAGGAGGCCAATGGAGCTGATAAATATGGGAAGGGTAGTAGTGGTGGTGGGGTGCTGCAAGACTGATGCACCAACCAAGGACCATGCATGGTGATGACCTAGACCATCTTCTCAGATGTAGTAGATAGATAGCACAGTCTCTTGGGGGTTTCATAATATGAGAACTAGAGGCTGGCTCTTACATGGACTCTAGTGCCAGCTAGTTGATTACTTTCCCCCTGTGGGGCAGCCTTGACAGGCCACAGAGAAAGAGGATGCAGGCAGTCCAGATAAGACTTGATAACCTGAGATCAGATGATAGCAGAGGAGAGCTCCCCTTTCTAAGGATTAGGGGAGTGGTGGAGGGAAGATGCGGGATGGAGTGTGGGACCAGGAGGCGATGAAGGAGAAGGCTACAATTGGGATGTGAAGTAAACAATTCTTTTTAAAAAATTAAAAAAGAAAGAAAAATTGCAAACAAAAAAATGCATACACAGGGTGGTATGGTGAGAGAGAGACAGAGAGAAAGAGACAGAGAGACAGAGACAGAGAGAGAGAGAGAGAGAGAGAGAGAGAGAGAGAGAGAGAGAGAGACAGAGACAGAGACAGAGACAGAGACAGAGACAGAGACAGAGACAGAGAGACAGAGATAGAGACAGAGACAGAGAAAAAGAGAGACAGAGACAAAGAGCAAGAATTACAGAGACAAACAGAAGAAAAAGAAAATGACTTAGTCCAATATAAAGTGGTTAGCTTGGGGCTGGAGAGATGACTCAGAGGTTAAGAGGCTGCTCTTCCAAAGGTCCTGAGTTCAATTCCCAGCAATCACATGGTGGCTTACAACCATCTATAATGAGATCTGGTCCCTCTTATGGCCTGAAGGCTCACATGCAGACAGAACACTGTATACATAAAGTGATTCACTTAAGCCAGACTTTCTGGCAGACACCTTTAATCTCATTTCAAAAATTAAAATAAAAAAGTGGTTATCTTCAGGTCATAGGATTGTGGTTTATTATTAACTCATCTGTATTTTTCTGCTAATCACTAATATATAATTATAAGTATGCCATTTTCTGTAATTGCAAAAATAGCAATTGGCTTCAGAAATTCAGCAGACTTTACCATATTCTGCTCCTAGGAAAGCAATGTTGCTGCTGATATAGACAGAGAAGTAGAAGCTTTTGTCAACTTATGAATGCCCAGAGTAGCTTCTTTCTCTTAGAGATAAAAATGGCAACACTGTACAGGAGATCTCCTTATTAGATATTAAGCACACTCTCTGTAGAAACAGAATAATTTTTCTGAAATTTCCTGCCAAATTCACAGCTAAACTATTATACAAATATAACTACATCTAAATTAAAAGTGCCGAGATGATACAACAAACTCAGGCATATTTATCATTGTTTTTGAAGGTGTTGGCAAAACCAAAACCAAAACCAAAAAAGAACAACAACAATGACAAAACCCCAAAGATGTTGGGATGCTTTAAAGTAAATAACATGTATCACACTTCATTTAATTTCCTGTTTGCTTGTGAGTTTATAATATACAGGAAAGAAAAACCTGTTAAGTGAAAATAAAAGAGTTGAAGAAGAAAGGAACTCCATGCTTAAATGCTGCATATAAGTTCATTTTCAAATAGAAAGTCCTTGGTACACTGTAGGGTATTTTACTCTTAGGGTACTTTGCTTTTGTAAGTGAATGTGGTTAAAGTAGCTTAAGGTGACAAGTGTAAGCACATGTTATTGTTGCAATTGAATGACTTCCTGAGATAATACATGAAAATTTCTACAGAAATACACAGTTTGTAATGGCCACATCCTAGGAATCAGGAAAATAGATAGTTTCCAATAGAAACACCGATTTCTTTTATTGACAAAGATAAATAGTTGTTCTATGATTTTCCTCTTTCTAATTTCTGGCTAGTAAAGATCAATCAATACTCCTTAGACAACACCCATTTTATGCTCTGACAAGTGTTATTTTTTGGAGGACATTCTTGAAGAATTTTCATTAATGAAAAACAGTATTGTAGCATCTTCAGCTACTTCCACTCTGTTTTCTGGCCTTGCTCCGTCTGATTCTGCTATTATAAACAGTTGAAATTAGTACATTGTGATATTATGCAAATGTGCTCTGACAGATTGAGCTAAGAATAGTGTGCTTTGAGTATTTCACTTTGTCATATAAATAATTTGGCATTTTAAATTAAAGAATTTTATGGACATCAAAATATGTGTCTATATTAGCAATGCCTTTTATTATGGAATTGCAAGGAACACTGGTGGTCTAAAGAACAGACATTTAACACTGTGGAATTTGAAATGATGAAATGAGAAAGCAGACCTGACTATTTCTTATGATGACCTTTTGGATAAAAAGTACAGGCTGACTGCCAGTAGAACTTGCTGCATTCAGCTTGCCCCCCCCCCTCCTTCACTGCAGCCAGAAAGTTTCTGAGTATTCTTTGCTACAATCCTAGAGTGAATTAGGTAGTGTCACACTGCAAGATGTGGGCTGAACTTATTCTATAATTTTTAATAGCTTTGATGAGGACATTCATAACATATAAAATTTGCTCATGACAAGATTTTGCTAGTGATAGTGAATATATTAATAAACATAATCAGGAACCTTAAAGATGTCTCTAAGCCAGATGCTTGGTCTGAATCCAAAATTATCAAACTTGAGGGACATAGGTAATGTCAGTGTGTTGAAAAATACTAATCTGCCATGCAATTGGCAGCACTTTGCCCAGAGAGTTGTATAGAAGAGTTGGGGGTTAGAAAGCTATGGGGGTGGGTGGGGGTGTCAGGAGCTCCACAAGGAGACTATCAAGGCTGGCAGATCTTGATCGGGGGTGGGGTGGGGGTGGGGCTGCACAAATTGATGCACTAACCAAGGACATTGCAAGCAGAGAACCTAGACCCCCCTTATCAGATGTAGCCAATGGACAGCACTTTCTCTACATGGGGAAGGGGTGGGAGGTAGTGCAGGGACTGACTCTGACAGGAACTCTGGTGCCTGAAATTTAGTCACTGCCCCTTGGAGGGGAGGCCCTTCTGGAACACAAAGGAAGGGAACAAAGATTATGCAGATGAGACCTGATGGGCTGTGGTCAGATGGTGAGGGCCCCACTTGTTAGAGGCCTAGAGGAGGGGAATAGGGTAGAACTGGGGGGGGGGGTGGAGAATGGGAACAGGAAGATCAGAGTGAAGGAATTACAGTCAGGATGTAATGTGAATAAAATATAATAAAAAAAAGTTGAGAAACATTAAAAAAAACTAAATGCAAATGTGCTTTGGGAGACCTTCTACCTTCTGTTCTTAGCCAAAGTAGATTTTAACCAAAGATCAGGGGACATACCTCCTTTCCAGGAACTGAATTGGTAACTGAGTATTTCACAAGATTGGTTGGCTACTCCAGAGGTTGAAAGTAAGTCCCTATTGCCAAAGAAACTGTGTACTTCAGAATCAGGGTTTAGAGGCCCTGGGTTGGAACTAATCCAAATGCCTCATCCACAAGGACTAATTTTCATGGTACCAGGAAGTGTCAGGTAAGTTTCTAAAGGAAGGAAGCAACAGGCCTACCAGCTATGATAGCATTGAATTACAATGATCAACACAGCATGATAATCTGAAGGGTGCAGTGGTGGCACACATATCTTGGTGTTAACCAACAGCTCTCTAGTTGGACTTAACCAGAAGAAAACTATCCATGGTGCTAGAAACCTAGCAAACTACTCAAAAACTACAGACAAAGAAGGAAGATACAGTCTTTAGGGACGAGCACACCAATTGGTTATTAAATACCAAATGCCCAGCCATGAAACTTATATACAAGTAACATTATATAGATCGAGCAAGTTAGATTTAGAAATATATATGTATACATTTATGTGCATGTAACAATTGTAGGCTCCATTTTTCCAAACCTACTTTATTTCGGGTTCCTTTATTTTATTTTATTTTATTTTATTTTATTTTATTTTATTTTATTTTATTTTAGACAGGGTTTCTCTGTATAGCCTTAACTGCCCTGACCTAGCTTTGTAGACCGGGCTGGCCTCAATCTCACAGCAATCGGCCTGCCTCTGCCTCCCAAGCGCTGGGATTAAAGGTGTGCACCACCACACCTGGATTCATTTGGGGTCCTTTAAATGCTTATACCTCCCTTCCAGGCCAACTGCCCTAGACAGGAGAGAAAAGAGATTTAGGGCAACAGGAGAAGTAGATTTGTTGAATTCAATTCCTGGGAGCCATTCCTCTGGAGTAGTCAGCAGCATTTCAGCAGACCAGCAAATCCACCAAAGTTGCTGCTGGAACCTGGAACAGCAGCAGGAGCTCTGAGCCTCCAAGCCTTCGCTGGAGCAGTTCTCTCTTGGGGCTTCTTGAAGTGGAGCAATGAACAGCCAAACAACACCAAGACCCAAAAAGCCCCAGCCTCTTGTTGTGGGCTCTCAGAGTCTGTACTAGGATATTTTTCAACTGGCAAAAACCAAGCCCCTATACAAGGTGGTTCGACCTCCAAGTGGATAAACATCACCTCCTCTCTCACAAGTCTGTTCCCCATCCCACACTTAGGATCAAAACAAAAATATGTTTACATCCCTTACATATCCCACACTTGGGATCAAAACAAAAGCGTGTTTATATTCACTACAAACAATTAATGAAAGTAGGCTGAATTTGAAAGAGAGCAAAGAAAGGTGTATGGGAGGCTTTAGAGCAGTGGTTCTCCATCTTAATAATGCTGAGACGCTTTCATACATTTCCTCATGTTTCGGTGGCCTCCAACCATCAAATTATTTTCATTGATACTTCAAAACTGTAATTTTCCTACTGTTCTGAAAGGTTATGTAGGTATCTGATATGCAAGATATCTGATATGTGACTCCTGTGAAAGGATTCATCAGGCACCAAAGGGGTCGACGTCCCAACCCAAAGGTTGAGAACAACTGTTCTTTTTGTTGCTACTTTGTAACTACTGTCTATTTACTTTATAACTACCTGCTACTGCTATGAATCATAATGTAAATATTTTTAGAGAAAGAAGTTTGCCAAAAGGTTCATGACTCACAGGTTGAAAACTGCTGGTTTAGAGCAACATAAAATAGGGGGAACTGATGCTACTATATTATAATCTCAGAAATGAAAGAAAAATTGAGGAAAAAAATCCATCCATCGAACAAAATTTTTCTAGAAGCCATCTTTATTATAATAGATCAATATGGAAGAAAATTTCTATAAAGGGTGGACATGTAGATAATTTTGTTAGGGATTCCATAAACATGGGATCTGCAATATTTCTGTTCAAGCAAGTAACTTTGTATTACATTTTTTAGCATTTTAGCATTTTAAGTGAGACAAAAAGTCTGATTTTTAGAGCTCCTTCCTTATGTACAAAAGTTGTGAGATAATGTCAATTACATTATGTAAAACTGATGGTAGAAAAAATATTCATTAGACTGAGCATGGACTTTCTTATTTCTGAAAGACTTGCCTTCTGTATTGCTCTGCTAGTTTCTGCTCTCTGACATAAATGAGGTTATTTAAACTTTCAAGCTTTTGTTTTCTTATGTATCAGTGTGAACGATTAAAAAATAATAAACCAGTACAGTAATTGCTATAGTAGTTGCTATACATGAAAGAAGTGACCATTTGGCAAATACTTTGAACAGACATCAGCTTCTATTAAGGATAATATTAAAGTGCAATTGCATTTCACTCATAATAGTTTTTCAACACATGAGTTTTGTCTTTCATTTTAAACTTCTAAAAATTACAATTTTCCTAGGAAAATAAAGCTTACTTGTTTATTTTTTCTCAGGTTATAGTATACATGATTTCTTAGATATTTTATTCTAATACTACTAGATTAAGATGGTAGTCTTAATGCCAAGTCGAAGTTTTACTTTCATGTTTAGGACACTGAAAAGTGAGTGTTCGCTATATTTAGATACTGCTTGCTCTCTTAGTGTATAGTCAGAGAACCATTATTCCTAAACAAACAAACAAACAAACAAACAATGAACAATGTCTCAGAATATCAAATAAGGTGCCAAAATTTTGGAGATCATCTTGTGGTTTTTCCTTTCTCATACAGTGCAGAAATCAACATTTAGTAATCCATTAGCCCAATATTTGTTATACTACTCTGTAAAAGGATGAACAACAGCTCACTAAGCTCATTTTTAAAGATGAACAATCGCACAAGGCGAATGACATACAGATCTTGGTTCAGAAGGCCTGAGTTTTCAGAGCTCTACTAGTATGATGTAAAGAGAGGTAGAAAAAAGTATTGTTTGGATGTGTATGTGGTGGCACATATTTTTAATTTCAGCATTGAGAGGCAGTGGTAGGAGAATTGCTACAAATTTGAGGTCATCCTATGCTATATAAGGAGTTTCAGGGAAGCAAGGGCTACATTGTCATCTAGACATTGCCCTAAACCACAATAAACAAACAAACAAAAATAGATTGAGACAATTCATTATGTTTAATTATTTTGTGAGTTATTTATTTGAAATCTGTAAACTACAAAACTGTAGTTTCCCAAAAGGCTAATGCACTATTGCTTTGCATTACTCAAAATTAAGTGACAAAGGAAAGAAAAAACAAAAACAGCTTCGTTTTACTATATATCAATCAGACAATTGTGTACTGTGTTCCATTCTCTATTTTCACATAGTATATTTTGAAAATAAGATTGGTAAATAAGGTATCAAGTCTCTTCTTGGTAGCGTGCTATCCTATGAGCATATACGGGGGAGGAAGTCCCCCTCAGTCACAGTCATAGGGGAGGGGAGTAAGGGGAAAATGGGAGGGAGAGAGAGGAATAGGAGGATACAAGAGACGGGATAACCATTTAGATGTAATATGAATAAATTAATAAAATATTAAAAAAGATTGGTAAATAAGTGCACATCTACATATGATTATTTATAGAGAAGATATATGCTTTGAAAGGGATATGAAAAGGGAAAACTGATGTAGGTCCTGGGAATGTTTCACCTAAAGCAGAGATGTTAAGGAAGAACATGGCAATCGACTTGAATTGTTAGTGCCTTATGGCAAAGAAAGTCTTAAAACACTCTACAATTTGAAGTATGACATCCTGGAGAGTTAATGCTTTAGGGATGAAAAGTTTTGCTCCACCAAGAAACATCCTTGTATCTGACCTGTCCAAAAGTGAAATGGACAATCATAGGGAAAAGAAATAATATGTAATTTTTGTGTATTACCCTGTGGTGAGCAATTTAGCAGGTGCCTTTTGCTCTTCCTTTACATGTCTTGCACAATTCTTATATTTATTTTACTATGGTGCTTTGAGTTCTACAATATTCTCACAGTTGTAACAACCTACCAAAATAAAAATGTTCACATTGTTGGTGGAAGTTTGTTTTGAAGGATATTTACAAAATATTCTTTCATTCTGTGGACATGTCTTTGCAATTTAACTTTGTGCCACCTTCTACCACTGAGTGGCTTACTTGAATCTGAGGTACTATAAATTTTCCTTAACCAAAATAACATGGCAGAAGTGTTACATTATGACTTTTGCCTTAAGAAAATTTTCAGCCTCTGGCTTTCACTTGCTTGGGTCTGAAAAGCTCTGTGAATAAGTGTGGCCTAACATCTTTGACAATGAGATACCATCTGGCAAAAGGACCACATAGCAAGAAAAAGAGGGCTAGTTTTTCCTGCAGTGTAAGCCTTCCACTATGGTACCTAAGTGACCAGAAAGGAAATCTGAGACCGGGCGCCATCCAACCCATGAAAAATTTCAAAATGCATTAAGAGATCTACGCAGCATCATATTGGAACAGGGATAAGCCATGCCACAAGAGCTCAGTCTAGACTGCCCAGCTACACATTTAGGCATAAGTAAATTATTGTTCTCTATAGAAGTTCATTCTGAAATAATGTAATCTGGTATATACCTAGAAAATTTTGCTTTTTAAAATGAAATTAATCCTGTGGGATGCATATGTGCACGTTACAGTATTTCTACCAAGAATTTAAAAACAGTGTGTACTAAGGATGATTTAAAAAGCCATAGAGATTTGTAGGCAAAAAAAATCTATTTTTATTTTGGTTTCTTATATATCGTTTACCATTTTCACATCAATCCCTTCCAACACCCCAACACCAGGTAGGAGAAAAGGAAGTTTAATGGGGAGAAGGGGTATAGTATTCTGTAAAATTATCTCTTATTCTCCTGGATCAATTGTTGTCTGGGAGGCTTACTGCCTCCTTCTGCTGGTCTAGGCCTAGTCCAGGAAGCTTTTAACCTCCATACAATCTAACCTAGGCCTAGAATGTTTTCAGCCTCTGAGACTTACTGCTTTATGAGCTCATCCTTACTTGCTCTTACTGAGCTCTGGGCTGGCTGTTTCAATTTAGCTGTTCTGGCTCAAAATCCTTTCCCAGCTAGGTTATTTAATCAAGCTTCTCTTGAGCAGGAATTGCTCTGCTTGGCCTCAAAGTAACTCAGGAATCTGCTCTAATCTTCTGGCTTCTTTGCATATTCTAACTCATTCCATCTTCACCTGAGTTCTCATTCTGCAACTCATCACTCTATTACTATCCTGATAAAATTGCTTCCTCTTTCCATAAAACTGCCTCTTAAGTAGATTCCTTTCTTCTCCTAAGAGTTGAGTATATCCTATTCTGTCAGATTTGTCACCTTTTCTGTCACTCAATTAGACATCACCTTCAAACATGGGTGCTTCCTTCTACAAACTAACGTTACCTTCATTGTTTGGGATTAAAGGATATATCACCATGCATAGACCTAAACTTTTCTTTACTTGATACTTTCTCTATGCAAGACTGGCTTTGAACTCAGGTCTGTTTGCCTCTATCTCCTGGATTAAAGGCATGTGTGTATTCCAGCTTGATCACACAGACCTAGACAATCTTTGGATATGATCTCATGCCAGCCACATCACATAGATCTAGAAGGTTTTTGGATGTGAGCTCTTGTCAGAACATCCATGTTCTGAGTTAATATTCCTCTACAACTTCCCCCTTTCTGTCTAAGGTAAAAATTATACATGGTTTAAAATTTTACAATAGAAACAATTATAAATCCCACAATCTTAACAGTCAGAATGTCCTTATGAAGATCTACTCAGCCATAGATGCAATGATACTTTATAATTTCAGTCCTGATCATCTATCCTTCAACAACAGTCCATTTCAGCATCAAGGTTTTCCAGTCTGCCAGTCTGATGAACAATCTGTCCCTCTTCAGCTGGTTTGTTAAGCTGTCTCCATGCAGGGAGATCTGTTTTCTGCATCATCTGCATTGCTGTCTTTCTATGTGTCTTCCTTCTGTAGTGTCTTTCATTTGGAAGTCTCTGTGTCTCTATGTCTCTGTCTTTCTGTGTCTCTGTGTCTCTCTGTGTCTCTGTGTCTCTGTCTCTGTCTGTCTCTCTCTGTGTCTCTGTCTCTGTCTCTGTGTCTCTGTCTCTCTCTCTGTCTCTGTGTCTCTGTCTCTGTGTCTGTCTCTCTCTCTCTCTCTCTCTCTCTCTCTCTCTCTCTCTCTCTCTCTCTCTCTCTCTCTCTCTCTCTCTCTCTAGGGTTTCCCTGTGTGCCTTGGCTGTCCTAGACCAGTCTGGTCTCTAACTCACAAAGATATGCCTCCCTGAGTGCTGGAATTAAAGGTATGCACCATCACACCCAGTTTACAATCCAGTTTCTGGCTACTTCATCCTATTTAGGGTCATTGGGTACTTTGGGGCAATGCCAGTCTCTGTCATCAAGAACAGCAAAATGCAGCAATAGCCCTTTCTTCCTCCTCTGATCAGCTCCTCCAAGCATTCTTCCCAAAGCCTTCCTTCCCCTCTCTCTGTCTGGGCTCTCATTTTTTTCCAACTGCCAAAGACCACACCTCATCATAAAACAGTTGCATATTGACAAAGACTACTCATACTCTCCTGAGGCTGTTATAAGCTGTGGACAAACTAGAGCAGCTCCCATATCCCACACCTGGAATTAAAGCACAAACATGTTTTTATAACATAACTGAGTTTTTAAAGAAACCAAAACTTTCACAACAGAGACAATTTATGTTTACTTAAAACTGCATAGATAATATTCATAAGTGTGTATGTAGTTTAAATGAAGTTAAGCCAGTTGGGGTGATAATGCTCTTGTCATGAGCCATACTATCTAACAAAATCCTCAGTCCCAAGGAAGATAAAATTTCCTTTAAATTCTTCATTAGTTGAGTCTAAGAGACAATATAGGTTATTGCAGCTATCCTTGGTTGCCTCCCAGAACTTAGCTGAAAACATTATACTTCAGACACAAAACTCAAAAAATTCAAGCTGGATCTGACCTGACAGAATCCTCTCTAAGGACTAGGTCTGAGCATCTTCAGGTGCCAAGGGAGAAGAATAATTAAAGTTCCTACGGAGCTGTAAAGCCTAGGAACCATAACAATGACCAGCATGGCGAAATATACCCAAAGATGCAGTAGTGCCACTAACAGCTTGGGAGTGTGTGCCACCAGCCATCTAATTCTACTTAAATGCAAAGAGGGATTTAATCAGTAGGAGGGAATTCATGTCTGGTGCTGTAAATGTAGCCAATTAACTGTGACTGCTGAGGCCTTGGACCCTAGAGAAGTACCAGTTCTCTAGGCATACAGCTAGTTTCCTAAGCCAGCATAATTCCCAACTGCAAAGTGCATGTTCTTATAGCCACAGATAATAGTAAGTCTTATCCCTCCTCAACAAAGTTTCTTTCTGTAGCTGATAGAGACTATCAATGAATCTACAACTAACTGGTCACACAGCAGAGAACAATGGACGGTCATAGATTCAGCTTCATCAAATATATCTCTAACACAACTTCTAAATCTAAGATGCAGGAAACATAGAAAAGGGACAAAAGAATTGTAAAAGGCATTTGATATTCCTCTGTTGAGAATTAGGATTGTAAAAGGACCTTTGCTCTAAGGGAGTGCCTTCTATATATGCACCTGTGAAATATTAACACTATGGTAAGTGAAGGCTTTCGTGGGACATGCCCCTTGGGCTAATATGCAGATATAAGTGAGTATATACCATTTGAGTCTTCCTGCTTCTGGGTTAACTCACTCATGATCATTTCTAGCTCAATCCATTTATCCACAAGTTTCGGGAATTCCTTGTTTTTAATAGCTGAATAGTACTCCATAGTGTATATATACCACAGTTTTTTTATCCATTTTTCTACTGATGGACACTTAGGCTGTTTCCATGATCTGGCTATTATGAATAAGGCTGCTATGAACATGGTTGAGCAAAGTCTCTTGTTGTGTGCTGGAGCATCTCCTGGGTATATTCCAAGGAGTGGAATAGCTGGGTCTTGAGGAAGCCCTATTCCCAGGAAACTGAGACAGAGGGGAGGACATTCTATTGGGACTCTAGATGAGAGAAGCATGGGAGAATGGCAAAGTAGAAGGATCCAGAGGGTCCTAGAAACCTACAAGTAGAACATTATGATAGGCAGATTTGGGCTCAGGGGTCCCGCTCACACTAAGGCACCAGCCAAGGACAATACAGGCGGTAAACCTTAAACCCCTACCCAGATCTAGCCAATGGACAGAACACTCTCCACAGTAGAGTGGAGAGTGGGATATTACTTTCTCACATACTCTGGTGCCTCACCTTTGACCATGTCCCCTGGAGGGGGAGACCTGGCAGCACTCGGCACTCGGAGGAAGGACAGCAGGTTACCAAAAAGAGACTTAATACCCTATGAACATATACGGGGGAGGTAATCCCCCTCAGGAACAGTCATAGGGAAGGGGAATAAGGGGAAAATGGGAGGGAGGGAAGAATGGGAGGATACAAGGGATGCGATAATCATTGAGATGTAACAAGAATAAATTAATAAAGAAAAAAAAAGAAATATTAACACTATGACTGCCCAAACACGACCTGAATAATGACATCAGCAGTTAACACTCAAAAGGAGTCTCACAAAGGCTCTATGCCTAAATGAAATGCTAAAGGCCGCTAGTAAGTTGAGCAGGTGCTGTCTATGACATGGACTCTGTTGCCTGCTTTCAATCATTTCACCCTAACTAGACTGCCTTTCTGGCCTCAGCGGATGAGGATGAGCTCAGTCCTGCTGCAAGTTGATGTCCATGGTTGGTTTGGTGGGAGACTCCCCTTTTCTGAGGACAAGGATGGAAGATCATGTTAAAAGATGTCATATTCCATTTTGTTAAAAACTGCCTAACTCCATCCTGAAGACCACCAACTCTGGAAAAATTCCCTGTCAGAGGGCCAAGTAGTCCTTATACTAAGCTGCACTCTGTTTGTACCCTTGCTATCTATGATTCAATGGTGTCATAATTCATATGTTACTTTCTACATACTTGGTTATACTTTGGATGTACCCTAAACTCTACTAGGCATACTCTCAAAGTTAACTAGAACTTCTTGTTAACAAAACAGCTTGAATCAGAGCTGACTACCCTGTCCCACCATCTGCCCACCTCTATGAACTAATTGAAGTTTTCACCTTTAAATATACAGTACAATCTCCCCTGGAATGCACAGTTCACATTCCTAAGCTCAGAAAATAAAGCTTTCATTTTAAGCTTCTTCTTCTGAAGTGAGTTTTCTCAGCTTCCAACCCAAACTCAACAAGGAGAAGGGGGAGTAGGGGGAAGAGGGTGGACGGAAGGTATTGGGAGGAGAGGAGGGAGGAGGCTATGATTGGGATATAAAGTGAATATATAAGTTAAAAATAAAAATATAAAATTAAAAATGCAAGTGACAGCTTCTGCCGGTGAGAATGTGGAGCACAGGCAACATTCTTCTATTGGTGGTAGGAATGGAAACTTGTACAGCCACATTGGATATCAATATGGCAGTTTCTCAGAAAATTGGGACTCAGTCTACTCCAAGACCCAGCTATACTACTCCTAGGCGTATACCCAAAGGACAATTCATCCAAACACAAGGACACTTGCTCAACTGCGTTTATAGCAGCTTTATTCATAATAGCCAGAAAATGGAACCAACCTAGATATCCATTAACCAAAGAATGGACACAGAAAAATGTAGTACATTTACACAATGTAGTATTACTCTGTTCTTAAAATAACATAATGAATTACAGGCAAATAGAACTGGGAAAAGGTAACTCAGACCAAGAAATAGAAACATGGTATGTAGTCACTTATAAGTGGAAATTAGCTGTTAAGTAATGGATAATCATGCTTCAGTCTACAAACCCAGAGATGCTAAGTAAGAAGGAGATATCAAGTTCGGGGATGGGAATACATGAAACACTCTGGAAAGGTGAAATAAAATAGATATTGAGGATGGTTTGGGGCCAAGTGCAGATGGGAACAGGAGGGATCAGGTGAGAGGAGGATGGAAGGAGAAAGTTTGAGAACTGGTGGGGGAGGGCATTTGGGGGGGGGTGAGGTAGAAACCAAATGCAATGGAAACTCCCATGAATCTATGAGGGTGATCCTAGCTAAAACTCTTAGTAATGCGGCATAAGGAGCCTGAACAGACCTCTTCTGTAACCAGGAAAGACTTCCAGTGAAGGGATTGGGACAAAAACCCAGCTACAAAACCTTCAATCTACAATTTGTCCTGCTTTCAAGATGTGGTAGGATAAATGTGGCACAGAACTTGTGGGAGTGGTCATCCAATGACTGATCCAGCTTGAGATCCATGACACTAGAGGGAGCCCACCCCTAACACTTCCTGGAGGGCCAAGAACCAGAGGCTGCATTGCCCAGAGACCTAGAACAGAAGCAAACACAGAAGGGAAAAAAGTCAATGAAATGATTCTTAATGATGTTCTGCTATACTCATAGATTGATGTCAGGCCCAATTGTCATCAGAGAGGCTTTACTCAGCAACTGATGGAAACAGATGCAGAAAAGACCCACAGCCAAACATTAGGCAGAGCTAGGGGAATCCTGCTGAAGAGGCAAAGAAAGGATTGTAGGAGCCAGAGGGGTCAAGGACACGACAAGAAAACCCACAGAATCAACCAACCTGAGTTCAAAGGAGCTCACAGATACTGAACTGCCAACCAGCGAGCCTGCATAAGACTGGTCTGAGCCCTCTGCATTTATGTTATGGTTGTGTAGCTTGGTCTTCTTGTGGAACTCCTAATAATGAGAGGAGGGGCTGCCTATGCCTCTGCTTCCTTTTGGGACCCTTTTCCTTCTACTGGGTGGTTTTGTCCAGCCTTGATATGAGAGTGTGTGCCTAGTCTTATTGTAACATTTTATGCCATTTTCAGTTGATGTCCCTGGGAGGCCTGCCCTTATCTGAAAGTAAATGGCAGAGAGGATTCGAGAGAGTGAGAAAAGGTGGGGGAGGGACTTGGAGAAGAGGAGGGAGGAGGAACTGTGGTCAGGATGTAATATATAAGAGAATAAATACAAAATATTTTCTGTGAGTGTATAGCACTTTAAATGTTAATTAAAATATACAAATAAAAACAAGTGTAACCTCTAACTGGTCCCTCTGCCTCCAGTTTTCTCCTCTCAGAAATGCAATCTGTATGGTATCACCAGGTTAAAGCAATTACAACACATTTTTATTCAGGTCACTTCTCTGTTCACTGGCAGCCAATAATTCCACTATCTACAAGTGGTTTCCAAAATGAGATGGCTTCTATTTATAAATTTGAGTTAAAAAAATAAACAAGAAATCCGGTTCTACCAATAGCGAATATGCTGGCATGTACTTTACCTTTATCTGGGGTCTGTAGAACCACAATAGCAGAAGAGAAGAGAAGTATGTTACGCTGAGGAAGGAGTGGGAGTTCACCACCCTGAGGGGTTTACTGTAGTAGACTTGGTCATTCATTTACTTTCCGATGACAACACTAATTATAGTGTCTGTGTGTCCAGTTAAGTTTACTTTTTATTCTTTTTGTTTTGTTTTGTTTTGTTTTGTTTTGTTTTTTGAGACAGGGTTTCTCTGTGTAGCCCTGGCTGTCCTGGACAAGCTTTGTAGACCAGTCTGGCCTTGAACTCACAGAGGTCCACCTGCCTCTGCCTCCTGAGTGCCAGGAATACAGCCGTGTGCCACCATGCCCAGCTTTTTCTTCTTAAAATAAACTTTTGCAAATAAAAAAGTGACTTAAATGTTCAATTAAAAACACCCAATCGTGATACTAATATGAATAACAGGATCCCAAATTAAGACAAGGAAGTGACAGCTTTGACATATTCCCTGCCCTCTACTGCTGCTGCAGCTCTTACTCATCTATATTGTAAGATATAAACAATGACTGTCTCCTAGAAGTGACTTTGAGAAGGCTAAAAGGAAAAAGAAAATTTATTCCACAGTTCTAATTTCTAAAAATCATGTAATACTTGAATAATTTATTAAAGTTCAATTTACAATGATAAAAAGGTTTGAGATCTCTCTTAAGGTTTATTACCTAGTAAACATTACAAATTATCACATATTATTTGAAACATATTTGTTCATTTTTCATGATAAGATGATTGAATAGTATGTAGGAAGATATTATATTCAATTTGAAATTCCATTTGGGGATACAGAAAAATTATTGTGGTAACATGATAATGTGAAGGATTCTCAAAGCCACAGAGTGAAAAAACATAAGGGTACTTAGTTTTATAAATTCTAGAAAATCTTATCATTAGTACCATTTGCAGTTTCCTGGTCTAGAGTCAGAGGTAGGGATGGGTGGCATATGGACTAGAAAGAGCTTTGTGGAGGTGAGAAAAATGTCTTGAATGTGGTGTTTGCAGCATGGTGGTGTGTATGCATCAAAACTTGAGCACTTGAAATGAAGGACGTCCATTTTATGTAAATAATATCAAAATAATTTAGCTAAACTACTACAAAATACACTAAATTGAGTACAAGAAAAGAAAACTGGCCCTGGGCTATGTGCTAGAGGAAAAAAAATTTCATTTTTCTGTTGATTACAGATATGGGGATGTGACTAGAAATACAATAATCATGGTGCCTCTGATCCCATAAAAATAATTAGGAAGAAGAGTGGAAGTTCTAAGAGGGCCTATAAGGCATGAAAAATAATGCACTCCATCTTGTGAGATGAAGAAAAGAAGGTGGAGATTGGTTGCAGAGGTAATAAACTACGAATTCTCATCCCCTTCATAAGCTATGCCTTTGACTTGGCATGTAACCCATTTGGATATGCTCAGATGTTTTCACTGCCCCAAAGAGACTATAAACAACTAGAAATATTTCTTGTCTTTGTATCTTTGTCTCTTACAGCATCTAAAAACAGTGTGCACAGAGAAAGTTACGTTTTACTAATTTAATAAGTTGCTTGCACCATTAACAAACAAACAACAAGGCACAGCAAAATCCAAGCACGTGGTAGTCCCTCTAACAGAAAACAAAGGCTGTGAGAGAAAACAGCATGATTGGAGGTCTGCTCTTATTTTCCTTTTGTCTTCCCAGGCGTTCAGCATGAGGCTCACTCTTTCTGACTCTTGCTGCCTATCAGATTTTTTACTTCACAATTTTGATCTCTGCCTTAAAACTTTGTTTTTGCCTTCTACCTCAGTCAAATAATTCACTCACTTTGACAGCCTTGAACACCTAACAAAAACTGGAGAAATATGTTTCAATCAGTTGAAATGTCAACCATAGCCCATAAAAGTGCTTGCTCCATTGTCCCAGAACATAAATTCAGCATCTATTTGAAAGTGAGATGAAAATAACTTCCCAGTGTTGTGCTGTGGGTGCCATCTTTAAGCAGCTCCAGATCTCACTGTCACCACACATAGCTTTTAAATTCCAGCATTTTGAACTATGATGGCAGGTCTGCATGTCATCTCTTTTAACCTGCTGTTTTGGGTCAATGTTTGGTCAGGTTGCTCTATTGTGGGAAAATTGGCCATTAGCACAGTCAAAAATAGTAATGGTTCTTCTATAGATTCATGGTTTTTAATGTTTAATGTTATGAAAAGTGTTAGTATCACAGAAGAAAGAGAATGTCTCTCAGTTTTGAAGGAAGATTCTCCTGGGAAATGTTAGGGAAGTGGGGAGATTTAAAAATCAGAGGTAAGCTATGGTTACAATTGCCTTCAGCAATACCATTGATGATAGACTTTTCATTTACTTAAAATAGTGGCTTTACGAATGAAATAAAGAGAGAAAGAAAGAAACACACACACACAGAGAGAGAGAAGGTGAACTGAAATGGCATACACTGTAAAGCAAAACCTTGTTTAAATTATAGGATGACCATTATTTCTTCTGTAAAGAAGGACATAAACACAAAGGAAGGGATTAAATCAGTGTGCAAATCATAGCTCTATGCTGAGTTATAGAGTCCTTGCTCTTCAAAATAAGATCATTCTTCAGCCCACAGCCACTGTGCATTAGAATCCTGACAGGGAATGTTCAAAGTTAATATAGAAGGAAACCATAGACCTCCAGAACTTCAAATCAAGAGACACTGCACTACCAAAACTGTATCAATGAATCATGCTATGAGGTGCAGTGCATGCTATGGCAGATTGGCCATTATTCATGTCACTGTGCTGTATTAGTCTAGATATTGGAAAAAAGACATGAAATATAAAGGCAGCTATTTTTGCATGTAAGAAATCAGAGTGATGGTATAATAGGTGATATTGTAAGTGAAAAATGGCAACCTTCAGTCAGCATGGACAATGGGCTCTGCTGAGACATTCCAAGAAGTGCAGGAAATTCAGGATTCCTTTAGGAAATTAGTCACTCTGCAAATTGTCAAAGATTCCATTCTTTTAAAAATGTTACTATTTATCATCATTGTGTCTATGAAGATTATTTTCCTGTGCTTGACAGGTGCTTTTATTTCTTTTATATTTAGTATTTCAACATCCCTAATAACCTGTCAAAAAATTGTACCTAGAAGTGATGTAACCTCCCTGAGTCTCAACATTATCACTTTGCTAAACTTCCTTTTTGAAACCTTTGCCTCTATTTTAAGCATCATTAATATAACTACTACAATATTTTTTTTATTGATTTCTGACTTTTGAAAAAGTTTGGCACTGAAATTTGGTTTGGACTCTACAAAATATTCATTAGATCAGGCAGATTATTTGATCTCCTTTTTTCTACAAGCTGAAGGTGTTGTACTTGACCTGTAACTCCAATAATGCAAGGATCTGGTCTTTTGTCTTCAAGGTGCTGAATAACAGTATCCTGGGAGTGATGTCAGGATTAAACTAGATAAATATACAAATTCAAGTAAACATTGCAGATTCTTGTTACATCTCAATGGTTATCCCATTCCTTGTATCCTCCCATTCTTCCCTCCCTCCCATTTTCCCCTTACTCCCCTCCCCTATGACTGTTCCTGAGGGGGATTACCTCCCCCTGTATATGCTCATAGGGTATCAAGTCTCTTCTTGGTAACCTGCTGTTCTTCCTCTGAGTGCCACCAGGTCTCCCCCTCCAGGAGACATGGTCAAAGGTGAGGCACCAGAGTATGTGAGAAAGTAATATCCCACTCTCCACTCTACTGTGGAGAGTGTTCTGTCCATTGTCTAGATCTGGGTAGGGTTTTAAGGTTTACCACCTGTATTGTCCTTAGCTGGTGCCTTAGTTTGAGCGGGACCCCTGGGCCCAAATCTGCCTATCATAATGTTCTACTTGTAGGTTTCTAGGACCCTCTGGATCCTTCTACTTTGCCATTCTCCCATGCTTCTTTCATCTAGCGTCCCAATAGGATGTCCTCCCCTCTGTCCCACTTTCCTGGTAAGTGAAGACTTTCATGGGACATGCCCCTTGGGCTAAAGACATCTCAAATGAGCTTAGGTACATAGATTGAGCATAGAAACCAGTTTAGAATTCCAACTTACAGTTATCCATTTTTTTTCCTTTCCAGATCTAAAGTGGGAATGAAAGGATGCTTAAACTTGTCATAGGATCTGTGATCAAAAGAAAACTTCATGATGTCTTGTCAACTTATTTTTACTTATTGAACATTTATATAGAATTAATTGTACGTTACTCATAGTGTTTAAATAATCATTCAACTCCCCTTATAATATCCCACTAAGTAACATTACCAGAACAATAAATATAATAATGAGTTATATGAAGGAATACAAGATATGATGGAATATTTGTATGAAAATATCATAATGAAATCTATTGCTTTGTATGATAACAAAAGTGATTTAAAAGTCTTCATGGGGGATATGGAATTTAAACTATCATTGAATTTTGAAAGAAATGAGAAGAAGAGTGTAGATGACTGGGAAATGTATTACAAAGATGAAGATACTAGAGTCATTTTTTTAAATAGAGAGAATTAAGTATATCTAAGGAGCATGGTTTATAGAGAGAACAGACAGTGTGGCTTATAATGCAGTCATATGCTAACTAGTTTAAGTTTTATTTTCTGGACTGAGGAAATTGTATTGAATTTGGTGCATGATATTAGAGTTCTAAACTAAGAGATCACTTTAGGTGTAGCCACTGATAAGCTGCTCATGCCCCAGTGGATGGCACCATCTCCATGCTCACACAGACAGCACTAATTTGACTCAATAACATAATGGAGATGAAATGGGAGGGTGGTGTAATGTGGGGGCATACAGAGAGTTCGAAATGGTAATGGGATGGATATGATCAAGATACATTGCATACATGCATGGGATTTTCAAAGAATTACTTAAATATTCAAATTAAATATTAAAAATGAGAATTCAAAGAGTATGGAAGAGAAACAGGCAGAGATACTTTCTGTCATGTCTGATGACCTGAGTTTTATACTTTCCTTAGGGCCACACATGATGGAATCTCACAAATTCCATGTGTTGGCATGGTATATGGCATGGAAACACACACACACACACACACACACACACACACACACACACACAAAATGTAGTTTTTAATAATGAGGTCACATTATTGGTAGTATAAAGGATGAAAATGGAGATAATTAAAATGAAATGGGATGAGTTATGTTGCTTTTGCGAAGAAAGAATAAGGGTTAGATTAAAATAATGTAATCACAATGAGGGAACATATAGCAGTATTATAATATATCAATTTAGAATATGAATGGTTCAAATTCTATTGGGAATAATGGATCTATGGCTAGTTTAGGCTGATAAACACTACTAAATAGTTCTATCTAGAGCAATTCAGGAATTGGGACAAAGTGTCATTTTGGATAACAGTTTTACAAATAAGTTATGATTGCCACTAGAAAACACCTTGAATTTAAAGAATCTGAAATACTTATCTATAAATATATACCCAACAATTGTTAAAGCCTAGTCTAGAGCCTAAAAGAAAGAAGAAATGGAAGTAGAAAAAGTTGATTAAACAATGCTTGGAGAAAAGATCCTGAACAGAACTCTTGCACCAAAGAAGTGTTAAGAGTGAATTAGATTTAATATCATGGAAGAATAATTCTTTTATAGAAATATAAAAAAACAAAAAGAAAGGGACTTTCTGAGCAGAAGTCAGGCAGAAATACTAATAGGGAAACCAATAGAGATTATTTGAATCCTGAGCCTTCCTGGTACAGATGATATAGGACACATCATTCTGAGGAACCAGCCAAAACTCTTCAAGCTTAACTTAACCTGAGAAGCAAAAACGTAGTGAAAAACAAGTTGCTATGACACAAATATAAGTTAAGATAAAAGAAATAACTTACTTCAAATGTAATCCACTCCATTTAAAATCCCAAGTGATTCCTAGAAGTGGTTCCTTAAAATTATTATTTTTTTGTACTGGTTGTCATTTTCCCTACATATCATGAATCTTTCTAGCCTTCATTTTTATAATATTAATGTTAGAATTTTTAAAAATATGTCTTGATTTTAATCAATTGAGAAATTGGCCAGCTTTCTTATTTATTTGGAATACACACTTGCAATATGAACCCATTCTTGATTATCATATTTTGCAAGATCCCAGACTACTGCATTTAAGTGGTATGGACAAATTGGCACATAGAAATGATTCATTTCAATCCTTTTATAATCTGATACAGAATGTTTGAATAGTCCATTAAAGTTTCCTAACTTAACTGTATTTATTTTAGCTGATAAATGAGTCATGGTTTTCTTACTTCCATATCATTGCTGTAATGAAGGAGTTTGAAAAGACTTGACACTTTACTACAAAGCAATAGTCAATTTAACCTATGTTGCCATGGTTACTCTTCACTGACTTGAAAAAAATACCGAGACATCACAATTTTTACCAATGAATAATATCATCTATTACTAACAGAGTAACACTTTTTTCTTGCTCCTATTTTGTCTTTTGGAGTGGATTTTTATAAGTCGCAAGCATTAAATAAATAGCTACTGAATGGTGAAGACATTTAAGAAAATTTATTCCACAGAATAAAGTGATACATTTATGCACATAATAATACATCATAGGCATGAAAACCTGAAGAGTTATTCTGAGATCATTTAGTTTATATCTTCTCATTTTTAAGATGTGAAGAAATGACACCCTGGGTAGGAAGAAAATGTTTAAAGTCAAACAGGTACAGAAACCTGACTTTTGTATAACAAAATGAGACCATAATTTTATTTTGCTTGGAAATACATGAAATATATCTTGTAGTAGAGGAAGGAAAGAAGTTGGTGTGATTGAGTGTAATGGTTTATGCTTACACTTCTAGTAGCACTCCAGAAGGCAGAATAGATGGATCATTGCAAGTTCAAGGCCATCTTGGTCTACAGAGTGAGCTCCAGGCTGGCCAGGTCTATGAATCAAGGCCCTGTTTCAAAAGAACAACAAGAAGTAAGTGTATTGTATATCACCGAAGGACTATACTTTGAACACCTGAGAAGAACAAGGAGGAATTTTATAAGGATAGTGTTACAAACAAGGTAGCCATGGTCCAGAAAGTTAGGCATACATTCTAAAGAAATATGGGCATGTCTATGTAAAAGAAGTATATTGTATCCACTAAGATTTTAAATTTTATTCATTTTGATTCTAGAATTCCTCCCTTGGAAAATTCCCACTTAATTAATAAATTATATGTTGTTTAAGGGATGAATTTCCTTGGTCAGCATATAGCTGCCATCCTTTATCATGTTCTACCATTTACAAGCATGTACATCCTCACAGACCTGAAAAAAGGTGGGTAGGCATAATTTGAAGAAATCAGTCAAAGCCTTTGAAATAGGTATGATGATTTTCTCAAGGTCACTTGGCAGGTAATGTGATTAAGTGAAGGAGAAGCTCTTCTAATTATAAGTTCAGAATTCATTCTAGACCCAGAAAGATGGCACACTCAGTGAAGCACTTGCCACCAAGTCTGGTGACCTACGATTGATTTCCAGGTCCCAAATGGTAAAATGAAAAGAACCAACTCTCACAAATTATCCTCTAACTTCCATGTACACACTCTGGCTTTCATGAGCGCATGCTTACAAGTATCCTTATGTGGACACACATGCACACAAACACAAACATACATGTACAAACAGACAAATAAAACAAACGGAGAAAAAGAGAAAGAGCCCTTAAAATATATTTCCTGGAATAAAATTGAATTTCTAGTCTAAAAATTATTTCTATATTAAAATTATACAATTTTACACTGGTTTGGTCAACACTGAGAACATACTTTCTAACAAAAGCACAAATTGACTAAAAAGCTATTTGGAAATTTTTAGTGAAAGAATAATGTCCATGGACACATTTCTAATGATTTTTTTGTACAAGGCAATGATTTATTGCAGTAGGTAAAACTGTTCAATCCCTTCAGTAGGGTGTGCAGCTAAAAAATGAGAGATCATAATATGTATAGCCTCTTCAAACATATCACCTAATTAAATGAGTTTACCTTATGTAGTAAATGGTATCCTTCTTAGGTGAAGCATGCTGTTTCTAAAGTGCATTGGTTATTGAAATTCCAATGCCAGAGTTGGGATATGTTTTTAAGAGTTGTTCAACAAGGAGAACCCCATGGGTCCCAAAAGAATGAGGGTCCTGCCATTCTAATACAGTGTGAACTTTCTATGCCTGCACCAGAAACATATTTATTTTATAATACTTTTGGCACTAGCTAACTCTCATTCCCAACTGTTTCTTATAATTTAAGTATTTATTTACTTGCTTGCTTACCTATTTATTCACTTTACATCCTTTCCTCCCACTTACACCCTATTCTCCCTTTTCACTCCTCCCCTTCTCCTCAGAAAAGGGGAGCCTTCTCCTGAACCAACACACCTTGCCCATCAAGTCTCATTAAGACTAAGCATGTTTTCTTCCACGGAGCCAGATGAGTCAGCTGAGCTAGGAGAAAGTGATCCAAAAGCAGGCAAGAGATTGAGAGACAGCCCACACTCCAATACTAATCTATGTTCTGCCATATGCTTCGTTACCTCTCAGGCTGAAGTCCTGGACCACGCTTCTTCCTCATTGGCTGGATGGCCAATTCTTCTGTGCCTCTTTCTTTGCAAAGTTCCTATCTCTGCCTTGAAGTCTTATCTCTCTCTCTCCTGCATTTGTTATAAGCCATTCAGCTCTTTATTTAACGAATCAAAAGGTGATGGATAACAATGTTTATGAAATACTGAGACATATGGCTGGAGAGATGGCTCAGTGGTTAAGAGCACTGACAAAATACTGAGACACGAGACACTTAATAAAAAAAATGGCAATACCAACTTCTGGCCTGTAATGGACTCTCTGTGCACAGAAATCAGCATTTTAATAATATAAGAATAACCTTTAAACAGTGGATAAAAAGATCACCCCAACACCATCCCTCTTGAATTCCTACCCGAGCTAGTTGATAAGATTCCAATCCTTAACATATCACATACTTTTGTTGTAAGGTAAAGTGAAATGAAGCTGGGACCGAGATTAAAGTTTCCTTGCCACTGTCTAGCTTTTCATAGTGCCAAAAGGTTCTATGCAGGCTGCTGGAGTAGAAAAGTCATCCCGTGGTTTAAGTTATCTATGACCATTATGAACTATAATATTAACCTGGTAGGCCAGATGTGCCTACTGGTGCTCTAATGGCATGTCTGTTAGAGCAATAACCATCTGCTTTGTGATTGACTTTGAAACCCTGTCCACATAAGGGAATCCATGACTTGTACTGTAAACCCAGTCAAAAATTCAAGGTTAAGGAAGACTTGGCCCTGGAGTGGGGAGCTAATTACTTGTGTATAGCCAAAATGTTATGGCATCAATTGTATTCTAAATATTTACATTTGCACCTGTAGGTACATGGTATCCTCAGCCTTATTAGAAGTGTCTCTTTTCAATGAATAGCAGTGAATTCAGAGACTCATGGTTGGCAAACATACAGACAATAAATGATATTTCAGCGTTCATCCCTAAACAGGGCACTTCAATATTTAAACCACCCACTCTGAGGCTCAGAGATCATCAAAGAAAAAGGAACCAGAAAGAGTGTAGGAGCTAGGGCACTAGGAGAAGAGCTTTAAAAATGTTATCTTCTGAGTAAGATATAGCCATTACAAGCATAATCACATAGAAAGTGGGGCTGCCTGCGCAAGATTGGACCTCTCAGTGTCAATCATGGATCAGCAAGAGATTCACAGATACCTACCCCTCCTTAGTAAACTATTGGTTACTAATAGATTCTACAGGGCAGATAAGTCTTTTCAGTCGCATACACTCTGATGAACTATTCGTGCTTTAATGACCCTGGTTAAACTCAGTGGATGATGTGGAAAAAAGAGGTAGGACAGAGATAAGAGAGGATAAGGGAGTAAGGACAGTTAAAAAATACATATATACATGTATGATGTGGCATTGTCAAAGAACAACAAATTTAATAAAAATTACTTTTTTGAGACAAGGTCATTCTATATAGCCCTAACTACCTTGGAACTCTCTTTGCAGACCAGATTGGCCTTGACTCACAGAGATCCTCCTGCCTCTGGCTTCCAAGTGCTGAGATGAAAGGTATGCAATAAAATTATTTTTAATAAATTGCTGATTAGTTGTATTAAGAGAGTATTCTTAAAATATACTTTGGCCTTTATGTTATATTTTTTTGAGTGAGCCTGAGAAAATGGCTACAAATGACTCTTTTCTACACTAATCCTATTAGACAATTGGCCAGCCTGTTTGAGAGCTCACACTATGGCAAAAGCATTGCTTCAATGAAAGTGTAAATGAACTATTGACTCCTAAAGTATCCTTTTACTTAATTTTGTATTCAAAGTTGTTCAGATAGCACAAATATAGCCAGTACATTGAGGGGAGAGCGACACTGAAACATATTAGTCATTTAACATTGGAATACTACTTTTGCCCAAAACTTTTGTTTCACCTTATGAGGCAAATAAAGGTATAATATAAAATTTCTGTTATCAAGAAGTTATTTCATGGTTAACAGAGTGTTGTAGTATAGACATATAATGCCAGCACATTGAGGAAGGCAAAGGATCATGAGTTCAAGGCCAGATTGAGCTACAAAGAAGAACCCTGATAGGACTAATAATAATAAGAGGAAGAAGAGGAGGAGAAGGAGGAGAAGGAGGGGGAGTGAAGATGGAAGAAGGTAAAGAAAAAGAAGAGGAGGGAAGAAAGGAAAAGTGTTATTTACACTTAACAGTTGTAAACTATGAACTATAAAAGTTTACAATAGAGCAAACTATGAGATATAGACTGCATGTGTGGAATGCATTGGTTGCAATATTTGCCCCTTGTAACTTAATAAATATAGTGTCATCCTCAGAAACAATATAGCTCTAATTGGTTTCTTTATAAAGTATTTTGCAAACAAGGTGGAATTGCTGAGTTGCTTTAAGTGGATTGAGCCCCACTGTGTGAAATTCAGGAAGGACAGAATGGCTTTTGGATTTATTAATCAGCAGAGGAAATTATTTATTAAGCCATTGGTTTGCAAAGATGTAATTCAGGTTAAGTTGCATATATCTTGTACTCATAATAGTTTAAAGAGATGAAAATGATTTGTTTTAAGAACTCAAAACAGGATTTTGTAACTTCCATTATTCTGAAAATAGTAGACGATACTTTGTACTCCCTTTTAGTAAATGCCACAATACAAAGCATTTAACTATGTTTTAAAATAAAACTGGAAATCTTTATAATTAGGATGAGATCTAAGAAAAATCTCCTACAGAAAACATAATGAAAGCAATTCTCAGGGCCAAGAAAATGAAAGCAGTACACAGTAATTGGATGAGCTCAAAGAAAAAGAACAAAGAATAAACAATAACATATTCAATTATTGTTAATTGGAAAAGCCAAGATGTTCCTCCAGGCAGAAATCAGTAATTAGAATGTGAAGCTCATTATCATCATCTGAGTTGGAAATAGACATGGATTGTATCCTTTCCATACCTGTTTCTGTCAGCCAACAATTTGTACATACTTTTATTGATGAGCTGAAACAATTGAAAAGGTAAAACTTAACATTGACCACCCACTTTATGTAAAGACACAGCACATCTACAGGCTTTCAAAGTGCTCTTTTTGCCAATCAGCATCTATGAGCTTAGCCCTGTCTACACATTACTGGATGTAGGAAGCAAAGCAGATGAAAGCTGACTGTATTTTAAACCATCATCAACTTTTCTGATCTCCTTTATTTCTACTAATTGGAAAGTTGTCTGACTAGACCTGTGACTCAACACTTCCTTACTTAATTTGATCTCTATAGCTCCACTCCCTCTCCAGCCTTAATTGACACTGATTCCAATTGGCCTGGCTATTCCACTGCCATGCATGCCTCTAATGTTGGATATTTCTTAAAGACCTTTCCCTAGACCTAAAGTTTTGAGGCCCCCAGCCAAGTCTTGGATTCTGTGTATGAAAATCCACCTCCCTAGAGATAAGACGCACATCTTTACTTCTCAAACTTAGAAATATCTTGGGTTGAGCACAATACTTGTTCAAATCTAGATATGGGTCCTCAGTGCATATCTACTGAATAAGAAGAGTTGGAATTGGATCCCAGAGACTGTCATTTAAATTACTACCTGGTGTAGGTTCAGATTCCTAGAATAAAAAGTCAGATCCATCTTAAAGCTTCTGTAAAGCTAACTGAATAATTAGATCTCTGTCTCTCTCTCTCTCTCTCTCTCTCTCTCTCTCTCTCTCTCTCTCTCTCTCTCTCTCTCTCTCTCTCTCTGTGTGTGTGTGTGTGTGTGTGTGTGTGTGTGTACAGCTGGAATGTTTCAGGTCCAGAGATAAACTATCTTGGCTTTCTTTATTCCATTTAATAGCCACCCATTGATCACCTCTGAATATGTCTAACATTTTTGTGACTACCAAATAAGAAACATATAGGGAAGGTCTCTAATTTTCTTTTTTAAGACTTCTTTTTTTTAAATTTCTTGGCAATATTTAATGCATGTTCTTGGGCTACACACATTCCTATTTAGCTCTGGAATAAACCATCTCTCTCTTATTCCTTTTGATGTGAGAGCCATGTCTTTACATTAATAATGGATATTTAGGAACTGATGTCTATTTTTCTTCTTTTTTTAAAGGATATTTTATTTTATTTATATAAATATTAGTTTCCATTTGCATATGTGTATCACTTGCATGTCTTATGCCTACAAAGGCCAGAAGAGATCAGATGCCCTTGAACTGGAGTTACATATAGTTTTTCCCTTTTTTACATATAAATTTATATTATTGCACACATATACAAGAAACTACCTACAGCGAGAAGAACCACAAAATAATCAGGAATTATATAAATGTTATATTCATAGCATTTTGATTATTCAGCTAGCACTCTTCACCTCTGAGCCTTGATGGCTATTTTTCATATCCTTCTTGTTCCTTATGTTTTTTTTTTAGATCAGCCTTCTCAAACTGTCAGTTGTGACTCATCTGGGGGTAGAAGGACCTTTTCACAGGGTTCACTTAAGACCATTGGAAGAGTAGCAAAACTAGTTTTGAAGTAGCAATGAAAATAATTTTATGGTTGATTGTCACCACAACATGAAGAACTTTATTAAAGAGTAGCAGCCTTAGGAAAGTTGAGGACCACTGCTTTAGATCCACATAATGTTTATTAAAAACTCAGCTCTTCTAAAGAAATATGCCTCATCCTCATCTGCATGTTCCATGTCTCTACAACTTTCTAAAAACTGAATAAACTTTATAAACCTGCAATAGTTATAAAAATAGTTGCTTGAATAAACACATTTCATAACAATAGAGATTATTCTTTAGTGCTATCCTGTATTAATAATGTAATGAATTACTTTCATAGTTTATTTTGTATTCCTTTGAATTGTAAATATTTTAAGGATGAGAAAATATGCCTTATGTTTTCCTGTTATCTTCTCATTTGGAAAGCCACTTAAGCCACACTCCTAGTATACAATATCTATCTTTAGTATATCTTTAGTAGATAGTGTGGCTACAGTTTTTAACCATTCAAAATGACTAAAATCATAAATATGCTTTAATTTTGGCTTTATACTTTTAGTATTATTTAGTGATGGCCTATATTGTTTATTGCACTAATTCTCCCTGGGTTAATTGATATTTATTCCTACAAGTTTTATTTTCCTTTTGGGGCTGTATTAGATATAGTTTTTGCTTTATTTTAGTGTTTACTAAAGAAATTACATTATGCTTCTGTAAACTGAATACTTAGGTTAATATCCTATTATGGTCTAGAAAATATTGAAATCTTAGAAGTACACAAGTCCACTTCCATTCCAATTCTTTATGCTATTGTTGTCACATTCAGTGTCTACTAGAAAAGTTGAATTTTCATATCATATCCAAATAAAATCATTTGAAAAATGTTTTATTTGTTAAAACTGTTAATAATTTACACATTAAAACAGTTACTTCAAGGAAAGTGAGATAAATACCAGAATTTGAAGAGATCATAAAAATCACCCAGCCTAGTATTAAGCCAAAGAGATACAACTGGCATTTAAACATGACAATTCTTTATTTGTAGCACTGGAAATTCTACTTCAGTAGTATCATTCTTGTCTACCTGCTAAATGCCAAAATGCATCATGTTTTGAAAATTCTTCCTTAAGATAACCAGTTGATAGGCCTTTCTGTCCAATCATCTCATTATAGAAAGAGACAGTCTGAGATTCACAGAGTGTAGGTAAGATGTACCCACAAAATCCTCCTAGTAGAACTCCAAGTAACCTTGGTCCTCAGTTCTCTTATAACTGTGTCTTGCTCCATCTGAGGTTGCTTATGAAAATATTTGATCTATAAACAAACTGTAAACTAAACTAAAAGATCATTTTAATTTTTGTTGCCTGAGTTAACTTAATATGTTTGAAAAAAAGCCATTCAAGGAAGTTAACAGTTTGGGGTTTTGAATACCAGTTTATTCTAAATGTCATGGACCTCCCCTAGCCATTTAACAACTGCACAATACTTGCCTTTCTTATTATTATCCTTGCAACACTGATATAATTAGATTTTTTAAGTTCCATACAAAACCTTCATAGAGGAAAAAGCTCATATAATTACTGTAAAGTAATTAGTGTTGTATTTAGTTTCTTTTTTGAGAACCAAAATATGTTAATATTTTTAAGTAGTGAAAAACTCATTTATCATATTTGCCTCCCTACAATTTTGTGAGCATGCAAACAGTCTTATTCTTCTAATTGTCATGGGCACGGCTACTCAAGCAGCTTGAAAACTAGTTTCTACAGTTATACTGCCCCCACACAACTTAGTCAGCATGTCTGTACACTCCCATTATGAAACACATGCTTAACGCAGTCCGTTAAAGAGCCGAACTTGTTTCTGATGAGCAATATGGCGAATACGGCAGGGGGGATTGGCTGTAGGATAATCACCAAAGAAAGATGAGGCTTTAACAAAGAAGCAATACCAAATCTTGAACAAGAAAAGGCTAAATATGTACTACACACTGAGATTATGCATTTTCCTTTGGGGGTAAAAGTTTAGATGGGACTGAAAACAAAGCTGCTAGCCAAGAGCATGGATAGAAGCAGTTAACAGATGGATGGGGTAAAGGGGAATCTGAGTGGGTGTTGGCAGAAATTGTCATAGTTCTTGGATGATGTCCTACCAGATTGATGCTGTTAAGCAACCAGGGCTGTTGTCAGCATGTGTTAGTAAGTAATAGGAAAAATTGCCATTTTAATTTATTTATTTTTATTGGCATATAGCCATCACACATAGGGTTGGGTTTCACAAAGATCATTTCTTTCAAATATATTATTCCAGAATTCTCATTGGACTATTTTATAGCTAGGTTGCATCAGAATAAGTGTTCATTTTTTCACACAAACAGTATTTATTGCACATGTTCTAAATTACTGGTATTGTTTTGAAAATCATGTGGGTACCATAGAGAAATAAATAAATGGAGGAAGAATTTATTTTAAAAACAGTCATAATGTGGTTGGCAAACACAGGTAGAGGAAGTCAAGGAAGACCTGTGAGGAAATATTATCTGAGTTGTGACCTGAAAGAAGTGAGGAAGAAAACAGTGGGAATATAAGGGAAAAGATATGTCCAGCCAGAGACAATGAAAGGTGGTCAGTGCTCTCCCACCAAGTTCCTTCCCTCCATCTACTTCAGATGTCTATTTTATTTTCCTTTCTGAGTGATATTCAAACATCCCCCCCGGGGTCCTCCTTGTTACTTATCTTATTTAGTCTGTGGATTGTAGTGGGCTTATACTGTGTTATGTGGCTAATATTCACTTATAAGTGAGTAGATACCAGGCATGCCCTTCTGGGTCTGGGTTACCTCAGTCAGAATGATCTTTTCTAGTTCCATCTATTTGCCTGTAAAATTTCAAGATTTCCTTGTTTTTAATAGCTGAGTAGTATTCCATTGTATAAATAAATGTGCTACAGATTTTTATCCGTTCTTCGGTTGAGGGACATCTAGGTTGTTTCCAGGTTCTGGCTATTATGAATAAGGCTGCTATGAATATAACTGAGCAAGCATCATTGGTGTATGGATCTTATCTCATTTACTTAGACTGTAGAACGGTGGGTTGGTACCCTTTTCTGAGGAGAATGGGGGGACAGGATGTGAAGGTGGGGCTAAGAGGAGAGAAGGGAGTGTCTGTGATTTATTTAATCACACTGTAGTGTGATTAAATAAACCAATGAAGAAGAAGAAAAGTAAAGTGTTAAGTTCTTAAATCTTGGTAAATTCTGGTCTGGTAAATTGCTGTATTAGTAAAAGTTGTGAAAGGTGGCACAGTACTTCTCTAGTACACAGGAAAATAAAACAGAAACTCAGGAAAAAGATGGGATGGAAAGGCAGAACGGATGTGAAGTTGATAAAAGATGAAGCACACTATACTTTCCTTAGAATAATATCCAAGTAGAAACCTATGATGGTGGAATTGATTTTGTTGTTTTTGCAAAAGCATAGAAGTAACTACAGGTACAATTTTCCTCACTCTTTAATGTGATCTTATTTGTGTCTGTCTTTTTCCATATAGCACCATCAATCCCTTACTCTCTTCCTTTATACACCTCTTTCTGTTTCCTGTTTGGGGCTTCTAGTAAACACTTGAATTTAGCATTTATGACAAGATCAAACCAGAAGCCAATGCAGACCTGTGTAGAAAACAAATTATACATCACATGGCATTTTATTGCATTCAGCCATTATTATGACTAAGTTTCATCCTCAGTAGCATGTTCAAGATTATCAAGATTATGAACAACATAATGTATCCATGTAAAATGAGTACAATATTATCAACTCCTGCATCCTAACTATTACACTCTCTGTGGATGTTTTCTCATCTCATCATTCTTGAATATTCCACAGAGAATGATATATCCTTCATATTAATCTGCCTAAAGATTTGAATTTCTTATTCTGTAATTCTAGAAACTGACTTGTCCTGACCACCTGATCTCCATAGAACTGCTGAGCTGAGCAATTCCAAACTCCCAGGGCAATTTGCCATATATTACATGTCTATAGAGTAACTAAGGTAAAATAATATAACTGCTTAGCTAAGGGAGTTGTTGGCATTGCTGCAGAAAAGGAGAAATTCATAAAGAGTGAAAGCATATTTAGCTGGAGATGTGAGTGGGATTTTGGGAAACAGATACTGTTAGCTATAGCTATTGAGGAACTGGGAGGTTCTATAGGTGATGTCCAAAGTTACAACCTCCAAACCTGAGGTATATGGAGCTGTTTAGTAAGGTGTGAGATCTCTCAGAAAATCAGAGTTGGAAGTGCTTTTGAGATAAAAAGAAAAAAAAAAGAAGCTATCAAGTAGACAGTGGTACACTTCTGGAAAACAGAAAAGAGCTTTGCCTAGAAAATAATGTTTTGACTCATGACCATAGAGATATTAAATCCATTTTTAGCTGTCTAGAGGTATCTGTAACAAAAGAGAAGAAATATTCCCAGGATTGAATTATTTGCAAAGTTGTCCTATTTTGAAATAAAGTTATAAAAGAAAGACCAACAAAGGGCAGCCAATGGGATTAAAGAAAAAACAGGCCTTCACATTTTGGTTGGCTTTCTTTAGTAAGGTGAAAAAAAGATACATGGCACTCAGAGAAAGGACAGCAGGCTACCAAGAAGAGACTTGATACCCTATGAGCATATACAGGGGGAGGAAATCCCCCCCAGGAGCAGTCATAGGGGAGGGGAATAAGGGGAAAATGGGAGGGAGGGAAGAATGGGAGGATACAAGGGATGGGATAACCATTGAGATGCAACAAGAATAAATTAATAAAAAATAAATAAATAAAAAGATGCATGGCTAATATAATGGAACTTTCTCAGAGGAATAAATTAAATGTGTTTGCATTCCCATTCAATATGCTATTCAGTAGCCATTTTACAATTCCAATATTGGGTTATGATGTCTCTTTAGCTAAAGTATCCAACTAAATATTTAGTGTATTACAAGATCTGTTTAATACAATCATCTGATTCAAAGAATATTGATGAAACACTGGAAACATTTTCCAAATTAAATAAACATAACTCTTGGAAATGAGTTTTTTTTTAATCTTGAATATGGAATTATGAACTTTAAAACACTTGTCTATGTTTTATTGTGATAGTGAAGATAGTCATAAAACAATAGATTTTAAAATCCACAAAATAGTCTAACCCTGGAACAAAACTATTCTGGAGTTTTATATTATGTATAACTGGATAATATTTGTTATAGCAGGTCTGAGGATAACAACTTACAGAGAAGACAGTAATATTCAAGAAAAAGAAGTGGAAAAGATGTTGGCAATGAAAACACATTTGTAGCTCATACATAATGGCTACAAATGAGGTACCAGCACTAACTATACTGAGGTCATTCTTTTTGTGATTTGGGCAGCTAAGCATTTGGACATCCATAGTCTTCCATTGAAATCCACTCTGCTTTCTGTAATTGATAGTATTTATTTATTTATTTATTTATTTATTTATTTATTTATTTATTTTAAAGCATGATGGCAGCCCCCTCCCTCCTCTTTACCCTGTCCCACCCTCACCCATACCTCCTACTATTTCCTCCTCCCCTTCTCCTCTGAGAAAAGGAGGTCCCCCATGATTACCAACCCAGACTGGCACATTAAGTGGCAGCAGGACTAAGTGCATTCTTTCCCACTGAGGCCAGACAAAGTAACCCAGCTAGGGGAAAGGGATACAAAGGCAGGAAATAGAGTCAGAGAAAGCCTCTTCTTTGCTCTAATTCTTAGGAGGCCCACCTGAAGACCAAGCTACACATCTGTTACATGTGTAGCGATCTGGGATTAGGATTAGTGGTTGGTGATTCAGTCTCTGTGAGTCCCGATGGACCCTGGTTGGTTGACTCTGTACATCTTCTTATGGTGTCCTTGACCTATCTGGCTCTCTCTATTCTTCCTCCCACTCTTCTACAAGTCTCCCTGAGCTCTGCCTTTGTTTGGTGTGAGTTTCTGTATCAGCTGTTGGATGAAAACTCTCAAAAGGCAGTTATCCTAAGCTCCTGTCTGCAGGCATAGCAAAGTATAAATAGTTGTCAGGGTTTGGCTCTCTCCTGTGGGGTGGGGTCTCAGTTGGGGCAGTCATTGGTTGGACATTCCCTCAATCTCTGACCCTTCTTTATTCCTACATTTCTTGGTATGCATGACAAATTTTGGGGTTGAAGGTTTTATGGGTGGGATGGTATCCCTCTCCCTCCACTGGAAGTCCTTTTTGGCTTTAGGAGATGGCAGCTTCAAGTTTCATATCCCCGCTGCTAAGAGTCTCAGCTAGGGTGACCCCATAGACTCCTGGAAGCCTCCATTGGCCCAGAGATGACCACCAATAATTTCCCTTAACCCTCCCATTCCTTCTTTTCTGCTGCTCTCCCCACATCTTTTACCCACCCCCATTTTCATCCCCATGCCCTCTCCAATTCCCATCCAGTCCCCTCCCTCCATCTAATTCAAGTGTTCATTACATTTCCTATTCTGAGTAAGATTCAAGAATCCTCCCTTGGGTCATCCTTGTTACTTCGCTTCTTTGGGTCTGTGGATTGTAGCATGGTTATTCTGTACTTTATGGTTAATATCCATGTATAAGTGAGCACATACTATGTATGCCTTTCTGGGTCTGGATTACTTCACTCAGAATTATCTTCTCTACCTCCATCCATTTGCCTGCAAATTTCCAGATATCCTTGTTTTTAATTGCTGAGTAGTATTTCATTGTGCAAATGTACCACCTTTTTAAAAATCCATTCTTCAGTTGAAGAACATCTAAGTTGTTTCCAGTTTCTGGCTATAACAAATAAAGCTGCTATGGACATAGTTGAGGAAATGTCCTTGTTGTACAGTGGCATGTCTTTTGGGAACATACTCAGGTGTGGTATAGCTGGGTCTTGAGGTAGAACTATTCCCAGTTTTCTGAGAAAGTGCCAGATTGATTTCCAAAGTGGTTGTAGAAGTTTGTACTTCCACCAGCAACAGAGGAGTGTTCCCCTTTCTCCACATCCTCTCTGGCATGTGCTGTCACTTGAATTTTTGATCTTAGCCATTCTGACAGGTATAAGATGAAATCTCAGAGTCATCTTGATTGAAGAAAACTACTTATTCCTGTTCCTAAAGCGAAAACAATGCCAAGTATAGATGCTTTTGTATTGCTTCCAAAATGGGGGTGGGTGGGATTTATGGTGAAGTGGGAGGGGCAAGGTATTTGTTTACTAGTAAGCAGATAAGAAACAGTTCATTACTAACACATACAGAAATTGCCTAAGATAATGCTAGATAAATATCTGAGCTGGTCCTCTGTTTATTCCTTTACCATGGAGTAATTGTAATTAACTCACCCTGATTAACCCTGGCATACTGATATTACATCATAAACAGAACCAAAGCATAGCCTGAAAGAGGTTAGGTATTAACATGTAATTCAAGTGTTCAGCATTATAGTATGTGCTTGTGTTTTATTTATACCAATAGCCCAGTTCCTCACAACACTTCTGACAATTTTTCAATACTTCCTAGGGACAATTTAGTAGAAATGTTCTGTAGGTAGAGGGATATTGACCTGTTTGCTTTGAGCAGCAGTTAACTTTTACTGAGACAAGGACAGGAGGAAATTGATTTCAATTGTATAAATTAAACACTTCCTATGACATCACATAGAATTTATGTATATGGATTGTTTGAAAGTGACCATATGGCAAGATTAATCTTCCCAAAGCATAATGTTAATCTTCTGACTCCACATTCAAAATCCTTTAACACGGCTCTCTACTGACTGCAGAATAAAACTGACCACTTAAACTAGCTCTCCACCTTTAAAGGTTATAGCATGTTCTTTCCCTTCAGTGATCCTAAAGTTGACCCAAATTGTTCTTGATGTTTCCCTGTATCCAAAGTATCGTACTCATGCTGTGCCTTCCAGCATGTTTGCCCACCCTCACATTCAAGTACATTCACATCAACATTTTCCTTTAAAGTAGACTGGGTTCAAATTTTACCTCATCCAGTAAGTTGTCTTTCATCCATTCAAGGATAATCTTGAACTCCATCACATAAAAATGTTTGCATTTATGGCACCTAACACCCATAAACTGATTATATCTGTCTTACATTTCTTAATATTTCAAAGCTATGGAAATAGAAAAAACTCACAGTTCCTTAAAATACCTGCTCCAACCTATATTTACTGGTAGCATCTCCTTACCAGAAGTGATGTGGGTCCCTCTTTTCATTATTTATCAATGGTTTGGTGTTAACAATGATGTTTCAGTTCAGACATATGAATGTCTCAAGTTTAAATCCATCTCAATATTATTAATATATAGTGTATTGACCACATTATTCTCCCAAGTATAAAAATTTTTACTCAGAAGTAAAGCTGTTACTTGCATTTTGGAATTAAGAAATTAAAACATGTTATTATTTTATACTGTTGGGACTTTTGACAAGACATCTAATATACAGGCCATGCTATGCTGTTTTAGTCATGTTAAGGACATTTCACAGATCATGAAGAATCTAGGAGCTCTCTTTCCCATGAGTCCATGCTAGATATGACTAGTTAAATTAAGTATTCTAAGTATTCTGGTATTTTAAATTTTGTGATATGGAAAATGGAAAACGATGTCAAACATGCGAAGTAAGCAATTTATCACTGCACTATAGGTCAAGAACCCTGAAATTTAAATTTTGAGGGAATAATGCACAGAAAAATAGACACTTAGTGAAGATTCATTACTTTAATAGTCATGTGGTCAGAGGCAATGATACTATTACTAACTGTTCCTGAAGAATTGAGGGGTTACATTTATTGTTACCTAGTTCACTTTGGTTTTTTATTATTTCCTGCCTGTAATTTTTTAGATGTCTTATTACTTTGTTAACTATGATGTTTTATGAATAATTTTATTTTTGTTTTAGTTTTTTACAATCAGATTCTGTGTTCATATTCAAAACACATAATTGGTTATATAGTATTGTATTTTCTACCTCCTCCTTATCCTCAAGATCCCCCAAAATATAAATTATGTATTTCTTTTCTCTATATACTTAAAGCACCAAATAATGAGAGATTGTTGATTAGGTTTTAGTATGACAGTTCCAATATCATGTTGGTAATTTAGATAGGTAACTCTCTAAATTATGCAAAGTGGAGTAAAGCAGAAAGATTAAATGATTACAGTAATACATAATAGTATCATAATATAGTACAAGTAAACATAGAGAGAAATTATATGAGCTAGAAAGACATTTGATGAAGTATTTGGCTAGGATTTGGCTATTGATTGATCATATTTCATGATAAGGATGAGAAGAAATGATTATCAAATAACATTTCCTGTATATCCTTACATTGCAAGAAAGGTCATTGAGGTCTTTGGGATCATATGCATAAAGGTAGTAGTCTCATTCATTATTGATCTGCCCTTGTCACTTAGTCAGCTCTATGAAAGACTCACTTTCTAATATCATCACTTTGGGTTGAGATTTCAACACATGAAATTTGGAGAGAGTTGCCCAAGCCACAGCAGATGGTATAGCTATGCAATTCAGCTTTGCACAGCAACACATGAATTTGGAGAGAATACAAACATTCAGACCAGAGCATAAACATAAGGATTATTTTTTTAATTCAGAAAAGTGGGGAACTAGAGAATGAGGAGCCTTACATGCCTTTAATGGTAGCCGTAGCCAAAGAAATTAGGCTTAGTTTTTCCTTTTGAGAATTTTTCATTTTTGCCCTGAGATGATATCCAGAAATCATGTCAAAATTTAGTACTTCAGCCATGACATCAGTTCTACTATAAACCATATTTTGGTGTTAAGGTCTATTCACCTTTTGGGAGACAGAACTCCATGTTTTCTCTGTGTATTTTCTTCTCTTTGGTCTCCCATTGCATCCCTTCTCTTCATTCTATTCATAGCTCCTTAAATTTTGAGTGCATAGTATGAACTGTTTTAATTGTTCCAGAAGTATTGAGGGGAACATTTCTTTTTTCCTAGTTAACTTTGACTCTTTATTGATTCCTCAACATATATTTCCAATGTCTTCTTGCTTTGTTAACTATTATTTAGAACAGTTTAATTAACCATCTATGTGAGCCTTTGATGAGCTTTATATATAGCAGTTGGGATTAGTGTCAAACTATGCAGTTCACTGTTAAGAGATACAAACTATAAATGCTGTAGTAAAAAACAGGGAGTGAAAGGATAGGCAGTGTAATCATAATCTTGATTGACAACTTGATTAGAATGAGCAATGGGTAAAAACATTTAGTAAAGCACTCTTCCAAGAATATCTAGGAACACTTTCCCAGAGAGGATTAGCTAAGAGGGAAGGCTTACTCTGGATATGTGTAGGACTATCTCATAGGCTTGGGATGTGTGGAATAAATGGGTAAAAAGAGAAAAAATAGCAGGGTGATCCCAGAGAAACTTTCTCCTCCCTCCCTCTCTCTCTCCCCCTCTCTCTCTATCTCTCCTCCATCCTTCCCTCCATCTCACTCTCTTTTCTCTCTCCTCTCTCCCTGTCTCTCCCTCTCTCTGTCTGTCTCTGTCTCTGTCTCTTTCTCTGCTCATTGAAAGCCCTGATGTGAACTACTGCACCATGCCCTCTAAAACCATGAGCCAACGTACATGGTTCATGTAAACCATTAGTTCTCGCAGTGTTTAGGGATATCAATGAAAAGAACCTGACACGAGAGGGAATTTGAGGTAAGGAGGAATAAGAAACCTAAGAGCTTGACAATGATCTTGTTCAATAAAAAGACAAGAAGGTAAATATGTGGGAAGAGGCAGAAAAAGATGAAAGATTTTAATGGAAACGAAACCTTTAAAAGGAAATAGCCTTTGATAAATTGGAATGAGAAATATCTGAGTACAAATATCCAGGCATGACCCCAAGTTTTTAGCCTGAATATCTTAAGAGAATAAAAGGAACAAAGTTATTTTCAAGACAAGTGAATGTAATTCGAATGGTAGCTGTAGAAAAGGGAGTTCATTTATCGACAAAATTACTTTTGGGGAAAGCACCACAGTTCAAAAAGATGTGTCTAGCAGTCAGGATTAGCTATTATAACTGGCACTCAATAAAGCTTCAAACTGGAAACATATGTGACATCTGAAGCAATAATATCATGGACTTTTAAAAACAGATCAGGGCATTTGGTTGAAAATAAAGGAGCTCATGAGTGAGACTGTAAAAAGCAAAGTGGGACTGACTAGTCATTCACCTTGCCCTCCCCCTTCAATAAGCATTTTCAAAGTGTAGCCATGTGTTCTTTACTTGCTAATCCGCATTATTTATTTGATAGATATTTAATTGGCTTTTGAATTACTTTCACCACTTTAGTAACCAACATAGAAGTCAGGCAGAATAGAAAGTTTCGTCTGTTTTGTATTCTTTTTGTTAAAAACTTACTGAACAAAAGAGAACTGAGAAAAAAAATCAGCATATCTCTAGGACAGTATTTGTCGTTGGTAAAATAGCTTTTGGGGTTTTAGCTAGCTCTTAATATTTTTATGACAGTTATATACTTAGCACTTATAAATGTTACAAGTAGTCTGGATGATAGTTGTCATTTGAAAACATTGCTTCTATCGTAAATAGAAGAACATTTCTGTTCTCTCAGAAAAGTTTAAAACCGAAGGTGAGAGCCAGGTGTGGTGGTGCACACCTTTAATCCCAGCAGAGGGGAGGCAGAGGTAGATGGATCTCTGAGTTTTAGGCCAGCCAGGCCTACAGAGTGAGTCCAGGACAGCCAAAGCTATACAGAGAAACTCTATCTCATAACAACAACAGCAGCAACAGCAGCAGCAAAAACAGGAGAAAAAAACAAAAAAAACAAAAAAATCTAGGGAGGGAACCCTTTTAAATACCATGACAAATTTTCTTAGTCAGCGTCACTCTAGCAAAATATCTTAGGTTGTGTAATTTATAAGCAACAGGAAATTATTAATTACATTTCTTGGACTGACTAAGTGTTTCTTTTTCTTTGTGGTGGGTGTGAGGCATGCTGTGGATCAAACCCAAGGAATTGTACATGGAGGACAAGTACTCTAGCATTGGGTTGCAGCCCCAAACTTCTCCTTTTTTAAAAGCAGGATTCTCATTAATTTAAACATTTCTCTCATGCCCTACAAAATATTCAAATAAAAATGGTCATCTGTATCCCAGCTGTATCCCAAATTTAAAATATATATATCAGCAATTTGATATATATTTATTATTTTTTCTTTTTAAATTTTCTTGATAGATTTTTAATTTTTTTCTATTTTCATTTTTATTATTAAAGGTTTTCATTTTAATATACATATCTATATTATTATACATATATATAATATAATACCTACAGCAAGAAGAACCACGAAACAATCATAAATTATATAAATATTACATTCATAGTGTTTAGGCTATTTGTACTTGGCAGCCTTGAAGAAAACATCTTTCCTATCTTGGTGAGTCCCCCTGTATACTCAGGTACTTACTTTTATTCCTTCTCAGGTCTCTGATGGGTTTGAATACCAGATAGTTTAGTTTTACAATGAAGCTTAGTTGTTTAGGGGTTAAGTTGTTTTTGGGTCTAGATTAAGTATTAAGTTCATAATGATAAGATATGACAGATATTAATTTACATTCAGATTTGTAAACTCATCAACATATTTTTCTTTTTTACTTATACATTTATCTTATTACACATAAATGCAATAAACTACATACAGCAAGAAGAACCATGAAACAATCAGGAACTATATAAATGTTACCTTCTTAGTGTTTTGGCTATTTGTATTTGACAGCCTTGAAGAAAACATCTTTGCTATCTGGGTGAGTCTGAATTTCTGAATGTAAATCAATCTTCATCATATATTGTCATTATCAACCTAGAACACCTATCTAGACCTAAAAACATCTTAACCCCTAAACAACTAAGCTTCATTGTAAAACTAAACTATCTGGTCTTAAACCCCATCAGAGACTTGAGAAAGAATTAAATTAATTATCTGAGTATAGAGGGAGTATAGGTTAGCAACTTCCTAAATGAGAGGATGACAGAGACAGATTGTTGCCTGAACAGTCACCCAAAACTCTATAACGTTGTAGCATCTCCTTCAGCCTTCTGGTCCAATATCTGACAGATATATCTCCAAGGCAGGAGCTATTGAGGATGTGCTTACCCTATCCTGGCATAATTTGAAAATCAAATCTGCCTGTAGCCAAGTTTGCCCATTTTTAGACAGAATTCTGTCTGTGGCTGAAATGAGGATATTTTTGCCAGTGGCTAGTTTACCACATTTGAAACCATCTCCATAATGAAGATCAAAAACTCAAAAGACAACACATGCTAGCAGAGACATACAACCACTTTGGATATCAATCTGGTGCTTTCTCAGGAAATTTGGGAATAATTCTACTCCAAGACCCAACCATACCACTTCTGGGAATATACCTGAAAGATGCTCCACCATACAAGGACATTTGCTCAACTATGTTCATAGCAGCTTTATTTTTAATAACCAGAGTCTGGAAACAACGTAGAAGTCCCTCAAGCAAAGAATGGATAAAGAAACTGTGGTCCATTTACACAATGGAATACTACTCAGCTATTTAAAACAAATGGATAAAACTAGAAAAGATCATTCTCAGTGAGGTAACCCAGACACAGAAGGACACACATGGTATATAGTCACTCATAAGCAGATATTAGCCACATAATGCAGGATAACCACACTACAATACAGACACTGATGCACCAAACAAGGACCATGTACAGTGTGTACCTAGACCCTCTGCTCAGATGTAGCAGATAGGCAGCACAGTCTCCTTATGGATCCTACAAGATGGGGAGTAGGGACTATTTCTGACATGGACTATGGCCCTCCCCCAATGTTGATCACTTCCCCTGTGGCTGGATGGCCTTACCAGGCAACAAAGGAGGATGATACAGGTAGTACAGGTGAGATAGGTTGAGGTTCAATGTTAGGAGAGGAGGGCTCTTGTTTCTGAGGACTAGGGGAGGGAGGGAAAGCAGCTAAGAGAGGGAGGATGGGATAGTGAAGTGATGAATGTCCTGGAGAGGGCTAGGGATGTAAAGAATTGATATATATTTTAAATTTAAAAATATATTTCAAATTAAAGGCATCTCTAAATCTTTTATTAAATTTCAGGAAAACTATTTTCTACTTTCACTATCTGTAAATGATATTGGACTGTTTAATCACTAGACACATTTGTGTTCTAATGTCTTACAAATAATGAAGCTTAAGTCTAGAACTGTGTAAGATCTTGAAGTCACAAAATATGACTGTCAATTTGTGTGTCTTCCTATATAATTTTTATCAATTTTAAAAGATTCTCTAACATTTTGCATGTCCTGATCATAAATTTGAGGTTAAAGTCTACTTGAAACATAAAGTCACTTTAGACATTAACAAAATTATTGTATAAAAGTAGTAAAGCTTGTTAAGTAGGCTTTTGGCAGAATGATTATGGGAAAGCCAAAGCCAGATGAATATAGAAGATGATAGTGGAAATAAACAAAAAAGAACGGTTCTTAATAAGCTAGTACATCATCACAAAGTTAAACAGTAAGGGCATATAGTCTTGACCCAGCAAATTGCTATGTTTCTGTCTAAGTATTTTGTGAAAGGTTTTTTTTCTCCTTTATTAATTTATTCTTGTTACATCTCAATGGTTATCCCATCCCTTGTATCCTCCCATTCTTCCCTCCCTCCCATTTTCCCCTTATTCCCCTCCCCTAGGACTGTTCCTGAGGGGGATTACCTCCCCCTGTATATGTTCATAGGGTATCAAGTCTCTTCTTGGTAACCTGCTGTCCTTCCTCTGAGTGCCACCAGGTCTCCCCCTCCAGGGGACATGGTCAAAGGTGAGGCACCAGAGTATGTGAGAAAGTCATATCCCACTCTCCACTCTACTGTGGAGAGTGTTCTGTCCATTGTCTAGATCTGGGTAGGGGTTTAAGGTTTACGGCCTGTATTGTCCTTGGCTGGTGCCTTAGTTTGAGCGGGAGCCCTGAGCCCAAATCTGCCTATGTTCTACTTGTAGGCTTCTAGGACCCTCTGGATCCTTCTACTTTGTCATTCTCCCATGCTTCTCTCATCTAGAGTCCCAAAGGTTTTTGCATTGCAGAATTTTTTTACAATTAAATTCAGGATCCAATTGCAATCATTCTTAGAGTACACGGACTTCTGTTATTATAGAATAGTGGTACATAGTGCCTTAGAATTGATTTCATCCTAGTAGTTCTGGAAGTATCTCTGCCTAATGTCTGTGTCATAATTCAATTAACTATGATTCCAGGGGCCACACAAGCAGAGCAGAAACTTCGTCTTACTTAGTATCATTGTAAAAATGAGTAAACTGATAACAGATCAAATAAAGATTGGTTGTCTCCAAGATGGAGTTCCTAGGTTTTCACAATAGTCAAATTGTAAGCAATGAGGTTTATTTCAAGTGTGCTTATTGATAAGTAAGGATGGACTCCTTTCTCCAAACTTGGTAGGAAGCAAGTATTTTCTATGTATTGAAGACGTTTTACAAGTAAGGATGGTGGCAACAATTGCCAGAATGCACCCAATATTTCAGCGACTGTATTTATGATGAAATTACAAATTGCCTTGGTTATTTGTCAGTGATACAAGATTGCTTGGCTCCTTTATTTAATAATGCTCTGTTGATTTTCCAACTATTTTTGAAACAGTATGTGTTCAATATCAGTAATTTATTTACACACAATGCAAAGTTTGTATTGAAAATAAGTTTTAGCATATTTGGGAGCTAAAACTAACACAAAATGATAAAATAACTCCAGGTCTGATGGGAAGCTTTGTGTCTCCGCAAAATAAATCCTGTTTTCTGAGCTATAGTGTGCACAAGGCTTTCCCACACATCTCCCGTTGCTACGGAAACCTCTTTGGTATCTGGGCTCTACACAGCTGACACATTTCAAAGTCGGCTCTCAACCTTCACTGCTCAAAGCTTAGAGTGATAAATGGAAACAAAGAAAAACACAGGAACAATAAAATATCAATATATATTACTTGATTAAAAATAAATGCAATGCCATGTATAGGGGGGAAATTAAGGTAAGGCAAATTCCCAACTGCTACAGACTCCAATTGCAATAAAAGATATAGAAGCACAATAGAGTCCACAGCATATAAAATAGATTTCTGTCCTTTGGACTTACTGACACAGAATAAAATGAAGCTTAAGGGGTTATTTGTGGTAAGTCTGCTATGTTAAAGCTGTCCATGCTCATCAAAGCAGTGTGCATGGACTAGGAGGGGCAGAAAATGGAGTGAGGTCTGCAGGCAATTTAGAAAACCCCAAAGCAGTCTTAGAATGTGTTCAAATATTGAAAGCCTGACTGCTCAGAATGTCCTGGAGGGCTTTCCTGCTTTAATCTCATTCCTTGGCACTACTCAGTCAGTATATTTGATAAGTACTCTGAAGACTCTGAAGACATATTTGTTAAATGGGCAGATCCCCAAAACCTAGTAGATACTGCTCATGTGGAGTAGTTTAATAGTTTCAGATTGAAGGAGTAAATATTCCAGTTCTTGTTGTCATCAGTCATCCCAGAAACTATAATAGGATTTTAATGCTTTTTAATTTTTTGTTTAGTAATTGCTAATGGAAAATGGACATTGATCTCCTCACAAACTGTATTTCTTTTTATTTATTGAGAAACCACTCTAGGTTAGTAATGAAAACCTACATTTGAGTCATCATGTGGTAAGCGATAATAAAAAACAAAAGCAAAAAAAAACCTATTTACATGTGCTTTCACAGTTTAAGGAAGAATATATATTCCATATATGTGCAGGTATGCACATTGATATCTTTTGTGTTTTACAGGCTGGTAAAGAAAAGAGAACAAGCCTACCTTGTTATGGGCCCCATGAACAACAGTGATGATCTGCATGGCAAGATATGCTCCCCAGTCCATTAGGGATACGGTGACTGTGAGGATAGTCAATCATCTGATGAGTAGATTTGAGAACTGCTCCACAGGAGAGAGTTCATACCTACTACCGTGCATTAGTCCAGCTTCTCTAAAGGAATAAAACTGATAGAATAAGTAATATATTAAAAGGGATTTGTTAGAGTGACTTACAGGTTGGAATCTGAGTAGTCCAACAATGTCTGTCTCCTGAATGAAAGTTCAAGGATGTGGTAGGTGTTCAGTCCATGAGACTGGGTGTCTCTGCAGTTACAGTCTGGTTCTGGAGTCCTGGAAAAATCCTAGAGAGCTACCAGATTTCAGTCTATGTTCAAATCCTGAAAAAGTGGGTTGTAACAATGCCCCAGGAATAGAACAGATGAACTTTCCAGTGAGTGAGGCAAAGCAGGTCAAAATAAAAAGCTTCCTTATGCCATGCCCTTTTATGTAGTCTGCCGTCAGAAGATGTAGCCCAGATTTAGAGTGCATCTTTTATCTCAGATAATACAACCAAGAAAAATCCCATCCAGATGTGCCCAGCTGCTTGGGTTTGAGTTAACTCTAGATGTAGTCATATTGACAACCAAGGGGAGGTTATAAGCAGTATGGGAGAATCTACTACTGTTATTTGACAATTGGGCATGGCATTTTATAAATACCTGTAAAATTAGTTTTGTAAAAAAGAAAACCCTATTTTACAAGTACTGATGCTTCCACTGGTAGATCAATGCTTCCTTTCCTTGAGAAGCTCCTTTTGCAGTAGGCTGTGGTTAATGCAGAGATCCATACATAGCTGGTTAAAGATAGTAAGTGACATTTTATCACCCATCAAGCTTCAGGGAAGATTACAATAGAGTGGGAAGAATCTAAGAGCCAGAGGTTGGTGAAGTGTTACAAAACATGGACTTCTTGCCTGGATGTAGCCACTGCAGTCACAAAGTCACGTAGTTGTGATTATCTTCACAGATTGGTCCACCACCATTTCATCATATCCAGGACAGGGGCTCAGGAGGCATCTCATGGAGGGAATATCGGCAGTGAATAATTTTTGGAGGAGGGGTATCATCTTCTTTAGTAGTGTAGCCATTGGGCCCTAAATAATTTCATACTCATATCTATGAAAGCAACAATAAATAAACACAAGAATTTGGTCCACAGAATTAACAAGCCAGGGCTCATAGGGACTCACAGAGACTGAACCAACAACCAGGGAGCCTGTATGGGTCTGTTCTAACCCATTTGCATATATGTTATGACTGTGATGCTTGATGTTCTTAGGTGACTCCTAACAGAGGGATCAAAGGCTTCTCTGACTCACTTGCCTGCTTTGGGGACCCTTGTCCTCCTTTTGGGTTGCCTCATCCAGCCTTACTACAAGGGGAGGTGGCTAGTCTTACTGAAACTTGATATGCCATGTTTGATTGATCCCTAAGTAGCCTGCCCTTTTCTGAAGGGAAAAGAAGGAGGTATTGATATGGGGGGAGGGGTGGGGAAAGGATTGGGAGGAGAGGAAAGAAGAGAAACCATGGTCAGGGTATAATATATAAAAGAAGAACAAATTTTTTAAAATCAAAGTAGGAGAAGGATTCTTGGGAAGAAGCATCTTATCAGGATCGGGAGGTAGATGAGAAAGAATCACAGGGGATAAAAGTGACCAAAGGCCAATAATTACAAAATTTTCAAATAATTACAAAAGAACAGACCATTTTGTGATTAGATTGTTTCAATTTTCTTCTGCCTCTTGAGATTATAACAATACATGTCAGTAAAATATAGAAATATGTTTCATATTTAAAACACAATTATTGTGATTTTAATTTGTGAATATGGAAATCAATAACAAGACACTAAAACAATACTTTGGTGAAGAGACATAGAAAAGAATAATTAGTCAATGTATATTAAACCTGCCATATATCTTAATATTTGACAGAAAGAACAGAAATGTGAATTGCCATATGGAAGAATCATGCCTTTACAAATGACACACATCTAGAGACGTCACCTGGTGCATATCCACTCTTTGTCATAGTACAATTGATAGGTTCCCATAAATTTACTAATTTCTCCTTACTTCATGCAATAATTTCAAATTAAACTAACTGATATTGTTGATAACCTGAAAAATCAATCAAATAGATAATTATAATTCTAAGTCAAGTGGTTGTTTTTAAATAGCTATGTATGGAGTCCAGTGAAAAGAAAAACTACTATGGTAGTTTGAATAATGTCCCCACAAGTGTGTTCACATCCTAATTCTCAGTACCTACAAACATGTTAATTTTCATGGTCAAAGAAAATGGCAAAACACTATGAATGTAATATTAATATAATTCCTGATTGTTTCCTGATTCTTCTTGCTCTATGTAGTTTATTTTATATATGTATAATAATATAAATGTATAAGTAAAAAATAAAAAAAGAAAATGTTCACATATGACTTAAACAAGTGCCTTGAGATTGGAATACTACTGAGAAATAGCTATCTGATATAAATATATTCAGTCTTATAAAAGGGTGACAACAGAAGAATAAATTCCAGGTAAATAATAGAACCAATATTTGAGGAATGGAAAAAGATTATATTTCAGACACAAAGAATGAAATTGTGGCATTTGCAGGAAAAAAAAGGTACAAATGAAAATATTTGTGATAAGTAAAATAAACCACTGTCAGAAGGATAAGTATCATGTTCTAAAAATCCTTTATCTTGTTTTGTTGTGGTTTTCCTTGCTATGGTTCCTCAGTTTTTGGATTGATTGATAAAACCATGTATGTAGAAAGGACCTGAAAGCTAAAGTCTGCAGGGTATAGAAGTAAAATTGTCAAAGTACAATATAGACTTGTTTGAAAACATCCTTACATAACATATTACCATGTACAGTGAATATCCATGATGAAAATTAAAGCAAAATTAGAATGAATGAATTTTTTAATTCATAAAAATAGTGCTTTAGTATAAGATCTGCTCTGTTCCCTTCAGAATGAGAATGCAGACTCCCATGCTGAGACTGTAAACTGCAATCTTCATCATGTAATGACTGATTAAATAATGGAAACGTTTTTCCAAATTACACAGTGAGGTTTTTGTTTGTTTGTTCTTGGGTTTTTTGTTTGTTTTGTTTTTTTGTTTTTGTTTTTTTTAAATATGGGTGTGGCACTGTGAATTTGAAAACACTGGTCTGTGCACATGTTTGTGAAGGCCAGAAATCAAACTCAGCTATCATTTCTCCAGAGTACACAACTGTGAATTTGTTTGAGGAAAAGTCTCTCACTGAGGCATAGAGCTCACCAATTAGGTCAGGTTGGATTGCCAGCAAGCCCTATTGATGCACCTGTTTTTAACATCCCAGAGCTTGGTACTGAATTCAGATTATCATGTTTGTAAGAAAAATATGTTATACTACAGCCTCTTATTCAGTATACCTTTTTTAATTTTCCATTTTTATTAAATATTTTACATATACATTTATATTATTACACATATATGCAAGAACCTACCTACAACAAGAAGAATCATGAAAGAATCAGGAATTATATAAATGTTACATTCATATTGATTTGGCTTGTTTTATTTGGCAACCTGGAAGAAAACATCTTTCCTATCTTGGTGAATCTAAAATTCTGAATATAAATCAATGTCTCTCCTCTCTCATCTCTATCAAATTAAAACATCTATCTAGACCTAAAAATATCTTAAACCCTAAACAACTAAGCTTAATTGCAGAACTAAACTATGCAGTCTTCAATCCCATCAGTGACTTGAGAAAGAATAAAATTAATTACCTGAATATACAGGGAGTGCAGGTTAGCAGCTTCCTAAAGGATAGGATGACAGAATGTCTGCTACCTGAACAGTCACCCAAAAATCTCTGTAACATTGTAGCATCATCTTCAGCCTTCTGGCCCAGTATATCTGACAGACATATTTGTGAGGCAGGAACTATTGAAGACTTGCTTACCCTGTCTTGGCAGAGTTTCGCCATTAACTCTGCCTACATCCAAACTTGCACTCTTTTAGGCAGAATTTTGTGTGTGGTAGAAATGAGGACATTTTTCCAAGTGGCTTGTTTGCCACATTTGAAGCCATCTCCATAAAGACGTTCTTTGATACTCATCATCTTTTTTGTGGCAGGGTAGGTGTTGCCAGGAGTTAATCTGTCTCATTGTCAATGTATCTTTGAAATAATAAAAATAACTTTAAATGCCATATTCTGTATGTCTCTGAGGTTTTTTAAAGAACTTATCTAACTAGTTTACCTTGACTTTCTATAGATTGCTATCTATCTGTTACACCTAGGATGTATATGCTTGTGATAAAAAAGAGACTCGTAATTGATATGACCATGATTTGATCAACTAGCAATTAACTTGTAAAACTTACTTGCCCTAAACAGCCTGAATAGCACTTTCAAAGTATTGGAAGTAAACCTTGCATTATAATTGAGTTGTATGGGTACAATACCTCATATTAGAGTAGAAATATATATTATATATATATAATGTGTGTGAAGAATAATTTTGAATTTGAATTCTATACCAATGTATCAAAATCATACCTATTTTGCATCAATATAGAAAATTTTATACCAGTGAATTAAAAATAACCTTCTAAGGAAAAAAGTTTGGACTATTATTATCAACTAAAAATGCATATATTTGGTTTTGCTTTTATGGGTTTTTTACATGTGCAAATGTGTGTATCACACCATCTGTATGTGTTTCTTATGATTTTTTCTTCTGCTTATATGTTTGTTTTATCCTAGTTCAGATTGGTTTTGCTTTACCTTACTTTACTTCATTATTATCCTTTTGCTACTTGTTTGTTTTCTAACAGGAGAGAGAAAGAGAGTAGATTTGCATGGGAGGGAAGGTGAGAAGGATCTTGGAGGATCTGGGGAAGGGAAAACTATAATCAGGATTTCTTGTATTGAGAAAAAAATCCAATTTTTAAAAATAAAAAAGAAGAGAAAAATAACCTTATGAGTAACAATTAAAGCATTAAGTTGCAGAGTACCTTCATTAATCTATTTTTTGTCTTATATATATGTATTCCCCCTTCTTACTTTTCAACCCCTGTCTCCAGAGCTAAGAATAGAAGACAAAGGAAAGGAGAGACATCCGTGAGTCCAATCTTGTTTTCTCTCTAAATAAGACCAATAATAACTTACAATCAACTCTCAATGGAAATAAACATCTACAACCCAAGAAAGCAGCTAAAAACCTACCCAATTCCCCTTAAGGGAAATGGGACATCATTCTCTTAATTATTATTATTATTATTATTATTATTATTATTATTATTATTATTATTATTATTATTATTATTATAAGAATCCCACTCCAACCCTTCTTCACCCCCACCCCTATTCCTCAGAAAAAGGGAGCACCCCTTCCCATCCACCCCAAATCTTATCCAGGCTGAGCATATCCTTTTCCCTTGTGGCCTGTCAAGGCAGTCACACCAGGGAGAAGTGATTGAAAAGCTGGCAAGAGGATTCATGTCAGTGACAGCCCCTGTTCCTCTTACTAGGGGACCCACATGAAGCCTCAGCTTCCTATCAGCTGCATCTTTGTAGACGGCCTAGGTCTGCTCCACGCATGGTCCTTTGTTGGTGCTTCTTATTGAAAATGGGTAGTGGTAAATGAAGAGACCTAATTCTGTTCAAAGTTTTGAGGATAAATGACATTCAGTGCTCAGCAAAAGACAGAACGGATACCAATGCCAATACTACACACACACACAAACATCTCAAAAGTGGGAATGGAAAGACATCTAAGTGTCAGTGGATGGTGAGGAGTGCTGTGAAATACTGATCTCTGGACACCACATAGCATAGCTGTTGCATGTATGAACTCATGAGCAGCAGTGGCTTTCTGGAAAAGATCTATCTAGCCAATAAAAGATCCTGTATTGGAGAAGGGGCTTCAGAGACCCAAATCTTATTATCAATTGAGGCTACTACAAGAGGGAGAGTCAATTTTCTTTGGATTGTAGCTACTAGAAAGCTACTTATATCCCAGTGGATTACTTCATGCCCATGAGCATATGGGCAGCACCGGTTAGACGTAGTGAGTTAAAAAAAAAATTACAAATGGAAATCATGAAGCTGGAAAGGAGATGAGATAGTGGGTCATAGTGGGAAGTTAGAGGGGTGAATTGAGGAGAGGATATTATTGAGATATATTTTATGTGTGTATGAAAATTTCAAAGAATACATTTAAAAATAAAACTACTAAGAGGGTTCAAATTTTTAAAAATAATGAAAAAAATCAAAATGTTATATGGACTCTATCTCACGAAGAATAGAATGAATGTCCTTTGTCCTGCTAGTCACTGCACAGATTTAGACAAATATCACAAAACAGATTTCAGGACTATCAGACAATTCTTACATAGGAAAGGGTAGATTTACTTAGGTTTGAAGCAATTTTCAACTCTGTATATTATGTCTCAAATCCAGAAAGATAAATTGACATATGGCAAAACAAACTGTTGTATACTTAATAGCATAGTTGTTCAGAAAAGGAATGACTTATGTTCTGCTAGTTCTCTTGACAAATTATATGAATCATAAACCAAGTAGTAAAATTAGTGATGGTTATTTTGACAATGACAAAATGTAATTAAATTATGCATCATTATCTGAATTTCCAGTATGTATAATTGCACATATACCCCTAATTTCATTTATGAATATTTTCAAATATGATGGTATATATTCATGCATATTCACACACTCTCAATATACACTACGTATTGTTATACATAATACTCTTAAATATATACCTTAAAATTACTGTTTCTCTATAAATATGAAATACATTCTATGAGTTTGAATTTTTCAGTCAAAAAATGAGAATACACATATATTTGTTCATAGTTTTTCTTTGAAAAATATATTAAGTAACAAATTGTTAAGTTCCATGATTGGTACCCACAATGAATTATTGATGCACGTATGTGAGGGCTTCATAGGTCATGACTCTGTTTTATTTACTATATAAATGTCCATTCTATTTCTCAAAGTTAAAATATTTATCTGAAGCTCAACTTCTCACCCACAACATTCAATTCTTTAATGCTTAACTAGAAAAACTCATTTTCTATCTAAGACATCAATCAAAATTAGAGAACAGAAATTTTAAACTAGAGTAAAAGAAGTCCCTTTTACAAATGTTGAATAAGAACACACCAATCATCTTACTGTTTACATAAGGCCATGCTTTGTGATGAAAATGGCATGTGCAATATATATATTCTCAGCTTTTTTCTGCACTTTGGCCTCTTCTTATATACAGTTACTCTAATTTTCAATTCTATTAAATATGAAATAATGGTATAACTTTACCATGGGGTCTTTGGCCATAACTGTAGATTAGTTTTACAAATTTTGTTTTTACTATATTGTTAAGTCAGTAGCAGAAGAATCTCGAGAGGCAGTTTCCCTTCATATGGGTTTTAATTCTATCAAGTACAAGAGTTATTGGCTCTCTATATTTTTATATTTTTAATATTATTTTAATGATTTTCAGACTGTATTGTCAACATAGACTGGTCATTTCTACCTGGATGGCTCATGAGGATTAAATAATTTGTTATTTAATATTCTTTTTTCAAAGAAAGCCCAAGAACTAGGTATATGGATATTCCCATTTTGTCACTGAGGAAAAAAAAATGAAACTCAAGAGACTGTATTTTATATTTACAGAGAAACCAATTTTTAAAAATCAGAAAATCACTAGCAATTTAATATGTCCAAATATAACAATATGACAAATAAACAACAGTCATATCCAATTAGTCATTACAATAAGATCAGTAGGATAATCCTAAACTTTCTACTTTTGATTACCTCAATTATTCAACCAACCAAATTTCCAGATTGTGCTTCTGAAATTTCTTCCACCTTCTTATTTCTATCCTTACCAGCCATTTAAAACTACAATTAGCTTTGCTAGATACATCCAGACTTCGACAATTTTTTCTCTCCGTAATTTTATTCACTTGTCATTTTCACACATTAAAGAGAACACTGATTAGGCTATTGCTTTACTAAGCACTTGTTAATGGCTCCAACCTCCTCAGAAGTAAATACAAGTGTCTCATCTGGGAAAACTACATTTTCATGATCTGATATACACCCAGCACTATCTCATAATGCATGTCTTTTTTTTTTAATTTCATTTTTTATTGAAAATATTTTTCATACAATCTATTCTTACCATGTTTTTAGAAAACATAAATATAAGACATTTAGTTGGATTTTAACTTCATATTAACAACAAACACTTTCAAATGTACATATAATACATGCAGCATACTTCGTACATCTAGTTTTAGTTCATGCAAATTATTTCCTTAGAATTTAATTACCATAGATTTAGCTTAGTTCCTATCGCTTATAGGACATCCTCGGTGATTCAAATGACTGTTATAATCATATGCCAAAATTGTCATTTTGTGTGTATTTTCATATAATTAAAATTCCTTAGGAATACAGATCATACACAATTTGTCTCTTGTCTCATTGTATAACATGGTGGTAGACATATTGCAGATAATTGATACTTTTTTTTCTTTCAAGATTTACTCTCTCTATATATTTTTCTCCATGATGTGTGTGTGTGTGTGTGTGTGTGTGTGTGTGTGTGTTGTATATATTTATACAGACCAGAATAGAGCTAAATATCACCTAGTGTGTTGTGAGCTATGCAACACTGGTGCTGGAAAACAAATTTGAGACCATTGCCAGAGCAGCAATCCTCTTACTGGCTGATACAACTCTCCAACACCCTATTAAATATTCAATGAGTGAATTATTTCTTAATACCTGCATTCAATTTATTCTTTCTTCTGAATTATAAGACCATGTTCATCATTGCTCAAAATCAAGTTAGAAGTGAATGTTTCACAAAAGGTGGAGAGGTAGCATCTATTCTAAAAGAGATGCCCAACCTCACAGTTGGTAGGTGGGATAATTCTGCCTAAAGTTAATATGAAAATGAATTTAATGAAAACAACTACTTATCTTTTGGATTGAGAAGTTTGCCATGGGGGTCTTGCTATTGAGTCTAGGGTGGCTTGCAACTAACTGAATAGCTTCAGCTGGCTTGAACTCATAACAACCTTCATGCATAAGCCTCTGAGATACCTGGGATTATAAGAATTCAATTATTGCTTTGTTTACTTTTCCTTTTGATGGGGTCTCACTATGTAGCTCAGGCTGTTCTCATACTTGTTATCTTCATTCCCCAGTCTTCTATATGCTGCATTTATAGGAATTTGCTCTTCTTTTCCTCGTTCTCCTTTAGACAACATTGTGAAACGTACTCTATTTCATGGATTTTAAGTAACTCTTTTGACCTCAAAAAAATATTATGTACTGCTTTATAATCTTTACATTTGACTTAAGAATCATACATCTTTAAGCTCATATATTTGCTACATTTGAAAGATTTACATGTATGAGAGACTAGATATATATCCTGGTTAACACTCACAAAAGATTCTCATCAGTTTCAGTTCATTTTTATCAACTTGACACAAACTAGGGCCACTTGGGAAGAGAAAATATCCATTGAAAAACGACTCCATTAGCCTGGCCTATCATCATGTCTGTGAGAGATTTTCATAATTTCTAGTAGATGTGGAAGAGCCCAGTGGGCAACACATCCCTAGACAGATGAGTCTGAGTACTATAAGAAAGCAAACAAGCAGGCTAAAGAAACAAAGCAATAATCAGTGTTCTTTGTAGTTTCTTCATTGCCTTGATGTCATTCAATGATGTATTAATACTTGGAAGTGTAAGGTAAATGGTCCATTTTGTCTCCAAGTTGCCTTTGGTCATGATGTTTATTACAGCAACAGTAAACAAACTAGGACATAATTTTAGCAGATACATAGGTAAAAATTTATTTTGATAATTTCCTGCATTTTATGTTACCACATTTCTTTACCTGGCATTTAAAAAAGGGTATATTGGTCTATCCATTAAATAGTGAGTCAGCTGCAAATTTGATATTCAACCCTATGCTCATGGAAAGCACAAACACATTAATCAATGAGTAAGCAAAGGTTAGTCAGATAGAGAATCAGAATACTGACATAAAATGCCTGCTACCAACCTTTCCCATTTTTAAAGAATGCTCTTCGTAGTTCACTAAATTATGTGAGGATCTTAAAAGGTATAATATTATTCAGCCCTTGTCGCACAGGTTGGAGCAAAACACAGTTTATATTCTCGAGGCACCTTGCCACTAGCCATTGGGTAGATTCTAGACTGCTAAAAAAATCACAGATGAAAATTTAAAGGTGAATTTATTAGGTATTTTAATGGAACAAAGGACCATAGAGTGGCCAGCATAAAACAATAGAAAGAAAAATTTATTCTTACAGTTCTGCATAGAAGTTCAAACACATAGTGTCTCTAGTATTGGCTCTATTTGCATTTTCTGAGTCAGTCTCCCTCCCTCCCTCCCCCCCCTCTCTCGCGCTCTCTCTCTCTCTCACTCTCTCTCCCTCCCTCCCTCCCTCCCTTCATCTCTCACTCTTTGCCTTTTTCCAAAAGATCATTCCTCAGTTTGTAACTGCATTACTCTATTATCTGATGTTGCTATCTCCACATCAGTGTCTCCATCTTCACATTATAATACCTCTTTTTCTAAAGACATCTGTTGTATTGGTTGAAAGTTTAACCTAAAATTTTTATTCCTTCTGCAAAGACTTTATCCCTAAATAATCACTTTTTCAGGATATGTAACCATATCTTTTAGAGGGATACATTTTATCTAAGAAGACTTTGCCTTCTGCTTTTCCAAAATGCATGTCTCTTACATTCTCCAAATACACTAACCCTGCCCCAATATCTCCCAAAGTCACATGCTATTGTAGCATTAGCTTTCAAACAAAAGTATCAAGCATGTAATTGTCACAAAAGCCCTCAAATCTCATTATCTAAAATATTTAAGTAAGATATTGGTAAGACTCTTGGTATGGTCTATTTTAGACAAAATTCCTACCCAAGTATGGAACTGTGGAATCTAAGAGAGTTGTCTGGAAGACACTATCAGTGATAGGATGAAAATAATATATGCCATTTCATAAAAAGAAATTAGAAGGCAGTAAGAAGATTGTGAGTCTAAAGCAAAGTCACAATAGAGCAATGTCAACTTTGTTACACCCAGTAAAAGATCTTTGCTGGTAAATGTTACATAGATACTGCACTCTTTGCTTTCATTTTCATGTAGCGAGTTTATAAAAACTCCAACTATGCTGAATTAATGTTCACTCTAATGTCTTCCATATATCTTCAAAAATCATAATCACAAGTGCTATGGGTTAGAATGTTAATCTTTTTTGGGGGGGACACAGCTCAGTCTATAATGGAGAGAAATCTATTAACACCTTGATATTTTGAGTAAACATATGACTTGTGTGCATGTATGAGGAGTATTATCTTGGCAAATTACCATTTCTCAAACTTTCTTCACATTATGAAAGGATTTCACATGGAAAAAATATTGAGGCGTGCCATCGAGAAAGTCGTCTGTGCTTCGAGATTCACTTTCTTCAAAATATCTGTGTTATTGTCAATATATATCTCAGAAGCCATCAGGGATTTTCACTGTTGAACATATTAGGTGCAAATGCCCCTTCATCTGGAATACTTACATACTTTAAATAAATTGAGGAAATTGTGTATTTTGTACTGAATAAAATTGTATCAGAACTGATGGGACTCAGATAAAACTGTTTAATAGAAAATCTATGTCATCAAATTCTTGTATTGGAATGGAACAAAAGTCTTTACAATGCTATCAGTTTTAACCCTAAATACTGAATATATAAGTAAATTAAACTCAAGGCAAAAAGAAAGATGGTAATAGAGATAAGAGAATAAGTTAATAAAATTGAAAATAAAACTAGAATAGTAGTATCAACTGAAAAAAAATTTTTACCTTTGGGAGTGTACACTAATCCCTAGTAATCTCCAATACAAGTAATAAATACAGAAATAAATACTTTTCAAGAGCTAAAGTATTGCGGAATAATTAAAGACTATACTAAAATGTGCACATATAAAAAAGATAACGGAAATATGCAGAAAGTAAAATTGGCTGGACATTGAAAGTAATCGCATAAATGACAAAATGTCTTAAGATTGCTCTTTGTTTATAATTGCTTAAAAACATAGAAAAATAACTAAATAACTTATATCTATAGCAAATGAATACAGAATGAAACAAGATGATAAGAGAAGGGACTACCACTTAACAGCAAGGAAATAGTGCTGGTTAAATAATAAAGGTTGTTGATTTATAAAAATGGTATTGGTAAAGATTTTTGTGCTTATTAACTCAATTAATTTTTTGGAAAATGAACTTCTGTTTTAAAACAGCAAAATCTAGTCCAAGCATAATGGTTCACTCCCATAAACCTAGCACTCTGGAGCTGTTCACAGCTGCTCAAGTCAGTCTGAGCTATACAGTGAGTGCCATCTGATAAAACCAAAACACCACAAACCAAAATACCAAAAGGCAAAACACCAACAAGTAAAATATCTAAATATTATACTGAAATTCCACTGTAAACAATATGCACGTAGTTTGTAGCTGAAAAGCAGTAGAGCTGCACTTAGAGCGAAAGAATTTGCTGAAAATTATATATTGATGTATTTCAGCAAGAGAGTCTTCATCCAAATAATAAGGAGAAAATGTTCACCTAGATAAGTAGATTGTCTCTTTTAAAAGGGAGAGTACAGGAATAAATTTTTTTTGTGAAGAAAGAATGTAAGACCATGGGGAATCATATAAGCGGTCATTTCTGACTTCATTAGGACAGGATGGGAGTGAAAACATGAAACTGGTGAATCATTAAGTGCAGGATTTAAGTGTGTGACCCAAATATGCGTACTGCTGAAAAGGCATTAATAAACTTATAAGCCATAGCTCTGTTACATTTCTTTGTGCATGATCATAATGCATTAACTTAAGAAGCCAAGTATACTCTCATGTGGTAAATCTAGATTTATGTGTGTATGTGTGCGTGGAGGTTATGAAAGTAGAAAGCGATGACTATGGGAGGCAAGAAACAAGCTAAAAGGTAAGAGAGGGTAGTGGAGTACATGCAATGTGAAAGTGGGAAGTGTCTGTTTAGAATGAGGAAGAAAATCCCCAGGATGTGAGGGAGGGACAGCGGAAAATGAGTAATAATAGAATAAAATGATATGTATGGAAATGTCACATTGGAACATATTGATTTGTATGATGATTGAAAAATGTAAAACATTATAGTTTACAGAAAGAAAGCATGGGTTGAATGAAAGAGAATGCTAATTGTTTTTGTGGAAACATTGTGTCATTTATAGAAAATTAAGGAGTAGTAAGTGCATGTCTTAACACAATTTGTAAATAATAGCAGCAATGGTTGATAAATATATTTTTATAATGTAACTTATGTAGTATAAAACTTTTACAAGGCACATATAGCAACACTTGTAATTACAAAAAGTGATCTTTGAAACCTCTTTTCACGATATCATCTCTATACGGCCTTTCAGATAAATATAAGATGCAGCCATGTCTTTAAGAGTATGGTCTAGGAGTAAAGATAATACACATTTTTGAGTGGAACTTGATTTTTTTAATTGAGAGCATTACATGCAGGCAGTTTCCTCTTTATGCAGTAGTGTGTTTGAAGCTCTGGGGGAAGCCAGATGACTAATCACGGCTTACTAATTGGATTGCATTTTTTTCTTTTTAGTTAAACAAGCAGTAGGCTTGCCAGAGGCTGGGCAGAATCCAGCAAGAGGTTGGTTGGAACTGTAAACAAACAATCTAGAGAACATGTGTTTTATTTTTGGTAATCCAAAGCACATTTTTAAGTATTTGTAACATTTTCTAATTATAAATATAATGTAATTCATATGTGTTCATAAATGATAGAAAAGTTCAAAATTATAAAAAGAAAACAAAGAAATTACTTTTATTTTAAGCAACAAAAATAAATTATTTTTGGAATTTTGCTCAGTACTCTCAGTTGTACATAAGTAGTAAGTCTATATAAACATAAATCTGTATCCTACAGTCCTTTAATCTTGATTTTGATTGAATAAGATTGAAATTTTGGGATATTTGTCATGCCTAGGCAACTTAGATTTTCCACTTTGCGTTATAGGGCTTCTACTCCATGTTATAAGACATCAGTAGGGACTGAATTTTTTACTTTATTATAACAAAAGATCCAGATGAGATCTATGAAACAACAATTTTCACCTTATTAGCCATCAGGAAATGAAAAACAGTGATTTCAGAGAAACAGAAAGCAAATGAGGTAAATCCTAGAACTGCCTGTTTACTACCTGGGGAGATAATGCAGGATATAATGGATCTATCGAGGAGCAGTCTCCTTGAATTGAGTATATAGATCTGGGAGTACAGGGCTAGGGCACATGTAAGCTAGAATCTGTAGGACCAAATATCCGAAGTGGATATCTCCATAGTAAAAAAAAAAAAAAAAGGCTAGAGCCCACATAAGGCTAGCCATACTTTTTCCTATGAGTCAGAATAAAAATCCTCATGATTTATGAGGCAGGAGGTTAAAGTGTTCTGAGGACTCTGGCTTTAGTGAGGAGGCAATATTAGCCATCCCCCCACACACATTCAAAGCAATAACCAAACAGATTACACTGATTCCTAGGAGCTTAAGTAGGTCCCAGCAGAAAGGTCAAGGATATTTATAGAATTATAAATATCCAGAATGCAACAAGGTAAATTCACAATTCAGTGTGTGACATCCAATCAAAAGTAGCAGACATGCGAAGAAGCATGAAATCAAGATTGATAGTGAGGAGGGAAAATCAATTGATTAAAACTGACGTAAGGTCAACAGGCCAGGACATTTAAACAGCTATTATAACTATTTCATATATTTAAGAAAAAATAAGTAAAACATGTTTCATACAGACATGGGGAGTCCCATACGGCCTCAAATGAACTTAACTATATAGCAGTGCATGTTTTCCAAATTCAAACAGCAAAACAGTCTAATTATTAAAAGGCTAAAAATGTTAGGTAGTACTGTGAGAATCTATGAGGCAACTTGAGGTTCCAACTCTTATTCAGTTAGAGACCTCAAGATAAAAAGGATCAAAGGGGAATTGAAATTTTATTTTGAAAGAAATGATAAATGAAAACTGGAAAAATGTGATGCCAGTATAACACAATATCCCATGTCTTCCATAACTTAAAGATTTCTCACAAAGAGTTGGTTTCTAGCAGTAAACATGAAATTTCAGTCATCTGGCTTTTATTATACAATGTCACCACCACTTTGAGATAAGTTCTTGTAGCTACATAAAGAGTGAGTTGTTTGAATGTACATTTGTATTCCCTTTTCTGGGCTCCAGACTCTACTGCCTACATGTAAGGCCTCCTAGTTGCTTATCGTGACTTAAGGATTATAGATAAAGATTCGATCCATCCAACTGAATGGTGTGTTTAATGACAATCACACCAAGGGATGGTATACCATGAGAAGTGGCTCACACATATAAGCCCACACTCAAGAAGCTAAAACGAGAGAATAGTCAACAAATTGAGGTTAACTCATGTTACAGGGTGACAGCCTATCTCAATACAACCAAGCAAGCAAGGTGAGGGTCCTGGCTGAGATTGGGAACAGAGATTCACAGCTTCTCCAGAACTTTTGCTTGTCATTTAAGAGTTGTAGAGCTGTTCCAATAATTAAGTGGATGCATAGGTTATTTTTTTGAGGGAGAAGAGGGTAATATAAAAACTGTTTTAAGGAAAGCCAACATTTTTCAAACCAATAAACATGAAGCAAACTATGTCAGTGCACATCACACACTGGAATGGATTATGTGAAGGAGGGACTGAGAGAAGGGGAGGGAGGAGGCTTGGATCAAGATGTAAAGTGAAAAAAATAGTAAAGACTTTTTAAAGGACTGAGGCACACATTCTTTAAATGGAATATACAACAAGAATACAAAGAATTCACCAATAACAGCTTTGTGATACAAAAAGATGTTAACAAGAAATTCTTCAGATAAATAGAATATGGGGCCAAGAAGAAATAGGGATACTACACAAAAGTAAAAGAAAACACAAGAAGTAAATGAAATGTGTTTGTTCTGCTAGGTACACGACTAAGAAATAATCTATAGCTTAGAATATGAACAACACCAGTATACAGAAGGATCTATATCATTTGTGGGCATAAAATAGATGTGGACCACATATAAAAACCAAAAAGAGATAGAGAGATTAATATACTTGTCTGGTTTTGTTTCTGGCTAATCTGTGTTCCAATAAGTAAGTCCAGATGTTTGCATTTTTACAAGTGAGGCCTTAGCACTACAGTAACCAGGGGAACTTACACATGCTAGAGAATATAAAAATAGGCTGCATATTCTCCAGTAGATGGTCCATACCATGCAAGTACAAGTAGTACTAAGTAGACTCTTGGGTTAGAAGGAAAGAGGACATGTAGTTGAGAGGCAGGGTTGATGGTAAGAGTATGGGAGGAATAGGAAGGGCTAGTTGAAGGTGCATATGATCAAAAGACATTGTGTAGATGTTTGAAATTCTCAATGAATAAATAAAGTGTATTTTAAAAAAAAATAAATATAAATATAATTTAAGTTGTGAGAACATGGCTATTAGAGTATGTGCTATAAAACCCAAATTAGTTTTCGCAGCTCCACATATGGAATGCTTATAAGAATAAATTTGCCTTATGTTCTGAAAAGGAATTGAGCCACATATTTTAAGAGATTTAGGTTGAGATTAAGCAATTTATACATCAATCCAGATAAATGTGAAGCATGTTGAAGGAGTAAGATGTCAGATGGAAGTAAAATGATCTAGGTTCCCTACTCTTGTTGAGAGAGGTGGAATATGACCCAAAAATAAGTTCAAAGGAGGGAAACAAGGTAAAATCAGCGGGATGTCCTTATTGCTTTGTAAAAACACTAGGAGAGAGCTTTCATCTGTAGGAGAATGTAAAGGACAGATATGAAAGAAGGTAACGATAAGGATTTGGACTCAATAGAAAAGAGTTAAAGTAAATCTAAAGGGAAGGTTGTGCATTAGAAGGAACAAAGATGAGTATTTAGGGGACAGAGTGTATGCACAGATATCTGGCTTTAAGGGCCATTGAGGTATTGAGAAAATAAGAAATAGAACATAAGGTATGCTGGAGATACAGATAGTGGTGGTCCACAGGATGCTGACAGTAGCAGAAATTATGACTGCGAAATTGGGTTTCTAAGCATTGGGTGAAATGAATTCCACATAGATGGCTATGAGAAATCCTGTGTCTAAGAAAGGATCTTCTGATTCTGGGCTTTTTAGTTGCACTTAGAGAAAACCTGGAGTTTTGCAGTGAATGCCAGGGCCCACTGAATCCAAGAGAAAAGAGAGTTTAGAGAGTGGGTAAAACTCTGATCTGACTGTTCTCACAATAATATAATTGAATTGCTTTGGCTTCCTCATGTTCATTGGCTAGACTTCTATGGAAGCTTCAATCTGAATAATGAGTCCTTCATGTAAAATTTGGACAACCACTGTCCAACAACTATCTAGAATGCATAATGGAATCTTGGCCTCCAGATACTTTGACAAAATATTGTTTCCAAATACTGCACTTGCCAGAAGGAACTTTACTTATTGCAGGACTCCTGGATGCCTGGATATTAGTGTTTATAAAGCCAGAGATTTATAACTGACCTGATATTGAACACTAACAACACACACATTAGGATCTATCCACAAATACACATGCATAAGCAGAAGCATGCATATGTGTATTGAAAAGGACTTGGAGGGAGAGAGTGAAGGAGAGAGAGTTTTTCATGTATTTTCTTTCTTTTGGTTACTCTCTGGCTTTATAAAGATTCATGTGGCTGCATTTGAAAACAATCCTTGTTTTCTGAAGATGAGATGGCTTATACATGTAGCCATAGACCTTTATTAACAAATGGACCTCTGTTGATGCAGCCTAACATAATCTGTAGGTTAAATTAACTTCTTGTCATGTTCACCCAAGTCGTATCTGCAGTGTTACTAAAGCAATTAGTTCCAGGGCATCTTCACTCCAGCTTCGCTATCTTGGGCTACATAGTTCTTTTACTTCTTATTGGATTTGCTGCCTGTCTCGGCCGCAGCATCCATTCCTCACACTACTCAATCCTATAGCCCCAGCCTCTATGGACGAATCACACAAAGCAGGAAAAACATATACCATTCTGCAGGTATCAAGACAGCCTTCTGTTCCTGTACATTGGCCACAGTGCATTTAACCAGTAGAGCACAGACTGAGACAAGGACTGATATCTGGAATGCCACTGGACCATTATTACTTGAGCCTGTCTTATTACACAAACTTGAAATGTCTGGCTGGTATCGATTCAAGAATTTTTTAAGCTTTTTCATGTAGAGTCCTGTATAACCACCACACACCATACCCAGTTCCTCATGTTCTCTCTTCCTAGACCCTTCTTGAGGCCATACTGACCTCTGGATTCGGGGCTGAGTAGCAGCTATTCTTGGTCTCTGGGTTGGTTTGTTGTATACTGTCTTCCTTAAGAACCCTAGAAAAACTTCTCCTCTGGATCCTTCCTTAGATTAGAGGCTACAGAAGAAATGCTTCCCCAGACTGGCTCATAAAGATTTGAACAAATCTATATTTTTCTTTCTTACAAAAGAGAAGAGTTCTGTTGGTGTATTAGATTTGTAAATCATATCCATAGTGATATCATTACTCTTGATGTCATTGCCTAAATCGAACCTCTTACGGGTGAGGATTAATTTTCTGATTGTGTGAATGACAAAATGCCCCTAGAGGCTGATAATTTCTAGACCGAGGGTTAAGGAAATCATATCTAATGAGATGTTCTGTCTGATTCCAAAGCAGCACCCTGTGGGGGCATCTCTCAGATGGAAGGGTTGAGATTGCTTTGCATGGCAGAAGGAATAGAAGAAAAAGAAAGATCTCCCTCTTCAACCTCTACCCATTTTGTAAGGGTGATAAACTTATTTTTGAGTGCTTAAGTTTCATGGCTTAATCCTATTCCAGGGGACCATACATTTACATTCTGTTGTACTGAGAATTAAGGATTACGTTTCACCATGAATTATATACATAATACAACCATTAAACCAAAACAGGAGATGCAGAATGAGGTATGTGATATTTTGTCAAGGCAAGGTTAGAAGAATCTGGGCCACTATATGAAAGTCATGGTCTTTAGTGGCAGCTACAATGATGAGCTGTCAGCAAGTTAGGTTGCTGATTTGGACAAGAATGTATAAGGACTAACAGCCATGGAGGGGAATGATGATGAAGAAAAGATGAAGAAAAGTTCTGTGACTAGCTACCACCAGGGCATAGTTGGCTATGTAATTTTCTGGTAATAAGAAAACAGTACCCTAGTAGCAAAAAGAAGACAGAGCGCACATTGGGCTATTTTCATTTCTGCTTTAAGTATTTGGACACAGTGCCCTTTTGTCAGCGGAAACATTTTGTTATCATGAGAAATGAAGTAAGAAACAAAAGCATGCCTTGGAATGGGAGGAAGGGAGCAATATGTACTCTAGATAAACTCTTGTCCAGCCTTGGCATGCGTCGGCTGTGTGATCCTGGAGTAATTCCCAAGAACTAGAAGGATGAGAAGCTTTTAAAAATAATAAAACTGAATTTATTATTACAGATATCATTATGAATTGCCCACAAAATGTTTTGAAGCATCCTTCTTACAGTTAAAAAGGAAAAAGTGGAGTTACCCTGATTGAGTCAGGTTTGGTAGGTGGCTTTAGGTAATTAGAATTGAAGCCATGAGAAGTCCCGAACTAAAATTTAGAAAGGACTTTTAGTTAAAGAGGGTAGATATCTGTGATCTGAGTAGATAAGAGGGTGAGAAAATAAACTTGTACTAAATCCAGAACACATTGGTGACTTCACTGTAAATGGATGTTCCCAAGGAATGAAGTTTTTTTGTATATTTATTTATTTATAACCAGAACTTATGAATTGCTCAGAACTAGAAGCTTTTGATTGTTCTCTTTGAAGCAGGTTTGAAATCTGGCAACACAGTGAGAATGCATTGACAGGAAACACTTGATACCATTCCCCAATCTATATGGTAATGAATGGAAGTTAGCTTGAATTATTATTAATTGGACACAGATCCTAGTATCTGCCTCCTTTGTTTCTGTTGTTATCCAGAGTATGTCAGAAGATGTAACTCACTAAGGAAGAGAACACCAAATCAGAAAACAACAACTACACGTGCTTTGCAAATAGCAACTAAAACATTTTCCCTAATAGGCAATGTATTATTAGGGGTGGAGGGCAAGCCTGACATGCTTAGGTGATAAAATTGGAAATTCCTACAGTTAAGCAAAAAACCTAGGACTTTCTTTTCTTCCTTCTTGACTGTCCTTTCTCTGTATATACTTTGTAGACCAGCTCCTTGACATTTCCTGAAATTGGAAAAGTGCCAGTCAAGATCACCTACTGTAATGCATTATAGGAGAGAGGGCTCTGACTCACAGGGCAGGGGAAAGAATGGTACATTGTAGGTTTTAGGCAGCAAATCAAAGCATGTGTGGCATTCTGCATGGGAAATCCAGTGCACATACTGAGTTCGAGTGGGCCAGGAGAGGATTCCAGGGTACTCTCCACATGGGCAGCAGCTAGGAATTCCTCTCTGGTTTAAACACAATCTCAAGGGAACTGCTCAGAGCAGTTCTTTTCAGAAATTTTCTTTTCAGACTTTTCTCTTTCATCTCAGACTCACCAAAAATGTGGTCTGTGATACTTTTCCTGGTTTAATGGAAAGCTCAACCCTATGGTATTTTTCATGACTTAACAACAAATTTACTCCCAAACTTTTACAGGTTGCTAAATCGCCCAAAATGCATTAGTTCTGGGCATTTTCACATGACTTCTGATAACCAGAGCGCTCCTTTGTTCCTTCTTTCAACTTGTTCTTTTTTTTTTTTTTTTTTTTTTTTTTTTTTTTTTTTGGTTTTTGCGAGACAGGGTTTCTCTGTGTAGCCTTGGCTGTCCTGGACTCTCTTTGTAGACCAGGCCAGCCTCGAACTCACAGAGATCCGCCTGTCTCTGCCTCCCGAGTGCTGGGATTAAAGGCGTGCGCCACCACGCCCGGCTATTTCAACTTGTTCTTTATGTCTTGACATATATCTAAGTATGCTCCATATATGAAACCTGTTCATAGACTCTGCCACTGGCTCATAAGGGATGCATCTTACTTTTCCATGCACCCCACTCCAATATCATAGTATTTTCTAAAGAGAAAATGCTCAGTTCACATTTGGTAGCTAAATGATTCAGTGAGCAGATTAAGTAAGATTGACTATTTGTTCGCTTGAATAGGTCTGGAAAATACAGACTTGTAATTTAACAGATTAGACTTAAAAGAATTAAAAGAATCCAAAGATTACCTATAGAATATATTACTCTATATACTTTCAAAATGTTTTAAACATCAATCAATGTATTGCCAATATCATTTGCAAATTGTAAATATCTAGTATATATCTATTTTATATTGCAAGGGCCAGAATTTGAAAATATCTGCCAAAAGACAAAGTTGAAACCGCCAATCACTATAAAGCACAGGCTCATAAAATTGTCCTCCGTAGTCATCTGCACTTACTAATCTTGGCTTCTCCCTTCTATGGGATTTTGGAAGCCTGCCTCAAACAGAGGAAAGTGAATCGTGGCCCTTTCTTCTCATCTGTCAAACCCTCCTTACACCAGAATAAGAAAAAAGTAGAGCCACCTTAGTCAAGAATTCTGGAACATTCATCTTGGGTGGCTTCATCCAGGGCTCTTGGACTCCATGGCAACTCTGAGTATGAAGGATGACTGTTAGGCAGCTGATAATTCTCCAGGCAATTTTTGTGTGTGAGGGATGAAAGTGCATGTATGAATATGCACATGTACAAAGATATGTGCTGGCCTGAGCATGCAAAGGTGGAGGCCGAAAGTTAATGTCAGATATCTTTCTTTTTCTCTCTCAGTTTTCTGATATAGTCTCTCCACTAAACCTAGAATGCAATGTTTCAGCCTGACTGGCTACCTAGTGAGTCCTTGGGAATCTCTCTGGCTCCAGTCCTTCTGATAGACTTAGAAGCATATACTACTAGCCCAGTTTTCATGTGTGTGCTGATTATCTGAAGTCAGAGCTTCACATTGAGCAGCCAGTACTTTACCCAACTTCAAGTACTTATCTTCCCCCAAATCTCTGATTAAGAGCTTGCTGACTCCCTGTAGATGAGGTGTTCTCCCCTTCATATAAATTCCATTATCCTTGGGAAGATCTCCTGATGCCTCTGACAAAACTGGTTTTTTTTTTCCTATTGATGAGTCCCAAATCCCCACAGGTCTGGTGTCTTTCAAGTTGGCCTGTCCTCTGGGAAGCATGTAGAAGCACATGAGAAAAATCCTCATGTTATTACCAATTGGCAAAGCACAAGAATCCATAGTGGGATATGTGAGCTCAGATGCCTTGGATTTATCTGTTACAGAGGGAAGTATTCTTGGCATTCAAGGTATGAGTGTGACCTTAATTTTGGAGACTTCTGGGCCTCTTTTATTATGTGTTCCTAGTACCTCTGCAAGAGGAATTGAACAGCCTCAAAGGGTAAGGAATACAAGCATAAGCCTGGCCTCTCAGAACTGACAGGTGGAGGCCTCAGTCCTTCCTCAGGATGCTCCCTTCATTATTTGGAATCTTCCCCTCCTGATCTGAGTGTAGGCCTCTCACAAACGGCCTCATATTCCTCAAACTCCTGGGATGGAACTATGGAAATGAAATAAGCCACAATCTAACCTCAAGTCTCCTTAAGATGGATTTCCAAGGCAGGTGGGGTTGGCACTGCCTATACCTGGTGGAGGGGGTATGGTACCAAGTCTTCCTTCGCAATTCTGTCTTGATGGCTCCCAAGTCTAGGACTCCTACCTGATGACTAGAGTCTAGTGATTTTTGAAGCATCTCACTTCCTTTCCGAGCCTTGAGAAGGAACATAATAAGAGGAAAGCCTGGGTCTGTTCTGTTACTCTATTATGTATGAAACTTTCTAGTTGTACCTAACTTTGAATGACTTATTTTAGAAAGCAACAGTTTTAAATAAATGAGTTGTTCCTTTTGGTGTGTTAAGTACCAGACAATGATGACTTTACACTTTGTTTACATAAGAAGATAATCACCATCTCTCAGCACACCAGGAAGCATAAATTGATAGAGAAGTAATTTACTTGTGTCAATAAATAATAACACCTGTGAATATATTAGAATCATATAAGAAACACCACGCATGAGCTTCTCAGTCATAGCAGATGGAATCCTCGCACCTGAGACTATAAAATGAGCTCCCTAAGACTGAAATGCGGAAGGCATACCAAGCTGTTATCCTATTACTAGTTCTGAGATTTGTCCAGACCATCTGGCACAGCAAAGAACCTCCTCCTCTGTCCCTGGTCTCCAACTTCATAGCGCTGTTTCTTGTCTAGGATATTCAGCTCACTCCAAACTGACCCTAGAAGCTGCATGCCTATTGAGTCTGCCTTTGACAAATGTGAAAAGTTCTCCCATCATCCCCTTTGGAGATTTGTTTCTTGTATCTTTATCAGCTTTGTCTTCAGGATTGCTTCTCTGAATTTGTACCGCTTTCTCATCAATTCAGTAAAATTGTGTGCGTGTGGGAGCATGTGAATGCACATGCATGTGTGTATGTGTCTGTATGTGTGTGTTATCATGTTATGATATGATATAATGAAACTGGAGACTGATAGCAAGAAAAAAACCCACTACATATACTAAACATACATATCCATTCTAAGCAAAATCTCTTGAATGGCCAGTGATTGAAAAAAATCTGAGTGGCAATGAGAAAATTGCTACTACCAAAAGAAAGTGAAAATATATATGAATGCTTGAAATACAGCAAAAAAAAAGTTCTAAGAGGAAAATTTATAGCTTTGAGTACATTAAAACTATCAGATCTCAAATGAACAACCTACTGACTTATTTCAACTTCTTAGAAAAACAAGAGGCCGCTGGGCGGTGGTGGTGTGCGCCTTTAATCCCAGCACTTGGGAGGCAGAGACAGGTGGATCTCTGTGACTTTAAGGCCAGCCTGGTCTACAACGTGAGCTCCTGGACAGCCAGGGAAATTATACGAGGAAGCACTGTCTCAAAAAAAAAAAGAAAGAAAAGAAAAAGAAAAAAAAGAAAGAAAGAAAGAGAAAAAAAGAAAAGAAAGAGACGAAAAAGAAAAGAAAAAGAAAAATAGAGATTAGGCCAGAAATATTAGAACCAAGACTAAAAGAATAACACAATCTAAGAAACAGAAACAGTTCACTGAAATGATAAACATAATTAACAAAACCTCCCCCAAGTTAATCAAAGAAAAAAAAGAGCTAAATTAATAATCTAGCAGTCACTAATGTAATCACCTGATCATTAGGTAACATAATGAAAAAAAAATTCCTCAAAGCTGAAAAATATAGAAGAGATGCATACGTTTCTAGACATATATGACCTACCAAAATGAAATGAAGATGATATAAACAACTTAATTCTGCAGAGTAGTGAAATTGAAACAGTAATAAAGGTCTCTTTACTAAGAGAAGCCCAGGATAAATGATTCACTGTTATATTCTATCAAAGTTTTCAAGAACAGCTAACACCAATGCTTCTCAAACTGTGACGTAAAATATAAGAGAAATATCCCTGGGAAACTTACTACACAAAGACAGTATTACCCATATACCAAACTAGATGAATTTCCTACATGAACATGGATGCAAAACATCTTAATAAAATACTTGCAAAGTTTAATTCAAAAACACATTTAAAAGATCATAAATCACAATTCAGTTGGTTTTACTCCTGGTAAACAAGAATACTTTGACATATGAAATTGCAAAACAAAATATAAATATGCTCAGAGACAAAAATTATGTGATCACTTAAATAAATAAAGTTAGCAAAGTTAACATCCATTTATGATTTTTAAAAAAGCCAGCAGAAACCAGGATTAGAAGGACTACATCTTAATATAATAAAAGGTACAAAAAAAATCTTAAAGCAGGAAAGTACTTCTTCTACAATTAGGAATGACACAAGGTTATCCATTTTTTCCAGTGTTATTCTATGTAGTACTGAAAGTCTTATCTATAATAACAAAGAAACAGAAATAGTAAAAATAAAAAAGGAGAGAAGTCAAATTAGTTCTATTCCCAGATTTGGTGCTGGCATAGTTATTTCTATTGCCATGACAAAATAGCACAACCAAGGAGACTTATAAAAGAAAGAATGTAATTTGTGTGCTCACAGTCTCAGAGGGTGAATATATTAGCAGCGCTGCGGGGAAGGACATGGCAGTAGGAAGGCAGAGCGCTTGTGCAGTAGCTGAAAGAGTAATTATGTCTTAGCTACAAGTTGGAGGCAGTGAGAGTCAATTGGAATGCAGTGTGCTTTCAGTGGCACATATCCTCCAACAAGGCCACGTCTCCTAATCCTTCCCAAACAGTTTCACTGAATGGAGACCAAACACTCCAACATATAAGCCCAAGCTTATAGAGTCCATTCTCATTCAAACCACCACAGAGTCTATATTTAAAAGATCCTAAAGACTACTAAAAAAAACTCTTAGGTTGTGATAAAGCAGGGCACAATAATCACCACACAGAGATTATTAATTTTTCTCTATACCAATAATGAATTTATCAAGAACAAAAGCCAGAAATTAAACAAACTCCATTCACCATGGCTTTTAAAAAGCACAGGAGGAGGGAAAAGGTTCAGAGTTTGTTCTGAAATACTGATAGCCTGAGTTCTTAAACCCACATAAAAATCTGGGTGTGGTGGTGCACAGATGTGGTGGTGTGAATCCAAGTTCTGCAACACTGAGATGGGAGGTGAAGACAGAGGATCATTGGCCAGAAGTTTGCAGGCCACCTAGCTAGGAGTATGCTGCACAGTGCCAGAAACAAGAGAGACCTTATCTGCAACAAGGTGGAAAATGAGAACCAACTTCCCACACGTGTACCATGGCATGCGCACACACACACACACACACACACACACACACACACACACACACACACACACACACACAACACACACTAAAATACATGGAGAACTCATAGCATCTATAGTCAGACATTCTACAATTAAAAAGACAAGCTCTATATTTCCAAAGTCATAGGCAATAAGAAAATACATAGCTATATGCTTACACAAATGGGCAGAAAAAAAGCATAAAATAAGAACCAAACACAGGCATGCCAATATTGGGAACAATTACAAGAAATGTCACAAAAAGCTCGGCTCTATGTCATATAGATTTCCGTATGTAAAAAGGATAAATCAGAAGTAACTGTATACGATAACTAGTTAGACACAGTAACAAGAAGCATAAAGTTAGAAGACAAAATATACAATGTATATGGAATCAGAATTGGCTGATGACTACAGAGATACATTTTCACTTATACTAAAAAGGGACAAAGTGACATCTGATAAACATCCAAAGGTGAGAAATGTCATATAAAGACATGAGTGTGTTAGAATCCAAACAACCCTGTGGATAAATGGGAGTTACCAATAGTTATTGAAACCAACTTGGAGGAACTCTCAAAGCATCTGATGCATTCCATAAACAATTGGTAAATATAAATAATTCAATTGAGAACATCAAGAAAGTAGTTGTAGTACCAAATGAAAACTCAATTGCATTAGCCAAAGATACTGAACTAAGGATGGTGAGATGGCTGGGCAGATCTCTGCCTACAACTTGAGTGCAATCCCTGGAGCCATATAAGAATACGAGAGACCCAACTTTACAAAGTTGATCTTTTACCTCCATAGATTACATAGAGAGGGGTGGGGTAGCAAACTTACATCATATACACACACACATGACCAAATGCAAACAACAGATCTCTGATTTTTTTTTTTTACAGAAAGTTGTTCTACTATGCCAGATATCTCAGGCACATACACCTTGTACAGGCTCAGAGTCTTGGAACTCTCTGACCTGGGTTGTGATCAGCACAACTGGGCCTCATCTACAAGAAACACTGATTTTCTTACTGACATTACATTTGGATTCCACTTGTTTAAGCTTTACACCTTCAGAGTCTGCAATGTATCAGATAAGAAAAATGAATGTGCTTTTCTGTTCTCAGGAATAGTGCCGTGGGTGCTATTATTATGTCCAAAGACTGGGTCTCCTCTGCTGACTCTATGTAGTACAAAACTCCAGGTATGAGGCAGTGCCTAACTTTGAATTAGTTTTTTTTTAACTTTTATTAATTTATTCAGATTAAAACACAATTGTTATCCCATGCCTTGTTTCCTCCCATTCCTTTCTTCCTCCTGCTTTCATCCTATTCCTCTCCCCTAGGTCTATGACTGAGGGGGACCTCCTCCCACTCTATATGGTCATAACTTAAAAGCAACAGTGTGACCTGAGTTGCTCCTTTTGGGATGGAACTGCAGACACAATGACTTTACATTGTTCTTACATAAGGAAATAGCTACATTCTGTCAGCACACTGGGAAGCACAAATTGATAAATAATGAATAATAACATGTTAAAATAGACAAATAATCTCATAAGCATATTAGAGGTACCAACATATCACATACAACCTTCTCACCTGGGACTGTACAAGAAAGAAAACCTACAGACTGGGGTGCTGTAAGTTCACTGAACTATCACCTCATCCCAAGTGTCATTCACAAAAGTTGCCACAGGCAACAATTTCTGCCTCTGTCCCTGAGCTCCAGCTCTCTGGTATTTTCCTGCCTGACCCAATACATTTAAAACTGACACTGAAAATGGCCTGACAAGAAGATTTGCATTTAAATTCTGAGCCTTGAATAACTGTGCACCGGAAGTTTGCAGATTTCCCTGGCTCCTTAAAAAAATTTTCTGCCCATGCTTTTATGATAGCCTCTCTGAACTCTGCAATGGCTTTAGCCCTTTCTTAACCATTTTGCTATACACACACACACACACACACACACACACACACACACACACTACAGTATGATATGTTAAGTGTAAATTGTGACTTGCAAGTTAATAAAGTAATTGAGATTGGAATAAAAGAACTCGTTATTATGGTCACATCTATTGAGTCCAAGCAGGAATATTTAGTGAATTCCAGCCAACAAAACTGACCTATCTTGAGAACATACTTAGCTTCAGAAAATTCTATTTTAGAGAAAGACACATGTCTCCACCCTGGTTTCTGATACAATGAATGCACTCATAACACTGAAAGCTCAGCATGAGCCAACTAGAGATAACTGCCCCAGCAGGAAGAGATTACTGGGAGCATCCCTCAGTCTTTCATCCTTGACTGTTATCAAACTAGGTCTCCTACAAGACTGACTGAGCTGACTCCAGCCTCCAAGGACACTGCTCTATCGGGGACAGAAAATTCTCTATCCTCCCTCTTTCTTCAAATGTATTCTGTGACACTGACCTTGATTCCATATGTCTCCAGGCTGGGAATATTTCTCTGCTGACTCTAGTGCATATCCATCCCAAGAACTTCCATAACTGTGAAGTTTTGGACATAATAATCTGGGAAACTGGTATAAGTCTGGGCCTAACCTGGGGCCTCTCACAGCATCTCCCTGGACAAGCTGGACTAGGAACCCATATTACTGTGTATATAAGGAATGTTCCAACTTACTTTTCAAGAACTGTTGCCCTCAAGCCTGGCATTATTATCACCACCCCCAATACCAAACTAGTGTTTGCACCAAAAGCCTCCCTTATTCTGTGATCCAACACAACATGGAAGGAGACAAAAATTAGGAGCAAAGGCTTGGCCTGAAGTCTACCTGTGTCTCTTCTGGGGCAACCTGGGATATCCTTATTACTGTGGGTGACAGGGACCTCCAGTCCTCCCTCCAAGTCCTCTCTGTAAAGAATAGGACTCCTTGTCCAAGTTCAGTTTCCTCACTAAAACTGTCCACATGAAATTTAAGTCCCATAGTCTTGGGTTTTTAGTCCAATACTGTGAGGGCAGATAGGATGTGAGCTCCTGTATCTGTGGATACAAATAACTCAGTTTCATCTTTCTCAAAACTGAGACAATTCCATCTCCTCTGGGAACACCTAATGAGATGGCCACTAAGAAAATAAACGCATCAGCCTAGAGTCTCCTTGTGATTGCTGCTACTGTTGGCCAGACCAGAACTACTATATTCATGGGGAGAAGCCCCTCGGTCTTCCTTGAATATTTTCCTAAGCCTTTCTCAGGACTTTTTCTTACTCCTAATATTAACACAGGCTGTGGCTCCTTCTTCAGTGACCCTTTTGACTCACTTCATAAAGTGTGTCTGTTCCTTAGAACTCTCAGTATGGCAATTAGAAAACCAAAGTTAAGAGCCATAGCCTGGTGCCTCCAGGAAATTTATACTAGTGCCCTGTATTTTTCTGGATGAAAAGAAAATTCTTACTCCTCCCTCAGAGCTCTTTCTCCACCTACAAGCCTGGCATTCCTCCATTGCATATCCTAGGTTCTCCTCCTCAAAACAAACCCTACCTCCTTAACTCAGAAAACACATAAGTGGCATAAGTGGAAAGCCTTGGAGCCTCCTGCCTGCTTCTACTTGGTCAAGACGAACCAGGGTACCTATTTCTGTATATGAAAGTTCCCAATCCTCCATCTGGGCCTACTCCTGCTATTTCCCAAGGCTGGGACTCCTCTCGTACTCAGCTTATTCCAGCTGTCTTATAAAAGACTCTTCTTTCTCAAACTCTGCACAATGAACTTATGAAACACTGACAGTTATGATCTTGCCTGCAACCTACCAAGGAGAACAAATTGGGATGGCTATGTTACCAGCCTATATGCTTGTGTGTAAAGTGGAAGATTCTAATAGGTCACGGTGGTCCTTATGTTTATATATTTTTATTAATTTTTTTATTTATTCACTTTAAATCCCGGGAATGGTCCCCCACCCACTTTTCCTCCCAGCCCCTCTCTCTCCTTCCCCTATTCCTCAGAAAAGAGGAGCCCCTTTACCCACTCATGCCAGCTCATAAAGGCAAATGGGGACTGGCAAGGCAGTCTTACCAGGGGGAATTGATCAAAAAGCAGGCAACCATGTCCATTTCAGAGATAGCCCCCCACTCTCCTTACTAGGAGACCCACATGAAGCCTGGGCTGCCCATCAACTACATATATGTAGAAGACCTAGGTCCAGTCTATGCATAGTCCTTGGTTGGTGCTTCAGTCTCCACAGGCCCCTCTGGTCCCAAGTTAGTTGGCACTGTTGATCTTCTTATGGAGCTCTTATCACCTCTAAGTCCTATTATTTTTACCCAAACTTTTCTACTAGACTCCCTATGCTTTTCCCAATGTGTGGCTGTGAGTCTCAGCACCTGTTTCGATCTGCTGCTGGATGGAGCCTCTCAGAGGACAGCTATGCTAGACTCCCATGGAGAAGCAGAGCAGAATATCATTAATAGTGTTAGGGGTTGGCTCTCTCCCATGGGTGAGTCTTGGTTTGGGCCAGGGATTGGTTGGATATTCCTTCAATCTCTGCTCTATCTGTTCTATCTTTTTTTAAAAAAGATTTGTTTACTTAATGTATATGATTGCTTTATCTGTAAGTATTCCTGTGTGTCAGAAGACAGCATTGGATCCCAGTATGGATGATTGTGAACCACCATGTGGTTGCTGGGAATTGAACTCAGCACCTCTGGAAGAACAAACTGTGCTCTTAACCAATCGCTACAGTCCTTATATGTTGTATCTTTGTCCCTTCATGTCTTGTAAAGGGCCAGGAATGTTTCTTTGATGATAAGAATTGAGTCCTCTCCAGAAAGCCTCAGTTTCCTTGGATTCCTTGCATGTAACTTAGCAAATTTCAGGGGTGGGGCACCCAGCTTGGAGCCTCAGAGGAAATACTTCTTGAACAAGTAGTATATCTGTCATGGCATGGTCTCTCAGCCATGAGTTCCTTCTATTTATGCTTCAATTCCGGCTGAGGAGACTTCCCTATGCTGATCTGATACCATCTCTCTCACAATTTTCAGATAAAAGTCTGTGTAAAGCAGTTCTGGTACCCTGATACTTCTGTGGTATAGCAGCCAGAAATTTTCAGGTCAGGTATTCCTTCTAGTGTGAGAACACACTTCGCCCCTCCTTCTGTTTCCTTATTTGATGCCTTGCAAGGTCCAGGACGCAATCTTCTAGCAATAAAACTTGGGCTCTCTCATAGGAAATGTCACCTCACTAAGACTCCTGTAATGGAAGTTTGGGTCTCTTTTGAAACTAAACAGGCTTTTAATCTCCATTGTGGGATATGGAGCTGTTTTTAGTTTGTCCGCAGCTGACAATTGCCTTGTGAAGGTCAGAGAGGGGTGTGGTCTTTGCCAGCTGCAATTAGTAAAACTCTGAGGACTCCAAGAGGGTATAAATATCAGAGCCCAGAAAGAGGAGGTCACTTCGAGGAGACTGTTGGAGAAGAAAGAAGGCTCCTGCTTCATTTGCTGTTTGCTGGGCTGCTGGATATCCTGAGATTGGTATTTCCCAAAGAACCTGACAATCCTAACTAGCCAGAAGTAGCTAAAGAGAACTCTGCCTCTTGCCTCACTAACGTTCTCTCAACCTAGTGTTGTGGTGTTGGTAGAGGAAGGTAGAGGTATAAGATAACCCAAATGAATATGATTAAAAAAATAGTGTCAACAGACTCCCACCATGAAAGTCAGAATATGCAGTATTGAAGATCTCTGCCTGAATCCTTCCAAGAATGATTACTAGGAAAGGGCACATCTGGCAATTATCCCCTTCTGTGCAGAACAGAAAATAGCTTTCTGGACTGCTTCTCTTCCTGGATCTAAAAGCATTGGACTCTTTGAATAACCAGTGTGTTTAACTTATATTAATCATAAGAATATAGGTAAGGGTTTATCTGCAAGATTGTGGGCAACATATGGATGAATAATAACACTAAAGAAAAAAGTCTGTCTCCCCAGCAACAACTACCCAATTCTATATCCTTGTAGAGGGACCAGCCCCACACACCTCTTTCACTTACAAATTGTGTTATAAGCTACTGTGAGCCTCCCTCCTCTCCATTACAGAATATTACTAGATCCAACGTTGTGAGGGTCTCATCCCCTTAATCCCAGCTGCCCTGATTTCAAGAGAGAGGATAAGGCTTATGTCATGCTAGAAGGACAGAGCTCTGCAACACTCTAACCTTCCATGTGGTAAGAATAATGTTGGGGATTAAGAGCATTGAGAACATGCAGCCATTGGAAGAGATGCATTCTGGTTCATTAAAACTAGAAATATTTTCTAATTTCACTCTTCTGGTATTTAGTCTTCTATTAATTTCCCCATTGGCTGAACCAACATGGTTACAAAATACTGGCTAGTACCGAAATTGATACAGTCAAGATGAATGTATTACCTGGCAAAGCAGTAGATGACAAGAGATGGCTCGAAGGGCAAATAATTTCCAAGGAAAGTATACACATGTTTATATATTCAGTGTAAAATTCACATCTAAATTGATGTACACATGTGTTTAATAATCTACTTTCTTCCCTTCTCAATTTAGGCTGCTTCATGTGCCAATTCTCTTGAGCTTCCACACCCCTCTTGTGCTCTTCCTGTGAGGATGTTGTAGGCATAAGGTTATTGTGCAGTTTAAATGCCAATTTCTCTATCCCCCATGTCTGGTTGCAAACTTTGTTCTGAAATTTTACTGTCTAACTTTTGTGTAAATGCTGATTTCCAATTGTCTCCCTGATATGTCAATAAAGCAGCTTACAGCTCATCAATGAACAGGGGAAAGAATAGAGCTGGACATTGTGCCTGCCAGGGGAGGAGTCAGGAAGCAAAGTAGGGAATTCATCTACAGGTACAGGTGAAAGATCATGAGGAAGGAGCTGCAGCCTAGGTAAGCTACAAAGTGCAAGAATTGCTGGGATGTTTTCGGGAGGTAAGTAGCATAGAGAGTTAAGAACAGACTTAAACTGTTCAGACTGTGTTATAAAGCCTTGTATTATAAAAGAGTCTCAATTATTTGTGCGATAGCCAGATTATGAAATAAGCTAAGAGAAACAAACACTGCTTTATATAAATAACATCAACAGGACACCATTAATTTCCAAGCTATCAGTGAGAATTTACCTATTCAGCTGCTCAATTTAACTATGAGCTCCATGGATGCAAAGACCATGGTGCATCTCCCACTCCCACGGTAGCCACAGTGTCTGCATAGTACTTGTCACTATGTCAATATTTGGTGGTTAAAGCACTTGTCTTTTGCTGCCTTTGAATTGGTAAAGAAATGGCATAACCATTTTAACTGTATTTTTCTGAAGTCAAAAGCCACATAAAAGATATTTCAGTGTTATAAATATATAAACTAATTATAGAAACCACTTCCATGAAGTCATGTAATATTTTACTAGTAGTAATTAGCATCAGCTATTATCTGACCAAGAAATGCCATTTTTTCACCATATTTACCTGGCAGTATATAGGAACATAACTTTACAAACCTATTAAAGCTGTGAGGTGAAGGACTTATAGGAAGAAAATGTTGATAGCCTGAAGGAAAAAAAAACCCTCATATTTAGTTTTCTTGTTTCCCATAAATTACTTGAGTAACAAAAATTTTCAAGTGTGAATACAAAATAAAACTATAAATCTCAAAGACTGACAGTCTATTTCATCAAGTGTTTAATAGAAATATACACACAACCACCCAGTCTAAGTGTCCTTAGACTTCAGTATTGCACATCTATCTCGCTGGAAACAAATTCTTTTGATAGGGTCAGTTCCTAACATCAAGTCTAAAGTACAGGAAAGGACTCAGAGAAGCATCTCTTCTTGTCACCTGCTCCACCTTAGACATGCTACATGTTAGAAATTCTTTATAAAGTATAAAATTTGCCCCATGTAACTATTTTCTTATCAGTTCTATTTCTACTTCATAGCACCACAATAAGATCTATGCAACTATTTGACAATCCTTTATTTTTAAATAATAATATTAATATTACTTACAGGTATGTATATCACTAATGTGCAGGTATCCATAGAGGCCAAAAGAGGTCCGTGAATCCCCTGAAGCTGGAGATGCAGGCAGTTGTGAGAGGTCTGGCTTGTGGGCTGGGAACAAAATCTAGGTCGCTGGAAGGGTAGCAGGTTTTCTTAACCACTGAGATATCCCTCCAGCACCCAAATCATACTTATTTGCGTATATGGCAATGCACACACATGTTAAAGCATGCTTGCAGAAACAAGCGGAGAGGCTGTGTGCGTCAGTTCTCTCCCTCTACAAAATGAACCCCAGGGATCAATCTCAGATGAATAGGCTTGGTAGCAAGTGCCTTTACCCACTGAGCCATTTCATAAGTCACAACCCTTGATTTATGAAAGTAACCTACTATCCTCAAAAAATTCTCAACCAAAATAAACATAAGAGTTTCAAAAGTTTCCTAAAAATCAGTTTCTAAAGCTTTGATGTCCATTATATTAGTCACTTGCCTCATTTACATTAAAGTTAAATATTCTCCTTCTTGGTTATATTAGCGTTATTTGATGTGTCAAAAGCCACTGGTAGTGAATACTTCATTATCACAAAAAGTGCTCTTGGACAGTAATAGCCAGGATCTTTTTTCATTATGATTATCTTCCCCATAGAGACAATGTTTATTTGAAAATTTTTTGAAATGATTATATCAGGTATATTTCACGCAGAGAAGAAAAAGCACACAAGTCTTCATTTGAGAACCATAGTGTTTCTTGTGCAACACGATCATCTATAAACTGGATTCCTGATTCTAGTCCTGGGATCTCTGTTTTGTAATGTTGCAACAAAATCCAAAACCACAGATTCTATAGTCTGGAATATTCTAAAAACTTTCCAATACATATTACATATTACTATAATATCTATTCTCTCGCCCTTCCTATTCCTCCTTCCCTTCACCCCTCTCTTTTTTATTAGACAGTGATTTACTGAAACAATCAGATTCTATTCTGACATTCAGGGCAGTGAGTTAAATATTTGTGAAAATGCTTCAGCATTAGGCTCTGGGGACATCTAGACATATCAATCTCTTTGTTTTCCAGAAATTGCCTCCATCCGTGACCCACAGCTGCTGACACTACTACTGCCCCTAATATGGATCCAGGTTCTAGCCACTGGGGTCTCATGTGACCCATAAGCCCTGCACTTGTATGTGCTGTGGATGGCCACACCAGCTACTCGGCATTCACACTCACTCAGTGCCTAACACATTTCCCCTGTTTATGTGCATGCTTCATTGTTCCATCAGACTCCACCCATAGAAAACAGTCTCAGAGAAAGAATTTCAATTTGGCGAGTATTAAGCATTAAACCAAAAACAGGGACCTTTTAAAGGTAGGGCCACATATATCTATAAAGGTTAAGTTTATATCTAGTCCTATAATAATTTAAATATTCAGCATCTCAGTAAATGAGTGGCATGTGAGAAAACTAATTGTGAAAACAAGGGTGTCGTCAGAATATCAAAGGAGGTGGTTGTAGTTGGAAAGAAAGAGTAGATGTATTAACAGTGTTTTCAGTTTTAACAGTTGGGCATTTTAAGAATAGGTAATAAAAACCCCAAGTCTAATCTCATATAAAAAAGGAGAAATTAATGGCTGATTCAACCAAACAAAGGATGTGTGTGGACTCAGAAGAGTTGGAACCAAACTTCAAATACCAGTTGGTTACTCACTGTAATGTTCTCATTCTAAGATCTGTCCCATGCTCTCCTGATCTCTCGGCCACACATCTCCATCTCTCTCCCTCCTACACTAGAGATCAAGAAACCTTTGCTGACCTCCTGGACTATCTTGTTTTGACTAAGAAGAGTTTCTTCTCAAGGAGATAGAAATAATGAATAAACAATAAATAATAAACAAATAAAGTGATATAAACCATAGACTTAATTTTTAAGGAGACATCAGAATCTTGTCAACATTTTGGAAATATAGATGAATGTTGCAAGAACCTTATGTGTTTTGAATGGAATAAAGTTTTTCTTTCCATAGGACAGACAGTCTTTTGCAATGAGGAGGATGTATGTAAAAAGTTACCCACAGAGCCAAAAGGCAGGTTTTACTTATGTTCTTGGGGGCTTCCCACTCCTTTGTACATCTCCATCAAAGTCCAAATTCCAGAATCTATTACTCCCCCGCCATTGGCCCCAAAACAAGCAATAAGCAATAGGGATCTCCACTCAGGAAATGCACATATGCTACACTATACAGGTAACTTTGGGTAAACTGGGAGCCAAGATGTTTTTCTATCTTCTTCTTTTATAGTACTGGGCATTTAACCCTTAGCCTTGAGCTTGTGCATCACTGAGTTGCATCTCCAGCTCTCAAGATTTTTGTGGTGAGCGAACACAGACAAGAAGCCATGCATAGATGGCTAAACAGTATTTTCTTTGCCCATTAGAGATAGAATGTCCACCAAAAACCACTACTCCTCTCCAGGGAATTAAGAGATTTGGCTTCCTGGGGCTGGAGAGCTGGCTCAGAGGTTAAGAGCACTGCATGCTCTTCCAAAGGTCCTGAGTTCAATTCCCAACAACCACATGGTGGCTCACAACCATCTATAATGAGATCTGGTGCACACCTGATGTGCAGGTGTACATGCAAGCAAAACACTGTATATTTAATAAGTAAATAAATCTTCTTTTAAAAAGAGATTTGGCTTCCTATATATGTTCTCTGGTCTTTCTCATGTGCCACTTGTGCAGAAGGCTTTAGTTTTTCAGCCATCTAAGGAAGCCCACTCATTTGCGTATTTGCTCAGTGGCCTGCTTCAAAGAATGGTATCTTTAAATAAAAAATGCTTAATTCATAAAAGTGTAGAAAAATCAGTGCAAAAAAGTTCTCTTTCTCCTGTTATTAAACATAGATTCTTTTCTCATATGATATGTCCTCATAACAATTTCCCCACCCTCAATTCTTGCCAGTTCTTCCACACTTCCCCTTCCCTCTGGATGTACTTCCTTTCTATCTTCACTTAAAAAACAACAGGTACCTAAGAGGTAACAGGCAAACACGACAAAATAAAACATTGGACAAAAACTATCCTATGAAAGTTGAACTTAGCAACCCAGTAGGAGAAAAAGTGTCCCAAGAGTCAGAGACCCACTTGTTTTCAGCCATGTGTCCCATGAAAATATTAATCTAATAGCTATAACAGATATGCAGAGCACCTAGTGCAGACCCTTGTAAGTCCTGTGCTTGTTGCATCAGTCTCTGTGAGCCCTTGTCTTGCTTAGTTGATTAAGAGGGCCTTTTTCTCCTGGTGTCCTCCATGCTGCTTCTTCCACAGGGCTTACCTGAATACTGAGCGAGGGGCAAATAATACGTCTTAATAAAACTGGAATAATGCTTGTCAATTTCAGTCTCTCATTTATTCCTTCTCCAACTGCTCACATCTCATTTTTGTAAAATAATTTGAGAGTGTGTTAAAGGGGTTCAGTGGATATGACCAGGCATCAAATCGTTTTCCAATGAACTATTGGATCAGACAGATTCCTGATACAGGGAGGGACATCCAGAAGCCTTCTGTGAGGACTTGGAGCTGCTCTATGTCAGGGAGTTAAAGTGGGGTTGTTCCACTTGAAGCAGGATATAGCCTTCAAAAGTGGTTATGGTACTCTAAGGAGGCCAGTTTCAACTTAGGCCTGAGGGATAGAGGCTTAGGGGAAGGATGCTGTCATTTAAAAAAATGCCGGGGTGAAACAAAATGGTAGTACCGGGATGAAGTACATCTCTTAACTTCTGGGACTGGGTTAGAAGACCCCAATAAAACTCACCAATGAATTGCAAATTGTTTTTTGGCTTTTTTCTTTTAATGTTAGCTTCTTTCCTCAATTAGGTTTCCAGTACCTTTTTGCTTAAGGGCTATGTTTTATGTTGCCAAAACCACTGCTGAAAAAGGCAATGAACTGTGAGAGCAGGAACAGCATAGGCCTTGGTGAACTCAGACGAAGAATTAATTCTCAGACTTGTCATTTCCTAGCCATGTGATCTCGGGCAAACTGCCATATGCTATGTGTCTCAGAGCTCTTGTTTGTAAAATGGATTTAAGCCATCTTGTAGAATTTGGGTGTGTATGGAATACACACGAACGACGAGGCATATCTGTGTTGTGAACACTGTATTTTTAACAAATGTCAACAGTTTATGTGATTTTTCAAAGAAAACTATTAATCCTTATTAATCAAATATGTATTATTTAAACTTATTTATGAGATAATTTCCCCAAGCTATATACTGTTCCTAGGACTTTTGTTCTGTAAATTTTACCTTTCATTCAATTAATTATTTTAATTCATTTAACTACAACTAATTATTTAATCCTTGCTTAGAGCTGACCACATAAAAAGTCAAGATAACCTTATTATAAATGACCTTACAGCAGAGTGGTTTCTCCTAGACGAGGGGAAAGACTGCAACCTAGATAATTCTAGCTACCAAATCAAGGCGATGTAATCAGATTTCCCAAAAATGCTTGCAGGTGCTGCGTACATAACACTTGGGCAACACTATGTTTAATTGCACTGGGACAAGAGTTCAAGTCATCGTCTATAACTGCTCCCACCCCCAGTAGAGATTCATTTCTTATTTAGCCATGGTTCAAAAAGAAGTTCTCTGAGCATGTTCCATTCCAAGAGTCCCCCTCTCATCTATCAGCCCCATTGTCCGAGAATCTGGCTCCCACCATTAGCTACCGCAACAGGTAACAGGTAACAGGTTAGTACTCACAGAAGGATCTGTTGTTTTCCAAAGCCCCCAAAATGCCTTGGCCCAGAGCATTTATACATGACAATGCCATTTGGAATCCTATCTCCTCAGTCCTTTTACTTAACTCTGTTTTTCACACTGCTTCATCATACTCCTCACTGAAATTTTAATTTCTACTACTAGCAAAATACCTTTCAAAAAACAGACACTGGGGGGTTGGGGACTTAGCTCAGTGGTAGAGCACTTGCCTAGCAAGTGCAAGGCCCTGGGTTCGGTCCTCAGCTCTGGAAAAAAAAAACAGACACTGGCTTGGGAAACGAGGCAGTGCACTTTATTACGCTTTAATTTCTCATACATTCACGACTAAACCAAGTAAGTAAGGTGCATATCTTTAGTGTTACAAAACAGACTAACAGGATACAGGGATATCAGTATTAACCATGTTTTTACATCTTTCTCACATTTACTGGTCCTATTTTACTACTGGAATATTTCACATTTCTAGGGAAAATTCAGCTGCAATGCTATTGGCTCTTCCTCTAGGTCTCCAACCTGGAAATGTTCTCAATTTGCTTTTCACAACAGCAAAATTCTTATTCTGAAATCCAACAAGCAGCAACAAATGTGTGAGCAATACAGTCAACAAATCTAGACCCTGAAGCTAAAAAAAACCTTCTAAAGAGAAACATCTGAAACAGTACAAAAAAAAAAAAAGAGAAACTAAGATCTCTTCTGCTTTAAGACTTGTTTGCAATATTCAAGCATGGTATGAAGAAACAGCTTGAATTTATTCAGGGTGGGAGACGTTGCTGGCCTCATCCCCAGAACCTGAATTGTCTGGGGCAGTGGGAGTGGCTATGGCTACAGAGGAGGCAAGCCTAGCCAGCGCTCTTTCCTCTTCATCTTTCAGAGCTTCCCTATACAAAGCTGTGAAGGAAGTGGGGTTACTCCCCGCAACCTTGGAGAAAAACTGCAGGACTTTCATCTTGCTTGTTTCAGCATGGGCTCTCGGGCCCCACAGGAACTCATAGCACGGAGGATCACTGTGGGGTACCAACTGGTATACCAGGTAATTCTCTAAAACCAGTTCCTCAGTGATGAACTTTCTGGGATTCTCGCACATAAAATCAGGCTTGTCAGGATGCACACCAACCTTATCCAGCACCTCCCAGATCTTCTTCTCAGGGGCACGGTTACCCTCCATGAAGATCACACCAAGGACGAACGCCAGCAGGCCTGTCTTGGGTATGCCTTCGTCATTGCTCAACCGCCCATCATAGCTGAGGTCAAGGATTTTCAGAAGCACGTAGGAGTGCGTGAAAGCATCCACTTCTTTTACTTCAATGCCAAAGACCACTTCCATGCATTCACAGGCACGGGTGAAGACCATTGTATAGTGGTCCTGGTACTCTCTGACAACATTCTGGAGAATTTCTGCTTCAGTGACGGGCTCATTTACCACGTACTTGAAACTCAGAAACTTTACCAACTCCTTCACCTTCTTCCACAGCGTACGGTTTAACAAAATCTTGGAGTCCACGTAGGCCTTTGAGGTGCTTTGATCTTCCTGACGAGAATCTTGGCTTGCTTTGCTTGATGAACTGGCTTGGTTGGAAGCAGAGGAAGAACAGGCTTCCTGGGAATCCCCAGCAGCAGGTACCTCCTCTGGGGTGGCCACTTCCTTAGCTGCAGCAACCTCCTCCTCCTGCTGGCCCTCAAGGCCTTGCTCATCCTTCTGCCTGTGGGACATTATAATTTGTTTCCCAAATAACTGGCAGGAAAACGTTGACAGTGGCCTGAGGGTGAGAGAAAGAATGTGAAGATTTTGTCAGCTGTTAACACTGACAAAGGCTTTTTCAAAATTGATCTTAGGTAGCTATCACAGGTCTCATGGGCCTGCATCCTATGTACTCTCTTCCGCTCTGTGGCCTCTGTAGAAGACTCACTTCAATGACCAGGCCCTTCATTCCTGGAGCCTCCGTATGAGCAACTCACGGGAAGGCCTTACGTTATAGACCAAGCACGGACTTGGGTCCTAGTTTCAGGGCTGAATGCTGTATACAGATGAACTTTTAGGGGTTCATACAGTTATGAAATGGATAGACCTTCTTAATATCAGTAACCATGGACTAGGCTTCATCGATTCTTATGAAAGGGACCATCCCTCTAGCCTCTAATTTATTCTGGCAAGGTGTAAAACACCTACCTCTCTTTAATAAACTAATTTTAGTCTTTTGGTACTACAGGGGGAAATAATAGCAAAACAAACCAGTAAACTGGAAAGTAAGGTCTCTCAGGGCAGGGGCGCCAAATCTCTATGAGCACAGGGATCCCATCTATTTTTATTCAAGGTCCTCACAGTGGCTAACATAAATTAAGTCTCCTTCCTTGGTTGATCAGGTATACCAAACCTCTGCTGACTTAGGACACTGCTTTGCCCTCCTAAGACCAATAAGGCAAAGGTAGAAAGGTGACTCCAGCTCAGTATCATTTAGACCTTGGCAACAGCAGCCACATAATCCATCATGCATGTGAATTAGAGGCCCATCGGTCCGCCTACAGAGTCCTTCCTTCTGTCAACCTAAGTCTTGCCATACCATATTCCTCCCATGTAAAAACTAACACAAAATACTCAATATATTGAGAAAAATCCCCACCTTTGTCAAGTCTCCAAAAATCCTAGAAATGAGAGGATTCTCATATCTGTCTGGGACCTTCTTGGACTAATAATAGGAGAAAAGTAGTTCTATATTTTATTTTGTTTTACTGAAAACAGTTATTTCCATGCAATATGTTCTGATCACAGCTTCCCCTCTGGCATCTCCTCCCAGATCTTCCTAATTTCACCACCCTCTAATATCAAGATTTATTTTGTTCTCTCTTAAGAAAACTAGAAGGGTTCCAGGATAGCCAAGGCTACACTGAGAAACCCTCTCTCAAAAAACCAAAACCAACTAACCAACCAACCAAACAAACCAAAAAGACAGAAAAAAGAAAGGCTGGAGAGATAACTCAGCTGTTAAGAGCACTGACTGCTCTTCCAAAGGACCCAAGTTCAATTCCCAGCACCCACATGGCAGCTTACAACTGTCTGTACAAATCCAGTTTCAGGAGTGCTGGTACCCTAGCCCAGACATGCAAGCAGAATACCAATGCATATAAAAAAATAAGTAAGTCTTTACAAAAGAAAAAGGGACAAATAAAAAAGACAAACAAGGATAAAACAAAATTAACAAACTAACAAAACCAAAAAAAAAAAAACCCTAAGAGAATAAGAAATGTATAGACATGCATGCAGGAGCACACCATGTGAGTGAATACATACATATGTATGAATGAGTATGTGTAAGAATGTATGTACACATGCATATGCATGAATGTGCATGCTCATAGGCATGCATACAGTTGCATGGACAATGCACACAAGTTAACCACTAAAAACTAAAAATTCTCCTTGGCAGTGGTGGTGCATGTCTTAAATCCCATCTCTCACTCAGCTGGCAGAATCTGCTGGTGAATCTCTGAGTTCTGAGGCCAGCCTGGCCAACAGAGTGAGTTCCAGGAAAGCCAGAGACACACAGAAAACCCCTGTCTAAAAAACAAAAAACAAAACAAAAAACAAAAACACTAAATTGAAACCATAATGTGCAAGCAAAAAGCCTGTACTGGGAGAAAACAAATGAACAAAGCATTACAAGACAAAAAAATCTCCAACAATACTACTGGGTATGCTTTGTGTTGGCTATCTACTGCCAAGTATGGGGCCTGCCTTTAAGTGTGGTTTGGATACCAAGGGAAACTCCAGGGAAGAAACTAATTTTTCCTTTGCAAGAAGTAGTTGACTATCAGAGGGAGAACACAAACCTATTTATAAAACATTGACTCAAAACTTACCGTACCTACAAGCAATGCAGGGATAAAGACAGAGCAGATAGATCAGAGATTGAGGGAATGTCCAACCAATACCTGGCCCAACCCAAGACCCACCCATAGAAAAGAGCCAATCCCTGATACTATTAATGGTATTCTGCTCTGCTTGCAGGCAGGAGCTTTTCAGATTCGTCCTCTGAGATATTCACCCAGCAGTGGTTAGAAATAGATGCTGAGACTCACAGCCAAACATTGAGGAAAGCATGGTAGTCTAGTAGAAAAGAGGGTGTGTGTGCATGTGTGTGTGTAGGGGGTGGAATTAAAAGGACCAAGAGGTGACAGGAGCTCCATAAGAAGACGTACAGGGCAACTAACTAGGGACCAGAGGGGCTTGCTGAGACTGAAGCGCCAACCAAGGACCATGCATGGGTTGGACCTAGGCCTCCTACACAGATGTAGCCCATGGTCAGCTCAGGCTTCATGTGGGTCCTCTAGTAAGCTGACATGGACTCTGTTGCCTGTGTTTTTATCACTGCCTTGCCAGGCCACAGGGAAAGAGGACATGCTCAGTCTTCATGTGACTTGATGGGCTAGGCTGGTGGGTAGGGAGGCTCCCCTTTTCTGAGCAATGTGGGGGGATAGGGGAGGGTGTGCTGGAGGGAGGGGAGGGAGGGAGTGGAGAGAGAGGGAGTATGAGAGGGAGTGGTGGAGGGAGGGGAGAGAAGGAGTGGGGAGAGAGGGAGGATAGAAGGGAGTGGTGGAGAGAGAGGGAGGGAGGGAGTGGAGAGAAGGGGAATGGAAGGAAGTGGTGGAGGGAAGGGGAGGGAGTGGTGGAGGGAGGGGCGGGGGGGAGTGGGGAGAGAGGAAGGATGGGAGGGAGTGGTGGAGGGAGGGGCGGGAGGGAGTGGTGGAGGGAGGGGGAGAGGAGGGAGTGGTGGAGGGAGGGGCGGGGGGGGGAGTGGGGAGAGAGGAAGGATGGGAAGGAGTGATAGAGGGTGGGGGAGGGAGGTAGTGGGAAAAGAGGGACGATAGGAGGGAGTAATGGAGGGAGGAGAGGAGGGAGGGGCAGGAGGGAGTAGGGAGAGAAGGAGGATGGGAGGGAGTGGTTGAGGGAAGGGGGAAAGGAGGGAGTGGCAGAGGGAGGGGGAGAGGAGGGAGGGGCTGGAGAGAGAGGGGAGGGGGAAGGGGGAAAGGAACAGAAAGGGGCAGGGGGAAAGGGAAGGTGGGCCTGGCAAGAGAGGAGGGAAGAGGGGGCTACAACTGGGATGTAAAGTGAGTAAGTAAGTTAATAAAAGAAGTAGTTAACTGCAGACAAACTTCTTATGCATGGGAGCTCTGGCGCTTACTTTCTCATCTCGGCAGCGGCCCCCTTTGATTTGGATTTGTGCACGCCCTATATGCCTTCAATGAGGCACTGACATGGATATCTAGCAACCGGAGGACCATGACGCTGCGGTTTCTGAGGGCTTGCCACAGAGATGCGTTTTGAGAAGCTACGTTCTATCTGGAAGCGGTCCCTGAGACGCTACAACACTGTTTCATTTTGATGTAGGTCCAGCCTTGTGTGGAATACTTCCCTCCCTTTATGGACCCGGATAAAACCTCACCAGAGAAATTGCTCCTTAATTCCAAAATGGAAGCTGCCATAAACCAGATTACCACATCAGGCCTTTCCCACCAGGGCTGTCAGTATAAGCATGGTAAGGGGCAGAAAAGGCCTTTCTAATTGTTTGGAAAAGTTTATACCTCGAAAGTACCTATAACTTTTCCTATATCCTCACCTTCAAGCACCTCAGGGCCGGGCCGGCAATTCCTCTGCTGGCTGAAGGACGAAGACGCGCTCTCGCTCCGAGTCCGCGCTCTTCACCTTCTTCAGATAGCCAAACCGGAAGCCAGTGTACGTCACGTCCACTAACTGTTACCGGAAGCTGTGGAGCAAAACCGTCCGCCTCACAGAAGCTGTGGAGCAAAACAGTCCGCCTCACATCCGGTCTTACTTCGGGTAGGATAGGTTATGGAACTAGATAAGGGCCAATGATAGAGGAAAAAGAGGGTTAGGTTTTTATTGTTGTTATTGTTGGGTTTTTTTTTTTTCCGAGACAGAGTCTCTCTGTGTATCCTTGGCTGTCCTCGATCACAGCAATCCACCTGCCTTTGCCTCCTGAGTGCTGGGATTGAGAAAGCGTGATGACACATGCGTTTAATCCCAGCACCCGGGAGGCAGAGGCAGGCGGATTGCTGTGAGTACGAGGCCAGACTGGTTTACAAAGCGAGTCTAGGACCGCCAAGACTAACACAGAGAGACCCTGTCTCGGAAAACAAAACAAAACAAAACAAAAACAAACAAGCAAACAAAAAAAGGAAGTGGAGTGGAGAGTACAGAACAAATGATGATGATGTGATTGTGCAAAGGGAAATACCAGAGGAGAAGCCTATAAGCAGAGAGGTGGGGCAAGGGAGTCTTAAACATAAAATATGAAAGCACGGCGGGGGGGGGGGCGGGGGGCGGGGCAGACACAGGTGGATCACTACGCGTTCGAAGTCTACAAAACAAGTTCAGGACAGCCAAGGCTACACAGAGAAACCTTGTCTAGAAAAACCAAAACCAAAAAAGAAACAAAGGATACTAAAGGAACCACATTACTTTGTATCTTTAATTTTTTTAAGGTAGCAATTTTATAAATCAAAACTGTTAACTATCTCCTTAAAGCAGGCCTTTACTCTTTCATTAATATGCCATTATTAATAAAAATAGTGACCATTTTCACAGAAATATTTTTAAATTTATTTTTAATTTATGTATTCACTTTATATCCAAATCGCAGCCTCCGTCCTCTCCTCCCGGTCCTTACCCCCACCCATTTTCCCCTATGCCCCTCCCTTTGTCCTGTCCTCAGCAAAGAGAAGCCCCTGCCACCAGCAACCCACCCCAACACATCAAGTCGCATCAGGACTGAGCTCCTAGTCTACTGACACCAGGCAGGGAAGCCCCATCAGGGGGAAATGATCGAAAGCAGGCAACACAGTCCATGTTATAGATAGCACCTGCTCAACTTATACCCTTTATTCTTAGCTCAGTGTTCTCAATTTCTGGAACAGGTTATCTACTTGACTTCCGGAGACCACACCCTTCAGGACAATATCTTCACTACACCATTGTCACCAGTATGGGACTGAGGGGCATCCCTTATTTCATAAGTTTATTAGAGATTGAGAAATAGCTATATAGGTTTCTGTGGGATTTTGCTATCATTCAGGTCAGAAGCTCAACATATTTGTATTTTTCTTCATATGCCTTGTATTCCTTGCCTTTATAAAAAGTCTTCTATTTCCCTGAAACACTTTCCGTAGAACTATGGAGGTTGCTGACAGAAATGCCTGCCACAGAAAGCCCTGACTCGGCCTTTAGAGGGAAAACGGTGATTTTTCTAAGACATCCCCACTCAAGGAACTCTGTGAGACCCCCTCTCAAGAAATTCTCTTACCTTGATTTATAGTCCAGAGAGCCTCTCTGTGTGGACCGAGTACTGCCTTTGTTAGCCAAAGACTCTCACTTCCCTGAGAGCCTGTAAACTCTTCCAGATGACATCAAGGTCCACAGTGGCTGATTTTTTTTTTTTTTTTTTTTTTTAGTATTTGGCATCCTGGTACTAATGTCAATGCTAGCCTTTATTCACATTTTTCTTTGTTGGCAGTGTCTAGAAAAGTAGTTGATTGTTGTGTAGTGATATGTTTTGCAATAATGTAGCTGAACTCTTGAAAAATGTGCATTTGTGTGCCCTTGGTTTCTATGTAGATAAACTTTTCTGCAATTAATATCAGAATTGGTTGTTTCTAACGCAAACTTTTTTTTTCTTTTTACATTTTCTTGCTTTACGAGGTAAGCATTCTGCTATAACACTTAATAACTTGGTAGATAGTTCCTTTCTTAACTGCCAGGTTCTAGTAGATTCACAACCATAAATAAAGGGTTGAGATAGCATAAGTTAATTTGTCAATAATCATATGTAATAATACTATATTTCAGGGATGTGTGTGAGGTGGTGTGCTTTCCTCCCTCCCTACCTCTCTCCTTCCTTCTTTCCCTCCCTAGCTCCTTCCCTGCTTCCCTCTCTATTTGTGCCTGTATATATGAGTGTGTTCATTAAATCCAAGATTTCTTTAGCTACACATTAGTATGACTGAATATTTTGTGGACTGGGAATTGAATTTAGGGCCTCATATTTATAAGGCAACCACCCTAGCAAGCTATATTCTTAGCACTAAATAGTTTATTACATGTGTTTATTGAATGTGGGTTTCCATGAGCACATGCACCACAATATACATGTAGAAATCAGTGAACAGCATGTGTGAGTCCTCTTCTTCCACCACATGGGTCCTGGGATAAAACAGATCCTCAGGCACAACAAAAAGTGTCCTTATCCATTGATCTATCTCATTGATTCTTTGTTTTATGCCACAGCAGAGTTAATAAAACATCAGGTAGAGTGTGTTACCTGTTGCATGACACCCATATGACTGGTGAGGGGCAAAGTCCTTAAGGAGTGTTTCTAGACTCTATACTTCTACGTACTATGTCAAATTGAATTATAATTTTATTATAATATGTTTATATAAAATAACATAACAGATAGAGAGTTTGCTCAGCCATAAAGAGTGCTTCCCAGGTAAGCATGAGAATTGAAGTGTGGATCCCAGCATCCACCAAACAAGTTATGTTTGTTCTTGTGAATGCCTATAACCCCAGCACTGAGGTAGCTGGAGGCTGGAGGATCCCTGAGGCTTGCTGTCTTCCATCCTAGGTAAAGTAAAAATGCTCCAATCTCTGCAAGAGCCCCTGCCTTTAAAGTATAAGGTGGAGAGTGATAGAGGACATCTGCTGACCTCCTTTGGCTTCTGTGCACACCCTCCCAACCACACACATGTGCATACTACACAGAAACTCTTGCATATATAAATGGCATGAAATTATAATGTTACTTGCTCATAATAAACTAACAGATGGTGTAGATTATACTTATTTTGAAGTTGTGAGGGAAATGCAATCCACTTGAATTCATAGTAAGTAGAAATATAAAACTAGTAACTACTTCATAGTGTCATCTTTATTTTCTCACACAACCATCCACAGACATTATGGATGAATAACTAAAATTCAACTGGCTATCTAAAGTAAAGAAATGACCAAAGACCAGTAGACTGCCTAGATATATATCATAATAAACTATTAAAGAGTTTATAATCAGAACTTGACACACAAAGCTTTTTTTACTTTAAGAAGATCCACACTGGAGTTTCCAAAATCAACATACAATCAATACTGGATTAACAGATCTCTGAGCCATATGATCCATTTGCTTGTAACTTCTGAGTGAAATAAAATCATAGGAATCATACAAGTTTTATTTTGATTACTTTTCCTTTGTAAGCAAAACAAGACTTTACAATAATTGGTAATTTCTATCAGGGTAGATGGTAGTATTTTTCAACTCTGACCTAATACTAATCCCATGAGATATGACAATGGATAATTTATGAATAAAGTGATCATATAATCAAATTAATTTAGGAAAAGCTGATGCTATGCTTCTCTTGACAGTGATTTTAAAAACCTTAAAATATAAATAGATATGAAAAGTTCTGAAAACAGATACATGATCAACTTATTTCACTCTTCTCAATGTATTTGACTACAAAAATTTTATTTTAGCATATTAATTTAATGTGTTATGGCCTCTCATGCCCATGATAACCATATATTAAATATAGATTTCTAAAAATTAATGTATCAGAAAAAGTCTTAGAAACCATAAGGGCTTTAGATACTATGTCACTTGTTTTTTTTTTTTTTATCATCACTGCATATGTAATCTCATTAACTAATGTCTTTGTCTTTCTGTTGCAATGATATCTATTTTACAACAATTCTTAACCAGTAAATGAAACAGCACACAACAAATGTCCCATATAGATCGTCAGCACTATATGCAGCTGTTCTTGCTTACTCACCATTAAAGTGTCTTGTCTTCATCAATCCTCTCTGAATGCTACAAAATTAAATCAAAAGACATGTAAGAATCCTCCTTTGCTCTACATTATGCTACAATTTTATTATATTTTCCCTCTGTGTGAGACTGCTCTGGGCATGAGTCTGCTCATAATTGCCATATTATGAGACTAATTTCAGACAATTTGAGACAGTTTCTCATTTTGTATCAAATACACTTATAATAAGTTCCAAGTCACAGAAATATTAAGATAAAGACCATCCTATGTGTACTTTATTATTGTTGGCTTTAGAAGAAAAAGAGTAAAGCATGCAGATGAACGATACTCTGTAATAAGTGATAAGCTGAAATATAAAACGGTGTAACTATATCTTAGGAAAGGGGAATATAATTCTGCTTGAAAATGTGACAACACTTTGAAGACATGCTAGCTCTTAGGGTAAGAGTATGTGCAAGGGTAATTAGACGATGGTCATTAACTGCAGATCATTCTTTTATTAAAATATGTGTTCAGCTTTTATTTTTCTGTATGGATGAGTGTTTTGCCTGCATGCATGTCTGTGAATCATGTGCATGTCTGGTGTCTGCAGAGGTCAGAAGGAGACAGTAGATCCCACAGAACTGCAGTTACAGATGGTTGTAAACCACCAAGTAGGCGGTGGGAGCTGAACTCTAGTTCTATACATTAAGCGCAATTGCTTTTAAAGGCTGAGCCATCTATCAAGCACCCCACAAAATCAGAAGGAGGAGCTCAGCTTTAAGTGCTCTGTATTAAATCATTCTTCTACAGACTTCTTTCATGGCCTATTCTCCTTAACTTTTGGTAACCTTATTTTTTGGTTAAAAAAAAAATCTCTTAAAGCTAGAACTTTTACACAGACTATTCTGCTCTCAAGACACAGAGATTCAAGAAAGTATGAGAAACTATTTCCTAATTTTCTTATGTAAAACTTAAAGTTATATATATTTAACAAAATAATGTCCTCAGTACACGGATGTACTGGAAGAAATCCCAAATTAGGTGTATTCAAAATTTAACTATCAAAAGCTTAGAGAAGCTTCTCAGCCTCCGTGAGGTCCCATTTATTGATTGTTTTTTCTCTTATTTTTTAAAAATATATTTTATTAATTTATTCATATTACATCTCAGTGGTTATCCCACCCCTTGTATCCTCCCATTCCTCTCTCCCTCCCACTTTTCCCTTACTCCCCTCCCCTATGACTGTGAATGAGGGGGACTTTCTCCCCATGTATATGCTCATAGAGTATCAAGTCTCTCCTTGGTAGCCTGCTATCCTTCCTCTGAGTGCCACCAGGCCTCCTTATCCAGGGGACGTGGTCAAATATGGGGCACCAGAGCTCATGTGAAAGTCAGACCCCACTCTCCACTCAACTGTGGAGAATATCCTGTCCATTTGCTAGATCTGGGTAGGGGTTCAAAGTTTACTGCACGTATTGTCCTTGGCTGGTGCCATAGTTTGAGCAGGACCCCTGGTCCCAGATCTGCCTATTATAATGTTCTTCTTGTAGGTTTCTAGGACCCTCTGGATCCTTCTATTTCCCCATTCTCCCATGCTTCTCTCACCCAGAGTCCCAATAGGATGTTCTCCCCTCTGTCCCACTTTCCCGGTAAGTGATGACTTTCATGGGACATGCCCCTTGGGCTAGTGTGCAGATATATGTGAATATATACCATTTGACTCTTTCTGCTTCTGTGTTAATTCACTCATTATGATCATTTCTAGTTCAGTCCATTTGTCCGCAATTTTTGGGAATTCCTTGTTTTTAATAGCTGAATAGTATTCCATAGTGTAAATGTACTACAGTTTCTTTATCCATTCATCTACTGAGGGACCCTTAGGCTGTTTCCAGGTTCTGGCTAATATGAATAATAGCTGCTATGAACATGGGTGAGCACCATTTATTGATTATTGATGCTAAGGCTTGGGCTGTTGATATTCTGTTCAGGAAGTTATTTCCTGTGCCAATATGTTCCACGATCTTACCCGCTTTTTCTTCTAACCAGTTTAGTGTCTCTGGTTTTATATTGAGGTATTTAATCCACTTGGACTTGAGTTTTGTGCATGGTGACAAATATGGGTCTAATTGCATTTTTCCACATGTAGCCATCCAGTTAGACCAGCACCATTTGTTGAAGATGCTATCCTTTTCCCATTGAATTGATTTGGCATCTTTGCCAAAAATCAAGTGACCATGTGTGTGTGGATTCATTTCTAGGTCTTCGATTCTATTCCACTGATCAACTAGCCTATTGCTGTGCCAGTACCATGCTGTTTTAATTACTGTTGCTCTATGGTACAGCTTGAGAGTAGGTATGGAGATTCCTCCGGAAGATCTTTTATTGTACAGGATTGTTTTAGCAGTTCTAGGATTTTTGTTTTTCCATATGAAGTTGAGAACTGATTTTTCAATATGTTTAAAAAATTGATCTTCTCCTCAAAAAGCTTTCCAAAAAATAACCCAATTATTGAAGACAGGCCTAGGAGTCCTGTAGACAGCCTTTATAGAAATGAAGATTTCTCAACACTGCTTCTAGGGCTTCAAGGTGATAAGAAAAGCTTTACATAAAATTTCATAAAATAGATAAAACTAAAAAGAAACTCTATGCTTGTAAGACATCTGATTCCATGTATATAGTAGGCAAGTTATATAATCAAGCTAAAACCTTGTCAATGAATGGGTAAATATAAGAATATGGTATACATTTGATCATCAAATTATGTCATTGCCAACAATATGGCTGGACTTGGAAGACATTGTGCTAAGTGAGAGCAGTCAGCCCAAGAACATACTCTAATTTATATACGAAATGTCAAACAGTCGAAGTCCTAAGGATAGTAAAATGAGATGATGCTAATCAAAAAATAGAGAGTTGCAATTATGCAGAAGGAATAAGTGGTATTTAAAGTGATGATTCCATTCATTATCTTGATATATTCATTAGTACTATATAAAACATTGCTATGTACTTCATAATTACATATAATTATAATTATCCAAAAAGGAAGAAATGTATAACATTGTAGCAATAAAGCGTATGTTTGAGGACCCTTGGCATTGCTATTCTATTCACAGTAGCCAGAAATTGGAAACAACCTATATGTCTCTCAAGAGAACAACATATAAAGAAAATGTGGTACATTTACACAATGGAATATTACTTAGCTCTTAAAACAATTGCCATGATGAAATTTGAAGGCAAATGAATGCAACCAAAAAAAGTAATCCTGACTGAGGTAACCCAGACCAAGGAAGATAAATATACATGTATTCACCTATAAATAGATATTATCTGTTAAATAAATGATAACCAAGCTACAATCCATAGGCCCAAAAAATATTAGGTAAAGAGGAGGGTCTATGTGGGCACATGTAGAAATAATATAAATTTTATGGGTGAACTGGGGAACAGGGGAAACTAGACCAGAGGATCATGAGGGGAGAAGAAGGGAATGTGTGGAGAGACATTTAGAATTTAGTGGCATTTGAGGGATGGTATGGAAAAATAATACAGTGGAAACTTCTTAAAATATATGAAGATAATCCAAATAAAGTCTCCAGATAATAGGGGAGATGGAGGAGAACCAACTAGCCATCTTTTGTCACTAAATGAAGCATATATATCCACCTGAGTTGTTGGCCAAAGGGATCTGATAGAAATCCCCAAACAACACAAGCTGTTGGGAAGAAAATAGGTGGTTCTCCACATACTGATGAAGAAAAAGAGCTATATATCTCAGATACCTAGGGTAAAATGAAATTTCTACTGGTCTTTAAAAAATATAGTGACAAAACGATTCCTAAAGGTAATTTGCTATACTTATAGATCAGTGCCTTATTCAGCAATCATACGATATGCTTCCTCCTGCAGCGGATGTGAATACATATAGGCATCCACTGTACAAAGTACACACAGAAAGAGACCTGAAAACATACAAGTCTCATCAAATTCCTCCCTGCAGAGCTCAAGGAACACAGCAGAAGAGGAGACAGAAAGAGTATAAGCGGCATAGGTGATGGAGGACACCAGGAGAACAAGGTCCTCTAAATCAACTGAGCAAAGTCCATATGAACTCACAGAGTCTAAAGCAGCGAACACAGGGCCTGCATGTGTCTGCATCAGGTTCTGTGTGTATGTATTATGCTTTTAAATTTATTCTTTTTATAGAAATTTTGCGTGTATGAACGAGTGGCTCTCTGATTCTTGGGGCTGTTTTCCTTCTGTTGGTGTTGCTTATCCAACTTTGATGTGATGGTTTTTGTACTCTCTTATATTTTATTTTGTTGTGGTTTGTTGTTATCTCTTAGAAGTATCTCCTCTTCTAATGAGAGACAGGTCCTGGGTGTTGGTTGCATCTTCCAACTACATTTGCCTCAACCAAATCTGAAGTTAGTCAAAGAGTAGTCACATAAAATCAGCAGTAAAGTCAATGAATATCTATTTGGAATTAGAATTTTTATCTAATGGCTGCATTTTAAATGGTTTTCTTTGCTTCCCAAGAATTGTCAGCATTTAGACACTGTATAGAATAAATTAATGTCATGAATCCTTTACCTGGAACATAAAGAGAAATAATATTGTATCATAAGAAAATTCATTCCTTCATACCCTCACTTAAAATTGGCTGAAGTAGTATTTAAAGAATGTTGAGTTGATTAGGTATCAAGCCGTTAGACACCCTGAGAACACCAATTTTGATCATTCTGACTCTGAATGTAGGGGAGTAATGAGATACAAGGTAAAGGATATCACTAGGGGACAAATAACTATCTGGTTATATATGCAATGCAAATATAAAGTGTCTCTTGTGTGTTATTGGCAACTATGGTAAGGATTTAGCAATGATATTGCCATAATCCCAAAATTTCTGACACATTCTGCCTGCCATATATAGAAATTTTTCAATATAGGGAGAGGAGAGAGAATGATTAAAAGCAGAAAAGCAATCCACTTAAATGGCTGTTGACATAGTCTAGATAGTAAATGATAAGACAATAATTTTGTGTCTGCTTCTAAGTATAAGAAATCTAAAAGAATTAGACTATCTTCCAGGAAGTGTACCACAAGAAAAGGCCATTACTCTTGTGGAGGATGGTACAAAGTTAGAAGTCCATCATGCTTTACTTATTGATTTGCATAAAATGCAATGTGATGCTTAATGTTGATTTTTGACTTGACTACACTGAGATATGCTTAGGGATTAGTAGACCATAGTTTTGGATGTGTCTGTGAGAAAATTTCTAGAGAAGAATGACCTATGGGAGAAGAGCTGAGAGGGAAAGGCCTCTGTTGACAAAGGCTACAGTATCTTCCAATAAGTTGGGAGCACCTGTAAAATATAAATGAAAGAAAACAAAGCCAAACAGCATATGCAAGCTCCATTCTTCCAGAGAAATTGTGTTTATTGCTACTTTCTTCGCCTGTGGGTATCAAACCAGCTCCTTCAGCCTTTCAATATGGACATATCAGCATCCCTTTGCAGTTCTTGCAGACCTTCAATAGCCTTATCAACAACAGAAATTGTTTATACTTCTGCATTTCTAGGGCCAGGCATAATGCATGGACACAGTGATATGGTACTCAGAATGTCCTTTAGTAGAGGAGTCATTGCCTTAGCTATTGGGAATACTGTCAGACCATTGGCAATAATTAGAGCAGAGATTTTACCTACAGAGAAGTGCCTTACTAAATGTCATAACTCATGTCAAGATGGCTCAGACACATGAATAATTGATTGAGGCATATGTAAGACTGGTCATATTCACACACTGTGGTGTGTACCACCTTTGAATTGCAACAATAGTTACAGAGATCCATCTAGGTTTTGAATGTGGCTGTTATTAACTACATCACAAATTGACCAGTCCCACAGTGCATTTGGGCTTCTTTCATTCTCTTTTTCCATTGTTTTGTATCTCAAGGGTACTTATTAGAAAATATTATGGCATGGTGAATCTCTCTCACAGTGTTTCCTGGATAATCTAACCTACAATTTGAATATTTAGAAGAAAAAAGCTTATTTAGATGAATGCTCATATAATTTTGGCTGCAAATGGGTGGAAATCATGGGCTTTGTGTGCTATTTAACTCTATCCCACTCATCTCAAAGAGAATGTAGTAAGCAATAAGCTTTGAGAGGAAAATATATTCTTTTTTCCTCTATATATTCTTAAGTGCACAAAAATAAATTATACTCTGACACCATGCAAACTTCTGTATCAAAAGCATTTCTGTTGGCTTCTTTCTGTGTAATTAAGCCACATTCTTTCTTGAGGATATTTTTAAAATAATGCTGAAATTTTAAGATAACACTAATATAATGTGAAAAGAAGCAGTATTGATAATGTATTAGTGGAGAGATTTCAAATTCAAGAAATTTTTACAATGTGACATGAAATAAATCAAATCCAAATACATAAGACAATTCAGTTTCTCATTAAGTTTTTCTGTGCATAGAATGGAGCTTTTAATCTTTTTTTTCATTTACTTCCCATGTTCTCCTGTTATTTAATGTAGTAGTCTTTGAACAACCCTTCATAGACCTCTCAATTCTATGGAACTGAGATGAGAAAGAGGTTCAAATTGCTGAAAGTTGGGAGGTTCCTCCTTGAATTTCACCTGACATTCTGAGGCATTGGTCTAACAATATTTAGGATGCCTATAGCTGTTCCAGTAAGAATTTCATCTCTTACACAATGTCAAGATATGGACAGCAGAAAGTATATTAAGTGTGACTCTCAAATAATGCACATGAATAAATTTTCTGAACAGTTTTAAGTGATAGCTGACTTAATTAATGATACTATTGTAATAAAATAGAAGAGCCATCTAAGCTCTGATTTCCAAGAGAAGAAATAATATGATGAATGTATGATACATTTGGAAAATAAGACATCACATGAAACAGGATTATCAAATCCATGATGATGGTGCTGGACTTAGTGGAATGAATCATTATATGGTTATCTACCTCTGTAGCCAGAAGCCAGCCATTGCTTTATGGGTATACATGCAAATATATATGGAGATAGAGAGACAGACAGACAGACAGACAGACAGACAGACACACACACACACACACACACACACACACACACACACACACCACACGGAGAGAGAGAGAGAGAGAGAGAGAGAGAGAGAGAGAGAGAGAGAGAGAGAGAGAGAGAACGCTCTTAGAGTCTATATCTTCCAAACGATCTACAATTCACCATTATAGATGGAAGTGTTGTCATTTGCAGGATGGAAATCTTGCTTCTTAAATTTCTTTATGAGAAAAAATACACTAATATATATTATAAGAAGTAATTTCTACTGTGGATAAAAATTAACCTGCCAATACAAGGATTGCGTGTTGATGTATACTTTATGTAATACATTGTCCTATGTCACTAGGAAAACAATTCAATCAATAGGTATTTCTATATGAATTCAAAGAAAAAACTAGTTGAAGCTTCCTTTATAGTGTGAGCACAATGAAAAGATAAAGAACCTAAATCTCTTTGAATTCACAATACTGAAATTCAGCAAACCTAAGAGTTCATATTAGAGAAAGACCCAAGTACTAATTTGTAGTTGTATGATACCTTTCCTAATATCATGATGTCATTTTGATACTAATATAAAGTCAGTGGTTCAAATATTTACCAAGAATTTCTGTCAATAATTTAAAATTAGGAAATATATATTACTATAAACACAGAGAATATATAAAATTTAATAATGAAGAAAGTTGGAACCACCTGAAGACAAAAAGGAAAAGGACAAGTAGAATCAACTGCAGTTAAAATTTGATGTGATAAGGACATAGTACTTGATATTGGTCTCAGAGTTAATTATTTCAAGTGTACTTTTGTGCATCATGGTATTTATTCTTGAGCAATAATACTTGAAATATTACAGCATTCTTCAATATTTAGATCAAACATTTGTAGTCCTTTCAAAAGAAATAACCAAATAAGTAAAAGTAAGCATTAATTATAAAGAAAATCTATCTCATACCATTTTATATAATTTAGGATTACATTCATGACTTTAAGAAATTAAATTGCTTTGTCAAATGTATTAGATCACCACTTATATGTGCATCCATTTATTCATCAAATGTGTCTTTCCACATAAATGATACAAAATTTGAGAGTTTATATAGGAATAAGAATGTCCTTGATTATGGCTATTACGAATAAAGTTGCTATGAACATAGTTGACCAAATGCCCTTGTTGTATGGAGGAGAACCTTTTGGCTATATTCCTAGGAGTGGAATAGTTGAGTCTTTAAGGTAGCCATAGTCTCATTTTTTTGAGAAAGCACCAGATTGATTTTTAAAGTACAAGTCTGCACTCCCACCAGCAGTAGAAGAATGTTCCCCTTTCTCCACATCCTCTCCAGCAAGTGCTGCCACTTGAGTTTTTTTTTTTTATCTTAGCCATTCAGATAGGTGTAAGGTGGAATTTCAGAGTCTTTTTAAATTGCATTTCTCTGATGACTAGGGATGCTGAACATTTCTTTAGGTGTTTCTCAGCCATTCGAAATTCCTCTGTTGAGAATTCTGTTTATCTCTGTACCCCATTTTTAATTAGATTGTTTGTTTCGGTGGTGTTTAATTTCTTGAATTCTTTACATATTTTGGATATTAGCCCTTTGTTGGATATAGGGATAGTGAAGATCTTTTTCCAATCTGTAGGCTGTCGTTTTCTTCTGTTGCCAGTGTCCTTTGCTTTACAGAAGCTTTCCAGTTTCCTGAGTTCCCATTTATTAATTGTTGACCTTAAAACCTAGATGTCTCTCAACTGAAGAATGAATAAAGAAACTCTGGTATATTTACACAATGGAATACTACTCAGCTATCAAAAACAAGGAAATCTTGAAATTTGCAGGCAAATGGATGGAACTGGAAATGATCATCCTGAGTGAGATAACCCAGACCTAGAAAGACACGTGTGATATATACGAACTTATAAGTGGATATTAGCCCAACGTAGACGTCCTCTGAGGCACTCCACACAGTGGGGGATTGGGACAGATACTGAGACATGCAGCTGGACTCTAGGTGTAGAGCTGTGAATTGTATGGAGGGTTTGGGGGATGGAAAGATGGTGGGGGTAGAATAGTTGTCAGAAGCTCCTTGCGGTAAAAGACTGTCAAGACTGGTAGATCTGGACTGGAGGTGGTGGTGCATAAACTGATGCACCAATGAACAGCATTGCAAGCTGAGAACCAAGACTCCCTGTTCAGATGTAGCCAATAGACAGCTTAATCTCCACAAGATGAGGGGGAGCGGGAGACTGCCTCCGACAAGAACTCTGGTGCCCTTGATTTGATCACTCCCCTTATGGGAGAGGCCCTGTGGGAACACTGAGGAAGGGGATGCAGGCTATTCAGATGAGACCTGATAGGCTGTGGTCAGATAGTGAGGGAGCCCATCTGTCAGAGATCTGGGGGGGGGAGGTAAATAGAATGGAAAAGTGAGGGATGGTAGAAACAGAAAGATGGAGAGCCGGGGGATTAAAATCAGGATGTATTGTGAAAAAAAATTATAACAGTAATAATTTTTTAAAGTGTCCTTGGACACATAGACCTCATAGTTATTTTTCCTAGTTATTTCTAAAGAGAAAAAAAAGAGATAGAGTTTGGTGGGTGGGGAGGAACTGATAGTGTATGAAAAATATTTTCAATAAAGAACTTTAAAGAACAACAACAACAACAAACAGACCACTGTAACCCAATAAAAGCAAAAGTAGAAGTATATGGAGGCAAGAAGCAGAGACAGGTAGCCCACCAAATATACACTGAATTAAGATGTAAATAGGACTACATGCTGATGTAGCTTCTGGAATGGGTGGTAACACTCAAGGTGAATGTAATGTGATCATTAGGAGTGAATCTATGAAAGAAACATGAGACGAACATTCCACTTAGAGAACTACAAGGTTCAGAGATGGTGAGGTGAAGTAGAAGTTCCTGGTTTCTTTAAAAACTTTGGAAGCCTGGTGCAGTGGCGCACACCTTTAATCCCAGCACCCTGGAGGCAGAGGCAGGTGGATCTTTCTGAGTTTGAGGCCAGCCTGGTCTACAAAGGGAGTGCAGGACAGCCAGGGCTGTTACACAGAGAAACACAGTCTCAATGAAACAAAACAAACACACATACACACACACACACACACACACACACACACACACACACACACACACACACACACTTAGTTTTGTCATGTGAATCTGTTTTTGTTTTGTTCCCAACTATGGGGGGAATATTTTCCATCACTGGAAGCGGACTCATGATCTTTGTTATCTGAAAACAGACTCTTCTTGAGAGGGTCCCTGATGTTTTGTTGAAAGCTGTCTCACATATATACAATAGGTTACCTATAGCAAGAAGAACCATGACACAATCAGGAATTATATAAACGTTACATTCTTTGTGTCTTGGTTATTTGTATTTGACAGAGAAAAATGTTCCAGAGAACTTCTTGTGTAGCCCCAGCTGAGTCTAGGTGCTCTTGTTGACTGGTGCTGCTTCAGCTGACTCTTGCTTTTTCTACTAGGTGCTGCTGGTGCTGCTGCTGGTGCTGCTGCTGCTTGCTGTTTGCTGGTCTGATGGTATCCTGATGACAAAGACTGGACTCTCCCAAAGGAAGTATGTCTAAAGAGGTTCACAACCTTCTTTCGTACTAACCTTTTTCCACTACCTCAGGTCAGTGGGTTGGAAGGGAGGTAAACGTGTTTAAGAACCCTAAATAAAGTAAGCTTTTGGAAAACCTAAACCTACAGTGAGGCAAGACTAAAAGTCAGGATGGAAATTTAAACTAACAATAACTTCTTCAATAAAACAAGAAAGTTCATTTTCAGTCCTGCTGTGATGTCATATGTTATCACTTCATTAATCAATTCTTTCCACACATTATGTTTATACAGATAATATATTTCCTTCAACTAATAATTTTCAGAGTTACTCCAAAGAATCTTGAGATTCTTGAAAGGTTACTAGAAGTGTTATCCATTTGGAAAATAAAATATCAAATATGTCAGGTTTTACGAACATCTAAATATGAAGACTGTTTAATATACCCAGGGTCTTATACCTACTTGATCTATTCATTACTGAAATTGGCTCAATAGTGAGCTTGTTGAATTGCTTCTTATATTAATTCATACTGGCTACCTTCTACTGCTAGATTTCTGTGAGCTTTTCATTAGCTCTATCTATCTATCTATCTATCTATCTATCTATCTATCTATCTATCTATCTGTCTATCTATCCTTTAATTTTTCTTCTCTCATATATTACATTCTGACTGCAGTTTATCCTAACTCCCCTCCTCCCAGGCTCTCTCCTCATTCCCTCTCTCCCATAGATACACCTCTTCCCTCCCCCCTCAGAAAAGAGCAGGCCTCCAAGGGACATCAACAAAATGCAAGCTACAGTAAGACCAGACATGTGCCATCATATCAAGGCCAGACGAGGCAGTTCAGTAGGTAGAAAAGGAAAAGTTGGCAAAAGAAGCAGGGACAGCCCCCACTCCCACTGTTAGGATTCCCACAAGAACTTCACCAAGCTACATGCAGAGGACCTAGTTCATAGCCATACAGGCTCCATGATCTCTGTGAGCCCCCATGAGTCTGGGTCAATTGAGTCTGTGGGCCCTGTTCTTTTGGTGTCACTGAACCCTCTGCTTCCTTCATCCCTTCATCTCTGTCCTCTGCAGGACTCCATGAGATCTGCCCAATGTTTGGCTGTGGGACTCTGTATCTGCTCCCATTATTTACTGGATGAGGTCTCTCTGGTCTCTTTAATGACAGTTCTGCTAGGTTCCAGTCACAGAGTACTTGAAGACAGCATAATCTGTAGGTTGAAGGTGGGTTGGTGTCACTGTCCCTCCACTTGAGGCCTCGTCTGGTTTTAGAAGACGACTAGTTCAGGCTCTATGTCACCAATTACTAGGAATCTTTGCTTCAGTTACTCTTATAGATTCCATGGAGTTTCCATTTCACAAGATTCCCACCTCACCTCCCAAATTTCCCCCAAATACCAGGCATTTCTTTCAGTATTTTCTCCCTCTCTCCGCAACCATCAGATCCCTTCTGTTCCCATTCCCACCTCCCCCAGCCCACATGAAAAAAAATCTATTCTATTTCCCCTTCCCAGGGAGATCCATGCATGCCCCCTAGAGCCGTCCTTGTTATTTAGCCTCTACAGGCCTGTGAATTGTAGCATAACAGTCTTTCACTTTACTGCTAATACTCACTTAGAAGTGAGTACATACCATGTTTATCTTTCTGGGTCTCAGTTACTTTATTCAGGATGATGTTTTTCTAATTGCAACCATTTGCCTTCAAACTTCATGATGCCATTGTTTTAAACAGCTTAGTAATACTCCAATTGTGTAAATGCATCACATTGGAGTAAGTAGAACACTCCTCCATTAGTAGTGGGAGTGCAAACTTGTACACCTACTTTGGAAGTCAATAAGCTGTGTTGAACAGTAGCACACAGAAGCACCATTTAGCATGGAGATCTCATCATTTTAAATTTATCATTCATGTTATAAAACATCTTTAGAAACAAGGCCTAGTTTCCCATGAAAAGCATTAAAAACGTGTCAACATCACCCTGAACTATCATTCCAGGCTCATTTCCCCATACTTTACTTTCTATATTAGCTATAGCTAACTTCCTTGTCATTGTCTAAATAATCTCTGTAGAGTTCGAACTTTGCTTGTGTATCCCATTGACTGAAATTATCTTTCTTAGTATATGATACATATTTCTGACTCATTTTCTTAACTAATAAATTTCTTCTCTTAGAGACTATTAGATTTTTTTTCTAATAAGATCACTTTTTTCTTATTGAACAATGAAATGTCAAGGCCAACAAAACTATCTTCAAACCACGCTGTAAGTTTTACTAGCTATGAAACCATGTACATTGTAGCTGTCCAGGCTAGAACTTCATTAACACATATGGATAGTACTTAATGTTAGCATACTGAGGATTAAATAACAAAATGAGCATCTGATTCCAAACATGATGACTAACATGTAGTAATCACTCAGAAACTTTACTTAATATCATTAGTATTATTAGTCTTTCTTACACTGAAATCTTCTCTTACAATGTCTAGAAATATAGAGCATTTGCCTCAAGCTTTATAAATAATGAGGACTCAGTAACCAGCTGTTAAAATGAACGGATTCAGAAGGAGCTGCGGCTAGATTTCTAGTGGAACAAAAGAATAGCGAGTAGTTGAAGATTTGTACTAAACCAATGATTTGCTTCAAACATGTATTTACAAATAACCAAAATGTATGATTCATTTAAGTTTCATGGAATTCTGAAGGTACAGTATCATCTGGATGTTATGTGGCTTTATAATGTGTTCAGACTGTGATATGGTGTTAATGTTTTTATTATCAGAATTTTTTGCAATTTTAAGTTTAATCAATTTTGATTCTTCCTTATTTTTTGCATTTAGAATTCACTGCATCAAATAATTTCTATTCACTTTTTGCACAGAAACCCATAATGAAAGCATAAGTCCAGATAAAACACTAGCTTTTCTATATATCCTTCATGTTTTACAAATTGTAATTTCCCTCTAGTCCCAACACAATGTACTAAATAAGCACGATCTAATTACCTGTCAAATACTACTTTTTTGCAATATAGTGAGATATTTCTATTATTTAGTGGTTATATGGAATCTGACTTAAGAAAAATCACATCAATTGAAATGTTAAATACCTCAGTCAGAGTTTCCTTACTAGCAAACGACAAGGGAGTGTTGAAATACACAGTTATTACAACTAGATAGCTATCACAGGGGGCACCATACAAACGGCTAAAAACATCCATTTTCAAAAGTACAAAGTCAGTTGTTCTTAGTATTGAGTCAAACACACTAGTTGTGACACCCCAGAGCATTGTCTTAGAAATGTATTATGCACTTAAGCCTCAGAATGTGGAATTAAGAGTCAGATAAAAACAGTTTCAGTACTCCCTCACTCTGAAATTGGATTGGCTTTTCTCATCAGACAATACCGTACTATGTAGCCAAAGGTAGCCTGACACTTGTGATCTTCCTATCTCCAAAGTGCTTAGGATCACAAGAATGTGCTGCCACACCAAGCTAAATAACCATTGCTGAAAATCACTCTGGAAAAAAAAAAAACATGGATGAGAGAGACTCTCAAATGTGGGTTTAAGTAATCATAATTCACATTGAATTCAGAACTTTAATAATTAGCTATTCTAAGGTTTTGTTGTATATTTTTGTTTCAGATTCCTCATCCTTCCAGTGAGCCATATTACATTCATGTCCTCTATTGGTAGGATTGGGTGGTTAGCCATGGAGAGCACAGAAAGACAGGAATTAGAAAGGGCAAACTAGTTTTGGCTTTTGGCCTCAAGGGGCTTCTCTGTTTCTATTTGCTCATGGACCTTTTCTATTTCCAGAGAAATAATACAACTTGGGATAGTTTATTTCAATACTGAAGAAAAGGGAGTTGGAGAAAGGAGTACAGTTGGTACCATAGCCCAAATCAGCATAAATTAGCCAATTCCTGGAACATTTGGGATCACCAAAGCTGCCTAGCAGAGCCTAGTGAAAAATTGCCACATTCAGATGTGTGAGCTAAACAAATGTCTTCCATTCAGTTTTTGTGACTATCTTATACTATAACTTCAGCTGTAGGTAACGATAAATTTTGTATATGATATGTAAAAAGGTTTATAATATTATGTTACAATATGAATTCTATTTCCATGAATGAAGAGTCTATATATTTCCAGAGTAGTCTATATGTATCCTTTCAGAATTACCTTTTTTTCCCAATCTCAGATAACTACCCTAAATATGAAAGTTAAGTATGATCTCACATCAAAGTTGTCAGGAATTAAATGAATTTTAAAAATGTTTTATTACTTAATGAGTATAAATTGTTTGCTTGAAATTTTATCTTAAGTCTTTCCCTCTAAACTGACAGAATTTTATGTGTACTTAGTTAATTTTTATTAATGTGGGAATAATTTTTAAACCTTAAGAACTTGGAGTTCTGAGAGAGGTTTTTTTTATGTTATTTCAAACAGTCTTTAGAAACCATACTTATGAAAGTTTTCAGATATGATCATATAATTAGCATTTTAAATAAACAAGTTATAATGACATCATATAATTATTTTGAAGATTACACACTACAGCTGAAAAGAAAAAATATAAATAAAAACAGAAAGATTTCATAGTCACAGGTTAAACATATCAGTATGGTGCATGGTGGTAAAATGAGATATATAGTATACAGCTGGATTTATTCTTGCATAAATTTACAGGTTCTTCTCAATATCTCTGTGTGATAAAAAAAGGATACAGAATATCCAAAAAATTATGAAATAAAACAAAATTGGAAAAGCACGTTTCCTAATTTCATAATATATTATAAACTAAAACTGAAGATAGTATAATATTAGAAAATAGATGAGCATATTTCTTAGTAGAAATGAACTGAAATACTCAAAATACACTCTTATATTTATGATCAACTGTTATTTAGCTCAGTTGTGTAATGAGTGTTGTAGAGGGTTATAATCTTTTAGAAAATGGTTCTATGGTATTTTGATAGTATATGTAAACAATGAATTTCTTGTTTATATATGCTACCTGCATAACACTACTAAGAAAATACTCAACAAATCTTAAAATATCCTAAAAGTAAAATATATTCTATCAAAATTTAAGAGGTAAAACTTTAAAATTTTAGAAAATAATTTATGACTTTGGGATTAGGACATTATTAGGTAAGATGCCAAAAGTATGGTAGATAAAAGAAGATATCGACAAGTTAAATTTAAAATAAATATAAAGCTCTTAAGTTGTAGAAGACAGATTTTCATAGTAAGCAAAATAAGCCAGATGCAGAAAGACAAATGCATATTTTCTCTCATATGTGAAATCTAGATTCAAAATTTGAGTGTGAGTAGGTCATAAAACTGGAAAGAGGTTCATGAGTTTTGAAGGAAGATATTCTAATGGAGGGGGAAATTAGTAAGAAAAACAATATGGTATGAAAGCTGGAGGGGGACCTATTTGAGGAAAGGAGGCACTCAATGGGGTGGGCAGAGGGAACATGAAGAAGGAAGTGAATGGGAATAAAATATAATGGCACAATATATATAAAAATTCCCTTTGAATTAAGTGTGAAAAAAGCTAAAAGTAGAATTATCATATGGACCAACCTTAGTTGGAAATCTGTCTGGTGCTATCTCAGAAAACTGGGAATAGGGCTTCCTCAAGCCCCAGCTATTCCACTCCTTGGAATATACCCAGAAGATTCTCCAGCACACAACAAGAAAATTTGCTCAACCATGTTCATAGCAGCCTTATTCATAATAGCCAAGACATGGAAACAGCCTAAGTGTCCCTCAGTAGAAAAATGGATAAAGAAACTGTGGTACATATACACTATGGAATACTATTCAGCTATTAAAAACAAGGAATTCCCGATATTTGTGGACAAATGGATTGAGCTAGAAATGATCATAATGAGTGAGTTAACCCAGAAGCAGAAAGACTCAAATGGTACATACTCACTTATATCTGCAAAGGTCTTATAGTACATATACAACTAATTATTTCTTTCTCTGATTACATAGTTTTCAGAGTTATTTTGTTCTGGTAAATCATTTGCTACTCCTTTCCACTATTTATCGTTCAATTTTGTGTTTGTTTTTCTCTTTAGCTATTATCTCCTCTCTTTACTTTGAAGTTAAGAGTTTAGATATGTGGGAGGAATATGAACCTTTAATGGAATTCAGGGTGGTACCATGAAGAATTACATATTTTCATATGACAATTTATAACTTTCTTGTTGTGTGAGATATATTATATATAATTTATCCAGTCTAATTATCCATTTTATGAATTTCAATAATTTTTAGTGCTGTTCATCCGCCCCCATAGTACAGCTTTAGAACATTTCTATTACTTCAAACATTTTTATGGCCATGTGTTGTCAACACCCATATCCAGGCCCAGTGAACCAGTGATGTTTTCTGTAAATATAAATTCCTCCTGTATATGTACTCATATGAATAAAACCAAACAATATGCAATATTTTAGCTCTTTTTTCCTTCCACTAGAATTATGTTTTTGAGGTTCGTCATATGGAATGTTTCGGTAATCTGCCCTTTTCAAAAGATAACTAGTATTCCACATTTTGCCCTCTATAGCTACTGGAGAAAAGATTTTCTTTCAGAAAAACCTTAGAAACATTGTTTATGGGAATCTGGAGCTGATAATTTTATCATTGAGGGAGCATCTTTATTTTCCTTGAGTTGCCACAAATGGGCAAAAGATTTAAATAGTCACTGACTTCCTTTCCTCTCACAAGAGGTGAATCAGGAACACCAAATGCATGTATCTTGATAAGTTCTTTAAATAGTTCACACCATGGTTTTTCAGTCCTTTACATGCTATGGTAGAAGGCTTTAGTAACTGTGTGTTGTATCTAGTTGAAAAATCAGCACCAGATAATAGCAAGCCAACTGGAGACATTCATTCTTACCATTCTGATTCTCCAGAACCCTTCCTGGTACTACAATCTGTATTAGGGGTCTCTAGAGGAACAGACTGGCTGGAATGTAGATTGAAATATCTACATCTACAGAGGTACACACGTAGAGATACAGATAGAAGTTTAAAGGAGTTGTATTAGATTAGCCTTCATAATATGGTTCAGATCGTCCACCAATGTCTGTCTCAGGAATCCAGCAATTGCTCAGCCCACAAGGCTACATGCCTCAACAGTTCCAATCTGGTGCTGAAGGATTCCTGGAGAACTGCTGGTCTTTAGTCTATTTTGGAAGCCTGAAAAATCTCATTCTAATAACACTGAAGAGATCCCACAGGACCAGGATAGATGAACTTGCCAGCGAGAGTGAGGAAAATCAGGCAGTAGGCAATTTTTTCTTCTTCTTTATTTGGCCTACCACCAGTAGGTGCCCTCTACATTTAGGATGTGTCTTCCTGCTGAGACAGTCTGACAAAAAACTGTCAAAAGATTACAAAAAGGTTATGTTTTATGTTATTGGATTAAAGGTGTAGCCAAGGTGACAACCAATTTTAGACATCACATATAAGAATGATTTTGAAAATCTCAATAAAATGCTATTAGATTTTGTGATTCTCCACATCAACTCATGTGGTCATATGCCTAATTTAATAAAGAAGTACACTGGCACTGGTAGGGGCAATGGAAATAGCATACGGTGGTAGACAATTGATTAGAGAGAGGATATGGGAACAGTCAACAACAAAATATATATGAATGAGGATCCTGTGCTGAAACCTGTTATTTTGACTACTTACCAGAGAGAAGTGAGGTAAGATTTACTTTCTGAAAAAAATGCAGTTGAGAGAGTGTAGAGCTCTAACAGATACTTTCTCATTGATAATATTAGAATTTCCCAATTAATCCACGTTTCAAAAGCATATAAAAAGTTGTTAAAATATTTTGAAGAGTCACTTCATGTAAACTTTCCCACCATTACTAAAGAAGGAGTTAGCCAGGCTTGGTAGCACAAGCCTAGAAACCCCAGGTCAACCTAGGCAAACTTAATGAGACTCAGTCTTAAAACAAAGTAAAAAAAAAAGAGGACTTGTAATTGAGCTTAGGGATAGAACATTTTTTCTGCATGTCCAAGGCTCTGGGTTGAATCTCAAGTACAAAAAAAGCAAGGAAGGAAAGAAGGAAGGAAGGAAGGAGGGAATGAAGGAAGGAAAGAAGAGTAAAACCACATAAGAAAATAGGGAAAGCTTTCAGGAGGAGATACAGCTTTTTAATTAATCAAGGAAGTTATTTTCTACTACTAGATTTTTGTAACTTTTTATCATAACTGAATGCTAAATTTTCCTCAAGCGTATCTTCCATATATATTGAAACAGTTGCATGGGTTTCTTCTTTCACACCCTATTATGATGACCTACTCTGATTGAAATGAAACCCTACTTACTCAGGAGGCATTCTCCTCTCTATGTAGTGTGAGTGCATATTTGGTAGTATTTTATTAGAGATTTTAAAATAGATGTTATAATGGATTTTAATGTACAGTTTTCTTTGTTAGAGTGTCTTTATCTAATTTCCATAGGAACTTAATGTTGATATTATAAATTGAGTTATAAAGCAGTCCTTTTTATTATGTATCATGGAAGAATTTCTGTAAAATTATCATGATTCCTTCGTTAAGCACTGAATAAAATTTATCAGTGAAACTTTCTGCAGTAAGAATTTTTTTCTTAGTTGGAAAATATTTAAGTTAAAATTTAATTTCCTAGAGTTACACAGCATGATTGAGGTTGCTTGCCCATGTCTCATTTGGTGAGCCTTGAAATCTTTTAAGGAATCCATGTTTCATTTAAATTATAGAATTTGTCATTGTTCTGTTTTTAATAATTTGTTACTATCTTTGTAATACTAGCATTGCTTATAGTGGTTTTCCCTCCTCTTTCTAATGTTCTTCTTTTGAGATGGGCTCTTGTTGTATAGTCTGGCCTGAGAATCTGCATGAAGACCAGGGTGACTTTGAGTTTCTGGTCTCTGTCTCCTTAGTGCTGAAATTAGCATGCACGCACCACCATACCCGGATGTATTTTTCATTTTTGACACCTATACTTGATGATCCAGTTTTTCTTGGCCAATCTGGCTGTAAGCTTTGACTTTTAAGACAATCTGCTATCCCTTTGTTTCTCAAGTTCACAGCTCTTACCTTTAAAAAAGTGTGTGTGTGCATGCACACAAGCAAGCCTGAATATTTATGTATGTGCACAGCATAAATATATATCAGGAGCAAATGTAGGTAAGAGGATGGATCAGAACTCCTAGAACTAAAATTAAAGATGGGTTTGAGCCATGGGTTTAGGTAGGAACCAAACACAGCAACAAGTACTCTTAGCTGCTGCATCTCAGGGGGATAGAAAGCACCAGTTGTATCACACTGGAGATGTTTCTACAGTTTTCCCTCATTGAAGAATTATTAGCTCTTAAATCCGGAATGATATGCTGCTTCTGGAGAAAAAAAAAACATAAAGAGCCTGTATCCTTCAGATGATCTTTTTTGGCTCTGCCTGCTCTGTCACTTGAGTTCTCTTGTTAGGCTATCAGAAGACCACATTGGGAAATATCTTTTTAAGTTAATAAAAAATATCAATCTGGAGAGCTGCCATCTCTCCAGCCTCAGTGCTCTTATATTTACATCTTCCCTCTCCTTGATTTTTGTTAAATGTTCTTTTCTTTGCCTAGTTTTCTTTGGGTAAAATTAGAGACTGGGTGTGATTTTTCTTCCTTCACAGTCTGGAATTCAGTGTCATAATTTTCCCTCTTACTATTATTTTAGTTGTATCTCATCAAATTTCTAGTATGTTGTGTTTTGTTTTCCAATTTCCCTTGTTAATTTATTTTTACTTATTTCTATTTTCTTTTGTCAATTTTAAGTTTATTGTAGTCAGAAAATAGGTTGTATAGTCCAAAATATTTTAAGCATATTAAGATTTGCTCTGTGGCCTTGAGCATGTCTTCTTTTGTAACATTTATGTTTTTGGCCCATTTTTGTTTTTTAGACTACCTAGTGCAAAGCAAATTTTAAATTTTGATGTAGTCTAGAAAGGATTGATATTTTTTATTAACTTAAAAAGATATTTCCCAATGTGGTCTTCTGATAGCCTAACAAGAGAACTCAAGTGACAGAGCAGGCAGAGCCAAAGAAGATCATCTGAAGGATACAGGCTCTTTATGTTTTTTTTCTCCAGAAGCAGCATATCATTTCGGATTTAAGAGCTAATAATTCTTCAATGAGGGAAAACTGTAGAAACATCTCCAGTGTGATACAACTGGTGCTTTCTATCCCCCTGAGATGTCTTACCTCATGTCCCAGATTCTAAGCCAATAAGTAAGAGTAAGTTCCCCAAAGGACCTGCCATAGTAGATCATGTTTTTGATGAGAAGATAAACATTACACATTAAAAAAATAAATTGTGTAGGTATTTTGATAGGGACTGCATTGAATCTGTAGATTGTTTTTGGTAGGATGGCCATTTTTACTGTTAATTCTCCCGACCCATGAGCAAGGAAGATCATTCCATCTTCTCATGTCATCTTCAATCTCTTTCTTCAGAGTTTTGAAATTATTTTCAAACAAGTCCTTCACGTGCTTAGTTAGAGTAACTCCTAGATATTTTATATTGCTTGTGGCTAATGTGAAGGGTGTGGTTTTCCTAATTTCTTCCTCTTCAAGTTTGTCATTTGTGTATAGGAAGGCTACAGAATACAGGTGGTAAATTTTAAACCCCTACCCAGATCTAGCCAATGGACAGAACATTCTCCACAGTTGAGTGGAGAGTGGGATATTACTTTCTCACGTACTCTGGTGCCTCACCTTTGACCATGTCCCCTGGAGGGGGAGGCCTGGTGGCACTGAGAGGAAGAATAGCAGGCTACCAAGAAGAGACTTGATACCCTATGAGCATATACAGGGGGAAGAGGTTCCCCTCAGCAACAGTCATAGGGGAGGGGAATAAGGGGAAAATAGGAGGGAGGGAAGACTGGGAGGATACAAGGGATGGGATAACCATTGAGATGTAACAAGAATAAATTAATAAAAAAAATTTTAAAACATTATACATTAAATGAGTGCAAGAGTCTGAGCTCTTAGATTTCCTATTTCTCCCTCCCTAGTGCTTGGTTTGTAAGTGCATACCACCATGACTGCTCTTATGTGCTGCTGTGTCTTCATGCATGCTGGCCAAGTACTATATTAAATGAATCACATGTTCAGCTCAATTGCAAGGATTTGGGAGTGTGTTTGTAGATGTCATAGTTTCTCTTGGAATGAATTTTGAGCATTCTTATACAAAGGAACTGGACTACATTGGTGAATTGAGAATCCACTGACTTAGGATCCTTCCTTAGGGAATAGGATTTAATACTCCAGAATGGATGCTGATGGGAAAAACTCACAGCAATACATGTCTTGAAATCATATAGATATAGACCTCATGCTGTGAGAAGTGTGAACCCCAGAATTTCCCTAGCCAATGGTAAAGGAAGCAATAGGAAGTCTCAGGAAGATGTAAATACAGGAATGGGTTTATTCTGTAAAACCCACTACAGAATCATATTTCATAGTGGAACCCAAAGGAATCTGTATTCTTTAGGGCACTCAGGAATATGTTAAGGAGAACCAGTAAGAATTTATGTGGTAGGTTTCTTCTGTGGGCTAGGATTAATGCTGTGATTTCTATAGTCTTTGACTTATTAACATGAAAAAAATGATATGGCATTAGATGCCAGAATCCAGAATTTACATAGTCTCTAAAACCAGCATTTTAAATGGTTATTCTATGCTATGAGGTACATCTAGGTTTCAGATGTCATCTCTAATATTTTCTACTAAGTCAATGACTTCTTCATTTAACTTTATGATTAGCAATTTCTTCCTTCTTTTCTACAAAAAATGCTATATTGTAAAAATATATGAAAAAGGAAATTAAATAACTTGGCACATAACGTATCATACTTAGGTGGGCATTCTTTCATCTAAATTTCTAATTTCCATATTTCCTTCAGATCAACTCTTAGAAGCAAAAAAATTTTCTTTCAGCTGATGCGTGTTTTTAGAGTTTTTGGCTCATGTTGCCTTCAGAAATTCATTAGATTGCTTTCTCAATTGTATGCGATCAACATCCCTATTCTATATTCCATTGCCAACACCAAATCTTGGAACCCTACAAGAGGACCTTAAAGGCTGACAGATCTGGACCTAGGGTGACCTGCACAAACTACTGTACCAACCAAGGACAATGCATGCAGTAAACCTAGACCCCCTATTCAGATCTAGCCAAAGGACAGGGCATTCTCCACAGTTGTGTGGAGAGCAGGGACTGACTCTGACATGAATTCTGGTGCCCCATATTGACCACTTCCCCTTGGTGGGGAGGCCTGGTGGCACTCAGAAAAAGGATAAGCAAGCTATGCAGAAGAGACTTGCTAGGCTATAACTATGTGGTGGGGGAGGAGGTCCCCTTCTGTTACAGACCTAGGGGAGGGGAATAGGGTAAAACAAGGAGGGAGGAGGAACGGGAAGATACAATCAAGGGGATAATGTTTGGGATGTAATCTGAATAAATTATTTAAATAAAAAAGAATTTTGAATGGATTTGTCAGGATAATAGATGAGATATTTCCTCTATGTTATTTTGTGATGCTGAAATTCCTATATTTTTACTTTGTTTTGTGTCTATTTACTACTATCTACTTTTATGTGCCCACTGAGTTCACGTAAATGACAACTTTTGGGAATTGTTACTCATTTTGAATTGCTAATAGAATTTTAGATAGTAATGATGTTTTAAACATATTATGTGAGTTCAGTCCCCTGTCCCACAGTAGTTTTTACTTTTATAAGGTTATATCAGATTTTGTGTCATCATATCTAATATATTTTCTTTTCCCACTAAATTAACACAGAATTTTAATTATATATTCATATATGCTCTGTATGTGATGCCTATCAAAACTTTCTTCTGTTTCATTGAGCTTACCAATTCTAAAATAATATTATCTCAAATTAATTTTGTTATAGAACTATCCTATTTCTGGCAGATGGTGGTGGCACATGCCTATAATCCCAGCACTTGGGAGGCAGAGGCAAGTGGATCACTGTGAGTTTGAGGCCAGACTGGTCTACAAAGTGAGTCCCAGACAGGCAAGGCTACACAGAGAAACCCTGTCTAGAAAAAAAATTCTTTTGGGGCCTGGAGAGATAGATCAGTGGTTAAGAGCAGTGACTGTTCTTCCATAGGTCCTGAGTTCAATTCCTAGCAACCACGTGGTGGCTCATAACCATCTGTAATGTGATCTGATGCCCTTTTCTGACCTGCATGCATACATGCAGGTAGAGAACAATATATATAATAATAAATAAATACATTTTTTAAAGAAAAGAACTATTCTATTTCTTTTTTTTACATAATTTTCTCGATGAATTATATACATCTCTTCATCCTATTACATAAATAATTAATAAATTTTCTTTTGGTGCAATAAACACGTGTCTCTATAGTGCATAGAGTAATTTGGAAAAAATGAACATCTATGTATTTGTGGGGGTATGGGGTCTTTATCTTCATGTCCTGGCACATATCTTACTTTATTCTTATGCAGATTTGCTTCTTTAAGTTTGGTTTTAAGATTTTTTTTTGGTGGTTTAAATTCTTTGGAACATTTATTATGAGGATAATAAAAACTAATCTTTTATTTATTATTATTCTTACCCTTACCATCTTCTTTATTATAATTGCTATTAGGTGGTGTTATACTAACATTTACTTCATTGGCCCATCACATATAGCTTGTATCTTTTGCCAAAATAGAAAATGGACTGATATACAGGAGAATTAAAAAGAAGAAAAAACATTGAGATAATGGATATTTAAGAAAGGAATGGTTGTGCTTTAGGGCCTTGGAGAGGATGCTTGATGAAAGTTTGAGTCTTTGATTCAATAAAGCAGTTTAATTGATTCTCAGAGTTTGGTGTAATAGATTGTTAGCTTCTAACTCCAGGCGGTGGCTATTATAAGCCTGGCATTTCACACTGATGATGAGGAAAAACTCCCTACAGCAACTGGAAAAGCCATTTGGGCTCAGTAGAATAGATATAGTGTCAATCAGTGTGAATGTGTTAGTGGAAAGCAATCACATTTCCCATCAGAGGTATCATTCCTAGTAATGAGAATCAGACCTTAAGAGCATTGTACAGCATTACATATGCTTGAATGTATGCATATCTTTAAGTACTAAAAAAAGAATAAAGAATATGAACATTCTGCAGGTATACCAATCACTGAGTTTTGACAAAGAGTTTTTTTTTCAAAATATTTTCCTGAAAGAAACAGAATAATCCATATGGCACATCTTATTATGAATACTGGACATTATTTATATTATTTTAGTATTTTCTGATATGCTCAGTTTTCTTCTGGGGTATGAATGTTGACAATGTTAATTAAATCTCCCCAGGTAATATTGCTTGGCCATTGAAGACATAGATAAACACAGATAAATACTACATGGTATTGTATTGTTTAAGCTCATACATAATAGTAGGTTATCTACTGGACTAAAATATTGTTGATATATTATGTTACTTAGCTTTAATCTTAAATATAATAGATGTATTCTCAGTCCAGTATTGGAGGCCATCATGGTGATTAAAGGAGTCTTGACTCAGGAAAGCATACTATATGCTTTCTATTATATGTGGAATATAGAATATATATGCATAAATATATATGGATATAGATATATGTGTGTGATATGTATGTATATATACACATATGTGTTTATATAATTAGAATTATATTTACTTTTTAGCTTTTTTCAAAAGAGAAAGGGGAACAAAGTCAATGTGAGGAGGAATAATAAATACAGGTAATATGAGCCAAGTGTGTGATACACACATATAAAAATGTTATAACAGGGCATATCTTTTATATAATGAATATGCCTTGATAATTTTTGAAAGTTTAAAAAGTCAGCCACAAAATATTTTAAATAACAATTTTTGCTATTATTTCCAAAGTATGGAAATAAATTTTCCTTAATATTCATTATAACAAAAGTATATGTTCAATTTAGATTTGTATTTAAATGGTACATTGTCTATTGCTTCTGTATTCTTTAAATTTTTTTAGGGAGACTATACTGAACATGAAGGAAGATGTAATCCTCTTGTGGCAGTACAGAGTGATCACAACAGAAAGCCTGCATTACAATAGTTGTAGTAAGAGAAGTAGACAAATATTTTTAGCAAAACACACAGGCTTTCATTGGTGGGGTGTAGCAATACAGACTACACAGACAAGAAGAATTCTTAGAGTGCATTTTAAGTTATAAAGTTTAGGTTTTAATTTATTTAGTTTTTATTTAAATGATTTGGGGCACATGAAAATTCATTTAAATGGTTTTGGGTTTTGTCCTGACCATTTACAAGATTATACACAATAATCACTATCCCATACAGTTACTGTGTTAATTTAGTTGAACATATAACAAAGTTTTCTCAACTCAAGAACTATTAATTTTTCTGTTAAAATGTTATAGTATACTATTTTTCTATGGGATACTTACAAACATGCCCATGTCTATGTAAATCATCAACTAATATCTATATTTCTCTTTTGTGAGATGATTGAAAAGAAAATACTAATGAATTATTTTAACAATTGAATTAACTTGGTTTCCTGTTTCCAAGAAAAAAAAATACTATAATACAATTGTCAAAAAGCCAGACATAGCTCAAAATCTAGGTCTTCAATTTGCTGTTGGCAAAATCTTATTCATCACTTGATGATATTTCCCCCTCATGCAAAAACTAGAATTTGTACAAAGTGTCTTTCACTAGCTTTCAACTCCCATTATTTCTCTCAATCCCCTTCAACAAGCTCTAACTAGTTTAGTTCCGGTCCTTGCCAACCAAATGGAAATGATGATCTTCCCAATGGAGAAAGTAACTTTCCTGGAATTTCATAGGAAAGATTTAGCAATTTTTTTCCTTGTCCTTCCCTAGAATATAGTCTAGGACTTCTATTGTAGAGGCTGAGGTATTAATGAGCATTAGATGTTGTTTTCTATATTATAGATTCCATATAGAATAGCTAAAAACATTCTTCTCCTTACCTGCAACTCCTTTGTTAAACATAAGACACCTATCCCCTAAGGATACTTCAAGAACTGCCTCTGGTTTGAAAATATTGCAAGCTGAATGGACAATCCCTTTGCATCAGGATCAAAACTTATAGCTGAAATCTTTAATCAAATACATCTATGAATTAGTTGTAGTTTGTTACTTGTAAAAAAATTTTAAATGTATTTCTCAATGAAACAGTGCTGGTGATAGTACCATTAGAATGTGTTTTACTCTTGTCAGGTTCTAATGTCATGAAGAATTTAATGACTAAGTTAATTTCAGAATATTGATAAGAAAATAAATTAGGTTTAATTCACTTTTTGAGCTTCCTATCTCATCATGTAATACTTTCTGTTTCTCTGCAATGTTATGATGTAACATGAAGTCCTCACCAGAAACTGAATAGGCTATATTACCATGCTTTTATACTTCTCAGTCTCAGAAACCATGAACTAACCTAACCCTAAGTACTCTAAAAAGTAGGCTGTAATAACTTATAGCAACACTAAAACTATCACTTAAGGTGGGCATAGGGTCTTTCTCTGTCTCTCTGTCTCTGTATCTCTCTCTGTCTCTGTCTCTGTCTCTGTCTCTCTCTCTCTCTCTCTCTCTCTCTCTCTCTCTCTCTCTCTCTCTCTCTCTCTCTGTGTGTGTGTGTGTGTGTGTGTGCAAGTGTGTGTGTGTGTGTGTGTGTGTGTGTGTGTGTGTGCGTGTGCGTGTGTGTGTGTGTGTAACTATTATATTCAAAATTAGCAGTAGATGCATGGTAATTTAGAAAGTCATGCATATCCATTACTAGACATTATATTAAGAAAAGACCTAAGATGCTCCTAAGCTGTTACCTTAGACTGGATCCTATTTTCACCAAAAGCTTAAGTTATGAAACAGAACTAATCTGCGAAAACAAGTATAGGAGTCTTTATTTATGTTCCTGGAGGTCAAATTTTTCCTGTTAAAATATTGACTGTAATCTCCTTCAATGGCAGGTTTTATGTATGACAAACAATAGTCTTTAAAAGAACAATGTAGCTAATTGCTAAGTAAATGGCTAAGTAAAAGATTTTTCAAATGTTTAAAGGCCAGTATATATTTCAGAAAGGAGAGAATCTCAGAAATAAGAGGGCATATGTTTCCATCCATAACCCAGAAGCTATCCTAATTGATAGCCAATTGCAAAGGAAAAATTTTTCTCCAATGGAGTCTCACTAGAGAAACAAATCACTCTTAAGGGTAGGTTGCATGCCCAGCAGTGCATGGCAAACAGAAAATAAACTCAATAGCATCTTTGAAGTTTCTTTGTCTCATAAAATAGTCAAAACTCTTTTTAAAAACTTGTATGTTAGAGATCCAAGATGCATTGTGTCTGATCAGCAGGACTCAGCAGAGGGAAAGGGCTAGGAGCTACAGAGCACCAGAGCTGGAGGGTCCTGGGTGAGAGGGATTTACACTGTATGTAGCATGGGTGGGTCTGGCCTCTGGCCATCCAGCTGGTCACTGCTGGTGTGTGCCCAGTACACAAAGTCTGATTGCATATATGACTGTGAGCTGAATCCACACTCTCCATCTTGGACTCTGTGTCTCAAACTGAACTGTGGACTTCAGAACACCAGCTTCTGGGTTCAGTAGCCCAAGGGAGTCCCGGAGTGTGGAGCTCAGGTGGAACTGACCTTGCAGGATCACCCAGCCAAACCACAAAAGGCTCCAGGGCCAAGGGAGGCATGGCCATGGTCCCCAAAGACTAACCACAGGCTTGCCAGCTCTCTGCACAAGCATTCTGTCTTAGAATGAACTGTTGGCTACAGGGCACCAGCTTCTGTGTCTTCTAGTCAAGGTGAGACCCCAAGGTGTAGAGCATGGATGGATCTGACCTCATTTCACCTGGCTAATCCAAGGAGAGTTCATGGGTCCAAGCAGGCACAGGTGAAGGATCAGCCCCACACTGGCAGGTGTGCAGCAACCTCACTCTCTGCCTTGGACCAAGCAGTGGCACCGGTGTCTGAGGCTTCTAGCCCAGAGGAGACCCCGAAGTGTGGAACACAGGTAGATCTGACCTCAGGACTCCTGGTCAATCCAAGGAGAGTTCCAGGTCCAAGCAGGTGCAGGTTCAGTCTCCAAAGCCTAGCTAGCCAGACAGCGGCCAGCGCATAGCACCCTTGCTATTTGTTTCAGAGGAAACTGGGCTGGAAGGCACCAGGGTCTTCTAGCCCCAAGGAGAAGACATGGTGGAGAGCACAAGTATATCAGACCTCATGCCAATACATGGAAAGTTCCTGGATCTGAACCCAGGTCACCTGCCTGATCAACATATACCCACTTACCTACAAGTTGCACTTAAGAGTCAGTAAAAGACACTAGAAACTACCACCCAATGACCGAAACAGCAAGATTACTAAAGGCCAGTGCAAAACCACAAACAACAAAGCCAAAATAATATGGCATCTCCAGAACCCAATTATTCCAAAACAATCATCCCTGGAAACTCAAGCACAACCAAAAAACAATAAAAATAACCTCAAATCCTTCATAATGAAAATGATAAAGGAGTAAATGAATAAAACCCATAAAAATTTTCAGAAAGATACAGCCAAAGAGATTGAGACCTTAGAGAGGCCATGACAGAAGCCTACAGAGAGGAAATTAAGAAATCACTGGAAGAAATTCAGGAAAACACAATCTGGTGAATGAAATTAATAAAATGGTTCAAGATCTGAAGATGAAAATGGAAACAATGATAAAAGTACAAACTGAAGAAAGCCTGCAAAGAGAGAACCTACAGAAGAAAACAGGAACTGCAGAGGAAAACATCCCAACAGAATAAAAGAGACAGAGGAAAGAATCTCATGTTTAGAAGATACAATGAAAGAATTTGATGCAACCATCAAAAAAATGTTAAATTTAAAAAACTCCTGATACAAAACATCTAAGAAATCAAAGATGACATAAAAAGATGAAACCTAAGAATAATAGGAATTGAGGAAAGAGAAGAAACCAGGCTCTAAGGCCCAGAAAATATTTTCAACAAAATAATAGAAGAAAGTTTCCCTAACTTAAAGAAAGAGATGACTATAAACATAGAAGAGGCATACAGAACAACAAATAGAGTAGCCCAGAAAAGGAAATCTTCCCACTACATAATAACCAAAACACAAAATGTACAGAACAAAGAAAAATATTAAAAGCAACAAGGGACAAAGGGCCAAGTAACATACAATGGCAAACCTATCAGACACACCCAACTTTTCAGCAGAGAACATTAAAGCCAGAAAAGCCTGAGAGCCTGGGCAGAGATCTTGCACACTCTAAGAGAGCAGAGATACTAGTCTAGAATATTATACTCATCAAAACATTCAATAACCATAGATGGAGAAAACAAGATATTCTATGGCAAAAAGAATTTTTCTTTTTTATTATTCAATTAATTTATTCAGATTACAATGCAATTGTTATCTCATCACTTGTGTCCTCCCATTCCTCCTCCCTTCCACTTTCACCCTATTCCCTTCCCCTAGGTCTAAGACCAAGGAGGACCTCCTCCAAATTTAGACAGTACCTATCCATAAATCCAGGTCTACAGAAGATAGTAGAATAAAAACTCCAACCCAAAGAGGCTAACTACACCCAGGAAAACTCTGAAAATAGATCATTTCACTTTAACAAAACAAACAACAAACAACATAGGAACACATGACCACATCCAACATCAAAATAAAAACCTAACAGTGACTTGTCATTAATCTCAACATCAATGTTCTCAACTCTCCAATAAAAAGACACAGACTAACAGAATGGACATATAAGCAAGACCAAACATTCTGCTACATTCAAGAAACATGTCTCAGCCACAAAGGCAGATATTACCTCAGGGTAAAAGGCTAGAAAAAGGACCTCCAAGCAAATAGACACAAGAAGCAAGCTGGAGTAGCCATTCTAATATCTAATAGAAATAGACTTTCAACCAAAATTAATCAAAAGAGATGAAGAAGGACACTTCATATTCATCAAAGGAAAACTCAGCCATGATGACATCACAGTTCTGAACATCTATGTCCCAAATATAAGAGCATCCACATTTGCAAAAAAAAAAAAACATTAATAAAGCTTAATCCTCCCATATATCCCAACACATTAATAGTGGGAGACTTAACCTTTCACCAAAGGATAGGTCAACAAAACAGAAACTGAACTGAGAAATAATAACACTAACAGATGTCATTTATCAAATGGACCTAACAGATATCTCCAGAACTTTTTACCCAAACACAAAATATTATAACTTCTGAGCACCTCGTGAGACCTTCTCCAAAATTGGCCACATAGTAGGCCACAATGCAAGACTCAACAAATGCAAAAAGACTGAAATAATACCTTATATCCTATCAGACCACCATGGAATAAAGCTGGACCTCAACAACAGAAATAACAAAAAGCCTACACACACACAGAAACTGAACAACTCTCTAATTAATGACAACTGGGTCAGTGAAGAAATAAAGAAAGAAATTAAAGGCACAACATACTTAAATTTATGATATACAATGAAAGCAATGGTAAGAAGAAAGTTCATAGCACTAAGTGTCTTCATATCTCACATAGGCAACTTAATGACACATCTCTAAGACCTAGGGGAGGGGGGAGGAATCAGACACACCCAAGAAGAACAGACTGCTGGAAATAATCAAACTTAGGGGTGAAAACAACTAAATAGAAACAAAGAGAACAATTCAAAGGAGCAGTGAAACTAAAATCTGGTTCTTTGAAAAATTTGTCAAGATAGAAAAACACTTAGCCAAAATACCTAAAAGACAGAGAAACACTATCCAAACCAACAAAATCAGAAATGAAAAAGGAGACATAACAATAGACATTGAAGAAATCCAAAGAATCATTAGGTCTTATTTCAAAAGCTTATTTGCCACAAAACTTGAAAATCTAAAAGAAATGGACAATTTTCACGATAGATTTTACTTGCCAAAGTTGAATCAAGATCATGTAACAAATTAAATAGTCCTATTTCTGCTGCAGAAATAGAGCAGTCATCAAAAGTCTCCCAACCAAAAAAAGCACAGGGCCAGATGGTTTCAGTGTGGAATTTTACCAGACTTTCAAAGAAGAGATAATACCAATACTCTTCACATTGCTCCGCAAAATAGAAATGGAAGGAACGATAACAAGCTCAATTTATGAGGTAACAGTCACTTTGACAGTTAAACTTCAGAAAAACCCAAAATATCAAAAGAAGATCAGATGAATTTATATTATGAACATTGATGCAAAAGTACTCAATAAAATACATGTAAAGCAAATCCAAGAACACATACAAAATATCATTCACCATGACCAAGTAGGCTTCATTGCAGACATGTAAGGTTGGTTCAATACACAGAAATCCATCAATGTAATCCATAATATCAACAAACTGAAAGAAAAAAAAAACATGATAAGGCCCACAGATGCCAAAAGAGCATTTGACAAAATTCAACCTCCATTCATGTTTAAAGTCTTGGAGAGATCATGGATATAAGGCACATACCTAAGCATAATAAAGGCTATGTACAGCACACCAATAGTCAACATCAAATCAAATAGTGAGGAACTCAAAGAAACTCCACTAAAATCAGGGACTAGGCAAGGCTGCCCACTCTCTCTGTATCTTCAGTAAAGTAATTGAAGTTCTAGCTAGAGCAATAACAACAAAAGAAGATCAAGGGTATCCACATCAGAAAGGAAGAAGTCAAAGAATTGCTATTTGCAGATGATATGTTAGTATATATAAATGACCCCCAAAATTGCACCAGAGAATCCCTACAGCTGATAAACACCTTCAGCAAAAATGGGTGGATACAAGGTTAATTTTTAAAAAATAAGTAGCCCTCATATATACAAATGACAACTCTAACAAAGCAAGTGAAAGACTTGTATGAAAAAGTGTCAAGTCTCTAAAGAAAGAAATTGAAGAAGATATTAGAAGATGAAAAGATCTCCAATGCTCATGAATTGGGAGAATCAACATAGTAAAACTAGCCATCTTACCAAAAGCAATTTACAGATTCAGTGCAAATCAAAGTACCTATACATTTTTTAAAAGGCACTGAAAGAACAATTCTCAACTTCATATGTAAAAACAAAAAACCCAGAACAGTTAAAACAATCCTGGACAATAAGAGATCCTCCAGAGGAATCTCCATACCTGATCTCAAGCTGTACTGTAGAGCAACAGTAATTAAAACAGCATGGTCCCAGCACAGCAATAGGCTGGTTGATCAATGGAATCAAATAGAATTCAAGACCCAGAAATAAATCCACACACATATGGACATTTGCTTTTTGACAAAGAAGCCAAATCGATTCAATGGAAAAAGCATAGCATCTTCAACAATTGTGCTAGTCTTACTGGATGTCTACATGTAGAAAAATGCAAGTAGAACCATATTTATAACCATGCACAAAACTCAAGTCCAAGTGGATTAAAGACCTCAACCTAAAACCAGAGACACTAAATCTGTTAGAAGAAAAAGGGAGAAGATCCTGGAACTCATTGGCACAGGAGACCACTTCCTGAACAGAACATCAACAGCCCAGGCTCTAAGACCAACAATTAATAAATGGGACCTCATGAGTTTGAGAAGCAGGAGACCCTGTCAACAGAACGAAGTGTCAACCTACCTACTGGGAAAAGATCTTCACTAAACCTACATCTGACAAAAGTCTAATATCCAAAATATATAAAGAACTCAAGAAATTAAACACCACCAAACCAAATAACCCAATTAAGAAATGGGGCTCAGAACTAAACAGAATTCTCAACAAAGGAGTATCAAATGGCTGAGAAACACTTAAGGAAATGCTGAACCTCCTTAGTCATCTGGGAAATGCAAATCAAAACAACTCTGAGATTCCATCTTACACCCATCAGAATGGCTAAGATAAAAAAAATTCAAGCCACACTACATGCTGGCGAGGATGTGGAGAGAGAAGAACACTCCTTTATTGCTGGTGGGAATGCAAACTAGTACAACCACTTTGGAAATCTATCTGGTGCTATCTCAGAAAAATGGGAATAGGGCTTCCTCAAGACCCAGCTATTCCACTCCTTGGAATATACCCAGAAGATGCTCCAGCACACAACAAGAAAATTTGCTCAACCATGTTCATAGCAGCCTTATTTGTAATAGCCAGAACATGGAAACAGCCTAAGGGTCCCTCAGTAGAAGAATGGATAAAGAAACTGTGGTACATTTACACTATGGAATACTACTCAGCTATTAAAAACAAGGAATTCCTGAAATTTGTGGACAGATGGATGGAACTAGAAATGATCATAATGAGTGAGTTAACCCAGAAGCAGAAAGAGTCAAATGGTATATACTCATGTATATCTGGACACTAGCCCAAGGGGCATGTCCCATGAAAGTCTTCACTTACCAGGAAAGTGGGACAGAGAGGAGGACATCCTATTGGGATTCCAGGTGAGAGAAACAAGGGAGAATGGGGAAATAGAAAGATCCAGAGGGTCCTAGAAACCTACAAGAAGAACATTATGATGGACAGATCTGGGCCCAAGGGTCCTGCTCAAGCTATGGCACCAGCCAAGGACAACATGTGCAGTAAACTTCGAACCCCTACCCAGATCTAGCCAATGGACAGGATATTCTCCACAGTTGAGTGGAGAATGGGGACTGAATTTCACACGAACTCTGGTGCCCCATATTTGACCACATCCCTTGGATGGGGAGGCCTGATAGCACTCAGAAGAAGGATAGCAAGAAGAGACTTGATACCCTGTGATCATATAGAGGGGGAGGAGTTCGCCCGCTATCAGAATCTTAGGGGAAGGAAGTAGACAGAAAGCAGGAGGGAGGGAGGAATGGGAGGATACAAGGGATGGGATAAGAATTAAGATATAATACAAATTAATACATGTATACATATTAATACAAATGTATATATATGTACATAAAAAAAATTAAACACCACCAAACCAAATAACCCAATTTAAAAAAGGGGCTCAGAGCTAAACAGAAAATTCTTAACAGAGGAATACTGAGTGTCTGAGGAACACATAAAGAAATGCTCAATGTGCTAAGTAATCAGAGAAATGCAAATCAAAATGACCCTGAGATTCCATCTTACACCCATCAAAATGGCTAAGATAAAAAATCAAGTGACAATACATTCTGGTAAGGATGTGGAGAAAGGGGAACACTCCTCGTTGCTGTTGGGAGTGCAAACTTCTACAACCATTTTGGAAATCAATCTGGGGCTTTCTCAGAAAACTGAGAATAGGATTACCTCAACACCCAACAATTCCACTCTTTGGAATATACCCAGAAGATGCTCTACCACACAACAAGGACATTTGCTCAACTATGTTTATAGCAGCTTTATTCATAATAGCCAAAATCTGGAAACAACCTAGATGTTCCTCAACTGACAATGGATAAAGAAACGGTGGTACATTTACACAATGGAACACTGCTCAGATATTAAAAACAATCATATTATGAAATTTGCAGGCAAGTGGATAGACCTAGAAAAGACCATCCTGAGTGAGGTAACCCAGACCCAGAAAGACACACATGGTATGTACTCACTTATAAGTGGATATTAGCCCAATATAGATGGTCCCTGAGAGCCGTCACCCAGCGAGCAATCAGGACAAAAGCTGGGATGGGCTGCTGGACTCCAGGTGAGAGTGGTATGGAAAAATGGGGAGATGGAAGGACCCAAAGAGTTCAGGAGTCCCACAAGGAGACCATTAAGGCCTATGAATCTGGACCCAGAGGTCCTGCACAAACTGTTGCATCAACCAAGGAAAATGCATGCAGTAAACCTAGGCTCTGTGTTCAGATCTGACCATTCTCCAGGGCCTGGCTCATTCTCCAGGGTTGTGGGGAGAAGGGGGAGTGCCTCTCATAAGAACTCTGGTGCCTCCAATTTGATCACTTCCACTTGTGTGGAGGCCTGGCAGCACACAGAGGAAGGGGAAGCAGGCTCTCTGGATGAGACTTGATAGGCTGTGGTCATATGGTGGTGAAAAAGGTCCCCTTCTGTTAGAGGTTAGGGGAGGGGAATAGGGCAGAAGAGGGAGGGAAGATGGAAATTGGAAAATACAAGCAAGAGGATAACAATTGGGATATAATCTGAATAAATTATAATATATTAAACAAATACCAAAAATTTATATGTCTTTGTATATATTTTATGACTTCTGGTTTTGTGTTTTTATGGTATTCCTATGTGTGTAAAGGTGGATGTTTCCATGTGTGTTTCTTGTGCTTTTTTTTTACCCTTTTTCTTGTTTGTTTTGCCCTATTCTGATTTGTTTATCTTAGTTTATTTTATTATTCCTTAGATGCTTATTTGTTTTCTAATCAGAAATAGTGTGGATATGGGTGGGAGAGAAAGTAGAGGAGGAACTGGGAGTAGAGTGAGGACAACCATAATCAAAATAAAAGAAAAAAAAAGACAGAGATAGGATCAGAAGAAACTAGTAATGAGTACATGGAAGAGAATGTGAGAAAACATTTTGGATGCCTCTACCTGACACTGTTTAGGTGGCCAATATTATGGTTCTGCTAAAGGAATATAGCAATAAAACTACTACTAGTGAAATTCTCTTATATTAATATATCAGTCCCTTGCTCAACCATCAGCAGAGAAGCTTTCTCCCACAGTAGAGGGGAACAAATACAGAGACCCACATCTGGACAGTGTAAAGAGAGTAAGAGAGCATGGGATCCTCAGTCCTAAGTGGAATGTCTGCATTAAATCCCCTTCCTGAAGGCTCAGGGAACCCTGTGGAAAAGGAGGAAGAAAGTGTGTAAGAGCCAAAGAGGTGGTGAGTGACTCCAAAAAAGAGGGTCTTCCAGATATAACAGGACTGAGTTTTGTTATAAACAGTGATATGAGAAGGAGTCAGGAAAACGAGACATGTTAAGGAATGTTGTGGTTTTTGAATCCCAATTCACAATTGAACTGGATTGGTTTTGTGTTTTGTGTCTGCAATCATTAATCATCATTCTCTGCTCTGTCCTGTACTGCATAGGTTAGGTACTGCATCTTCTGGATTCCTAGCTTGGTCTTTAGGTGAGACTTAATCCATGGGAAACACCATGATCAAAGCAAAGAATGAGTGAGATTGTGGACAATGTACTGATTTAGCACCCTGTAAACAACCTGGCTATGCTTTTGTTAGTGGCTGTCATAATATGCCAAGAGTTACAATACTTGTGGATGAATCCTTTCTCCATCTTACTGGGTCCCTGTGAGTTCTGGTAGTACCCCTTGCTCCTCTGATTCTTTCTATCCTAAACATAGAAGCAGCTTCTCTTTCTTGTTAGTCCCCAGTCACCTCACAATCTTTGATAGTTTTTCCTGACATGCCTATATCTTTGTCAAAGTGATCTATATGCTAACCCACCTTCAGGTATATTACTGGAGCATGCCATCTTTTTCCTACTGGGACTCTGACTGATACAGCAGTGTTGGAAGTATAACTAAAAATGACTTCCTTTGAAATTTTTCCATCTAACATAGACTGGTTTGACAAGGACTAAAAACATGAATAACCTTCTAGTAAGTGTCTTACAATACAGGTTAATTTTAGCCTCTTACGTAAAGTTCAAAAACTCTAGGAAAGGGAAATGAGAGGATGAATTATGTTGTTGGCAGGGTTTTTGAAGTAATACTGGATAAATTTAGAACAGAAATAGAGTCCATACTTATTGCTCTATCTGTGGGCTTCATTATTTGGGATATGTAATTTCATTTCCTAATGGCTCTGACTTGGCTTAATGAAGTCAGCTAATGCTTCTCTTTAATTTTAATGGAAACTAATTTTGTTTCTTTCTTTGCCTTTCTAAATTATAATATCTCCTTCATTGCAAAAAAAAAAAAAAGGACTATAGCAGATACACATGGACTGCCTAGGTGCTAAGAATCAGAATTTAATAAATTGATTTTCGCTATAGCATATATTTTTTCCTAAAAGAGAGGGTAATGCATATATGAATTTAATGTCACCGACTTGATGTTAGATGCAGAATTCAGAAGCCAAACTTTCAACTTTGGCCCTTTGATGACATTTTCAGCTGATACTGTTAATTGGTTGTTAGCACCATATAACCAATGAGAAAGCACTTGATCCAATGGCTACAGCTTTGTCCTTTTATGCTTGCTTCATTATAAATCATCCCCTCTTTCCTTTATGCCCCCAAAGGCCCATTTATAAAGTTATATAAGGAGAAAATTAGTTTTAATGCACTACTGAAAGAAAAGCTGGACTTAAGGTTTTTTGGTTTGAGGGTTTTTGTTGTTGATAGTTTTTGTGGGGTTTTTTTTGCATTACAGAAATGGCTCTTAATTCTAATTTATTTTCTAGCAAATTGAGTATAAGGAACTCAAATTTTACACATACAGTTTGTAGTTGGTTGCTAATGCATTTTATTTTTGTTGGCCATTCTTAAAGCACCTACAGAGTTTAGCAAAGGACATAATTTGACTCATAAGTATTTACATCTTTCAGCTATTTTCTGATTTCAGTTCTTTGTATTTCTGGGCTTTGAGCCACTGCTCCTTGATGTCTGTTGAGGAGAAACTTTGATAGCTGATCTGAAGTAAGGTTAGTGGGGCAGCTTGCTTGGCACTCACAGATGTTCACATTCTTCCCAGCAAAGACATGTTTCTCTTGGTCTACATTCTTATAAAAGGCTGCCCATAATGCTAATGAAGTTCAGCTTAACCCTTCAAATTCAAGATTTCTCTGATGAATCTAGGTGGGATTTCATGAATGGGGACCATTATCATGCATGTGCAGTGAAAATCCCAGCCTTCCAAGTGAGCACACAGAACCTTTACAAGCCTGTCTCCTAGAAACCTCATCTTGCTGCATGCAATCTTCAGAGCAAAGGTGCACAAAGCGGACACAGAAGCCTTAGAGTACATTTATTTTTTTCCACCCGCATCTTATCATACCACATTAAATGTTAAGACTTAATGAACTGTTTATTTAGTTGCCTTTGTTTGTTCCCCAGATTGCTATAGAGGAGTCCTTCAGAACTCAGATGGCAGAACTAGTTTGTCATTAACTATACTCTGGAGAAGAGAAGTACTGTGCTCAGGTATCTTTCAGCCTTCCTAGACCCACACCTGCCCCTGTCTCAAGCCCCTGTACTTCATGAGGATGAAATGAAGAACAAAATGGAACAAAAGAGAGTAATGATTTACTGAGTACCTACTACGTATCCAGTGCTTATAGTATATATGACATATATATCATTTATTTGCATTAAACATTCATAAATTGCTGCTATTAGTGTTTCCAATTGAGAAATTAGAATATGCCAATCAAGGTGATTAAATTTGCAAAGTGTAGATTTAAGGAAAGATTTGGGATTGGAATTGGTTTATCTGGCTTTAAATCTATTTCTTACATCAAGATAACTCCCATTTTGTAAAACATTCATCTCTCTTTGCTCCCTATATGTTTTGTTCTGGGTTTTTACAGATGGACAGTATGGCTGATAGCATTATGAAACACAATGGACAACAATTTGCTATCCAAGCTCATTCCTCTGTCTCTTGGCCAGACTATACTCACACTCTGAAATGACAAATAGGCATCATGAACACTAAGCCACTTCTAAGATTGCCCTCTACTTGCTTTGGGGGGAGTAATGATCTTCTATATTAGAATAATTGCATTCTAATGCTACTTTTCTCACATTAGAAACCTCTCTCAAATTTATACCTCTGCTAGACCTACTGTTGGCATTGTTCTGTGGTATTTTGCCTATTCACCCAAAAACTAACTAAAAGCTTGACTGAAAAGACAGCAGGGAACTAACTATAGCCATGAGCCCAAAGATACAAAATCTTCCAAATTTCAAGGGTTAAAGTTAATAAGCCCCACTTGCCTAAGGACAGATATTTCCTGAGATGCTGAAGGCTGCTGTTCATATAGCAAGTCACATATTTCCACTCCCTAAACAAGTCTGGTTAATCCAGCTGCACCAGGTATGCTTAATTATACTTAGGTGGGAAACATCTACCAGGAAGTATGTCAGGATGTACATTTATCCCAAGTTGGACGAAGGCAGGAAGTACCATGCCTTGTGGGGGGTTGCCTTTCTGAGCACATGACTGACCTAAATTTGGGGCCATTTCTCTGAGAATCCCAGTATGGATTATGCCAGTGTTCATCTTTCTGGCAAGTACTAAAAAAAGTTGGCTTTAATTGGATAATCATAGAACTAGTCTTTCTCCTTGTGATTTTCACATTTTTCCAGAACCAATTAGAAGTTGTGATTTATCCTGGCATCTGTTGAGCTCATGGATGCCATTTTAAACCTGATTGCTTTACTGTAGCTCCAGCTTTACTACATATTTCAGGTGCATTTGGCAGAACTCCTACCAGAATGTTCCTTCAACTTCTTGAAAGTATGTTAGAATTCTGATGGCTTCACGGTTTTTAAAATAGCTATAGCTCACTCAGGATGATCTTTTCTAGTTCCATCCATTTGCCTGCAAATTTCAAGATTTCCTTGTTTTTAATAGTGAGTAGTATTCCATTGTGTAACTGTACCACAGTTTCTTTATCCATTCCTCAGTTGGGGAACATCTAAGTTGTTTCCAGATTTTGGCTATTATGAATAAAGCTTCTATGAACATAGTTGAGCAAACATCCTTATTGTATGGTGGAGCATCTTTTGAGTATATGCCCAGGAGTGGTATAGCTGGGTCTTGAGGTAGCGTTATTCCCAATTTTCTGAGAAAGGCCCAGATGACTTCTAAAGTAGCTGTACAAGTTTGTACTCCCTCCAGCAATGGAGGAGAGTGTTCCCCTTTCTCCACATCCTTACCAGCATGTGCTGTCACTGAGTTTTTTATCTTAGCTATTCTGATAAGTATAAGGTAGATTCTCAAAGTGATTTGGACTTGCATTTCCTTGAATATTAAGCATTTCCCATCCATTCAAGATTCCTCTGTTGAGAATTCTGTTTAGCTTTGTACCCCATTTTTAACTGAATTATTTTGTATTTTGGTGTTTAATTTTTTGAGTTCTTTATATAGTTTGGATATTAGCCCATTGTCAGATGTAGACTTGGTGAAGATCTGAGTCTCCTAGTAGCAGGGGCCATGGAGACCAAAGAGGATACTCTCTAACTAGACAAGACTTCTAGTGGCTGAACGGGAACACCAACCCACCCACAAAAACTTTGACCCAAAAATTACCCTGCTTACAATATGTATGGGGAAAAAGGGCAGATAGAGCAGAGATTGAGGGAATGTCCAACCAATGTCTGTCCCAACCAAAGACCCACCCCATGGAAGAGAGCCAATCCCTGACACTATTAATGATACTCTGCTGTGATCTCTCATACAGGAGCTCAGCAGTGATTTGAAACAGATGCCCAGATTTACAGCTAAACATTGGGCAAAGTATAGAGAGTCTTGTGGAAAAACTGGTGAGAAGGATAGAAGGACCTGGAGGTGACAGGGGCTCCACATGAAGAGAAACAGAGCCAACTAACCAGGGCCCAGAGGGGCTTTTGCAAACTGAAGCACCAACCAAGGACCATGCATGAAATGGACCTAGGCCCCTACAGAGATGTAGCTGATGGGCAGCTCAGGTTTCATGTGGGTCCTCTAGTAAGAAGAGTATGGGCTGTCTCTGACATGGACTCTGTTGCCTGCTTTTTGATCACTTCTCCTTGGCAAGGCTCCCTTGCCAGGCCACAGAGAAAGAGGATGCTCTTGGTCCTGATGTACTTTGATGAGCTGGGGTAGGTGAGTAAGGGAGCTGCTCTTTTCTGATGACTAGGTGAGAGGGATGAGGGAAAAAGAAGAGAGAGTGGGACAGGGAGGAGAGGAGCGAGGGGGCTATGACTGGGATGTAAAGTTAATAAATTAATAAAAATAAAAAAGCTATAGCTTCTGCCTGTTCAGGTTTTGGTAATGCTGTGTAATGAAGACAATCCCCTGCAAGAAGCAATAGAAAAAAACAGAGCAGATAAAGGGACACTTGCTTTACTCCTCCTCAGAGTCCTAAGCTATCTGCTACCTATCAGTTACTTTAATTTTTATGTACTCCTTAACCAAGTCTTTTCAGGTTTATTGACATTGTTGGACTATTAAATAGGCTCCTACTGTCCAATGGAAGATTTTTGAAATTTGTTTCATGCGCAACCCTCAAACTTCCTTTATAACTCACTGGAATATGGCATCATTATGAATTATACCAGGAAAACTCAAGGTCAAAATTTCAGTATCTGGAATTCTATCAAGAAGTATCATAGTTTAGTTGACCACTGACCACTTAGAATGGACATAAACAACATATTAGCATATGGTGAGTGTCAGACACTTGATTTAGTTAACCCTTGGCTATCTGTTATTTTAGGCAGAAATGTCAATTTTCATATCTCCTAGGGCCTATGAAGAGCTGTATTGGAAACTCCTACATGGCTGTATGAATAATGGTTCATAAATGTTGGGACTTCCAGTTACTTCTCTAAGTACTTTTCTTCCTAATTATTCTTTCATTTCCAGATGCTATTATCTGGCCACTTATCATATGCAAAGTCTTAGTGCCATGTTAATTTTCATAATGTGCTCAAGGAAAAAGTATGGCTATGTTGCCAAAAATAACCTGAGCCAAGTGTAAGTAAGGAAAGGATTATGTATCAATAAGTTAGTTTCCTTAAGGTGAGGTAGTTCTGCTTTCAAATATTAGATTGCATATGATAGTTTATTATTGTTTTTAATAATATTTCCCCAAATCTTCCTGAGAGAAGACCCTGTGGATCACTAAGAAGGGAAAGTAAATAATACTTTATATTTCTTCTCCTTCACTCTTCTCTGTAAAAGGAATTTTTATTTGCTTGTTTCAACTGTTGCCTCCGAGGTTTACTGCCCCTGTCTGCTAACCTAACCCTAGTCCTGGAAGCTTCTAACTTCTGAACACTCTAATATAGTCCTAGAGTGTTTTCAAGCTCTGTGACTTACTGCTTAATAAGCCCACACTTACTTCCTTGTTCTTTCTGAGATCATTCAGCTGGTTCAAATCAGCTGTTCTGGCTCAAACTTCTCTCCCAGCTAACTTACTCAATCCGGCTTTTCTGTCAGCCTCTAAATTGCACTGCTAGGCCTCAAACTAACTCCAGCAATCTTTTCTAATCTTCTGGCTCATTCTCATTCTCATCGTTCTCTGGCTTGTTTTGTCTTCACCTTTGTCTACCTGGCTCTTTCATTCACCCCTTCTCTGTAAAACTCCTGGTAAAACTGCCTCCTCTCTCTTTCTCTCTGCATTGTTCTTTTAAGTAGCTTCCCTTTCCTCTACCTTTTGGTGGAAGTTGGGCATATCCTATTCTTCCAAATCTTTCTCTGATTCTTTATGTTTTCTGCCACTCAATTAAACATCACTTTCAAACATGGGTGCTTTCTCCTACAAACTAATTTCACCTTCATTGTTTAGGATTAAAGATGTGTATCTCCACGCCTGGACCTAAGCTTTTCCTTTACCTGATACTTGCTCTATACCAGGGTGGCCTTGAACTCAGATCTGCTTGCCTCTGTCTCCTGGATTAAAGGTGGATCACACAGATCTTGAAGGTCTTTGGATGAAATACATTTCCAGAGCAGCCATGTTCTGAATTGAAATTCCTCTACACCTCTCTTTCTCTGTTCTTAAATACCTATTTCTCCTGTTTCCTATGTCTGGGAACAGGAAATGGGGGGCAAAATTATTTAGTTTCCCCAGAGTTCTCTAGTCTCCCTCAATTCTCAAAAATGTTTTGCTGACTTTGAAGAGAAAAAGAATCAGCAATAATGAAGACCAGCACAGAAATGATGCAGAAAACAGATGTAGGTGGCTTTGAAAGTGGGCCTTTTTTTTCCAGATTCATGAAGGACAGTTATGATTAGTGAAGCCAAACCAATTTCATGACAGATTTTGAAATTCATAGTTTTTGCCTGTCTCAGGACCTGGCACTTTGTCACTGTGAGACCTGTCAAAGCTTTCTTCTTTGTATCATTCATAAACTGCTCTGTCAGCTCTAAGGTCTTAAATAGCCACATAGTTAATAAGATTCTATTACAGTGAGTCATGAAAATTGAACCAAAAAATAAAAATAAAATCTCTTTAGTAAAACTTACAAATACATATAAACAATTGTTTTTCTTGTCCATTTGAAAGGGAACTAAGAACAAATGAACTTAAGGAAAGATTGACTATTTTAATAAGAATTTAATAATCTTGCTGAAAATGCATTTCCAAACCTCATATAATAAACTACTCAGTTTGCTTTAACAAATGTAATGAGCAAAACATGGGCAAAGAAGAAATTTTAGGATAGGAAGGAGATAAAGGGATCTGCAAACCAAGATTACAAACTAAGTAAGTGAGTGACTTAGCATTATTACATTGCTGGTTTCAACTACCTATTTTATAAAAGAGGCATTTTACTATGTTTTTCAGTGAAAATCATCTTAGGAGTCTTGGTACATTTACTCCTTGCTGGATTCTCATCTCTCATTAATATAGTCTCAGTTTTGACAGCTTAACTTTTCTGAATCTCAAGTGCTATTCAACCACTGAATAGCTTATGTATCACCTGTATCTTCTGTTTAGACTAGGTAAGTATTCAGAGCATTTAAAACCTGTCCCTCTCCAAACTCCCTTCTAATTTCATATACAGGTAGGTAAACAAGGTTAAGTAACAATTTAATAGCAGATCAGAATGAGAGCTTATTCTTATTTCTATGTACATAAACAGTCTTCACAATGGCCAACAGTTCTTACTAAAGAGTTCTAGAGAAGGAACACATTATCTATCCCTGTAAAGGACCTATTTAACATTCACTGGAGTGCTTCAAATTTCAAGGGGTATCATTATAACTTTAATGATGCCTTTTAGAAAGCATTTTCTGAACAGCTAATCAAAATTACTAACATAAGTATCAGAAACCAAGACTGGTAATATGTATGTGGTTAAAAACTTAACTATTAATGCTGATGGTTTTAATCATTGGGCTGAGGGTGTCAGAGACCAAAGTGATGGTTTATTATTGTCGTTTTTCTGAATAATCATGTTGCCAAACTGCCATTTAAATATTTATGATTATATCTATAGATATACTGTGCTCTAGTCTTGCTCAGAGAAACATTTTTTTCAGTAGGTAGTGCTTAATTCAAAGGTTCAGGACTGGTCAACATGCTGAGCAAGTGCCTGTGCAAGATCAGCTCTAAATGGCCATTTATATTAATACCTTCCCCCCAAAGCTAAGGAAATGCCACAGAAGAGATGGCAGAAAGAACATAAAGGCCTGAGTATGCGGAAGAATTCTGTGAAACTGTCTTCTGGACATGACGTGATCCCACTGTAACTGTTATCACCCATATAAGACCTATACAATGTCAAGACAGGCAGATTTCCAGCTGAGATGAGGGAGGGACTCATGAGTCTCCACACCTAGAGGGGGCTTTTAGCAGTTGATGGCTGCTGATAGACAAAGGCTCATTTATGGGATGAAGTCAACAACTGGCAAGCTACCCATACTCCAGTGGTTAGTTCCTCACTCCTATGCATGTATGTGCATATGGAAAACTCTAACTAAATTTAGTGGGTGGCAAAGAAATAAAAAAGAATATAAAGTTGAGAGAGGACATGTTGGGGAGGGCTTGGAGGAGTTGGAGAGGGAGTAGGAGATAGATATAGCAAAAATACAAAGTAGTTATGCAAAAATGTTATAAAGAGGAATAAATATGTGGATATTAATCAAACAGCAACAATGATATAAGAATCAAACATTTTTTTACTGTAGAACACATTTCTTTCAAAATATACATACTAAAATATATATATATATATATATATATATATATATATATATATATATCATTTCATCAAATGGCTACATTAGTATCTAGCAAATTAGATTCCAGGTGAATTTCATTTTACTTCTGTATATTTCTGAAAGTTCTACAATGATGATGGATTAGTCTGTTGACTAGCAAAATATTTCTAACTGCTTTGAGGTTTGAGATTGAATGTTTCATACACAGAACTGGAAAGCAATGCCCCCATTAGTAACTGTTACTTCTATAGAGTGACTATTCTTATTTTTATGTCAAAAAATGAGACATATTTGTGCACTAATAATTCACATTGAAAGTGATACAATTAATTTTCATTCTGCTAGCACACCAATAGTATATATAATATTAGGCCATCTCTTGTCACTTGTGTTTAGGTCTTATGATCAAAACAAGTTAGGTCAACTATAAATATTGGCTGTTTTTAGGAACTGTCTGGCTAGATGTATGTCCTTACAAGAAGTTACTTAATCATTTTACTTTCCATACATTTATTAAATTGGCACTATGGTCCAAATAGAAAACATTTCGCTATGCTTCAGAGTTATCTGGTTTTAATGAATCCCTAGAGGTTTCTAGATGTAGTTTTCTGCCAAATATAATTCAGCCTAACACTGGAAGAGAAGCACTGAACTCCGTGCACCTTGTCTGCAAATAGATTTCCACTTGAAGTAGCAGCTTAAAACTTCTATCACGTGAATTCAATATAGTTCATTGCACTTGTTTCAAAATGTGTATATATTTATCTTCAGATAGATGCTGTATAAACATCTCATACCTATATTTCTTAAATGAATTCATTGAATGGAGTCAAGTTTAGTTGCTATTACAAAGTAATTGTGTAATATTTGTGCAAATAACAGGAAAATCAGGAGGCAGATTTTTATGATAGGGTAATAAATGCAATGATCATGAACTTTAACAGACTGACAGGTGACAAAATGAATTCTATGAAAAATGATGAAACTGCTTTTCTGCAGGTAATTTTATATATATATACTATATTTCTTGGTCTCCTATATGTAAATAAATTGGAGCCAGATAATTGTGCCGACCTAATCTTAGAGAGAAACGATGTCAAGTACTATGAATTGCCTCGTCCAATACCCTTTCAATCCTTTTTTACTCTGCTTTCCTGTTCTAAGACTCTTAAAATAATACATCCCATTTCCCAAGTTGCTTACATCTAAGTTTCTGCATATGGTCTAGGAAGCACCAAGTCAGATGTTCTTTTCCTATTACATTTTAGAGGGAAGTGGCTGTGAATAAAGTTTCAGAATTTTCAGGGTTAAACTATAGCAGAAATTTTGTTCTTTCTTGCTGAAAATCATTGACATGAAGTGATGGAAAGTAGTATTAGTGGAAGTTTTACTAATCATGCAAGCCATAAGCCCCATGACTTTGTTGGGAATCCCACATCACTGCCTTAGAATGGCCAAGTTAAGTGTCCTCATATTCTGAAACATGTTGTAAGTTGCCAAACAACCTTTGGTAAATCTCCTTGTGTTTAATTAGAATAGACTGTACCATAACAATATATGATTAATATCCATAAGTTATACAAACCAGTATAGGCATCAGAAAAATGGCTGAGTCTTACATGGAGGGGCATGTAAATTATTATTTATATGAATTTCACTGTGCAGTGAGAACTGTCTTTGAGGAAAAGCATTTTCCTCTAACATATATTTTCTGCATTTTCTCTGCCTACTCCATCATGTTCTTCACAGTTTCAAAGAGAGCAGGCTAATACCAGCAGATATTTCATAACGTCTTGAATCATCCATCATGTAAGGGGAAAAGAAATAAAAACACTTAAGAAATAAAATGTCACAACATATTTGGAATCATCTGCCTCAAATTAATATAAAACCACATAAATACATAGACAGATGCTTCTCAAATTACAGCGGGGTTACATTTGACAGAGCATTGTGAACTGAAAGTTTCCTCTTGCCTAACCTACTGAACATCCTCATTTAGGAACACAGTACATTATAGGTCTGCAATCGCTGGCATTCACTGTCAGTTTGGACTTGCCAGTTTTCATAAATTCAGGCTCGATTTGCAAGCTCCTTAGGATACAATTATAACTGATTTTACACGTTTTGCTCAGGACTTGTTAGATTTTTTTTTTAATTTAAGCCTGACAGTAGGTTTTGCTAAGAGATGGGAAGAGAAACATGATGGAGAGAAGGAGAAATGAGGGGAAGGGGAAAAAAAGGGGAGGCTGAAAGACACACACACACAGAGACAGAGACAGACAGAGAGAGAGAGAGAGAGAGAGAGAGAGAGAGAGAGAGAGAGAGAGAGAGAGAGAGAAAGAGACTATAATTCTAGGGAAGTATTGTTAAATGGAATTTGATGAAATATTGGCTATAACTTAATCTTCAGGAACTGTTTCAGATGTGCTGTGTGTTACATCCAAAATGATAAAAAATAAATAAAAGCTTCATCATTTGGACGCAGTCACAGTAAATACTTACATTAATTGACAAAACCATTACTGCTACTTACTTCCCAGAATGCTATAGTCTCGACAACCCAGAGAAAAGCCTGAGGATATCTAGGGAGAAGTCTTAGGTCATTAGTGACTGAACATTAATCATGCTTTCATAGCACACTAGAGCAGTTAGGATCACCGGAGGCATGCTGTGTTTATATAGTCAACTTTCTTTGAAAAGAAAATGGAGTAATTTTCTATTAAAGAAGCCAAGAGAATGTATATACGGTAATTCAGAATTTCAGTGATATTTTTCAGGTTTTGGAGAAGGTGGTGGTAGGGTAAAAGATGGAGAGACTTTTATGAGCATTAAAGGCTGATCCTCAGATTTTCATCTTGGAACCTTCCTAGACTTTCAATCCTTTGTCTGTAATGAGGAGGGTAGCTTCATCAGTCTCTTAGTATTCTGAAACATTAAATGCATGCTTCACCAAATCTAGAGGCTTTTTACTTGTCTAAGACTCCCTTATGTGACAACTAACTTGAATCCTCAGAGAACGCACCAGCTCTCTTCCTCTCTACTATACCCACAATTTGACCTTTCTTGCTCATTTCCTAACACTCTGTACTTGACACTGAAAAATATTCATTTCTTTTGGGTTACAGTTGAAACTAGTTCTTCCAGAGCAGAGACCATAATGCTCAACCAGATTTCATGCCCCTTGTTCATTCAATTCTCACTAATGGATCTACCTGCTTTCACTTTTAACCCTTTATTTTCTCAGAAGCAAACAAAACAACTAACCAGAAATAGCCATTTTAACATTAAACTTGACCGTGGCACTGTCCTGCAAAAAGGTTTTCAAGATTGTCCATTTCACTTTGGACAAAATCCAAATCTTATTTTTTTCCTTTTTTATTAATTTATTCTTGTTACATCTCAATGGTTATCCCATCCCTTGTATCCTCCCATTCTTCCCTCCCTCCCATTTTCCCCTTATTCCCCTCCCCTATGACTGTTCCTGAGGGGGACTACCTCCCCCTGTATATGCTCATAGGGTATCAAGTCTTTTCTTGGTAATCTGCTGTCCTTCCTCTGAGTGCCACCAGATCTCCCCCTCCAGGGGACATGGTCAAATATGAGGCACCAGAGTATGTGAGAAATTCATATCCCACTAACCACTCTGCTGTGGAGAATGTTCTGACCATTGGCTAGATCTGGGTAGGGGTTTAAAGTTTTACGGCCTGTATTGTCCTTGGCTGGTGCCTTAGTTTGAGCAGGACCCCTGGGTCCAAATCTGCCTATCATAATGTTCTACTTGTAGGTTTCTAGGACCCTCTGGATCCTTCTACTTTGCCATTCTCCCATGCTTCTCTCATCTAGAGTCCCAATAGAATGTCCTCCCCTCTGTTTCAGTTTTCTGGTAAGTGAAGGCTTTCGTGGGACATGCCCCTTGGGCTAATATGCAGATATAAGTGAGTATATACCATTTGAGTCTTTCTGCTTCTGGGTTAACTCACTCCTTATGATCATTTCTAGCTCAATCCATTTATTCACAAATTTCAGGAATTCCTTGTTTTTAATAGCTGAATAGTATTCCATAGTGTATATGTACCACAGTTTCTTTATCCATTCTTCTATTGAGGGACACTTAGGCTGTTTCCATGTTCTGGCTATTATGAATAAGGCTGCTATGAACATGGTTGAGCAAATTTTCTTGTGTGCTGGAGCATCTCCTGGGTATATTCCAAGGAGTGGAATAGCTGGGTCTTGAGGAAGCCCTATTCCCATTTTTCTGAGATTACACCAGATAGATTTCCAAAGTAGCTGTACTAGTTTGCATTCCCACCAGCAATAAAGGAGTGTTCCTCTCTCCCCACATCCTTGCCAGCATGTGGTGTCACTTGAATTTTTGATCTTAGCCATTCTGATGGGTATAAGATAGAATCTCAGAGTTGTTTTGATTTGCATTTCCCTGATGATTAAGGAGGTTGAGCATTTCTTTAAGTGTTTCTCAGCCATTTGATATTCCTCTGTTGAGAATTCTCTGTTTAGTTCCAAGCCCCATTTCTCAATTGGGTTATTTGGTTTGGTGGTGTTTAATTTCTTGAGTTCTTTATATATTTTGGATATTAGACCTTTGTCAGATGTAAGGTTGGTGATGATCCTTTCCCAGTCTGTAGGCTGTTGCTTTGTTCTCTTGATAGTGTCTCCTGCCTTACAGAAGCTTCTCAGCCTCATGAGGTCCCATTTATTAATTGTTGACATTAATGCCTGGGCTGTTGGTGTTCTGTTCAGGAAGTTGTCTCCTGTGCCAATATGTTCCAGGCTCTTCCCCACTTTTTCTTCTAAGTGACTTAGTGTCTCTGGTTTTATGTTGAGGTCTTTAATCCACTTGGATTTGAGTTTTGTACAAGGTGACAAATATGGGTCCAGTTGCATTTTTTTACACATAGACATCCAGTTAGACCAGCACCATTTGTTAAAGATGCTATCCTTTTTCCATCGAATGGATTTGGCTTCTTTGTCGAAAATCAAGGGACCATATGTGTGTGGATTCATATCTGGGTCTTCGATTTGATTCCACTGATCAACCAGCCTGTTGCTGTGCCAGTACCATGCTGTTTTAATTACTATTGCTTTATAGTACAGTTTGAGATCAGGTATGGAGACTCCTCCGGAGCACCTTTTATTGTACAAGATTGTTTTAGCTATTCTGGGTTTTTTGTTTTTCCATATGAAGTTCAGAATTGAACTTTCAATGTCTTTAAAAAATTGTGTAGGTATTTTGATAGGGATTGCATTGAATTTGCAGATTGCTTTAGGTAGGATGGCCATTTTTACTATGTTAATTCTCCTGATCCATGAGCAAGGAAGATCATTCCATCTTCTCATTTTTTTGGTGGGTAACTTTCAGAGTTGGGTGGAGGGAGTCTGATGATAGATTCACTTGTTTTCTCACGATTTCCGTAGGCTGGAAGCTCTGATGCTTCACTGGTATGGATGGCAGGAGGTTAGCCCTGTCATTTTGGGCTCTCACAGCCAGTGATCCTCAGCTCCCCTTTGCTTTGGGTCCTGCGATCGTTCTGGCTCTCTCAATGAGCGTTGGATCAGGCCAAGGTATCCACAGCCTTTCATGTCCCCTGCCAAGTCCAGCCAGGGATACTGGGCCCGAACCATGCGTCGAGCTCAGCTAGATTCTCAGGGCCTGAACCGTCTGCCACAGCAGGAGAACTGTGGCTGCGCTGAGCTGGCGCCTCCGGTGGAACTGAGCACTCTGCCCAGCCTGCGTCACAGCAGGAGAACTGCGGCTGCCCTGAGTTAGTGCCTAGGGTGGAATTGAGCTCTCTGCCCAGCCTGTGTCAAGGCAGGAGAACTGCGGCTGTGCTGAGCTGGTGCCTAGGGTGGAACTGAGTGCTCCGCACAGCTGATGTCACAGCAGGAGAACTGCGGCTGCACTGAGCTGGTGCCTAGGGTAGAAGTGAGTGCTCCACCCAGCCTGCATCACAGCAGGAGAATGCGGCTGCGCTGAGCAAGTGCCTAGGGTGGAACTGAGCGCTCTGCCCAGCTTGCTTCACAGCAGAAGAACTGTGGCTGCACTGTGCTGGTGCCTAGGGTGGAACTGAGTGCTCGGCTCAGCCTGTGTCACAGCAGGGGAGCTGTGGCTGCGCTGAGGTCGTGCCTCAGGCAGAATTGCATGCTAAGCTGAGCCAGTGTCTCCACGGCACAGCACACTGAGCAAACCCAGGACTTGAGCTGAACTGTCTGCCGAGTCCAGTTTGGGTCTCAAGGCACCACGCGACCCAAATCCTGTCCAGACTCCCCTCTCCCGCAGCAACTCCCACCATCCACCACACCAATTGCCTTCACTGGAAGGCTGTGAGCTGCAAACCTCAGCCACTGCCGCTGGTGCAGCTGGTGACACTGCTGTCTCTGCCGCTGCTGCTCTGATCTGAGAAAATCCACACTCCTCCCGTGTGCAGGGGCAAGCAGGTCCTCCGCACCCTGGTCCCTCCGAACCGTGGAGCACTCCTGCTGCTGTGGTGTGGGGACCTTGGTGTTCCTGGCTCAGAAATCTGTGCAATTCCCTGAATTGTTCACTGGAGCTTCCAAACACAGTCCATACTGCTTGCCACCATCTTGGATCCTATCCCAAACTGGGTCCTTTGCTACAGTCTACTCGGTCTTCACCATCTCTGGCTCTTAGTGGTCATTCACAGGTGAGCAGATCTGGCTGAGCAGTGGGGAGACCTGGGAGGGTCCAGGGCCACCAGGCTGCTGTTCCCGCCACAGCAATGTTGACTGATGAAAATCCAAATCTTATAAAAGCAGGTATCTGACTCTCCTGGCCTGCTGTTCCACTACTCACGGCTTCATCATCTATGCTGTGTCTCCATTCTCCTCTCTCCCCATCTTTTCAGTTATTCCACCACAAAGTGACCATTTTTCTTTCATGACAAACTCTTCTCTAAAACCTACAGGACTGTGTCATTCATCCTATTCTAAACATTATACCTTCTACATCTTGTCCCCAAAACACCCTTATAAGGTCTCAAACCAAAGTAGTCTAATCACAAACAAGTCAGATGATTATTTTTTTCCTGTATCTGGCTTATTTCAGTTACCCAAATTTCCATGTTGGTCCATGTTATCACAATCTTCACTCATATTTTGTACTGGAATGATATGGTGGCATACAAAGGACCTAAGAAGAAAATGGCCAGGATTTGAATTTTGATCGACTAATTGTCAGTCTTGTGCACTTGGGCAAAATGTTCTACCATGATCATCCTATGGCTAGGATTCATTACCTTTCAAAGAGTAATAAATATAAGAAACACTTTGTGATGATGGTATGATCAAACGACATTACATATGTACAGTCTTAAACTTGTGCGTAACACACAGTATGTGTTAAATAAATGTTCCATCATTGCTGCTGCAGAAATTTCTACTACTGCTACCACCACCACTACTATAACCACTCAAGATCAAATATGGTTATAAAAAGGTAAAAATCAACCTCCCAGTGCATAATTATGATTTTTAAAATACACAGCATGTCTTAGATGTTTTTTATTTGGATCCATCATTGAATCAATGTGATGATCCTTATCTTTGTTTACCTCTTCCCTACAAAGATAGCTAATCTACCTCAGGTGTGGTGACACATGCCTTTAATTTTTGCACTTGGGCAGCCAAGGCTGGCTCTAAACTGCTTTGATTATGTAACGAGACCCTGTTTCCAAACAAATATTCAAAACAGAGAAGTTGTTAATCCAAGCAGCCATACAGCAGAAATGCATCTGGGAAGAAGTGTTTACCTTAGGTGCTCTGTGTAATCCAAAGGTACTTATTGATATTGATGCATGTTTTTGTTTCAGACTATGAACCCATACCAGGACAGTTATGAATAGATTTTAAAAATTAAAAGGCAAGTCTTGTATAAAAATACATGAACTTCACTTTAAAACATGTTAATAATGCTTTAGGTATGATTTGTGATTTTAGAGAAACCATTTTGTGACTATTACATCAAAAAGCACAACTATGCTGCTACTTATGAAAACCTATTGTATGTATCTGTTCACATGGAGGAATTCAAATTGACTACAGATGATTTAACTTCTTAAAAATGACTCAAAACAGTAGTTTTACCTTTACAGTTCTTTCACAAAGGATGATTTGTGAATATATTTTAAGGGGGGGAAATGAGTGTAGATAGAGCTGTAATTTTGGAATCATATGTTTGCCACCATAATTCATAGCCAAGAGTATTTGCTGTATTTGATGGAAATATAATACACTGTTTTGACTACTCCCACCTAACCACATTCGGGAGTCACTAGCAATAGAGTTGATTATTCTGAGTTATAATTTTATTTTTAAACTTTATGTAATCATTTGCCATGTGATTGTATTTGAAAGGGAAGGCACAATCTTTTATATTTAGCCATCATTCCTCGATAGGATTCAATCCAAACCCAGCCAAAAATACCAGGATCTTTCTTCACAGACACAGGAAAATATTCTCAAATATGGAGATACAACGGACCAAAGGTAGCCAAAGCAACCATGAACACACACACACAAACAAAAAAAAAAATACAAACAAAAAACTGCAAGAGACATCACCATATCCCATTTCAAGTTATACTATAGTGCCATTCATGATAAAAGCAACACTGGCACAAAAACAGTCCTATCTTATGTCTGTATCTTCAATTTAATTCTATTGATCAATGTGTCTGTTTTTATGCCAATACTATGCTGTTTTTATTACTGTAGCTTTGTAATAAAACTTGGAACTTTGGACAGTGATACCTCCAGAATTCTTTTATTATTTAGGATTTTTTTTAACTGTTCAGTGAGTGAGTGTGTGTCTGTGTGTGTTTTCATATGAAGTTCAAGATTATTCTTCAATTTCTTTGAAGAATTGTGCTGCAAATTTGATGGAGATTATGTTGAATCTCTAGATTGCTTCTGGTAGGACAGTTAGTGTCACAAAATTAACCCTACCAATCCACAAATATGGGAATCTTTTTCATCTTCTGGTGTCTTCCTTGGTTTCTTTTCTCAATTTCTTAAAGTTTGCATTGTACAAGTCTTTCACTAGCTTGATCAGGGTTATTCCAAGTTATACTTTGAAGCTATTATAAATGGTATTATTGCCTTCTTCTTGTGTTTGTTATTTGTATAGATAAGATAAAGGAAAATGTAAAGTTTGCTGGTAAATGGATAGATCTGGAAACCATTATGCTGGGTGAAGTAACCAAGACCCAGAAATACAAATGGCACATATTCTCTCTAGTACATAGATTTTAGTATAGAACCTTTAGATTGGCATGCTTAACTTAAAGTACCTGTAGAATCCAGGAAATGAGAAAGGCTACTGGAGAGAAGGAAGGAATATCTTAATGGAGGGGAGAGGATATAATACAGGTAATATGAAAGGGAAAAGTAACAATGGGGCAGGAGACTTAGGTGGAAAGGGGGGGGTAGAGGAAAAAGCAGAGAAGTGGGTGGGAAAAGATAATGAATACTTTAAAATGTACAAAAAAGCCAAATAGAAACCTATTTTACAAGCTTCACATATATGTGAACATAATATACATTATATATTCATGTAAACTAAATCCTTATGTTTATTTGGGTAAAATGTTTAATTCATGTTGTTCTACACATGGGCTAATGCTCCTTTCAGAAGTCTAATAAAAAGTCATTGGCGGGTGTGGGATATCTCTCCTTATGTTTTTGGCCTGAGATGCTCTTGCCACTGTTCTTTGGTCTTAGTATTACCTGATGGTATGACACTATTGCTGAAGATACCACACACTTTGTTCACAGGACATGGAGGAATCAAGTTGGTACTGACCAGGAAGTTTTCTCCTTGCTAACTACCTGCCATGGCACTAAAAGTTGCTATGTAGGCTGCTGGGGAGAAACTGTCATCAGCCATCTTACCCAGCTGTGAACCACACAGGGTACCAATCTACAGCAATAACCAGCATGACAACATATGTTCATGGGTACAACAGTGGCTCAAATGCTTTGGCTCACAGTGATGAGAAATTTTAAGCTTATTTGTTTTATGGGTTGAATTCACTGCTTTTTACCAATATTTGCTTCTAATGTACACAAATTCATATAGCTGCCTAGTTAAAAATAAACAAGAAAAGTAAAAGATCAAAAATGCACAGAATTAACCCTGTGTGTACTTTCTTTTGTTTTCATTAGATTCTTTGAAATTCACCGAGGAAAAAAAATAAAGGCATATGCTCATTCTGGAGAATCCAAGGTTTTTATTTTTACTTTTTCATTCTTTTTTTCATTTATTTTTAATTTATATATTCACTTTACATCTGATTGTAGCTCCCTCCATCCTCCTCTTCTCCTGATACCCACTGCTACCAACTTTCCTCTCACCCTTTCCCTTCTCCTGAGAAAAGGGTAGCGCCCTCTCCAAGCCACCACAGTACATCAGGTTGCAGTTGGACTGAGCTCATCCTCACCTACTGTGGCCAAACAAGGCAGGCCCAGAAGGGGAACTGATGGAAAGCAGGCAACAGAGGCCTGCACATATGTAACCAACAGGCAGTTTCATCTTCCTGTGGGTTCCCTAGAGAGTTGAGGAGGAGCTGTCTATGACCTGGCCTCTGTTGCCTACTTTGATTCCAAAGTTTTTAACTGGTCACAGTCTTATGTAGCATGTTTTTTCTAGACCGATTGCATTCATGTTTACCTCCAATAAATGTGTCTGTCATGTTGGTTCTTTTAAGATGATGCTAGTATAATTTTGATTAAATGTGATTTTATAGAACTTATTAAATGTTAATTAATAAATGACACAATTTAATTGCTAATCAACCATCTTTTCACAGCCTGTGTTTTTAAGATAATCAGTCCATAATTTACAAAGACAATAGTCCACAACCATGCTGGATCTTGAGGGTCCATAATCAATGTTAATGAGGTTGTCATATTTGAAGAATTTAGTTTAAATAATGAGTCTCTTTATTTTTAGATAATTGGGAGTAAATTCTACTAGCTCTCAAGCACATGAAATAAATAAGTTTGTACATGAGCTGGGGAGGACTGGTTACAATTTTAATATTGGCGTTTGAAAAAATAATCTCCTTTCTTGATATATCAGGGCAAATGGCTGTTCGTATGGCATTTATGTTGGCAATGGCACACCAAAATGGAAATTTAAGGAAAGTGGCATCAAATATTAATCCCAAAACATATGCATCTGAGAAATCGAGACAGCTGGAAAGATAAATATGCCTTTATGTTAATGATATTAATGAAACACCTGGAGAAGATCGTGACTACCAAACTAGTTCAAACATATCTGAGGAAAACCATCCACATGGCACAGGGCTTGGGATATGTATAACAACTTATACTAATATTATTAATGATTCACAAATAATAATATCTAGTGAAATTATGCTATAAGAATATTTGCATTTCTAGTTTTCAAAATATCAGTCATATCAAATGGACTGCTACCCCATGCAAAAGCCTGACCGAGGAAAACGTGAACAAGGCAGAACCAGGTGTGGAAATTTAATAATGACTTTTAGCTTTTACCATAAGCACAGTGAAAAAGAAATGAGCAACTAAAGGTAAGACAACTTCAAAAAGAGCTAACAGTGATGAAAAGAATTATATGTATTGATAAAATTGTCTGATGATTAGATTTTAATTCTCCCACAATAGGATATCATCATTAGAATTGGAGCCCAGAAGAGAAAACAAGCTCCTTTCAGACCTTTATTTGCTCATTTTGCAGAATTTAAAAATCACACCAATGTAAATGTTTTGATTTCCTCACTAGAGGACTTAAGGTACAAGCCATTCCCAAGCCTTTCTAGCTCTTTCTGAACTCTCCCTGGCTGGTTCACCTCAGCTATTCTAGTCTAAACTCCTCTCCAAGCTGACTGATTCGAATGGGCTTTTCTTGGCCTCCGACTGAATTTATCTGCCTGGCCTCAAACTAATCCTGCAATATGTTTTAATCGTCTGGTTCCTTTTAAATCTCTAGCTTGTTCTGTCTTCACCTGTGTCAAGCTTGTTCTCTCTGAAGCCAGTCTCCATCAAACTGTCCTGGTAAGAAACTCAGTAAAAACTCCATCTTCCTCCCTATACTGTTCTTAAGTAGCCTCTATTTCCTGTCCTATTCTCAAGAGAATTGGGCATATCTTATTTCTGACTCATTCTGTCAAATCTTTTTCTGATCCATCACTTTTTTCATCGCTAAATTAGACATCACTTTCTAATATGGCTTCTTCTTTCTATAAACTGACCTTACCTTTATTGTTTGGGATTAAATGCATGTACTAAGGTCATGTCTGTATTCCAGACAGATAATACTATAATCCAGAGTGTATCTGCTTTCCAATTGGATCACATAGACCTTAAAGGTCTTTGGATGTGATCCCTCACTAGAGCAGCCATGTTACTAGATTAAAATCCCTCTACACACCAATCTCCCTGATTTATTTGGCATTTCTGTTGCATAAGTAAATGAGGCTCAGTTGAAAAAAAAAAAAGAGAGAGAGGTTCTAGATATTTTTACGTTAGTTCTATTAAATCATTCACTGAAACCGTTTCTAACATATTGGTTCATTAATAGAAAAAATGTTTTTCTCTCCACTTGACTATTTGGAAAGTTAGGCTAGACATAGAGGATTTATTTAGTAAGATACATTTCCCAGAATAAATTAGACATATTACCCATCAGTGAAGACAAGCAGCAGGGAATGCTGGGAACTCTGTTATCATGTTTCTGGTGCTGTCTTACTTATAGATTTCAACAAACAAAACTGCATTCAGAGCATGACTTTTCTATTGTCATCTGAAGTGAATGTAGACTCAGAAATGAGATAAAATCTCTTTGTGGTCCACTACCAAAATCATTTCCCTACATAGAAAGTTCACACCATGAGTAATATCAATAACAATATTAAGATCAGGAGGTCCAAATGATGTTTGTTAATTTAATACAGTCCACAAGCTGTAAATACAATCAAAATAAAAATTCATTCTTATCTGGCTCATTGCCATTCACTAGGGAACCTTTGAAACCTCATGAGTTTTCAGTTTTCATTAATTATTTTTATTAACTGTCTCAAGCTCATGATCATTATCATTTTTTAAGACAATGACAATATTTTAGAAGTGGTAGTTAAATTACTTCATTGCCTCTCAGCCCTATATTGTTTCCCTAAAAATACGTCATAGACTAAATTTGAAAGGATATTAGACAGTGCTCTCCTTTGGGAGAACACTTCTTTCCACTTGATCATGTTAAGGAGAAAACGGCATATGTGATTACGTCAAAAGTCCTAACAGTATAAGTGACAAGGATGAGAGCCTACAGAGTTATAGCCTATACTCATTGGGTTTCGGTATTATTTATGTTTACCATAACCTTGCTTCAAAAGTCTGGAATGAAATGATAGTACATTATAGACTCCGGAATAAAAAGCAGCCCATGCCCTTCTTGTATTTGTGTATAGTTAGGATGAAAGAGAAGCAAATCAAACATCCATCCTTTTACTTGATTAGGTGAATTCATTACAATTTTACCTGATATTCCTTGAAGAAATACTTTCTGCCCTTCAATGGAAAAAGGGTAAAGACATAGTTCTCAATTGTATAAAGTTTTATGCTAAATCCGTGCTCTCTATATACTGAGTAGCCATAAAATTGTTTCTGATTATCAAGGGTGGTTGAAGGAAAGCAATCTCTAAAGTAAATGGCAGACGGTATAAATAGAAAGGATCAGTAACTAAATCCACCTCTACTCAAATATGAGCTGGCTTGGTGCTTAAATGTGTGCTCTGCTGCACAACAGGAAATTTAACAACATCAGACTAATTTTGCACCTGAAGTTCTATCAGCATGAGAATCCCTTAGTGAATAAAGTATAATAGGGTTACATGAGCACAAGAACACTGTTGGCTACAGCACTGGTAGACTCCAAATAAGGAACAGAATAAATGAGGCCTCTATAGTGATATTTTTCATTAACATAAGAACTTTGCAATGATAAAATTCCTTGGTACTAGGACTAGGAATGATACATAAATTTCATGCAAAGGTCAAGTGTTTGGGAAATTATGTAGTTAATTCTATTTTACCCTTAACAAAAGGATAGCAGCAGTATCTACCTCTTAAGACTGTGGAAATAAATAATGCATTATATAGACTACATTATAACTGCTTATTAAAAAGTATGCATGGGAAACATCTTCACTACCAGTAAGATTATTTATTCACCAATATTCAACAGCATAAATATATTTTAAATCACAAATATTGCATAGAAGAACAAATATACAGGTTCTATGACCGAGTCTCAGAAGACATCATTTGTTTTTACGTTCTTGAAAATTTTATCAATTCCCCTAGAGAAGTGAGACCCAGAAAACCTGCTGCAGGTAGAGATGGAGGACAGAGGATGTTTTAGAATACAGACAATGGGATATAGATGGCCAATGAGAAAATTTTAAGGTGAGTGCTTCTGGTAATAACTGTAATAAATGCATTAATAATGAGGCAAATATATCTTAGTTAAATGCCTGAAAAATATGGGAGCTCAGATGGTTCTTCAAAGTTGCCTCAAACTGAAGTAAAGTAACTAGTCATTCGCGAAATTAAGGCTGACTATAAGGGAATGTGATCTTAGCTAAGGAATTCCTTGGGGTAATTATCAGGCTGGTAATTTAATGGTACATTATTACTAGGTAGATATTCTAGATATTGTGGGGGAAATATCTTAGTCTTTAAGAGAAGGATTAAGGTGTATGTCATAGTTTCCACATGATGTGGACAAATAGGACTCTAAGGAAGAAACAAGGAATCAGTGTTCAACACATGTTTCATCAGGACAACATAACTACAGGGAATTGTCACAATCTTTTCCTAGGGTATCCTATGATCAACTATAATCTTATAAAAGGCAAATTGAGTCATTTTGTTTAAATATTGGTATTATACCAACCTCTTTGAAACTTGAGATACTTTTCTCTCTATGAAAAACATGAATCAGTTTTAACAAGAATAGTATTTGTTGACCAATCATAACTAGAAAAATAGAATCAACTCTAAATTTTCTATTATAATGAATCAATTATTTCTACAACATTCTTTTCTAGTATTTATTCATATTTGTATTATAATTAATTAGTTTTAAATATAGGGAAGATTACATTATATATTAGAGTAAGGCCTTTTGAAAAAAACAACTAGAACTTTCTAATATATATATTTCATGAAGTTCTTACCAAGAAAATTTGATTATGAAGTCAAGATTGAAGGGCACCAGGAATTCTTTGCTACCAAAGAATACTTACACTTTAGACATGACCGCATACAGAATTCTTATGCTTTTCTGTCAAAGTTGACAAAGAAGATGGATTTCTTAAAAAAGGAAATTGAATCTCTAAGAAACAGAAAGCACAAGGTTGTTTTTGTTGTTTTGTATTATGTTTCTTTTAAAAGGAGGAGGATGTGAATGCTGAACAAAGCTCTGAGACTGTGAGTCAGAAACTGACACTCTGCTTTGCTGATCAACTGTAGACCACATATCTGCTTTGTAAGAACAATTTTGCTGGGACACTGTCATTCCTGTTCACTGAACTATTTTTCATGTCCACTTTAGAGTACATCAGCAGAGCTTAGCTGACAAATAAGTTGACTTAGTTACAATCTGCTAAAAATATTTACAGACTAATTACTGACACAACAATCATATTTTTCTCTTTTTTTTTTCATTCTTTGGCAGTAAATTTTTAGTGATGTCAAATAGTAGGTTTTATAAGTATGTGCATAGATGTATATTAAATTTTCTTAAGTGAATGAATAAGTTGCTTATGGTTTACTCCAAATTACTTTCACATGTAATTTTCCCTTCTCTGCTCTCACTGCTCCTATTGTGTGTGTGTGTGTGTGTGTGTGTGTGTGTGTGTGTGTGTGTGTGTGCGTGTGTGTGTGTGTGTGCATGCATGTATCCTTACATAATTCTGTCTGGATTCTACAAAAGAGACAAAGTAAAATATTTTTCTTTCTTTTTCATATTAATGACTAATTTGGGTGTGATGTGATAAAAATGAAGCAAAATTATAATACTAAACAAAAATAGCATAGAGAATGAGATTGACAAGTGGAGTTATTTCTAAGCTCTTTGACTGTTAGAGATATCAGATGTTAAAGCAATGATGAAGTATGATTATGTATACAGAACAGGAAAGTTGGATTTCATACTGAAAGCTCAAAGTACTTTCAAATGACTCCTGGTGTGATGATGTCATGATATAGCTCTTTCTCACACCCTTAGCAGCTTTCAGTATTCACTTGAATACAGCCAGTAGATGAATCCAGTGGACTGGAATGCATTTTTCTCTGCAAGTGGCATGGCATGATTGTTATCCGGTCAACCTTATAAAATTCTAAGTGATAAAAACTTATGTGAGAAAGACTATCACCCATAAAAGTAAACTGCAGGGGATGCATGTAAAAACAAAATCCAAGAAAGTAACAATTGCAAAACATAAACCAGAGATTTTTTTTTGACAACCAATGTAGTTTTCATACATACAGGTTTTGAAACAAGACTATATGCTCTCTTTAGATGCAAGTAGCTTTTATATAACTGGAAAATTTTTTATTTCCCAATTCATTGACTCTCAACAGTATAGGAATATACTAAGACAGCAATTTTATGAACTACTGTTTCAACTTATAGACAGAAAATTCCTGCTGTGATTTTTGTGAAATAGGGCCCATGTAGACCAGGATAGCTTAAAATCAGCATGCAGCGGAGGATGGCCCTAAACTTCTGGTTCTCCTACTCCACCTGTTGGGTGCTGAGATTATAAGCATTCATTGTCAAACAGAGCTATATATAGAAAATTTTGTTATAATACAAATTATTTAGTATAAAGTAGATAAAATCTAGTTTATCAAATATGACACTCCTCAACTTTCTCTTAGTTTGGTAACCCATGGGGGCCTCCTCTTCTCTAAGGAGAAGGGGAGGGAGGAATTGGGGGAGGTGGGCCTGAGGGTTGAACTTGGAGGGAGGAGAAGAGGGATGGGGCTGAGATCTGGCTATAAAGTGATTAAATAAATGATTGGAAAACTGTAAAAATAATAATCTACTATTCATAGATGAGAAGTTAATCCAAGAAAAATATTTGAGGCAACTTAACATACTTTACTTTGTTGGGAGTAATTTTTAAATGACATCTTTTAAATTATTTTAAAATAATTTTTGTTAATTCTTTGAGAAGTTCAAGCAGTGTATTTTGATCATTTTAACTTCCATCACCCATCCCTTACCAGATCTATCCCATTCTCTATTTACCCATCCATCTCTGTGTCCTCTTTTTCAATTCATCTAGTTTAATAACTGCTGCCCGTATACCCTTGGGTGTGGGTCATTCACTGAAGCATGGTTGACCTACAAAGGGCTAACCTCTTGAAGAAAAGCAGACTCTCCTTTTCCCAAGAGCTATCAATTATGAATTGCTCCTCAAGCTAGGTGTAGGACTTTGTGTTCACATTCCCTCTCCATGTTGGAATTTTGTCTGGTTTGAGTTTGTACAGGTTTTATATATGCTGTCACAACTGCTATGAGTCCATGTGTAGCATCTGGAAAGCACTCCTTGTTGCAATCATCCACTACCTGTGGCTTTACATCATTTCTACTCATCCTCCTCTGATAATCTATGCCTTGGGAGAAAGGTGTAAAATAGAGGTCCCTTTTAGAACTGAACACTCTGTAAATGGTTATTGTCTGTACCTTGACCAGTTATAGGTGTCTGTTAATCACTATCTAGGGTAGCGAGTAGCTTTCCTGATAAGGGTTGAAAGATCTTCTAATCTATAGATAAAACTATAAAAATTAGGACTCATTTTAATATTATTCTCATTTAGCAGAATCATACTAATAGGTTTTCCCCTTGAGTTTATGACCTAAGTAGACATATGTCCTTTGTCTGGATAACGGTGCCAGGTATGGGTCCCATCTTATGGTGTGGGACTTAAATCGAACCTGACTGTTATGAGTTAATCCCATAATATTCATTTCAGTATTGCAGCAGTGGCCATTTCATGTCAGGACACTTGTAACTATAGCTTGCAGAGTTCGCAGCTGGGTAAGATTGGTGTTATCCTGCAGTATTGTGGGCAGCACCTTGTAGCACTATGAAAGCTAGCCAGCATAGATGAAGCATCCAGATAAATATTACCTGGATTTCTTAACTCTATGATTCAAGTATATGGTACTTTTAGCCATTATAGGGTTTCTACTCCTTCTTCACTGATATTCCATGCCTTGGGAGAAAAGTATAAAATAGATGGGTCTTATCATAAAGTTCTGAAGGAGAACCAAGAACAATGCCAATAGCCTACCATGTTTGTGGGGGTATTATGGGACCCCCAACTAGCCAACATCTGCAAAATAAATAACCCATTGCTGGATTTTAAATTGTTAGCTTGTGGTGTCTAGTGTACCCCATTATAGGATATCTAACTCCTTTGAAACTTTTTATATTTGCATATGTATATGTAATTTTAAGAGTTTGAAGAATGTATCTTTGGAAGTTACATCCTAACTTGCAGTGACAAAAGATAAACAGATACAGCCATAATGACATTATGTCTTTTTTTAATCTCAGAAGGCTGAGGGTCCTTTAAGGTAGGCATAGTCATCACTATATCTCAGTATCTACCATTTATTTTTATGGCACACAGCATTCAAATGTTGAACTGAATTGAACTTGACCCTCTATTGTTAGGATAGGCTTTATTATAGATTAGCCTAGCCCAAACATTAAAGGAAAATAGCTTCCTGGCCTGATTTAATAAATGCAATGAAAATCAAATCTTGAAAGTCTGCAATAAATCTTAGAGTTTAATGTGCCAGATTAGACTTTTCTGCCTTAATTAGTTTAGCTTTCTTTGATTTGTACATGGGCCATTAATTTAAATTAAATAAGTAATTCAAAGCATTCAAAGTCTGTGGACAATAAATTAGATCAATGTAAATGTCAAGCACTAAAATCCTTCAGCTATATTTTAAAGATAGATAGTAAATATTGAAGACATCAGAACCAAATATTCCTTTTGATGATGGTAATGAGATGTTCCAAATCAGGAGTGATACTGTGGCCTATTTAAAAACTCACAGATACTAAAATATCCAGGAATAAATTCTTATTTCTGCTGTAGATGTTGTCTTGGTTCTCATACAATTTTAGAAGTTACCACCAAATCATTTGCATCAACAACAAATTGAAGAGATGATTTAGGAGCCTTTTTTGTATTATCTGACACATATGCTATTCTGGTGATCATTTGGGGATACTCAATAGAAAGTTCACTATGATCCTTTCCATGATCCATTAAAATCCATGAGAATTCTACCTCTTCTACAGACAACCACACCAATGAACTGCAAAGTGACTTGAATCAGCAAAAGATTTATTGCATTGAACCAATCAACATTTCTTATGGCAAACTGGCATGTACTGTGTGTGTGTGTGTGTGTGTGTGTGTGTGTGTGTGTGTGTGTGTGTGATCTCAGGCTATCTCAAAGATTCTGAGGTGGGGATTCAGAAATATTTTTCAAAGGTTGTGATAATTGGAGCTATTTGACGAGCTTGATGTGAAGAATCAAACTATCAACACCATAACCCATTCTCAAAAGATTTCTATTTTGAGAAGAAAAATATAGCCATAGACAAGTCAAGTTGAGCTGAAAATCCATCCATGAAAGTATTTGCATATAAAGTAATAGCTTTTGGAACATTGAAGATACTCTTTACATAAAAATTTATATAGTTTTCTACTTTCTGTACTTACAGTAAAATATTGTTAAAGAAGGCACTGTTCTGAAGTGACAACAACAGATCTACTGGTTATTCATAATTGAAGACTATATTTCAGACTTCCTGCTGCACTATTGACTGCATAGACATGAACATTTAAAACGAGTCCATACCCATGTGATCGGACTGTGGCATTTGTGTGTATCTTGTTTGTGGTATGACTTTTCATTCAATCAGGACAAGGTCTATTGCTCTTCAGTGTTATCTCTTCAACTACTATGCTCATGCAACAAAGCCTAATGAATGACTTTCTGACCAAGAACCAGCACTGGAACATAAAGATTTGTAAAACTGTATGAATGAGAATAGCCAAGTGAATATGATAACCATTAGAGAGCGAGGTATTTATGTAAGAATATTATCAATAAATAGATGTAGGAAACAGTGGAAGAATGGGAACATTCATCAGGATATGAGTCAAAAAGTATATGTCCTTGTGTATTTGAAAACTTGAGAATTTAATGCATAGGGTATGATTTGGTAATAGTGATAGGCTATGATGATGAAACCAACGACTGACAATAACAGATAGGATTACTACCTCTTAGTTTGAAAAAAGGAGGAATGATTATTAGAACCCAGACAAGCTAGAGAGTTGGGAAAATACATATGATATAACTTATCATTTTAAGTAACGAGAAGAGACATTTATATGTCACCAAAGGTCAATACGAGGGCAGTTGGGGAATATACACTCTAACCTAACTTTCCTCTTTTTCATTCACTTGACAGTGGTGCATACTAGCCAGGAAGCTGAAGGCAAAGGGAACCGTCAGAATAAGTCCATACAAGTAAGCAACACAGAGCAAGGAGCAAAGTAGAGAAGAATGCAGTATTTTATGCTATACAGATCCCTGGGTAAAACTTTACCAAGTCCCTACCTCTTGGCTATAACTGTAAATTAGGTTTATTGTGAAGAAGTAAAGCAATTCAGTTGGACTGAAATGAAGATTACCTTGGCACAATTTAATAAAAATCATAATTTCATGATATAATTTGTTTTGTAAATATATTATAGATTTTAGTAAAAAATGTATAGTTTATTAAAGAACAACTGATTTAATATGAAAGGGTCATTATTTTTATTATAATTGGCATGCTTTGTGGCATTGGACAAGTTGCTTTACTTCTCTGTGCTTATTTATATATGGGTAAGATGGATAGTACAACCATATGTTTGTTCCTACTCAAAGTGTAGTTTAAGGATCAATTGAAAACATGTCTGAAAAACATTTGATAAATGAGAATGTCTGTTTCTATGCATATATGTCTTTTTTCTAGTACTAGAAGACAGAGTTTAAGTAAAAATGCTACATTTTGTGGAGGAAAAAGCTGACTTTTTTATGTTTCTTTTCAGAGATAGATCTATCTCCTTCCACCCAGACAGGTCTCTGCCAGCTTCCCACCAGACTTAATTAGGTTTTAAATGAGATCCAAGAAGATATAATGGCTTTTTCTGATTGTTCTTTTTATATCATACAGTCTCTAAATATTCATTGAGCTCATATGATTAAGCTGTAAATCAATAGAAAAAGTCAGTGGGGTTTTCTGAATTTTTTGCTTTGTCTTATATATGTGCATATAGGAGTCATCTTAATTCCACATGGGTTTTTTATCTTTCTTATGTAGCAACTACCCCCTGTGTCATCATAATGGTTCCTGACAAAATTTCAAGACCCAAGTAAGTATTTCTACCCTAAGAAAGCCTGTTTATACTCTCATATAAGGTGACTTTCATTTCTCTAGTACGTCAGTGTTTGATACATACTTCTCTTAGAGCAGGTATCATATCACATATTAGAATTATTTGCTTCCATTACTTTATATCCCACTATCTATGCTGCAATTCCCCATCAAAAAGCAAAGTGTCTAGTACTTTGTGTGCGCTCAACTAACTGGAATTCAAATTGTGGGCATATAATATAAAAATAAATGCAGAATCATATTTTTTCTGGCATTTAGAATTTAACTGTTATTTTTTCCTTTGCAAAACATATCAAGGATCAAGGGAAACTTTACATAAGTCAGCATCTTGTCTAAGTCAGAGGACTATTTGCAGTTTTATTTTTTTCTTCATTATGAAATTAATGAAGCTAAATCAATATTGTTAAACTTCCCTCTACTATGGCATATGTTCCAAATGTTATGTAGTACCCAGATTGCGAGATCCCTGAAAAGACCACCAGGACTTGATACCGATGCAATACACACAGTGTCCTGTATTACTGGCTCAATCTCAGACCATAATCCTTCCTGATACAACAGGATAGGAGAGAGGTACAGAACTTCAACGGTAATGGGTTTATAAAAGGAAAAAACATAAGCATGTAAGCTGGGGTTGTGGGTCACAGGAATGTTGACCTTTAGGTGGGTTGGGTGGAGGCTGAATCTCCAGGGGAAGTTGTGAGTCACAGGAATGTTGAACTTTAGAGTAGGTTGGGTGGAGGCTGGATCTCAAGGGGAAGGTTTTTATCTCAGAGGAACATTGGATGCTGATTGTATCTAATCACTTGGGTGGGGTTTCCAAAGACTTTGGGCAGGTGCAGTTTATGGCAGTACATGGTCATTCCTGGAATGCAGGAGAAGTAAGGGTCACCTAGAGGACAAGTTCTCACAGAACCTACAGACCAAGGAATTAGTTACAGAACATATAGAACATGGCATTAGTTTGGTCCTTACAGTTACAATTTTTATATAGTATGTCCTTCAAGAATGTATGTTATGAAGGCCCAGTGCCCAGATTTTGGTACTGTTTTGAAGGCTGTAGAGTCTTTATGAGATAGAGGCTGGTTGTATTAGGTCATTGGGAGTGGGACTTAGAATGTGATACTGGCCAGGGTGTTTGGGCTGAACTCTGCCTTGTAGTCTGCCATCACATGAATAAGTCTCTTGGTTCATTTTCCCAAAACCATATGTGGAATTGCTCCCACTGCAATAACTTCTGTCCCATGAAGGATAGAAATGCCCTGAAACCAAAAGCCAAAATAATACTCTCACCCCCTGTGCTATTTCTGTTAGGTATTTTATCATAGCAATGAGAAAAGTACTAATCGGGAAAAAATGGTGTCAGAGAAATGGGCTTGTTGCTCAGCTTAAACCTGGTCATGTGATCTGTAGACTTTTAATACTACTTTTCCAAAAGATTTTGCAAGAGTTTAGAGATGACACCTACTACTGTGAGCTTCATTTAATGGGGAAATTGGGTAGGAAGCTGGGAAGACCTAAGTGTTAATATGAATGTAGGCAAAAAAAAAAAAAAAAGACTGTGCTCTTATAGTTTCAGATGGCTACAAAAATTCTTCTGGGACTTTGTCTAGTGGTCATTACATTCTAGAAAAAAAATCTATTTGATTGGCTTTGAGTAAGGCTGAATTGAAAGGAAATGGAATAATTTATTTGGTTGGGGGAAATCTGAGCACAATGTAAGTATACAGGTGGCAGTATGATTATTGCTGGCTGCTGTTAGGCAAGTTTACAGTCAGAAAGGAATGCAAAAGGCACGAAACATTTGAAAACTTGTACATCGTGAGAGTAAAAGTGCATATGAAGCTGCATGCACTGCCAAGTATGGCTAAAGAGGCTAAGGTTGCTAAAAAGAAATGCCATTAAAAAGAAACTGCATTTGTTTGCACTGGGACAAAGGGAAGGGTTCCCCGAGGAAAAGAACTCTTCCAGTGAAGGCTTAGAGCTGTAAAATGCAAATTAATTTAAAGAGTTTCATTTGAAAAGAGACCATCTGAATAGGGAGATTGCTTCCAGGGTGCTCAGCTAGAAAAAGTTCAGGTAAAGAAGAGTTTTTTTCAAATTCAGACACCTAAGCATTCAGAGATTCTATGGCCATGGTCAAAAATAAGGGCCACTCTGCTACTTAAGATGACAGCAGAATTCAGTGTTATCTACTGGGTATTGGTTTTGCAAGCATGCAAGAAGAGACAGTTACAGGTACACATGGGGTATGCACCAAGGTTAAAGGGAAAAACCCAAGAGTTAGCAATGTGCCACAGGGGTCAGAATTCTTGCAGGTTGCCTCTGAATTAAGTTTTAAGGGTGAAGCTTATTTTGCAAAATAGAGCCTAGTACAGCAGTTTGTGAAGTCCCCCCTGGGTCTGGATCCACCAGCCTTGATTGTGGGAGACAGTCCTTTCTGGCTATAAACTACCTTTTTTAGTAAGACTACTGGTAAAATCAGATTAAAGGTCAGCTGCCCATGAACAGCAGTTTAGGGAATTTTTTCCTGACTAACCAGATCTTTTACAATTTCTCTCTCTCTCTCTGGAATTTCTCCCCCTTCTGTGGTTATAGCAGCCATAAAGGTAGACACCTGCTGGAGCATTTCATAGTTAGGTATCCATAGCAACCCTCGCTTACACAAATACCCATGCCCCCATGCCTATAAAAACCCTGTGAAATTTTTCAATAAACGGGGCTTGATCAGAATCCAGACTTGCCCTCATTTCTTCATGTCTCCTATCCCTCCACTCATCCACCTCTCCACAGGTACCCATTGAAGACCCCGTGGGCTGGGACATTTTATGGTCTTCTTGTAGGGTCCCAGGACCATCTCCTTTACCATTCTCCCAAACCACTCTCACCTGAAGTCACAGTAGCAAGTCCCAACATCTGTCCCAATCCCCTGCTGAGTGAAGACTCTCAGAGGACATCCATGTTGGGCTAGTATCCAATTATAAGTGAGTATATACCATCTGCATCTTCTGGTTCTGGGTTAATTCATTCAGGATGATCATTTCTAGTTCCATACATTTACCTGCAAATTTCAGGGTTTCCTTGTTTTTAATAGCTGAGTAGTATTCCATAGTGTATATGCACCACAGTTTTTATCCATTCTTTGACTGACGGACATCTAGGTTGTTTGCAGATTCTGGCTATTATGAATAAAGCTGCTATGAACATAGTTGAGCAAATGTTCTTGTTGTGTGGTAGAGCATCTTTTGGGTATATTCCAAGAATGTTTCCAATTTTCTGTGCAAGCATCAGATTGATTTCCAAAGTTGTTGTACAAGTTTGCACTCCCACCAGCAATGGAAGAGTGTTCCTCTTTCTCCACATCCTCACCAGCATGTGCTGTCACTTGAGTTTTTTATCTTAGCCATTCTAAGGGAGGTAAGATGAAATCTCAGAGTCGTTTTGATTTGCATTTCTCTGATAACTAAGGAGGTTGAACATTTCTTTAAGTGTTTCTCAGCCAGTAGGTATTCCTCTGTTGAGAATTCTCTATTTAGCTCTGAACCCCATTTCTTAATTGTATTATTTGGTTTGGTGCTTTTTAATTTCTTGAGTTCTTTATATATTTTAGATATTAGACCTTTGTCAGATGTAGGGTTGGTGAAGATCTTTTCCTAGTCTGTAGGCTTTCACTTTGTGCTCTTGACAGTGTCCTTTGCCTTACAGAAGCATTTCAGCTTTATGAAGCCCCATTTATTAATTGTTTATTTTAGAGCCTGGGCCATTTGTGTTCTGTTCAGGGAGTTGTCTCCTGTGCCAATGACTTCAAGGATCTTCCCCATTTTTCTGCTACGGATCTAGAGTGTGTGGTTTTATGTTGAGGTCTTTAATCAACTTGGACTTTAGTTTTGTGCTGGTTGATAAATATGTATCTATTTGCATTTTCTACATGTAGACCTATGGTCAGACCAGCACCATTTGTTGAAGATGCTATCCAAAAATAGGCTGAAGCTAGATAATTTCAGCACAGAATTCTACCAGACCTTCAAAGAACAGCTAATACCAGTATTCTTAAAACTATTCCACAACATAAAAATGGAAAGAACATTACCAAATTCATTCTATGAGGGCACAGTCATCTTGATATCTAAACCACACAAAGACCCAACAAAGAAAGAGAATTTTAGACAAATTTCACTTATGGACATTGATGCAAAAATAATAAAATTCTCACAAATTAAATCCAAGAACACATCAAGTACATCATTAGCTATGACCAAGTAGCCTTCATCCTTGACATGCAGGTATGGTTTAATATATGGAAATCCATCAATGTAATTTACCATATAAAAAAATTGAAAGAAAAAAGAACAATGTGATCATCTCTTTAGATGTTGAAAAAAAAGACAAACTCCAATACCCTTTCATGTTTAAAGTCTTAGAGAGATCAGGGAATAAGGCACATACCTAAATATAATAAATGGTATATATAGCAAGCTGATAGCCATCATCAATTTAAATGGGGGAAAATCAAGGAAATTCTATTAAAATAAGGGACTAGACAAGGCTGCCCACTCTTTCCATATTTTCAATATGGTACTTGAAGTTCTTGCTAAAGCAATAAGACAGCAAAGGTAGATCAAGGGGATCCACATCAGAAAGAAAGAATTCCAAGTATAGCTATTTGAAGATGATATGGTAGTATACATAAATGATCCTCCCTACACACACACAATTCAACCAGAGAACATCTACAGCTGATAAATACCTTCAGCAAAGTGGACGGATACAAGGTTGGTTCAAAAGATTCAGTAGCCTTCCCATATACAAATGATAATCATGCTGAGAAAGAAATTAGGGAAACTACACCATTCAAAATAGCTACAAATAATATAAAGTATCTTGGTGTAACTCTAACAAAGCAAGTGAAAGACTTGTAGAAAAAAACTTCAAGTCTCTGAAGAAAGAAATTGAAAAGGATATCAGAAGACAAAAAGATTTCCCATGCTTGTGAATCAGGAGAATTAACATAGTAAAAATGGCCACCTTACCAAAAGGAATCTACAGATTCAATGCAATCCCTATCAAAACACCTACACAATTCTCTACAGACCTTGAAAGATCAATTCTCGACATTGTATGGAAAGCAGAAAACCGAGAATAGCTAAAACAACCCTGTACAATAAAAGATCCTCCAAGGGAATCTTCATCCCTGATCTCAAGCTGTGCTATAGAGCAAAACAGCATGGTACTGATATAGCAATAGGCTGGTTCATCAGTGGAATTGAATAGAAGACCCAGAAATAAACCCACACACTTGATTTATGATGATTTGGGGGGGGGTTTCGAGACAGGGTCTCTCTGCGTTAACCTTGGCTCTCCTGGACTCACTTTGTAGACTAGGCTAGCCTTGAACTCACAGTGCCTCTGCCTCCTGAGTGCTGGGATTAAGGGTGTGGGCCACCACACCTGGCCACAATGAAAAAAAAAAGTTTTTAAAAACTCTGTGTTGGTGACTTTTCTGGTTGCTATGAAAAATAGCAATTTATTGGAAGATTGATGTTGTCTCATAGTTTAAAGTGGATGCAGTCTGTCATGGAGGAAAGCATGCCAGTAGGTCTATGATGTGGCTGGTCACATTGTATCAGCAGTGAGGAAGCAGAGGGAGATGAATGCTGGTATTCTGCTCCTTGTTATTCACCCTTGTTCTCCAGCCCATGGAATGGTGATGCTTGCATTTAGGGTAGGTCTTCCCTTCTCACATAAATATCTATGTAAACACCCTCAGAGACATGCCCAGAAGTGTGTCTTTTAGGTCATTAGAAATCTGGTCAAGCTGACAATGAGGATAAATCATCAGAGCTCCTTGCAGTTTTTTCAGATTCAATGCTAATTACCTCAGTACATTTGTGGTGATTACCAAGCTAATGAAAAAATTCAAAAGACTCAGAAAAAGCAATTTAATCTTGTAAATAAACTTGAACACTTTACTACAATGTATAATTTTGAAAGATAGTATGGCACTGGCCTTGTGGCAGGTGTAAACATTGATATGACGAAATTTATAGTCTACAAATAAAGCCTGTCTCTGAGGTTTGATAAAGGCAACAAACCACCCAATAATATTAAAAAGTAGGGTTTTTTCCTTAAAGATTTTACATTTTATTTTATATGTATGTTTTGCTTGTATGCATCAGTGTGTGTGTGTGTGTGTGTGTGTGTGTGTGTGTGTGTGTGTGTGTATTGCATGCCTGCCTGGTACTTAGAAATCAAAAAACCACATCACATCCCTCTGGAACTGAAGAATTATTGATACCTATAAGCTGCTATGTTGATTCTTAGACCTGAAACTTGAGCCTATTGAAGAACAGCAAGTACTCTTAACCACTGAGTAGTCTCTCTAGCCCCAGCAGTCTTTTATAACAAAGAGTACCAAGATATCTACATAAAAGAATGCAATTATACACCTACCTTATACCATAAAAATTCAAAATGGATCATACGAGTGAAAATTGTGTAATAATTATTATAAAACATAGGAGTAAATCATATGACATTGACTTTGCAACAGTCTTGGATGTAACACCAAAGCATAGTAATAATAGAAAAAGTAGATAAATTGACTTTATAAAAATGCAAAATTATGTTCTAGAAGATACTCATAAAAGTAATAAATAACCAAATCCTGGTAAATCTATACCATAGAATATTGTTTAGCAATAGAACAGAATTATATAAGGATGTATGTCTCAGCATGAATGAATCCTGAAATCATTGTGCTAAATTAAAGAAACCACACATAAAAGACTACATATTATATGATTCCATTCATATGAAATATTCAGGAGAAGCAAATTCATAGAGACAGAAAGTAGTTTATAATTTCCAGGGATCCTAGGATATGGGAATTGTGACTTAAAGTACATAATAACTACAGGTTTTTATTTGGAATATCAAAATGTTGGATGGATGATGGTTGCCTAAAACTCTGAATATATTAAAATCATTGAATTTTTCACCTATACTGGTAATTTTTTGTTATCAATATTATATCTCAGTAAAAGTATTTAAAATATATCTTTAGTTCAATCTATTTGTCCACAAATTTTTGGAATTCCATAATCCAGAAGCAGAAAGTGGTATATATTCACTTATATCTGGATACTAGCCCAAGGGGCATGTCCCATGGAAGTCTTCACTTACCAGGAAAGTGGGACAGAGGGGAGAACATCCTACTGGGACTCTAGGTAAGAGAAGCATAGGAGAATGGGGAAATAGAAGGATTCAGAGCATCCTAGAAACCTACAAGAAGAACATTATAATGGGCAGATCTGGGCCCAGGGGTCCTGCTCAAACTATGGCACCAGTAAAGCACAATACAGGCAGTCAACTTTGAACCCCTACACAGATCTAGCCAATGGAAAGGACATTCTTCATAGTTGAGTGGAGAGTGGGGACTGACTTTCACACAAACTCTGGTGCCCCATATTTGACCACATCCCCTGGATGGGGAGGCCTGATGGCACTCAGAGGAAGGGTAGCAGGCTACCAAGAAGAGACTTGTTACCCTATGAGCATATATAGGGGGAGGAGGTCCCTCTCAGTCACAGTCATAGGGGAGGGGAGTAAGGGGAAAATGGGAGGGAGGGAGGAATGGGAGGATACAAGGGATGGGATAACAATTGAGATGTAATATGAATAAATTAAAATATATTAAAATAAAATGTAGCTTTAATAAATTATATTTTAAAAGATTAAATTATTTGTACCACTTGCACATCTAAACCAGGATGTTAGTATATTTTCTAGTCATTAAAGAAAACCTTGTTAGTTTCTGCCTTTTTTCTAAATGTGGCTTTGCTTTTCAAGGCAGCCTAAAGTGAAAGAGTCAGTTTCTTCATTTGTACGAGCTGTGCCAGGAGGCTTGGATCACTGATTGATAGGTATCTGTGTACCTAACTAAATGAGCTTAGTCATTCTACTTCTTTTACACACAAGACTGCACATCTCTTAAAGACAGGACAAAGTCTGAGCCACCCCAATCCTAATCTAAAATAAGACAGTAGCTATTATTTAAACCAAGTGACACATCTGGGCTCTTCAGCCCACTGAAAGCTACTTGAGCATATTACTTATATTGTACTTGAAAAGAATATCTCATCACGTGAGCAATTTTTTCTTCGCAGTAAAACTGTTGCTCATTCTGAAATATAGAGACAATGTCCTGGACTTTCTCCACTATTCTTTAAAAGCTTCAAGTAGGTACTGACATGTGATTAATTATATTGACTAGCAATAAACAATAGAATATATATATATATATATATATATATATATATATATATATATCCAAAGCTCAAGAATAACTGAAGCCTTCACATCTCTGTATTTTAGTTTATATAAAACTGAAATAAAAAGAAAAGAGATACGACTTAACATCACACTGTTAAGTTGTATTATTTCATTCTAGTTTTCTTGTGAAGAAATATATATCACTCACACACACACACACACACACACACACACGCACACATGCATGCATGCACACACACACACACGCACACATGCATGCACACACACACACACGCACACATGCATGCACACACACACACGCACACATGCATGCACATACACACACACGCACACACACACACACACACACACACAGAAGGGTGGTGTGAGGAGCTGTCACAAAAGGTAGAATATAAACAATATGAATTCTGATTCTTTTCCTTTCTGATTCGAATACCTGTCAGCTTATCTACTATAATCTTTAGCCATTTAATAGACTGGATTTAATTTCATAATATGGAAATTAACTGCAAATTGCTATTAATTATTTATAGGTAGAACAATATAATAGCAAAACTATTTTTGTTAGAGTGCTTGAAATCATACTGAAAAAAGGAACCCCTTTCATAACTCTAGTTAGAATGCTATAAAAAATAAAATATCTACATGATATCTCCATGGTAATCATCAAGTTTTTAGGAATGGCTGGATCTCCTCATTACATAGAAGACATTTATTTTTCTATTTAATATGCATAGGCTGGAAGGTTACTGATCTTCTTTTTTGGGGGGAGATGGTAGTTTTAGCTATAGTTTTACACAATGGAAATTTACTACCACCTCACATTGACCTCTTTTCCTTTTATTTTGTTGTTTCCTTGACTACAGATAAATTATAAATTGTTTAATCACATTAGTATTCCTACAGAAGAGACATTTCAACAAAGAGTTCAGAATTTAAAACAAAAGAGAAAAGGAATAGAGGGAGACGGATGAGGAAAATAGAAGATATGATCAAAATATATTATATATATTATAAATATGTATATGAAAATGTCATCATGAAACTATTATATATAATTAATAGAGCCCATTAAAACATTTTGAAAATAAAACTGGATAAACTTTTATGGATGCATTTGTTGGAACTTCTTAATCTAACCAATGAGAATAAACTGCATACATTAACAATTTAAAGAAAACAATTTCAGTACTGTTGTTGTATCAAATAGTTTTGAAAAACACTAATTAAGTCATGATAACATGGAAGAATTCTCCTAGAAGCTCATCACTGATATGATGGAATCATTAAAAGAAGAAACGTAAGAAGACCCAAATCAAAACTGTAGGCTCTGTTTACTCAATGGCTTGCTAGGAAAGCAGACTGCTGCCTCTCTGCCCTCTAGTGGTGAGGCAATATAATTTTACTATTTTCATAAGCAATGTTTTCGGACCTGGGACTTTATTGTTTGATTCTTTGGATTTTTCTGTAAGAATTGACCAACAACACCCTTTCTATCTTTTGTATGACTTACATCTGCATAAGTTTTATAAGGCAGTATCTTGGGCTCATTATTTATCATATTTTTATCATGTGTCTAGTACGAGAGAATTATTTGGCATGTAATTATAAGTGACGCACATTTTGTGATTTCATTGAGTTTCCATTTGGTGAATAACATGACTTCCATCTACTCAACATTTGCTTTCATGTATAATGTTCTCTTAGACATTTATATACTTAATTTCATTAAATTCTCATAACACCAAAAAGAAGATATTATTATTTATCTACCTAAAAATCAATAAACTAAGGCAAACAGAGATTCAGTCAGTAAATCAGAGGTATGGTGTGAATCCAAGGAGTTTAGTAATACAGAATTCAAAATTTCACAGAGAATCAAGCTTAAAATAAAGGTACTCCAGGTGGGAGAATGGGGAGATAGAAGGACCCAGAGGGTCTAGGAACCCTACAAGAAGACCATCAACGCGGGTAGATCTGGACCCAGGGGGTTCTGCTCAAACTGTTGTACCAACTAAGGACAATGCATGTAGTAAACCTAGACCCCCTATCCAGTTCTAGCCAATGGACAACACATTCTCCACAGTTGTGTGGAGAGCGGGGGCGGGGGGGTGCTGCCTCTGACATGAACTCTGGTGCCCCCTATTTGACTACTTCCACTTGGTGGGGAGGCCTGGTGGCACTCAGAGGAATGGTAAGCAGGCTATCAGGATGAGACCTGATAGGCTGTGACTATATGGTAGGGGAGGGGGTCCTCTTCTGTCACAGATCTAGGGGAGGGGAATAGGATGAAAGAGGGAGGGAGGAAGGAATGGAGGGATACAAGTGAGGTGATAACAATTGAGATGTAATCCAAATAGTAAAATTTCATAAAAAAATAAAAACAATAAAAGACAACATGGAGATGTACGTCCAAAATACCCAACCTTCCCAATTTTGCAACCCTTCAATACAGTTCTTCACATTGTGGTGACTTCTAACCATAAATTTTTTTTGTTGCTACCTCATAACTGTTATTTTTACTTCTTTTATGGATAGTAATATAAATATATGATATGCAGGATATCTGATATGGGAGCCCTGTAAAAGTGTCATTCAACCTACAACTTGAGAACCACTGGGTTAAACAGTCACTCAAGTGTCTAAAATTTATAGTCCTCCAATAAACATATTAATGCATATTAGTGTTATTTATATTGAAATTTAACAATCAACACATAGAAGGCATTCAATTCCTTGCTTTTTGTTACCCTGTGCTACCAAGACACCCAAAATTTTAATTATTCTTTTCTTTCATTGATTGCAAATCTAATTAATATATTCTTTTCTCTTCAACCCATTTGGAGCCTAAATACTTCAAGCTGAGAATTCAGATGAACTAGATACATATTATACCTGATATTTTAGTCTTATAACCTTCCTAAGCATTTAGATCTCTTACACACATTTCCTTTTCATTTTTAAAAACCCACTTTTTACTCATCTAAATCTCAATTTTCTATTTCCTTTGAAATGAAGCTTTCTAATGGATGAATCCTAATCATACTAAATATAGCACCCTGAAAGGTCCATCATTTGGACTGTTTAATACTTCATCAATTAGCAGTTATTTTTAATGCCCGTTACTTGTACTTCCGTACGTCTCTCACTTCTTTTCACATTAATGAGCCAAGACTTTATCATGTAGGTTTGTCATTTACTGGTTGATTTGGAACAGTGTGTGAGACATTGGAATAGAGAGAGGAGTCAATGTAGAGGTTTTTAACAAGCTCTTCCTTCTCTTCTTGAAACTGACTAAACTGCTGATGCTGAAATAAAAGTATAGGAAAGGTCTCTAGGAAACCCAGTTATCAGTTAAGCAATATCACTGCTTAGTTTTCATGAGAATGTTCTGAATGTCTTTTTCTAGCACATAAAAGAATCCTTCGGCCTCCTTCTCTTTGATCAGCCTAAGAGTTGTATAATTCTAAAGCAACTACACTTCAAGCTCTTTCCATCAGGCTTACCTCTTCTTTCCTAACCCATTTTCTCTGCCTTTGTAGGTCAGTACTTAACCTATGAAACAGAACCATTCTGACTCAGCCTGTCAATGAAGGGGTCAGTGGGTGGTTTCTGTACTTCTCATCCATCCTTCTTGTAGCACCATACACTAAGAGACGACAGCTATCGTATGCCCAGCTGTAGATTAATCATAAAGGTAGTGTCTATTGAATAAGTGTTTTTATTCTGTTCTGTACATGTAGAAAGAAACAATAACATTGTATTTTGTTTTTCCACTAATGTGAGTGCATGTTTACAAGTTGTGATCAAAACGACCCATCTGAAACTCTGTGAATTTATATTTATGACTAGAATGCTTTCTGCAAAAGCTTGTGTTTTAATAGATGATGTAGCAAGAATAAAAGGAACTGTTTTTTAGCTGCTAAAGAAATATCAAGGAAGGACTTAGAAGGAGACAAAACTTTGATTATAGATTAAAAGACATATATTAATAAATAATCAAGGTAAAATTATTTATAACAGGTCAGCAAGAAAGATACCAATACTTCTCTATATATTAACTTCCAACATTTTGTACTAGACAGTTTAATAACTTGGACATATTGCCTATCATATTTCTTTGCTTTTTTTCACTAGACATTGGGTTTCATGTGAAGCTAGGTTCGATTTCCACAATAAATAATAGAATGTGGTTTTATAGTCATAAATTCTAGTAAATATTAATTATATGAAAAATTAGAAAGCTTATTCACATGGGAAGTAGTAGTAGGCAAACTGAATGGGTAGCAAATCTAAATGGTAGAATGCTAGAAATACGAATGAAAATAAAGAACAGTCCATGGAGATTATTTCCTTTTTACTAATTCTAGCTTTATAAGTACAGTATTTTTAAAATGGTATCATCTCAAAAGAAGAGGACTAATTTAAAAGGCTACAATTATACCCACGTCTCTATCTAGAGGTATAATGATTGACCAAAACCAATATGAGGGAGGATTTTAAGAGCTATTAAGGTTTGGGGTTTTTCTTTTTGTTCTTATTGTTTATTTTAATTCTTAAACATATACATTTATATTATTACACAGATATACAATAAACTACCTACAGCAAGAAGAACAACAAAACAATCAGGAATTATATAAATGTTACATTCATAGTGATTTGGTATTTGTATTTGGCAGCCTTGAAGAAAACATCTTTCTTATCTTGGTGCATCTAAAATTCTGAATGTAAATCAATATCTATCATATCTTATCATTATTATTAACTTAAAACATCATCTCCACCTAAAAATATCTTAACCCTTAAACAAACTAAGCTTAATTGTAAGACTAAACTATGTGTTATTCAACTCCATCAGAGACTTGAGAAGTAATACTCTGGTTTCTCTTCAGATCATATAAATGCTATTAAAGTTTTGATCAAAATAGATGATTGGCTTACCCTCATATTTGAAGCAGCATTGCATCGGACAAAGCATCTAAAGGAATAGGTTGTAGGTTTTGGACAATGGAGAGGTTTCTGCTTAAGGGAAACTCCCTAAACACAATACAGAGACCTGGAATTCAAGCACAGTGAATCCAATTATAAGAGAATCCTATTGAACAGAGGAAGCTAAAATGAATGTTCAGGAAAGCTGAAATGGCTGGAATCTGAAAACACCAGCACTGAAAAGGAAGGAGCTGAATGGAGGGAAGCCTTGAAGCCTGACAAATGTCCCTGCATGGTTTCTTGAATAATCTCTTTGGGTCCTGGAGCAGAGGGGAGAATGCAGGATGTGTGTACTAGACAGAAGCTGTGGTGAGAATGGCAGGGGGTTAGAGATACTAGTGGCAATCAGTGGTAACAAAATATTGACAGTCTCCGAGAGGTGCTACTCAGCAGTGCATCCAAATAGATGCTGAAACTCACAGCCAAACATCAGGCAACATGTAGGGAGTCTTGTGGAAAAGTGGGGGCGGGGGGATAAAAGGAGTTCCACAAGAAGACCAACAGAGCCAACTAACCAGGGCCCCAAGGGGATCGCAGAGACTGAAGCACCAACCAAGGACTGTGCATGGACTGGACCTAGTCCTCCTACACAGATGTAGCCTATGGGCAGCTCAAGCTTCCTGTGGGTCCCCTAGTAAGAGGAGTGTGGGCTGTCTCTGACATTGTATCTGTTGCCTCATTTTTTTTTATCACTTTCCACCGGTGAGACTGCCTTGCCAGGCCACACAGAGGAAGAGGATGTGTTCAGTCTGGATGCAACTTGATGAGTGGGTGGATAAGGGGACTCTCCTTTTCTGAGGAATAGGGGTGAGGAGGGAAGAGGGAAGGAGGGTGGGGCCAGGAGAAGAGGAGGGAGATACTACAATTGGGATGTAATAAAAAACAGGTAAAAAAAAAAACCGAAAAACAAAGAAACCAAAAAACATTCACAATTTATTCTAGCCATAGTATATTCCTCCATAACACTTTAGTAGCATCCTTAGCATCCAGCTGAGACACTAGAATGGCTGTCCTCAAAAAGTAAGAACTACAGAAAAGCAGAATCTTGATTTACCCCTAATTAAGAAGAAAAGCAAACTTTGGTACCCATTTAAAATTTTTCATTGGATATATATTCATTGTATATGGCACTGTGTTACTTAATGACACTGACATGCAAGTATATGCTACAAGTCAAGCATATGCCGCCTATGCCATTCCCCTTTCTTTTTCTCTTTCCCTTTCCTGCTAATCCTCTTCATTCTTCTAGACAGTTCCACTTCTACTTTCATGTCATATACACATACAGGATTTCATGCTTCTCTATAAAATCTAGGAACCACAAATGAATTATAGCTATTTTTATACACTTAAATGCATAATTTGGCTGGTTTAATTTGTTTAATATGGTTATGTCTAGTTGCATTCATCTTCCTACAGACAACACAATTGCATTATTTTTAGAGACGATAAAATTTGGAATTTGAATCCCACCAATTAGAAGATTGGAAATATTGTGCCATTTTGATAGGTCTTATTTACCAGCATATAAACCTAAGTAGCCACAAGATAATAGGTGAATAATTAAAACTAAACACTTTCTAAATATAACAAAATTTAATGTGATTAAAATGTGCTGTGAGTAGTATCAAGCCCAAAACTAAGTTAGTATGCATACAGAGAAATAAGAAATGTGATAAATAGCTGAGGGTTAAAAAAAGTCAATAAAAATTGATCCACTGATGACTCATATTTTAGATGTAGAAGATAAAGGGATTAAATCAACTGGCTTCTGAGAGCATAAATAAATTGGAAAGTGATGGTGAAATTTCCAAAAAAAAAATGATAGAAATTATTGATCTATAGTTTCAATTTGTTAAAAAAAAACTCAAGCAAACAACCTAAAATAGGTTAAACTAGGCCATATTCACAATCAAATTATGGTACTGAAAATAATAATAAAATATTGAAGGCAACCATACTAACAACTAAAATTACAATCTTGAATAAATATTAAGAATGGATGACAGCTTCTCATCAGACATAGTACAAAAGACTATGATATTTTAATGGAAAGTAAAGTAAGTATGGTAGTCACATATATCTAAGAAAATCTTTTGCAAGAATATTGTAAGAGGTATTTTCCAGATAAGCAAAACAGAAACAAGTTTTCACCATAATAAAAGGAAATTATTTTATGTGGGAAACAAGATCTACAAAAAGTATTTCAAAAAATAACTAAGTGATAAATATAAAATGTTATATTTTACATTTGTAAAATAACTAAAAGATAATTTAGTAAAAGTAACATTGTAGTTGGGTCTTACAGTGGGTGTAGAAGAGGTAAATATCCAACAATTATACAAATGATAAAAGGCAAATAGATGGAGCTAAAGCTCGTGAGAATATTATCCTTGTGAAGCAGAAAGTGGGCTGTATCTTGTGCTAAATGGGAAATTTGAAGCAGGATTATGAAGTGATGAGTATGGAGAGATACAATGTTGAATAGAAATGAACTTTTATAAATTAAAGATCCAATAAAAAAATAAACTTGTCCTCAAAAGTTAAAAAATTCTGCTTCTCAAAAGTAACAACTTAAAAAACTGAGCAGTATGTTTAAATATAAGTTTATTTTAATTGGATTGCTGGGTATTCTGGATAAAAGTTTATCACTAGATGTATGAAATTTCATATTCTCTCTCTCTCTCTCTCTCTCTCTCTCTCTCTCTCTCTCTCTCTCTCTGTGTGTGTGTGTGTGTGTGTGTACATACATTTTATTAAAGGCAAGTAAGCTGTTTAAAATATTCTAAGTATCATATGTTTCCCTAAAGAAGCAAATCAATAATATATGTCTTTGGAATGATACTTCCTATCCAATAAACTGGCCAAATGGAAAATATTAGCAATGCCACATATTGTGACATATCACACATACACAGTGCATGACAAACAATTATGATCATATGAATTTAAATACTTTCACTAGTTTATTTCTAAGAATTCATCTGAAAGAAACAAAATGTATGTCTACACAATGATTTTTACACGAATGTTCAGAAAAGCTTTATGAATCCATCAATGAGTGAGTCAATGAGTTAACTGCATACTTTTATGGACAGAATATTATTTGATAATAAGAAGCAACATAATCTCAAAGTCCTTAAGTAAAAGAAGCACATGTGGTTTAATTTGTCCTAACTTTGTGATATTTAAAACTCAGAAACCTCATATGCATTTGATAGAAATTGGTAGTGTGTAGTGGTGCACAGTACTCGAGAAGCAGAGGCAGGCCGACTTCAGGCTAACTTGGTCTGTCTACAAATTGAGTTCCAGAATTGCCAGGGCTACACAGAGAAACAATGCCTTGAAAAACCCAGAGCTTCCAGCCTACGGAAATCGTGAGAAAACAAGTGAATCTATCATCAGACTCCTTCTACCCAACTCTGGAAGTTACCCAACAAAAACAGAGACGGCAAGCTGTCTAAAGGGCAGTGTAAAAGCATACGCAAAAAACCCCAAAACAACATGGCGTCTCCAGTTTCCAGCTATCCCAAAGAAAACAACCCAGAGAATTCAAATACAACAAAACACAAGAAAATGACCTCAAATCCTTAGTAATGAGGATGATAATGGAGGAAAGAAATAAAATTCGAAATCAGATGCAGGAAGACGCAGCCAAGCAGGTGCGAGATATAAAAGAAGCACATAGAGAGGAACTGGAAATTTTTCAGGAAAATGTAAACAACCAGATGAAATAAATAAATAAAATGGTTCAAGATCTGAAGACCTATAAAGCGACAATGGAAGAAACTCAGGAATATATAAAAAATCAGATGAAAGAAATCAAAAGATCTGTTCAAGATCTGAAGATGAAAATGGATTCAATGATAAACACACAGACAGAAGAAAAACGAGAACGTGAGGCCTCAGAGAAGAAGGCAAATGACACAGTGTTGAGCTTTTCTAACAGAATCCAAGAGATGGAAGAACAAATCTCAGGGCTAGAAGATACAATCACAGATCTTGAAGCGACCATTAAAGAAAATGCCAAATCTGGAAAACTCCTGACACAAAAATCCAAGAAATTAAGGACACCATGAAAAGAAGAAATCTGAGGATAATAGGCATTGAAGAAAGAGAAGATATCAGACTCCAAGGCCCAGAAACTATTCTCAACAAAATCATAGAAGAAATTTTCCCCAATCTAAAGAAAGAGATGCCTATAAACATACAAGAGGCATAGAGAACACCAAATAGAATTGACCAGAAAAGAAAAACTGCCCATCACATAATAATCAAAACACAAAACATACAGAACAAAGAAAAATATTAAAAGCTGCAAGAGAAAAGGGCCAAATAACATTTAATGGGAAACCTATCAGAATTACAACCAACTTCTCAGCAGAGACCATAAAAGACAGAAGGGCCTAGACAGAGATCCTGTAAACCCTAAGAGACCACAGATGCCAGGCCAGCCTACTTTACCCAGCAAAACTATCAATAACCATTGATGGAGAAAACAAAATATTCCATGACAAAACCAAATTCAAACAGTACCTATCTACAAATCCAGCTTTACAGAAGGTACTAGAAAGAAAACTCCACTCCAAAGGGTCAAGCTACAACCAAAACTACTCAGGAAATAGATAACTATACCATGGCAAAAACACAACTACACAAACGCTCGACTGGAACCAACATCAAAATTGAGACTCTTAACAGTCACTGGTCATTAATATCTCTCAACATCAATGGTCTCAATTCTCCAATAAAAAGACACAGACTAACTGAATGGGTGCATAAACAGGATCCAACATTCTTCTGCATTCAAGAAACACATCTCACCCATAATGATAGGCATTAACTCAGGATAAAAGGTTGGGAAAAATATTCCAAGCAAATGGTCAAAAGAAGCAAGCAGGCACAGCCATTTTAATATCGAACAAAATAGACTTTCAACCAAAATTAATCAAAAGGGATGAGGACGGACACTTCATACTCATCAAAGGTAAAGTCAACCAAGATGACATCACAATTCTGAACATCTATGCTCCCAATACAAGGGCACCCATATTTGTAAAAGATCTGCTAAAAAGGCTTAAACCATACATCGATCCCCACACAATAACAGTGGGAGATTTCAACACCCCACTCTCACTGAAGGACAAGTCATTGAAACAGAAACTAAGCTGAGAAATAACATCATTAACCAATGCCATGGGTCAAATGGATCTAAGAGATATCTATAGAACCTTGCACCCAAAAAAGAAAGAGTATACCTTCTTCTCTGCACCCCATGGAACCTTCTTCAAAATTGATCACATCGTAGTTCACAAAGAAAGCCTCAACAGATACAGGAGGATTGAAATAATACCTTGTATCCTATCAGATCATCATGGGCTTAGGCTGCAATTCATCAACAACAGAAATAACAAAAAGCCTACACGTATGTGGAAACTAAACAACTCTCTGCTAAATGACACCTGGGTCAGGGAAGAAATAAAGAAAGAAATCAAGGAGTTTCTGAAATTCAATGAAAATGAAGGAACAACATACCCAAATTTATGGAATACATTGAAAGAAGTGCTAAGAGGAAAATTCATAGCACTAAGTGCCTTTAAAAAAAAATGGAAGCATTGCACATAAGCACCTTAACGACACAACTGGAAGCCTTAGAAAAAAAAAAGAAGCAGAAACACCCAAAAGGAGTAGACGTCTGGAAATAATCAAACTCAGGGGTGAAATTAACAAGTTAGAAACTAAAAAACCAGTCCAAAAAATCAACAAAACCAAGAGCTGGTTCTTTGAGAAAATCAAGAAGATAGACAGACCATTAGCCAAACTAACTAAAAGGCAGAGAGACAGTATTGAAATCAACAAAATCAGAAATGAATAGGGAGACATAACAACAGACACTGAAGAAATACAACGAATCATAAGATCCTACTTTGAGGGCATATATGCCACAACATTTGAAAATCTAAGGGAAATGGACGATTTTCTTGATCAATTTCACTTGCCAAAGTTGAGTGAAGAACAGATACACAAGCTAAATAGTCCCATTTCCCCTACAGAAATTGAAGCAATCATTGATAGTCTCCCAACCGAAAGTAGCCCAGGGCCAGATGATTTCAGTGCAGAATTCTACCAGACCTTCAAGGGCGAGCTAATACCGATTCTCTTCAAGCTACTCCAAAAGATAGAAAGGGATGGAACATTACCAAACTCATTCTATAAGGCCATAGTCTCATTGATACCTAAACCTCACAAAGACTCAACAAAGAAAGAGAATTTCAGACCAATTTCTCTTATGAACATCGATGCAAAAATACTAAATAAAATACTTGCAAAACGAATACAAGAACACATCAAAGATATCATCCATCATGACCAAGTAGGCTTCATTCCAGGCATGCAGGAATGGTTTAATATACAGAAATCCATCAATGTAATCCACCCTTTAAACAAAGTGAAAATAAAAAAACCACATGATCATCTCTTTAGTTGCAGAGAAAGCATTTGATAAAATCCAACACCCATTCATCTTTAAAGTGTTAGAGAGATCGGGGATACAAGGCACTTTCCTCAACATAATAAAGGCTATATACAGCAAGCCAATAGCCAAAATCAAAGTAAATGGTGAGATACTCAAGAAAATTCCTCTAAAATCAGGAACAAGGCAAGGCTGCCCACTCTCTCCATATCTCTTCAATATAGTACTCGAAGTTCTAGCCAGAGCAATAAGATAACAAAAGGAGATCAAGGGTATCCAAATGGGAAAGGAGGAAGTCAAATTATTCCTATTTGCAGATGATATGATAGTGTACATAAGTGACCCTCAAAATTCCTCCAGAGAACTCCTACAGCTGATAAACACTTTCAGCAAATTGGCTGGATACAAAATTAACTCAAAAAAGTCTGTAGCCTTCCTATACACAAATGACAAGCTTGCAGAGGAAGAAATTAGGAAAACCACACCCTTCACATTAGCCACAAGCAATATAAAATATTTAGGAGTTACTCTAACTAAGCAAGTGAAGGACTTGTTTGAAAAAAAATTCAAAACTCTGAAGAAAGAGATTGAAGATGACATGAGAAGATGGAATGATCTTCCTTGTTCATGGATCAGGAGAATTAACATAGTAAAAATGGCCATCCTACCTAAAGCAATCTACAGATTCAATGCAATCCTTATCAAAATACCTACACAATTTTTTAAAGACATTGAAAGTTCAATTCTGAACTTCATATGGAAAAACAGAAAACCCAGAATAGCTAAAACAATCTTGTATAATAAAAGATGCTCCGGAGGAGTCTCCATACCTGATCTTAAACTGTACTATAAAGCAATAGTAATTAAAAGAGCATGGTACTGGCACAGCAACAAGCTGGTTGATCAGTGGAATCAAATCGAAGACGCAGATATGAATCCACACACATATGGTCCCTTGATTTTCGACAAAGAAGCCAAATGCATTCGATGGAAAAAGGATAGCATCTTCAACAAATGGTGCTGGTCTAACTGGATGTCTATGTGTAAAAAAATGCAACTGGACCCATATTTGTCACCTCGTACAAAACTTAAATCCAAGTGGATTAAAGACCTCAACATAAAACCAGAGACACTAAGTCACTTAGAAGAAAAAGTGGGGAAGAGCCTGGAACATATTGGCACAGGAGTCAAGTTTCTGAATAGAATACCAACAGCCCAGGCATTAACGTCAACAATTAATAAATGGGACCTCATGAGGCTGAGAAGCTTCTGTAAGGCAGGAGACACTGTCAAGAGAACAAAGCAACAGCCTACAGACTGGGAAAAGATCTTCACCAACCCTACATCTGACAAAGGTCTAATATCCAAAATATATAAAGAACTCAAGAAATTAAACACCACCAAACCAAATAACCCAATTGAGAAATGGGGCTTGGAACTAAACAGAGAATTCTCAACAGAGGAATATCAAATGGCTGAGAAACACTTAAAGAAATGCTCAACCTCCTTAATCATCAGGGAAATGCAAATCAAAACAACTCTGAGATTCTATCTTACACCCATCAGAATGGCTAAGATCAAAAATTCAAGCGACACCACATGCTGGCGAGGATGTGGGGAGAGAGGAACACTCCTTCATTGCTGGCGGGAGTGCAAACTAGTACAGCCACTTTGGAAATCTATCTGGTGCTATCTCAGAAAAATGGGAATAGGGCTTCCTCAAGACCCAGCTATTCCACTCCTTGGAATATACCCAGAAGATGCTCCAGCACACAACAAGAAAATTTGCTCAACCATGTTCATAGCAGCCTTATTCATAATAGCCAGATCATGGAAACAGCCTAAGTGTCCCTCAGTAGAAGAATGGATAAAGAAACTGTGGTACATATACACTATGGAATACTATTCAGCTATTAAAAACAAGGAATTCCTGAAATTTGTGGATAAATGGATTGAGCTAGAAATGATCATAATGAGTGAGTTAACCCAGAAGCAGAAAGACTCACATGGTATATACTCACTTATATCTGGACACTAGCCCAAGGGGCATGTCCTATGAAAGCCTTCACTTACCAGGAAACTGAGACAGAGGGGAGGACCTTCTATTGGGACTCTAGATGAGAGAAGCATGGGAGAATGGCAAAGTAGAAGGATCCAGAGGGTCCTAGAAGCCTACAAGTAGAACATTATGATAGACAGATTTGGGCCCAGGGGTCCTCCTCAAACTATGGCACCAGCCAAGGACAATACAGGCTGTAAAACTTTAAACCCCTACCCAGATCTAGCCAATGGTCAGAACATTCTCCACAGTTGAGTGGAGAGTGGGATATGACTTTCTTACATACTATGGTGCCTCACCTTTGACCATGTCCCCTGGAGGGGGAGACCTGGTGGCACTCAGAGGAAGGACAGCAGATTACCAAGAAGAGACTTGATACCCTATGAGCATATACAGGGGGAGGTAATCCCCCTCAGGAACAGTCATAGGGGAGGGGAATAAGGGGAAAATGGGAGGGAGGGAAGAATGGGAGGATATAAGGGATGGGATAACCATTGAGATGTAACAAGAATAAATTAATAAAAAAAAAAAGAAAAACCAAAAGCAAGGAAGGAAGGAAGGAAGGAAGGAAGGAAGGAGAAGAAACAGGAAGTTGGAAAATGGGAAAAACTGGGTAAACAACAATGAAGTGCATAAAGGAACTTTCTGAGGAATGGAAATGCTCATAACTCGACTTTCGTGTTCTATGTGGCAAAACACTTGTCTAAACGTACCAAACCACACATTTGTAATTACAAATGAATTATATATCAACATCTTTAATGAAAAAAATTCTGAGCAAGTGACAGATGATTGTAGTGGAAAAAAGAAAGTATGGGGGAAAAGGGAATAAACCTTGACAAATATTTTTGTGACTTCTCTTCTCCCTATATTGAGTGTCACAAACATGGCAAAAAAGCAGGGGCTTTTGGGACTTTTGTCAGAAGATCTTCTTCTAAAAATAAATCTCCACATAACTGTAGAGAATTCCCTGTCCATTGGGTAGGTCAGAGTAGCGGTTTGATGTTTACTACTTGTATTGTCCTTAGTTAGTGTAAACTCTGGTGCCCCCTATTTGACCACTTCCCCTTGGTGGGGAGACCTGGTGGCACTCAGAGAAAGTATAAGCCAGCTACCAAGATGAGGATGAGACTTGGTAGCCCATGACCATATAGTGGGGGAGGAGGTCCCCCTCAGTCATAGACCTAGAGGAGGGGAATAGGGTGAAAGAGGGAGGGAGGGAGGAACGGGAGGATACAAGTGATGGGATAATAATTAGTCGTAATTTGAATAAACTAATTAAATAAAAAATCCTTTAAAAAAAAAAGAAAAGAGGGTTAGTAAAAAAATTAAAAGAAAATAAAAAATAAAAATAATCCTTGAAGGAACTCATCATATAGATGAAGGAAGTAGTGATCATCACACATTGATATAAATACTCCAAGGATATCATACCCGCAGGAACAAATTGTTGGATTATCTCCCATAGCTAAACACCAAATGAAGAAAACAAAGAGCCACTAAATATGAATACCATATCCAAGGGGAGAGAGGAGAAAGCAAAAGAGTGAGAGTGAGAGCGTCATCATCACCTAGGAAAAGGAAGGAAGGGTAAGAGGCAGGGAATGAATGGCATTAGGGAAGATTCTCCTTGTGCTTTTACACCCTCATTTTTACTTTAGTTTTGACTTTGAAATGACAGTGAGGGGCTCTGGCAAAGTGACATCCCAAGCAGGCTCCGGTGGCACAATTCTGGATTGAAGCAAATGCTGACTTTGGCCTTACTGAGCCACAGGTTTTTAAAAAATATATTTTATTAATTTATTCATATTACATCACAATTGTTATCCCATCCCTTGTATCCTCCCATTCCTCCCTCCCTCCTATTATGGAATATTATTCAGCTATTAAAAACAAGGAATTCCAGTTTTTTATTTATTCTGTAGTCATAGACATAGACTCAACCTTGAGTCTCCAAGCAGATTTTACTTCACAGCCTGGTGATAGGTCTCTCTCTCCCTATCCACATGAGTGTTGCTCAAGGGCCAGTTCTCTCACTTGGACTATGACAATAGCACTGCACTGAGGGTCACTCCTTAATCCCACCAACCTTCTGCTCCAACGTTCCAAGATGCTACTATAAGGGCCAATTTCATAACCATATGACTGGTACAGTGGCAGAAGATCTCACACTTGGAAAGGCTTGGTATCTCAGCCTTAAGATGTTACAACTTGAGTTTTGTCTTCAAAACTGTGGTTTTTTTTTTAAGTCAGAGAGACAGGTGGCATGCATCAGAGTCTGCTGAGTGTTAGCTCCCAAGAAGTCTTACATCCTGTCATTTGCCAAGAGAAATTCTTCATCATTAATTGTCTTACCTATTAACACCCTTCCCTTGTTGGTTTTCCTCCCTCCTGGCATTGATGATCTGCTCCAGGCAAGAGCCAAGTATAACATGTGGAGAACTGAAAGTTTGAAAAATACCACTGATATCTCAAGGTGGGGCATGGTAGCAGTCATTCACACCCTTGCAGCCCCACAAAATATCTCATGAATAGCCATCCTGGGCCAACATTGTGGTGAGAGAAATTATCTTGTTTACTCACTCCAAGTCTAAGTACCACACAATTCCCAATTCAGGATTTTTAAATCTTTAGGACTCCCCTGCATGCCTTGGGTATATAAGATGCTTAACTATAAATTCTAGGACCCTGCCTTCTTAAGGATCCAATGCATAGGCTAAATGACTGGTGATAATGACAGAATTGGAGTCCAAAACCATGAGATGAGACAATATATAATTACCTTGCTAGTATCTTGGGGTCAAAACACACCCCCGTAGTCACTTTCAGCTTTCAGGCACTCATTCTTCCAATCCTCCCAATACTGGCTTATATTTTTAAGTGTACCTTTCCAACTATAGGTATGTTTGGAGATAATTAATAAAGTACTAATGTAACATCAGTGATTTTTATATAAAATTTAAAGTGCCTGAGAGTACGTTGGGAGAATGTAAAAGTGAAAAAAAAAGGCTTATATGTGCCTTTTACTATACATTTTATGTTTTGACTCATTTTGAACAAGGGAACCTACTATATCAGTGTGAATACAGAAACTCAAATCCCCAGAGACCACATAAAAAAATGGTTGGGCATGGTCACACATGTTTGTAACCTAAATACTGTAGCTGGTGGAGACAGGAGAATTTTGAGCTTGGTGATCATTAGCTTAGCTTGGTTCAGTAGAGACCCTGTCTCAGGAAAATAGAAGAAGGTATAGAGCAAGACATTCTTCTCCTCCTATGGTCTCTGCATGCACCTGAGCACATAGCATACACATATACAACAAACACACCCCCAATTACAAAAAGAAAAAATATCAGACAAAGCACAACTCAAGATGAAATTAGTCCCAAGAGACAAAGAAAGTAATTTCATATTAATAAACAATACATTAGAATATGCAGCAATTGTAAATATACACGAATTATACTCAACTTCATAAAATATACTGTAAGACATAAAGAGAAGGATAAAGGCCAATACAATAAAGTTGTATCAAATATCCAAATTTTTGGCCCTGAAACACACACACATATGAGCAATACTAAATCTGATAAATCTGAATCATTCTCTCTCTCTCTCTCTCTCTCTCTCTCTCTCTCTCTCTCTCTCTCTCTCCATACACACACACACACACGCACATATATATGTGCGTGTGTGTGTGTGTGTGTGTATATATATATATATATATATATATATATATATATATATATATATATATACATGTCCTCTTCTCTTTTCCGTGTGTGTGTGTGTGTGTGTGTGTGTGTGTGTGTGTGTGTGTGTGTGTAAGACTACTAGATTATTTAGAGTCAAAATAACTGGTAAAAAGTATTACAGTTCTCTCCACTAAGATGCAAATTTTATTTTTCTAGATGTTTTATCTGGGTTGGCTAGGCAACTTAAAAGGCCAATATGGCATTAGCAAATATAATCCAAATTGGTGGTGCAGAAGTACATGTAGCTCTGAAGCTTTTCTTGTTCTTGAAATAATCACCATGTGAATGAACCTCACCACAACATAGGATGCCAAAGGACGTGAGCTCCTGACATACAGCTGATCAAATACCAGAGCTAGAGATCAGGCTCCTTTGGACATTTGACCTTTAGACAAGGGAACCATATATTGTGGATATAAGAATAAAGCACTTTTCACCCAATGCATGTAACTATGAAATTCATGTTTTCTATTTATGCCATGAAATTTAGAGGTGGCTAATCGTACAAGAAATCTTTGCTGACATTGTAAAGCTAACTGATACAATTGATACAATCATAGTCCAATAGGGGGATGCCTGAGGAAATAGTGACACATTATGGAATTTATGCAAGTTTGAAGAAAAATGATTCACATGTACTTCTGATCAGTACTTATTTCTCCTTCTCCGGTAACGTAGGGCTCCTATAGAGCAGAAATACAGTCTCTTAACCTTTGTTGATTTCTGTAACTGAACGGAGTGTACAAGAATCTGTTTATAAGTTTAACTGCCTCAGGACTGAACTACTAAAAGTAAAATGAGCAACTTTTAATTGGAAGAACTATTTTTTTTTAACTTGGAAGAACTATTTTTTATACTTGGAGAGTGTCAAATATGTACTATATGAAGTAATTAGCTTAGGATACTTATTAAATCTACAAAAACTTGGCAAATTTATTTGACCCATTAGGGAGTGGTGTGTGTGTGTGTGTGTGTGTGTGTGTGTGTGTGTGTGTGTGTGTGTGTGTGTCTGTGTGTGTGTGTCTGTGTGTGTGAATAATGTTAGCATAGGCACACAGGGCCTTATGCTCAAAAGAATCTGAGAACTCCACACTTTGTGGGTTCAGGCTTTGTTACCTAAATCTTGTTGGAAGTCTTAATTTGTTATTTTTTTAAGTTTTTAAATAAATATTTTTACATATACATTTATATTATTACACAAATATACGATAAACTACCTACAGCTAAAAGAACCATGAAACAACCAGGAATTATGTATATAACCTTCACAGTGTTTTAGTTATTTGTATTTGGCAGCCTTGAAGAGAACATCTTTCCTATCTTGGTGCATCTAAAATTCTGAATGTAAATCAATATCTATCATATCTCATCTCTATCAATTTAAAACATCTATCTAGACCAAAAACATCTTAACCCCTAAACAACTAAGCTTGATTGTAAAACTAAACTATCTGCTCTTCAACCCCATCAGAGACTTGAGAAGGAATAAAATTAATTACCTGAGTAAATAGGAAGTGCAAGTTGGCAGCTTCCCAACCCTACATTAACCTGACAAAGGGCTATTATCTGAAATATATAAAGAACTCAGGAAATTAAATACCACCAAATGAAATAACCCAGTTAAAAAATGGGTTACAGAACTAAACAGAGTAATATTGAATGTCTGAGAAACACTTAAAGAGATGTTCAACATCCTTAGTCATCAGGGAAATGCAAATAAAAAAGACTCTGAAATTCCATCTTATAACCATCAGAATGGCTAAGATCAAAACTCAAGTGACAGCACATGCTGGCAATGATGTGGAGAAAGGGGAACACTCCTCCATTGCTGGTGGAAGTGAAAACTTGTACAACCACTTTGGAAATCAATTTTGTGTTTTCTTAGGAAATTAGGAATGATGTTACCTCAGGACCAAGCTATTCCACTCCGGGGAGTATACCTGAAAGATGCTCCACCATACAACAAGGACATGTGCTCAGCTATGGTCACAGCAGCTTTATTTGTAATAGCCAGAATCTGGAAACAACCTAGATGTCCCCCAACAAAAAAAATGGATAAAGAAACTGTGGTATATTTATAGACTTGAATACTACTCAGCTATTAAAAGCAAGGACATCTTGAAATATGCAGGCAAATGGATGGAACTAGGAAAGATCATTCTGAGTGAGGTAACCCAGACCCAGAAAGACACACATGGTATATATTCACTCATAAGCTGATATTAGCCACATAATAAAAGATAACTACACTACAGTACAGAGACTGATGCACCAACCAAGGACCATATATGATATGGACCTAGATACTCTGCTTAGATGTAGTAGATAGGCAGCACAGTCACTTGTGGGTCCCACATATGGGGAAAGGGACTACTTCTGACATGGACTCTGCCCCCCCCAACTTTGATGACTTAATTTATCGTTGAATTTGTGCCTGAAGTGAAATGTTAGAACTGAAGATAGTGTAATGAGGTAGGATGTGGTTCAACGTCTCCTGGAAAGACTGCCCGGCACTGAGCCAGAAGTGCACACTTCTCCCCTGGAAGGTCTTTAGGTACGAAGCATCCCAAGTTTGCTAGCTTCAGAAATGTCATGCTCTGAATAGGGAAGGGTGGGATGCAGAACGTGGGCCTTGCCACAAGGTTGTAGGTCCAGCCAGGGGTGCAGGAGAGAAAGATTTCTCCACAGCAACGTGTCATGGCTCTTTTTACAGCTGCTTCAGTGGCAGATGGTGCTGGTGAACGTGGTTTTGCCAGATTAAGTTACAGCTGAAATGTGGAGTTCTGGAGCTGAGCCAAGTGGCAGCAGAGGTTCCAGGCTCTGAGACCGAGTCAGACAGCAGAAGCCCAACTGCATTGTTGACAGCCTGGCTGGCAGTCACGTTCTGGGAGTCCAGAGATAACTTCTTTGGGGAGGAAAGGGGCCCTTCTTTCCCTGGTGCTATAGCTCAGAATATACAGCCAGTCTCAGATGATCTTCGGTGAAGTGGATGGTGTGCTTACCTGTGTGCCTTTGTTTATATGAACAGGGACTTAAAAACCTTAGACAGTGGGGAGGGGTTTTGAGGATGAATGTGCATCACTGACTGGGACTAGGATGCTTGGCAATGCTCCATTTACATAGGGAAAGATAACAGGTGATCAGCTCACATGACTGACTACCTGTAATCATCTTGGGGTTGTCTCATATGTTCCTGAGGAAAGCATGGAAACAGGCAGGGAGCTTTGTCCTACGCCTTCTGTTCTCAGGATGAGATTGTAAATCTCCAATTTGAGACTTCTGGGCCTTGAACGTGCTCCATCTCGGCAGTTTTGTACCAGTTCCCTTGGGGGCATGGTCCATGAGCCCCACAGTATGAGGCAGGCAGCGACTTAGAGTCTTCACTGTACTGGTCCTACTATTTCCTTGGGTCAGAAAGGGTTCTTACCCCTATGTCTCAGTCTTAAATAATGATGCAGCCAGCTATAAATAAACCCCGTTAGAAAAGTACTGAATGAAACATACTGTTTCAGTGCTGAAAAGTTACATCATTGTGTTAAATATAGTATTATTGCCTTTCTTTTTGTGACAAACAGAGGAAATTAGCCCAGTATGGTACAAAGGAGCATAAAAATATAACAAAATGCTTCATAGATTTAAAAATTCTTTTTGTTACCTGATTTTTTTCTCCAAAAATTAATCTTCTTTGTTAAAATCCTTGGTTATAAGTTTATTGGTGCATTATTCACAATAACAAAGCATGAATTAACCTATTTATTCATCAGCAGATGAATGCATAATGAAAATGTAATACATGCACATATATATGAATACAATTCACTGCTAAAGAAAAATAAAATTATAACATTTACCAAAAAATCCTTGGTTGTCTGTGCATCATTTTACTAAATCTTATTCTCCTTTCTATTAAATTTCCCTTTTTAAAAATTTTGTTATCTTGTTCTTACTAATTAGAGCAAAATTTTGATGTATATACAAGTTGTTACTTTATGAATAAGATTACTTGTAGACATTGCTGACCACACTGTGTGCATTTTCTGAAAAGAATGTAGAGTTCTATACCTACAGCTAAACTTTCATTTTTAGGTCAGTTTATTTAAAAATTTCAGCTTAACCCAAAATATGGAACCTTTTTATTCATACTAACCAAATGCCACTGAGATAAGCTCTTCTCTGACCCCTACAGCCTTCATACTAGGCCTTATTATCTGTATGTTTCTTGGAATCATATTCTGCCACCTGATCACTGTCAGCTGGCAATGCGGTGTTGGTTGTTAGCAGAACACAGAGTTATCATTGCCTGAAACAAAAACAAGCCTTAATAAGTAGCCTAGAGCTGGAGGTGGTGGCGCACACCTTTAATCCCAGCACTTGGGAGGCAGAGGCAGGTAGATCACTGTGAGTTTGAGGCCAGCCTGCTCTACAAAGCGAGTCCAGGATGATAGTCAAGGCTACATAGAGAAACCCTGTCTTGAAAAACAAAAGCCAAAAAAAAAAAAAACAAAACAAAACAAACAAACAACAAAAACCAAAAAAACAAGCAGCCTAGAGAATGTCAAACATACCTGCTCCTCTCCTCTCCCTTATGTTTGGTTTAGGCCAGTAGGCAAAACTGTAGGACACTATTGTCAAGGAAATCTGGATTTTTTTTTTCAAATAGGGTATCATTTAGTATTACAGCATGACCAAGAAATATGTAGCTTAGGCTGGTCTCAAATTCCTGAGTGTTCCTCCTGCCTCTGTCTCCTGAATTTGTATTACAGGATAAAACACCACAATCAACTTTAAGCATACCTGGTATGAGTCTACTTTTTTCATATGACTAGATGAGTTGACAGCTGGCAGTCACTTGAAAATTCTCAAATTTTGCGCAATAGGTATAAAAGAATACCTGTTACCTACAGCCATGCAAATATAAATATATAGATGTATGTATATGTATTTATGCAGAAATATGCATAGTACATACCTGGAAAGTGCTCCCTACTGAGTTGTAGTCCAAACTTAGTACTTTTGAATTTTAAATAAATTGAATTACTTTCTCTGGGAAATCTTCCCTTGGACATATAATCAAGTGATCAAAATTTTCATCAATGCATAATATTTTCTTTCAAGGTACTTATATCAATGTCTGTATATATTTATTAATTTGCTTAATATTTTAATACTCTCACTACAATGTTAGATTGATGAGTGAAGGCCATATATCTTTAGGCATGCACTGGGAAGTATTTATTCAAATTCATAAATATAAGCTTATACACATATTTACAAATGTATGAGTGAGTGAGTGACTGAGTGTGTGTGTATGTGTGTGTGTGTGTGTGTGTGTGTGTGTGTGTGTGTGTGTGCAGAATAAATAAAATCCTCAGCACAACAGTATGTATTTCAAATAACAACATACCCAATTCAAGAACCAATTTCTTGTTTTGGTTTGGGTTGGGTTTTTTTGTTTGTTTGGTTGGTTGTTGGTTTGTTGGTTAACTGGTTGGTAAGGTTTTTTCTTGTTGTTTTGAGACAGAATTTCTCTGTGTGGCCCTGGCTGCCATGGAGCTCACTCTGTAGACCAGGTTGGCCTCAGATGGAGAGATCCACCTGGCTGTCTTCTGGAGTCTTGAGAATAAAGGCATGCATCACCATGGCCCAGCTTCAAGAAGCACTTTTTTTCCTTTTGTGACGATAGAAGTACCTTTATTGTTCTGTGGTACTGTAACATCTTTAAAACAATCAGAAATACATAAAATACATAAATTCCAAAGCAGTCAAATAATGAGTAATTTACTTTTGAATATTTTATAGGTATAAAAATTATATGTGGCTGATGAGAGATGGCTTAGCTGTTAAAGACTAGGCTCACAACCAAAAATATAAGAAGCAATTTCAATACAAGTAAGAAAGTTAAATTGTTTTCTGATTTACTTGACATAAATTGGCTTTGACACCTCAGTCAGATTCTGGATCAATTTAAGTACTCTCTCAGAAGGGCTCACTGTTGGGTTTACTATATTTCATTAGTAATACATTATAAAATGCCTCTTTTCTATCATTGGGAGAAGTCTAGCTCCAAGTTTCTGCAGGTAGTTTCCCCTATGACTGAAGACTGACCCTTGCATGAGCCCATTAGTAGTCTATTTTGTGGCCATTCTGTTTTGTGCTGAAGGGCTGCCTTTCCGTCAGAGTTTCTATAAGATTTGGTACATACTGTCTGGGGGAAATTCTAAATTGCAAGATGTTCAGCCCACCTTAACCATATACATCAAGTCAGATAGAATATGCAGGTTTTATTTTTTACCACACCCCACATACATAGCTAATACAAATTTTAATGTAAGAAAGGGTGGTAATGGGGCTGGAGAGATGGCTCAGAGGTTAAGAGTACTGACTGCTCTTCCAAAGGTCCTGAGTTCAATTCCCAGCACACACATGGTGGCTTACAATTATCTGTGGTGAGATCTGGTGCCCTCTTCAGGCATGCATGCATTACACGCAGTCAGAACACTGTATACATAATAAATAAATTAATATTAAAAAAAGAAAGGGTGCCAAACCCACGTTCTGGTATATGTACTTTAAGCTGGATTAGATGTGAAAGAATTCTTGTACAAGAGCACTGACCATGATTTTAACCAATTGCCTATGGCCCTTTATTTTTAGGTCTGAGTTTGATTAATTAGTTAAGTCTTGATGGGACAGGGTTTCAGTATATAGCCCAGTTGTGCCTGGGATGTGCTGTGTACCTCAAGCTGTCCTCAAATTCACAATCCTGTTTGCACAATCTAGAGTCATGGAATTACAGATCTGTGCCACCACTGCTATATTGAAAACATCTCTTTATATTGTTAACAATACCTGTGACATTATCAGATGTCTCATTTGTATTTATTTTGTCCTAATAACTCAGTGTCAAATTAATATCACTACCCTATTCATGCTTTGCAAGTCTGGCATCTCATTTCTCTACGAAGAAAATAAATCAATGAAAATGACTCTTTCAATTTCCCTCTACATACTTGACATTTCCCTTATGTTCTCTTTGCCCCTTATCATTTATCTGGATCAGAATAGACGATGAACATATTAATTCACCATGTTGTCTATGGCTAATGATCTAGTTTATAAGACCTTCTAAAAGAAAATAGATGAAGCTACTGATATAGCTCTTATTCGTAGCAAGTATGCACTCACTAATGTGATCTGTTATATATTATGGACTCACTCTTCTAGCAGTTTATTTTCTCTAATAATTTCTCACATATAAAAATTCACTTATTCATATCTTAGAGAATGGAGATTGACAAGAAGTTCTGCATAGAAATCGCTGTATCTGTCCATAGACTCATTCTTTTCATGGCCCTGAGGAAGTGACAAGACAGTGACTGAAATATGAAGCAGACAACCATACCATTATTTTTCCACTTATTTTTCAAACTTCTCTACAAGGACTTCTTTGCTTGGTACACACATTTCGGGTGCATTCTTTTTTCTAGCTCTCAGCTATAGAATAAATTTCCAGGTTGTGAATAGGGCTGGCAGTGTGGCTTGTCACATAACATCACTTTAGAAAGTATGATCTCTACGGGACAATGAGGAGATCCTATCTTGATGTCTGAGAGTTATCTTTTAGAGGAATTCAGGGTGAAAGGGATATTCTGTAGGAAGTGGGGACTGCAAAGCAGGATGAGTACCTGGAGATATGCTCAGACAGAAAGTGCTCTGCTGTTTCACTGCAACACTGCTCACCAGGCCTTCGCCATAGCATTGCTGCATGAGTAGACAGGTTATGATAGCTTCTAAGCAGGTGCAGTTGATTTTTCCCCGCCACCAGTATGCCTTTTTCTTAAGTATTTTACTGTTTCTCTTATCATTGTTTAGAATTTAAAAAAATCAGAATTAGTAATAGTTGACATTTGCTAGAATTTGGACCTTTATATAATTAATACTCCACTTCTAATCTTTATGAAAATGCTACAGGGGACCAATTATGCCATTCCTCTTATTTAAATGATATGGCATTAATTAGTAATTTTTGAGACAGGGATTCATGTAGCCCAGGTTACCCTGAATTCACAATGTACCCAAGTATATCTTTGAACTCCTTATCCTTGTCTCTGCTTCCTAAGAGCAAAGATTACAGGTGTGTAGCAACACATCCAGTTTATTCAGGGTTGGGGATGAAAACCAGGGCTTTGTTAATATTACGTATTATTTGAATGCAAACACCCATAGGTTCATGTGTTTGAATACTTGGTCTCCAGATGAAGATACTGCTGGAGAAAGTTGTAGAAAATATGGGATGTAGAGACTTGCTGAAAAATAAAGTATATCACTGGGCCTAAGGGTTTTATAATCTTACCTCACTTCTTCTTACTCATTGTTTCCTGCGTAGGTAACCAATATAACTATCAAGACCACTGCCTTTGCTATCAAATCTTCCCCATCATGGTATGCCCTGGAACTATAAGCCTAAGCAAGCCCTTGCTCTCTTAAGTTCATTTTGCCATGATATTTTTTCACAGTACAGAGAAATAACTAAGAACCAAGGGAAAGTATCTCTTAAGTGGCATACCTTGCCAAGCCTAATTAACAGTGATCTTGTTCCGCTGTACATCAGATAACATCTGTTCATACCCTTCAGTGGTCTTCCATTTCACTTAGATAAAACCATATCACATCTGATAGGTCATTTTCTGTATATTTTCATGAGTGCTTCCCTGCCACTCATTTTCTACTTTGGAACTCCTGTCTTGATTTTTTCTTTATCTTTAGTATGTCTTACTAATCCTACTAAATGACTCTTCTGTTCTACTAATGGAACCACTATGAGAACAGAGAATTTTCCTTTGTGTCAACTACCGAATTTGTAGCAACCTAATATCTAGCAGGTATTTCCTGAACATTTGCTTAAGTACTAAAAACAAACATATAAGATTATATGATAATTTACTAATCATCCCACAAAGTGTATTATCTATCAAAATATAACATCCTACTTCAGGTATGTGTCTGTGTCTCTATGTATAATTACTCAAATAAAAATAAAGTAGAACTGTACAAATGAGTATTGGATCATGGCAAATTTGTTTGTTTGTTTGTTTGTTTGTTTTTAGAGATGCCTCCATACTGAATTTCATAATGGCCAGATTAATTTACATTCCTACCATGAGAAGATAAGAGTTCTTTTTTTTAGATCCTCATCAGTATTTGATTGTCATTCTGATTTGGATGCAATGAAATCTCAATGTAGTTTCAATTTGTATATTCAACCAAAGGATTCTCAGTGAACCCCAAAGCAAGGATGCATATAAATTCACTGAAGCGCTATAGCTAATTTATGGGAATCAAACCATACATCTAGCAACAGAGGAGTATGAAGGAAAACGTAATTCGCAATATAATTTTATTCATCCATAAAAAACAATTGAAATTTTGTCCATTGCAGGAAAATAGATCTAACTGGCAATTGTCATATCACGTAAATCAAGTCAGACTCAAAAGTAGAGCTATCACATATCTTCTTTTATTTGTGTATCCTACATTTTGTAGAGAGACAAAATCTAGTATGTACACATAACATGAAAGCACCAGTAAAACTGACAAAGGATATGGGGTAGACAGAGAGGGAAAAGGGAGGGCATGGGAGAACATGGTCAAAGAACAATATATACCTTTATGAAAATGTCCTTATCAAATCCAGTACTATGTATAATAAATATATGCTGGTGAAAAAAAAGATAAAAAAGACAACTAATAAAATGAGCTGTGGCAATTGGAAGTTTTTCATATATTCGTATTATGTTCAGTTTCCATCACACCTACTTTCATTATCCTAGAAAAGTTATTTTTACTAAATTTTATTCAAATAGTTATTTTTATAGCTTATTGTGTAGGTGCCTGTACATAATACAATATTTATATTTATATTTATAATATTTACTTGAAATCTGATGATAAACTCTTTTGCTGGGGAGGAAGTCCCCCTCAGTCATAGTCATAGGGGAGGGGAATAGGGTGAAAGCAGGAGGGAGGGAGGTATGGGAGGATACAATAGATAGGATAACAATTGAGATGTAATATGAATGAATTAATAAAATATACAAAGTTATAAAAATGTAACTGAAGCATTAGTTTAGTAGACATTAACACGAGTAATGTGTCTTGTACAAAGAATCCTATAAATGAATTAATATATACATATATATATGAAACCCATGTAAAGTAGTTATATATAAAAATGAAGCCACATGTCTAACTGAACTTTGTACTATTTCACCAATATTCCTTTTCCCATTCAACCCACTCCCTAATAGTCATAATTCTTCCATGAGTTTAACAGTTTTAAATTCCTCATGTATGTGAAATTATTTGGATTTTTCACTAAGCCTGACTTATAGCAGATTTATTTAGTTTAATCACTCTAAAATACAAACAATTGTAAACATCACACATTAGCCTATAAATATATACAGTCATTATTTTCCAGTGAAAATTTAAAAAATAAAACAAAGCAGAGAGAAGAACACTGAATCAAAGACTCTTAATTTTATCACCCACACTAATTATAAAAATCAGAGGAATCTAAAGGTGGGAAAGTAACTTCAACACATTCCTGGAATTCCTAGAGTAGATAGAAGAATAACAGGTCATGAATATAATAGAGGAAGAAAGGATTGATTGACTTGTAGGCCACCGAAAGTTCTTGATTAAGAATTCATTAGAGAGAAATGTCATCTCCAACAAGCTGCAGTTTAACTAGTTTGTACCAGGATGTGCTAGGAATTGCTAATATCTAGTAGGTATTTCCTGAATATTTGCTTAAGTAATAAAAATGTGACACATAAGATTATATGATAGTTTACTAATCATCCCATAAAGTGTATATGTATCAAAATATCACATCCTACTTCAGGTATGTGTCTGTGAGTTGTCCACGTATCCATATCATAACGTATATTCAAAAGAAATAAGTGGTGTTTGTAGGGATATTGGGGCATTTTGTGTAACTATTAGCACCTCTAGAGTAAATTTGGCATCCGTGTATCATTTTGTGAGTGTTCTCTCCTGAAAGCAAGGTCTCTGTGTGAACAGGTTTCTATTACATAGACAAGGATGGCCTTGAACTAGTACTTCTCTTGCTTCTCCCACCCAAATGCTGGTATTACAGGTACACTCCACTATGTCTAGCTTATGCAGTGCTGGGGAAGAAATGTTGAACTTCATGTATACAAACACAGTGCCAGCTGAACTATATCTCCAGTCTATGATTTTGTATTTTCAAAGAAGATGCAGAAGTAGTTACATTTTTTTGCGTGGAAAATTTAAGATGGAGGCATATGAAGTTTGGGAATTAACTATTTAGGTATGACTGCTATTAGAGAATACTATGAATCTGTGTTTGGGTACCATCTTACTGCCGTTCATTCATTGAATGCTTCTTTTCTCTTTCCACATGCAAACCCTACTTGTCTAAGTGTTGTAAAATTATTTTTACATTGACAGCAAATTTTGAGTTAACTATACTTGTTTGTCTGAGTTTGGCTTGTTTTTCTTAACACAGTGATCTCCAGTTCAATTCATTTTCTTAAAAAGGGCTTAATTTCATTCTTCCTTTGGGATGAATAAAACTTTATTGTATATTTTACTGAAGTTATTTTATCAATAGTACCAGAGTTATTCCATATTTTAGCTATTTTGAATAAGTCCATTATAACCATGACTAGGTAAGCATGTTTGTGCTAGAGTAGTATAGATGGGCCAAATAGTAATCCTAAGTCTATCTTCAATTTGTTTTGGAGTGCCACACTGACTTTCATAGGGGATACACCAATCTATATCTGACCAGCAGTGTTCTATCAGCACGTCCTCAACAATATTTGTAGTCATTCGTTTTCTTGATGAAAGTCGTTCAGGCTAGGCTGGGATTAAATCTCAAAACACTTAATTTGTATTTCTCTGATGACACTAACCATATTTAAACATATTTTTTACTATTACTTTATGTTCCTTTTGCCCATCTATTGATTGGGTGTTTGGGTGATCTGATGTTTAATATTTTATTTTTGGCATATTTTACCCATTACTCCCTTTTAAGGTGATAGTATAGTTGGAGATTTTGATATTTTATGTATTTTGTCACTCTGCTGATTGTTTCTTTTGTCATACAGAACTCTTTTCATTCCATGCAAGTCTATTTGTTCATATTGGGGATTATTTCTTGTGCTATTCAGATCTTTTCAGAAAATCTTTGCCTATGCCTATATCTTGGAGAGCTTTGCCTGTTTTCCACTAGCAGTTTTAGTGTTTCATATCTTACACTAAAGTCCACCTTAATCTTTGATCCGCCTTGAATTGACTTTTGTATGGAGTGGGGAGATAGGAATCAAGTTTCAATTTTTCTATGTGTGGATAAGTTTCACAACACTATTAGCTGAAGAGGTTGTATTTTTCTGATATAGTCTTTGATATCTTTTGTCAAAGATTAGATATCTGCACTTGTATGGGTTTACTTCTATGTCTTTTATTCTCTTCCTCTGGTCTATTTGGTGGACTAGAGTTTTGTAGGATATTTTTGTAACCTCTTTTTCACAAACTGGCTTGAATTGATTTCTCTGATGTCTTGCTAAGATTCAATTTTCATATCTCATTATATTCTCCAAGGTAAGCTAGGTATGAGGTAATGTAAGCAGGTAGAAAAACTTAGTACTACCATGCTCCTATAAATAACCTTAATCTCATTGATTCACCAAAAAAAGAAATCAAATTTTAAACTAAAAAGACCGGTGACTTCAAACAGCCCAGATATCTTTCTCAGTTGTAGCATGTGCTCACCCCGGGCATTCTGAGACTTTGAACATCTCTTCATTCTGGCACTGTGCTTTAGACCTTGCTGGTTACACTGACTTAGGGACAGTAATACAACAAGCATAGAATGGCTCTAAACGTTTCACTGAGAAACAACACATCTGCCCACATCTGTATGGACAAAAACAAGTCTTATGACAACACCTAACTCTCAGTGACAAGAAAGAACATTTTTTATATGACATGGATATAGAATTTAACCATTTGAGGTGAGGTTTAATAAATACCATTCTTAATACCTTCAGAGGAAAGTAAGCAATATCAAATGGGGCAATGAATAACAGCAGATATTAATAACTTGGAAAGTAGAATCAGGATGTTTTAACTTCATGGAATATGTCTGCCATAACTTACAATATGACTAGAGTTTATTATAACTAGCAAACTTCAAAAATCATATTGAGACATGATATAGAAGCAATAGGGTACACAATTTTTCTTGGCTCCTGATTTTCTTCTCAAGAGGAAAAAAAACAGCTCAGGTAGAATATGTATAGCTGTTCCTTGCTTTTGTTTTTGTCTTTGAATTTTATGTATCTATTTGTTCACTTTACATCTTGGTCCGAGTCCCCATCCCTGCTCTCCTCCTAGACCTACCTTCCTTTTCCCTCCTCTACTTCTCAGATAAGGGGATCCCTCATTCCCACCCACCCCAACTCATCAAGTCACATGAGGACTAAGCATGTCCTCTTCTCCTGTAGCCTATCAAGGTAATCTCACCAGGGGTATGTGATCAAAAAGCTGGCAATAGAGGAAATGTCTGGGACAGACTCTGTTCCACTTACTAGAGGCCCCACATTAAACCTGAGTTGCTCATTGCCTTCATCTCTTGAGTGGGCCTAGGTCCAGTCTAGGCATGGGAGGATTTGGAGCGATAAAAGGGAAGGAGAAATGTAATATCAAGAAATAAAAGAAACCTTTTTTTAAAAACACTAAAACTGTGTTATCAAACATTTACAATGTCTGCACTAAGAGACAGAGACAGGTGGGTCATTGGAGCTCAGTAAGGACTCAGTCAAACCAATTCATGAGCTCTGTCTTCAGTGAGAAAGCCTGTCTTAAAAGAAACAGCATAGAGGGACTAGAGAGGTGACACATTGTTCAAGATAACTGGCTGCTCTTCCAGAGCACAGGGGCTCTATACCCAGGACCAACATGTAGGTTCACACTATGTATACCTCCAGTTCCAAGGATCCCAAGCTGTCTTCTGGCCTTTAAGGGCCTCAGACATGCATGTGGAGCACAGGCATGCATGTAGACAAAACAGCCATACATATTAAACAATAAAAAGGTAGATATTAATAGAGAAAAGACACCAAATGATAACTTCTGGCCTTCACATGCACACTCACACATATACGTACATACATTCATGCCAACACACATACATGCGCACATATACTATACACACAAAGATAGTAAGTCTATATTACGAGAAATGGACTTAAGTATGATATTTAAATAATTTTATTTATGCATACATGTGTGTCTGTCTGTAGGTATGTGCATGTGAGTGCAGGTTGATGTGGGTGTTGGAACTTGAACTCAAGTCCTCTGCAGTGTAGCAGTATATATAGTCTTAGCTGTCATAGATTCTCTGATGGTTAATACTGATTTTAAATTTGATGGAATCTAGGATCACCTAGAAGAAAAACACTGGATGTGTCTGCGAGAGACTGTTTTTGTTTGTTTGTTTGTTTTTTGTTTTTTGTTGTTGTTGTTGTTTTTTAATATAAATGGTTCAAAGCAGGAAAAGGAGATTTATCCGGTGTGGCCACAATGGGAACAGGGGTAAAGAGATCCAGTGAATCCCCAAGTCCATCTTCCTCTGAGACCTCCAAAATGTGGGCGGTATTATTCCTGGGCCTGGGGTCTTAGACCAAAGAAATAGGAAAAAGTGAGTTGAGAGCCAGCACACACCTCTTTTTGCTTCCTGACTATAGACTCAATTAGACCAGCTACCTTTTATTTCTACTGTCATGCTTCCCCTACCACAGTAGATGTTACGCTCACAATATGTGCCAATACAAACCTTTCCTCCTTTAAGTTGTATCTTGTTGTGTATTTGATCAAAGTAATGGGTAAAGTAACTAACAGAATCCTTTGGGCATATATCCAGGATTGGTACAGCTTGGTTTTGTAGAAATTCTATTCTCAGAGAATAAGCAATATAAACACAGATTTTCATAGTGGCTGCACCTGTTTATATGTTCAGCAGCAGTGTATAAGTGTTATCTTTCCCTGAGCATTTGTTGTCATTCATTATCATGATGACATTCATTCTAACTGGGGTGATGGAATTGCAACATAGTTTTGATTTCTGTTTCTCAAAGGATTAAGAATGTTGGATATTTCCTCAAGTATTAATTGGTCACTTGTATTTATTCTTTTGAGAACTGTTCCTTAAGTTCATTAGCCCATTTATTGATTTATTGGCTAATTTATTCTTTTAGGTGATTAAGTTTTAAGGTCTTTATATATATTCTTGATACTAACCCTCTGCCCAATGGATGAATGACAAAGAATTTTTCCATTCTGTAGGCTGTCTCTTTGCTTGATAAATGCTTTCCTTTCCTTGCAGAAGCTTTTAAAATTCATGTAATCTCATTTGTCATTGTTGGTTTATTTCCTGCACTTTTGGAACCCTTTAAAAAATTTTTTTACCTATGCCTATACCTTGAAATTTCTTACTATGTTTTTCTGTGGTACTTTCAAATCTTCAGGTCTTATATTAAGGTCTTTGATCCAGTTTTTGCTTTATTTTACGCACAGGGTGAGAAATATGGATTCAACAATATTGTTCTACATGTGGATATCTAGTTTTCCTAGCACCATTTTTGAAAAAGATGTCCTTTTTTTCAATTTACGTTTTCACACCTTTTTTTTTTTTTTTTACTAATTTCAATGACTATAGCCATGCAGCTTTACTTCTAGGTATTCTATCTTAGAAGCAAAAGTCTGCTGACCTTCAGCTTTCACTGTACGGAGATGTTCTCCAACTCACAACCTTCCTGTTTCTCTGTTGAATGCTGCGATCATAGGCATCTACCACAGCAAAAAGTAATCATGTTGATTTGAATGCTTTTTCTGGACAGTTAGAGACTTGGAAACAGAATGCTCAGCATCACATAGGTGGTGATTCTAAGGATTTGGCCTCATTGATGCCAAGAGACCGTCTTACCTGTAAATATTACTTTAAATGAAATAATGTTGCTATGGTCTTTGCTAACTTGTTGTTTAAGCTTCACGTCTATAAAAACACTGTGGCATATTGGGGCAGGAGAGATGGCTCAGTGGGTAAGAGCACTGGGTGCCCTTCCAGAGGGCCCAGTTTCAATTATCAGCATCCACATGGCAACTCAAAACTGTCTGTAACTCCAGTCCCAGGGGATCCAATGCCCTCATCTATCCTCTGTGAGCACTGCACACTTGTGGTGCACAGGCAAAACACTCATACACGTGAAATAAAGTTTTTCAATGTTACATATCAAATAAAGAAAATAAACATTGTGGTTCCAGTAGGCTTGCTATTGCAATCATGGCCAATGACCTATTCATCACCTAGTTCCGCTCCCTCCTTGAAGAACTCAGACTGCATTTGAGATGGGAGTTTGTCAGGCTACACACAATATTAAACACTTTCCTATGGTTTCCTGTAGCTTGAGTGTTGCTTCGTGAACTGGTTCTGGGCTATATAATTTAAATAAGATTCGTTTAACCATTCATTTTAGATAGATACATATTTGTGGACAAATAATAAGTAGAAACTAGCCAAGAATTTGGTTTTTATGTTTTAAAAGATACCTGAACATATCCTACAGCCCTTTCTCTTCTCCCAGATGTTTACTTGACATACTTCACATTTTGTGTCTTTAGCCTCAAATATGAAAACCAGACCCATAGGCTGGGTATGGTAGCTCACATCTTTAATCCAAGTTCTCAGGATACAGGGGCAAATGGATATCTGTGAGTCTCAGACCAGCTTTGTGCACAAAGTGAGTTCTGGGACAGTCAAGGCTACATAGTAAGAGCATGTCTCAAATGAAAAAAAAAAGAGAGAAAGAAGGAAGGAGGGATGGAAAGAAAGGAAGGAAGAAAGAAAGAGAAGGAAGAAAGCAGTTTTTATTTACTTTCTGTTTCTCATCCCCATCACTAAGTCATCCCTGCCTGCTGTCATGTTTTCTTACCATGCTTCACTATCATTTAGGAACTGCAAGCCAAAATTAAATCCTTTCTTCTTTAAATTATTTTTGTCAGGGTATTTCATCACAGCAAATGAAAAGTAACTAAGACACCAAAGTGTCTCCATTTAATTAATGGCCTGGTCCCTGAAGAAACTGAATTAGATGGTATTTAGCTTAATGCCCAGTGATGGTACCAATAGCATAAGCTTATTTGAGGAGAATAATATGGTCACAAAAATGTGCACATGATTTGGCAAATTCTTTATTTTCTATTATAATAAAAGTGAATTAAAAGCAATTTTCAGGATGAATAACATATATCTGCAGGTTATATTTGTTTTATGTGACTATATGTAATTTCTCATCCTTTGTTATAAAGCAGTCTGAAAATATCTAAATAGTCTGCACATTCTATAGAATCACATATTGTCAAGTTTGATGCATTAAATCAATGACTTCAGGCTAATTGGGCCACATGAGTAACAGAAAGCATGCCACACAACTGGGTAAGAGGTGAAAGATAAATTCTAAAAGATTCACTCTTTTCCAAATAAGAATAATTTTTCATGTCCAGATCTCGGAAGTGTGCTAGGACCACTTCACCAATGAAAATAGAGATTATTATACTTTTTCCTTTGCACAATGAAGGAGGAACTCTTCTTGAAGGTCCCTTTAGAGTCAACAAGGAGAATATTTTATGTGTGGAAACATTATTCCTGTCCACATGCAGGGTTTTATAGTTTTGCTTCTGTTGCTGTAATAAAATAACCTGACCAAAAGCAACATTAAAGAGGAAAGGATTTATCTGGCTTAAACTTCCTGGTTATAGCCCATCAGTGCAGGAAAATCAGTCAGGAAAGAACTTGAAATAGCTGGTCATTTCATATCCAAAGCTTGTGAGAGAAAGGTATGCTGCCTGCTTTGTTGTTCCGATCTAGGTTTCTACTGTCCTTACCTGATTGGAGACCAGCTTATAAACTAATGCTGCCCACCTCAATTTAAGCAATCAAGATAATACCCCACAGGCATGCCCACAGGTGAACCTACTCTATGCAATTTCCCAGTTGAGGCTTTCTTCTCAGATGATTATAGGTTGCAGGAAGTTGGTATTTAAAATGATCACATAAACAAAAGAGTAAAGCTACCAGATTGAAGAAGAAACAGAGGGGAAAACATCTCTGTAACAGTTAAAGTGAATGCATTCCTGATGCTTGAGGCATTTAACTACAGACCTTTGTGGTAAGGGATGTAGACAGAGGAGGGTTTGCGGGTATCTATCCTGTGGGGGCAGATTGTTGTGAGAACCCCATACTTCTCACTCAGTTTTGTTTGGACCTACAACTTTGTAAAATGACTTGTTAACTATTTGAAAAAAATAGTTCAAGCCAATGTGCTGAAACAAACAAAATAGTTGTTATAGACAACTTGTACCTTAAAAAGAGCATGGGTCTAAAAAATGGTTCAACCACTGTTATTCATTAAAACACCTTTTAGAAAGCTTTAGGTGGCTAGGCTCACAAACAGGGCAGGGAACTCCTTAAGTAGTTATTGCAATATCTTGGATGGTAAATATGAGGTTCTTCTTGGGACAGGAGCACAAAAGTAAAGCCTAGAATTGAGTCCAATGCAGAGTTTTAGTGGCCCAGCTAGATTTCATTGCTCTTTACTTGCCATTACATAGTCCCATAAGGGAACCCCAGGGAAGATTTCAGGTACTGATCTCAGTGTACTAAAATGGGTATTTGTGTGTAGCATGATTTGGCATAATCTCTTAACCACTTTCACATAGGAATAAATGGGGTGCTATGGTCCTATTGTCCACTTCTATAAGCTATGCTTAGTGTGTTTCTATGGTGACAACACCTCTGCAGCTGCTGCTATTTCAGAGTAATGGATTGAGACACCGCATTGCAATTGCAAGGTGTCAGAAATCTGTTCTATACTTGTTTCCTAAAGGTGATTACTGGTCATTTAGCATTAAGTCTAGCTATAAAGAATCCTACATACTTAGTTTCTGAGAAGAAAGTGATTTCAAGTGCTTTAGGACCTTTCTGTCAATTGGCTGATTATCCTCAAATTGTAGCCTATCTTGTAAATATTTTTTACCTTCAGTTTTTAGTACCAACTTCTTGCTGAGTTGAGTCCTGCTCAGAATGCTGTTTTGCACTGACTTTGCTGCTCTCATGGATTACTTTAGAAACAATCTGATAAAAGGCTCAATAACAAGACACGTATACATGAGCAGCCATTTTTTTCACTTGTGTAAATGGTCCTCAAACAACAAAAATACAAACAAAAAGTCCTTTGTTATACTATGCATACTTCACCTTCATTACACATGATCCGGAGTAAAAAATTTGGAAATTCCTATGAATACGATGAGAAATACTGGCAAGAAAACCATATGTAGCCTATGATAGTGGGGAATAGGCAGCACTAGAAGTCAATCCGCAGTAAGAATACCTTCTTTCTATACCAATAGCTCATTGTATCACTGTGGACACCATGCCTTACCCCCCTGAGTCTATTATTCCATTGCTAAACATGAGTATGCAAATACAGTGTTTGTCTCATCAAGAGATTCTGTAGTACATTTCAGTAAATATCTATAGTTGCAGAGCATTTTTATAATCTTTACCCCATACAGTCATATGTGCATTCTGTCAACCATCAACATGGACCTGGATTTTTTTGTGGAAGGGAGTTGGACTCAGGATCTTCAGAAGAGCAGTGTATACTCTTAATCATTGAACCATCTCTCCAGCCCCTAATCAGTTGACACTTAATGAAAGATTGCTCATCTTGGATGTGCTGCTAGTCTTTAAGAATTAAGCTACTGTGTTTTGAAAGAAGAGGGTCACATGACAAGGACCTAAGGAATAGGGCTTCCTCAAGATCCAGCTATTCCCCTCCTTGGGATATACCCAGAAAATGCTCCAGCACACAAGGACATATGCTCAACCATGTTAATAGCAGCCTTACTCATAATAGTCAGAATCTGGAAACAACCTAAATGTCCCTCAGTCAAAGAATGGATAAAGAAACTGTGGTACATTTACACTATGGAATACTACTCAGCTATTAAAAACAAGGAATTCCCGAAATTTGTGGACAAGTGGATGGAACTAGAAATGATCATACTGAGTTAACGGAGAAGCAGAAGGACCTGGATTTTTAAAAGGCTTCAGGACACAGGGGACATGGCATCACAAAACTATGACTCATATTTAAGAAGCACATGAGAAATAAACAGCTAAAGCACAGTGTGATAAATGCTATGGATGTCTCAAGTGTAGGATACTGTGAAATCTTTACAAAGTCTCAATGAGACAGGCAGAGAAGCAGTGACCACCTCGATGTAATACATAAGGAAAAGAAAGATTAGCTCATAAAGTGACTTCTCCAAGGTCCCACAGCTAGTTGATGATAGCCTGGGAACTTAAAACACAATTTCCATGATGCCGTGGTTTAATATTCTCTCTAAGTCAGAACTCTGTCTCAAGGGCTCTCCAAGGTAATCAAAATGAGTGGTCTATCTTGGCAATATGTTGCCAGTGTCCAACATAGTCTATAATAGTCAATAATTCTAGTACTGGATTTATAAAAGATTTGGCAAAATGGAAGTCTGAGGAGAAGGTGTGCATATATTGAAATAAGTCACAGAATCCCATAATAACATCTCACATCACGTAGAGATGTGGTGGTCTCAGGGGACTGTAGCATGACTGGCTTAAAAAGAACCAAGATGAGACTTGATAGCCTATGACCATATAGTGGGGGAGGAGGTCCCCCTCCGTCTTAGGCCTAGGGGAGGGGAATAGGGTGAAAGCAGGAGGGAGGGAGGAATGGGAGGATACAAGGGATGGGATAACAATTGAGTTGTAATCTGAATGATTTAATAAAATTAAAATAAAAAAGAATTAGGAATGTTCAATGATGTTCAAGGATAGCCCTACAATCAATGTGGTTCCTGTTCTGAGGAACTTCCATAAAAGGCTGAGGTTAGTGAATCAAGCAAAGACACATACTTTTGACATGGCATACTTTACATGCAGATGTATCTAGGGACACAGTAAACAAAAGAAAGTGGTAGGGGAAAAGAGAACATGCTTAAAGTGTGGATTCACCATGATTTCTTCTACAACTACAAACCTCTGCTTGCAGAGGTGGGTGGTGCTTTAAAGTAGAAACACAACATTTGGCAAGGAAAGGAAAGAATGACCCTGAAGTGACTGGTGCTTTTGCATGAAAAATCACTGGTAATTATGTTTGGGAGTGTAGTGGCAGGCAGACAAAATAGCATTCTAACTTATCCTTAGACCAAGCACAGAGACCCATTTATAGTCACAACAAAGAGGAAAATATACTGCAATTCTCCATTTTTAAAACAGCCAATGTCCATCCATATTTTTCTCATTGTAACCATACTCTTCATCAATGGTGTCATCAATATCAACATCATCAAACCATTATTTTAGGGCCTTTATAATTTGCATAACAGCTCACAATGAATAGTCTCAGATAACACAGCCATTGAATCAGATGGGTATAAACCTCTACTGTGCTGCAGACAAAAATATTTATGTCCAATAGAGGTCAAACAATTTCAAGGTCACTCAGCAAGTCAAGGTGGGATTCTAGTTCTTATAACACCAACCTAATGAACAATTCTGAGATTGCAGCAGATCCTAAATACATGGCATTTTGATTGACATCTTCTTGGAGAAAGCTTAGTAACTTGCTTTCATTTCATTAGCAACACATTTCCAGTCATCTCTTAGGGCTGGCTGCTTCTGAAAAGATTTCCACAGATGGCTAACTCCATCTATTTCATTTTCAATTCTTATCTCAATCAGAATGACACTGCCTGTCCTTGTCCCCTGGCTTTTGAGACTTATCCTGTAAGGAAGCTGGTAGCTTTCTATTTCTAACTAACTTGCTAGCAAATATAAGGCAGTGAAATTATTTTAATGATGAGGTCCTAGAGTGACCCCCTTTTACCTTTCTGTCACATGCTGCTTTCCTTAACAATGACGCCCTCCTGGTGCCCCTAGAAGCACAATTTAAGCTCTCTAATCTTTCTCCTGCACCACTGATCACAATGAATGATTTCCAAGTCTCCAAATATTCACAAACAAATATCTTGTCCACTTACCAACTATATTCTCAGCTGAACAGTTCAAATTGAAGTCCTGGAGGCGTGAGGAGACTGGTTTCTTAGAAATGGTCAATTAGTCCTGATGATAGGACCTCTATCTTGCACTGCATGAGGTCAGGCCATATAACTTTTATAGATACTCATGATATGTTCTTGTTATGTGTTGTCAGCTCATTGGCTATTCTGCCAGAGTCTGACCTAAAGGCTTATGCTCAGATTAATTTGTATCAGCCAGAGCAGGCAGAGGGCTAGTTGCAGACGGAGCTGAGCAGCTCCTAGAGCTCCGTGCTTTTAGATAGCTGCTACCCAGAAGTTAGGGAACAGCCGGAACTAATCAGTGCATTTCAGTCAGGAGGTTCAGGTGATGATCAATTACCATGTGCGAAGCCTTCTTATTGGGATTCTTCCTGATGAGAAGTAAAGTCTTCCTCACCTTTTATTAAACAATAACAGAAATAACAATTTGTATCACTGCATCAGAAAGCAGCACGGCTACCTAGGAATAAAATACAAGGGATTTCATCCCACTTTACTAGAGGGTACTATGGGAACATGTTGTAATGTATCATCAAGAAAGCCACAGGACAGTTGGAAGGGGGGGAGGTAAATACAAGAAGGAGCTGATCCAGTTGGCCTTTTGCAGATGGTCACACATTCAAAGTTTTTTTTTTTTTAAATCCATTTGGAGCCGAGCTTAAACACAACTTGGAAAAAATGAGGAGAAAAGACTGCAAGCCAGAGGGCATGGGAGGGTTGTGTCAAAGAAGATAGTGAATTGCTTGCACATTTCAGATGGAATAGAGAAAACTCAGGTACTGACTGCAGACTAGACAAGAACTTGAAACTGCAAGAGGATGAAGGAAGTTGAATATGGAATGTGTGTCATTCTTGAGCAGCTGCTGTGCGTAAGGCACCACTTTAGGGGCATATCAGAATGTTATCAAAACCACCTGTTAGGTTGACACATTGCTCAGCATTTTGAAGATGCAGAACCTGAAGTTTGGTGAGGTAAAGCAATTCATTCCTGGTCGTGCAAAAAATGTGATGTAGAAAGTGAAGAGTAAGTCTGATGGGTTCCACAGACTTCTCTGCTACATGTCCAGTGAAGTTTCATGCTACACCAACAAATACGGCTTTTTCATTCCTTCTGGACATTCTAAAGCTAAGCTATCCTAACTACACATTTTTTTCTAGCTGCTTAATAATTGGACATAGACATTACAGCACCCCACCAAAAGCCCTGATTTCATACAGCTTTGCCTTCAGAATCATTACTCTTTCTATCCAGAAACTGGAATTTATGGTCCTTACAAAAACAATGGGTGAGAATTAGAGATAGTCTAAAATGTTGGCCTTTTCCTCTCTATGGGGTGCCAAACAGAATGAAAATACATGTCAGAAACACTGAGATAAGAGCAATCCTTCCTTAAAGCATTTAATGGCTTATGCAAACATTGTCATTGGCTGAATTGCCTGACTCTAGTTTCTGCTCCTTTTTTGATCCTTACTGAGGGTACAGTTGCACAGGTTATTACTGAGAACTGCTCATCTCAAAGGGGCCTCTAAGGACCATGCAGTCCAGGAAGGTGCATCTGCTGCTTTCTGGTGCTCTTCTTGAAGTATATTTTCAACCTTCAAGGCCATGCTTCTGAGGACACACCAGCAAAGTTGCCTTCTCTCTCTTTTTCCATACACCACCACCCTTCATTGGCTGTAGCACTTCTGCTCGTAAATTAGGCTGCAACTGTTTTAGCTGATACTCCCAGGGAACATGGTGAAGACAAAAGAAAACAAAACAACAAAAACAAGTCAGCTGGATCGAAGCTCCTATGGCTCCAAGTTCACACAGGCTTGGCTGGGCTTACTCGGCTCTTCTTTTTGCCATAAACATAAATATTCCATCCCCATCTTTCTGTTCATTTAATTGCTTCACTAGGCATTAATCTAGGACCTAGTACATTTTTGTGTTCAGTACTGCATTCAACACTGGGCACACAAATATAATCTACCATTTCTTTCTTCAATAACTGTTTTTTTCCATTTTCATGTGAGTTTGCATATGTGTTTGTATGTGGGTAGGTGCATGTGTGTCTATATGCACACAGGTTTCCATACACATGTGTGTACATGCATGGTGTTAGAAATCACCCTTGATTGCACTCCCATCTTTAGTCATTGAGGCAGGTTATCTCAGTGAAACTCAGATCTCAGTGATATAGCTAGTCTTGCTAGGCCAGCTTGTTCTGAGAATCCCCTGCCTCTGTTCCCCAAAACTGGAATTATAGGCTAGACTCCACATCCATCTACCATTTACATGGGTTCTAGGGAACACAAACTCTGGCCTTCACACTCCTTGCATGGCAAGCACATTAACCATTGTGCTATCTCCCCAGCCAAAGGACTAACAAGTTAATAAAACAAGATGGGCCTATGACCAAGAAAGTAATAACATGTCACAAGCGATATCAAAAAGGCACAGCAACTAAGTTTAAATATCTGTCTATTTGTAACATGTGAAAATGGAGGTGAGAAAACAAATTGAAAGAGCATTGGAATACAATTTAAAGTATAAAATAAATACCTGTGAGCCCATAATGATATAAGCAACTGGGTAAATAAATGGAGAGAAAAGAGAGAAAATATCTTGGTTATAAACATGGAATCCATGAAGGGAAGTAGAAAATCACTATTAGAGTACTAAAGTGATAAATGCTGCACATAAGATTTGAAGGAGGAACTGGATGTAGCCTAAGTATTCATCCAGACATTTATTAGCTCCTCTGGTAGTTTAATAAACATCTGGGAATACCTGGCTATTCTTCCATCTAGGAAGTATAATGTTACTCTTCTCTTCAGTGTAGGCTAGATCTAGGAACTCCTGACAAGTATGAGACTGAGAATGAAAAATGATAGTTTTTTTCAGTAGAAAATATAGCAATTTTAGAAACACCTGACAAGTATTAATAAAAATTATCAAAGTTGAAAGATTAAAGGAAGACCAAAAACTGCTATAACTTGGAGGAGACAGTACAGCCAAATGGGATTATGGACTGTCCTGGATTAGGGTCAAGAACAAAAGAGGATATGACAGTGGAAAACATGGTGAAAGCCAACAGTCTCAAGCTCATGTGCTAAGGTCCACACTTTTGGTAACTTCTCCATCTTTTGGCGCTTACAGGTGATTTTAAAGGACTATTTGATGAAACAGTGATATGTTCATAAATGATATCTGATACTGCCTTTGCAACTCTTCCGTGATTAAAAAATATTGTGTAATAAAACATGTTTGAAGAGGTCTAGGACTGAACTGTAGAGATAGCCAAGTCTGTAAGTGCTTTCTGTAATCCCAAGACCAGTGGGAAAGCCAGGCATGGTCCTGCATGCCTGCGATCACAATGCCAGAGAGGTTAAGACAGGAAGAGCCCTTAGACTGACTGGCCATCTAGCTTTACCTCTTCTATAAACTGCAGACCCCTGTGAGGGATCCTCTTTCAAAAACGATGTGAGAAAAAATTCCCAGAAATATCAGAGGCTGACTTCTGGCCCCTACATACACACACATGCAGGTGCATTCACACCCACATACACATAAACATACATGCACATTGACAAACTCACAAAATAAATGCATCAATAAATATTTTAAATAATGAATTTAAAACTGCCCCGGCTATAGTCACATGGCAGAGTAATGACATATAAAGGCCTAACTTCACATTCCTAGCAACACAAACAAATTAAATGTTTAAAAATGTTATAGACGTTGGAAAATAAAAACAGTCTTTGTTACTAGAGAGCTTGAAAAAGGAGGTACACATGTGTGGAATATTGACATCAAAGCAGATTGGCCAGATAGTGAGGGAGAAGGAAGCCACCCTAGGAGAGACCCTTCATGTACAGTGAGCCCCTCAAGAAAACTGTAAGGGTAGAAAGAGGCTAAACGCTGCAACGCCAACAAACTATGTGCAGGATTTGAAATGTCTTCCTGCTGGATGGCTTGTCCTGAACCTTCAAAACTTATTGTGGTTTTTCTTCCAAAGTGAGATTCATTCACAAGGGGAGTATGTTGAATTTCTCATCTAGTTTCTATTTCTCTGTGGAGAGTTTTCCTTTCTACCTCTATATGCTCATGGGTAGTGAACTATCGTTCAGGCAAGCAAGATACTGTACATGTGTGGCAAATTAAAATGGAAAGAGCTAGTGATGGAGCTTTAGTTACAATTTGAATAGTCTTTTGGGTATTGTATCCAAATTATTTAGCTTAACTCCTAATGCCTTCAAATGATTAAAAAGCTCCTCAGTTATAATTGTGTGTTCGTAGGACTGACATTTCTGGGGCAATCGTGTGATTAGAGATATGGTGGGTACAGAGAACCATAAAAAGAATGAAGCTTGAGGGAAATAACATGTTCCAGAATCTCTTGCTCCTTTGGCCTACACCTCTCAGTCCCCCACCCTTTCTTAGATCCTTTTTATTTTCCATGGATACATAATATAAAGATGAGATAAAGAAAACAATCATATTCTCTAGTAATTGAGCATAGAACATTTACCTCCAAAGAGTAAAATAAGAAATACACCCATAGTCTCCTGGCATGGAGACCTAAGATGGTATCTTTTCCATACTGCCCTGAAATGGCTTCTGAGCCAGAACACCATCTATTGCTCTAGATTTTTCCTCCTCTATGACACATAGCTCATTGGCTTTGAGTTTCTTAAAGGGTAATTCCCAGACTCCACAGGCTAACACAAGGAGGCTCCAATGAGTTGAGTCCTATATTTTTGCTTTATATAAGTCTCTGGATTATTCTGCTTCATGATAAATATAATAGATTTAATGTTGTGCTTCATATGCTTCCTGCTGTAGCCTTTTCTCCTGCTGAATCCTCTGTGCAACTTCTACCTCTTCCCTCCTTTATATCTTACTCATTCCTAAGTTTCAGTTTGTAATCACTTGCCTTTTGACTCTCCCTCCTCATAATTCAATGCATCATGTTATATTTCAATATGACATATATTATAAATATGCTACACTAATAAATGGAAATAAATAAAAATAATTATACATACAATTCCCCCACTAAAGATTAATGAAGATAGATACTGTTCTGATTTACATTACATGTGCAGCCTTAGCAATCTGTCTGACATAGATTATGGAACAAAGGCACAATTAATGAATAAATGAAGAAATAGACTGGATAGATGGAAAATCATAATGGTAGTGCCAAAAATTAATATATTATCTTGCCCAATTTTCTTATAAAATGGGAATACAATTTGAGCTGAGAGAGTAAATAGCCAATGAAAATAACATAGTTAATCAAAATTTAATTCAGGTTTAAGAACAAAATGTATTTTCCCCTTAGATTTTCTGTTTTCTTACACTAGTCTTAGACTTATCTTTTAAATATCCAGCCATATATACAGGTACGTCTCTTGAGAGAATTCACTTGCTAAATCGCTATTCTAATGCCTTTCTTCCCTGCTTTCTGGCAAGTGCCATCTGTCAACTGGTATTTTATGTGAATGGAATAACAGAAGGTTTGTGCTCTTTGGAAAGTGTTAGAAGTTAATACTTCCCGCTGTGATCCATATTTACTTGCTTAAAGAAATTTTTTTCCAGCATGAATAGGGGAAAAATCAAATTAGAAGCCTAACTAATTCACTTATAAACTATGAGTTAGTTCAAGGTTGCTTTGGTTCTCATGAAACCATTTTGGACATCTCATACGATTTTCAAAAATAACTCTATTCCTCCAAAGACATCATAATAAAGGGCTGAAAGCATTTTTAGTTTTGACTGTAGTCAAGAGTTTAAAAATAGAAAATAGATGAAGCAAACCCCATAAAAATTAAATCTCTGTAGACACACAAAATAATAAAACATGAAAAATAACAACAAATGTATCAAAGATTTATATGAAAAGGAATGGCTAAAGAAAATGTGATATATGCATCATGTGTGTGATGAAATTTTATTTGGCTATGAAGAAGGGAACTGTTATTTGTAAGAAAGTGGATACAACTACAGCTTATCATATTAAGTGAATTAAATCAGAGTTATGAATACAAACATTACAAGTTTTCTCTCATTTCTGGATCCCGTATTTTACATAAATACATTAAATCAAGCATATACATGAAATGAAAGCAAAAGTGAAATGGTCTAGGTGCAAAGGAGACTGACAGAATGGGGAGCAAAGAGAAGGGACAGGGTTGCCATAAAAGGAACATGGCCAAAGTTCATTGTTTATTTGTGTGAAAATGGCTTTAGGGAATCCATTATATATACAGGGTATATATGTCAATTAAAAAAGGAATGGAGCCCATATTAATGAGAAATATTAATGTAGTCAATAGATAAGTAATGGGAAATTTATAAAAGAAATGCTGAGGCTAAGGAGATGCCTCAGTGGATGAAATTGCTTGGTCTGCATGCATGAGGAACTAAGTCTGAATTGCCAACATCTATATAAAAGCTAGGCATAGCCTGGCGATGTTAGCACATGCCTTTAATCTCAGAACTTGGGAAGCAGAAGCAGGCAGATCTCTGTGAGTTCGAGGCCAGCCTGGTCTACAGAGTGAGTTCCAGGGCAGCCAAGGCTACACAGAGTAACCTTGTCTCGAAAAACCAAAAAATAAAAAAAGAGCTAGGTATGGTTCCACATGCCTGTAGAGCCAGAACTGGGGGAGAAGTGAGGTACAGAGATGGGAAGTGACAGAGGAATACACCCAGTATTCTGCTCTAACCTCAACCTGACTGTGCATAAAGGAGTACACCTGCACATCCATGTGCCTGTGGCATAGGTAAATACATCACAGAGAGACCAACAGAGTAAACTAACTGAGGGCCATGTGTGCTCCCAGAGACTGGTCCACCAACTAAAGAGCAGGCATTGACTGGACCAAGGTCCCCTACACATATGTAGCTGATAGGTAGTGTGGTGTTCATGAGGGTCTCCTAGCAATTAGAGTATAGGCTGTCTCTGACATGGACTCTGTCGCCTGCTTTTGGATCCCTTTCCCCTAGCTGGGCTGCCAGTGGAAGAGGATGTCCTTAGCTGTGATGTGATGTGACTTGATGTGCCACAGTGGCTTGTTGGGGGAGTTCTCATTTTCTTAGGAGAATGGTAAGGGGAACGGCAGGACTGGGAGAAGAGGAGGGAGGGGGCTTCGATCGGACTGTAAAGCAAATTTTTAAAAAGTAAATACAAATACTTAATGCAATGAAAGAAATAAAAAGAATATCAATGAAATGCTTTTTATAGCAAGTATAGCCAAAATCTTCTTAAGGACAGTGTTTCAAAAAAATATAGTAACTCGTACATATCCCTTATTACTCATTGGCCGAATAAACATTTGGATTTCGGTATATGGTAGCCTTTGGCATAGTAATCCTGCTTCTAAGAATTCACTCTCAAGAAATAATACAAAAGACTAGAAAAATGCACTATAGTCATTTCAAAGACCATTTAAATATTGTGTACAGTAGAAAATTAAAACACCTAAATATTTAATAAAGGCAAATTAGCTACTAAAGTGGCAATGGTTTAACGATGGGGTATTTTACAGTCATTATAATTTGAATTTGGAAGACAGTGTAAATAGGACAGAAAATATTAATTGAAAATGCATAAGAGTAAGAAGGGCAAAATTCCTGGACATGAGAAATAAATTTTTCAGTTGAGTGGATTCCATTTCTCTGTCCTTATTTCCCAAGAGAGAGCTTTTGCTTTATTCCCAGGAGGAAGTGGTATCAGAAAGACAATTAAAGGCCCAGTCTTTATTTCTAACTTTTCCTTTCCTAGGGAAGAAACATGACTTACCTGATTTAAGATACAGCAATGTGTCACTAGGCATGAGGGCACTTTGCTCCAGCCTTGCTTTCCTACATGGTTGTGACAGGCGAGGTAGGACCAGTTTTCCACAGGCGAGACTAGGAGCCCCTCCTTTCTGTCCCTGTAACTCCTGCTCAAGGCATTCCATGAGCTTAGCTGAATAACTGCCTGGTCTATAGACCCACCTTTCTCCAAATGTAGCTCTCCTGATTCCTGTGTTCTTTTCTCAATTGCTTTCTGAAAATGAAGACAAAGTAGAAATAATGACCTTTCCAAACCCATGTGTCTGTGGGCCTAAAATACAACCCACCAAAAGGAAGCACATTGGTTTATTGAAAAATCACATGTGGCTACAATTCATTTATCTTTCATTTTTTAATTTGCCACTGTATTTATCTTGTTTAAATATGAACAGTTCCAGATGCCAGGTAGGCAGTAACTACCCCTCCTGTACAGACATCCAGGACACACTGTATAGCTGATACACACCTAGAACCCAGTTCCCTGGGACATAAATAAGCTTCACAGGGACATAGGTAGTCTTAATATTTAAGGGTCATCCATTGGTCTAAATGAGAGAAGCTGATTCAAAGAGAGACAGTAAGACCTTTACCCTAGTATTTAAAAAGATCTTGGAGAAAAAAATTGACAAATATTCGGAGACAGACTGCAATCAAGAGAGTATGTTCAGGAAGGAGTGTAATTGCTTATTAGAGTCATTGTCAGCTATCAGTATATTCCTTCTTTTACACTTGGCTATGTGAATCAATAGATTTCATATTTGTAAAAATTGGCTGGAGTTGGAATATACCCAGTGGTTTGACTACCACACAATATACATGTATCTGTGAAACGTTTATCCCATCAAGAAATGAGCATAGGGATCTGAAGAGATTTCTCAGTAGTTAGCATGACGGATTGCTCACTCAGAGGACCTCAGTTCAATTTCCTGCATCCACATGGAGGCTCACAACCAATGTAATTTCACTTCTGGAGGGATATGTTGCCTTCTTCTGTCCTTCTGTTCTCCATGGGTGCCAGACAAGTCTACGTTATACATCCATACATACAACAAAACACCTGTTATCATTTTCTTTTGTTTTCTTTCTTTCTTTCTTTCTTTTTTTTTTTTTAATTTTTTGAGACAGGGTTTCTCTGTGTAGCCTTGGCTGTCCTGGAGTCACTTTGTAGACCAGGCTGGCCCCAAAGTCACAGCAAACCACCAGCCTCTGCCTCTTGAGTGCTGGCATTAAAGGCATGTGCCACCATGCCCTGCTAAAACACCTGTTATCATAAAAGAAAAATAAATAAATATTTAAAAATGAAATAAGCATAAAAGGTATATTTTTTAATACACATTGGTTGCTGTAACAAGAACATATACTGACCAGCCTGAACAACATAAATGTATTTATTCCACCTCTTTTGTATGGTAAGAATTTGCTTTGTGGCTTGAAGATTCTTATCTGATTGTTGTGTCTTCAGATCCTGGAGATAGAGAACTTTGGGGTCTGAGGGTTCCATCTTCAGGAGCTAATCATCTTCCAATGACATCACCTTGAAGCACTCTCCTATTGGGCATTAAGGATGCAGTTGAGAGTAGAGTGTTCTTTTGACTATAACAAGACTTCTGTGATTCTTATTTGAAGTTTGAACCAAAGTGTATCCTTAAAATCATTGTACATCTCTGTAAAAATGTAACTGTTCTGAAGACATGTCACACAAAAAAGCCATATTTTAAATAATCTTGATGTCAAGTATTTTTAAGGAGATGAAATCAAAATTGTTCAAAATCACTCCCTATTGTGTTTCACCCATTCTGTTAGAATCACAGCAGGTAGGAATGAGAAGCAGCTTCATGCATTTTCCATTAGTTAAGATCTTTTCCTCAAGGTGAGTTGTTTGCTTTATTTTTTTTTTATTAGAACTGTCGGGGCATAGTGATATTGGATAAGTTGTGCATCTTTATGAGACACAAAAGAATCATTTAAATGTGCATAATTATACAATATCATGGAACTTGTTTACTTTTTCTCCCCACCAGCTCTTATCATGGCAAAATTTTGGAGAAAATAGCACAATCAGCTCTAGGAGTAAATTTGGCAACAGCCAGAGTTTGTGTGTCTGTTGAGTATATTTTTCATGAAATGCTTGCAGAATTAGTGTTTAGCTATTAAGTGGTAGTGTGTGTGTGTGTGTGTGTGTGTGTGTGTGTGTGTGTGTGTGTGTATGTGTGTGTGTGTATGTGTGTGTGTGTCTGTGTGTGTGTGTGTCTGTGTCTGTGTGTGTGTACACATATATAAACATATGTATGGCTACAATAAACATTGACACTTGGTTTGCTCTTTTCTAAGTTACGAGCTCTATATTCAACCCTAGGGAATTTCTCCCTTGAGGCAGGTCATCTTTCTGTCTTTGCCACAGGTAAACCTCAGATGGCATTTGGCATTGACTTTTCTCAAGTCAAACTCTGTTTCATTCCTGCTGTGAAGATCATCTGTGAATACAGAGAAGAGTGGTGATGGTCTGAGGCTCTCCAGCGGGTGACTGCTGGAAGTCAATGTTAGCATAAACTCTTCTACCAGCATTCATCTTCAAATGAATAGGGCGGAGTCACAAAAAGTATGCCTTAGCCACCTTGGAATGAAAAAAATTACAATTGCCTATCAGCACCTCAGTGCTTGTTTGAAAGTTGCATTCCCAGGCAAGTCTGTTTGCATGACTACCTCACTAAACAGAAAACAGAAATCAATATGTTTTGTCCTCTAATCTACAGCACTTCTTTTCTTAACTATGAAGCTGACCTCAAGCTACTTCTCTAGAACTTTGACTCATCCTGTTTTATATTCCACCCAGGTCTTAGCATTCTATTGAAGACTTGAGGCAAAGTAGTTTCCCTCTGGGCTGCATATGTGTCATGAAATATAGGTTGAGAGAAAATGCAATCTCTTTGATTCTTGTTGTTAGTGGGGAGAAAAAAAGTGTGGGCAACGCTAAAAAGTTCATGGCAAAAATCCTAGTGTTTCATTTGGGGGTGGTCCCTGAAGACTCAAAATTGCTATGGGCTTAAAGAACAGCTGAACAGTGCTCAGCAAAAATTATTAATGATTTTGTGCAGTGTGAATATACAGAAACGCATAAAGCAAATTTGCCAACTTTGGGAAATACAAAGTCATTAGTTTTTATAACAATCCAATTATTTGTATATAAACTTAATAATTTTTAAATTGCTTTCATTACATTCCAATAACTTCAGCGTTGTTATTACATAATTTCTTGTTTCCTGATTATACTAACCTCCTATAGCTACTTGTCTACATTCATAGTCTCTTCTTCCCTGCTTTCTGTAGTCTTCATGAACAAGCTTTTTCAACTGCAATTCTCTCCTCCTTTCTCAGAAACTTCTATGTTCCTAATTCTGTTATTCTGGTTTATAACATCCCTAAATGCACCTTAGAACACATTTCACAAACATCGTTTTCTGTTGCTTCTCCTTCTGTCTCCTCTCCACTAATTATTATTTCTTATATAATTTAACATTTATGGTTTTGTAGGTAACAACATTGTAGTCTTATACTTACCTAGGTTCAATCTTTGGCCTTCTCTTTCTCTATATTTCCTCCTTTAAAATTTGATCCTTTCCATCTCCTATGGCATAAAAATATATCTCCACAGAAAATCCCCAAATTTTCTTTTCATAGTTCAACATATTTTATTTAAGTTCTAAGTGCATATTTCCAACTGTTGCTTCAACATTCCATTTAAATATCTAGTGGGAACATCAACTTTTGCATGCCTAGAAGAACTTATGATCCTCCCAGTCTGGGATACACATGCCTGTAACTGGAGTAATCTAGAGGCAGAAGTTGGGAGAACCACAAATTTAAGGCTAACTTGGCTACATGTGTGAGTTCCAGAGTACCCTAGAACCTGTCCCAAAAATCCTAAACAAATTATATATAATGATAATGATTATGATAATAATAACACGAAAAAACAAACTTAGAAATTTTTGAAACTATTCTCTCATAATCTACCCTGTCTCAGCTGGTGCCACTTCCCACCTTACATTGCCTCAGTATATATATATATATAAAATCTCACAATCCCAGACAGCCTCCAAACACACAGTGTATCTAATTCATGCAGAAATCGCATAAGCCTTATCTCAAACTTCTGTATCAAATCTGAGCACTTCTCACCACCACTCTGATAGCAATAGTGATCTAAGCCAACATCATTTCATGCCAAGATAAGTGTAAATGCTTCCTAACCGTTGTCTGTTTCTACTGTTGCTCACCTTGTTATCAATTATCTATACAAGTTAGTTACATTTTTAAAAATGTAAGGCTTTCATCACTTCACTTAGTCATCAACATTTTTCTCCAAGTTGGATTTTGATTATTACGATGAAGACCATGACTAAAAGCAACTTGGGCAGGAAAGGGTTTATTTGGCTTGCATACCTCAGTCGCAGTCTATCATTGAGGAAATTTAGTTCAGCAACTGAAGCAGTTTCGTGGAGGTCTTCTGCTCACTGGCTTGCACTTCTAGGGTTGCTTGGCCTGCTCTGTTGTTTGTTGTTGTTGTTGTTGTTGTTGTTGTTGTTGTTCTTGTTCTTGTTCTTGTTCTCCTCCTCCTCCTCCTCCTTCACTTTTTATTGGTTCTTTGTGAATTTCACATCATGTACCTCAATCCCACTTATCTCACCTTCTCCTCAGACCCACTCTCTACCCTTAAAATTTCCTCCCAGATCTTGTTGTGGGAGCTGTAGTGTGTCCTTACTTCTTTGCTTACAAATGTTCATTGCATAGACTTGTTGCTCTGGTACAAGGACCTTGGCTTCTGCTACTCTATCAATACTGGAACGTCACTGGGATGCCCCTCAGATACCCTATTTGTCACCCTATATCATGGAGATCCTGTAGCTTTGGATATGTAGGACAGGCCCCTTCCTGGGTTCTAGCAATAAATCATAGCATAGATATTGAGGTATGCCAATTCAGAACCCTTGATCTGGGCCTGAGAGGTATCTGAGCTAGTCAGCCCACCAACTATCCCACTCTCACACTCTCTTGGCTGGCTCACCAGCAAACCCTGAAACCATGAACAGATCAGCCCTGCTACACAGGTGCAGTGCAGGATCAGCTCTCCTGAGTGTTGCAGCTGGTGGGGGACATGGCCAGTTCTCCTACTCTCATGATCCTGGGACCAGCTCTCCCACCTGCCATACATGGAAAGGGATGAGGGAGGAGAGAAGGCTATGTTGCCCTGATCTGTACACTACCCAGCAGACAAGAGACAGGGCTATCTATGTCTTCCAAACCCATGCTCTTCAGGCCAACTCATTCCAACCCACACATCCAGGGCAAGCTCTAACTGTATTGACCAGATCAGGTGCAGGGCTTGCTCTTCCAAGTGCTCTAGTAGATGAGGGACAGAGACATCTCTGCTGCTCTCATGACTCCATTGGGTTGACCTGCTTTCTTATATTCCTCAGGATCATCTGCCCAGAGAGATGACACCCACAATGGGATGAACCTTATCACATAAATCACTAATAAACAAAATATCCCACAGACTCTTCTACAGGCCAATCTGATGGTGACATTTTCTCAAATGAGGGTCCCTCTTTTCCAGATAATCCTGACTGGTTTCTGTCAAGCTATCACAAAACTAACCAAAACACCTTCACATTATATTGAGGATGAAATTGAATCTTATTATGGCCTTCTAAGTTTTTTATTGTACCTATAATTGCTCTTGATATTCTCCCTTTCTGCTCCTCCCTTCTCACTATGCCTACAACAGATTAGGCATATTTGTTTTAGATGCTGCATTTGCTATCTCCTGCTGCCTAGAATGTTCTCCTTCTGCATCCTTAGCTATCTGGATACCTTCTTCTTTCATGAGTCTACACTGAAATCTTACTCCTCAATGAAGTCTTCATAGACCATTATAACAAACCTTTATATGTCCATCCTTTATAGTCCTCTCTATTCTTAACTTTGTTCATAAAATATAGACCTCTGAAATTATAGTCTATGGCTTGTTTACATACTTACTGTGGCCAGTCAATTCATTTAGAATATAAGCTCCATGAAGTAAAGGACTATTTTTCTTGTTGATTGTGACTACTTTGATATGTAGCATATAATATGTATGTGATAAATACAAATAAGGTGGATGATAAATGTCCTATTTTATACAAATGAAAAGTGGGACATGTGATGTTAATCTATGTGTCCAACATCAAAGAGAAAGCTGTACATTGAAATCACTACTTAAAAGCAGTTACTTTGGCTGAAATTGCCTATATTCACATCCACCATCTGAACAGAAATCTATGAGGTAAAAGAACCAATCTTTTTATATTATTATATCCACTGATACTATATAGCACAAGGCAAAGTCCAGCAGACCAGCTTGTAATAAAGTTCTAATGTATTACAGATAGATGAGAGTTAATATTTAGCTTCCCAAAGAAAATCTAATTCAGATCTAAAACTTGAACTGATACTGATGGGCTTTTCTCCTTAGACATGCTCTTTTCTGTTTACAGATGGATTATTTGCAACTCATCTCTTCAGATTGCTCATTACTAAGAAAGAAGCAGAGAGATGAAGCTGTCATCTTTGATGCTGCCTTCTACAAATGGAAATGAGGCTCAGACATCCAGGGCAGCACATTAAGTTGACTTTTTAAAAATAGAGACTGACAATGTGAATAATTCAAGGCATAGATGTCTTTATCATTGCACATGAGTCTTTCAGTCTTTGGAGACTAGGTTATAAATCATATCTCTGGTACAAAGTAAAAATAAGTTTGCTTTAATTATCATCTTTTCTAGATGGCTCAGCCTCACAGTATTCACTCTTTCCTTTTCTATGGAAAGAATGTTCTATAGCCCTGGGCCTATAGGACAGTCGTTCATGAAATGAAAAAGGTTTGCAAAGAGTATCCTTATCTCTGCATCTCTAACAGACTGCTACCATTTCTGATTGTTTTATCTTCTATCTTCGCCTTTAATGATTTGTTGTTTTGTGTAAAAATACACAAAGCCTTGATTTTCTGCTCCTGAAACCAACAAGTCTTTAAAACTGGCCCTGAAGACACTGTGAGTAGTAGCAAGGAATTACTTATATACATAATGGGGCACTACATAGGCAAACTCTTTAATTTTCTTTTTAAAAGAAGTCAGTATGAATAAACTTCTAAATCAGGTTGTTATTTGTGTATTTCCTTCTGGGTGAGTCATTATTTATAATATAAAGCTAAATTATTTATTGACTAAAGAAGAAACATTGTAGAGTCTTGACCTTTAAATTTTTTTAAAAGAAATATCAACCAAAAGAATAAAGTAAAATGTTATACCCTTGGAAAATTCCATGATTATTTGAGCATACTTTATGTATTGAATCATCATTGGAACTTATTTGCATTTCTATCTACAATTTTAATGTAGAACAATGAAGAGACTTGGAGTAACGAAAGACTTTGTGTCAGTTAACAAAATTCTATTCTTGTAGAAAAATACGTGAATTGATCAATTTAAAAGGATGAAAGGTTTATTTTGACACATCATTTTAGAATTTTCAGTCCATAGTTGGCTGGTTTTATTGTTAAGGAGCCAATGGTGAAGTAATCATCATTGTTGAAGTACAAAACAGAGTGAAGCAGTCACTTCATGAGAAGCGGTTTGAATAAGAATGGTTACTCTGTATCTATTCCCTTCCCTTCCCTTCCCTTCCCTTCCCTTCCCTTCCCTTCCCTTCCCTTCCCTTCCCTTCCCTTCCCTTCCCTTCCCTTCCCTTCCCTTCCCTTCCCTTCTCTTCTCTTCTCTTCTCTTCTCTTCTCTTCTCTTCCCTTCCCTTCCCCTCCCTTCCCTTCCCTTCTCTTCTATATTCTTCCTTCTTCTTCTCCTCCTCCTCCTCCTTCTCCTCCTCCTCCTCCTCCTCCTCCTCCTCCTCCTCCTCCTCCTCCTCCTCCTTCTTCTTCTTCTTCTTCTTCTTCTTCTTCTTCTTCTTCTTTCTCTCTCTCTCTCTCTCTCTCTCTCTCTCTCTCTCTCTCTCTCTCTCTCTCTCTCTCCCTCCCTCTCTCTCTCTCTCCCCCCTCTATCTGCCTATAGATCAAGATGTATCGCTGAGCTCCTTGTCAAGCACCATCCCTGCCTCCTTTCTTGCCTACTGCCATGCGTCCTACCATGATGATAATGGAATAAACACTCTGAAACTCTAAGCAAGCCTACTTACATTTTCCTTTTATAATAGTTGTTTTGGTTATGGTGGCTCTTCAAAGCAAGAGAAAGGTAGCTTAGATATCATGGCAGCTATGAAACACAACAAGGAAGAAAGGAATGTCTAGATTACAACATCCCCTTCAATTAAAACCAAATCCAACATCCAAAGTTCTCTCCAGTAGACCCCAAATCTTCAAAGTCTTATCCTCTCCCAATAGTGCTTAGTTAAGGCCTTGGAAGCATTTGACAGTCAGTCTTTAACAGACCTAAGTTTAAATTCCGGATTATGAATTTCACATTGTTAGACAGGCAATACATCTTTTGGGTGTCCATTTGCTCAGCAACAAAATGGAGACGAGATTAGCCTCTTCTTTATACTATTGTTGGAAGAATTACATGAACGGATATTTGTACATATTCTTGATGATAAGTAGCACAAACGTGGTGGCTTGAATGAGAATGGCCTTCATAGTCTCATATGTTTAAATATTTGGTCCCCAGTTGGTGGAACTGTTTGGAAAGGATTAGCAGGCATAGCTAATCCTTTTTAATTGTAAGAAGTGTGACACTGAGGACAGGGTTTCAAAAGATTGTGCCACTCCAAGTGATTGCTCTGTATGTCATTCTTGCAAGTAAATATGTAAGCTCTCAGACACTGCACCAGCACCAAGCCCACCTGCCTGATGCCATGCTGTATGCTATGGTGGTCATGAACTCTAACCCTCTGAAACTGTAAGCCTCAAATAACCTCTTACTTTTCTACCTTACCTTTATCATGATATATACAATAATATGATACATAATTCATTTAGAAAATGAGGAATGGAAGGGCTTTGGTTGTGTATTATAGATGACCTAAGTGCTTTATCAATGTTTTGGATAACTTTAAAATGTATACAAGACACACTTATACAGTGTAGTGTGCACCAACTCTATACATAGCTTAAGAATCCACATGACATTAAAAATATTTCCAAGCATTGAAGTGGCCCAGCTTAAGGAATGGTCATTCTTTAGAAATTGAGTATAGTGCAGTTCATAGCTTAAAATAGCATCAAATTTTCCTAATATGAAGGAAGTCTTGATCTTCCTTTAAGATGATAAAGCCAAATGTAAAGTACTCAATTTCTATTTGAACTGAATTTTCAAAGAATTTTTATTGCAATACCCATCTCTTAGTGCTCACATGCATTTATGGTATTGATTTTATACTAAGAGTAGATTTTATAGGACATGGGTAATCCAACACATTAAAATTTTAACTGGCCTTTCATGTACTATTGTATTTTATATCCAAGACTGGTTATAGACAGAATGCTAAAAATAAAACAAGTGACATTCATGTATCGTAGGTAAACTATACTTGGCCCATATCTCAACTCATAGATTACATGTTATATTTACCAGAAGACCAAAAACATCTTAGGAGGTGATCAAAGGCCCTGATTTAAAATGATTATGTTTCATGGCATTAAACACTTTATAAATCATCGATGCTTAATCCTTTGATGTTTTCTAAATTCAGATAATCTAGAAATAAAACTGCTAACTGAAGTTCCCAGAAAAGAAGAAAATCTGCAGCTACATGAAGCATCTACAAGGCTGATTTACTGATTAAAATATCAATGATTGTGAAGAGTTGGAATGCTTCACGTTCCAAGCTATCTTACTTCCTGATATAGCCATTTTTGGCCACTTCTGTATATGACCTAACATCTTTCTGATTATTAGGTAAACATTTTTAGAATGCACAAAAAAGATTCCACCAACCTGGAAGCTTAAAATGTCATCAAATAGTACCTAAATTCTGTAGCACGGATTTCTTCATTTTGTTGTTAGTTATTGGTATTGCACCAATGCATTTGAAAAACATCTTGATTCATGAATTTGTTGTTCTGATACTATTTAAAAAAAAAAACTTCATGAAACTCTTGCCACATTGGAACTTAGTATTTGGAGTAAACTCTATCTGTGTTCCCATGTCATGGTCACTCAAATTTGCCTTCAGAATAAATTATTTCTTGTACCATTTTAGGTGAGAGCTGTGGGTTATTTTTTGTTTGTTACTTGTTACTTTTCCATTGAAAAAGTGTTGTCCTTTGGGACATCTGGTGATTTTTAGAATTGATTTTCACATATATTTAGAAAAATGTGGATGTTTTACCAAAAAGTAGGTGATAACCAAGATAGATGTTTGTGAATTCTGATAGTTGTGTAAACTCAGTAGTGGTAATAAATCAGGACACTTAGCTTTGTTTTTTGGGGGGAGGGGCAATTGTTTACAAAGACACAACATAATGTAATAAATTCTTTTGGATACCTATCACTGTTGTAGCCATTTAAAAGGAAGAGAAATATACTTTACATATTTTATTCACACGTTTCATTTTTTATTCTATGCTACATGGTGTAGTGAATATATAATGGATGTAATACTGCCACCTCTTGGTTATGCAAATTAGAGGCTTTGATGTCATAAATCTCTATTCAAATTGGAAAATGCAAGTCCTTAAGAGTCTAGTAAGCCTTTTCTATTTGGGGTTATCAAAAACACTTGTAAATAAATATGCAAGTGCTTATGCTTTAAACCCTCTATAAAGCACATTATCTATGCATTACAAAATATCTATGCTTATAACACAAAAGTGACAGTGATAACTTTGCTCTGAGGCACACCAGAAAACAGTTTAGACTTTGAATAAAGTTTACAATTGTTTAGAGTGTCCTTTATTCAATCAAGATCAAGGTAATTCAATCTTTCCTAAAGGATAATCTAAAGCCTACAAATCCAATCATTTTCCTCTTTCTTTTTAAAAGCATTGCTTCTTCATTTTAATCAATTTTAATCACTTTAGTAAGGCATTAAGCAACCAGATTACAAGTTAGAAAAGCTTGCTGTTTTAAAAAAGAAAAGTCTAAAACTGAATGAAACCAAATTAAGTGTTCCTGCACTAAAAAGCAAGATGGCTATTTTTTTTTCCCTATAAGGTAGTGAGGAGTTATAAATTCAATGTGCTGGGTAATCTGCCTATGGTTACATGACTTCTATGATCAATGACCTAGTTCAAGAAAAATTGCAAGACCGAAACACTATGCTTCATCAGGACTGTTGCATGGATAAGTGTTTTGCTATTTGAACAACTGGGCTCATTTCTGAAGTGTCTTCTACTTTACATAGCCCTCCACATCTATGAGCTCATGAGATAACATTTCCTTTAGAGCTGGAACGTATAATGCAGCCATGACGAACCCACATCTTTTTTATTTGTCAGATTGTCAATGGTGCTAGTATTCAAATAGAGCAATAGTACAAATATGCTATCCTCTATGTACAAAGGTGACTTTACTAACAGTGATAAGCTCCAGGTGATTGGTAAGAGCAGAAAGAATTGTCATATACTTTATTCACTTGTTTTTTCTAGTAACAAAATCGTGACCTAAGACAGAAAATAGTGTGTAACTCTAATGAGATACACTGTATGTGAGCCCCTTATGGAAACCATCAGAATACCCAAACTAGAAGTCCTCAGAGATTACTTGGTGAAACTCTCACTTTTAAAAGAGGGAACAGGCCTGAAAACCAGGTTCTCCAACTCCCTACATGTCATCATGTTGTCTTAGGGATCTAAGTCATAGCTTCAGCCTTCAGACGTCTTTATCTACAGAAGAAGGTAGGATCTGATTTCTTAGGGGCTTCTTTCTCCCTACTCAACATCCTGGTCCACTCAATTCTGGTTGGTTTGAAAGCAGAAATTCTTCCTATGTCAAGTGTGACTTTCAGACCCAAAGCAGAGCAAATTATTGTTTTAGAAGTGAGTACAGAGTTAGTGATTATCTCAGCTACTCCCCTGAAGAAGACATTCAAAAAATGGTCTATCACTGTATATTTCTAACAGAAACTGAGGCTCAGACAGAAGAGAGGGAGTGACTTGCATGAAGGCTCAGGATAGGATTTTAGCCATGTAAGGGATGGTCCTAAGGAGAAAAGGTTCTCAAAATGTGAAGGGAAATTTAAGACTAGAAGATGCTGAATAAAGGCTCAATGACCCTGAAAGTATGGCCATTATGTAAACTGGCAACTGGAAATGGTGAGGATGGTACTCATTTTCTTCAACTGAATTTTTAAAATTTTTTTCTTTATTCATTTTTATTGTGTGAATGTTTTACCTGCAGATGGTCTGTTCACCATTTTTATACGTGGTCCCAGTGGAGGTCAGAGGAGGACAACAGATTCCTTGGAACAGGGGTTACAAGCAGCCATGAACCCCTGTATGTTCTGGGAATCGAATCTGGGACCTCTGCAAGAGTTTCTAGTGCTCTTACCCTCTGAGACATTGATTAATAGCCATTACTGCTTTCTATTGTCCTCAGCCAATGGCCTGAGACCTGAAACAAGGTTACAGAGAATTTAGGATATTAAAATAAAATTGAGCTCTAACCATAGTACTTTTTTAATATAATTTTTTAAAATTTTATTTTATTAATTTAGTCATATTACATCTCAATGGTTATCCCACCCCTTGTACCCTCCCATTCCTCCCTCCCTCCCATTTTTCCCTTACTCCCCTCCCCTATGACTGTGACTGAGGGGGACTTCCTCCCCTTTTATATGCTCATAGGGCATCAAGTTTCTTCTTGGTAGCCTGCTATCCTTCCTCTGAGTGCCATCAGCCCTCCCCATCCAGGGGACATGGTCAAATATGAGGCACCAGAGTTCGTGTGAAAGTCAGACCCCACTCTCCACTCAACTGTGGAGAATGTCCTGTCCATTGGCTAGATCTAGCTAGGGGTTTGAAGTTTACAGCCTGTATTGTCCTTGGCTGGTGCCATAGTTTGAGCAGGACCCCTGGGCCCAAATCTGCCCATCATAATGTTCTTCTTGAAGGTTTCTAGGACCCTCTGGATCCTTCTACTTTGCTATTCTCCCATGCTTCTTTCATCTAGAATCACAACAGGATGTCCTCCCCTCTGTCCCACTTTCCTGGTAAGTGAAGACTTTCATGGGACATGCCCCTTGAGCTAGTATGCAGATATAAGTGAGTATATACCGTTTCACACTTTCTGCTTCTGGGTTAACTCACTCATTACGATCATTTCTAGTTCAGGCTATTTGTCCACAAATTTTGTGTATTCCTTGTTTTTAATAGCTGAGTAGTATTCCATAGTGTAAATGTACCACAGTTTCTTTATCCATTCTTCTACTGAGGGACACTTAGGCTGTTTCCATGATCTGGCTATTATGAATAAGGCTTCTATGAACATGGTTGAGCATATTTCCCTGTTGTGTGCAGGAGCATCTTCTGGGTTTATTCCAGGGACTGGAATAGCTGGGTCTTGAGGAAGCCCTATTCCCAGTTGTCTGAGATAGCACCAGATAGATTTCCAAATAACCATAGTACTTTTCCGACACACTGAATCAGTAGCGAAGCTCAAACTATGAGGAAAAAAATCCTGTTTGTTAGAATAACTCACATTCTACATAGGCACCAAAATGAACTGAGAGGCTCTGGCAGATGAGTGCAGATAACCTGTGTTGCATGCTGGAATATTACATTGACCTCTGAGGCAGCAATTACCGCAGTGACTATGGTGCAGGAAGGGACTCTTTCTGTGATTTGGCACCCACACAGAGTGGAAAGTGAAGGGCTTTGAACTCCTGGTAATGAATGACTCACTCAGTCAGTTAAAGGCAGCCATTTGTATTTGCTTGGCAGCTAACAGGAGAGGGGCACACAAGGACATACAGGGCACACTATTTCTATTGTGAGAGACAAGGCACACACTTGAGATGCTGTTCTAAACCTCTGTGTTGTCAATGCCATTTGTATTCAGTGGTCTGGGGGGACAAGCAAGAGAGGTGTTATAGGGACACCTATGATAGGTGGTGATAGAGAATGCACTTTGAATGACAAATGCAAGTGTTATATATGGGCCTGCTTATGCTGTGTAGCAGTGGCTATGATTTGTGGCTTAGGTAAAGTACCATGGAAAAGATAGAAGCTACAGAGGGGATGGGGCATATGGCAAAGAACAAGGAGGGGTTATTTCATTCCTCAATGGTTCAGCCAGATGAAGAGGACAGTGATCCCTTGCTCAGTAGTGGGATGGTTAAGGGACTAATAATACTGGGGTTTTCTTTGGTTCCAAGACTGCGTAGTACTATAATAACTAACTCTGGACTTTTTTCACTTATCTACCACCTATAAACAGGAAATGACTACTAATTGAGTATGTCTAGTGTGACACACACTTTACTAAAGGTTTTGTTGTGAGAGCTTGTATTCCTTTTACAATGCGGTGAAGTTTGTACTAATACTGGCCTGTTTCCATGAATGAGGAAACAGAAGCAAAATATTTAAGTAACTTTTTCAAGTCAACCAATCAATAAACTTAAGGCAGAATTTCAGCCCACGATACCTGCCTGTGCAGCCTGTACACTGCCACTATTCCTTCCACTGTTGTGCCCATCATCCGCACTTCAAAGCCTACTTTTGGTGAAGAACTCAACCCCTGCTTTTTTGTTCAACAGATAACAAAACAGAAATTTGCATTGTGACCATATTTTCATTGGGAGATACTCACATTCATGTACACCCTGCTCTTCACTTGCACTCAGCCAGCCAGCTCCTTGGGAAGCTTCTGTAGCATGAGCCTGTGCAGACTTCTGGACTTTTTTTTTCCATCAATAGCCTTCACTTCAGCACCTTAAAAACAGCTAGTCAAGAAAAGAGTAGCTAGAAAATAGATGGAATCATTCCAGTTTGTTTCCTATTTGTCACTAATGGTGTAAATAGGGTATATCTGGCAGAAGGCTGTGCACATATATACCTTTTAAAGTGCTACAATCTATCAACCTTTGAGCACCTAGACAAATCAGCCTTAGAGCAGTTTGACAAATCTAGTGAAACACCTCAGAGGACATTAATCCAGGAAGATTATTGCCTTTTAGAAAAAAATAGCCAAACTGCTAAGGCAGGATCTGAGATAGGACCAGAAGCCGAGCCATAGAGACGTGAAGATGTCTTTATGAGTGGCTTCTGCTGATATGACAAAATGAAATGAAGTCTAAGGAACTGAAAGAATTGCTTGTTTGTTTTAAATTTTATATTCTGTAACCATGAAGAAAATACAACTATAAGTGGCAGCTCGCTGCTCCAAAACACCTTAATTTTCAAACTGCATGGGCCTGCTTCAACGCTGGGATCATGCATGTGTGAATTAGCCTAACCTTCTGACCTCCAAACTTGGGCGGGGGGGGGGGGGAGGCTTCATGGAAATAAGATAGCTCTAGCAAGGATTCTGAGAGATTTCCTATCCCTTAACACGTGAAACAGCATATGGTCCATGTAGATAGCTACTAAACTAGATATATGATGTTTTTCCCTAAGGAACAAATTCTAGAGTTGAAGGAAACAGATATAAATCGCAGACTGTATATCAGGAGTGCATATTATGTATTTCACTCTGGAACTAAGACATATGAGCATTGAATTAATGGTACTCTATAGATCAGTGCGTGAGCCAATTTTCTTGCACACCATCAGAACAGCCACGGAGGATAAAAGGAAGCTTATTTAAGAATATGACCTATAAAAATGGCCAGGTTTCTCACCTCACACTAGCCAACGGGATAGGAAACTGGCAGTTCTGGCAGGGTGCAGGCTTCTCTGGCTTAAAAAAAATCAATACAATTCCTATCTGCCTCGAAAGAGAAAGAAGAATGACAGATTGACAGAGATTTTTGACATACAGGAAAAAATGCTAGTTCATATGTTTTTTCTCTTAGAAACAACAAGAACTTTTAAAAAGCTGCCAACAAATAAGACAGGATGAAGATGAGTACAAGGAATTTAGAACTTAGCCAAATATCCATAGATTCCTTTCAAGTATCTCCACTTCTTTTTTGGCCTTTGAGATGTTGCGCAAAAGGTAACATATTGGTAGCTGTGAAATAAGATCTTATGAGATCTTACCTGTTATTTAAAGCACTGAGAAAGGAAAAAAGACTTTAAAAATATCAAGACCAGTTGCTTACTCTATTAATTAGGGATATAATCTAATGTGCAGGGACTTGGTACCTAAATAATTATACTCACCTGCAAAGATTGAATAACATTTAAAGGTTGTAGATGGATCATCTCATTTGATTCTCATAAGTATCCTTACAGGTATGTAAGGTAGGCATTCCATTTTATAGACAAAAACCAGGTTCCAAGACATTAAAAGACTTACAGAGAATACTTTATGAGTAATTAAGTACTAGAGCTAAATGTATTTCATTTCTTCTGATTCTACCATTTTATATCTGACAGTAGAATTGTTTGCAAAATACAAAGTAACTCCAAGGGCTACACCACTGGTCACTAGAGAGAAGGGTTCCTTTGAATATTTATCTTCCTAATCTCTTTCAGTTTCACATTGGTTGGATTAGGGATTCAAAGAGGGTAGCAGTGATTATTTGCGTGAACATAACTCCCTATAGTTGTAGTCACCCACAGACCTGTCCTCGCTCAACCTTGTAATTTTTGAGGCCTTGCAGCCAAGTACAAAAATGGAAATATGGGTATACTGTTTAACAATCATTAAAAATTTGAGGAGAGAAACTGAAGAACATTCAACAAAATGAAAGACTCATCCTAAAGTCAGGAGTTGTGAGTGCCTGTTTATGAACATCCACTTACCCCATCAGCTAGTATAACACTGAAAGAAAGAACCAAAAAAAAAAAAAAAACCACACACAACAAAAACATGTATCATGAAAATGTTCCCACACAGTGGGAGCCTTGGCTAACTATCAGAGGAAGAGTTATTTCTTGTTTTATAAACTTCTCCAAAGGTTTAGCCACAGGAATTTCCCAGTGGATCTAATTCTCTTAGGTTTCACATATTTAGTGTCAACTATGGGCTTGTTTATACCTTTACTGATTATTCCCATCAATGATTCTAGAGGTCTGATACTGCTGCTAAAATAAAATGCACATGGGCATTGAAAGGAACCATAATAAAATGGTAAACAGAGTGCCAGTTAACAATTCAGTCACAATAATGGGGCTGATATAAATTCTAGACCTTACTCTGAAACTTGATAATCATTTTTTCCTTTTTTAAAGATTTATGTTTATTTTCTACATACGGGTATGTGTGTGTGTGTGTGTGTGTGTGTGTGTGTGTGTGTGTGTGTGTGTGTGTGTGTGTGTGTCTGTGGGCATGTGTGCATGGCTGATGTCCACGGGAGCCAAAATAGGGTGTGGATCCCTAGGAACTGGAATAACAGATGGTTCCAACATGACATGCAGTGCTGGGAAGGAAACCCAGATCCTCTGGAAAAGCAACCAGGACTACTAACTGTGGAGCTCTCTCCCCAGCCCCGACTTTTATGACCTTGATTAAGTCAGTAAACTTTTTTCAGTGATTTTCTTCTATGAAAAATGAGAACCATCTTTATCCCATCTGTATGCTACAATGGATTGATGAAATTTTAATGCATGTAAATTGATTAGCATGGCACTTGATATTTTGTAATCATGAAATAAAAGCAACAGCAATTATTACTAGTAAAGATTAAATAAGTATCACAACATTTAGGAACAGACTTTAAGGCCATTTCACCACTTATAAGAGATATAATGATCCTAACATGATTAATGTTGTCTCCTCACAGGATGTCAAATCTCAGCTTGTAATACATGAGGGCCCAAAGAAAGCTTGCATGACTTCAAATATAGGTTAATGGAAGTTGGAAAAGTCAGAATAAATTATGACAGATGGCGTCTTTTTTTAATTGATAAAAGTTGTTTTGCTACATGCATATAGTGTGTTCTAGTTATTCTCACCTCCACACTGCTTCCTATCCCTCTCACTCTAGTAATCTACCCTCATCCCAACAGATCCATTTCCCATATCCCTGCCTCATTTTGTTTTGTGTTTCACTGATTTTTTTAAACATATACATTTTTAAAACATATACATTTATTTTATTACACATGAATAAAACAAACTACATACACTGTGAGACAATCATGAGTTATATAAATGTTATATTGTGTTCCACTGATTTTAACCAGCAAAGTCTGTGTGACCACTGGTTTGGAGGTTTTGGATCATACATTGGAGCATGGTGGGCTCATTGTTACACAACTGAAGAAAAAGCCTGATCCTCTCCTGAATCCTTCAGCAGGGAGGGCTGGGTTTCCGTGAGCTCCTCCTCACTTCATAATTGGCTGCCGGCAAGCCCAATTTTGGGCTAGCCCAATGCAGCTAACTGCAGCTGCTGTGAGACTATATTTGCAGCAGCCTTGTCATGCCCGAAACATTGCTCTTCATATCTCTCCTCCTTATATTCTGGCTCTTACATTATTTGCTCCCCATCTTCTGCAATGTTTCCTGAACCTTAGAAGGGGTGGTAAAAAAAATGTTCGGTGGAGAACTGAGCACTCATTCAACTGTAATATAGTCCAAGCATCTTCACCAGTGAGCAGTCTCTGTTTTCACATGTTCACTGTCTGCTCTGGGTACTGGAAGTAATTTTATATTATTATATGTGGTGTTGATTAACCAATCTAGAGCTTAGGATATGGTTAGTGTGGTGCTTTGAATAAGAATGTCTCCCATAGGCTCATATGTTTGAATGTTTAGTCATCCAGGCATGGCACTTCTTGGGAGGGATTAGAAAGCATGGCCTTGTTGGACTAAGTGTGGCTTTGCATGAGGAAGTGTGTCACTGCAGGGCAGGAGGTTAAGGTTTCAAAAGCACATGCCAGGGCAGTGGTGCGCTCTCTCTCCCTCTCTCTCTCTCTCTCTCTCTCTCTCTCTCTCTCTCTCTCTCTCTCTCTCTCTCTCTCTCTCTCCCCTGCTGTCTAATGATCTTGATGTAGAACTCTCAGTTATTTCTCCAGAACCATGTCTGTCTGCATTCTGCCATGCTTCCTGCCATGCTGATAGTGGACTAAACTTCTAAAACTGTAAGCCATGCATCATTAAATATTTTTATGAGAGTTGCAGTGATCATTATGTCTCTCCTCATCAATGGAGGACTGACTGAAACAGCTATTTAAGCAATCTATCTTTAAGCAACAATCTGAGCCTGCATGTTTTACTAATTAAGATTTTTTATTGGTATATAGTTATTTATTTCTTTTAAAAAGTCTGTGAGGACATAATATGTTATGGGGAGAGGGCATGACTACTTTCTGGTAGTTGGGAAGTTATGAGAAAATAAAGAAAAGAGTCCCAATATTTCACCTCAAGGGGAAATTCCCAATGGCCTACCTTCCTTCTATTAGGTCCTACCTTCTAAAGGTTCCACCACTTCCAGTCATATATTAGGTGTATGGGTCTTTAGGAGTCATTGAAGACTCAAACTATAACACTAACCATCAGGAGGGAGAGGAACCAATTAGACAAAACTGGTTTGTTCATCTAAATTAGACACTCCCGTATCACCCAAATTAATCATCACATCAATATAAACTGATCTTCAGAAGAATCTAGTTTAGATTATAGCATAGTCATTTACAAGTGGTACCTTGGGTCCTCCTGTTACATTTGCATCAGAGGTAGGTGAAAGCTCATGGTGCCATTTGCAGCTTGGCTCTGAGGCCTGATCCCTGATCCCATCTACTTCTGGCAGAGAGGAAGAAAGGTCAGCCTGGGTAGAAAGTGGCCTAGGAGGGAGTAGATGGGAGATGATTGGAAAGGAGGCATAGGTTCAGCTGGGAGTACATTTTAAAAAATTTATCTGTATCTTTCAACACCATTGTTTCATTTTATGTGTCTTGGTTTTCTGTTAAAGCATATTTACTTCACATATATGTTTAATGACAGTTGCATAAATGGCTATACGTCATTGCAAAATAAGTTCTATACAAGAATTCTATCTGGAAAGGAACGTGGAAAATAAGTTTATAGTACCAGAAATAGTACTGTATGTATGTATGTATGCATGTATGTATGTATGTATGTATGTATGTGTTTGTTTGTTTTTAGGTAAAAGCTTTCAGTCTGATACCTCAGGTACAACTTATTCCTTTATTGAAAATAGAACTTTTTTTTAAATAGAATAAAAGCCACAATTTGATTATGGTTTTCCCTCCTTTAACTCTTCCCAGGCCTTTTCCCCTTCCCTTTCCATTTGGATCCACACTCTAAGAAAACAGATAGACTTCTAAGGAATAATAAAAAAATACGGTAAATTAAGATAAAAGAAACATTTAAAGAGCAGAATAGAACAAAACAAACAGAAAGAACCAAAGAAAAGCCACAAGAAACACAGATGCACACACACACACACACACACACACACACACACTTGTGCACAAAGGACTCTAAATTCATTCATTTTAGAATTGTTAACTTGTAGAGTTGTTCATTTGTTACAGAGTACCATTTAAATTTATTTATATTTTTAAAACATATAAGATGCTTTTGCCTACACATAATTAAAAGAAGGAATCAATATTCACCTTGTTCTTGTATTTCTTTCAAGTATGAAACTGACCAAATACTTCAAATATCTAAAGACTGGTCTATTGATTTTACGTCAATAACACCCTACCATTTTTGCTTTTAAAATGTAGTGCATTATTTCCCATAAATAACCATATCACAAAGGGATCCACATCTCTAGACACTAGCTCCGTCCTCACATATATATGATCATTCCTCTATGATCACAACTATCAACCATCTACACACGGAAGTCAAGTGAAGACTGCTAAAAACAAATACTTCCTATCAAGTTTATCCCTCTCCTTTGTCTTTTAGAAATTCTCAGTGGCACTGGGTAGGCAGCAGCTGTAGGACGAAGTAGAAGCTTTTTATACCAACTCTTGTCTTCTACAGATAGGTTCCTCTTCTTCAGTGTTATCTCATATAGCCTCCTCGTAAAATAAAATTTCTTTTGCTATTGTTCCTGCACTCTGACATACTTGTTTTCTCTGCTTTCTGGTATAGCTATTATTCCTTTAAGCCTATGGATCTTCTTCACCACTCTAAAAGGAATGAAAACTCACCTAAGTATTTTGGCCCTCCTGGTCCCAGACTGCTTGATGCATGGTCTCAACTGACACCCTTACATGGGTACTTTCTCTTTTATAAGGCAGACAAGAAGATGTTAAGTAATGTTTCTTTACCAGTATGATGGAAGAACAACTAAAATGAAACAAATGGTGGATCTGGATGGCACAGGGCTCAGCCTGTAAAGCTGCCTGTCACCAAGCCCCATGACCTGATTTTGATCCCCAGAAGGAGAAGACAGAGCAATTCCAAGTTGTCCTACACAAGTTCACTATGGCTTGTGTACATGTTCATGCACACACCTGTGCACATATACACACTTAATAAATAAGTAAATATGCTATCAAAATTCCTTAGATAACTCCTTCTAACTTCTGTTGGTTTCATTAATAATGGGACATCCAGTAGTCTTGCATGACCATATTTCCTCCTAAAAGTTGTAATGTTCCTCCTTATAGGGTATGAGTGTTAGTTTTGGTGGTAGAAGTAGTTTTGTGGAAGAAAAGATGTTATGTTGGGAACAAAGCAGATCATAGCCAAAGATCCATTTATTCAAGGAGAATTTTCCAGAGAAAGTGGGATGAAGGTTAGTTCAAAAAGCCTATATGATAGTAAAGAAAGCCCTGGCTAAAGACTCAGAAACCCTCTGCAGGTACTGTCTTCTTGAATTCCTAGTCTTAGTTTTTTTTTACATATACATCTATATTATTACACATAAATACAATAAACTACCTACAGCAAGAAGAACCACGAAACAATCAGAGATTATATAAATGTTACATTCTTAGTGTTTTGGCTGTTTAGCAACCTTGAAGAAAGCATCTTTTCTATCTTGGTGAGTCTAAAATTCTGAATGTAAATCAGTAGCTATCATATCTCATCTCTATCAACTTAAAACACCCATCTAGACCTAAAAACATCTTAACCCCAAAATAACTAAGCTTAGTTGTAAAACTAAACTATCTGGTCTTCAACTCCATAAGAAACTAGAGAAGGAATAGAATTTATTATCTGAATGGACAGGGAGTGCAGGTTAGCAGCTTCCAAAATGAGAAGATGACAGAGATAGTTTGCTTTCCGAACAGTGACCCAAAACTCTCTAAAACATGGGAGCATCATCTTCAGCCTTCTGGCCCAATATATAGTTTTCTCATAGGTAAGATACAAGGGTTGGTCCTGCTAAGATCAAAGAGTCTCAGACATTTCAGGGACCCCCATCAAAGACTGAAAACATTCTCCAACATCTTAACTGATGGCCCGTTGAACTTGTGCTTTTATACTTCCTGTGAATGGAGCCTCAACAATTATCAGAGAGCTTATTGTCTTTCAAGTGAAGTCATTTTTATTTGAAAACCCTTGCAATTGGAAGAGATGATGTAGTGGCCTAACATTAAACTGTGAGTGCACTAGACAGGAACAAATCAACTACCTTGGAAGATAGCAGGCCATAAAAGTGAAGGGGAAACACAAAGACAATGAAGTCAAGAATGTGAGCTATGACACAGAGACATTCATGAAGGTAAGAGGCTGGCAAGAAACATGTTATTGAGAATCTGTGAAGGCCCATATGATCAGACAGAAGATGGTACCCCATTTCAATGACAGAAGCTGGGCTGGCAACATCCTCAGTGGCCACAACAACCACTCAACATCTCTTGGTTTCTCAATTCACAGAGCACGTACTGGCTCTCAGGAAATCAGCATCCAAGACCCTGACCTGTGGTGCTGTGTGGAAAAGATTGGGCTTGCTTCCTGTTGTGCTTTCCTTAATTTACTGAAGTGATTAAAATGTGGAAAAGCTTGGACTAGGTCTTACCAATTCAGTTTCAGCCAAGCCTCCAATCTCTTATGCTGCACCCCTTCAGTTTGATCAATGGGCACCGAGACAGGAGTCAGTTCTGCCTTCAGACTTCCATTTTCTTCTGTGGAGACTTCCATCACCCTGTTGACATCATCCCTGAGTCACTTGCCTTCTGAATGCACACACCAGCTGTGTGGGAGGAAGTCTCTAGAGGTGCTGAGGGAAGACAGCCTGAAATGAAGTATTTGCTACAGCATTTTGAACAGGGCTCCTTGGGAGGGGTAGAGCTATGTGGATGCAGGAAAAAGAGGAGGAAAGAAGCAGGGAGCTCATTTATTGAAAGCCCTTCTGCTGTGTGCCCAGCACAGCAGTCAAGGCATAGATCTTCTCATTTGCTCTACATGTGACTACGTTACAGGCACTGTTTCATCCATTCAGTTAACACATAGTGTTCCATAGCTTCTAGGGTATGCAAGCTGAACTCAAGAGGTGGGAGGGCTTCTTGAGGGGAGTGCACATAGCAAAGCTGGTGCCCTGCCTTAGCTGTCCCATTATCTGCTAAGATGTGATCATTGAAGTATCTCTGTGACGATAAGAAAGGTAAAAGCTTTATTTCTTGGCTCCTAAAATTGTTTTTTAAAAATTACAGTAAGACAAAATAAAATTAATAATTCAAGAAGGGCATTCTATTAAAGTATTAAATAAAAAATAAAGTAACTCAGAGTTTGGGGACCCACCACTGCATTTGGTTATTCCATTCCACATGGGGAAGATCTATGTGTCTTCCAATATAATATTCTGCTTTGTGAAGCTATATGACATACGAAGCTAGTGTTTTAGCAAATGCACCTCTAAAGAATTTCTTCTAGCCCCCCCCATAAACTACCTAGATTTCTTTAAGAGTGCCTAGTTGATAGGAGCTAGTCTGACTGGGTTGGGGTTTTTTTCCTTCTATTGTTTACTATAAGTTTATGTAGATGCAACCAAAGAATTCAGTGAACTGAAGTGAGTTTTTTCCCTCTCCCAGCAGTGTCAAGGGAAAATTTTTAGTTACTTCTGCATAAGGAGGCTCTGAGTTGAAAGAGGAAAATTGAGCAACTGCAGCTCAGAAGTCTGGTTTTTCCCTTCAGAAGGCCCCGTGAGGTTGTTGTAATCAACCTAGCTTAGCTCAGTCACTTAACCATAATCAAATGCATGAATCTTTGTGGTGAATGAAATACAAATCAAAGTCCTATGTATTTTATAGCGAGGCCTTGGCCACAGCCAGTTCTTGTGGTGGTTATCCTGATTCAGAGACTAAGTTACAGTGCGCCTCCTCTTCTTCCCAGGTCAAGATGAGCCAAGCATCTGTGGATATGAGGAAACCTCAAGGCTTCTGTTAAGCTTATGTTAAGCTGCCAAGATACCAAAGACAGCCCTGCCAGTGAGGAGTGGTCCAAGTGTTGAGGACATGATGCTACATTATGATGGTACTCACCAACTGTTAAAACAAGTTTGCTTTCCCTTTGTCTAGACACTTGCAGTACTGACAGAGGAAAAATGGATGGGAGTAGAGAACACTATCAAGAGATATCTGAGCAAAGAGAGGGAATTGTTTATTATACGTTTATCCTTCTGTGAGTTGATGGCAGAAAAGAATTGGGATTCTGAGGGACCCTGGAGTGGGAGAGAGATTATTTTACAGCTAGGGAAATAGCAACTAGAGTTCGATATTGGTAAAGTGGCCCCTAGATTCTTGGCATTGTCCTGAATATTAGACACATCCTTTTTTCTTTAATACCATTCTGTGTATTTTGGACACGTTCTTTTCATTCTGTGAGTGACCTTTTAGTATTCTAAGTATTTAAATCAGAAAAAAAAATGAGTTCAGACATGAAATCATTAGTCAAAAGGCTCCCAGCTAGTAAGTGAATACTACAGATTGTTTGTCTCCCTCCGCAGAATCATAACTTTGAGGTGATGGGATTAGAAGAAGGAAGAATTGTGACATGATTGGTTGGATCACCAGAAAAGGACTTTCATGTACGGAGTAGTATTCTTGTCACTTCAGAATGTTTGAGACTGTGGCTGATAACCACCTTCTCACGTTACAGTAAAATATAAATTCCAAGTAAAAACACAGGAAGAGGCCAAGGGACTTTGTATTTGATAATGGAGAATCAGAAGTGAAACTGACATCAAAAGCACAGAATTTCCCCAGTCATTTTCTAAAGTTTCTGCCACCGAAAGAGAGGGTTGTTGAGGTCTCAAGTGCTGGTCTAATAAGAGTATGCACCAAAATGCAGCAAAGGGTTCTCAAATCAATAGTGTTTTCTGCCAAACTCCTTCTCCATAAGCACTTTTCCAAGGTGGACATAAAATAAATGTGCAATGTAATATTTAAGAGTAACCTTTAGCTATTAAGCTGATTTCCTACCAAGCGGCTGTCTTCACAGTAAAAGCTCACTAATTTATACTCCAATAAAATACCAACAGCAGGTACATCATACAACATGACTTACACAAGCTGCCAAGGGATAGTTAGGGAAGGTGTGCAGCTTCTTAAGAGAGACACCACAAAGAACTTGAGTATCTGACATTCCATTGTCCTAATAAACAGCAATTTGACAGTCAGCTGCCTTTCTGAGTTTCTGCATTGATATCCTTTCCCACTATTCCAAATAGATATATGATTTGCTCCTCTAGGTATTATCACCTTCAGTCTCTCCTAACAAAAGGAAAATCCTTCACATGCTTAATTATCACCCTCTAGCCTTATGTCCAAAGATTGTCTAAAATTTCTGACATGGCACATTAAAAACACTGATATTTTCTTTTTTGTAGGCAGAGCTGACAAGTTCTAAAAGCATCCTTAGGGCTTCAGCTGGCTTAATGAGGAAAAAGGTATTTGAATCATCTTTCTAATCTCTATGCACATCTGCCAATAGTTCCCAGCCACACAAATCAAAGCAAAACATTCAATGAACAACGGATAAAAACCATCTTGTTGCCTGTGCTCATCCACACCAATTATCTCTGGTTGTTCTGTTCTTTTATTTGTTAGTTAGTTGTTGAGACTACAGTATAAATACATCATTTTCCACTTTCTCTTCTTCATTTTCCTCCCTCCAACCCTTCCCATTTATCTCCTCTTGCTCTTAAATTCACGGCCCCTATTTCTTAATTATTATTATATATACATATATGCATATATGTTAAAATATATACTATATATTACTGAACATTTACGTTTCACTTGATCAGTCTGTATAACATTACTTGTATGTGTGTGTTTTCAAGCTTGATCATTTGATTGATATTGGTTAAACAATTGATGTCCTTGTGCCTAGGGAAGGCCATTTCTCCCACTTTGCCTGTGATTTTTTTGCTTAAGGCAGATACTTCAAAAGGTTTTCCCATTTCACATTAACATGTCTCTTGGCTTTTAGGTAGTGTGAGTTCATGATTGCACCTTCTCTGGCATTTAGAGAAGACACAATGTTATAGTATATTTCCTGTCCTGGCTCTTATAATCTTGCTGCTCCCTCTTATGCAGCAATCCTTCAGTCTCCTACGTGCAAGTGTTGTGTTGTAGATGCATTAGTTGAAACTATTCGTGGTTTTGTGTAATGGTCTCTGTCTACTGCAAAGAGAGGTTTCCTGATAAGCTACACTTATCTGGAGGTATAAGGATAAGTCTTTAGAATATATTGATGGATTATGCTGGTTTAATAAAATGATAGCTTTGGGTTAACCTCCAATATCCATTACTTCACAAACCCTGAGATTTTTGGCTAAGTTTCCAGTATCAGGCATGGTTTCCCTTTTGTTGAGTGGGCCAATTAGAGAGTTGCTGGTTACCAAGGTATGCAGGCCACTATTGCACTATTAGAGTTGTTCTGCCATGCTAGTAGCTGCTGCAGTTCACAGCCGTCATAGCTGAGTAGAACTATTGATTTCTTCCTTTCTTTGGTATTTTTTTTTACATCCCCTTCACTAATTAAAACCACCTCATTTTTCCCTTTCAGATCACTTGTATCCTGCTATTCCTGTCTCTATTGCTCATTCAATGGTTTCCTCTTATGTTCTTGGTTCAGCAGTTACTCCAGGTTAAGTACTCACATCTGAAGATTTGGACCTAGGCAGCTCAGATGAGTGAGAACATGTGGCACCTGACCTTCTGGATTCTGCTATTAAATATCATGTTTTTTTCTAGTTTCATCCATTTACCTGCAAATTTCATGATTTCATTTTTTTTACAGTTGAATTTTATTCCATAGTATATATGCACCACATTTTTTTTGTCCATTTGTTTCAAAATTGTTTAAATTTCCTTTAACTACTTTATTCAGTAAATATTTGTAGACATGAAAGTTTTAAAGCAAAACAATACCAATATTTCTTGTCAAATTTACTTCATAAGACATTGACCTGAGAAGCCACTAAAATATCAAAAATTGAACTTATTCAAATAATTGAAATTTAGTGATAAACTTATCACTTACTTTTTTTGGAGGTATAAAAACAGGCCTTTTCCATTTCAATGTTCAAATGATTTATCTGACTTAGCATCTCTCCCTCATACTTTTGTGAGTTACCAAACCAGTCAGTCAGCCTGACTCTTTAATATTATTTCACACACTGCATTATCTATCCTGGATCCTGCTCCTTCATTACATCTCCAGATAAAATCTGAACAACTTGTTCTTTATCCAGATCTGAATTACCAGATTTCAGTTCTTTACGTGTCACTTTTCACCTCAATCAAAACAAGCAGACATGCACTCCAAACAGTCTTTGCATATTTTTTGTCTTATTGCCTTTCAACACACCAAATAAAAGCATTCCTATAAACATGAATATAATCTCCCTCAAGATCTGGTGAACATTTATCTATTTCTGGAAACATTTTATAATATAGCAGTGTGATTTTTAATTCTCTCTCTCTCTCTCTCTCTCTCTCTCTCTCTCTCTCTCTCTCTCTCTCTCTCTCTCTCGTGTGTGTGTGTGTGTGTGTGTGTGTGTGTGTGTGTGTGTGTGTGTGTGTGTGTTTGTAATGACAGATTGGAGGGAGGGAGGGATCCCTGGAGGGAGAAAAGAAGGAGGGACAGAGAGAGAAAAAAGGATGCAGAGACAGAGTGGCAGAGTGTGTTTCTTTATTTCTTGGAACATATTTTCCAAGATGCTGTTTCTTCAAGATCTTGGTAAATATCTGTGTTTTGTTTTAATCTCCATTTTTTACTGGACATCTACCAAGGACAAGAGTCAAGTCTTTCCTTTCTCTTCTCTTCTTTGTTGTCCTCAACCCCTGTCATCTCCACACATAAGATCATGTAACCTTGTGCCTTCATCGCATTTTCATTATCCATTCATTAGGTTGCTTGCATTTTCTAGGTATTGTGAAAAGAGCAGCATGAGCATGGCTGAGTAAGTATCTGTACAGTAGGATGTTGAGTGCTTTGGGGAGATGCTAAGGAGTAGTATAACTGGGTCAGATGGTAGATTTCTTTTTAGCTGTTTGAGGGTTCTTCACATTGGTTTCCAGTATGGCCACATCAGCTTGCAATCCCACCAACAAAGTATGAGGGTTCCCCTTTCTCTACAACCCCTACAGCATTTCCTGTCTGTTGTTTTGTTGATTTTTGCCATTTTGATTGGGGTACGATGAAATCTAAAAGTTATTTTAATTTGCATTCCCTAATTATGAGAGAAAATTAACATTTTTGGCATATTCTTAGGTATTTTTGTTTCTTCTTTTGTATACTCTTTTCACTTCCTACGGCCACTTTTGATATGTCAATTCCTAGGGATTAGGCTATGGTGCTCTGTGAAATGATAATTATGCAGCATGGCATACATGTATTATGCAGTTACTATGAATCAAATTATGCTCCTATAGTTTTGAATTGATCTTCACATGACATTTTCATTATCTATGTGAAAAAAAGTTGAGATTCAAGTTCATACCGCTAGTAAGTTGAAGAATTCTGCACACAGCCTAGGTTTTCCTGACTGTAATGCTTAGTCAATTATTTCATTTCACAAAAGGAATAAAACAACTCAACTTAGAACTCGGAAGGATATCTGAGCCCTCCTTTTGTTAGCACAATGGAAAAATTCCTATAAATGCAGGTCTAATGCAATGATCAGAAAACACTGTAGTAAACCAGCTGCCTGTCATCAAGTGCAGATGTCAATGTAGTTTAATATAGCACAATTACAACTATTTTCTATGCAGGCTCTGGTGTTGTATAAATTAGTTGTTCTCCTGTAGGAACATTTCTTAAAGAGAGCTGAGCAAATTAATGGGAAAAAGGAATATTTTCTGTTAAAGCCCTATAATAATAACCAAGAACACAGAAGGGAAGAAAGTAATTGTTCAACCAGATTATGAGTTTTAAATAGAGTTTCTTCCAGAGCAGGGACACATTGAATTTGTACAGGAGCTAGCCAGATGGCAGGAAAAAGGCATGTCTTGACTCATCCATGCCTCAGGAGAGACAAGAAAACAGGTTTCTGAATAAATATAAAATAAAATTATCTAGCTGCTCTCCTGAGGCTCCCTGGCTATAACAGAGAATGTGGAGCCGAACTAATCATTGATGGATAACAAACAAAGGTGAAAATCCATAGGTCCACACACTGACATAAGGTTTTAGTGTAAAGAGAAGGGGAAGGAGTAGTTTGAGCATTGTGCATTAACTTGGCTCCTTGTGCAGTATTGATAGAGCAGAAAACTCCCGAGAAGGTTATAGGATAGGCTGGTGGTGAGAAAGTACCCCTTACCAATGATCAGGATTCTGTAAATTTTAATATGTTGTCTAGGATATTGTGAAATTGTAGGTTTTGATTCTGATAGACTGGGGTGGAATCTGAAGTGATGCATTTCTAGTGCATTTCTATGTTATACATACAAATGGTTCAATTATCCTTCATAAATATAAGGTGGGCTGCTACCTGAATAAAGAAACTACTTATGTCAAATGAATGATTCTGTACATTAGGATTAAGTCCAAAATATAGGCATTTAAGAAAAGTTCATGATATAGACTTAGCAAATTAAAACTTTCTGTTCATTAAAAATGCCATTAATAACATCAATGCCATTAAGAAAACGGTAAACTTCAGAAGGCGAGAGAATATTGGTAATGCATATATTTGACAAAAGACAATGCTGAAATATATGGAATGCCTACACTTTGATAAAATGTAAATAAATAATCAAATGATATGGCCAAAAGACTTGATTAGATATTTTACCAAATAAAATATATGGAGGGCAAATAGACACTTGAAAAAGTACTCATTATCAATGATAAAAAGGCAAATTATAAATATAATTATAATGACAATATCACATGAATATCCTTGCAGGACATAGACAAACCATATCCAAAACTTAGCAGTATTCCCCTGAACCCTAAAGTCTATGTCTTTTTCAAAGTTCAAAATGCAATCATCTCATACCCTATACTCTCCAGATGTTAAGTCATTCCAAAATTAATTCAAATTCCTATGTTGAAGCTGAGCACAGTGGACACGCCTCTAATCCCAGCATTCAACAAGGCAATGGTAAGCAGATCTCTGTGAGTTTGAGACCAGCCTGGTCTACAAAGCGACTCCAGGACAGTTAAGGCTACACAGAGAAACCCTGTCTCAAAAAAAGAAAAGAAAAGAAAAGAAAAAGTGCTAAGGTGAAAGTCCCATCTGAAGCCTGAGGCAAACTCTTTCCAGCTCTGAGCCCATTACATCAAAATAAGTTCTTTCTTTTCTATGTATAATGATGACACAAGCACAGGGTACACACTACCATTTCAAAACAAAAGTAGACAAATAGAAAGCCTGAGGCATGTTTGAAATCCCACAGGGCTGATCTTAAGACTTAGTGTTCCAAAGGTATCATCCTGTTAAGGCTGGACATAGAGTTAGGCCCAAAAGTATCTCCTCTACAGATTTGGCCATGTCCAATATATGTCTCAACTCTCAAGGCTTCAAGTTTTATGATTACAAATTTCTCAAGCAGGAATTGCATGGTAGTCTTTCTGTATGTCTGAGTTATCAGTGGTGGTTCTTTTCCCATGGCTTCAATAGGAATTACTCTAGTTGAGGGGGGGGACTCTCTTTTAGCTGTCCCCATGCCAGCACAAGCTTCTTCCTGACTTGCCAGGTTTCTCAATAGAATCCTATAGGATTCTGCAGATATAGCATTCTACAGGCCTGCAGGATCATCACCATGTGGGCAGCATTAAGTATCACTAAGTCTGTGATACTTCCGACTTAGTGTCTACTTGAATAATAATCAAGTGAACGAAGACTGCTTTGCATAATACAGAGACTAGAGTCTTGAGGTAGTTCTGGGCAGTGAGTCTTTGGACACTGTCATGGGCATTTCCAAGCCCCCAAACTGATTCTACCCTGCTAGAGTTTTGGTCCTGTGGTCAGCAGGATATTTTGACATCAGGAATGCCTTTGTAGCCTTTTCCATTGTTTTAACAATTCTTTCTATTACATCGTTTTCTTTAGGAAGTAACTGCCACTTCACAATGGAAATTAAACTTCAAGACATGATCCCTTGTGGAACATATTCAAACCACATCAAAAACTATGGTAATGTCCTAATCAAAAGAAGCTTCATTAGCCAGTTTAAGCATGGCCTGATAAACTATTCTAGACTAAATTACATCAGGGAGAACAAATTAGAAAGATGACCACCATGGAGTACTGGAAAAAAGCAGTAGGAAAGGCAATTTGTACAATGTTTGGCAGGTAATTTAAACCTACTAATCATCATAATTCATTAGATCCCAAATACACAGACTATCAAAGGCCAACCAGCCTAATGGACATCTCCCTAATAGAAATCCTCTATATCAGCACTCTAAAGACAAGTACCTCACTCAGGAATTGCCATGAAGTGAGTCATTTTGTATCTCATAGGCATAAAGTATGGTATTTGTTCCACAAGCCATTCATTATCCAGACTGGATCATTACTGTTGTTGGGACAAATAGTGTTAGCAGTGAGGCTGATTACATTCCAGAATAGTAATGCCTTTGTGTGCCATTCTGTACATGAACTACTGGTCCTGATGCAAGTTCTACTTATCTTCCAGACAAGAGGCCTATGCTCTGTTCACATTTGCTCTTTTAGAAACAGGAATCTTTAATAAACTCTATCTAAGCCCTGTTTTACTTAGCCAATTTTGATAAACTCTGAGTTTAATTTCCAATTAATTTTTTGTGTAGCATATTTAACATATAAAGAATTTAATATAGAGGTTAAAGAGATTGCTTAAACGTTAAGGGCAACCATGTTAAAGGGTCACAGCATTAGCAGGGTTGAAAAATACTACTCTAGTAGAATTTGTTGTTTGACAATTCATTCTCTCTAGAAAATATTATCACCTGCTACAGAGTTCACAGTCAAGTAGACAATACTGAAAATGAATAAATTCATTAGAAGACAGTATAATAATCATATGATGAGACAAGTATTAGAGTGGGTGGGCCATCTGTGTGAATTATGGCACCCCGGGATTTCCTCCAATGCATGAGGACACAAGCATGTCAGAAGACTTTCCTAAAAATGTAGTGGATAAATTGGGACCTTTTAGAGGAGCAAAAACTGAAAATGGATGGGGAAAGGAGCCAGGAATGATGCCTCCCTATTTCTAGTAAAAAGTAGATTTAACTCTGATCTTCATTTCCTCTCATAAAGCTAATTTGCTGACAAAGGATAAAGTCCTCTATATAACTGCTTCATTCTTAAATTTTGTTTTAGAGACAAGTGTGATGGTGGGTCACGTTTTCATGATGTAGCTAATCCGGAATTCGTGATCCTCTTGCTTGATGCCTCATGAGTAACTGGAATACTCAGTCAGTTAAAATTTAATTTGGTATTTGACACACAAGTTAAACCCAGGATCTTACACAGGCTAGGTAAGAGCTCAGCCACTAAACTGCATCCCTAGACAGGGACTTTAAAAAACATAATCAAATAGCATGATTCCTTAAAACCCAATTCTCTCTCATTAACAACAGATGTCTAGCTAATTAGTTTTAAATGCTAAAGTGATCTAGATGGACAGAGTTCTTATATTTATTAGGGTGACCTAATATTCTCCAATCTTTCAGCAATAACAGTTTTGAACATTTGTTCCTTTGCTGAGAGCTTCCTTTAAAAGGCAGTCTCTTTCTTCCTTACACCAGTAGGAACATTTGTGTGATGCAAGTTTCTCTTCTTTTGAACTCACAAAAAACACAAGGGACTAGTTGCTGAAGCAGTCTGCCCATCAAAATGGAGAAACAAACTTTGAATGTAGGAGAAAACGAGAGTAGAAGATATTGTCTTATTGCAACTAAAAACTACATATTGAATTAATTATATTAGAATGTAACTTGTTTGCTACAATTGGTATTTGATAGTGAACACTTTAATATTCAGCAATATCAAATCTTGGTGAACATACACATTTTAATAGCTGATGGTCCCGCTCAAACTAAGGCACCAGCCAAGGACAATACAGGCGGTAAACCTTAAGCCCCTACCCAGATCTAGCCAATGGACAGAACACTCCCCACAGTAGAGTGGAGAGTGGGATATGACTTTCTCACATACTCTGGTGCCTCACCTTTGACCATGTCCCCTGGACGGGGAGACCTGGTGGCACTCAGAGGAAGGACAGCAGGTTACCAAGAAGAGACTTGATACCCTATGATCATATAGAGGGGGAGGTAATCCCCCTCAAGAACAGTCATAGGGGAGGGGAATAAGGGGAAATTGGGAGGGAGGGAAGAATGAGAGGATACAAGGGATGGGATAACCATTGAGATGTAACAAGAATAAATTAATAAAGGAGGAAAAAAAAGGAAAAAATAAAAAATAAAAAAATAAGAAAAATAAAAAAATTAATAGCTGATGACAGAAATACATAGCCGATTACAGAGAAACTTTCAATTACATCAGCAGTACATCTGGAAGTCACTTTATCATCTTGTCAATTAATTGTTACATTTTAAAGAATTTTGAAGTCAGTTTTAGTTATAGCCATTAGTAAATTTTGAAAGATGTAGAATGTTTATATATTTTTTAGAATTCATACAAAGAAAGAGAATAATGTCACTAATGCAATCAGCGGGTGTGAATAGAAAAACAGTCTTAGTTTAATGGCACAATTTGCATGAATGTACGAGTGGATTTAATATATACTACATATCAAATTTAAGAACATAACATTTTAATGAATTAGTTGTGATTGCAGCTCCATTTGTGAACCCATAGTTAAGGTAGTAAGAGGGATCGCTTATATATACAAGATTTTATTAAAAAGCAACTTATTAACAAACTAAATCCAAAGCAAAATTTAAACTGAGCAATAGAATTATCCAAAACTGAACTGAAATTAAAGTATTGGACTTAGTGGTAAAGCATTTGACTAGCATGCCCAGGGCTTTGGGTTCTGCCATTGTTAATCTTCATGGTCAATTTTGACTAGATTTAGACACACCTTTGAGTGTGTCTCTTGAGGCCATTTATAGAGAGGTTTAACTGAGTATGATGGACCTGCCCTAAATGTGGGCAAAATCATTTCCCTGGACTGCGGTCTTAGACTTCAGGGGGCAAAAAAAAGCCAAGTGCTTACCTCTCTGTTTCTTTAAGTCCATGCAATGAGACCAAATGTCTCAAACTCCTTAGGCTATACTCTTTCCCCTCAAGCCACCAGTCAAAATGTGCATCTTTGTCCTTTTTTTTAATATTGAAGATATTTTATTTTTAAATTTTAATTTATTATAATTTATACAGATTACATCCTGATTGTTATTCCCTTGCTTGTATCTTCCCATTCCCACCTGCCCTCCCTCTTTCATCCTATTTCCTTCCCCTAGACCTCTGGCAGAAAGGGACGTCCTCCCCTACCATATGACCACAGCCTATCAGGTCTCATCCAGAATGCCTGCGTCCCCTTCTTCTGTGTGCCACCTGGCCTCCCTACCAAGGGAAAGTGATCAAATCAAGGTCACCAGGGATCCTGTGATAGGCAGTCCCTGCTCTCCCCATAACCGTGGAGAATGAGTTGCCCATTGGCTAGATCTGAACAGGGGGGCTAGGTTTACTGCATGCATTGTCCTTGGTTGGAGCAACAGTTTGTACAGGCCCCCTTGGGTCTGGATCCACCAGCTTTGAAGGTCTCCTTGTGGGGATCCTGAACCCTCTGGGTCCTTCAGTGCTCCCATTCTTCCATACCACTTTCAGCGTTCCACCCAGAGCCATACCACTCCTGGGCATATACCTGAAAGGTGCTCCACTATACAACAAGGACATTTGCTCATCTAAGTTCATAGCAGCTTTATTAGTAATAGCCAGAATCTGGAAACAACCTAGATAGCCTTCACTGAGGAATGGATAAAGAAACTGTGGTACATTTACACAATGGAATACTACTCAGCTATTAAAAACAAGGAAATCCTGAAAATTCGAGGCAAAGAACATCCTGAGTGAGGTAACCCAGACCCAGAAAGACACACATGGTATCTACTCACTTATAATTGGATACTAGGCCAACATGGATGACCTCTGAGAGTCGTCATTCAACAGGGGATCGGGACAGATGCTGGAACTTGCTATTGGGACTCCAGTTGAAAGTGGTATGGAAGAATGGGGAGATAAAAGGACCCAGAGGGTCCAGGAACCCTACAAGAAGACCATCAAGGCTGCCCAGTCTGGACCCAGAGGGCCTGTACAAACTGCTATACTAACCAAGGACAATGCATGCAGTAAACCTAGACACCCCCCCCCCATTTAGAGTAGCAGGTTTTCTTCTTTTCATGAAGCCGAGTTACAGTGTCTTCAAAGAGATTGACTACAGACTTTATACACAAGGGATTAGAAAAGAGGCACTCTAGAAGAGAGTAAGGTACAACTTCTCACAGATTGCTTCTTTACAAGGTTTTCATAAATACTTTGTTCTTTACCCCTTTCCCATCTCTTCTTGACCTAGTCTCCTACTGCAATTTTACCAGTTATCTTTCTTCCCCCAGTAATCGTTCTCTGCATTCATGTCACGTGTATTCTGTTATTTACTTTTTGCCTTCCCCCTTTAAGATCTTTCCCCTTTTCCTTATCCCCTTTCTACAGGTCATACTGTACCCACAAACAGTGTATAACATTGTCAATATGTAAGTCAAAGTTTACTTTGAGTAACATTTAATATATAATGTAGAAGTTATACTATTAGCACATTTTATATTGGATATTTTTGTACTCATTTTACTTTTGTACATGCTATTTACCCAATTTTTAAAGTATTCACAAATATGATTGCTTTGTAATGACAAAAATTCCTAGGACCCTTTACGCTATGCTGGAGACCCAAGTTTCCACAGATACTTGCTTCCTTCAGTATTTCAATCATGAATTCTCATAGTTTATGTTTGAGAACCATGTCTAGATTAGTCGGTATGTACATTTCCTTACTTTAGCATTACTGCTGATGCAGAATCAATATATTTATTTTAGTGTGTGTGTGTATGTGCATGTGCTTCTGTGTGTGTTCAGGTATGTGAGCACATGTTCATGGCATTGAGTGTCTTCATCCATTTTTCACTACCTTATTTTTTGAGATGGATGGGGTCTCTCACTAAACCTAGAACATGTATTTGGGCTAAGCTGTCTGGTCAGTGGAAAACTAAAATACATCCATCTCCGCCTTTTAATGCTTGGGCTAAAAATGTATGGTACTGTGTCAGGATTGTAAATTATTATTATTATTATTATTATTATTATTATTATTATTATTATTATTATTATTAATGTGAGTGCTAAGGAATAAAATGCAAATCCTCATGCTTGCACACTAGGCAATTTACCAGCTGAGCTATCACTCCAGGAAGAATCACTGTTTATTTTAATATTTTGTCTCCTCTATGCAGGGTTTTGTTTTTTGTCTAAATGCTTTAATATTTTTCTTCATTACTAGTTTCCAGCAATTTGATTATGATATGTTTTTGTGTGTATTTCTATTGGGATAAGTGTGGTGTGTGTGTGTGTGTGTGTGTGTGTGTGTGTGTGTGTGTGTGTGTATGTGTGCTCATGGTATAACCTGGGCTAAGTTGACCTTCTCATACTTATAACTTGAAAATTATTTGGGTATTAAAACAGAATACATCAAAACTTATCTGCCATAAACAAAGTGGCTTTATCCTTGAAGTACAGCTATGGTTCAATATATACAAAGTCAATATAGGCAATAAACCATATAAATGAACTTAAAGATTAAAATTCACATGAACATCATAGTAGATGCAGAAAAAAAAGCAACATGACTTAGTGATAAAAGTGCCAGAGAAAAGAGGACTAGAAGGAAACATACCTTAAAATAATAAAAATAGATGAAAACTCCAAAGCCAGCATCATCCTAAAAAGAGAAAAATTTCAAACAATCTAACAGAAATTAGCAATAAGACAAAGCTGGTCACTAATACATCTCATTTTCAATATTGGTCATTGGGGCAATAGAAAAGAAAGGATAATTAAAAATATAAATATAGAAAGAAAAAAGCAAATTATCCTTATTTGTAGCTGATATGATATTATACATTAAAGATCCAAAAATTCTACCAGAGACCTTCTAGAAATGATAAATTAATTCAGCAATGTTTCAGGATACATAATCAACATGAACAATTCAATATCTTTTCTATATACCAATAAAAATCATATACAGAAAGAGAATATAGACAAACTCTCATTCCCAGTAGCCTAAAAGAAAATAAAATATTTTTAAGTAAACTTAAGTAAGGAAGTGAAGGACTATGACAATGAAAACTTAAAACCACTGGCAAAGTGATAGAAAAAGACACTAGAAAATGGAATGACATCCCACACCCATGGGAAAATGACCATTTTTACTGAAAAGAATTTATAGACTCAATGCAATCCCAGTCAAAAATCTCAGTTTCCTTCTTCATAAAAAAAAATAAATAAACTATCCTGAAATTCATGTGGAACCACAAAACACCCAGGATAGGCAAAGCATTGCAGAGCAAAGAGAACAATGCTGGAGGGATCACCATTCCAGATGTTAGGATGTGTTGCAGAGCCATTATATTATAAACAATATGGTACTGACCTCAAACCAGAAATGTAGACCACTGGGACAAAGCTGAAGATCCAAACATGACTACATGTAACTATACCCATCTGATATTTGACAAACACCCCAAAAACATACACTGGAGCAAAGAGAGCAAACCACAACAAATGCTACTGGGAATAATTATGTCCACGTGCATAAGAATAAACTTAGACCTGATTCTAACCCCTGCAGAAAAACTAACTTCAAGTGGATCAAATATTAAACCTGAAACAAAAAATCTGAAAATGCTGGGAGGAAGCCTAAACAGTATCCTCTGGGAAACAACATTCTGGATAGGACTCCATATACCTAAGAATTAAAGCCAGCAACTGCCAAGAGAAATTTCACAAAAGGAAAACCTACAGAATGGGAGAGAATCTTCAAAAGCTGAGAGATTAATATCTACAACTCTAGAATCAAAAAAGAAAGAAAGAAAGAAAGAAAGAAAGAAAGAAAGACATCATTGGCTGCCCCCAAAAATGGGCCTGGGAGATAAACATAGAGTTCTCAAAAGAACAACAACAACAAAATAGTATACCTAGAAATCAGGGAAATACCAATGAAAATAACTGAAATTTCATCTTATCCTAGTCAGAATTGCCAAGATAAACAAAACAGTGGGCAATAAATCCTTGAGGGCCTTGGGGAAAGAGAACTTTCATTCACTTTTGGTAGTGAAAATGGATCCAGCCACTCTGGAAATCAGGCTAAACTATGAATCTACCACCTGACCCAGCTCTACTGTTCCTTAGCATCTGCCCAAGGGACTCTACATCCTACTCTGCAGATCACTCATGCTCATTGCTGCTCTACTTATAATAGCTAAGAAATGGAAACGACCTAAATGCCCTTTAACTGACAACTGGAAAGTGAAAATGTCGTACATTTACACTGTGAAATACTATCCAATTGTTTTTTAAAAATAAAATCACGAGCTTTGCAGGTAAATGGATCAAAGTAGAAAAGATCGTATATAGTGATAGAATCCAGACCCAGAAGGATGAAGGTCACCTGTTCTCTCTCATCTGAAATTCCCAGGTCTAAATCTTCAGATGTGAGTACACAACCTAGAGTATCTTCAGAAACCAAAAAAGTAAAAAGGAAGCATAGAGAGTGTGTGTGTAGGAGCAGTGTAAAGGGGATAACAGTGTACAAGTGATCTGAAGGTGGAAATGGGAAACTTGAAGAGATTTTAATCAAGGAAGGTGATAAAAAAAATACAGAAGAAAGGTAATAATAACAAGGATATCCAAAAAAGGCAAAAGAAATCATATCATCTATGTTTGTAAAAATATGTACAATTCATATAAATCTGTGTATACATATACATACATAGTTTAAATGAAAATTTCTCATCTGGAAGGCAATGCTTTCTCTAAGAACCATAGACTATCTAAGAAAAATCCCAATGCCAGCTATAACAATCCCTCATTTGGCTTGTTGCTTAGGACTGTCCAAGAAACTCCCAAAATTGTATAGGCAATTGCATTTGCCCTTAGTTGTCCCCCAAAAGATAGAAGATAATTTCCTGTGGATGAACACACCAGTGCTTCAGACACAGGATCCATTGGACCCAAGCTAGAACTGACCTGAAAGCCTCCTCATTGAAAACTAGTTTTCATGGTACCAGAAGCTATCATGTGGGTTTCCCAAGAAGGAAAGCAACCAGCTATCCTATGTAGCTATGATACCTATGATATATGTGAAAAAAAAAAAAAAAACAACTACCAGCATGATGCAAAAACCCTAAGGGTGAAGTTGTGGCATGCATACTTTAGCAGTAAACAAGAGATCTCTAATTGGGCTTAAGACCCACACAAGGGTAAAATCATGTTTGGTACTGGAAACCCAGCCAACCTCCCAGGGACAGTGAAATTGTGCATCTCAGAGGAAATCCCAAAGACACTTTACTAAACCAACAATCTGCACCAACAATCTATAACCATTTGCCCTTAAACCTACAGATAAATCTAGCCCTCACTCTGAATCAAGGAAATGTCTCTTTGCAACAGACAGAGATCATTACAGAAAACCACCATTAATTAAAATGGAGAATTGTGGAACCCAGTCCCAACTGTTGTACCTACAATACAATTGCAATCTAAGGCTTAGGGATCATGGTGGAAAGAGGGGACAGAAATAGTATAATAGCAAGAGGGGAAAGCAGTATGCCTCTTATTAAAAATAATGTAAAAAACTTATACCCATAAGGGCTTAACAACATGAATGCCTAAATATGAGCTGAGCAAAGACAATACCAATAAAAGGGGAAAAGCTCCTGAGGCCTCAAATCTTGAAAAAAAAAAAAAAACTCTAGCCAGCTAAGGAATGCTGAGAACACTAGAAATAATCTTTTTCTACCTCAGGGAAGAGCACACCAAATTGTTGTCAACTATCATATAGTCATCCCTGAGAAAGTATACTTATAAGTAACATTATACAAACAAAAACCACGCAGATTGTATTTAAGCATACATGTATAATATCTATATAATTACAAAGAAAAAGAGGCCAAAAATGTGATGAAAGTGATATATATAAGGGTTTCTAGGAGCAAATTGGAGTGGTGGAAAATGACAGAAATTAAATAATTATATGTTTATTTCACAAAATTAAAAAATACTTTAATAAGAAATTATCTGTCTACTATTCCCGCAAATGATTTTTCTGAACTGACACCACTACTTCTGAGACAGTGGTCATATATTTGCTTCATCTATAGACATTGTCCCACAGGTCATTAAAGCGCTGTTTATTTGTTTTTTGCTCATTTTTCTTTCTATACGTCAATTTGTATATTTTTCTACTGCCAAACTCTCAAATTCAAAAGTCTTTCCTGGGGAACTGTTTAATACACTCCTAAGATTATCCAGCAAATATTTCATTAAAATTATTGTATTTTTCAGCTCTAGAAGTTCTATTTAGTTTATTATTCATTATATTTCTTCCATAATGTATGTTTTCATTTAAACCCCTTGACATATTTATCATATCTGTTATAAAACCTTTGCATGCTAATTTTATCTGTTATTTCTATGTCTGGGTTTCTGTACTAACTTGTTACCTAGCTATAGCTTACATTTCCCTGATTCATATTAATTTTTATGGACTAGTGAACATCATTATGCCAGTTTTTGAATGTCCATGTTTTATTTTTTCTTCTTTAAACAAATATTTATTTTGCTGATCAAGTTATTGAATTTCAGGCCAACTTGATTAATACATAGCCTCTTAAATGTTTTTCAGTATGCCATGCTTAATGTTTTTTTAAATTTTTAACTTATTTACCTTAAAATCAACAAGTAAGAATTCTATATATTTATGGGATACAGTTTAATGTCTCAATATTCTTATAATATGTACTGTCAAATCAGCATAATTTTCTAATAAGGTAATAATTTCAAAAAGTTACTTCTGTCTCTTTATTATGTATTTGTGATTGAAGCATTGAATGTCTGAGTGATTTTAATTTTAAGACTACATCAGTTTTGGTAGTAAGATATGATTTACCAGCTGGGTTGGTGGCACATGCCTTTAATCCTAGAACTAAGGAGGTAGAGGCAGAAGCAGGCAGTTCTCTGAATTCAAGGGCACTCTGGTCTATGAAGTGAGTCTAGGACAGCCAGGACTATGCAGAGAAACATGTCTCAGAAAAAAATGAGAGAGAAGAGAGAGAGAGAGAGAGAGAGAGAGAGAGAGAGAGAGAGAGAGAGAGAGAGAAAGATTTTACTTTAGAAGTGAAGTCATCTTCTTAAAGTCAGTTGGTCAGAGAATACAGAGTCAGGATTAAAATTTGAGTATGTTTTAAGGCCTATTCCCCTAACTAATATGATCCTTATAGATAAAGCTACTAAGAAACTCGATTGACAAGGCCGGTACCACTAGTTTAATTTCTAGTAATTAGAGAAGATCTTATTGGTCATTATGCGAATGCTCAGAATTCCAAGAGGCAATGAACAAATCAAAGTAATTTCTATTCAGGACGATTCGAAGAGTACAGCTGTAGACATGAAGATGTTGAAGAAGGATTATTCCAGTTACAGAAAATCATACAACAGAGCCAGGCTGGGTAAAATGAAAATAAGGCAGAAAAGTAGCAATGAAGGCCAATTTTGTCAGTCCCCAGTGAAGAAAACTAGGACAAACCAGTTTCTAGAGGCTTCATTCTACATCAAGGCATACCTGGATCCGTCCAGTGGCTTTACAAGGTTTTACAGCACAACCTGAGCAAAGCACAGCTACCCACTGAAATCACATTCAAGAACTAATGGGAAACACATAATGTACCATTTCTAGTCCAGCCTTTTGTGAAGCAATAAATTGCTTTGAAACTACAGTACTTATGCAAATGTGATATTACTATCAGATATCACATTTGCATACCATCTGTTAGGTTTTCAGAGCTGAGCTCAGAAATCTTTCCACTCTAAGACTTTAGATAACATCTTGCCGTAACTATCAGGTAATACATCATCAACAGGCTTGGGGTGGCTTGGGATCCATCCTGTGGACATTAAACCAAAAACCATATGGATGTGATGATTTAATAATAGGTTTAAAAATAGATTTGCAATTAATTAGTGCAGCCTGGGCTTGGATTTTATGCACCAATTCTATTCAGCCTTGTGCTGCGTACTCACCATCATAGCCTTAGGAATTCCCTCAGAGCCTACCAAGAGGTAAACACAGACTCATTCATTTAACTAATAATAAAGACATACTTGCTGAGCCTCTATTATTTGTTAGAGAGAGCTCTAGGAGTAGACGATGTAGTTATGGACAAGACCAACTAAAACCTCTGTTTTGACAAATTCCAGTAGGGGAAATAGGGAAACAAACAGATTTAAGATAGAATGCCTGGCAGTGGCAGAAAAGCAAAGAAAAATATGACCAAATGACACCGATGGGGGCGTTGTTGTGGATATACAACATGGAAAGACTTTCTGAAGTTAGGATGGCTAAATAGAGACTTGAAGGGAGGAAAGGCGTGAACTTTGCATGAGTCAGGAAGATGATGCCCCAGGCAGCAGGAACATAATTGCAAAGTAGAAGTTTGCTTGGCACCTATTTTTTTTTTTTTAAAGAAGAGCAGAGATGACAGTGTGCCTGGAGCATGATGAGAAAGAAAGAAGGTGGTAGGAGATTAAGTCAGTGAAACAGGCAACTTGCTTTACTGTATAGACCTTGTGACACTTCTCTTTTCCTGTGAGTGAGAGAGGAAGGATAGTAAAGGGCTTGAATAGTGGAATAATGCCGATGCTCAAGAAGAAGGCACCTTGAATACATCCTCGAAACAATCTACTCTCTGTGGTTGGCTCAGAATCATTGCTTAGTAGAGTTACTGTGTCTACGTTTTGAGCACAGATTTTCAGAAAAGGAACAAACATAAAAGCAGTAATATTGGTTGAGAATCTACAGTAGTAATCTAGGCAAATGTAGAGGGGGGCTTTGGACAGCTTGATTTCAGAACGAGAGGTGTGAGCACATTCGAGTGTCCTGGCAATACTTTGGATACAGGGTACAGTTGCAAAGATAGTGAAGTGCCCATCATTCTGTTCTGTTAGTCTTTTTTTTGCTACACATCTGGACCAGCTGACAATGTCTTCCCTAATGCCACCAGGCACAGAGAACCACTCACAAAAATTAAGAGTATTTTGACAGTTTTGATTGAACCTTTCAGCTATCTGAGAATAAAAATCCTGCTCTATGGCAGGAACAGCCCCTGCTCCCCTTCCGAAGGGTCCCCTATGGAGACTGTGCTGCCTATATACTATACCTGAGCAGCTGGCCTAAGGCCTCTCTATGCATGGTCCTTATTTGGTGTATCAGTGTCTGCCAGCCTCCTGGGCCCAGATATGTTGAGTCTTTTGGTCTTCTTGTGGAGCTCCTGTCCCCTCTGGGTCCTCCTATCCCCCACTCTGCCATAAGAATTCCTGCCCTCTGCCCAAAGTTTGGATGTGACACTCAGCTTCTGCTTTGATCCCCTGCTGGGTAAAGTCTTTCAGAGGACCTCTGTGGTAAGTTCCCCGGGGGGGGGGGGTACTGATCCCTCTCTTCTACAGCTTCCAGTGTCTATTCTATTTATCCTTCTGAATGAGAAGTAAGCATCCTCCCTAGGGTCCCTGTTACCATTTGTTGGTCACCACCTCTGACAGGGTCTCTTACCAGGCCACAAAGGAAGGGGGATACAGGCAGTCCTGATGAGACTTGATAGGCTGGGATCAGATGGTAGGGGAGAAAGACTCCCCTTCTTTGAGGACTAAGGGAGGGGAGGAGGGGGGAAAGAGAATAGGACTGGGAGGTGATGAGGGAGGCAGCCTACAACTGGGATGTAATGTGAATATGAGCATATACAGGGGGAGGAGGTCCCCCTCAGTCACAGTCATAGGGGAGGGGAGTAAGGGGAAAATGGGAGGGAGAGAGGAATGGGAGGATACTAGGGAAGGGATAACCATTGAGATGTAATATGAATAAATTAATAAAATATAAAAAATAAAGTTTAAGAGAAAATCCTGCTTTAGTCAAATATAAGATGAGTGAAAGCTCTAAGATCAATTACCAATCTGGCCACTGTTCATAGTTACCCACTTCTCTACTCCCAAATCCATTTTCCTGCACATCTTACTTCACAGAGTCTACAAGACGGTTGTTTGTTTGACTCTCAGTCTGGTCCATGCACTGTTTCAAGTTGTTTATGTTCCTTACTCAGCTCTCACCACAACTCTTGGTACTAACTACTGTGATCATGTCTGTTCTAAGATCATACAATTGACTCAAAACCACATTCTTATGGATCTAAGCCAGTATTTATACCTAAGTCTGTGCAACCACAAAAACTATGGCACATACATTGATCAGAGTATCAAATTCAAGAATCCAGCTCTCCAAGAGCTGAGAACCTGTCAACAAATACCTTGACCTGATTGGTTCCCTAGATCTCCTTGTCTCATCCGTCCTTCTACATTTGAGCCTTTCTCGTAGTTCAATGGTCTTCATCTTTAGGCCTGCTCTGTGCTTTTAGGATGCCTACTTTGGCCTGGTTTCACTGAAGTATCTGTCTTTGATTTCTGGGTACTGCCCATTGGGGTAGGGGTCCACTTGACAACCACCATAGGCATCTTTTGCTCTTCCACCAGAGCTTGACTGATTCTCAGCTGACTGTCCTTCTTCCTCCAGTTAGCCCTTCCCTGCCTTCTTGGACTATTCATTTTTCTTCTACCTCTGAGAAGTAAAAATCAAGCAAGCAAGCAAACAAACAAACAAAAAGAACAATTGAAGAAGCAGTTCTTCCTCTTTCTCCATTTTATCTCATAGGTAATAAAATTTTCTAAAAGCCTATCAAATCAAAATCCTAACAACATCTGCTTTCAGACTTCTGGAAACGAGAATTAACTCTTTTCCCAAGACTTAATCTTAAACAGCGCCGCTGGTGTAGTGGTATCATGCAAGATTCCCAAGACCTAATCTTTGACTCCTACAGTGTGATCGATCTCTCTGTTTCTGTCTCTGTCTCTGTCTCTGTCTCTGTCTCTGTCTCTGTCTCTCTGTGTCTCTGTCTCTGTCTCTGTCTCTCTCTGTCTCTCTCTCTCTGTCTCTCTCTCTCTCTCTCTCTCTCTCTCTCTCTCTCTCTCTCTCTCTCTCTCTCTCTCTCTCACACACACACACACACACACACACACACACACACACACACTTTTCAAAGTGCATCTTCATATATTAGCAATGTATTACAGGTGATTTCCTTGTTTGCAGCTGATAAAGCATATTTTAAAAGAGAGTTCTCAGCAGCCTTACAAATGCCTGGAATTGAATAATGACTTTGGGTGGTTCCAGAATTGACTGAGTACATGAGCATATGGAATGCTGGAGCATACAAAATGAGTACCATCAAGTGATTTATTAAAGACCATTCTAATGACAAATTCAAATTTGTTAACATAAAGCATATGACCAAAGTGTTTCTGATATTTTCTAGTAAGAGTTCATTGAAATGTATAGACTTTGAGTCTGGGCAAGTACTTGTTTGAGTGCCTATGTTAATCTAGCTGATTTTTTGTAGGTTCTTTACAGTAAAATGATTATTAAAAAATAGGAAAGGACTTTGTTGCTTGCTGCTAATCTGCAGCATTAAAATTATGATTTATAAGTGGTTTCTTAAAGCTCTGAGCTTACTGCTAATGGCTGTAAACACAGAGAAAAATTAATTATTTTTCTGTACAAATGGCTCCATCCAGCAGCTGATCAAAACAGATGCTGAGATTCACAGCCAAACATGGGACAGAGCTTGGGGAGCCTTGTAGAAGGGGAGGGGACAAGAACTCCAACAGAGTAAACTAACCAACAGAGTCAACTATCATAGGCCAACAGGGGTTTACAGAGAAAGAAGCACCAACCAAAGGGCAGGCATGAACCTATGCCCTCTACACATATGTAACTGACAGGAGCTTGGTCTTCATGGGGGTCTCCTAGCAAGTGGAGTGGGCGCTGTCTCTGACATGGATTTTGTTGCCTGCTATTGGATCACTTTTCCCTAGAAGGACTGCCTTGCTAGGCCACAGGGGAAGAGGATGTACTCAGTCCTATTTAGACTTGAAGTGTTGGGGTGGATTGATACAGGGGTGGGGGCTCCCCTTTTCTGAAAAGAAGGAGAGGAGGAAGGAGGAAGAGAGTAGGACCAAGAAGAGACAAAGGAGGGGGCCTCAGATTGTGATGTAAAGTGAATAAACAAATAAACTTATTTTTAAAATGGAAAGATCACTTTGGTATCTGCTTTAAAAGTATCTTTTTTTTTAATTAAAAATGGTGGATTTTCTTTCTAATGCCTTCTACTTTCTAGTAAAAACAATTCATTGTACATAGTAGCCCAATGCATTTGCATGTCTCAGGGCACTAATGTGCCCTGTCTCTAGAGCAGGAGGGGCTGCTTTTCAGCAGACCCTGCTGGCATTAACAGAGCTGCATTTGGCTGGGCTCAGGAAGCTGGACAGCTTTGCTCTCCTCTTTGTAGTCAAGGAAACTGAGCATATTGGGGAAGTATTTTCCCTTTGCAGCTCTTCCATGAATATAATCTCTAAGCAAGCACTTGGCAAGCTTAAGTATGTGCTCTGGCCAACTGTACTCACATTGTCTCTGGTTGTTTTCCATCTCTCACCTCCAGATTCATTTTCATCAGATCCCAATAGCTCTGAAGACTCTGGAGGACCATTTTCCCTATATAGGTACTCTGTTGCATCACACTTCAGGGCTGCCTCCTCACTCCCTCCTGCCCTTTTCCATACCCAAGCCGGTAGTTAAGATGGACTTAAATAATACAAATTAATCCAACATTGGCTGGAACAGAATGGAGCTGGGAAGAGCTAACTTCTAACTGCAAGTATATTTATTGGAGGCATAGATTGATAGTACGTCATTAATGGATATCCCAGAGCTGGAATAGTGTTACTGTCTCCTTAACAGGTTTGGGAATAGAATAGTTGTAATAATAGGCCAAATGAAGCCAGATAATGAGTTTGAAGAGGAAGCAAGACAATGCACATGTTGGCCAGCACAGTATGAGCCATAGCAATGAGAGTCATGCCATTAAGGACAGCAGTGGGAAGACTTTGAGCCCTGATCACATGCTTGGATTATAAGCACAATGCTCTTTTTCTCATGTTTCTCACAGGCCACTGGAAGAGGCAAAAATGCTACATGTTCAAACTATGTTAAGGATAAGCCAGAGAGCAGTGGAGAGTATAAGAGGAGGTCACAGAAAGTCCTCAAAAGAAGTGGAGAGAAAGGAAAGGAAACTCCAGCGAGTTCCATGGAAGATGCAGTCTAAGCTTTGAAAGATGAATAATTCTCAGATCTGATGAGGAAGATCAAGGTGTGGAAATTCTGAGTGAAGGGTGAGTAAGATGGCTCTAGTTTAGATGATTTTATGCATTTTATACCTGACACCATATGGTTTTATAAGTAGCATTTGTACAGTGAGGGAAAGTATGATTTAGGGCGTTATGAGTGCAGGGAAGGAAAATACAAAATGTAAATTGGTACACTGGGTAGGAAGAGTGACAAAAGGGAAACATTTTAGTGCACACAACACCTCCTCACATCCAAGGAATTCAGGACCTTTGAGCGTTCCCACTTTGAATGTTCCAGGAAATGTCCACTTCCTGGACCTCATTTGTCTCTCCTCTCACCCCTCCCCCAGAATGCAGCTGTTCAGAAATATAGAGTAATGGTTATCAGTGATTTCCACTATTACTTTTGTTTCCCAAAGATCCTAAACTTTCCCCCCTATGATGTTTTGTAGGGTTCTGTTGTATAATATGCTATCAAAGCTTTGTCTGTATGTATGAGAATTTTCTGTTTAAGATTGAAATAGTGACATTCAAACAACTGTATATCTTTTCTCTACCAAATGCCAAATCATGACATTTGCCTGCCTGTTAGCTGTTTCTCTTGTTAGAATTACAAGATTTTAAAAAATGACCTAGAGATCATCAATCAATCAAACATTTCATGTTTATTTTTTAAAAAGCCTGAGGCTAAAAGTTTAGAATAAGATATTTGCCCCAAATCACATATCCAGTTGTTGCGGAACTGTAGTTAGTACTCACGTCCCCTTCTCCTTATCTTTTTGTTTCATTTAATTAACGTCACTAACAGTTATTTCATTTTTCATTAATTCACACTGTTCCTCTGGTTTACTTCTCACCTCTGCTGCTGGAATAAAACTAGGAAACCCATCCATTGTCAGATGATGTTATTTACCAGATCTCCAATGTGAAAATATAAAATCAAAACTTTGGCTACTACAAACATGGCTGATAATTTGAGAACCATTGTTTTTCAAGAAGGAATTAGAATGTGATTCGTTGGAGATAGTGGGTATAGTGAACAATTTTCCATATACCTCAACTCAAGTTTGAACTATGAAACTTAATCTGTAACAGATGATAGGCAAGCAATTTAATTTGTTAATGTGTCAGTTCCCTCGTCTATAACATGGAGATAATAACAATGTACTTATAAGATTATCTTGTCAAGTAAATATAATAAATATTTCATGTAAAAGTTTAAGGGATAGAGATTTTCTTCATTTAGTTTATGAGGATTGGATGGCACGAATCAATGAAAGTTTGATTTAGATGAAGAGTTTCAATTGATGCTATGTTGAGAGAAGCCTCTTAGGAATATATTTTGCACTTAGGAGAAATGCAAATAATTGGAAATCAGAGGTGATCTTGTGGTAGTAAAACCATAAAATAGTCTCCAAATGTCTTACTTCCTCATATAGAATCCTTTTTCTTTGAATTTGGACAGAACATCACATCTGGGCTTAGATTATGCCATACAGTAATGGCAAGGCAAGGGTAAAAATAATCAGAGACTTTGAACTGAATAAAAGGAAAAGTGTTCTGGGTGAGGTTGATCTTATCAGATGAATCAGATCTCTTTTAAAGGAGACTATTGACATCAGAATTATAAGACTCTTTCCTGTTGGTCCTAAAAATCATGGTCCAAGGAAATAAATTCTGACAATAACCACATGAACTTGAATGACTCCAAGCCTCAGATGAGACCTCAGCTCTGGTGATCTTCTGATTATAGCCTATCACACCACACTAAAAGGACTCATCTAAGGACTCCCAAACTCCCAGGATACAGAACTGTGAGAAAATGAAAGGATATTGTTTGAAAGCCATTAGGTTTATGATAACTCATGTAAATGGTGGGTGCTTAACAACTAACCTCTACCATGTATTTGGATACTGAATGTGTGATTTTAATTTGACACTTATTGGCTATGGATTTTATAGTATTCATTTGTTTATTCCTAGTTCCCATGTTTGCCACCAGATACTGTCTCTTTTAGCTTCCTATGTATTTTTTGTATCTTAATTGTAGTAAATCATTTGCCTAAAGGTTATAGCATCCCCTAGCAGCTCTGCCCCAGTAGAAACAGCTACTTAAGTTATTTGAAGAGTATTGTCTACCCTTCTTATTTCTTCTTTTGGTTACCTGTATTAGGGAAGACTCAAAAGTCCCTGTGTCATCTAGCCACAATCTTTTGAGTGTTGCATATCTTAGAAATAAGACATCTTTCTACGTTCAGCGACTTTTCCTTCTGCTATTTTATAACGCGCTACTCCTGGAAGAATGACACCTCCTAGAATTGCTTTCCTATCATTTGAGTATCTACTATTTAGTATACCACAATATATAAAACTCTTCCAGAGTGTCCTTAGGTTTATGTCACATAAACACAGAAACACGGCTTGACATCAAGTCTATGGGAAAGACCAGATGCACTATTACGAGTGTGCTATGCCAAGGCTTCTTAAGGGCTTCAGGCTGTGGCCTGATAGTGATTTATTTCTCCACTCAGTGCATGATGTGCTAACTACTGGCATGATCTCTACAGCACCATAGACTATAGAGGGCGCCACTTTTTGGAAAGCCTTATAGCTTCCCCCAAACACACGTTACCGTATATTTAAAAAGTGAGACTTGCTATGGATAATTAGCTTATTCAAGTGATATAGTCAGGTCACTCTAACCCCAAATTCCATCTGTACAAGAGAACCTGTTCTTTCTCAGAAAGCTTAGTTCAGAAACTTGAAGTCTTGATTTCTAAGCATGACTACCATTTGTCTACTATGTGTATTTTGTAACACTGTAAATCTCAGTTTTCACATTATTAAAAACAGGAGAAAGTAAGGTGACTGTTCTCTGAATAACCTTCAATGTCGATGAAGTTCATTTTATTTTATTTTTTTGTTTGAAATATATGTTAAAGCTTCAAGTTTATGTGCATATGGTGGCGGAGTACTCACTTCGGCAGCACATATACTAAAATTGGAATGATACAGAGAAGATTAGCATGGCCCTTGTGCAAGGATGACATGTAAATTCATGAAGCGTTCCATATTTTTAAAATAATAAAATATATTTTAAAATGGAAGACAGTGGAAAGTGATGCTTTATGTTAGGTTAGCATATATTAGAAAAATGATAAAAATTATCTGCAGTTTGGGAACTCAGTAATAATTAGAGTTGTGGAAAGCAATAGCATGTCTATACTCTAAAGCAGAAATCTATAGAAACTATAGGACAAGTTCTAAAGTAGTTAGATTGGCCAGGGGGCCAATGACTTGGCTTGAGATTCTAGAGTTCTGGACTCTAGACATGTCTATGAATACTCTATTCACTCTGTGACTTTTAAAGACCATTTCTTTTTTTAAAAATTTATTTATTTATTTATTTATTTATTTATTTATTTATTATGTATACAGTGCTCTGCCTACATGTACACCTGCAGGCCAGAAGAGGGATTCAGATCACACTACAGATGGTTGTGAGCCACCATGTGGTTGCTGGGAATTGAACTCAGGACCTCTGGAAGAGCAGTCAGTGCTCTTAATCTCTGAGCCATCTCTCCAGCCACTAAAGGACGTTTCTTGCTAGGCTGTATTTCTACCACAGCTGATCTAGATAATATTTGAGAGAATTTTGAATATCAGCACTGTATGTTTTCTTTTTAAATAAATATTATACCTTAAATCACAGTCTTAATTTGGGCCACTAAAACAAAGTGTCATATAGTAAGTGGTTTATAAAGCGACAGGAGTATATTTCACACATTTCAGGGGCCTGGAAGCCTAAAATTAGGGTAAGAGAATGATCACGTTCTGTTATGGTTCCTTATTCAACTACCAGACATCTGACTTAAAATTGTTGGCTCTAGTTCCTTAACAATTGAACTTTATTAGGAATTTATTAAACAAACCTGTTTCCCTTACAACCCAGCTATCCTAAACAGGAGGGAAAGGAGATTAAGGTGAATAAGGATAAAACCTTCTGAGTATCAGTTCTGCTAGATGAGTCCCTTGGCGAATCCCTTGGCCTGCTTCTTGCAGATCCTCTACCTGAGAGAAGAAGCCACACCGCTCAGGTCCTGAAGCTTCAGCCTTCTCCTCATCCTCACTGCTCACTCCCAGAATCCTGCAAAATCCCCGCCAAGGGGCTGGAACCACAGATCTCTCCCTCTGGTCCCTCCATCCATCTATAGTCTTTTTGCAATACAATAGCCCAGCAGCATTCCCGGGGCCAAATGGCTCCTCTCAGTCTATCACAGAAGTTTATCTCAGTGGGGTATCAATGGGGACTCAATGGGATCAAGCCACCCAAGATTACTTTTACCTTGGGCCCAGTCTAAGACAAAGTCACATTCCTTCCACAGACAATAGTTTCCCTACATGGTAGAAAAGATCCATTTTACATCACCTACATGATCCCACATCAAACCGGGATCCCACCTCAACTTGGGATCCCATATATTGAGATCAGGGTTTCCACATATGAATGCAGAGAATGCATTCAGATTTTTGTTCGTTTGCATGGCAGTTTCTTCCAAATTGAAATGAAGGGGAATGAAAGCACAGAAGTAAACACAGCATCACATATCTAGGAAAGGGGAAACTTGAAAACACAGGCCCTTTGGGAAAGGTAAAGAAGCAATAAATAATTGCTGAGGGAGGAGACCATGACCAGTCAAGCTCCACATAGATCTCTCAGATCTCTTGAGCTCCCTGCAAGCTATGCATAGAACTCCAGAGCTGCAAAGTTCACAAGTCATTTTCTGTGTTCGATTCGACTTTTTTTGGTGATGCAGCTGCTTTTGAGTCATTGTTGCTCCTATAAGTAACGCAGCAGCCATACTCCTGTTAGTAACATTAATAAAACTCACTGACTCAACAACTTGGATGTTGGTGCAATCATTAGTTTTGTTTGTCAGGGTTACCTTCTTGGAGTTATTAAATATGTGGATGTATGGTATCTCATTAGGAAATGTCTACCACACAACATCACTGCGATAATTTTTGTAGCAATGTAAGCCAAAGGATTATTTAGAAAGTTTATTATAGGTCCAGAAAAAAGAAGCTGAAGACAGAAATATAGGTAGAGTCCCACATCTTATAGACAGGCTGGTTTTAAAAAAAATCTTTTCTGTCTTCCTACTATTCTTTCATATGTGATCTGTCCCAGTCTCTATTCCCCTGTCCATATGCCTTCTCTAGACAGCCCCACTTTGGAAGTAGCATTCCCAAACATGGCCTCCATTCACTTCTGTCTTATTTCACCTACTTATTTCTCATACTTCTCTGCTGTTGACTCTATTTATTGTACTATTACCTAGTCTTCTTGATTGAAGAAATGGGAAACAATTTTCTCTGAGATACCTAATGACCGCATACCACCAAGTCCAAAGGCCCCACCCTACCCCATCCCCAGCCTCTGAGTAATTTAGATCTGCTATACTACCAGTTTTTCCTGAGGAAATTTCTTCCCTTGCATCTTGATGTCTTTTATTATTTTAAATGTTAATTCAAGGAATGCTCACATTTTAAGTGACTGAGGTGGAAATGAGTGAGAGTTCAATTCCCTCAATTTTTGTGCTTTTTTTCTGGCCTCAGCTTGTTTTTCTCTGTTGAGTAGATATGCTGAAAGAAAGAGGTATCAAGCACAAAATTTCTCATAAAGAAAACAGTAAGTTCTTGCTGGCAGAAGATTACAATTAGACAAATAAAAAACGGCTGCCCTTTAAGAAAAAAGGTGAAAGGCGGTGGAATGAAAATTTGAAAGTATGATAGGAAATAGAAAATATAAAGACAGAAAGTCTCTCTTTAGTCAGGGAAGGAAAAGTCAAGACCATATGTTTACAAAGATTAGGTTACAAAAAATGCTTTAGTTCAACTCAGTAAGCTAAACATCTGGAAATCTCATGAAAATGTTAATAAAACATGAAATATGTATGAATATTCAATAAGAGGACTAGCAAAAGGACCACCACTCTTGGATGAGAATCAGTAACACATTCTGAAAAGTAGATATAATGGAGGATAGGAAAGTGATACTGTAGCCCTCCTGGCTACAGCAAACACACTCTAAAGAGAGGCAGGTTTGATTATAAAATTACCCAAACAACGGTCTCCAAGATATTGGAATTTCTCCCTAGGAACCACATGCTGGGAGAAGGAAAAGCCTGGTGACACCAAGGAGACTAACGTTTCTTCCAGAAAGATTTCACACAGTTATGGCACCTTTTCAGCCCACTTTGCGGAAAGACAATAATGTCTCAACAATGGGTGGAACAAAAACCAAAGCAAAAGACACCGGCTTTTTGTCTCACAAAAATAAACTAGTTTAGTTCCTCTATTACACTTTACCCTATAAAACATGTAGATCTATGCCAATTAGAAATACAAAATAAGCCAGGCATGGCGGCACACACCTGTAATTCCAGCACTCAGGAGGCAGAGGCAGGTGGATCACTGTGAGTTCAAGGCCAGCCTGGTCTACAAAGCGAGTCCAGGACAGCCAGGGCCACACAGAGAAAAGAAATACAAACTTAAAAACTAAAAATGGATAGCATCTAAATTCTATCATAAATATTAAAAACTGTTGTACAAAACTGGACCGGTAGAAAGATTTGTTCTCCTTTGTCATGTCTGATTTTATACTTTTCTGAGTGTCTCTTTAGTTTGGGTTAGACTGGAATACCACAGGAATCCAGGAAATTAGGAAAGGACTATTGTAGGGGTGACCTGAGAACAGGGAGAAAGTATATATAACATGTGCAAAAAAAAAAAGGCAGAGAGAAGGGAATAGAAAAGTTTAAGCAGGGATGAGTGGTAAAGGCTGGAGGGGAAGATTAATCACAATGAAAGACAAAAGGAAAAGCCATGTGCGAAAAATAACCTTGTAGTCCATTTGACAATACAAAGGAGAGTGAGAGGAGATACATTGTGAGGCCAGATAATGCTACTCCTAGAAGCAATGAGGTAAGATAATTCCCAGTGCCAGGTGTGGGATAACCACATAGGAGCTGTTGGTCAGAGAGGTCCCAGAAGCTCCCAAAACAAGTTCTTTCCAATCCTCCTGGATGTCCATCAGAAGCAGAGGATAAGAGTCTATTGCTGAAGACACTACACACTTCTGTTGCAATATACAGAGAAAGCAAGATAGACTGAAAACTTCCCCCATGCTACTGAACTTTAAAAGTGCCTGATAATGTAATGTAGACAACTTTGGGGAAAAAGGCATCCACAGTCAATGAGCTCTTTGAGCTAAAAAATCATTCTGGCAGGCAAGATGTACCTACCTCTATAATAGTGACATGAATGTTATGAGGGCAAACAACTGGTTATGATTGGATACAGAGCTGGACTGTGGAAGGGAATCTATGTCCGGTACTCTAGAGCCATTCAAGAACTTATACCCAAGAGATCATAATCCCAAGGGGGAACTTACTACTGTTGTTTCATTAAGTGGACATATTATCTGATTTCTGATATTATACATACAGTCAAAAGATATTCCCTACTTTAATCAGCAAATTTCAGAATATTAAAGATAAATATGATATAAAAATTAGAGTGTCATCAGAGTTCCTGTGGTGGTTTGAATAGATATGGCCTGCATAGACTTTCTAAGAGTTGTTGTAGTCATGGCGTCTCTTCACTGTAATATAACCCTAAGACATTTTCCAGAAACAACATGGGAACTGGTATATAATGACAGCACATATGACATTCTAAGAAAACTGGATTTTCATCTCACTGACTTTAATATTCAAGCTTCATGTTTGAATAAGGACTGTTTCCAGACCTGCAATGACTCAGAAATGTTACTTCTCTGTGGTGCCCGCGCCACCGCGTTACCGAGTCGAGGGCGAGGAGCTGCGGATTTAACTCACGCACACACACGCACACACACACACACACACACAATAACACAGTGTGTCCTTCGTGCTAAGAGAGCAGCAGCCGCAGCAGCAGCCACGGCAAGCGTTTATTATTTCTTCTCCAGAGTTCCAAAGAGCCTTCTTATAGGCAGCCAAACAGGAATCCTCCTCCCAGGTGAAATCCCTCAAGAGGTAATCGCACACAGGAGGAAAAGTCTCGAGGAAGGGAGGGGCGCGTTCTCAGAGCAGTAAACATGACTAGCTAACCAAAATAAACACAGACGTGGAAACTGCTAGAAACAGGACATGAAACAGCAAGACAGGCAGGCAGCCCAGTCAGGTCTGGTTCCTACACTTCTCAAAATCCCTTTCTTAAGATATCTTTCTAAACAAAAGAATAGATTATAATAGAGGAAAACATGGGTTTCTCTTAATATGGTTTGGATCTAGAATGTCCATGGAAGGCTCATGTGATAAGACTTGGTCCTAGCCTATGGTGCTATCAGACTGTAATAGAACTTTTGAGGTGCTATAGTGGAAGAAAGTTGGGTCATTGAGGATGTGCTCTTGAAGGGGACACTGGGGCCATGATCCCTTCCCCTCTTTCTAATTCCTGGCTGTCATCATGTGAGCAGCTTCCTCTTCCAAGTATTCCCATAATGTTGTGTGCCACCACCAACCCCAAACAAGGAATCATGCACCCAGATCTCAGGACGCATGAAGTAGAAGGAGCTTTCCTTTGTAAGTGGTTTAAATATTATCACAGTTTTAGGAGTGGACAAGGAAATTCCTCGCATCACAAGACTGAGATCTCACCACTTCGAAGCGGGAGTTAAAGTTGGTAGAGGGAAGGTTGTCTACAGAGAAAGGCTAAGCCCTCCAGGGATGAAATGATGTAATACAAAAACAGGAAGGACCGCTAGAAGAAACCATTTAGCCCTTATATTTAGTCACTCATATCCCAGTGCTTCATTTAAGTCTCACTCTGAAAAATAAATTGAGGGCAAATGACTTGGTACTGAGCAGGAAAAGGATAAAGGGGTCACTACACCAAACAGCACATGTATTAATTTTATATAAAAACAAACATAGTTTATTAAGACCAGATCTCACAAAATCATGAGAAATAAAAGCAGGATATAAACCTTCTTATAGACAGTGAAAAATGTCATATTGCACAATATCATTTTTATTTATTTATCTATTTAGATATATGGTTTTGTATCTCAGGCGGGAACTCACCATGTAGCCTCGGCTGGCCTTAGATTCACAGCAATCTTCCTGCCTAAGCGTTCTAAAGTGGTGAGATTGTAGGCATACGCCATGGTTCCTAGCATAACTTCTGATTTCAATAATATGGTTTCAAAGTGCTAAGGGTTTTTTAAAATTGCAGTGCTCCACACTGGCAGTATTCTGTTGCTTTGTTTTTCTTCTTTAGGAGCTCTTATAGAGTAAAACTTGCTTAGCCATACAAAGGGCCCAGACTGCTCCCAGTATGCTACCAATAATCAGTAGATACTATTTCCGTAAGCACTTTTTGAGGAATCTGTTAGAGAATTCCTGGATCAGCATATAAACAAAGTCTTTTATAAATGTAAAGCTTTTTCCTGAAAACTATAAAATTAAAAGTTAAAAATGAATTGCTAGAAAAAGCATTGAAAACTTAAGCATGACTACAGGAAAAGCACAAACTTTATACACCTTGACAGTAGGAGGAACAAGCTGATATTGGTGGAGGGAGATGGAAGGTTGGTGACTATCTTAGGCAATAAGTGAAGAAACCAAAAGATTAGCATTTGTTAATGGATAACTAAGCGAAATCATTTGGTCATGCTGTTTGAACCTGCATGGCATATTATAGAGGCCTGCCTTGTCACTGCTCTCCAGAGGATTTTCTGTCCTAGTCTTGTTGCAAATGCTTAGAAGTGTATAGTTGGCCTCTAAATCCCAGTACTTCGGTCGTAAGCAATGTAAGGAGGAAGCACACCTGACTGCGCTTTATATGTGTGCCAGCTGCATCCAGAGCCCCAAGAAGTTTTGTCCCAGTTCCTACTTGCTTCCTAGCCTAATTCTCTAGCCCATCACATCTCCAAGCCCACTGAAGCTTAGCCAAACACATTCTTGTTGTTATTTAAGCTACCTAGAAAGTGTGTGTGTGTGTGTGTGTGTGTGTGTGTGTGTGTGTGTGTGTGTGTGTGTTTTGCTTGTGGTAAGTGGGTGTGAAACCTTCATAGAATTCATATACAGTAGATTTCAGAGATACTGGCTCTTTTCAACTTAAGAGAAGATTGAGACTAAGAGAAAACAAAACAAACTTTTTTCAAGTTATGTCCTAAATCATCTCGATATATGCCAGTTTAATAGATGGACCAAAGAAAGTAGAATAAAAAGATATGGTGACAAGAAAATGTTTGGGGGCCACAGGCCTAGAGGGTGCCTATGGCTAGGCCACTTCCATCATGACAGAAATGTTGAGGATTTTCCCTTTTCTGAATCATTTCCTTTCAGCCTACAAAGAGGCCGGAACTCCCCACAGACTGAGGCTTTGGAGTGCTGCCAATCTCTGACCCAAGCCATTCAGTCAACCTGCCGGAACACACTGATGACAAGAGGATGCTAATTACCAGAGATTTGTTTTCATATGGAACATGAAACTCTCTCATTATCAGAGGATTTGCATCAGTTAAATTATACAGATTCTCAATGATGACAGAATGTGCTCATTTTGATCTGGTTGTACTAATACTGCATGGATGCCTAACCTCCTAATTGGCAGGAAAATGAAGACCAAAAGGAGTAGTAAATACCCAAAGGAAGGTCAACAGAAATTTTGGAATATTTTCTTTACATGAAAAGGATCAAGTGAAAAGAGAATGCAGGTAAAAACAGGAGTACAAGCTCAGAGAAGAATTCTGTCAGCCCTTCTTTAGTGATTGTCTGCCGTATATCAAATTTAATAAAGGTGAGCCCATTAGATTCTCACAATCCGTTCAATAGTGGGCAAGGATAATTAAGCCCAATATCAAGGTCAGGAAATTGAGGCTCAGAAACGGAAGTGACTTCCTAAGGTCAACAACAGTTCAGTGGTATGTCCAAAGCCCCAAACAGTGCCACTTCTGATAGCCTATTTCTGAGCATAGTAGATGATTAATAATACTACAGGGAAACAGGAAGAGACTTCTGGAAGAGCAGCCTCTGTGTGGTCTTTACAGTCCCAGCTGATTTTCATCTTAGTCCCTGACTTGCTGAGCAAAGGAACAGCTGAGTGAGGCTGTGCTTTTCATACTCATTTTAATCTAAAATGTTTGACATGTATTAGATGCTACGGAGGATAAAAGGCCATGGAAAGCCCTTTGAAAAAAATGTGGCTGTATTATCTACTTAGTCAGAACCTCTCTGAACATCAGAATTGCATTTCAGGGAGAAAGCAAGTGCAGACTCTCTAAATCGTTCCCAGGTCTTTAATATTCAGAGGAGATTGTTTGTTCTTGGGTTGGGCTAGGGAAGACGGATGGCCGGCTCTGCACCCTCTGGCTGCCTTCCTTCCTGGCTGATGAGATTGCATGTCTGAATATAGTGTCTGTTTGTCTTAGTATTTTTCTCAAAGCATCAGGCTTCATATAATTGAAAATACAGCAATCTTTTCCCAGTCGCAGAGTGAAGTTCCTAAGAGAGGGAGTAAATTCAGACTCCAAAATAGAACCACAGGCCATTAATGCAAATGAGGAAGTTCAAGGAATCTGGTCATGGGGGAACGGCTCTGGGTCTCTCTTCCTACCCTGGTAACTTTTTTAAAGTTTGATTTTTATTTTATATATATAGGTGCTCTGCTTGTATGTGTGTCTATGTGTTACATGCCTACAGTGTGCTCCAGTCACTCAAATCCCCTGGAATTGCAATTACACATGCTTGGAAGCCACCATGTTGGTGCTGGGAATCCAAGCCAGGTTCTCTGCAAAAGCAACAACTGCCTTTACCTACTGAGCTATCTCTCTAGTTCCGTCCCATCACCATAATTTTGAAGGGCGGTATTGCAGGCCAGTAACTGGGAGCCTTTTTGGGGCTGGAGGCACAGAGAACATGGATTCTGCTCTGTGGCCAGCTTCCTGTAAGTCCGATGACTAGTTGCCAACAAGTGTTTTTCCCATTGGTAAAATAATCCATTGTCATGTGGCTATCCAAACTAGGTCATGAGCTCCTCATCTGATCTTCATATTTTCCCTTCCTGGCACAGTATATACTTTTAATAATTGTATAAAAAATAATCTTCTGTCAGAAAATATGAGACTAACCCAGCCTTATTGTTAACCTGATTTGCTTCCCTTCTCTGTGCTCCAGGATTCTGCTGTGATGCCTAGTATCCTGTGATGTCCTTTTAGCTTAGCAATATAATCAGCTAAACCTAAAGGAGGACTTCCATACATTGAAAAAAAAAAACAACGGTGAGGAAAGCATTTTCCATATTCAAAATTTCATCACTGGAGAAAATGGAGTTTTCTGGAGTCTCTCTTTACTATGCAGAAAAGCCTTTTAGATTGGAAGGATACATACAGAGAGGGAAAGAACTGAGTATAATGACAATGTGATGGCTCTATTTGCAATCAGCAGCCTGATGTATATGCCTGTATTTCCACACGTTTCCTTTAAACAGTAGTAAGACTTTGAGCAGATGCTGATACAACCTAAAGCAAGAGCCAAAGGTAACAATTCTAAATTAACTGTAACATTTTGTTCTTTGCAGACTGACACCTTAAACAGGTATCTTGCCTCAGTCTGAAGAAGGGGAAATACAAAAGCCCATTTTGTGATTGTAGTCAAATTACAGAATCTCTTTGTACATCACTGTGTTTCTGTTCAATATGGACAGTATTTTACATTTTCAGTGCTTTAAAAATCATTTAGTACAGTATGCGGCAGCATTGCTACTCCCAAAATATATGTCTACCACTGCACCACAGCGAACACCCTGCATTTCATCTGCTCTAACATTATTTATTTAATCTGTGTAGCCTTGGAGAGTAGATGCTATTATTGTTCTCATTTTGCAAATAAAGAAACCAAAGTTCACATAAATTAATAAACTGCCTTCAAGTCATACACATTAGTGACTGCCCAAATGTGGCTATGAACTCAGGATGGTACTGGATGCCAGAGCCCTGGTCAAACTTATTCCATGATTCTGCATCTGTTCTCCATTCTCCAGCTCTTCACTCAGTCATGGCACTCACTGAGGCAGCATTTTCCCATCCATAGCTTTATTCACTTGCAACACTGACAGCAGAGAGACTGCTACGTTCATTAATGACTCTCAGGAATTCTAGATACACATAGAATAAATAAATAGATCCAGAAAAACCAGAAGGTATGACTGGAAGTGTTTACCTTAAAAGATCCTGCCATTTTCCTAGTGCTCTATAGCCGTGTACCGTTTTTGATTTCTAGTTTATACTTTTACTTCAAAAAGAGAGCTCGATGAATCCTTGCTCATTTCTTGCCTTCCTGTTATGGGTGCTCTGCCTGTATAACAAGCCCCTTCTACATTTGCAAGATCCTTTTTATTAGAGAAAAGTGTTTCTGAAGCAAATCAAAGCCATTCTCCTTTTATCCGCACTATCTCCCTCTAGCTTCCCTTTTATAATTGCTATCTGCCTCTTGGAACTCATTTAAACAATTAGTCTTCATGCTCCTTGTTAGCCATTTGCTTTGCTATGCTAGCTTGATCCCAGCTCACTCCAAAAATCACCCCATATTGATTTTAAAATGTGAGGCCTGAATTTGTCACATTTATCAACTCTGTCAGGGACCAAACTGTTTTCTTCCTGCCAGGGCAGATTAATAACCAGCACACTTTCTAACAGGTGTAACATGCCCCCCCTCCTTATTGACAACACGTTGTCTTCCGGCCTTTGTTTTGATCTTTTTAAAGTGCTCAATAAGTTAGTTACCAGTAATTAAATCTCCACATCAAACTGTTGGATCGTGGGCTTAATGCAGACTTCAACATTAATTCCGAGCAGAAACTGAGATGATCAGCCCTAAACTGTAAACATGACTTCATGACTAGTTTCTTCTCTGCCAGATGAAGGCCATGGAAAGGAATACACACTGTTATTATTTTTTAGTCCTTCAGGAGAGGCATGTTGATGTTTTGAATTTTATTAAGATGCACCTCTCCCTTATATTCCACTGGAGACTGGTATATCCTAAATTGGGAAACAAGCTTAGGCTCAGCAGTTGATTTCTTCCATTTATTCTCTCCAGGGCATGAAAGAGCCTGCAATTCCCTGAAGACACTGGGGTCAACATGCTTTGCATTATTTAAAAAGGGTGATTACTGATAGTCTGTCTGCTGGAAGGTCATCTGTAAAGCCAGCTAATACATCACCAAAGCTTCCCTGGAACACACACTTGCATTTTTCCCCAGAAGAATAAAAGCAATCTGTTTGACACCTTATTTATTCATTTATTTCTAAGCCAAAAGAACTACCTTCCCCAATCTAGCCTAAGGTGAACTCCTGTCTGCCTTTGGGGCTTTGAATATTGTGAGATGTCTTCAACATTTGGTTGGTGGGGAAAAGAGCAAAGAACTCTATGAGCCAAACCCCAGGGAGCTATCAATTCTTTCTAGGCGTACTGCATACAATATGTCACCTCCATCCATTGTAGTGAAATGAAGAGGTGGATGCTGAAGTTCTGCTGAGGATACAGACTGTGGATGCAGAGCTAAGTCTGAATAAAGTGACTCTCTCATTAGCAGCAATTGGAACATGTGGTCTGCACTCACAGCTCTGATATAGGCAGCTGCGTGAGAAGGCATGTGCTGGGTAGGCAGCTATAATAAAAACAGCCTGACTCCACTCAGTTACCAGAGCAGTCTTGATGTCTTGAAAAGTCACACTGCTACCTCAGACCCTCTGGCTCTACCATCACCAAATCCTCAGCAGATTCTGACCCCTTGCCTGTACACAAACCTGAGCACTTTGACCTAATGCCCTGTACAGGGCCTTGCCTGCAGTGTCTGGGAAGCCCTAGGGAGAGGTCTCCTATTACGTGGATGCTGACTTAGTTCTGAAATGAAAGCAGAAAACATTTTCCTACACTCTGAACATGCTAGCTCACATACAGTTAGCCTATTTGGAATATCTGAAGCATGGCTCCCTAATGTTTTGCACTCCAGAACCATTGCGAGGGTGTGGGGTCAGCTGGAAGCACAGATTGCAGTAGCCCATTTGCCTGGACTCTGATTTAAAAGCTCTGTGGCAGAGTTCAGACACCCGAGTTCTTAATGAGCTGCTGACCATGTACTCCAATGATCTGAAAGTACTGAACTCACAAGGTTTAATTGGATTAGTTTCTGACATTCACTGCAACTTAACAGCTCTTTCACCAACTCAGAAACTGAGGGCAATGAAACAGTTTATATAACATCACACAAAGATGCAATGCCAGACTTCGGACTGGATCTGAGGCCTGTTGCCCTCCTTCTGGACCCCGTTCACTCTTGTTGGAAAAAGATTGGGTAAGATAAAACAATAACCATGTGTTTTGCTAAATGGGCCTAGACTGGTGTAGCTCTGCAATAGCCCTTAATATATTAGTGTTGATGTTTCCCAAATACAGGATTATCTAATGCAGTGAAGTCCCTTGAATATTAATGCCAGCAACACCTTAAGGATTTTGACTGATTAAAAAGTCTTCATGTATCTCCAAATGTCCTCTCTCTCTCTCTCTCTCTCTCTCTCTCTCTCTCTCTCTCTCTCTCTCTCTGTGTGTGTGTGTGTGTGTGTGTGTGTGTGTGTGTATGTGTGTGTGTGTGTGTGTAGAGGTGAGGGGATGGGGGAGAGTAGATGTGTTATCTCCAGTTAAGAATCATCCATAAGGAAAGGATCTATTCTTGACTGTTATACCAAGGAATTCTAACTTTGAGATTTAATTTTGCCGTCAATACTTTGGGCCCTGAAACATATCCTAGGCCCAAGACTTAATGTATCTCCACCAGATTTCTTAAGATCCTTCTTTGGATTTCTCTAGCAAAGAGTCTTTCTTTCCTGGGACTAGTGGAGAAGCAGTCCACAGAACCCTCATGTCCTTATACACAATGGCTGTTGTCACCACAAGCCCTGAATAACACCATCAACAAATAGGTACACTCTGAAAGGGAGACCAGAAAGGGGATGATGATTCTGGAGCATATGCCCCACATCTGGAATCCCTCATCAATCACTTTATATTTCCCCATCCTATTTAAATATCTTTGCATTTGGCTATGTTAGTTTGTGGCTCTTGGTCGACAGGACAGAGATGCTCAGAGTGTAGAGACTGTGCATTCTCACCATAATCCTAGCAGAGACAATTAGCTTCTACAATACCTAGGCAAACTGTCACCATAATCCTAGCAGAGGCAATTAGCATCTACAATACCTAGGCAAACTGCAGAGGTGTTGCCTATGTCAGCCTCTTTTTTATAAAACTGGAAAGGCCATGCTTGTTGTTTGAGAAGCAGCCCCAGTACTGCAATGCACCATGGTGCGTTTCTCTTTATTTCCAGCAAATGGGACAGATAATTTGAGGTGATAATATGGACTTCCACAGACCTCACTTAAATCCCTACATAGTAAGCTTTGATTGCCTTTATCTTGGTCTACAGCTACCTTCCACGTTCATCAAAGTACACTAAGCCATTACTCTTGGCCTAAGGACATAGGTTAACACAACATAGAGCTATCTGCATCTCAGAAATGCAGCACTGTTCTTTAGGCCAGTTCCTTTGGCGGAGAAAAGCACTGGGCTAATTTCTAATGATTAATGAACATAATCATCTATCATTATCCTTTCATCTACCAGTTACTGCCTCTTCAAAGAGCTCTGCCCCAGAGCTGTTGACCAGTCATTGTTTATTTTTAGTCCATTTCATAGTAGTTCCCAGTAGTTATGTTTGAGCAATTCTTCCCTCTCTGTACTTTTCTAGAACTGCGGGGATGATAGAAATAGAACTAATATTACTCCAACCTGTCACTTTACAGCTTAGAAGACCATCTTGTGTGGAGTCATCTGGCTACTGAACAATAAAACGGAAGGTAGAACAAGTGTCTGTGAATCCCACTCCAGTCCTCCTTCTGTACTGATTCCATCACCATAAAGTCTCAAACTTACATCCCTAAAAGAACCAGCAAGAAGAGATTCCAGACAGAAGTACTTGTCACTTTACATCTTGCTGCCTGATAAAAACGTTTGGAGATGTGGCCTCATTCTGCCTGAACTTAATTGCCATAGTGGTGTTCAAAAGGATTCCTTAAGAGAATGACAATCTTAAATTTCAAATAGACATAGATGAGGCAGACCTTTTACATATGGATTGAGTTTAGTTGAAATGTTTCCTTACCATTTTCTTTTGCTTTTATCATTTCAGAACCCTAAGGGTATTAGTCAAGCACTGGACTTCCTAATTATGGAAAAACTAGTCCATATTTAGTGTATACTCATCTGATTTAACACTCAGGGTGTCAGATTATAGACCACTGCCTCAAAAATAATCAAGTTCTTTCCCCTTGGGATATGCATGTCAAACAACCTATTTGAGGTGCAAAAATAAAGTAGAAAATAGAAGGGTCAATGCCATAAACACTTCCACTGGCTATTTCTAGAGGTGCACACTAAGTTGTATCTTCCCAGCTTCAGACCCTACTCAATGTTTTCCGCACTTAGTTAATATTCCTCAGTTGTCCCTAGGCCCTCTGCTCGTATATAACAGTTGTGCAGATAGATCTTCATGTAGGACTCCTAAAGCAGGAGTATGGGCTGTCTCTGACTTCATTGCCTGCCTTTGGATCCCTTTCCATTAACTGGCCTGCCTTGTCTAGCCTCAATAGAATAAGATGCACCTAGTCCTACAACTTGATATTTCCAAGGCTGGCTGATATCCATGGGAGGCCTCCTCTTTTCTGAGAAGAAGGGGTGAGTTGGTAAGTGGGGCAATTATGAAGTGAGATAGAAAGACTAGGAGAAGAGGAGTGAGAGAAAGATACAATTAGATATAAAGTGAATAAATAACAATAAAATACTATGAACAAAAAATCCTGGGTTGCTCCACTCTATGAATGATATTGCCATTTACTTACTTTTCCAATCAAAAGTCTGAGTGCCATCCCTTTTTTCCCCTTGTATCTTCTCTCAAGTAATGGTACAGGACCCTCGTCAATGTCTCATCAATGTCTTGTTCTCTTTCTTACCCTGAGTCACTGTTAGCCTTTGTCTAGACTACAACAAAAACTTTTCGTGCCATGTCACATTCTAAACTGGATGAAGAGACTAGAATAATGTCTTCAACCATGATTTAACTCTGGTCCTTTAAGTCAGGTTCACATTATATAGCCCAACATGGCCTCAAACTTGCTGTTTAGAACAAGCTGGCCTCAAAATGTATGACCTTCCTGCCTCAGACTCCATAGTGATGGGATTGTGCACCACGGATGATTCAAACATATTTTCGGATGAGCCATTTATGTAAATAGCATGTTTACTGAGCTATGAATCTTGGAGAGTGAAGGCCATATCTAAATTACCTCTGTATCTCCAGAATCTAAAAATAGCACCTAGTGCAAATCAGATACTTTAGTAAAGAAATTTTCACCATTTACAACTGTAGAGTAGCCCTGTATAGCTTTTCACATCTATTATGAATCAGAACATCATCTCTGATCCTCATTTTCTCATTCAGCAGCAATTTATCCCAGCTTCCCAAACTTTTGATCACTTTTGTACTATTGTACACATCTATTTTATATTCTGTGTTTTATGGAGCATTGGCTTATTTCTCTTTCTCTGGAGCCTGCTTAAGACTCTTCCTTTTCTTTCCAGTTAAATTGGCTGTAGCAACTCTATCTTTCTGGACTCAGTCCATAGGAAGAGGCAGTTTGGACTCAAAGCCTCTGATGGGGCTACAAGGTTAGATGGTCCTGGTTTAAAGATCACCTCCCACAGTCTACAGTCAAAAGTATGTTCTACATACGTTCTTAAATATATGCTCATAACGAAGGCAAATTTTGTTTCTAGGCAGCCAATAGTTTCTGGACATGGGGAGCTATTTTGTTTTTGTTTTTGTTTTTGTTTTGTTTTGTTTGTTTGTTTGTTTTTAAGACAGTGTTTTTCTGTGTAGCCTTGGCTGACCTGGACTCACTTTATCGACCAGGCTGGCCTTGAACTCACAGAGATCCACCTGCCTCTGCCTCCCTAAGTGCTAGGATTACAGGCATGTGCCACTACCATGCCCAGCCAGTATTTTCTCAGTATACAAGTGAGATATAGACAATCCAAGAAATTGATCTGAAATAACAATTGGGAAAAAATAGTCCTGAAGCTATTCTGCATCTCCTACATCAGGAAATGTAGGAGAGAAATTGTGTGTGTGCTGCTGAATACAAGAAGTCAGTGGCTAGAAATTCTCTTTATCTACATATTCTTCCCAATTTCTATCTCATTTGTACATCCCAATAAAAGTTTCCTTGAGCAGAGAAATGTTGAATTCCACAGTAGGTGCTACTGGTTCATGTGCCAGGTCAGTAAATGCCCATTTTATATAAAATATGTGAGGGGACAGCAGGTTACCAAGAAGAGACTTGATACCCTATGAGCGTATACAGGGGGAGGTAATCCCCCTCAGGAACAGTCATAGGGGAGAGGAGTAAGGGAAAAATGAGAGGGAGAGAAGAATGGGAGGATACAAGGGATGGGATAACCATTGAGATGTAACAAGAATAAATTAATTAAAAAATTCATTCAAATAAAAAATAAAAAAATAAAAAAATAAAAAAATAAAAAAATAAAAATAAAAAATAAAATAGACTGAACAAGTTTAAAAAATGCATGAGGGAGAATGCTTAGAGAACATCACATTAAATATTACTTTATTTTCTAGAGAAAAGTTCAAGAGTGAATGATTACCTTAACTAACATTAGCCACCAACTGATTGGCAGATCCTAGATGCAAACCAGGCCTTGTGCATTACTACACTGCACCTATACAAAATAGACCTCATACTCCAGGCTCAATCTCAAATAAGATTTCCCTATGAGGTGTTAGGAAGTTTGGCCTCTTAGTTTACACCTTGAACCTATATGTTTTCATGTGTTTTTTTATCACTGACATTTAGATTTTTCAAAGAATTGTTCTCTTTCTGCCACATATAAATTCTTTGAATATCTACTTATATTTACAGTAAAATAAAGTCTTTAAATTTCACAGCAGTTGTAACACATAGCAATGAAGCCTGTCTCACACAAGATAAAATAGATAACTGTAGATAAAAAATCATTTACCTTATTGTCCAAGAATTCTGGCTGCTTGCTACTGACTTAATAGGTCTAGGAGAAAATAAACAAGAGAATTCAATAATGAGTACCTGTGATTTCCAATAAACTTGCCAGGAAGCAACTAAGAGGGAAAGGAATAAATTTCGATGGAAATGACAAAACAACCAGGCTGTCTAAGGGGATGCTCAGAACTGCCCCAGCTTTGTCTGAAGTTCTTTGCCCTCTCTTGTCCTGATTCCTCAACATTGTAAGGATTCTGTGTTCTGTGTCAGTTGTAAGGGCTCTAGCTAAGTGGAGAACATATATCTCTCTCTCCCTCTTCCTCTGCCTCTCTCTGTCTCTCTGTCTCTGTCTCTTTCTGTCTCTGTCTCTGTCTCTCTTTCTGTCTCTCTCTCTCTCCCTCCCTCCCTCCCCCCCTCTCTCCTTCCTGCCTTCCTTGGAAAAAGAGTTTTGTAACAATGATAATGATTCCTCTTCCATAAAGCTGAATTTAGCTTTAATTCAATCTTTTACAAACACCTTCATGTTTCCTATCATGAAGATAATCTTTTCACTGTACTTTCATGACAGTCACATAAAGTAGGTATGGAAGGAGTTCTCCTATCAGAGAGCTGAAATGACTCTGAGTAGATGTCGTGTCTGTCAAGGACAGAGACAGGGATAAGAAGCAAGGACACTAGACACAGTCTAGTCCTGTTCTTTCAACACCATTTTATCATTGAAGGAGACACTCTGGGGCAAACTCTTCTTTGTTCTTCACGATGAAATTTATGAGCAGATATATTCTAAGAGAAGCAATGAAAGGGTTGCAGGTTGGCATTAATTTAATCCAGTGTTGGCAATATGGAGTTCTAAGAAAGAATCACGAGACAGATTTATTTATTTCTCTCTTCTGTTTGGTGATGCAGTGAGAAAGTATGTAGACTCTAAGATGACATTTCCCAGGAAAAGTCTGGATGTCAAAGATTTGAAATTAGGAACATGGCTTTGAAGGCCAGACAGCCAAAGATCAGCACTTTTATGATGTATACCAAACTCTTCAAAGAGCAGTACATCAGCCAAACTAGTGAAACTATAATCAAGATGTATTATATGAAAAAAATCCCTTTTCAATAACAGAAAGAAAAACAAATTTTTATTGCCACAAACATGGGTATCTATGTGTGGCTGATATATAGTCACTTTTGCACAACAATGGTATGCATGAATAGTTGTAACAGAAACTACAATATTTATTTCCTGAACCTATATGGAAAAATATTGGCCTTATTATTAGAGAAATCAAATACAACCCTACAAATCAGGAAAGGCTCATCTGTTCATTACGGGAGTTATGTTCAAAATACAAATTGCTGGAACCTAAAAGAAGACTGCACTTTGCTCAAAGTCCCCAAGTAAGTCTGAAAGGGTGTTGATAGGACCTGGAGTTGGAATAAGCATTTTTCTTGTCTGGTTACTATTTATGAAATTGTTCTTTAGCCATAATTATTTTCACAATGAAAAACGTATTGTCCTGATTTGTACCTATCTACAATTCCTGGCAGGCTTCTGTCTTCATCGCCCATAACGTAATATCAGCCTCAAACTAGACATTGACAATGGATCAGACCTGACAACATTCATTCCTCTCATCATACTGGGTGCTGACATCCTGCATCCTTCATGTTCTAGCACCAAGTGCTTCAGTTGCTGTGCCTCATGAGAACAGGACATATCCCAGGGCAGCTTCAGAGAAAGCTTCCAATCACAACTGGTCCAGCATTCAGACTGTTACACACAGGCCTCCTATTAAGCCTGGGATTTCTCAAGATTTAGAAACTGGACCACAGATGCTAATCTTAGCTTGTTTAGCCATTTTTCCCCAATACTATTTTGGCCCCTACAAAGGTATTATTCATCCCAAATCAAGCAGAAGAAACTTTAACAGAACAATGCCCTACTTCCTTTAAGGGGGATTGGGTAGGTTTTTGGTTGCTTTCTTGGCCTATAGATGTTTATTTGCATTGTGAGGTGGTTTTTAAGTTATTATTGGTTTTATTCAGAGAAAAAACAAGGTTAGACTCAAGTATGTCTCTCTTTTCCTTTATCATTCATTCTTAGGTTTGGAGATAAGTGTTGAAAAGAAAGAAGGGGAATATAGAAATATATATGGATGATAGGACAAAAAGTAGATTAGTAAATCTCCTCGACTAAATGCCTTAATTGTTACTCACAACGTTATTTTTAATTCATTGGTGTATAATTTTGTATATTGATAAGTTTAATTGATACGTTGGTATAGAATTCAAATTGAAGATTATTCTTCACATACACACACACATATCCCTACTCTTATATGAAGTATTGTACCTATACAACTCAACTATAATACAAGGTTTTATTCCAATACTTTTAAAGTGCTATTGCAGGATGTTATATAATTAAGTAATACAAGTTAATTGTTAGTTGATCAACTCATGTTCATATCAATTACTAGTCATTTTTTATCACAAAAATATATAACCTAGGTTTAACCAGATAGATATGATTCTATAGATATATAAGGTAAAATAGTTAGAAAAGGTCTTCAAAAACCTCAGAGACCTACAGAATGTGGCATTTAAAGATGTTTTTATTATTTTAAAGATTCTTTGACAATAAGATAGGTTAGCTCCTGACAACACCCAGCCTACCTCAAAGAGGATGACGAGCCTCAAAGAACCTTCTTATGGAGATGGCTTCAAATGTGGCAAACTAGCCACTGGGCAAAATGTCCTCCTTTTGACTACAGAATTCGTTCTAAAAATGAGCAAGCTTAAATGCAGGCAGAGTCAACAGACAAACTCTGTCAAGACAGTGTAAGCAATTCCTCAATAGTTCCTGCCTCACAAACATTTCTGTCTGATATATTGGTCCAGAAGGCTGAAGATGATGTTCCAATGTTACAGAGAGTTTTGGGTGACTATTCAGGCAGCAAACTGTCTCTGTCATTTTCTCATTTGGAAGCTGCTAACCAGCACTTCCTATCTAGTTATGTAATTTTATTCCTTCTCTAGTCTCTGGTGAGGTTGAAGACAAGATAGTTTAGTTTTACTATTAAGCTTAGTTGTTTAGATGTTATGATATTTTTAGGTCTAGATAGATGTTTTAAGTTGATAAAGATGAGATGTGATGACATGGATTTACATTCAGAATTTTAGATTCATCAAAATAGGAAAGATTTTTTTTCAAGGTTGCCAAATACAAATAGCCAAAAACACTAAGAATGAATCATTTATATAATTCCTGATTGTTTCACGGCTATTCTTGCTGTAGGTAGTTTATTATATATGTGTGTATGATAATATAAAGGTATATGCAAAAATAGTAATATAAGCCTTAGTGCCAAAGTGTTAAAAGATAATGAATTCAGTATTCTGTAGCAGAGACTTCAGAGATTAGGAGTGTGTCTTTCCTTTAAATCTCCCATTTCCTTCTTCCTCTTTCAATGAAAACCATCAACAGATGATGTGGGATCTGGCTTTGTGCGATTTTTCTTAAGAGTGTTTATATACAAAGAGATGGAATAGTTTGGGGCCAGGAGTGTCTAAATAATTATTACCTCAATTATTCAAGTAGTGGGTCTATATATAATAGTTAAAAATAATAATTAAGAGTCTATCACCAGCTTCTAGAATTCACTAGTGTCTGTAGAACTGTTTGATCACTTCTATATTAATAATGTGTGCCTATATAGAAGCAGAATTAAAGGCAGATAAATATATGTATATGTAACTTATATTGTGAGGTGAATCATTTATTTAAGGCATTGTTTCACATGGTTATTGATGCTGAGGTGTCTCATAATCTGTCCTTTGCAAAGTTGAGGTCCAAGAACAAATGCTAATACAATTCATTCTGAATCCCGTGGTTCAGGAATTTGGGGAAAATGTGTAGAAAAATCATGGTGTAAGTCCTGTTGTAGGTTTGAAAGAGAGAAAACCAGAAGTTCTGATGACTAAATTAACTAGAATATCTCAACTTAAGCAGGGCAAATTCTTTCTTATTCCACCTTGTTCCATGAAGGACTTTCAATGGATTATATGATATCCTACAGCATTGGAAATAGTCATCATAACTGAATCTTGTCAGATATAAGGAGAGGAGACTAGGATAAAGTATGAAGAGGAATGTCTCCTAGGAGCTTAAATATGTTACTGTCCCTTACTGTATTACTGGTTTCCTGATGCTTCAGTAACAAACTTCCTCAAATTAAATGATTTAAGCAACTGACATGACACATATTATCTGCTAGTTCCGGATGTTAAGTATCAGAAGTCAAAGCCTTTAGCAGTGTTGGGAGATCTGGAGAACCTACAGGGATTAATCTACTCCAGGCTTATCTCCCAGAATCTAGCACTTTAGTTGTTAGTATTGCAATCTTTACATTAACCAGCACATAAATGCACATTTATGTTGAATTCCTTATGTATAAGGAAATCATACCAAATTTATATCTCACTTTAGTCCAGCACAACCTAACCTTCATTAAGCATATCTGTAACAAACTATTTATGTGAGGCCAACTTCTGGGGTTAGGATATTAGCACAGGAATTTGAGGGAGGGACATAATTCCATATTTATCACCTTCTCACCATTTTTCTCTTCTATATTTTCCCATTTCCACCAAGGATCTATTCCTGTGCCTTAAGCTCTGTACATGCACTGACACCACTACAAGTTGGCCTAAGACATAAGCAAATCCATAGAACATTAATGTATGTATTCAAACATTATTCCTGTTATTTCCTATATATGCAAGCCCAAGAAATTTCACCTTGTCTGTGGGACAAAAACAATAATGGACTTCATATGGTTATTGTATGCACAATATTACACATCCTGGTCTATAGCATGGCTCAATCAATAGCAACTTTTGCTATCATTTGACCATCAGAGCTTCAACACTGAAGCATGTCTGGTCTTAAAACAAATAAGAAAGATCAAGAAAGCATTGTGGCACAGCTCCATTTCTTTGTCAAATGCTCAGCATCTGTAAGCTGTATGCATTCTTGGGGGATATTGTAGATTCACAGACTGTGGCAATAAAGTTTTCATTATGGAGGGTAATTTGAGTAATAATGGTAGAGACTAAGAAGATACAAAATTGGGACTCATGAAGAAATAGAGGTTCAATTAGAGTAGAGATAAGAATTGAGGGTGGGGGAGAACAGTGAGTACAGAAACAAGATGGTGAGAGTAGCTGACTAGGAAACAATGCTGCAAGGCACTGTGAAATCATGGGGGACACACTAGGCGACACTTTCCCAAATGCTTACCAGACTGTGCTTACTCTAACATTAGCTGACACTCAGGTAGGCGAATCTCTTTCATGCTTTAGGAATACATACTGTCATAAATTGGCTCAAATGTAAATTTTAATTTATCTCTTGCACATCTGCCTAGCTCTGTGCCTCTTCAGGGGAGTACTGAATATTCGATTATGAACACCTCAGTACTCCCAACTGGTATTTCTCTTTACTGAACACTTGTCTTCTTGAATGCAAGATGACGATCTCATAAGTATTTTTTAATTTTTTATTAATTTATTCATATTACATCTCAATGGTTATCCCCTCCCTTGTATCCTCCCATTCCTCCCCTCTCATAAGTTTTTGTAATGGTCTCATTGTTATCATAGTGCTACAACAGGCAGTAGAAGCTCCATAGTGTCTGTAGACTTACAAAGGAAATGAATTGCTCAAGTTTTGTAGGAGACTATTCATTATTAGAGAAAAACAAGTAAATTTATTGTACTGGTCCTGAGCATGAAAGGTAATTTCTGTATAGTTGGATGAGCAGGATCTGATAAGCTATCATGATCTGTGTACCATTTCAAAAAGTACATTATTCTTTGTGGTACACTAAAATTTGTGCCATAGTAATACTGCTCATGTTCTTAGTATTTACCATGTGCTAAGTATTATGCTGAATGTATATAACACATAAATTCATCTCATCTACTACCACCTATGAATTTGGCAATGCTATTTCCATTTTACAGGCAAGGGCACTGAAGATAAGGAAATTGAAATAATTTGTCCATAACCTCAATAGGAGGTGACAGTCTAACTCTAAAGTAAGATAGACTGAGGAGTTTGGACCTATATTTAATTTATTTGATAAGATTAAATGGCTTGGGAGACAGTAAACTGGTGGATAACTTGATGTAAGAGTCTAACTGATATATTTTCCAATCTCAAATCTCTAGCTCAAGAGATGCATGGCACTATACAAGTAAATTCCTTTCTCCAACCCTCAGCATCCTCACTTGTAAGATTAATAATGAAAGTGCCAGCCATACAATAGAATTTAAGGCAAGCAAATAAAGGTAATACACACAGCATATAGTAAAAAGACAAACATATTAGCATATTTTCCAAATACATATGTTAAACAGACAATTGCTTGAGTGATGTAATCATTAGCTAGTTCAAGGAACAATACATGATACATACCAAGAAGTAAAATACCTCTTGCTTGGTTGGATTTTGTTTGTTTGTTTGTTTGTTAAGATGATGCTACCGTTTAACAGGCAATGAAACCCCTACTAAAGGCTAAAAATAAGAAGCCCAGTGTCAGGATTAGGCTACCTTTTCTTAAGTTGTTTTCCAATAGAGTCTTGTAGGTTGACAAATATCATAGGTGTGTTCAATGGCTCTTGGTTATGCTCCAGAAGCTGAAAGTAATACACTACTGCTGAAGTCACAACATGCTTAAATCAGAATGCAATTAATCTGGGCATGGACACAAAAGCTCCATCTCTGTTAGCTAGCTAATTTTTCATTAAATATTTATTTTTAAGTTTTCACATATACACTTATATTATTAAATATCTATACAATAAACTACCTACAGCAAGGAGAACCATGAAAGAATCAGAAATTATATAAATGTTACATACATAGTATTTTGGCTATATGTATTTGGCAGCCTTGAAGAGAACATTTTTCCTATCTTAGTGTGTCTAAAATTCTGAATATATGTCAATCTCTGTCATATCTCTCCATAAAATGTGTAAAGGTGCTATGCAAGCTACCAGAGGATAAAGACAATCATCGTTCTTTCACAGATGTGAACCTTGTGAGCTATAGTATGGCCATTCGTGGGAAGGTAGCCCATTGGTACAATAGTGGCATGAACAATTCGGGGGTAAACATCTACTGTCTGATGGGATTTAAGTTCTACTCCACAAGATGAAATGCATAACTGGTACCATTACAAGGCCAAAAAGCTATGTCCAGAAGGCTATAGATGCTAGGGAAGAATCTACTATTATTGTGCTCAATAGACATAGAGTTAAACCAACTAATAATCAATAATCATTATACCCATTGATCAACTCATCTCTCAACCCTTATTAGAGAAGCTTCATTTTGCAGTAGATGACTATTAACACAGAGAGCCACAGCTTGTAAATGTTCAGAGAATAAGAGTGTGGAGTGCTCTGCCGTATCACACCCAGTTCTTTCAAGGTTCTGCAATCACAGTGTAAGAGAGGTAAAAGATCCTAAGAGCCAGAGGCAGTAAATGACAATGAAACACTGTTTTCCAGCTACAACAGGGTGGCTGAACCTATGAACTCAGTGTTTGTGACAGCATGCATATAAGACTGGTGCACATTCAAGACAAATCAGATACCTACGTAGAGCGGTCACAACATCTTATCCTGAGCTGAGCAGATCCTTGTATTGGATGGCTGTTGAGAGAAGTAGAGGGAGCAGGTTTTTTTTAAGTGTTTTCTTTTTGGTTTTGTTTATTGAGGTGTGGCCCTGATAGATGGAATATGCCCCAGTGGATAGCCTTATACCCAAGAGTAAATAACCAGTTCTAATTGGACTGGATACATTTATTTACAAATGACAACACAGAGTTGGGTGATATGGGATGGGATATCTGTGAGGATATATAGGTGGGGTTAATATGACTGAAATACAACATATAAAATTCTCAAAGAGTTAATAAAATATGTCTCATTTGGAGTGTTAGGACGTAGCAGTTGTGCTAATATGATTGATGACAACACAGTCATTGAACTGTGGGTTGGATTTGATATTCCTAAACTTTATTTTCATTATGACAGATTTTGAAAGATGAATAATTTCAAATGTTACCAAAGGAGTAATTAACTTACTGAAACCTTAAACCAGGCGATACTTCTGTATTTCAACTCTTGATATAGAGTAGTGGTTTTCAACTTGTGGGTCAGGACTCCTTCAGCAAACCTCTATCTCCAAAGATATTTATATTACAATACATAACAGTGGCAAAAAACATAGTTATGAAGTAACAAAGAAAATAATTTTATGGCTCGTGGCCATCAAAACATGAGGAATTGTATTTAAGGATCACAGCATTATGGAGGTTGAGAACCACTGACCTAGAGCTTATTTCTGATTCACTTGTAGTAAAGTAAGGAAATAAGATCAATTATTTTTTAGGATCCCGTAGGTCTTAGGAAAACAGACAGAACATAAATAAATTTGCTACAGGCAGAGGAAAAGTAGTTTTGTAATTAATGACTTGTTACTGGGCTGTGGTTTTGTTTTTTTCTATCCCTCACTTCTTACAGTTATAAGAGGGGAAGAGATCAAAACTCACAATTCATGGTTGAACCAGCAGTGTACTCTTGATGCTACTCCTTCCTGGTGACACAGTCTCTCAGAAAACAAAGCAAAGCTGGCTTGGTGGCTCCAGCCTATAATCTCAGCACTTGAGAAAATGAGGCAGGAAGATCTCCATTGACTTGTGGCTATCCTGGGCTATACTCGAAGTTCCAATACAAGATAAACTACAAAGTAAAATTGTCTCAAAATACCACAACATCATAAGCACAACAGCCTTTGGACTGAGTACATGGAGCTTCATCCAGAACAATCATTTCCCTTAGGATATGATTACTTCCAGACATTCAGACCCTACATTTTTATAAAGAAAACAAGTTTGTTGCTTTATTTTAATTATATTTGCCCTTAGGGTACTTACTATGTATGTATATATGCATGTAGGTATGTACATATGTATATAATATCATATGCTCATATATGTGTATCATCTCAAAGTCAAATAGAGATTTCAAATACAATATAAGTTAGATTTCAATATTCTCTTGAATCACTGAGAGTCAATCACCAGCTTGATGCCTCAGTATCCCCAGCATATTTCCTACAAGCAAAGATACTGTTCTATATAATCACAACAAACCATCAGATCAAGAAAATCACACTGATATTTAAGTGCATTCTTATCTTTGGATGCCATACAAACTTTGTGAATTGTCTCAACAGTTCCCTTTTAGTAAAAGGGACCATTTAGCACTATGTGCTATACTTACTTGTTAAGTCTCTTTCTGTACTGTTCCTGAGCTTCTCTTTGGCTTTCAAAATCTTGATCATTTTGAGTTCTTCAGGAAGTGTATTTGCTCTAGAGAATGTCCCTCAGTTTGAACAATCACATGTGTCATCATTCTAAGATTCAGGTTGTGTATCCTTAGCAGAAATACCATAGAAGTTCTCAGTGTATCCTATCCCTTGGTTTATAAATAAACAAATATTACTTATGCCACACATCACAGTTTGTGAGTCAGTTTTATCACTATTTATGACAAGTGTCATTCGTAATATCTCACAATGATATCACTATGATCAAAGTCATGTTGAAAGAGACTTCCTTATAGCATCATCACACTAGAACTTTGGTCATTATTCTGCCTTTTCAGCTTTTCCTTTGAGGATTCATACATCACACCAATGTGGCATTCCACTAAGTGTCCAAGGGTACTGTCCCACCTGTGTGCCTTTGCCCATATGACTTCCTTGGTGTCACACACCCATTCTATACCCACCCATCTCTCATATCACAACCTGATTTTTATTTTAGTGAAAAATTGAAAGACCATATTCTCCATGAAATTTTTCACTACTGTACCATTCCTGACTTGGAATTTTATTATTTTTAGGACATTATGCTTTCTTTTAATAATAACATTATGCCTTGTAAAAAAATTAGGTGAAATATTATGAACTCTTTGTATCTAGACAACATTATCCATCTCTATTTGGTCCCTAGTCTATCCAGACTACTATCCATAGATACCACTTAATGTAATGCCATGTTGGCATAATAATTTTCAATATTCTTTGCTAAGCATGGAATAGATATTATTCTACTTTTTAGCTCATTTTAATTTTTATAACTGTCATGTGAATAAGGTGTTCTCATTATGCTGCCCATTTTTATATAAAGTAACTCAAAGCAGTAAATGAATAAACTTTAATAATGTAAAGAATCATTTAATAAAATCAGAAAATATTTAATAAAAGTCTATTCAGGGAGGCAAAGGCAGGTGGATCTCTGTGAGTTTAAGGCCAACCTGGTCCACAAAGCAAGTCCAAGACAGCCAAGGCTGTACAGAGAAACCATATTTTGGAAAACCAAATTCAAAAATGTATTCAATTCCAAAGTCTTCTAAGCCCAACTCTTGAGAGTGTTGTTTCCATACAGGAGGTACTATTTGAGTGGGCAAAGCCAAAGAAAAACATTAGTAGATGGAAGTTAGAAACCAAGGAAATTTGCTTGGAAATAGGAAAGACACAACTGAATGAGAAACCACAATACAAAGAGATAAATGGAACCAAATACCCGAGACTCATAGAAATTCAAAGCACATTGGGATTAGTTCACTGAAGCACCCTGTGTTAACAAGGAAAATAAGATCATTGAGGCCCTGTCCTAGATTCATTTATCTTGCTATGATAAAATCCCACAGCAAAACTAACTTAAGGTAGAAAGGCCGATATTCAGCTTACAGTTATAGGTTACAAATCATTACTGTGAAGAAATCAAGGCAGGAACCTTAAATGCCTAGTTGCATCACAGCCATAGTCAAGAGCACAGAAAAAATGAATACATGCATACTCAATTATTTGATAATTCTCAGCTTGATTTCTCTACTATTACAAAGTTCAGGATCTCTTGCCTAGGGAATGGTGCCACCTACTTTTAGGCTAGATCTTCCCACATCAACTAAATGAAGACAATCTCTCCACAGACATGGTCACAGGCTAACACAAAGTAGACAATACCTCATTGAGAATATCTTCCCAGGATATTCTAGGTTGTATTAAGTTGAAAATTATATCTAACCATCACAGGTAACTTTATTAAGTAATGGGATCTACAAGGATCATGAAAAATGCTGAAAGCGTAATGATCAATGGTCCATATACCCAACATTGGATGAGTTGCTGCTTGCAGTATTCTTGGGCTGGGTGACCCAAACAACTGATGGCTAAGGCCTAAAAATGCCAGAGGAAATATTTTCTGGCAAACCACCTGACCTTTGTCAGCTTCAGTATTCTTATGTACAAAATGGTACCTGTAGTATGTGTATAAGTATAAAAAACATACACATGCAACTGATAACTGATGGTATATTGAACCAATATTTCTTCCTTTTATATGTACAGAAACATAGAAAAATGGTCCATAGCCAGGCAGCGGTGATGCGTGTATTTCATCTCTTGGGAAGCAGAGGCAGGCAGATCTCTGTGAGCTTGAGGCCAGTAAGGTCTACAGAGGACAGCCAAGACTACACAGAAAAATGCTGTCCAGGAGAAAACCAAAACCAAATAAAAAATTGCCATGGTTCAAAATGTGAAGTCTTATCTCTGCATTCACAACATCAAGTCCATTGTTTGTTAATGTACAATTGACATATAACAAACTGCACTGTCTTCAGGTATACAGTCTGTTGAGTTGATGTATATAAACACCTGTGAAAATGTCTTTATAACTAGAGGTAGTGACTATGTCCACTAATGTTTATCATCAATACATATTTGTTGGAATGATAAGTAAATACATTATTATTACTCTGCTCTATGGAATAGAAAACAGCAAGGATAAGGGGCTATTATTGAAGCCCAGCTGGAAACCTTCGTTCCTTATCCAATTTCCCAGTGATTGAAATAATCAAAAGAAGAAGGCACAGATAGCCTTGTGTATGCATCATGCTGAGATCTCAAAGGTATTAAGTGCCCTTCTTGACTGGACAGTTATATATGAGTGCAGGTCTACAACAATCTACTTTGGTCCAGACTCAAGATGCTGTGTGGTTTTGCTCCTATAATTTGTTTGCAAAGAATCTGTATTGATCAGGAAAGCATCTTAGTGCAGACTGTGGATTTTTAAATCTCTTTCATTTCTAAAATTTTCTTATTAAAGTGTCTTTTGGAATAAACTTGGATAGAGATGGATGGCAAAAATATAAAATGATATTTAGTCATAATTTTTTTGTGAATTCATAGCCAAGATAGGGTGCTTCACTCACATTTATAACAGTATGCATCACTGGAAACCTCCACAGGGCAGTAGGGCTACCTAATTAGCTGGGAAACTGGAGATCATCCAGGCCTCATTTAAGTGGGACAAGAATAATAGCTCATTTATGCCTCAAGTCCTGGTTTCACCCTGAAATTTGCTTTGCTTTATGCAGGATAATAGAGTCCAACGCTGAAACTCTCCTAGGCTTTCCAAATATACATTTCACCCATATCCTTTCCAAATTAACTTGCTTCTCATTTAGAATAGAAAACACCATGGAGCATAGAAAACATAAATGTCTGTCTGTGTAGTATCAGCAAAAACAACGTGGAGTATCTAAGACTCATGTGAGTAACAAGATCTGTTATGAGAAGGCCAGGCAGAGATTCACATTTTAGTATTTTCTTCTGATGAGTGAATAGTGTATGGCATATTGGTCATATAATCTCTATCATTACTAAAATTTACCAAATGTGTACTGGCATTTGAAATAAAAATATGTAGAAGACTAATATATCTACATTTTAGAAGAATGGCAGGGGTGGCTGATATTAGTGGTTCTATTAGTTAATTTTCTATTGCTCTGATTAAATACCATGACAAAGGTAACTTACAGAAAAGTTTATTTTGCCTTACGGTTCCAGAGAGTTACAGTCCCTGATGGTATAGTACAGCAGGAGGCAGCAGGTAACTGGCACTGTGGATAGAGCAGCAAGCTTGGAGGTCACATCTTAATTCACAAATACTAGGCAGAGAGCTATTTTGGAATACTGTGGGATTTTGAAACCTCAAGACCCCCTTCCAGAAACACACATTTTCCCCAGCAAGGCCATACCTCAAAACTTCTCCAAACTGCACCATCAACAGGATTACATGTTCAAACACATGAACCTATTGGGGGAGGGGACCTCTCATTCAAACCACTGCTATGGTCATAATTGTGGAGTTATTCACCCTTTCATCAACAGACAGGTTCAATGGTACCTTCAGACTCCTGTGGCTATATACATCAGTATTTGAAGCTTTTTTATTTGCGTGGGGGTGTATCTTCACAAGTGAACGTGTATGGCATGTGAAAGCCAGAGATTAAGGTTGAATGTTTTCACCAAGCTTTTATCTCTACCTTATGTTCTGAAACAAACGTTCCATTGAATCTAGAAAAATTTTGACTGGATTGCATAGGCAGTGAATCCCAAAAATCCTCCTGTCTCCAACTCAAATGGTGACAAATTTACACAAACTTTGAGACAGGAGATACTCAAAATAACCGTCATAATGCAATGTCCAGATTGAAACCAGATAGTGGGGTAGGGAAATCGGAATTTGAGTGAACAAGGGTAAACAGTCCACGGGAACATGATGGCAACATAGCCCATAGTAATAGAACATATTTTTGCATTGAAGATACAGGATGGAGATTCACAGCTAAAATTTTGAGTGTCTCCCTACAGGAGTTTAGGAAATACTTAGTTTTCTCCTAGATATGTCATGAACTTTTTCCAATGTGGTACAAAGAAATTATGAACTCCCTTTGAATTCTAGCTTGAGTGACCTTATGAAAGTTATTGGATAGTCTGATATGCTAACTTCCTTTTAAAATTGGCTGTAGAAATAGTTAAACATTCCATATCCTTACAATATTTTGATAAATTTAGTGTGTTGTCATTTCAAGCTTTAATATGCATCAAGTCTAATTGAAAATATATAAATTAGCTATGTAAATTGTATTTCCTTGTAGGAGATTATCCAAGTACAAGAAACATTTTCACTAAATATTAGCCAACAATTTTATTTTTCAAAAACCAAAATGTGAATGCCACTGGTTAAACTTGTTGTATTTATCTTTTCCCTTAAAAACGCTGAAGGAATATTTTCATATATACACAAAATAAAGTTAATTTATTCACCACATGACTGTGCAAAATACCTGTTTTTATTCATCTTTTCATATACCCACATTTATCCATACCTGCTTTATATTAACCCACTTGAAGAAATGCACAGAGAGACTATAATTAATCACAAGAAATTTACTGTTTTTGTTGAGCATGTTGCATATAGATTTTCTGTACCTGAAGATGCTAAAGCACATCTAAGTGTCCACATAATGCTATGTGGAAAAAGAAGTGGTTTTGCATCTATATTCAAATCAAGTTTGTGTCTACTTTCTCCTTAAACCCTTGCCTAAACATTATCAAAATTTGCACAAAAATATAGACTGAGTATTTGTTCTTCAAGCAGCAGAACTCAAAGCAATCCACAATAATAACAAGAGCAAGAAGCAAGTTCTTTAGAATTTCCATCTTTTTCATTTTTTTCTTTCTATTATTCTTCTCCCTCCAACCCTTTCTTCCTCTTCCAAAGACACATAAATGGTCCCAGTTAATTAAATACTAGGAAAGTGACTATAAATGTCTCCTCTTTAGTTATCAGTGACCCAGCTCAGTAAGAAAAGCTAGTCAATTTCCAGATAAATCATAGGAACAATATTCACAAAGTTTCATGGGTACGACATAACTCAAGTCCCAAAAACTTACTCATATGGATCTGTTACCACTGACAATCACAGTTACCAACCAAAACACAAAATTGCCTTGACATACTAAACAAGGAGTACCTAAGGAAATACTAACTTCTGAATGGAGAAAAACAAAAATACACAGCATGAATTCATGGGCCATGTATACTGAAAAACAAGTATTTCTACTGGACAGAAATCTCTCTATTAAGCAAGGATAAACCTCAGTGTTCTTAAGTTTGAAATGTTCAATCTAGAGTATATATTGCAATATAAGGGGTATGAACTGTTTTTGGAACACAAACATATATATGTACATGTGTGTATGTATATATATGTATATATATGTATGTATATATACATACATACACAAACACAGTATTCTAGGCTGTTTGAAAGCCATTAGAGAGAAAAGCTTTAAAGTGACAAAAGTTGCCTCTGCGGTGTAGCAGAGCTATCTTAATTACTAGACGTAAAAGCAGGGATTTAATGTAATGAAGTTCACATTCTATTGTCTTAATTCAATGAGAAACCACTGAAGCTTTCAATAAGACAGTGACTTAATGTTAATTACAAACATTGCAATGACTATTTTGTGGATTAAGAATGGATCCATGTTTAGGAATGATGCTTGCAACTTTAGGCAACAGTTGCCACAATTCTTCTGAGACGCACTGGCTAGGTAGGCTTAGAAAGTCCTCCTTAATATAGACTTCGAATTAAAAATCGAGATTGTAAGTGATTAATTGACAATAAGGATTAATCTATAGGAAACATTTAAGATTGCATTTCAGGTTTATCATTTTAATGATGTGATGTATTGTAGGTACCACAAACAAGAATCACTTTTGATCATATTGAGGGTGAACTCCCAGAAAGAGATAGAATTAGATATACTTGGAAGGCATTTCAACATATAGATGCAAAAAGAGTGTCAACACACACTATTATGTTAACTAGATATTACATAGCAGAATAACAGTATCATTTATGGTCCTTATCTGTATACTTTTAAATATTTTTATGGATTTTATTAATAACTATTCCAGAATGGAAAGCATAAACCAAAATGAAAAGCTTGTTCATTCTTGGAAAACATTTAAACACAGTAGGTCTTTTCAGCAAGAAAACAAAGAAACAACTATTTAGTAAGAAAGAAGGAAAGGAGACTTTAGTGCTACAGAGAACAAATACAGCCCCAAAAAAACAGATTATTTTTTTATTAAATGAAACAATTTATTACTCCCTCCTATAACACACTACACTTTTAAAATATAGTTATTATTATTTTAGTTATATTCTTTTATGTCTCTTTTGCTAACAATAAACTTAATACATGGCAAACAGCTAACCATTTAAAAAATACTGTTGAAAAAGTGAAAAAAACATGATGGAAATTAGAATTATACGCTAATTTATCAAAACAGATTATGAGTCCCACTATCAACAAAAGTTCATTTAAGGCAGTTAATAAATGAGTCAATATGTGAAGTGAGTTAGAGATAAGGAAGGGAACACAATAAAAACAATCAGCTTTTTCATGAAGCTTGGCTGTAAGCCATTGGTTTAATGGACAGTTGTTCAAGGTTGTTTGAGGGTTTTTTTTTTTTTTGAGTCTTTAAGGGAATGCCAGCCTTTTATAGGTCCTTCTAAGAATATTTTATTTAGATAAGAGCAGATATGCTTCATTTATGATATGTTAAATTGTTTTATGTTTGCTAAGTAAAAAATAATAAACTACCAGAAGATGAGGAAAATCTACAAAATTATCACGTATTTTATCGGAAACCTATAGTTGTACAAGATTTTAAAAGGCTTAAGGAGGCAATAACCAGTTATGTCTTACACTCACCATATGTCAAATAGTTAATAACTCTACCACACAGAATCACATAATTCCAAAAGATTAGAGAAATTTGACGTCAAACATTCTAGAGCAGAGGCCCAAATTATGATGGCTGGCATGATGGAAAGATGAAGCCTCACTTATGGAGCAGTGAAATAGGACTAGAGTCCTTTATGTTGTCAAGGATCAGTTACTAGGAGAAGGCCCATATTCTATATTAAGAATACAAATTACCCTTGATGATGGTGTCCTATAACAATGCCAAACAATAGCCATGAATACTTGGGACAAGATTGAACAACAGGGGAAACTGAATTTTTTACAATAATAACCTAAGGTTAAAATGAATCTTTTACTGACATTTTACAGAGACTAACTAAAGCTCTGACTAGAAAGATAGCAGATGTAAATGCTAGAGAAATTATATTGTCATCTGTAGCTTTGAAAACGTTAATGCTGAATGCGAAGAGGCTATTAGGCCCTTCTGGGAGGTACTGCAGGGCTGCGTCTCATCAGTACACCTCAGATGTCAGGGACTCCAAGGAATGCCATGTCCCCTCCCTTGGGCTTCTAGCTCTGGAACAAGTTGCTGCTGTGGGTAGGGGAAATGGTGCTGCCTGGGCCCAGAGGCCCATGAATGGTAGAAGGTGAGAAGAGAGAGGTTTGTTGTCAGGCTATAACCCACAAGGGGTAGGGGCAGTTAAAGTCATAGTAGAGGTTGAATATGCAGGTGAGACTATGTCTGACATGCATCCTCTGAGAACTGGACTGCCCCGGTGCCTGGGTATGTAGAACACAGTGACCTTAGACTCGGCCTTCTCTTGGGAAAGCCATGAATGGATTGGAATTATTAATTCTTGTCCTACATGGAGTCAGAATCAGAAAGGAGGGAGGTCTCAATGACTCATATACTTTTAAAAAGTGAGAAGGAGTGAGTTGTACTGTGTCAGTGGCTTTTACAGAGAGAAGGTTCATAGCACATAGATGGTTCCATTTTAAAATCTTCTTCACTTTGTCTTTGCCGTGTGTACATGTTCATTTCTATGTGTACCTGAATGAGAAATCCAGAAGCCGAGGTCAGGTGTCTTCCTCATTTGTTCTTCACATTAGTTTGTTTAGACATGGTCTCTTGCAGAACCTGGTGCTTGCCAATTCAGCTCCACTGGTTGGTCAGCAAGCCCCAAGGGTCCTGTCCCTGTGGTCCCACTCCCGAGAATACAAGCACCTGCACCATGTGTGGCCCTTTGCCCAGGTAAGATCCCACTGTGTGGAGAAGGAAAGGCAGTAATTAGCATCAAGAACTCAGGTTTAGCATTCTGCAGTGCAACAGGAAGAGAACAGGCTCTGGGAATCCAGAGGCACTGGCTCGGGGACACAAGGGAATTTACATGGATTCATCAGAGAACAGGGCACAGGAGCCTCAGCCACTTATAAGGTTGTACTTCAGGGTCCACAGAGGCCCCGATTCAGTGCCCTATTTCTGAAATACACCAAGGACTGTTTGGGGTGATTTGCAGCTAGTAGGATTATGCTTCCCAAAGGTTGAAATACTTCAAACTGCAAAGTATTCGCATATTGTAAAAGGTGGACAATCCACACCTTACCTGATATGATGAGTTAAGGTCACAAAGTGCATGCATTAAGTCTTCTATAAAATCACCTTCAGTTCATATGTGTAAGGTATGCATAAAAACATAAGTGTCATATTTAGACTTTAGTTGCCATGTCAGGATGTCTTATTACACAGAAATAAAAATGTCAGAATCTAATAAAAGAAATTAGAAACACTTCTGGTCCTAAGAATTTCAGACATGAGAGAGCCCTTCTTTATGTAATTTTCTCCTTGCAATGTGGCATGGAAATGAATGAAATGTTCTGTTATAGAGAACTTTCTGTGGGTTAGATAATAGGAAAATATTTTCTTATATGCTTTCATTTGGGCCTTAGAACTACTCTAGAGTATATTCTAGAGTTCTCCCCATGCAACAGAAAAAGAAATCAGTGGTTAAAAGAAGTGATAAACGTAGATGGAATTCAAAGTAGTGTTCTCATTTTTATTTATGAAGTACAATTTTTGGTTATTTTGGATACATTTCTTTTTTCCTTTTTTAAAATATATTTTATTAATTTATTCATATTACATCTCAATGGTTACCCCATCCCTTGTATCCTCCCATTCCTCCCTCCCTTCCATTTTCCCCTTATTCCCCTCCCCTATGACTGTTCCTGAGGGGGATTTCCTCCCCCTGTATATGCTCATAGGGTATCAAGTCTCTTCTTGGTAACCTGCTATCCTTCCTCTGAGTGCCACCAGGTCTCCCCCCTTCAGGGGGCGTGGTCAAATATGGGGCAACAGAGTTCATGTGAAAGTCAGTATTCAAAAGTAAAAAGTGAGATAGGAACAAAAATGTGATAATATTAGCCTATAGGAAAGAATATTTTATTGTTAGATAACTTTGATTTTTATGTTTCTTTATGCCACACACACAATCACATATATAATTACATATCACATAACACTGGGGACAGACTATGAGAAATGTGTCATTAGGCAAATTGGACATTATTTGAAGATATTAGAGGATATTTAACTTGTTGGCAGATAATAAAATTTATACTCCAAGGCTACAGGATATATTCATTCTACTAAATTACTAATCTGTATGGAACACTGTAGGCTATTGTAAAAAAAAGATGATAAGTATTGATGTCTATAAACAGGGAAACAGAGTAAAGATGAAAACATTGCACAAAATATAAGGTGTACCTTACAGGTGCTGTCGTCATGAGATAGATAGATAGATATCTATTTTCTTCATTGCCTTTCCATTTAACATTTGCTTGTAAACCTATAATGACTATTGAACATACTTCTCTATTGAGGAGGCTCTTTCTGGGTTTAGGTGTACGTTTGGAAACTTTGTAAGCAGCTTGTTGAGGTCTGAAAAACTCTCTGGTAATTAACTTTTCTACAGGTTCTTTGTTATAGTTTTTGAGAGTTGTCTTTTCTCTTATTACTTCTTCAGTTATGTGTTCTTCTCCATGTTCCAGAAACTACTTAATTCCTTAGGAAATGTGTGTAGGATCAGCTTAATTTAATTATCATCCACAATTGGGCTAAACTTGTTCATCATTTAACCTGCAAACTTATTGAAATTGTATGCTTTTAACCCTTGGAAAATCCTTTGAACTTGTGGGAAAATCTAAATGGTATTTTGCCAGATGTCCTTCATGTACGCCTTGGTGACATTATTCCATTCCCTTGAAAGGTTATTGAGGTAATAATTAATATTTAAATCTATATCAGTGGTTTCTCAGAGTTTACCTTTTCAATTGAATAAATAGCATGAAAAAGTATACTCTTCTAATAGTGTACTTAAAAACTTATATTCTCAACAAATAATGCATATATGTAACCTTGAGAGGCTAAGGCAAAATGATTTCAGCAAGTGCAAAGACAGCATGGGCTATATATTCCAAAACAATCTCAAAGAAAGATGAAAACTATATACTTAGTTCCTTGATTCATTCATTAGATAAAAAGAAATGTTTGTAGTATTTAAAGGGAGAGAAACAGTTTGATACACATATAAAGAATCAACAATGGAAAAGAAGGATGTTCCAAAGCATTGTAAATAATGTGCAAAACTATGAAAGACAAATGTTGTTCTTCAGTGTATTTCTCCATTTCACTGGCACAGCAATAAAAAAGGCACCTTGGAAGAGACTCTCTGTCCTTGTTGACTTGTAATTTTGCCTACAGAGTGTTAACTTCACAGTTTCTGACACCACTGAATTCCATGTGGTTCCCTATGTACAGGCTGTTCTATTTCAAGTTTTAATCAGTAAAATCTACCATTCAAACTGGGGAGTAACTTGGTCATGCATGAAAATCCTATGAAATATTTGTCTCTAAACTAAGCAGGTTTTTATCTATCTATCTGAAGATTTGCCCTAGAAATAATTTTTCATCTCTAATATATCAAAAAATTTTAAATTTTCTCATACATTTTATGCTAAGAATTGAAGACTCAACATTCATTTTCATATTACATATGAAAATGCACACAAGGCACTCAGTGAACTCAACGTGCTTATGAGGTACAACTGTTTTTAACAACAAAAGAATTTTTGTCCCATTCATATGGCAAAAGAATTTTTTCCCATTCAGATGCAAACCAGTTTCCACATGGTGTATATTCTTATTTACTTGCTTATTTTGGTCTTCAATCTAAGGAATTAGACATTTTACCTTATTTGATATTGGACACACATTTTGTGTAGTCTCAATGTCTTCAACATTACAGACCTTTTAACAGTTTTCATTCTATGGTAAAATGGGACATTCTCTCTTTTTTTTTACTCCACTCTTTCATATATTATATTTCTATGGTTTCTCCTCCCTTCTCTCCTCCCATCCTTGCCCCATCATCTCCGTTTTTCCCCAGATTCATTTATCCTCTACTTCCCTTCAGAAAAAGGAAGTCCTCCCAGGAATATCAAGCAAACTTGGCATATCAAGTTGTAATAAGACAAGGCACCTGGCCCTCATATTAAGGATTGGCTAGGCAACCCAGTAGGATGAAAAGGGTCCCAAAAGCAGGCAAAAGAGTTATAGACAATCCTTGTCCTCACTGTTTAAGAGTCCTACAAGAAGACTAAGCTATGGAATATATGCCGAGGAGCTAATTCAGAACCATACAGGCACCCCGATTGTTGGTTTAGTCTCTGTGAGGTCCTATGATAAGCCCTGGTTAGTTGATTCTGTTAACCATTCTCTTGTGATGTCCTTTACCCCTCTGGTTCCTATCCTGCTTCCTCACTCCCTTCTGCAGGAATTCCCAAGCTCAACCTAATGCTTGGATGTGAGTCTCTGCATCTGTTCCCATCAGTAGCTGGATGAAACCTCTCTGGTGAAGATTATGCTAGCCTCCAGTCTATAAGTACAGCAGAGTATTATTAGGAATAATTTCATTGACTTTTTAATATTTTATGATAGATAAATAGATAGATAGATAGATAGATAGATAGATAGATAGATAGATAGATAGTCATATTTGGTTCTATCCTAGGACTCTGGTTCTATCCTAGTCTCTGGTTACTGGAACTCTAGCCTGTTTAAAACCTGGGCTCCTACTAGTGGCATGAGTACTATTCAAGTTGACCAGTCATTAGTTGGCCACTCCCACAATTTCTGTCCTGCCAGCAAGTCTTGCAGGCAGAACAAGTTGTAGATAGGTTTTGTGGCTTGATCAGTGTCCCAATCACTCCACTAGAAACTTTGCTAGATTACAAAGATGGCCAGTTCAGGATCTATATTCTTCATCACTAAGAGTTTTTTCTAAGATAACCCTCATGGATTCCTGAGAGTATCCAATGCACTAAGATTCAACATCATCCCTTAAATGCCCTCTAATTCCAGTCATGTATCCCAGAACTCTCCTGTTCTTTCCCCCTTTTCACCTCTTTCCTCTGGTTCCCATCCCCAACAACTCCCATGCCACCCATAAAATCTATGCTATTTCCCATTCCCAAAAAGTTCCATGTATGATCTACCTCATGACATAGTATTGAATGAAGAATTATTCTTTCTATATTAATTGATACAGTAAATTATTAAGGCAGTACTTTTCTTTAACCATCTAATTCACCAATGACAGATACAGAGAGACTATTTATTTCTAAGCTGTAAGCACTATGCTGGGAAGAATCTAAGGTACTCTAATCATAGTTACTTTAAAACTCACATAAAAATGAGTAACTTGTCAATCTGATTACTCCTGGGATGGATTCTACTCCATCAGTCTTCTCTTACAGCTAAGTGCTCAGATAACCTTTCAGCATTCACAAACACACCTCTTTCCCCCCATGACTCCTGGCAAAAAAAAAAAAATCTTTTTCTCTCCCCTTCCCAGAGTGTCTTTCTCCCGACCAGGAAGTTCTGCCTTCCACACTCATCCTTCTGCCCAGCTGATTGACCAAACAGCTCTTAATTGACAATTGATACATTCACATTAGACATTCCTCCACAATTCCTCCTTTCAGGCCCCCTTTTACATATTCATCTATATTATATATATGTACAACAGCAAGAAGAACCATGCAACAATCGGGGAAAGCATACATGAAAGTTACATTCATAGTGTTTTGCCTATTTGTATTTGTAACCTTGAAGAAAATATCATCTATCCTATCTTAGTGAATCTAAAATTCTGAACCTAAATCAATATGTATCATATCTCATATCTATCAACCCAAAAACAGCTGTCTCGATCTAAAAAACATCTTCTTAACTCTTAACAGTTAAGTTAAACTGTAAAATGATAAGTATCTGGTCTTCAACCCCATCAGAGACTTGAGACAAAATAAAATTAATTACCCGAGTAAGAAATACAGTCTAGCAGCTTCCAAAAAAAAACAAACAAAAAATGACAGAGATAGTTCACTGCCTGGACAAACATCCAAAAACTACATAACATTGTAGCATCATATTCAACCTTTTGGCCCAGCACATCTAACAGACATATATGTGAAGCAGGAGCTATTAAGGACTTATTTACCCTGTCTTGCCAGAGCTATGCAGTCAACTCAGCCTGCGACCACGCTTGCCCATTTTAGGCAGAATTTTGTCTGTGATTGAACAAGGGCATTTCCTTGCCCAGGTGCCTTGCTTACGACATTTGAAGCAATGGTCTTATGGTGATTCTTTGAAGTTCATCATCATCTTAGAGGTAAGATGGGGATGCTTCCTGGATCTGACATGTACCATTGCCAAAGAATCCTTAAAGTAATAAAAAAAAATATTTAAATGGCATTGTCTGTAGGTCTCTGAGGTTTTTGAAGACTACCTGTTTATTCATTTTTATATAATCTATAGAATCATATACATGTGTTAAACCTAGGATGTATATTACTCTGCTAAATTAGACTAGTATCTGACATGACCATGAGTTGATCAACTAACAATTAACTTGCATTATTTGATTAACCAAAAAGTCTATAATAGAAGCTTTAAAAGTATCAGAAGTAAACATTGTGATTAAATGGGTTTATGGTTACAATACTTCATACCAGAGAAGGAATGTGTGTGTGTATGTGTGTGTGTGTGTGTGTGTGTGTGTGTGTGTGTGTGTGTGTGTGTGTGACAAAGTAACTTTGAATTCGTATCAATATATCAAAATTTATACTAATGCATTAAAATAACCTTACTTAAATATAACATTTTTAAGACTAGATACAATAATCCACCTTTTGTCTCATTATCCTTATAAGGTATTTCTACATTCCCCTTTCTTTGTTTTCAACCCATTTCCCCTTACCTAAAAAGAAACAGAGAAAAGAAAAAAAAGAGAAAAGTCCCTGAGCCTAACTTAATTTTCTTTCTGAATAAGCCCATTAATAACTTGTAACTAATACTTTTAAAAACAACAAGCATCTATTACCCAAGAAAACAACCAAAATTTAGCTACCCCACCATAATGGAAAAGGGATGTCCATCTCATAAAGTTGCTTACTGTTGATTTGGGGGGTGTAGGATACCTTTTGGAAGGCAAATTAATTTGGAGAAAAAATGGTTAAGCAAGCTAGCAACAACCTTTTGTGGTTCAGTCTCTAAATGTTGAGAAATTCCAGGCTTAATTGAAGTCCTGTTTGGAGCAGTCTGAAATTCTGAACCAATTGAGATCAGCAGTTTTCTTTGCAGCTGTCCTGGGAGCATGCTCTGAAGAGGAACAGTACCTGAAATAGTCGAGGCTGGAACTTACAGGATTCTGGAACACGTGTGTCAGCATCTCAGAATCCTAGAGGATGGATTCTGTCAGATCTAATCCAGCATCAGTCCCTGGTTCTTTTGTTCTGAAAACACACAATTCTCACAAGCATTACATGGTCCTAAAATTATGAATGTATTATATGTGCGGGATGCACAGTTCAAATAAGGATAGTTCTCTGCTCTTTGTATGAGTAGAAGAAAGACATCTGTAAATCTTCATTCATGTCATATGAAAGATGGCATGTAATAATAAGTTATGGAGATTTTGTAGCAAAGAAGAAATATTGATTATGCATAGTCATTTATGTCTCAGCCAGTAGCAGAGCTATTTCCCATGTAGTGGGATCAGCAATATAAGTTACCTGCTTGTTCTGCTGTTTGAAGTCATATACGTATAGACTGATATAATTTACTAGTCTCTCTTTTTTTTAACCTAGGTTTGTTTTATTTTGACCATGCTCAAACAGGACATATATTACCATTATCATTGAACATATAATCATTATCATATTGAAATCAAAGTAAGGTTATATAGATCTAAATATCTTCTTCTGGGCTCTTTGGCACCTGTTGTATTAGGCCAAGCTAGTGTCTGTCTCTCGTGAGAAGGGCTCATGTTTAAAGAGACAAGCCAGTTTCCATGATCAACTAAAAAGGCCTGTGTTTGTAATAAACTTTATATAAACTCCTTTTTAATTTTACTGTTTACCCATACCCTAGGTGTCTTGTGTCTGGGTTTTCAGTTTATTTTCTTACCACCTCTTTTCTCCATATGGGATGGACAGTTCCACCTTTTAAACATATGAGTTGTAGCCTTTGAGTTTCTAGGACCTAATTAGATTGGCATGTACTTTGCCATCTGTATACTCCCCTGTGTCTCATGGCATCAGCTGTGACCACCACCTGCCCACCATGAAAATGTCTTATGTTTAAAGGAATAAGATGGCAGCCAGAGGAATGTGACACCTCAACTCAGTCAGAACTCCAAACTTTCTAATGTGGGAAGTATGCAGCTTGCATGTTTGTCTACACACACACACACACACACACACACACACACACACACACACGGAGGCACATGCACACGAGCAGAAAAGGGAGGGCGAAGAAAGGTATGAGGGTCCACCTAGAAGCCCAAGGGGCTGTCTCCTCCTCCCATTGAGGGTTGATTAGAAACACAATAATCCAGGTGGAGTCCCCCCCAACACTCCTGCTCTGCTTCCTGAATTCCAGGCCCAGGATGGCTCCACCCAGTCTATCTCAAGGTTAATCTCTGGGGTTATCCCTGGTATGTCCAAGGGCAAAGCTGGCCAAGACTGCTTTCACCTATGACAAAGCTTACAATCCTTCCCACACTCCCCCAGTGAGGAGTTTTCACAGTGCCCATAGCATGCCTCCACAGGCTCCAAGATGTTCCCCTTTGTAGGGTGCTTCCTGTCTCCTGTCTTGGGGAGTTGCAGGGGTGATGGCTGAAAGGAGGGAGGTCCCTTCTGAGAAGTGGGACCAAGCTCAGGAGGGGTGCTGGCATTCTGAATTCTGGCTGCTGACCTCTTGTGGGTGGCCTGTAAGATGGTCTTCTCAAAGAGCTCTTTCTCATGGTAGTGCACGTGTGGGCCATGCAGGTACTTCTCTTTTGCCTCTTTGTAGCCGAGGTAGTGAGGACAAGAGGAGGCAGCAGGTTCAGATGCTCCAGCACACATGGATCAGGAAGAAGATCAGCGAACAGGCCGGACCAGCGCGCAGGCCAGAGACACCTAGGGACCTGTCCCATGGAATGGATACCAGAAGGTTCGCTCCTGTTTCCCTTTAACCTTTTTTCCCTCTTGTGTAAGATAGTTGGGTTGTATAATAAAGTTTAATTGTTAAGAAACAGAGCCAACAGGGGAGGGTGTAGCATTTTCTTTCCACCCTCGAAATAAATGATCACTTTCGTGCTTGAGAGTGCAGATGTCTAGATTGGCTCTACAAAGCCTGTTAGCTTCATGCCAAGCCTAGCCCTCTTTGGCCTGAGCCCTAGTACCCAGGAGTCCCATGGGCACGCCTCCCTGGAACCTCAGCAGCCCTGTATGGAGTATTGGCTAGCTAGGCACACAGCCTTGCACTCTCTGCAGGGACCCTGTGCAGCCAAACAGCACACCAGGTTCCTCCTGAGGCCTTGTCTCGGACTCCCCCCATACTTCCTTGTCCTCCTCTCTGTCTTCTCTCTGGGATGCTATGGATGGGGCCCGGGTTCCACTGTTTTCTCCACTACCTCGTTCTTCACTCACTCATACTGAAGGAGAAGATGTGTGTTTTGAGGCTGCTCTTTGACGCCAGAGAAGGAAATGTGACCGTGGAGATAGCCTGCTCTCAAAGAACACAGTGTATTGTATTCTCTGTCTCTGTGTCTCTGTGTCTCCCTGTCTCCCTGTCTCTCTGTCTCTCTGTCTCTGTTTGTCTGCCTGTCTGTCTTTCTCTCTGACTCCCTCTCCCTCTCCTCTCTCTCTCTCTCTCTCTCTCTCTCTCTCTCTCTCTCTCTCTCTCTCTCTGTGTGTGTGTGTGTGTGTGTGTGTGTGTGTGTGTGTGTGTGTGTGCAAAAGTTGCAGATAATCTTAGGTCAAAATCTGGTGTCTTCAGTGTTTCTCCTCTCCTTTTGGAGACAGGATCCCTGACTGAACCTGTTGCTCGCTCACTGACTGGGCTAGAATGGCTGGCTGGGCAGCTCTTTTGATCCTCCTGTGTTTGTCACCCCAGTGCTGAGAGTAAACATGCCTGTCCATATACCTCTCTTCTAACGTAATGAACTCATCAGCCCCCTCCCCAATGCAGGAAGCACTTTGCACTCTCAGCCACCCTCCACTCCCCAGATGCTTCGTACTCTTAATGAGAAAGATTTGCCAACCCTGTGGGCTGGCTGTCTGCAGCAGACATCACCACCTCAGCTTTTCTCAGATTCCTGAGATCAGCACCTTCAGGTGTTTTCAGGAGAAGGCGGGGGCGTGTCATTCCTCGGAGTTACTGGTACCTGAGGTGTACTGATAAGAAGCAGCCCAGCCACACCACCCAGAAGGTCGTGTTTTCCCCCATTTTGAACTTCCAAAATGTCAAGGCTCTGAATATGTCACCAGTCTACAATGGTCTTTAAACAAAGCTTTGGATGCATCTGACATAGGAGGAGAAAGGTTATCATAGACACACTGAAAATGTCCTATTTTAAATTGGTATGTGTTTTAGTAAATTATCCAGTGACTACCGAAGTGGCTCAGGGAGTACAGGTGCATGTCTCCAACCCTGACACCCTGACTTCAAAGCCTAGGACCTACACACTGGAAGGAGAAAACCAACTCTGCAAGTCCAAACACACATACAAATACATGAATAGTTAAATAAATGTAACAATATAAAAGAGGGGTATTCAACATAGCCCAGAAAGCTCTTCAACAACCCCTCAGCACTGTCAGTCATTCTCCAAAGAAAATAATGAACATATCATGACACTTGTTCAACGGAGCTTTCTCACTCCCCACCTCCACCAAAATGGAGTGTTATTTAAAATAAAAACAAGATTTTAATTTTCACACTCAAGCTGAGATTTTTAGACTCTCACTGAGGCAGCTTAAAGAAACCCTTGACTTTCCTCTGTGCAAGGCATCTTGGCTATTTTTTTTTTTGAATAGCATTTTATATACTCGTTAGGAACTCATCAGGCATGTCAGCATGGTTCAACAGTCCTGCCCAATAATCACCAAACATATATCCCTGCACATCCAGTTAGCTCAGGGCCAAGTCAATACAAAATATAGGTTGAATATGAATGATGCCATTCTTTCATCATTTATAAGGAAATATCTAAGGAAACACGTGGGTTTTAGGTAGATTTCAGGGAATTTATATAATTCTATATGCAAAACAGTAGTTGTGTTGGCAGAATTCACACAGAATGTATCAGCTATGGGGCTTGAATAATGAGTCTCAAGTCTCTGAGCTATTATAGATTACAAAGGTAGGTTAGAAAATGAATTGGAGGTCTTTTTGACTTTGTTGATAGGAGCTATCATGTACATTGTCGCAATCAACCTGTTTACTGCTTACTGTTTCCCTGTCCCTCTCCATCTCCCTCTCTGTCTGCGTAAATGCATGGGACATCCATCATGAGGATGTTGAAGGACAGCTTTCTAGAGTCAGTACTCTCCTTCCACCAGGTGGGTGCTAGGAACTGAACTCATCATCCAGTTTGGACACAAGTACTGTAACCTACCGAGCCACCTCCTCGACCCTTGTAATTGACTTTTAATTTTTCCTTCCGACTAGACAATTTAAGATGTACGCTAAATTGTTCTGTAAAACCAATTGACAAGGAACTACTGAGATCTATGAAGGTTCAGAATCAGATGTGACTTTTTAATAATTGAACCAAATTTGGTTAAATTGCTAAACTGAGATGCAATTAAAAGGTTGGGTAAAACACAAAATGCAAGATCCGAGAGGGTCTTTCAAAGTAAGAGACTCTAGTAGTTTCCAGATGGAAACTCAGCAGTTTCTTTAGTCCTTTAAGCCTGGGGTAAGGTGTCTGAAAGTCTTTTACTGAGTAAGTCCTTTCATCTCAAAATAAAGCTCTACAGAGAAAGTAGAACACCAAGTGTATTGCTCTGTGCAGGAGCTTTCCAAGCTTACTGTGCTTCGGCTGCCTGCCTCACACTCAACAGAAGCTCTGACCAACACAAGCATCTCTATTTGAACACTGAGATGCAAGACTATGCTTAATTCCAAAAGGTTTGTCTAAAGGGCTTGCCATCACAGACCATGGAGTCTATGGCATTGTAGGGTACAGACAGGGACTTTCTAAATTAACATGTTTTAAACGTATCATTTCACAGGACACACTGTGGTAACTTTTGATAGGTCTATAGAATAGTATTCTGGCAGAATTGATCTTCTATGTTGCCCAGACTGGTCTTAAACATCCAGACTTAAACAATCCACCCACCTCATATTCTTTCAGGTATCTGAGATGAGTTATGTGTCAGAGATCCTGACCACAGGGACTTTCTTAGAAAGTGACTTTGTCAGATATTAGAAGTTACTTATCTTGCTAAAAAAGCTGTTGACTTATAAAATCAATGTATATAAGCAATCTCATTTTCAACATGTTGCAAATGTACATTTTTAAAATCTGTTTCAATTTCTTGGCTATTTGAATAGAGCCCCAGAGACCATGAATGAGCAGATTTCTCTGTGGTAGGATACAGAGTCATTTTGGTATCTGACCAAGAGTCCTGTAAGTAGATCATGTAGGAGATTTATTTTCATATTTTTGAAAAACATCTACACTGTCTTCAATAGTGACTGCCACAGTTTGTACTCCTAGCAGTCATGAATAGATGTTCATCTTTTCTCACATCTATGTCAGCATTTGTTGTTAGTTTTTGTTTTGTGTTATTGTTTCTCTTAGCCATTCTGACTGGGGGAGGGGATGAAATCTCAAAGCCTATTTGTGTTATTCTATAAGCTAAGGATGCTGAACAGTTAAAAAAGTATTCCTTAGCTATTTTATTTCTTCATTTGAGAACTTTCTGTGTAGTTACAGGCAACAATTTTAATTGTGTTATTTTCTTGGTAGTAAGAATTTTGTTGTTGTTGTTGTTGTTGTTGTTGTTGTTGTTGTTGTTGTTATTACCTGTACTTTCTAGACAATAGGTCTCACTCAGGTATATAAGTGAGAAAGATTTTTTTCCTATTCAAAGGCTGTCTTTTGTTCCAATGACAGTGTCCCTTGTTGTGCTGAAGTTTTCTAATTTCCTGAAATCCTATTTGTCAACTGTTGGTCTTAATACCTGTATTATTAGAGTCCTATTCAGAAAATCCTTTCCTGTGCCTGTAAGTTCAAACATATCCCTTTCCTGACTTTTCCTTCTTTTAGATTCAAGGGATCAGGTTTTATGTTGAGGTACTTGAGCCTTTGGAGTTGATATTTGTTCAGGAAGAGAGATAAGGATCTGGTTTCATTGTTCTACATTCAGCCATCCACTTAGACCAGCACCTTCTGTTGAAGATAACATCTTTTCTTCAGTCCGTATTAATGGGCCTTTTGTAAAAAATAAGCTGGCTATACGAGAATGGCCTTACATATGGGTCCTCAATTCTATTCCACTGTTCAATAAGTCTGTTTTTATGGTAGTTTCATGTTGTTTTTATTACAATGGCTTTCTAGTATAACTTAAAATCTTGAATGGTGATGACTCCATCAGTTTTTTTGTTGTTGTTATTGTTGCTGTTGTTGTTGCTCAGCATTATTTTGTATACCTGGGCATCTCTTGTTGCCATGTGCATTTTAATTTTTTCATTTTCTGTGAAGAATTTCATTGGGATTTTGATAAGTTTAGCACTGAAGCTGCAGATTGCTTTCAGTAGCATGGCCATTTTTATAATGTTAACTTTGCAAATCCATGAGCATTGGCAGCATTCCCATCATCCTCATATTTCTTTAATTTCTTTATTCACTGACTTAAATTTTTTGTTATATGTCTTTCACTCCTGGGTTGTATTTATTGCAAGGTAGTTTATATTTTTAAAGCTATTGTGGTTTGTGCTGTTTCTTTTATTTCTTTAACAGTCGGTTTGTTGTTGATATACAGGAAGGATACTGATTTTTGTATGTTAATTTTATAGCCAGCTACTTTGCTGAATGTGTTTATAAGAGGTATAAGGTAGAGGTTTTATAGTCTTTATGTGTGTAAACATATCATATGCAAATAAGAATATTTTGACTTCTTTCTTACTTGTATTATCTTTATTCCCCCTGCTACTCAGTGTTGGACCTAAGTCTCCAGGCATTATACTGAACACAAATAAAGTGACTGAATATCCTTTGCTTCCTAAACCTGCTTTGAGTTTTTCTCCATTTAGGATGATGTAGACAGTAAGATTGTTGTATACTGACTTCATTATGTGAGACATGTTCCTTGTTTCCTTAGATTCTCCAGGACTTTTATGATGAAGGGATATTGATAACCCAGACCCAGAAAGATGAGCATCATATGTTCTTTCTCATATGTAAATGGCAGCTTTGACCCTTGAGCTGTGTGCTTAAATGAGAGTACTCATAGGAATCAAGAAACCAGTAAGGTGGCATGGTAGTAGCCTTTAAAAGAGAAGAGATAGAATGCAGGGGTCATAAAGGAAGGATGTGGAATAATGGAACAAGAAGTGTTATGTGGGATGGGAGGTGGAAGTACAGGTAGAGGAGAGACTATGGAAACTTGATGGTATGACCCTATTGCTGAAGACATTGTGTATTTGAGTCCTAGAACATAGAACAATCAAAATATTACTGACCAGGATGCTTTATCTATACCAGATAACTCCCACAGTGCTGGAATGTGCTATGCATATTACCCAGAGAGAAAAGTAATCATCAATCTTACCCAACTGTGATCTCTATGACATATAATAATCTCCAGCCTGGAAATCTACACCTAATGATACAAGAGTAGCATGAATTTTATGGGAATAATCAAGCACTTTCTGATTGGATTTAAGGCCTACCACACAAGAAAGAACTTATGTCTGGCACAATTAAAAAGACCACAATCTCAAGTATAGGTGTTTCATAGACCTGGCTGGATATAAAACTGACATATAAAAATCAGTATTCTTCATATATACCAACAACAAACCTACTGATAAAGAAATTTAAAAAAAAAGACCAACTTATAATAACTTCGAAAATATAAACTACCTTGCAACAAATATAACCGAGTGAAAGAAATACATAACAAAAACTTTAGGACCATGAAGTAAGAAATTGTTCCACTAAATTGACATGCTATTAGACCAAATCCTAAAGACTTAAACACAGTTAAGTTGATCCTTCAGCCAACCCTCATCAGAGGAACTTCTTTTTCTTTCAGTACATAGTGATTAACATAGAGACCTATAACTAGTCATCATGGAGAAAATAAGACATTGTGATATACTCATCCATAATGTGAGAGCTATATCACTCCTCTCTTCCCAAGGCTCCGGGATCATTAGGGCAAAGTGGCACAGAGACTGTAAGATCCAGGGACAGTAGAGCTATAGCAAAACAGTGTTTTCTACACATAACAGTACAGTTGCACATGTGCACCAGTAGAAGCTGTGACTTCATTCATAAGACTTACACAAAACCAGTTTAGACAAAATATCACTAAGAGGAGAGAAAGTCAGGAAATTCCACCCTTACAGGAAGAGCTAATGGTAATTGATGGAAGCTGATAAAGGAAGTCAATTTTTTTTTAAATTTCATGGATGTGGTCCATGAAGAATCATCCATGTCCATGTAGATGGTCTTACACCCATGCCCATACTAGCAACCCTAAGTTAACTCCATGGGTTGAAAGAAAGAGGGAGGAAAGAAAGAAAGAAAGAAACAAACAAACAAACAAATTAGGAAGGAATAGTAGTAGTAGGAATTTGAAGAGCAGGCATCAGGAGATGTGCTTTATGAAAACATTATATGCATTTATGAAATTTTTAGTCAGTAAAAAGTATAAATATAAGCTGGCATTTGACAAAATCCAACACCCTTTCATGTTAAAAGTCTTAGAGAGATCGAAGGTACAAGGTACATACCTAAACACAGTAAAGGCAATATACAGCAAACCTATAGCCAACTTCAAGCTAAATGGGGAGAAACTTAAGTCAATCCCACTGAATTCAGGGACAAGACAAGGCTGCCCACTTTCTCCATTGCTCTTCAATATAGTACTTAAATATAAGCTGGATGTGGTGGTGCACGCCTTTAATCCCAGCACTTGATAGGCAGAGGCAGTGGATTGATGTGAGGTCAAGGCCAGCCTGGTCTACAAAGCAAGTACAAGACAGCCAAGGCTAACACAAAGAAATCCTGTCTCAAAAAACAAACAAACAAAATATAAATAGATGTGACTTCATTCATAAGACTTACACAAGATCAGTTTAGACAAAATATCACTAAGAGGAGAGAAAGTCAGGAAATTCCACCCTTACAAGAGGAGCTATTGGTAATTGCTAATTGGTAATAAATAGATCAAACTGAAGCAGGAAACACTTTCTCTGTAATTTTGGCTTCAGTTGGATGTTTTCACATGCACACACACACACACACACACACACACACACACACACACACACACTTATATATTAATCAATAATGCCTGTCTGTCTTGGCACTTATGTGAATATATAGCCTGATTTTCTGAAATATCAGCTTTTTACCTAAGCCTTCACTCCGTTAGGGAAAGAACTTACCAAAGTATATGTCACATGTCTTTAATCGCTATTCTTAAATTCCAGAGTCTGATTTGATTCATTTTGCTACTATCAATAATGTTGAATGGATTGGTTAGTTTAGGTGAAATGTCAGGTGGTAATTTCTTTTCATCCATAATGCAAAAGTAAATAGATCAGAAATTCTTTCTGCAGGGACAGACTTAGCAACTGTCAGGCTGAATGTACTATACCAGTAATGTGCATTTCATGACCAGTCTAGAAGAAAGAGGACACCTTCATCTCTCTAGAGCCCTTCTGCTGTCTAGCTACATATCCAGATGTGGGTGTCTTGTCTTTCCCATCCTGTCTTGGGCCAACATTCCCAAGAAACAGATTTTGAGCTGGAAATTGGCATATAGGTGTGTTCATTGGTAGTACTTTAACGGCACAGGAGGGAATGGGGAGTGTGGGACTTGACAGAGATAAATTATACTGCTGTGCAGTTACCATATCCAAGCCATAGACAAAATTCTATAGGAAGAAGTGCAAGATCAAAGATAAACCTTTTGAAATAACTTGAATCACAAAAACATGTCTAGGTTCTATATACCACATTAGATGTGGCATCTCTCTAAAGGGCACACATACCCTCATATGATACAATTCCCTTTGATAGTGATTTTCACATAGGAATTCAGCCTGGAGCCAACACTATGCAGTTAGCAGAATGAAAACAGCACATTGTGATGTGAATCTTAAGGTAAACGAAACAACAATATATCTTTTCCCCATCTTCCACTCTCTTTGTATACCTCGTTCATAAACAATGTATCCTTTGCATTCTTTCTATATAAATTAGGTGTTTCTTCCAAGCAGATCTGTCATTTTCTCCCTTTCCTATAAAATTTCCTCATACCTGTTAGAACACTGGGGATGGATTGGCTAGAGTTACTGTGAAAGATATAGTTGGTAGACAGAGAAACTTAATAGTCCCTCTGTGTGTTTGAAGTTTCTTTTCATTGTTAAAAGAACAGTCTTCTGTTATTCTAGTATATGAAGATGAAAAGACAAAGGAGTCAATAAAAGAAACGAATCATTTGGATAGCATAATTGCCATTCTGCATTGATCTGAAAAATCCAATATCACCACTTAAATCAGATTTTTTTCTTTTTAAAAAAGACTTGATCTTTACTAGTGGGCACCTAAGTAGAAGGGCAGACAAACCAAAAAAAAAATCTCATCTTTTTTGTTTCTATTTGTCCCTTTGTTTTCATTGATTCTAGATCTAACATTCCTTTCATTAAGAATGTGTTTATGATAGCATGTCTATGTGAAACACAAAATAAGTATGGAAAATAAAAAGTCACATTAATTCAGTTTGCTATAGTGGTGTATAGTTTCTTCATGATGAGTGTTAGGCTTATGTTTAGAGGTGTGAACATTTAAGTTATGCAGAATGTTCGACAAACCAAATTTTATAAATGTCTTTATATGTGTTACTTCTTAAGTTGCAAGCTATAGTTTAACAAACTAGCACAGCAAAAGTTCAGTATGCTTGGCCTGCATCTCTATGTTTTAAGTACAGAGCATCTTAGCCATTCTGATGGGTGTAAGATGGAATCTCAGAGTTGTTTTGATTTGCATTTCTCTAATGACTAAAAATGTTAAGCATTGCTTTAAGTGTTTCTCAGCCATTCGATATTCTTCTGTTGAGAATTCTCTGTTTAGTTCTGAGCCCCATTTGTTAATTGGGTTATTGGGTTTGGTGGTGTTTAATTTCTTGAGTACTTTATATATTTTGGATATTAGACCTTTGTCAGATATAGGGTTGGTGAAAATCTTTTCCCAGTCTGTGGGCTGTCATTTTGTTCTGTTAACAGTGTCTTCTGCCTTACAGAAACTTCTCAGACTCATGAAGTTCCATTTACTGATTGTTGACGTTAAGGCCTGGCCTGTTGGTGTTGTTTAGGAAGTTGTCTGCTGTGTCAAAGTGTTCCAGGCTCTTCCCCACTTTTTCCTCTAAGAGATTTAGTGTCTCTGGTTTTATGTTGAGGTCTTCAATCCATTTGGACTTGAGTTTTGTACATGGTGATAAATAGGGGTCTAATTGCATTTTTCTATGTGTAGACATCCAGTTAGACAAGCACCATTTGTTGAAGATGCTATCCTTTTTCCATTGAATAGATTTGGCTTCTTTGTCAAAAATCAATGACCAAATGTGTATGGACTCATTTTTGGGTCTTCAATTTGATTCTATTGATCAAACAGCCTACTGCTGTGCTAGTAGCATGCTGTTTTAATTACTGTTGCTCGATAGTACAGCTTGAGATCAGGTATGGATGATCTAAGATCAAAAACTCAAGTGACAGTACATGTTGGCAAGGATGTAGAGAAAGGGCGACACTCCTTCATTGCTGGTGGGAATGCAAACTGGTACAACCACTTTGGAAATCTCTCTGGTACTATCTCAGAAAACTGGGAATAGGGCTTCCTCAAGACCCAGCTATTTCACTCCTTGGAATATACCCAGAAGATGCTCCACCACACAACAAGGACATATGCCCAAACATGTTCATAGTGGCTTTATTCATAATAGCCAGAACCTGGAAACAGCCTAAGTGTACCTAAGTTGGTCAAAGAATGGATAAAGAAACTGTGGTACATTTACACTATGCAATAGTACTCAGCTATTAAAAACAAGGAAATCCCAAAATTTGTGGACAAATGGATGGAACTAGTAATGATCATAATGAGTGAGTTAAGCCAGAAGCAAAATGACTCACATGGTATATACTCACTTACAATTTGATACTAGCCCAGAAGGCATGTCCCATGACAGTCTTCACTTACCAGGAGATTGGGATATATGTGAGGACATCCTATTGGGACTCTTGGTGAGAAAATTACTGGGGAATGGGGAAATAGAAGGATCAAGAGGGTCCCAGAAATCTACTGCAGTAAACATGGAACCGCTATCCAGATCTAGCCAATGGACAGGACATTCTCCACAGTTGACTGGAGAGCAGGGACTGATTCTGACATGAACTCTGGTGCCCCATATTTGACCATTTCCCCTTGGTGGGGAGGCCTGGTGGCACTCAAAGAAAGGATAAGCACACTACCAAGATGAGACTTGATAGGCTGTGACCATTTAATGGGGGAGGAGGTCCCCTTTAGGCTCAATTTTCTTAACAAAGATATTTTATTATGTACTTAATAACTGAGTATAAGTCACTTATAACCTGACTAACCTAAAAGATAGGAAAAGGAGATTAAAGAATACAATAACAAAATCATAAGGATATCAGTTCCGAGGAGCCATTCTCCTGGCATAGTCAGCAGGATTTCTTCTGCTGGAACCTGGAGTAACCAGAACCAGGAACCTCAGCAGGAGCCTGGAGTCCTGAAGCTGTCCCTCGAGCTGTCCTCTCTAGGAGCATCTCGAAGTCAAGGGATGAACAGCCAAAACTATCCCAAGTCTCCAAAGACCCTACCTCCAGTTTTGAGCTCATTTATATATCTCTTCCCAGAGTCTGTTCACGGACCTTTTCAGCTGGCAACAGTCAAGTTCCCGCATGAGGTGGTTTGTCTTCTAGTGGATTAACATCACCTATCCTCTCACAAGACCATTCCCCATCCTACACTTGGGATTAAAACAAAAACAGGTTTATCTCTCCTTCAGTCCCCCTCAGTCATAGACATAGGGGAAGGGAATATGGTGAAAGAGGGAGGGGGGAGGAATGGGAGGATACAAGGGACGAGATAATAATTGAAATGTAATCTGAAGAAATTAATTAAATAAAAATAAAAAAATTAAAAAAGATAAAGAAAAGAAAAAAAGTACAGAGAATCACAGACATTTGTCTAAGCAGCATGATTAACGATAAGTTAGAAAGCATCTGCCCAAAAGTCCTGGTCCTCAATACTCTAAGCATTATGTCAACTATTTAGAAGAGAATAGGTATAAGTTTCAGGATTAGTTTATCACATATTTTGATTATTGGGAGATAACCTAAAGAAGAAAAAAATACAGTTATAATGTCAGCTCCTGGGCCATGGTACTAGCAGGGGTAATTAACTGGCACTTATGCAGTTGGCATTAACTTAAACACTTTGTGAATCTTAAACTTCAACCAATAGGCTACAGTTCTGTTCAAAGAGAAGTTGTTACAATTTTATGTTCAAAACATCAATTATTTTGCAAAGGAATCATCTGGTGAGTACCCCGAGAAAACTGAGAACTCATTGCAGCTGAGATCTGACTACAAAGAGTTGTCTTCAAGACCTTTAATAACATTATTTCTACAATTCAGTTTTCATATAGTTCAGGGAAAGTATCCATACGTATTTCATTCTATAGTGCCATTGAGAGATGAATGAGAAAGAAAGACAGAATTATGTCATGGTAACCTGCTCCTTTGGCATTGGCTGACACCAGTACCACACTGCAACTCTTCTCTGCCAGGATTCAGAAACTTAGCAGAGCGTGTTTCTTCAGCTGGATCTTTGTAGCATGGCCTCCTCCTAAGTATAAGGCAATGCTTCTGCATAATGTTAGTCTTCGAAGAAGAAGAGGATATGACCTTTGGATCTTAGGCTTGCCTTGGAGAAGGGGAGTACCACATTCTCTGATGCATGTTGGAAAGGGGCAGTCTGCATCCCATAACTCACTCAATTGCTTTCATTTGATCATTTCCCCTTTTCATTCTAATAACCACAGGCATCCACTGAGTTTTCATCATAAGCTTCTGGTCTTTACAATTCTCACTCATTTAGGAAAAGGGTATATATGTAAACCCATAGGTGCTTCCTCTTTGCATTCCTGGACTATACCTTTATCTTAAGGTCTGCTGTCTACTTTTAGTGCTCACACCCTACAACAGTAATTACTTACTATCAATAGCTCTGACTTTTCAACTGTTTTCTCATATTTAGAACTGGGCCAGGGTAATGATAGTACTTGCTTCATGGCGCTCAGTACTCAGTAGGTTTTTGCTAAAATCATTATTAAAATCTGTAATGCTAGAGTACTCAACACAGACCTCACCTAAAGAGAATTCTAGAAGCCATATACATATAAATAACTGTACACATAGTATGAGGCTAAGGTCCTTCACACTTTCTCTGGAACAATAGCCACTGTGTTACATGCTGTGCTCAGTCTGTTCATGATTTCTTTTATTTCCTTTATCAAGCAAGTTAGATTTGATGTTCATACTTGTCTTCAATTTGCTTTCTGCAGATCATTCCTACCGTATAATATGCTACCTGCTCTCACTTCTCAATTTCCTTAACTCTTAGCTTAGATACCATTTCCTCTAAAAAGGTTTTCATTGCCCATCATATTTCAGTGAGAGTCCCTTTTTAGGAACTCACATAGGACCCATCACTATGCAGTGTTTAGTCTCTTGTGTGTACACCTTTTAAAGTTTTCTGTGAGATAACCCATTTGCTGAGGCCGTGAGATAACCCATTTGCTGAGGCCAGGGACTCTCTCTGCCTTATTTAGTATTTAATTCTATGATCTTTTCCAGAATCTGATATGCATATTGCTTGAAATATAAAAGAATATTGTTTCAGTATTACCTTACAAACATAAAACAGAACTTTCTTTGTAATCTATCCTTAAAACTCACTTAAACCTGACTCTGTGACTTAATGAAGGAGTATATCAGTGTATATTTCTCTGGTCAAGGCATTTATTTATCCAACGGATATAGAAAAATAAAATGTACAACGTCTTCAAGCCTCTTGCAGCTCCGATTATTTGTAACTATTACAGATATCTGCCTATTTCACTCTCCCAGATTGTTTGATTCAGTTCAAGGCAGTGACAGCTCCAAACTACAAGACCTTTCTCAAAAGGATTGACAAGTAAAAAATACAAAAGAATGAAGCCAAATCTTTTCATTTGTCATAAATTTTTTTCTGCAGCCAGTGTTGGTCAATAGCTTGGCAATTCACATAGCCTTGTATTCCCCGATACTTTGTTGGAACTTGAGCTAAATAATGACTAAGGGAAAAGTGCCAGCCACTAAGTTGCCAAAAGATACCAATTATCATCAAACATGGTGCTTTGGAGAAAGCCGATCCAATTCTGCACAATTCCATTGCACTTGTCATCTTCTTTTTTGTACAAAAGTAACTTAGCAAATATGTTGTCCTTCCAGTAGCTGACTTAACTTGCCAGAGAATTGACATCTTTACAGATAAAACTTCTGATTATGAAAAGCATTGGAAAATTAAATAGGAATACCCAACATATCTACCAATTCCTAGAATTTGAGGTCTTAATAAAATCAGAATACACTAACAAAAGGTGTTACTAATACATCTTGTTTGTAAAATTGCAATGAATTTTTTAATATCAAGAAACAAGAATATTAAGTAGTAGATAAGCCTCTAGGATGAATTTGATTACTTCTCCACAAAATTGTCTAATTGTATGCTATTTCTTGAGACCTTCTCCTGCTTTGGTATTAGATTATGTAAATTGTGGAACTTTAATGGACTGATATACTCTGTAATGTATTAAAGGTCATCTTTACAGACAGAAAGAGAAGATTTTCTGTTGAGTCACATGTGAGTTCATTGTGAAGGTGGAAAATCATGAATTGATGTATTTTGTTGGATTTGGAACCAATAAAACGTATGTAACTATCTTATTGGAATCATATATATGTTAGATGCTTAGCAAAAAGTTGGTATAGATAAATGCTTGCTTATATGTATGTTCCCCTATCCTTTAAACTATAGCTTAATTAACTTGGCCTTTAGTTTCTCTAACAAAGTCTTCTGGACTGCAACTAGATCAGATTCCAAAGACAACAAATTTTAAAAGATTGTTTTTACCTCAGAAATTTTTTTATTCTGTCTTTTTTTGTTTTCTCATTGTGTTGTGTTTTGTTTGTGAGATAGGGTCTTACTGTGCTGCCCTAGAAGACTTAGAACCTACTACATAGACCAGACTGGTCTTGATCTCACAGAGATCTGCCTGCTTCTGCCTCCCATGAGCTGGGGGATAAAAGTTGTGTGCTTCTAACCCTGGATTTCTCTTTGTCAAATATGAAAATATAATAACTTATGTATCAATTATACTCTCCATAGGAAAGAGAGAGGCAGATGCTGAAATAGAATTAGGAGTGCAAATGTTTACTGCAAGCACCATATACAAAAGGTAGAATAACGGGGAAGAGGAAATGACTATGGCAAAAGTTTCAGGCTATGATTTCCATGAAAGAAAAAAAGGAAGAGAATTTAGTTTTGGACAAGGGAAACATCACAATGTGGTTCATATTTCAAAAGCCTCCCCAAACCTGTGAGAGAGATGCAGAACAAAAATCTCCCATGGTAGAGTCCAGTGATGATGGGGAATGTCTAGGCCCAAATACCCTTGCTAAGTTATCACTGGCTCATAGATGTCAACAAGTAGAAGCTGAAGGTACTACTTGATTGGGAGTGTCACATCAGGCTACTGAACATACTGAATGGTAGGTTCTTCCTTGAGAAACCCAAGCAGCATGCCACAAAGAAAGCAATACTATATTATATTCTAGGAAATTATAACCCATTATTTCCAACAAACTAAGCTGAATCTTATTTATGTTACTTTCACAAATGAAACATCCATGAAAAGAATGGGTACCTTGAAAGACTCTCATATTGGACAAAAGGAACCAATGTTCAGCGATTGGCTTGAGGCTGCAGTTGAACACTGAACCATTTCTTCAAAGAAAATATGAATGAGCCACATCTCTGCATAAAGATCACTATTTAGGCTAGGTTGGCTTTGCATAGGAATTTTTATGGGAAATGTTTTAACTGGCTCCCATTATATATCAAGCCATGTCTTCTATATTTTAGATTGTTCTAATTTCTTAAAAAATCAAAGTGATCAAATCCTGCTCCTTTGCGATGGTAGCAAAAAATGACAGAGTCAGTCAACAGTTTAAGAACTCAGGAAGCAAGGCTTGAGAGAGAGTTCATTGGTTAAGAACACTGTCTGCTCTTTCATGGATCCCAGATTCAATTCCCAGCATCCACGTGGTGGCTCCCAACAATCTATAACTCCAGTTCCAAGGGGATCTTGTGCCTTCTCTGGTCTCTACTAGCACTATGCACATATGGCACACAGAAAGCACATATAGACGAAGAGATAGAGATAAAAATAATTCAAATACATGAGGCTGAACAAACGGCTCAGCAGTTACTGGCACTTGCTTCTCTGCAGAGGTTTGGGTTCCGTTTCTGGCATACTCAACAAGCTGCTCACATCTGCCTAGAGCTCCAGCTCCAATAGATCCAGTCACGCCTTCTGACCTCCTGAGCACCTACACATACTCAAGCCCACATGCATCTCCATAAAAAAGAAATACAAATACATTTTTAAAGAAAAGAATTCTAGAAGCTAACCAGAAGCTTTGTAGGAATTCAGAGAGCATTTACTCAAGAAAAATCACTGGACCTCAGTAAGAAGAGTGTATTGCTACATGCCCTGCACCTCAGTATGTTTGTGAGACTAACAGTTGACATTCTTGATGCTACTCCCAGTATTGGAAATTATTTGATTTATGAAGCCTTGAAAAATACTTTGAAATCAGGAACTTGATGTTTTCAGCTTTGCTATTTGTGTTTTCAGGTTCAGTGGGAATTGTCAAATTGTTCTGTCATTGTAAAAAAATGCCATTGGGATTTAGTAGGTACTGGATCTTGTGGTTTGAATAAGGCTGGCTCTGCTGTAGCTCATATCCTTGAATGCTTAGTTGCAAGGGAGCGGAACTCCTTGAAAAGGTGAAGGATTAAGAGGTGTGGCCTTGTTCCAGGAACTGTGTCACAAACCAAATCATTCTCTCTCTCTCTCTCTCTCTCTCTCTCTCTCTCTCTCTCTCTCTCTCTCTCTCTCTCTCTCTCTCTCTCTCTTGCTGTCTCTCTCTGTCTCTGTCTCTCAGTCTCTGTCTCTCTGTCTCTGTCTCTCAGTCTCTGTCTCTCTGTCTGTCTGTTTCTGTCTCTGTCTCTATCTCTGTCTGTCTGTCTGTCTGTCTGTCTGTCTCTGTCTCTGTCTCTGTCTCTGTCTCTGTCTCTGTCTCTGTCTCTGTCTCTGTCTCTCTCTCTGTCTGCCTGTGGATTAGGATGTAGCTCTTAGCTACTGATACAGTGCCATGTGTGCCACATGCTCCCTGCCATGATGATCATATTATCTCTAATCCATGAACATTGAATACGCTTCCAACTGTTTGTATGTTCTTTCATTTTTTTTCAAGATTTTGTAGTGTACAAATCCTTCTAAGTCATTAACCAATGAGCATGTTTAGTCCTAGATTTGACATACCACCCCCACAACTCAAGGAATATCATGGAAGAGGGTGTATAAAGAACATAAGAGATGAAGAATGAAGAGAAGCCAAAGTGCTGTAAATCTTGTCTTCTGAACACGGCATAGAAATAGTCCTTTTTAATTACAGCAGCTGTAGTGACCGGCAGGAGATCAAGCCCATCACAAGACTCCTGCTGAAGAGCTATGGAAAGCTGATAGCAGCTGGGAGGGGGAAATTCAGCTTTCTTCAGGGATGTGGCTTTGGTCAGTTGCGTATGGTTCAGTAGGTAGCGCTATAGCCATGTGCATAGAGAAAGCACTAATATGCAGCGGGCAATGAGCTCATCAAGTTGAGAGAACATGGTGGTGGTGATCTGGCAGGAGTTGGAGGAAGAAGATATGCAGATATGATCATAATACATTGCATATATGTATGAAGTTCTCAAAGAATGCTTTTTCAAAGTGAAACACCCAATGAATACTCAATCGTATTGGGATTATTTGGCAATCTGTTATAAATACTAGATTAGATTCTTGTTAGAAAGAAATTTGCCAAAAGATAGGTGCACATGTGTGTATGCAAATGCAACAGAAATGAAAATTATTTGCTGAAAACACAAAGATCATTAGTCATTCAGAAAATGCAAATCAAAACCACAAAATCAGAAGCTTCCCTCAATAATCCCTAGAGTGGTGCTTCTTTTCTGATCTCAGTGGGTTGGCAGTAATAATAATAATAATAATAAATGGAAAATACCAAGTGCCAAGGAGGATGTGGAGAAATTGAAGCCTTCATACATTGCTAGGGACAGTGTCAAATGGCACAGCAGCCACTGTGGAAAATGCAATAGACAGCTAGCACACAACCCAGCAATTCCATTCCTCTACACCTAAGAATATCATAAACATCTATTCACCCTCAAACATGTGCATGTATCTGCATAAGAATTTTATATGAATAGAAAAAATTCAAGATACTTTTAAAATTATGTTGTGTCTCCTCCCTTCAGAGACATGATTTTTGTAAACATCCCTCTATTTTTCTGTTTTCATCAGTTTATTTCCTTTTGACACTAGGCAGCTTGATTTTTTTTTTCAGGCATTGCAACTCTATTTAATACAGAAGCAAAAGCAAATGCCAATTGTCAGTCTCACAGTAGCAGTAAAGACACTGAGATGGGAATTCTCAGAAACAACTTCAGCTCTTGACCTTTGCTGTGATCATCTCTTCTAATGCCAGGAAAAAAGCAGGTCGGCTGTAGGGTTGGTTTTTGTTTTTTTGTTTTTTGGTTTTTTGGTTTTTTTCTTTTTGTCTGCACACACACTCTATGATGTTCCTTTCCTGCTGGGAATTTCGCTGACGCCTTGTAGTCTCCTATGCCCTCTTCTCATTTATTCAAGAGGACACACTAACTATTCCAGCACTGAGATTTTGAAATAAGGTCTTATGCTTATGTCATTTCAGGTAAGACATGGGTAGGAACAGAAAATGGAAAAGTAATCTAGGCAAGATCAAATCAGAGTGGAAATAAACATTACTGGATGTTCCCTCACCAAAGATGCTTGATTTTCATGGTACAAAGTTAAAATTAGGTTACCTATAATAGAACATTGTGTGTTAGACATGAAATATAGCCTCCTAAGTGCTAGCACTAGTATATCATTTAAAAGCTGGAGGGATAATTTCACGTTTACAATACCACACATGGTTTCTAACTTAAAGGGAGCAAGAAGTCTTGGCACCCTTGGTCAGTAACCAGAAAAGAATTAGCACTATTGACTACTGTGTTTCCATTTGACCTTCTGAGGTACACATTTTCTTGTTCTTCCTTGCAAAAGGGACAAATGCTTTCTCCTCTTTTTAACCTAGGAATACTGAGTGCCTCAAGGCACTTGATGTTACTCCTAAGTTTTTAATGTTTCTCTGACACACTCTTTATATGTGAGGTCATTCAATGAAATGCTTTCGTGCTACCTATGTATGAATGACTCCTGAAGTTACAGCTCTAGACAGTGTACTTACTATGCGTTACCAATAACTTACAATGTTATGCCTTTAGATTGAACTAGGTGTATCCCCTATCTTCAATTCCCCTTTTTGTGTTTGAATAAGCATCTAACATTTTCTTTTTTTCATGAAATGTCTTTTGGTTTCCATCCTACCCAAATTCTGCCTTGGCCATTATCTCACAGAAATCCTTATCTGCCTTGTGCCTGAATTGACAAAAAATATGGATTCCCCTTTCCTGTTTTTCCACATCCTTTGCTTTGTCTATCGGTCATCCCTATTGACTCTACCTCCCAAACACAGATGGATCTCTCCTACAGTGTCTAACTTCTGCTACTTGCCTATTCTAAGTTACTAGCCTCTCTCACTTAGACTATCTAGCAACCAGCCTTCTCCCCACCACTAACACTAACACTAACCCTAACCCTGGACCCTGGACCTTAACCCTGACCCTGTTCCTAGCCCTAACCCTTAACCCTAACCCTAACCCTAAACCTTGACCTTGACCCTGACCCTGTTCCTAACCCAACATTAACCCTACCCCTAGCCCTGGCTCTTTACCCAATAGCCGGAGTCTACTTTTTAAATGTACATTTAACTATATATTCATTTGCTTAACTGTCCCTTAAGACTTAGACTAGGTTCAATGCCTTACTACACCATACAAAGTGACTGATCACTATTTGTCCCTGTAACATTGCTGCAATTTAAATTTGAAATATCCCCCCATGGGCTCATGATTTGAGCCCAGATTGCAGTTGTTGAATCACTTGGGCTACCTGATTTGTCTTCATTATTTTCTGTTTTTTTTCCTCTGAAAATAAGCAAGCTTTTAAAATTATTAGTATAATTACATTTCTACATATATATGGAATAGCAAGGTATACAAATTATCTAAAGATAAATCTGTGCCCTATTTTTGAACAGATGTAAAGCATGAGCTTTATATGTCTGTTTGAGCTGTAATATCCATGCTGCTGTCTGAAAGAATGGCATGTAATAATGACCAGGCAGGCCTTAAGATTCCCTTGCTATAGGAACACATTCATGTTTCAGGTAGTAGGAGGTCTTCCCTGGTCATATCTAATCTTATGTTTTTTCCATAACCATATTTTTTCACTCCCTGTAGATACATAAGTATAACCATGTCTTCATTTCTTTTTATACGTTTGGAAACTCAATACCTGTGAAGTTCTGTGTTTGGGCAATGGGCACAGCTTGTGATTGTTCTTGACCACACATATCAATACCTTCCCCAGAAGCATCTGCCATTCCCCCCCTACTTTCATGATTGTCTGTCTCTGCGATTGCAGGAATATTGAGTACCCCATTGTTGTAAAAGATCCCTTCCCCACAAATTCTTTTCATTCATTCACTATCTGTTTGTTTATTTATGTGTTTGTTTACGGGGATGGGCATGTCAGGACTACAACAAACATGTAAAGGTCATAAACCAACTTGCCAGACTTGAATCCCTCCTACCTTTATGTATGTTCTAGGGGGTCAAAAACTCAGTTTATCATGTTCGGCAGTGAGTGACATGACCCTTGAGATGTTTTGTTTGCTATAGTGCTCTTTGTTGTGTAGACCCTACAGGTAGTTTTTGGAGGTGATATCCTCTTTGGGTTCTGTCCTAAGCTCTCTTCTTGCCTCTGTGCAATGGCACTGAAATGTCTTTGAAACCTTAAACTAAAATAAACCATTCTTTATTTTTTTTTTAAGTTGGGAGAGGTCATGATGATGCAAAAGTAACTGAGGATGTTACTGCTTCTGTGTTCATCATTCTCTAGCCATCCTGGACTTGTATTCCCATAAAATGCCAAGCTTGCTCCGTTATAAGGCTTTGGATTTTGCTCTTTGCTTTGTCTGGAGGACGCTCCAGGTATGGATCTGTTTCTGTAAATAAGGTTTAATTATTTACAGTCATGGCCTTTTGTTTGATGCTGACTGCAGCTACTTTCATTTTATAATGGCATAGCTGAGTTGCTGAGATAGATATCCTATTACCCACCAGACTTTTAAGGGAAATGTTCCGCAAACACGGCTAGATCTTTCGCATGGTCATCTTTTACAGTTCTTTAGTCAGACATACTCCCCTACCCGTAGTTTCTTCACAATATTTCTATGAAATTACTTCCATGATTGCTTATTGCCTGTTAGTTCTAGACTACGATATCCACAGTGCATTTCTATGTGACCTGCTTTATCATAGTTCCTCAATAAGTGTATACTGAATAAAGAGATACATGAAGTTGTTGTCTTTATCCATGAAGTCTGTTCCAAGAAAATCTCCTGGACTGAATAATTTACAAATACAAAGTTATCTCTTAATTTTAAAGGCTGAAAAGCTGAACCAGATCAGCTGGTTTGGTGTCTGGTAAGAACTTTTTCCTTATAAAGTCTATTCAAACAAGTTCCTCTGTGCTGATTATTTTGTTTAATAAACACACTAATCCCATTTACACTAGTGAATGACCTGATCAGTTCCTGAAAGTTGAACAACTGAACAACAACTGCACTGGGATTCCATAGCAACATCACAGTCAAAGTATAGCAAACACTGAGTTAGTTACATAACAATAGATAGAACTATAATTTATTCATATCAAGCTCAGTGAGGAAAGGGGACAGAAAACCTTGTAAAATGAGGGCAAATGAGCCCCAAAAGATGGATGACAAATCATTATATGATAAAGCCAATGTTAAGTTACTTTATGATTAATTAATTAGATCATGTGCAAGCAAATACTTAAAGAATGTTTTAAGATGATAACTACAAAAATCAAATATAACATTTTCAAAATTGCCTTGTCTTTCCATTTATCTGGAGAAAGAATATTAAGATTAGCTTGTTGAATTCATTTTTAATAAGCAGATGGAATGAAGTGGTAGAGATCAATGTGTTAGTTGAAAACAATGGCCTTTTTATAAGATTCTCAAACTTTGCTACATTTAAGTCATCTTTGTACTTTTCAGGTCAAGTATTTTTTTTCCCACTGCCTTTCCTTCTAGTTGACATTTCTGTCCAACTCTCTCTTCAGTCCTCATTCTCTTTCAGGGCTCTAAATTGCCATCTTGTCTTTGAGCGCCCTCTGCTGGCAGCAAAACAAGTTGCAGAGTTAGTCAATAACATTGTTAAAATGGATGAAACAACTTTTTAAAATATCTCTTTAAACTTGAGATATTAAAATGAGAGTTTACTTTGGTAAATTTAGTGATTGTAGCTTTTATCATGCTAGAGTTTAATGTACAAATATGAAAATTCACATGATCAAAACCTTTTTATACACCTGGTTCCACGTGGCTAATTTCCTCTTTCTTTTGAAATATTGTTTCTTCCCAAAAGTCTATGTAGCCTGTGCAGATGCTCTGAATTTTTTGTTCACACATAGGTTGAGGCATTCACATGTGGTTTCAAAACAAATAATGTGCCATATATGTGACATATATGCTACTACATCTACCTCTTTCACTTTCTTTTAGACTTTTAAAAAATTGACAGCCACAAGTAATTATTGAGGGGGGCATTCTGCATTATGATGGGCATGTCAGTTAGTGAAGCCATTATGCAAGTCACCATTGTGACTCAGAAAGTCTAAATTCCTCCTGGATGCATTTACATACCAAAAACTACAAGCTAGCATATCCATGTTTAGGGGACACTATTCACAGCAGGCAAGTTAGGCAGTTCGTTTAGGTATCCATCAATGGATGGATAAAGAAAATATCCTATCTATACATAATGCAGTTTGTTCAGCCACACAGAAAAAGAAATAATGTCATTTTGGGAAATGCATCATCACATCGAGCTAAATATAAGTCAAATGCATAAAAATAAAAATCGTTCTACTTTAATATGCTATTTTAATATCTCATTAATATACAGGGGGTTATTTTGAAAGATTATAGAAACCAAAAAAAGGGGAAATGGATAAATAAAAGCATGACAAGGGTATATGATGAAAGTATGATAATGAAAACGATTATTAGGTACAATGAATATATGTTAATTACAAATCTTAAGTAAAGGGAAAACAAACATCAAAAATGGGTCACACATGTTTGTCTCTATTGATTTTCATTAGAATATATTTATCAAACATTGTATTTCGAGATACATTTGACAACACTTATGCAGGGTGTGAGAAATAACAATAGTTCCTGCACATGAGGCCAAGTTACACTAAATATTGTCTCACTTGTCATGATGTTCAACTGACAATGCTGGGTGACTTTTGGAAATTTAATGATTATGGATCCATTTAATTAAGCAAAGAAGTAAGGCTTTGTATGAGGTTAGCTCTGATTAAATAATTAGGTGTTAATTGATATGTGAAGCACATGGTTTCCAGTAATATTTGTCCAGTGAATAATCCTGAGGGGGAAAGGAGAAGATGAAGGGGCGGGCAACTTGTTGTAGGTGCCTGAAAGAGTGAGAAGAGGTAAGCAGGAGTGGATATGATCAAGGAATATCATTTACATGTCTGAAAGGGTTAAAATTAAAAAAAAAATTTAAAGTGTCCGCATAAACACTTGTTTTCTTATTTTACAATTTATAATCTTCAGAGTTTAGTGCATGTAACAACAGACTGTAAAGTAGCCACGCTACTGCTTGCTGTTTTTCTACCAAAGCCTTCACAAGTCCACAGTTTACTTGAAACCTGTTATATCAGATTTCATGGGATAAAGCATCACCTTTTGTCAGCCAGTATCACTTCAAATAACCCATAAAAACTAGATTTTTGAGAAATATCATCCATACTGGTTTAGATATAAGTACTAATCAATGGGCTAACCATTGTAAACTTGAAGCTTTGATGACTCTTTGGTTCTTTCAAGTTGTCATTTTACATAAATTATAAAGCATTATATGTATGCTACAGTATTTGGAAAGTTCTAGGCCAGCTTGATCTACACATAGATGTGTAGACTCCACAGAAAGACCTTATCTTTCAAAAGGTCAAACATTTCCATAATAATTTAAAGAGCTTATAATTATTAGGAAAGCTCAGGAAAGATTTTGAAAAGTAAAATTATAAGGTGTCATTATTGTTATTATGACTAGAATTGCCTTCAAATGAAAATGTTTATCAAAGGCAAAGTGTGAAAATTAATGATTGATTTTTCTATTTGTTGTCATGGTCAATTTGTGAAAAACAGGATAGGCTTAGGGATTTGAGTCTCTGATTCATGTGGGTTCACAGCTTGAAGATCCTGTCTTTAAATGAAGCACTAAATGTGCTACATTTCATTTTCCCTTGGCCAGTACTCATTTGGTCCTAGATTGTTTAGTGAGCACCAATGTACCTTCCAGGAAGCCAATTACCCAGAGAAAGAGCATTTAGGTGATGTGTATCAGAGTGAGATTTTTTTCCCTTATAGCTGGAAAACTTTGAAAAATTGAAGGTTTATCCTCCTGTGATTAAGAAAAGCACCAAGACCATTGCTAGTCTGTGGATAATCCACATGATTGACTAGGAGTTTCTCTGGTATTCTTTGTGATACTCAGTAAGGTATATGAGAAGCCCTTGTAGGAATTATCACCCGTGGCCTCTTCTAGTTTCCATCTTAAAAGAGTTGTTTAAAAACAAAAACAAAACAAACAAAAAAGAGCTGGGGATGTTGCTCAGATATTAAAGTCCTTCTCTAGCCCTCCTGAAGCTTATATTCATATATGCAGCATATTATAAACCAGCTGTGGTGGTTCACAAATATAATCACAGCACTATAAAGACAGAGGCAAGATCAGTAGTTCAAAGTCATCCTCAGTTGCACAGTGCTTTCTAGGCCAGAATTGGATACATGAGATCTTGTTTAAAAAAAAAAAAAACTGAAAAATTCTTCCATGTCAAATAGCATGCATTTTTCTAATTAGATAGAATGACATCTCTCTCCATTATCTAGAAAACATAATAAAGAAAAATAAACTTCAGAGATGAGACCAAAAGCAGGTCTCAGAGCTCAGGAGATGACTTAGTCTTCAAAATATTTTGCTGAGAAAACATTAAGGAATTAGTTTGATGCTTGGTACTCACATATAAAAGCTAGACATGACACTGTGCATCTTTAATCCCAGTGATAGGGATCTGGACAGAGGAGGGTTCCTGGAGCTTGCTGACCAGGCTAGCCTCATCCATGAGAGAGATTTTCTAAAAAACAAAAACAAAAACAAAAACAAAAACAAAACACAAGGTCAAGAGTGATGGGGAGAAGACACTACACATTGATCTCTGGCATCCTCACAAACACACTAGCATGCAAAAACATGACTTCCCCCCCAAACACAAACACACATACTCTTGTATAGCATACACACGCAAAGTAAACACCCAAATAATATTTATTTCTTTGCTTCAGAAATTATTAGCACACAAGACCTTCAGTATTTTGATAAGGAAATAATGCTTCTATAGCAAGCAAAATGAAATGTAAGAAAGCATTTCCAGGCCAACAAACTTCTCATTTATACAGCACATTTAAGTATCGTGTGTATTTTGCATATCACAAACAATAGAAACTTTATGACCCTGGTTTCTCTACCATGTGATCTGACCAAAATGTTTTTCTGTTTGGACTATATGCAAACAGCTGATAGAACCAGGAGAGATGTGTTTGATGCAAAGGAAGCCTCCGATGAGGATGTTAACTGTTAGTGGGGATGTTAATTAGCCAATAAATTAAGACAACATAAGTGCCCACTGACTAAAGAATGGACAAAGGAAAATGCTACATATGCACAATGAAATACCATCAAATAATTAAAAACAAAATAAAATCCTGCCATGTACAACAACATGAATGAAACTGCAGGCCATTTTTTTTATTACATTTGTTTATGCTACGTTTGTTTAGACAAACCAGGCAGGGAAAACAAGTATCTTAATGATCTCATTTATAGGTAGTGTTCTAGTTTCTTTTCTGTTGCTGTGATAAAAACACTCTTAAGAAAAGCAAGTCAGAGAAGAAAATGCATTCATTTCAGCTTTCAGTTACAGATCATCATTGAAGGAAGTAGGGAATTGAAACTGAAAGCGTGGAGGAACGCTCCTGGCTGGACTGGCTCTTAAGGCCATGCTTGACTCTAGGTTGCAACAAGTTAACAACTAAAGCTTAACTGGGACACTATTCCCTGTCAACTTGACACAAAAGGATACCATTTTAAGCTGTAAGTATTCATTCTCTTTCCTCCGGAGTCTTGTGTTAGTATCATAATATGAAACACATCCCACTTCTAAAAGTCCCACAGTCCTTAAAAACTCCAATGTTTTAAAATTTTAATGCCTCTTTGAAAGTACAAAGTCTCTTAGCAATAGGATCGTGTATATTGAAGACAAGTTAAATAGTTCTTGTTCCAAAAAGGAAGAGCCAAGCCGCAGGAACAGAGAAAAGCAAAACCGTCAGTGAAAATCCAACTATCCATCATCTCTTGGACTCACTCGTTGTGAAGTCTTCTGTCTCCACAAGGCTTAAGCAGTCTCATTTCTTCAGGTCTGCCACCTGCAGCACACATAGCTCTCTTGTAAGCTTAAGCCAGCTTTGTTCCACACATATTGCAGATGTCCCAGAAACTCCAAAATTCTGTGATTTCCACTGCAACTTTTAAAGATTCACTGACAATGAGACAGGTTAACTCTTAGCAACACCCAGCCTACTTCAAAGAAGATGGTGAACATCAAAGAACCTCCTTATATAGATGATTTCAAATGTGACAAACCAGCCACTGGGCAAAAGGTCCTCGTTTTGGCCAAAGACAGAATTCTAACTAAAAAAGAGCAAACTTGGATGCAGGCAGAGTTGATGGCCGAATTCTGCCAAGACAGGGTAAGCAAGTCCTCCATAGTTCCTGCCTCACAAATATGTTTGTCAGATATACTGGGCCAGAAGGCTAAACATGATGCTCTAATGTTATAGAGAGTTTTTGGATGACTGTTCAGGAAGGCAAACTGTCTTGCTGTCATTTCTTTTCATTTTGGAAACTGCCAACTTTGACTTCCTATTTACTCTGGTAATTAATTTTATTCCTTCTCAAGTCTCTGATGGGATTGAAGACCAGATAGTTTAGTCGTACAATTAAGCTTAGTTGTTTAGGGCTCAAGATGTTTTTAGGTCTAGATAAATGTGTTAATTTGATAGAGATTAGATATGATAGATATTGATTTACATTCAGAATTTTAGACTCACCAAGATAGGAAAGATGTTCTCTTCAAGGCTGCCAAATACAAATAGCCAAAACACTAAGAATGTAACATTTATATACTTTCTGATTGGTTTTGGTTCTTCTTGCTGTATGTAGTTTATTGTATATGTGTGTAATAATACAAATGTATAATGTAAAAATAAGTACATTTTAAAAATTATTCTAAACAGTTTGTAATATTAGCTTTTGAAATAACTGGAAGTATACATTGTATTTATAAATGAGTTGTATAGGTCCAATACTTTTCACAAGAGTTGAAACATATATACGTATGTGTATCCAAAATAACTTAAAATTGTATCAATATATAATAATCTATACCAATGTATCAAAATATCCTTGATTCTGTATCAATATCAAAAATCTATACTAATGTAAGCAAAAATAATGGTTTTTTCTGTATCAATACACAAAATCAATACCAATATTAGATTTTTGGCTTATAAAATGTTCTTTGATATAAGAGTTGATTTAATAATCAACCCCTTTTGTTATTATTCCAATATGATATTCCCATATTCCCCCTTTTCTTATCAATCCCTTTCCTCATATTTAAGAAAGAAGGAAGGATAGAGAAAAGAAAAGGAGAGAAATCCCCCATTCTAGGATTCTATCCCTTTTTTTCCCCTGATCAAGACTATTAATAAGTTGTTTTCTTAAAATATTTTTATTTAAGTAATTACAATTACATCTCAATTGTTATGCCCTCACTTGTATCTTCCTGTTCCCCCTCCCTCCCTCCCTCACCCTATTCCCCTCCCCCGTCCATGACAGAAGGGGACCTCCTTCCCCACCATATGATCACAGCCTATCAGGTCTCATCCTGGTAGCCCGCTTACCCTTCTCTGAATGCCACCTGGCCTCCCCACTAAGGGGGAGTAGTCAAATATATACTCATTTATAATTGGACACTAGCTCAACAGGTCTTCACTTAGCAGGAGATTGGGATAGATGCTGGGACCTACTATTGGGACTCCAGCTGAGAGAGGTAAGGGAGAATGGGGAAATAAAAGGTTCCAGAGGGTCCTAGAAACCTACAACAAGACTATCAAGCCTGGCAGATCTGGACCCAGGTGGGTCAGCACAAACTACTGTATCACCCAAGGACAATGCATGCAGTAATCCTAGAACCCCTATCCAGATCTAGCTAATGGACAGCATATTTTCCACAGTTGTGTGGAGAGCAGGGATGGACTCTGACATGAATTCTGGTGCCTCCTAATTATAACTTGTAAACAACCAGTCAAATAGCATGCAGGGGCTGGACCCCTACACAGGTGTGGTAGATGTGCAGGGTGCTTATCATGTATATCCTAAAACAATGGGAGTAAGGGCCTTCTCTGACTCTGTTGCCTACCTTTGGACCCTTTTCCTTAGCTGCCTTGTCAGACAACTGCCTCATCTGGCCTCAGTGGGAGAGGATGTGCATAGACATGCTGCAACGTGGTATGCCAGGACAGGAGGAGCCCAAATTAACTGTCTTCTGAGAGACTTCTTCCAGCAGATGATGGAAACAGATGCAGAGACCCACAGCCAAACAATAGCTGAGCTCGGGAGTTTTTGTGGAAGAGTGGGAGGAAATATTGAGGGAGCTGGAGGCATCAAGAACCCCACAAGAAGACCTACAGAATTAACTAGCCTGGGTCTATGGGGCCTCACAGAGACTGAACCACCAATCAAAGAGCATGGATGGGCTCATCCTAGACTCTCTACACATATGTAGCAGCTGCTCATCACATGGTCATCACGTAGGTCCCCTAACAATGAGAGCAGGGGCTGTCTCTCACTCTGTTGCCTGCCTATGGATCCTTTCCCCTTAGCTGGGCTGCCTTGTCTGGCCTCAGTGGGAGGGGCTGTGTTTAGTCCTGTTGCAACTTGTGTTTATTTTTTAAATTATTAAGTCCAAAAAAAGAAAGGAAAGAAAACCATGGAATTCTACAGTTTAAGAAATGAAATTAAGCTGGGCATGGTGGTGCACGCCTGTAATCCCAGCACTCAGGGGCAGAGGCAGGCAGATTGCTATGAGTTCGAGGCCAGCCTGGTCTACAAAGTGAGTCCAGGACAGCCAAGGCTACACAGAGAAACTCGGTCTGGAAACAAACAAACAAACGAAAAACAAGAAGTGAAATCAAATAACTACCAACCAATATTGCAATATGCAGTAAACTTAATTTTTAAATTAATAGAGAAGTAATAACACTTCAAGACAAGCATAAAGTAAAGAAATTTGTACCAATCAGGCCAGCACTTCAGAAAATACTTAAAGGAAGACTGTACACAGAGGAAGAAGAAAGGCGATCTAAGTCACAAAATCTCAGAAAATAATGAGTGACATGAGAAGGAAAGATGAACAAATGAAACCTTGAAAAGGATCCATCATATCTACTACAGTATATCAGTAGCTCAATACAAACGGGGATGGAAGATAGTGTCAATAATCTAACCAACCAGAACAACTAAGAAATCATAGGAATTAAGAAACCATTTTTAGTCATAATCTGGTATGGAAATAGTCTTGACTAACCATTTAAAGGACTCAGGTTGACTGATGGGATTTAAAAAATATAGCAGCAATCAATTGACTTTAACCCCGGCACTCAAAGGCAGAGGCAGAGGGATTTCTATGATTTCCAGGACAGCCAGGGCCACACAGTGAGACCCTGTTACAAAGACAAGATCTAAAGGATAGAGATAAGTCTACTAATAAAATGATAGCTGACTTTCAGCTGCATAGTTAGTCTGTTATCTGATAAAATATACCTCAGGCCAAAATTAATCAGAAGAGATGTTTTAATAGACTGCTACATACTAATAAGGGCAAGGGAGTAATTCACTAAGAAAATATAACATTTAAAAATACATGTGCACCAAATGTTGGTTCTTCCAGTTTCAAAAAGAAATCCTAGAAAACATTAAAGGTCAGGTAGTGACTCTAATACTCCATTATCATATTGATAAATAACTCAACAAGGGAACTTCAGAGCTAAATTATACCATGGACCAATAAGATTGAATAGATATCTATAAAAATCTACCTCACAAATATGGGATATGTATTCCTTTCAACATCTCTAAAACTGATCACATTATAGGCCACAAACAGGCCTTAACATTCATTCAAACAGTGGGTTCTTTGAAATGTGGGCTGGAAGAATTAATATCAAGAAAATGGCTATCTTACAAAAAGAAATCTACTGATTCAATGCAATCTCAACCAAAATTCCAATACCATTAATGCTTCACAGAAATAAAAAATAAATCTTAAAATTAATATGAACAAAATCACAAAAGACCTTTGATAGTTAGTCAATGCTACCCTGAGCATGGAGAATAATGTATTAAAGTATACAATTTCAAATTACACTATAGAGTGATAGTAACAAAACTACATGCCACTAAACCCCAAAACAATACCTGAACATCCAATTTTATTAATTTTAATTAACTATTAATTCACAATATGTAGGAAATGGAACCATCCTAAAGGTATTTCAACAAATTAGTGGATAAAGAAAACATAGCATATGTTTTTAATTCAGTTTTATTCTGCTATAAAGAAAAATGAGATCAAGTCATTTTTTAAAAATGAGTGGAATTGAAAACTATTATGATAAGCAAAATAAGACAAATTTAGACACACAAATATCATTTTCTTTAATATGTGGAACTTGGGGTTTGTGCATACACTGTGTGTGTGTGTGTGTGTGTGTGTGTGTGTGTGTGTGTGTGTCTGTGTGTGTCTGTGTGTCTGTGTGTGTTTCCATAGGTCATGAAAAGAGATCTGAGGAGGAAAGAGAGAAAAGCTTAAAAAAAGAGAGTGTCTCAGTTACGTTTGCTGGTTGGTTCTTCCAGTCTCTAGTGTTCACATATATTTCAAAACAATTTATACAATCAATATATACAATTGTATTTGTTGACTGAAAAGATAGAAGAGTTCATAAAACTGAGAAAAAGAAAAGAGATACAATGATAGAATGAATGACTAGTCTCTCATTTCACTCAATCAGCCCACTTTCCACCATGGCTATCAGCTATATTTCATTAATTTTCAATCATTTATCATTTGTGTTGATAAACTCTGTGGTAGTTCTTTTGATTGGGAACTAAATAACAAGTAGTACTTGTCCTCTCTACCCAAAGAGTTTCCCCAGGCCAGTTGATAATTATTGCAAAATCACTAATTCTAGCTTTATGTTCTAGCTTCAGGGAAACTGTTTTCCCTGGCAACAACAGGTGATGTTCTGAAATACTACAAACCCGAGGAACTACTACTTGCCATGAGATGGAGGAATCCTCACTCAGCTTTTTTTTTTTTTAACTTACTAAGTAAACCAAACCCTTACCCAAACTGAAATGCTTACTCTAGGAAAATGTCCACTCCATTGGCAGTTACCTGTCATTCTTTGTAATGAATCTTGAGAAGTTCCAATAAAATGTGCAAAACATGTGCATTTTCTAGATAAGTGCATTTAATTCCTGCATCGTTCTTGCTTCAAATATTCAGAAGACAGCATGATAAGGAAAATGAGAAACTTTTTCATTTTGAATGGCCTTCAGCAATTGCCTTGATATTTTATAATGAAGTAAAGGTCTGAAAAACATATTCTAAAAACAAACAGCAAAGAGGACAGCAAATGTTCTCTGTGATGCATTTCATGTTTACGCAGTTTTGGGGAATGACTAATTATGAAAAGCTACATTTAACACACATCTAAATTACCCAATGAATCTGAGTCAAGACATGGATGTTAACTGTTTACTCCTTACCCTTTCCTGTGTCAATTCAGTTTCATTGGAAAAGCAATAAGGTCCAAACAATGGTGTCCTTTTCCAGATTTTGTCTGTGTACAAGAAAGTGCCTTAACTTCTTAATCTGTGCTGTGCTTAAACCACTGAACTCATGTGACAAGCAAACTGTGGAAAGCTATGTACACAGAGTAAAACCTGAGACTCTTGTGAACGTCAAAGTTAGGTAGTTGTATATATACAGCAATTTCATATTTTAAACAAATTTCTGATCATGCCATCTTCTGAATAATTGAAGTAAGAAGCATGCAGGAATCAAATATATTCATTTAGATAATGTACCTGCTTTTCATAGTTTTAGGTAATTTGTCAGGAGTCTTTACAAAGAATAAAAGGCAACTTCACCAATGGGATATATTTTCCCAAAGTGAAAGAGAAATCACATTCTGATATTCCTTATTATACCTGCTCAAAGTCTTAAAAGGAATATAAAGGAACACTTCTTTATTTCTGTTGTTTTTAAAAATGTGTATATTAAATACAGAAGCATATTTACAAACACACACTATATTTATAATCTATGGTCTCTCTCTCAAAAGCCTGTGTAAAGAGCTGCTTTTGAGTTTTAGACCTGTGTCCAATGGCTATTGTAGTCCTGTATAGTAATAGGCCTTGACTCTAAGTTATTTTATGTTGGTGTCCTTGCCCAATGTCTTTATACTAACTACCTTCTTTTCCCAGAGTTTAGAAGAGAAGGCATGGAAAGCAGAATACCATTTTTGTTGAGGAATCTCAAATCTGAAGAGGAAAGAAAACCATGTGTATAATTGTGATTCGGTTTCTGAGTGGTGTCAAATTCAAAGAAACAAAGCTTAGCACCAAACTACATCTGTAGACTTGAAGACTTCATGGCCTCATGACCGCATTTAGTTACTTCTTTCTCTGTGCCAAACTCATTTTGCCTCCTGTACTAGGGCTGTGAGATAAAATGTAACGTATAGAGCAAAGCTGCCGTTTCAAATATATGATTATTTGGGGCAGTACATGTATTTCATGTTTAATACTTTGAACAAATGAATACTGAAATACTGTTTACCATTTACCTGAAATTCTAATCTAACTGAGCACCTGTGTTTTAATTTGCTAAACTGGCAAGTGCAATATCTGTACTCCCGAATAACTCCCAGCACTGTGTTCCTGCCTTCTGGTTTATCTCTACTAACAGATGTACAAACAAGGAAACCTAAAGGCTCCATGGTACCTGGTTGGCTTTTGTTCTCAGTAGAAGTAAATGTATAAATCCTGTCTGCTTTGGCCTCTCTCCCTCCCTCTTTCTGTAAAGCCTATTTTTAGAGCAATTCCTATTTGCAAGCAAAGTTGGTTGGAAGATACAGAGGTTTCCCATCTACCCCTTGCTCCTCATTCTTGGTTATTTACACCTCTAGCAAAGTGGTACATTTGGTACAGCCAATGAGCCTAAATTGATACACCTTTATTACCTAAAATTCACCTCTTATATGACCTTTCCTTCTTCCTATTGTATAACATAATCTATGAGCCTGGACCTCCTGATGTGGATCCAGCAGCATGTTGTTATAGTCAGTCATCCCACTGCTTAAAGCTTCTGTGCTCCACTCTCACTGCTCACAGTGGAGGGGAAATTATTGTTTTGCTTCTTTTCTGTAGAATAGAATCCACATAAAAATTTTGATGAATGAAATTCTATATTTCAATAGACATCACTGGAGCTGAAATCCTATAAAGGTACAGAAAACCTCCAAAGCTATGTGCAAGAGAACTGAAGTTAAGAAAACTCCACAACAAACAAGCTTCTCCACAACAGACTGAGACTCTAACAGAAAACCATAACTGATCAAAATGCCGAGACCAAGTGACCCGTGGTGCCCAGTTGCAACTGACATGTTTGCGACACAATTCCTTTACCAAAGGCTCAGAGAGCAAATCAGAAGAGGGGATAAAAAGATTGTAAGATTCAGAGGAACCAGATGCCTGCTGTGAGGCCGCATCTGCTAGCAGTGGCAGGGAAGATACTGCCATGAGGTCTCAGTAACATGGCTACCTTAACAAGACCTGAACAAGCACAGAACTGAAAGCGTGCTCAGATGAATGGCTGAAATCTCATGAGTTCTCAGCACTAAAGAACTACAGGCAATTAAGGAATGCTGAGAGAAGGACAAATAGTCTTCTCCACAAAAGAGTCCCCAGATAGATTATCCAATGACAACTGGTCAGCTAAGGAATAATACATAAAAGTAACATTATATGGACTGGCCAGGTTTTATTTATATATCTTCACATCACAGTGACTAAAGCAAGGGAGGCCAGAAGCCATGAATTTTAGAGAGAGCAAGGTGGCATGGTATAATGTGAGGGACTGAAGAGAGGAAAGGAAGGGGTCATGATGTAATGTAATTATATCTTTTTTTCTTTTTTCTTTTATTTTTTACTTTTTTCCTTTTTATTAATTTATTCATATTACATCTCAGTTGTTATCCCATCCCTTGTATCCTCCCATTCCTCCCTCCCTCCCATTTTCCCCTTATTCCCCTCCCCTATGTCTGTGATTGAGGGGGGACCTCCTCCTTCTGTATATGCTCATAGGGTATCAAGTCTCTTCTTGGTAGCCTGCTATCCTTCCTCTGAGTGCCACCAGGCCTCCCCATCCAGGGGAGGTGGTCAAATATAGCTTAATTTAAAAAATGATAAATGTCTGAATCAAATCCAGCCAATTGTAAATAGCACAAATATTTTTAGTTATAAAAAAAATTGCCACTATTCTTTTATTATGTTGGTGGAGTTTTCATTATGCTTCATGAAAGGCATTCTTATTTTTAAGAATGTACAGAAGTAGTTATGGATAAAATAGTTTGGTGTTCAGGATTTTGCTTAAAAGATGTTCCTTAGAAGATGATGCTCTGAATAAACATATTTCGCTCTAGTACACAAGAGAGATGGATCCAGCTAAAGGGAAACTGGACAACAGGAACATCTCTGTATCTGATCAGAACCTCACTCAGCATTTCTATTTGACAATTCCAGTTGAAGAAGCATCTCTAATTTATTTGACACATAAATCTTCAGGTTGACTTTGTAACAGCCATCCAGAGGCTTATAGAAAGAAGCCCCTTTGCAATACTTGCCTGTAGAAACAAAATTAGATGAAATGCTTTGTGTGTAGAACTTGCTCAGGCCAGAGCCCTGGGCACTGCCTTATTTCTCCCATAGTGTCTGGGTAGTGCTGGGTGGAAAGAGTTTCTCAACAAAAGTGCGATTGTGCTGGAATTCTAAATCACATTGCTGCCACCTTGGGCCTCTATTTTTAGGAAGGAAAATCTTTTCTCTGTGTTGAACATGCAGAAAAAAAGCCAAGTCCTGACAGCCTCAGAGACAGCTGTTGTCCTGAATTAAATGTACCTTCTGTGAGCTGCATACGGAAAACTTTCCTGAACTGCACAGGCTAACTTTGCTTTATGTGTCTGTAGCCTTCTTTCTTTAGTTTGTTTAGCTAGTCCTTCTCTCCTACCCCAAACAATCTGTCCCCCAGAATAGCACAAGTGTTTATTAAAAAGGAAAAACTCAAACTGCAGTCCTTAAGACCTGGGGTTGTTGTTGTTGTTGTTGGCATTAAAAAACTGCACATGTATAAAGATGCATGTTTGTATTGATGGTAGGCAGTAGGTACAGTCATTGGACTTTACTTATATAAGACCACATTGACTGGTCAGGCAGTAAACTGTCTTAAGTCAATTTGTACATTTGGGAAGCTGCTAACCCACACTGCTGGTTCACTCAGGAATTTAAGTTTTATTCCTTCTCGAGTCTCTGAGGGGCATTGAAGACAAGATAGTATAGTTTTACAACCAAGCTTAGTTGATTAGGGGACAAGATCGTCCTAGATTAAGATAAAGAAGTTAAGCTATTAGAGTTGAAATAGGACAGATATTGAATCTGATTTGGAAATTTAGACCAACAAGATAGGAAAGACATTTACTTCAAATGGGGCGAATGCAGATGGCCAAGTCACTATGAATGTAACATGCATAGAATTCATTATTCTCATGATTGTCACATGGTTCTCCCTGCTGTATGTAGTTTGTTTTATACATGTGTAGTAAAATAAAAGTATTTTTTAAAAGAAAGTATTTTTAACAGCTTTAAATAGGTATGTAGTGGCAAAATTGCCTTTTTATGGTTATACACTGTCAAAATTGATGGATGAAAATTAAATGCTGATGTATTTGATTATTAAGTCCATCAAGAAGATATTCCATCTGTAATGCCTGCACTATGGTAATCAGAAAACAGTAATTGAAATTCAACATACCTTCATTCCTTTTCTGCCAGCTCACTAGATGGTTGGCCTCACAAAGTTTCCTTCACCTTGAATGGACACTAGTCCCCACAAGAAGAACTATCTTGCAAGTGTGAGATTGTGAGATTGTTGAGGTGATCAAATGCATTTACAGATGCCTTCATAATTGCTGTTTCTTCTTAGACTCTCTTATCTCTTCTATCTCCTAACAAACAACTATATGCCTTACTTATCATTTTAGGACCAGATATTTTTACTTCAAAAGTCAAAATTTCTCTGCGATTCCATTCTGTCAACATGAGAATTCTCAGCTCTCTTTTAAAGGTCATTTGTACTGGACTATTCCTGCTTTTCATTTCTGGTGGCTTCTAGTTGTCCTCTTAATTTTAAACTCCGTGTATCTTCTTGACCATGGAGAATATTACCACTACTACCAGAAGTGCCTTGCTTAGAAAGGACTGTTAGACAATGTTACCACAAATCAAAGCTTAAGAGTTCTAAGAAGTGTTGTTCCTGAAATATTAACTTTACTGCAACTAAAGTGTTTTGCATATAAAATATATAAAATTAGCGGGGCTGTTTGAAGAGGCTCAGTGGCTAATGGTGCCTGCTTTCAAGCCTGATGGCCTGAATTTTATTCTGGGAATCCACACAATGAAAAGAGTTGTCCTCTGATTTCCATATATGCATGATGTGTTCCCCAGTAAATAAATGTGAAATAAGACATTATACTTCTCAACATTTCTACTTTACACCAGTGCAGTGGCTTCACTGGTAACCATGAAGCATCCTTGTATTTTTTGCTTTAAAAAAAGTAGAAAATTAAAATCCCCTCTCAACATCTGCATCTATGCCCTCAACTCTGTCAAACACCCATTAACCCATTAACAACATACTTACAATGCATTGGAAGTGTCTTAATCACTCTTCTATCGTGGTGAAGAGACACCAGGACTAAGGCAACTTACAAAAGAAAACACTTCTTGGGGCTCACAGTTCCAAAGGGTTAGAGTCCAATATGGCAGAAAGTATGGCAGCAGGCAGGAAGGCATGGGGTTGAAAGCTTACATCTACAAATATAAGGCAGAGTAAGTTAATCAACCAAAATGACCTCTGAAACCTCAAGCTCTGTTCCCCATGACATACCTCCAATCCTTCCCATGCAATTGCACCAAGTAATGACTATTCAAATATATGAGCCTATGAGGGACGTTCTTATTCAAAGCGCCACAGGAAGTTACAACAGGAATAGATTCCTGATATATTGCCCATTCAATAAAAGCAGATTCTTCTATTAAATGAGAATCAGATTCAAATGGCAAAATTGGATCACATCTATATTCTACATTTTATAATGCTACCTTTTCTATTTAAGCAATACTTAAAAAATTTTATGTGCCCACTGAGAGAACATCTTATCTAAGATATCTCAATAAAATTATATCTCAAAAGGGGGAGGGCTGAAGAGATGGCTCAGAGGTTAAGAGCACTGGCTGTTCTTCCAAAGATCCTGAGTTCAATTCCCAGCCACCACAGGGTGGCTCACAACCATCTATAATGTGATCTGATGTCCTCTTCTGGCCTGCAGGGGTACATACAAGCAGAATACTGTATACATAATAAGTAAATACATCTTTTTTAAAAAGGGGGAACCCAGCATGAATGAGGAAGAGGCTGACAATGCCCCACCAATACATGAGCAGCTATTGACATCTGATGGTTGTGTAGAGAGGGATAATAAGTTTTATTTATAGAGATGTGGCCCCAAATGGACTGCCCATGCTCCAGTGGATGACTCTCTACCCACATTCATACTGCTAGCACTAACTGGAGTCAGGCTTTAAAGAGATTTAAAAAAAAGTACATGAAGTTAGGAAGGGAAAGTATTCATGGAGGTATGAGAGGCACTGGAGAAAGTAGGAATGCATTTGATAAAAAAACAAATTATATGTACACATGAACTTCTCAACCACTAAATTAAAAATAAAAAGCCACTGTGGACTCCATCTGCTGTTTTTCTCAGTGGGATAAAATACATATAACAGAAAAAATACTATTGTAACCAATTTTAACAATTCAGTAGTCATAATTACACTCACATTGTCATGTAGTCATTACCATGATCTATCTGCAGAACTATTCTTCTACTTCCAGCTGACACTTTATACCCATTAAAGGACAACCCACTTTATCTTCTACCTTTTATTTCAGTATATTTTGTTAATCTAAGTTCCTAATAAAGACAAAATTATGTACCTGTCCTTATATGTCTGCCTTTTTAAAAAACATAACAGTGTTATGTCTCCAAGGCTCATCCAAACAAATTGCATTTATTAGAATTTCATTACTTTTGAGGATGAATAATATTCCATTTCTCTGGGATATCTCCACCTTTTGCTTTCCTACTTTATCCCTTGTCTTCAGTAGGCACATTTCCTTCATAGTCTCCATGAGAACCCTGGGCAGTCTCTATCTTGTTACGTAACAGGGAATGCTGAAGATTTTCTTCCTACTTTTCTCCATCCAGTACCAGCTCTACCATGATGAAGTTTTTGCTTGCCTAGTATATTTTTCTTAGCTTTGAGTATATCATTTAACATCTGGTGAGTCCTTAGGAATGGATAGACTGCTTTATATAGTCCTAAACATTCATCTTAACTTGGGGAATCTGGTTGCTTTGTCAAAATATTGTCTGGAAATTCTCTCTTTAAGAGATTTTTTTTTAAAATATCAATATCTTTCTGACTTCATATCCTTTCCAGAATGTCAAGAAACATTTTGGGTACATTCTGTCCCAATTAGTGAAGACTCTGCCTAGACATTTCTAAAAACCGATCAATTTGTGACTTAGTCAAATAACAAACTTAGGGACATGAATATAATATATTTTGAGCTCCTAATTACAAACACCATAATATACCCAATTTTAATGAGGCCACAATTTTCTTTTATCTGCCTCACAAACTGTTAGACTTATAGGTACAAGATTAGTCACATTTTATTATTTCATGGAAATTAGAACTGACAGCTCCATCCATATTAACCATATTAATGAAAAAAATTGGAAGCATCAGTAACAAGGCACCTCATTCCCAATATTGTCTTGGTATAATGGGCACAAGGGTGCCTTGCCTATTCACACCATGTTCCCTAGCAGTATCCAATTAAGAAGCCAGCAATCAGAAGAAGAAGAGGATGGTTCAGTGTCACTCCTAAGTTACACTGTAAAAACCTAAGTGAGCTATTTTTTAATTAGGCGAGTTTCTTGGGAAACGAGCATCTTTTCCCTTCTCTTAGCTCACTTCAACAGAGAGTTCTTCCTTACAAAAAGAAATGCAGTCTCATGTGAACCAAGCAGCCCCCTACAACAAGACCAGTCACCCAGAAGAGTTAACACCAGATAGAAATTATATACAGCAGGGCAGATCATATAGCACAAAAGGCAGCATAGAACTCCAAGTTGCTTAATCACAATCCGCGGGGAGCTTTGCGCACTTTCATATGTCACTTCAGATCTCATATTAGAACTTTTAAGCCAGGTACACTCCAGTTAGTATTATTTGTATTTGTTTTAAAATTTTAGAGATCTTTTTTTTCTAAATCCTCAATAAAAGCTGTTGCTGCTGCTGAAAACAGTAATTTGAGACTAACAATTAATTTTTAGTGTTGTCTATATCATGGTCACAGTCTTCAGCATTTTGATTGGATTACTTGCTTCTCTTTCTTTCGTTTCAAAGTGTGGAAAGTATTTATTAATAATGGAACTTATGTGTTCACCCTTGTAGCTTTTGATTTTCAATTTAAAAAGCTGGTGGCTTTTATTGCTCTTAAAATAATAATTAAGATCTCTTCTGAAGGTGCTGGGTGTGGTGGCACACACCTTTAATCCCAGCTCTTGGGAGGCCAAGGCAGGCGAATTGCTCTAAATTCTAGGCCAGCCTGTTCAACAAAGTGAGTCTAGGACAGCAAAGCTACACAGAGAAACCCTGTCTTGAAAAGAAAACATCTCTTCTTAAATATGACTACAGACCAGATGTCAGCAAACATTATTTATAAAAGGATAGATGGTAAATATTTTAGATCTTGTAATCTGCCACAACTTTAACTCTGCCGGTTAAGCATTTGCATGATTTTATTCCTTTTTTAAAACATGTTTTCTTTTATTGAAAATAGTTCTTTTTCCTCACATGATATATCCTAATTACAGTTTCCCCTCCCACTACTTCCAGGTCCTCCCCATCTCCCCTCCTATTTGGATCCACCTCCTTTCTGTCTCTCATTAGTAAACAAACATCACCTATGGGATAATTGTATTATTATATTATATTAATTATATTATATTATTATAAATAAGAAACTGACACATTTCAATAGGACAAAAGACTAAGGCATCAGGCACAGGGCCTGCACAGGTCTGCATCAGTTAGAGTCATAGAGCTGAAAGGATAAGTGTACACATGCCCCCATTCCTAACCCAGAAGAAATTTCCAGTAGATAACCTCTTGCAAATGAAAATGTAGTTTTCTCAGGAGGGAGTCTCACTGAGAAAACAAACGATTGTTAATGGCAGGCTGCACGTCCAGAAATAGTCAACAGAAAACAAACTCAATGACATCTTTGGAGTTTTCTCATCTCACAATGTCATGTCAGGGCTGTTTTTTAATCTTATTTTTTATCTTTATTTTATTCATATTTTCTCTTTTACTCTATAGGTCCTGTGCATATATATTACGGCCTCAAATTCAGTCTTTTTAAAGGATTCCTGAGTGTGTGAATGAGTAAATCTGTGCCTATATCTGTTTTTTGAGAAAATACTTATAAATGTTTTTTCTAGGTGTCAATTCACAAAAATGGTATTGGGAAGATATCATTCATAGGTGAATATTATGCAAAATATAATAAAATAACAAGATTGTATAAGTTTTGATATTAATTGAATAAATATGGTATCAAAGTAAATTACTTTGATTAAAGATGCCATTATAGGCAGAGAGTCAGCCTCATTTGATTCATAGTCTTTCTTTAAAAATCAGAGTCTGAACATAGTCTGACTACAACTTGGCTGCTTTGTTTTTATAATATCATTGTGTTTGCCTTGGGAAAACGCTTACATGAGGAAATTAATAGAGTGTCTGAAGTTTGGCTCCAAGGACAGAATTTACACCAGTAATTGGAACACAGAATTTTTGATATATATAATTATTGTTTTGATTTGGCCTCAGGGCACTACACATTCTCTACCTATTCATTCAACAGTGGCCACGTACAGGACTTCTGCATTATGAGTATTTCTGCAACAAACCTGGAGGTGGAGGGTCTGTAACATCATAGTCCTTGGTTAGAAAGTTCACAGTGAATGGTATCAATTGGGAAAAATGACAATGCATCTTTGATATATTCCCAAAGTCAACTAGGTTCATTTTGCAAGGCACTAATAATTACCTACCCACCTCCTGTGATGACTGTTCCAGCATCATGCAAGGACAATAGGGCAGGCAATATGACTAAGGTCATGTGTGGGAGAGAAAAGAGACCAAATGATGCTTCCTCAACTAATATCTTCTATCCACAATGTACTGTTCCCTTTCCCAGATTTGCCGTTAACATTACATCTAAGGATCCAACTACTTGGCTCATAACGTTAACTTTCCTCTTGCTTGAGCAATGTTTCTAACACTGGATTCCAGTAGCCTTTCCTTGTTCACTCTATTCCTCCCTCCACTATCCAAAGGATTCTTAGGACTTTCCTTCTAAAATAGACACAGCATCTCCTATTAGCTACTAGCTATTTCTTCCACCTGTCATTTTCTGAAATGAAATTATAGTTATAATCTTAGAAACCTCCCAGCATCAATATGGAATTGCTGGCAATTGGAAAACTGACTTTAAGGTGGATTCTATGGTACAGTTATCTGGCCCTTGAACCTGATATCGGGATCCCACTAGATACTGTATCTGTAGGACTACAAGATAGTGGGTCAGAGGCCGTGTTAGCTGGTCATTCTGATCTACTTAGAAAGCCCATTTGTTAATAAAAGTAAGTGGGAGCTTTGTTCTCCAGAGAATATGATGAAGATATTGGGTACTAAATGTTGTGTATATATGTGACTAGATATCATAGGTAGCAAAAAATGTGTGGGGTGAAAGAAGTGAAGAAGGTAAATTCAAGTTTCCAAACCTGCATTATTCTTTTCATGGACAACATAGCTATTTATTTCTGTCATATTGTCTAAATACAACAACAACAACAACAACAACAACAACAACAACAACAGATAGTACAGTGTTAGACATGGAAATAACTGAAGCAGTAGCTGAAATGGGGGCAATCTCAGAGCCTGCTGAATTTTAGCTATGATTTTCAACGTTATTTAACATATACATTCCAAAGTCACGCTTGGTGATTGAAAAAAATATAAGGCCATGTTCAGGATCCATAAAGTGTGCTGCTTATATAATGTTTCCAATTAAATTTTATTTTCATTTTCATTTGAATGCTTTCTCATGGATTTCACTCACATATTCCCATAACCTTCCAGAGTGTTGATTATGTAAAATGTAAAGGACAGATTCTTCACTGTCTCACTATGTTTATTCAAAATTAGTTAATTGTGTATCTCCTTTTTTGTTGTTTTCTGAGCCATGGTCTCATTAGCCCAGACTGCCTTGGAACGCACTGTGTAGCCCAGAGGCTGCCCTCAAGCTGATAGCAATCCCTCTACTTCACCCTCCTAAATGTTAAGATTAGACGCTAGAGACACCACACCCAGCTAATAGTGCACCTTTGTGGTTCTCGTTCAAAAATTATTCAAACCCCTATTGACTTTTTTCACTACTACTATTATTTGATTGCTTTGTTTGGAAATGAAAATTACAATTCTAAATATCTCTTCATGTAAAACAAATCAACCACTTCTTTCTCAATGAATTAATATATTTAGCTAAGATAGTACCAGGCCGTTTCGTTGTTGAAACAGCCCTTACTTAAGCTTAAAAGCCACAGTTGAATAGATAGAACTGGGCAGTGCAGTGGTCTTATGTGTGCTGATAGTAATTCAATGACTGTGCAGCACTGAGCAAGATTCATAACTGTGGTGGTGTTGGATAAACTTTAGGAAAAATGCAAATCAAAATGACACTGAGATTCCATCTTACACCCATCAGAATGGCTAAGATAAAAAACTCAAGTGACACCACATGTTGGCGAGGATGTGGAGAGAGAGGAACACTCCTTCATTGCTGGTGGGAATGCAAACTAGTACAACCACTTTGGAAAGCTATCTGGCGCTTTCTCAGAAAAATGGGAATAGGGCTTCCTCAAGACCCAGCTATTCCACTTCTGGGAATATACCCAGAAAATGCTCTACCATACAACAGGGACATATGCTCAACCATGTTCATAGCTGCCTTATTTATAATAACCAGAACATGGAAATAGCCTAAGTGTCCCTCAGTAGAAAAATGGATAAAGAAACTGTGGTACATTTACACTATGGAGTACTATTCAGCTATTAAAAACAAGGAACTCCCAAAATTTGTGGACAAATGGATTGAACTAGAAATTATCATAATGAATGAGTTCACCCAGAAGCAAAAAAGAGACAAATGGTATACACTCACTTATATCGAGACACTAGCCCAAGGGGTGTGTCCCATGAAAGACGTTACTTACCAGGAAAGTGGGTCAGAGGGGACGACATCCTAATGGGACTTTAGGTGAGAGAAGCATGGGAGAATGGGAAAATAGAAGGATCCAGAGGGTCTGGGAAACCTGCAAGAAGAATGTTATGATGGGCGGATCTGGGTCCTAGGTTCCTTCCTACTCAAACTATGGCACTACCTAAGGAAAATATAGGCAGTAAACTTGGAACCCCTACCCAGACCTAGCCGATGGACAGGACATTCTCCACCATTGAGTGGAGAGTGAGGTCTGGCTTTCCTACAAACTCTGGTGCCCCATTTCTGACCATGTCCCCTTGATGGGGAGGCCTGGTGGCACTCAGAGGAAGGATAACAGGTCACCAAGAAGAGACGTGATACCCTATGAGCATATACAGGGGGAGGAGGTCCCCCTCAGTCACAGACATAGGGGAGGGGAGTAGGGGGGGAAGCGGGAGGGCGGATACAAGGGATGGGCTAACAATTGAGATGTAATATGAATAAATTAATAAATTTTTAAAAATTGGTACATACCATGTTTAAATACTCCATTTGGGTGATATATTATTTTTATGAGGTAGCTATTTCTAATATGTTGAACAGCAGGATCCTCCACAACATCAACCTTAAAGAGCTTCGTGACATATTACTTTTCCCTATTGCAAACACTACAATAGTTTGGGAAAATGTAGCTGAAATGTATGGCATATTGCTTATAAAATGCTTATGCCAAAATATCTTTAGCTGTAATAAGAAGCAATGCACTAGGCACTTGTAAATGAAAATTGTCCTTTGCATAGGAACAATTTAGTGTGACCACATTTTTATGTATGCTCGGGAAGGGGTTGTGGTAAGGGACTTAGTAATTTTTATTTAAATCTTTACTTGTATTCCATAGCGAAACAAATATTGATGCATCTTGATTTATCTGATAGAGGACTTTTTAAGGTATGTGAAAATAAAAATTTCTTATATTTCACATACATTAGGAATTTTTTGATTTTAAAGGCACTCTGAGAAGGGGCTCTCAGTAAAGTGCATTTCTCCATGGTGGTGATGTCATACTTGGACACTAACATGTACCAACAGCTTAGTCATTCTTTGAAAACAACTTTAGTCCTGCTGATGTATGATCCGACCCCCTCTTCTAGACATTTTACCTTACTTGAAACATCTCCTTTCTTTATCTAGAAAACAAATTGTCTCTCAATTCAGCACCTCTGTCTCTTATAGTTTCTTAAAATGTTTCTGATAAGAAAGCAATCATATCTTTATCCAATAGAGAAAGTGAAATAGAAGAAACAAAAAGAGAAGAGAAAGACATGGTTAGGCCAGTATGCTACTCATAATCAGATCTGTCTCTATAGCTGGATCTTTAGCAGTGTGCCAAACAAAGGCCATGGCTATCACAATGTATCTAGTGTAGATGAGGCCTGAATTCAGAGTTCTTAAGTGCTTATTTTGTTATTTTTCATGTCTGGTTCAATTAATGGGTACAATACTGTACAAATTCAACTATAAATTCTTATGCTCTTCCTTCTTTGATTTTGTTACATCCTGTTGTCTATATGCACACACGTTTCCCACTTATTCATTCTGAACTTAGTCATTCTGGTTTCTTCTCTCTTCTAATTCTACCAAAGAAATACTTATTTGCATATTTTACTTTGTTTTAAAGGGTTCCACTCCCTGCTTATAAATTTCTCATCAGTTCCTTCCCTTCATTGTGCCTGTAAAACTTCATATGCTTCTTTTCAATAAAGGACAATTGCACTACTTTTATTATGAATATGAGCTTTGAGTATCTTCGTAGTCCAACAATCCTACAGAAATCATCTAAGAACTGAAACATGGCAAACAGATTTATAACATGTTTATAAAATGGATCAGACAAAAATTCTTAGTAATGCTATACCACTACATCCAATAGACAATTTTTACTCATCATGCAAGGAATTTGATACAATCAAGAACTTCCTGAAATAGTCCCCCTATTATAACTGAAATCTTTTCATTATTTCATTATGTTTCTGTACATTCCCTTTTGGTTTTCTCCAGTTCCTTATTTTCTTCTGTCTTTTATGTATTTGACTCAAGAGTGAAATATTATGCCTATAGCTTATTAATTCATGCATTCAGTCATCCATTCCCTTTGTTCAAGGTCTGTCTGTAGCACAGACCTATCTGGAAGTCACTACACATGCTAGACTGGCCGTGAACTTGTGGAGATCCCCTTCTAAATGCTTAGATTACAGATACACATTGCCATACAAAGCCAGTCTCCTTTATTTAATCACAGAATTCATAGAGAGTAGTATATTGAGCACTCTGATGATTTGAATTCTCACCAATATGTCTATTATGCAAAAAAACCTAATCCCAGCCACAACTCTCTCAAGGTATAGACCAATATATATATAGTAATTTGTGCCATGCATCAACAAGAGAACTATAGGAAGGAATCTGTAGCTTCTCGTGATCATCACCAACTTCAAATATTATCCCCTTTCTGTATTGTCTATTGTCAGTTCTGTCCCTCAATAATTTTTCCATTCCCACAGCATTACATCAAAACTGTAATGTTTCTTAAATGGATCATAACATTGCTTCCATTTCTGGCCATTTCATTCTCCTCTTTACACACTGACATGATACTTCATTGCTCACAAAATGAGGTCCATTTTTTTCCAGTATAGCACTTGGATCATTCATTATGCCATATGACTCACTTTTTTATTCTACCAATGTTCCACTTGTTTCTCAAGCACATTATACTGTTCTATTCTCAGAGTTTTCTTCTCATTAGAGTATTTTTCTCCTTTGTGTCACCTGCTTAGCTTTACTAAGTTTCAACAGTTGTTTCAGGAATTAGTTCCTCCGCTGTGCCTTTGAAAAACACAGTCTACAACCTCACAGCATCTGTACAGAATTCCATTATATTCATTAGTTTAACACGTTTTAAGTATCTCCTTTGAATTATAGGAGATAATGCTGTCAGAACACAGTATACTAAACTTAGCACATAAGCATAACTGCTTCCCCTGCCTTGAGTCTGAATATTCTTGAGATCAAAATTTGGTTAATAAAACTCCACATAACTTAGTGCCTGTTAAGGAGCCTAATTATAGCAGTATTCATGTGTATTTTATATGGTGGCTTTGTACATGACTCAAAGCTAAGCTCATCAGCAGAGGTAAAGTATCCATTATTGCTATGTTATGTACTTTTACAGTTCAGCCATATTTTCACTGACCTGTCTTAATATGTTGTTATATGGAAATAGTAAGGACTGCAAGTCTAGCAAGCTTTTATCTGCATCTCCATTAGACTGTGTTTTAAGTGCACCTTTATGTGTCCATGCACTTCTTATAAAAGGTACCAGGTTATTCCTAGAGAGATGAGTCAGCAGCTGTGGTTGTTTAAGAATGGCCTCCATAGGCTCATGTATTTGAATACTTGCTCTCCAGTTGGTGAAACAAACGGTTTAGGAAGGATTAGAAAAATGTGTGACCTTGGAGGATGTGTGTCACTGGCATGTTAAAAGCCCATACCATTCCCCGTGTTTCTCTCTGCCTCCTGCTTGTGTCTCAATATACGATCTCTCAGATACTGCTCCAGCACCATGCCTCCCTTCTTGCCTCCATGTATCCTGCCATGATGGTCTTAGACTCACCCTCTGAAAATGTAATATCCCCAAAAATTCATTACTCTATACATTATCTTGGTCATAGTGTATTAGCACAGCAATGAAAAAAGTAACCAAGAGAAAGGTCAAGAACACTTACTGCTCTTGCCAAGAACCTGAGTTCAGTTCCTAGCACCTACATCATGTAGCTTACAACCACCTGTAACTCAAGTTCCAGGGAGATCCGACACCCTATTCTGGACACCACAGGCACCTGCACACACAATTGTGTACATACAGACAAGCAAGTATATAAAAGTACATACAAATTTAAGAAAAAAGCTTTTCAAAAAGCATCACTTCATCCTGCAGTTCTCCCTCATCATCAGAAATTGATTATATAAAATATAATATAGATGTGAATTTGTATTGGCAGTCTCTAATTTAACTATGTTTTCCCCAATTCTATATTTTATTTCTTTTTCTTATTGCTATCTCTGCTGTCTTCAAACCTTACAAGATTCAGAAGCAGTTGCCTTTTGTAAATTTTATTGAAGGAAGGAGAAATAATCACACTTTGGGGGCTGTACAGTATATTTGGATTTAAGCCTTTTTAGCAGATCTTTTACAAATGTGGGTGCCCTTGTATTGGGAGCATAGATGTTCAGAATTGTGATGTCATCTTGGTTGACTTTACCTTTGATGAGTATGAAGTGTCCATCCTCATCCCTTTTGATTAATCTTGGTTGAAAGTCTATTTTGTTCGATATTAAAATGGCTACGCCTGCTTGCTTCTTGTGACCATTTGCTTGGAATATTTTTTTCCAACCTTTTATCCTGAAAAAATAGAAAACCCAAAGGCTACTATGCTCAATCAGTTCAGGACTCTGTAGTTTACGTGACAAATAAAAGTTCAATTCACGTTAAATCTCCATTAGTCTCCTCATCTATAGATGATGACTAATCACATTAATAACAAAAGAAATGGAAGCCATGAAAAGTGGTGTTACCTATTATATACTACTTCCACAACAACCATTTAGTAGCTCTATAATGGAAACTGAATAAGAGCAGATTATCATAAACTTATGTCATAACTGTACTGCAGCTGCTCTTCCAGATGTGGTCTTACTAATGATGCAAACTAATATAGTCTTTGGTGGTGGTAATACAACACAATGGGAGTCTTTGAATTCTAGAAGCATTTGAGTCTTTATTTTGTTCCTAATTTTAGCCTAATCCATCTGCTGAGTGACCCATCCATTTGAGAAATTTGATGTCTCAGATTAAGCCAAGGTTATGCAAGCTGCCCAGCCACTTAGGCTGTACGAGTCATCATATCTGACAGATAAAGATGAGATATTAAAGACTTTTCAGGCCACTATTGGTGAATCCCTTCATGAACAATTTTAACTGTTACATAGAAATCACATAGTTAGCATGTTTCTCCAGTTATCTCTGTCTTTGCTCAATATATTCATGAATAATAACGGCAGAACTGGATGTCATACTTGAGTTACTCCTCATGGACTTCAGCCCAGGATAACTTATCTAACTACAGCCATGGTATGCAATATACTAAAGGCAGAAGTGAACAGTGAATCTGTACTCTGACATCATGTCCCAAAGGCATCTTTTAGCTTCCAGGTAATCTATTTAGCTAATTGAATTATCTGTAGTAATGGAAAAGGCAGCATAACTTAACCCTGGAATAGACATTCCATTTGGATATCGGTTTATTTTCTCTGTCTGTAAGAACTCTGTCATACCCTCTATCTGTGTCTCTTACCTCTCATCACGTTTCCCATGGCATTCCTCTGATGATTAATCTTATTTCATAAATAAACAGGTGTATAAGGCTAATGTAGATAAATTCTTGTGATTATCCACATCATTCAAATCTGTAGTGCTGATTCCAATTTCTCACATAATTTCATTCGCTCTTGTTGTTTCCCATTGTGCAATGCCACTTCATTTTCCTACATTCAAGCTGATTATCGTTGGTTACAGTTTGTCCATCTTTCTCTTGTTCATACCCATCTTTCCTCCCTGATTGCCAGCCCTGGTGATTTCATGTCAAATAATAGATGCAGAAACAACATCTGTACAATAAAAGTGGACCATAAAAGAACATATTATCAAATTCTCAAATCATTTCTTTTTGTGTCATACACAATGGCTCTGCTTCTCTAGTCAAACCATGAATGATATATACAAGCTATATAATTTGTCTATTCATTTCTAAGTGTTGATGCTAAACTGGATAATCTGAACAAAAGTTTGTCTTTTCTCTTTGTTTTCTTACCTTTAGAAGGAAAAATAAGTCAATTCTGCTTGTAGCAACATTCTTTTTATCTTTGTCTCCGTAAAATGACACTTCTGAGTATAATTTAGTATTTCAGGTTCTAATTAAAATGGCAATGAACCTGAAATTAAAAGCAAAATTTAGCACATACAATGTCCTTTTGGCCTAAGCCTTTATATGTGCCATGTAATTTTGATTTTGTTTTCACATAATTTGCTGCCTCTTTATGCCTATGTGGGTATGGCATGTTTTTTTTTTAATTTCAAAGACTAGTAAGATGATTATCTAAATGAGCACACTGGACTCTTTAATTCAATTACATATAATTATGGATTGCAAAGTATGTATTCTATTGTATGCAAAATTTACCTGGCTGAAGTCTTTCTGTGTGGGCTCTGTCTTCCTCCTAGGCTCAGCCCCACTATCCTTTGGAGGTTGTAATCAGCCAGAGTAGACACAGAACTTGCACAGATCATTTGGTCAGAAGCTTTCCTTATTTAAAGAGGAGAAAAAATAGAAGCTGATATTCTTTAGGGGGTATTCAAAGCATTGTCCTCTCTTCTCTGCCAGGATGTAAAAGAAAAAAAAAGGAGATTCTTGAGATCTCTACTGTGGACCATGAGACTGCCTGATCTTTATGTATCCATCAAACTTTGCAGTTCATGCGAGCATGGAGATTTCTAGGATCCGTACTTTGTCAAGCAACTTACTTTAATTTAGTACACAAGTGATGTCTCAGGGTCAGAAGCAAAGAATATTAAGTACTGCTGTGAAGCATGAACAGCATTCTAAAAAATGAAATAGACCCTCTCAATTGTCTCTCCACAGTCGTAGATCATCTTCATATCCAGATGTTAACTGTGGGAAGGCTAGGTATAGTAGATCTAATAATAGACTTTCTTCCCAAAGATGTGTCTGTATCTTAGCTCTCAGAACTTGCACATGTTGGGGTTATGTGGCAAATGAGAATGAAGTTTGTAGAATGAATACAGCTTGCTACTCAATAGGTGTGACTGTTCCATATCATCCAAATCAACCCACTGGACATATGCATGTCTTTAAAGACAGAAGAAGGCAGAAAGAATAGTTAGATTAGTGACATGGTTTCCCAAAAGACTTGGCTCACTATTGCTGGCTTTGAAAGAGACGGCAAAGGCCACAAGCCAAGAGCTGACAAGAAAATAGATTCATCCCTACAGCTTGAAAGGACAACATAGCCCAGCCAAGAGAAACACATTTGGACAGCTGACATCCCACACTGCAGACATAATAAATGTCTGATATTTTAAGGAGCTATTTTGTGGTACTTTGTTATGACAGCAATGGAAAGCAAATACACAAGACAACATTCAAGTATTTATATTCTGACCATCTAAATGGCTATGGGGGAGCAATCTGTTTTCTGACTTTTTTCTTCTTTTCTCTATTTTGTTCAAATTCTGATTTTCAGAAGGCCCATTTTAGATACATGCTTGTAAATCTGCCTACAAATCATCTCCTTGTGCTCGCAGCTCCCCTTTCTCTCCTTTCATCCAATCCATTCTGTTCCTTTATAAACCCTTGCCCCTACTAATGCCCACTGAGATTTGTCAATGTCTAGTCTCTGAGCTAATATTCAATTTAAAACTCAAGTTAAGCATTGTTACTTCCTCAGTGCAGCTTCCTTGTACAAATATTAGAAAGCAGACTGATAAATCTGTTTTCCTGAGTCCCTTTCTATCAACTATCAGAGGGTGCTTCTCACACAGGAAGTAGGGAGTAAGGTATGTGCTTATAGTGCTGAAATATGGCATTAGAATATAAACATCACTTCATTTAAATTTCCTAGTGTGTACCAATTACCAGAAACAGACCTAATTTCAGGATTATCATTTCACCTTGGTTCTCTTTTCAACCTGCATGAAGTCGGAAGTTTCCTCTTATTTCAGAAACTTCAAAGCTCCAGCTTTATTATCCCTTAAAGTTCTCCCTTCTCTTATCTTTATATGATACATAAACAAAACCATAATCTTCAGAGATCTGTGCACTAATTCACTGAACAACACACATTCAGTGAGCACTTATGTTATGCCAGGAATTGCTGTGGTTATGGAAATGAAAATAGTCTATCAGCCATGAATCTCCTAAATGAGTATTCCCTCCCCTCCTTTCCCCTCCCCTCCTCTCCCCTCCCCTCAAGGGGATGGGAGATAAGCAGTGAGCAAAAGTGTTCTAAGTAGAAGTAATCACATTCTGAAAGCTGGTGTCTTGAATTATACTTGTAGGACTAAAGAACTTCAGCATAATTTTAATGTGGGTGATGAACAAACATATGAGGCAGAAGTATGGCAATAAAGATAAAGATGGAATAGTAGAGAAAAGACATCAATGAAAGCCAAGCTAAGATGTCTGTTCTTCATTATATGTGAAAGGAGAAACTAGAAAACAGCATTAAGGAGAAGAGAAATATGGTTAAAATTGTAAAATCTGGCTACAATGTAGAAAATAAATCAGGAGAGTTCCATTGGCAAATTATTGTTGTTATATAGGCAAAATTATGACATTCAGAAATGTGAGGCTAAAAATAACAGTGGTGATAAAGAGACATGATATTAGCCATAAAATACAGGATAACCATGTTGCAATTCATAGACCCTATGAAGCTAAGTAACAAGAAGAGCCAAGGCTGAGATGGGGAGGAGGTAGATCTTGTGAGGAGGACCTGGAGAGAGAAATGAAATCAGTGGGGGCAGGAAAATCTCTGGGACTAGGAAGGCTCCTGGGAGTATTTGGGTGTGACACTAGCTGAGAGTCCTAGCAGCAGGGGATATGGAGCCAGAAATCACCACCTTCTGTGGCTAGGTGGGACTTCCCTTGGGGAGACTGGGATGCCAACCCACCCACAAAACCGTCAACCCCAAATTAGTCTTGCCTGGAAGAGATTGAGGGAAATTTCAAGGTTTCCTTCTTTTTAATAGTAATATCCCATTGTCTTGAAATCTGCAGGCAAATAGATGGAATTAGAAAAGATCATCCTGAGTGCGGTAACCCAGACCCAGAATGACACACATGGTATGTACTCACTTATAAGAGATATTAGCCCAACATAGATATCCTCTGAGAGACTCCACCCAGTGGGAATCAGAATAGATACTGGGACTCTGCTGGATGCGAGGTGAGAGTGGTGTGGAAGAATGGGGGAGGATTGAATGACCAGTTCGGGAGCCACACAAGGAGACCTTCAAGGCAGACAGATCTGGACCCAGTGGAGAAGGGGGTGTAGCTGTACCAATGGTTGCACTAATCTGACAATGCAGGCATTCAGGCTTGTGTTCGGTGGGGCATGCCAATCCTTCCTGGCAAAACTGTCTCAAGAATGTTGACCATTTCCAGCAATACTTCCTATCTTTAACTTTCGCTGGGAACATTCATCACATAGAAAAGACTCATCTTTCCATATAAAGTTGAGAATTGACCTTTCAATGTCTTTTAAAAGTTGTGTAGGTATTTTGATAGGGATTGCATTGAATCTGTAAATTGCTTTTGTGCCCCATATTTGGCCATGTTCCCTTGATGGGGAGGCCCGATGGCACCTGGAGGAAGGATAGCAGACTACCAAGAAGAGACTTGATACCCTAGCGTCATATTCAGGGGAGGAGGTCCCTCTCAGTCACAGTCATAGGGAAAGGGAATGGAGTGAAAGCGGGAGGGAGGAAAGAATGGGAGGATGCATGGGATGGGATAGCAAATGAGATGTAATATGAATTATTTTATTTTCAATAAAAATGCGTTAAAAATAAAAATAAATAAATAAAAATAAAAACAAAAAATAAAGTATAAATTGGTTTCAGAAAAAAAGAAAAGACCCTCATGTTAGAGAAAGATGTAGCCTTTTAAAATTAAAAAGAATTAAAGTGACCAAAATCTCATTTTGGGAGAAGTGCTCCAGATAGCACCTTACATTGCCATGAGTAATATTTACAATTCTGACTAATGTACCCAAGTTGCTTCTCTCACCTGACATAAAAACAGCCAGGGAGGAAAAACCTCTCCCCATTTTCTGCCCATTTTAGCAGCAGTCCACCAATGCTTAAGACCTATTCAAACAAGCAGTGCCAAAAAATCTGTTTCTTCAAAGCCAGCTGAGTCTGAGAATCAGGGCCTTAAAGTGTGCCCTGTCTCTTATCTCACAGCCCTCACTGAATTAATATGGGAAATCAAAACCATATACCCACCTTTACCCCCACTATGACTTCTCAGAGAGAATGGAAGGAATGTCACACAAACCTTTGGCCCTCCCCATCTGCTTTTCCTCAATTCAACAACCAAGCCCTCTGCAGGACTCTACAATAAAAGTAGATAACCCATCACCTTCACTTGCCCCTTCCCCTACTCCACCTACTGCTGCCAAAGCAGAGGAAGTGGTCCCTAATTCCTCCTAGCCAACAAAACCACACCTTTCAAACACTTGCCAAAAAATTAGAGAAGCCAAGTATCTTCATGACCTCTTACTCCTCTACCCTCTACCATGCAAGAGCTTTGCCATCTCCATGTTTCCATTGCAAAAACAAAACAAAACAAAACAAAAACTCAAATTAAAACCCTAGTGAACCCCTCCGCTCCTACTCAAGACTCCGATTTCAGAAATCCCATGCATTCCCAGTTAATAATAATCACATGCAAAATAGAGTACTTCACTCATCCCCATGCCTAGCTGCAGATTTAAAAGAACTCAGATGGACAGTAAAGGAAGATGGTATCCACACACCTTGGACAAAATCACTCTTTTTAAAGGTTTATTTATTCATTAACTCTATATCCTGATTGTAGCCACATACCTCTTCCCCTCCTAGTCTCACCCTCCCTCTCTCTCTCTCCCACACCCCCTTCCCCTATTCCTCAGAAAAGGGGAGCCCCCCTTCCCATCCACCACAGCTCATCAAGACACATTAGGACTCAATGTGCTCTTCCCCGGTGGCCTGGCAAGCCTGTCCTGCCAGGGGGAAGTGATCAAAAAGCTGGCAAGAGAGTTCATGTCAGAGACAGCACCCACTCTCCTTACTAGGGGACCCACATGAAGCCTGCACTGCCCATCAGCTACATCTTTGTAGGGGGCCTAAGTCCAGTCCATGAATGGTCCTTGGTTGATGCTTCAGTCTCAGGAAGGCCCTCTGGGTCCTGGTTAGTTGTCTCTTGTTGGTCTACTTGTGGAGGTCCTGTCACCTACAGGTCACCCATACACACATGCTTTTCCAAAAGGCTCCTTAATGATCATCTAATATTTGGGTATGAGTGTCAGCAGCTTTTTCGGAGCACTGCTGGGTGGAGCCTCTCAGAGGACATCTCTGCTTTGACTCCCGTCTGCAAGCATAGATTCTTACGCCCATCAGAATATCTAAGATCAAAAACTCAAGTGACAGCACATGCTGGCACAGATATGGAGAGAAGGGAACAGTCCCCCCCCCCATTGCTGGTGGGAGTGCAAACTTTTACAACCATTTTAGACATCAATATGGTGCTTTCTCAGAAAATTGGGAATAGCTCTACCTCAAGACCCAGCTATACCACTGCTGGGTATGTTCCCAAAAGATGCTCCACTGTACAACAAGGACACTTTCTCAACTATGTTCATAGAAGCTTTATTAGTGATAGCCAGAAGCTGGAAACAATCTAGATGTCCCTCAACTGAAAAATAGGTAAAGAAACTGTGGTACATTTATTTACAAAGTGGAGTACTCAGCTATTCAGCTATAAAAAAAAAAAAGAAAGAAAGAAAGAAATCATGAAATTTGCAGTCAAATGGATGGAACTTGAAAAGGTCATGCTGAGTGAGGTAACCCAGACTCAGAAAGACACACAAGGTATATGTCACTTATAAGTGGATTTGAGCCATATAGTACAGGGTAAGCACATTGCAATGCACAGACCCAAAGAAGATAGTAACAAGGAGGATCCAAGGGAGGATGATGATTAAACCTCACTCAGAAGGGGAAATAGAATAGACACAAGTCATGGTTGAAGAGAGGGAGCAAAGTAGAAGAGGAAACACAGATGTGAAAGATAAGACAAAAATCACTCTTACAGAGCTGGATTGCCACATTAAAAACTGTCTAATGGGTTCTCCCTAATGGGTCCACTTTTTTTTTTACACTGGGAAGCCTATTTCAGGAATGAATGTCTACAACAAGTTAAAGAAATAGGGACCAAGATGACATGCCATGGGGATTTGATGAACTTTTTTTTTTGCCAGGGATCCCTGTCCACAGGAGCACAGACAGGTGAACTGCCAGAAGGCTGTTTTGACCAGATAAGTCTCTGGGCTAGTCAAGCTTGGAATAAAACAATTCCTCCCTCTTGCTCACAATACCTGACCTCCCCCTTGCTTTCTCTCCAACAAAATCTGGTGGAGAAACTACCTGATTTTATTCTTAGAATTAAAAGAAACATAGAAGGAAGGATTCCTGACTCTTCAGGCAGAGACCGCCTTCTTTTTTTTTTTTAATTTTTTATTAATTTATTCTTGTTACATCTCAATGGTTATCCCATCCCTTGTATCCTCCCATTCTTCCCTCCCTCCCATTTCCCCCTTATTCCCCTCCCCTATGACTGTTCCTGAGGGGGATTTCCTCCCCCTGTATATGCTCATAGGGTATCAAGTCTCTTCATGGTAACCTGCTATCCTTCCGCTGAGTGCCACCAGGTCTCCCCCTCCAGCGGATGTGGTCAAATATGAGGCACCAGAGTTCGTGTGAAAGTCAGATCCCACTCTCCACTCAACTGTGGAGAATGTTCTGTCCATTGGCTAGATCTGGGTAGGGGTTTAAAGTTTACTGCCTGTATTGTCCTTGGCTGGTGTCTTAGTTTGAGCGGAACCCCTGGGCCCAAATCTGCCTATCATAATGTTCTTCTTGTAGGTTTCTAGGACCCTCTGGATCCTTCTACTTTGCTATTCTCACATGCTTCTCTCATCTAAAGTCCCAATAGGATGTCCTCCTCTCTGTCGCACTTTCTTGGTAAGTGAAGGCTCTTGTGGGACATGCCCCTTGGGCTAGTATGCAGATATAAGTGAGTATATACCATTTGAGTCTTTCTGCTTCTGGGTTAACTCACTCATTATGATCATTTCTAGCTCAATCCATTTGTCTACAAATTTCTGGAATTCTTTGTTTTTAATAGCTGAGTAGTATTCCATAGTGTAAATGTACCACAGTTTCTTTATCCATTCTTCTACTGAGGGACACTTAGGCTGTTTCCATGTTCTGGTCATTATGAATAAGGCTGCTATGAACATGGTTGAGCAAATGTTCTTGTTGTGTGCTGAGTATATTCCAAGGAGTGGAATAGCTGGGTCTTGAGGAAGCCCTATTCCCATTTTTCTGAGATAGCACCAGATAGATTTCCAAAGTGGCTGTACTAGTTTGCATTCCCACCAGCAATGAAGGAGTGTTCTTCTCTCCCTACATCCTCGCAAGGATGTGATGTCGCTTGAGTTTTTGATCTTAGCCATTCTGATGAGTGTAAGATGGAATCTCAGAGTTGTTTTGATTTGCATTTCCCTGATGACTAAGGAGGTTGAGCATTTCTATAAGCATTTCTCAGTGTTTAGTTCCAAGCCCCATTTCTCAATTGGGTTATTTGGTTTCTGGTGTTTAATTTCTTGAGTTCTTTATATATTTTGGATATTAGACCTTTGTCAGATGTAGGGTTGGTGAATATCTTTTCCCAGTCTGTAGGCTGTCACTTTGTTCTCTTGACAGTGTCTCCTGCCTTATAGAAGCTTCTCAGCCTCATGAGGTCCCATTTATTAATTGTTGACATTAAGGCCTGGGCTGTTGGTGTTCTGTTCAGGAAGTTGTCTCCTGTGCCAATATGTTCCAGGCTCTTCCCCACTTTTTCTTCTAAGTGACTTAGTGTCTCTGGTTTTATGTTGGAGACCTCCTTCTTAAAAACATCATATGGAAGGGCATGACTTTGGAATCTAAACTAGCCTACCAAGGTCTCTGAGAGGAGCCCTAAGATTGGTGGATAGTAGCCACCCAAGATAAGCAATGCACAAGGGAGTCCTGCCACCACCACCACCAGATCCCATTGCCCCTACAACAATCTGTTCCTTGTGTTGTAAAGGCTTTCACTGGACAAAAAAAAAATCTGTCTTTCCCATTATGATAAAGGTGGTAACTAGCTAGAGCTTTTAAAGGTAAAATGGAGCATCTTCAGCCCCAACAAGAGGGAAAATAATTCCATAGAGGCCTTGTGGGAATTTCGCATCTCAGAGGGTTCCCACCCAGAAATAACCATAGATAACAAACTCTTTAAATTCCTTATTGATAATAGAATGGACAAGACAATTTTAAGACAACAAGAAATCCCACAAGACTGACAGCTAGTCTCTGGGCCCCGAGGTCTATGCATAGGGGCTCTTCCCACGCATTTATCACTAAGAAAGCCTATAGATGAGAAGACACTGATGGAGCTACTGGTCTAATGTGCCCCCTAGTGGCTCAAGAAGCTACCAATCTTCTAGGGAGAGCTATTCTACAAGATGTATATATAGGTAGTGCTTACCACCCAATCTGAAAGAAACTTCGGGTACAGGGTTCACCAAAATAGATGATAATATCTCTAACAAAAACTATACGCTGAGAGACTTGATACCCTATGAGCATATACAGGGGGAGGTAATCCCCCTCAGGAACAGTCATAGGGGAGGGTAATAAGGAGAATATGGGAGGGAGGGAAGAATGGGAGGATACAAGGGATGGGATAACCATTGAGATATAACAAGAATAAATTAATAAAAAAAGAAAAGAAAAGAAAAGAAAACTATATGCAACAGGACCCTAAAAGCTGCACCCAAGATCACCCCCAATCTTAAGGGCCATTGTTAAATTTAGTATTCCATGACTCAATTGGTTCTTATATTTTTGAACAGGTGAGCCATCTCTCCAGCCCCTCAATCAGTTCTTAAATGAACCTGTCTGGGTTGAACAACGACCTCTATCAAGGGAGAAACTTGAAGCCCTCATACAACTGGTGGAAGAACGACTTCTACTACAACACATTTGCCCCTTGCCATGCCCTAACAGGTATGGAGACTGTTACAAGACTTGAGTACAATTAATAAAACCATGTGTATCTGGGATTCCCCACAAAGGGGTCTACCCCATGCCTTAGCCATCCCTGCTAATGCTCGTTTCTTAGCAATAGATATCAAAGATTGTTTCCACCCCCATCCCTTCCCACCCTCAAGACTGTGAACACTTTGCATTTTCAGTATCCCCTTCCCCCCATTAACAAGGCAGGGTCAGGCTCGTGCTATGAATGGATTGTTCTCCCTTAGGGCATGGCCAACAGCCCAACCCTTTGTTAGGAGGCTGTGGCTACTGCATTAAAACCTCACTTAGAGAAAAGAATCAATATATACCATTATATGGATGACATCCTGGTATGGGAAAGATTCTTCCATCTCCCCCTCCCAACTTAAAGACCAATTAATACCTTTCTTATCTTCTTTGAGATTTAAAATAGCTCCTCACAAAATACAGATTATTCCACCCATCACATTTTAGGAACAGAAATTTCTCTCATCTCCATATGTCCCCTTAAATGCACCCTTTCCTTCCCTCAAAACTTAATTAACTCTTGCCTCCCTCCAGAGCTTTTTTGGTAACCCTAACTGGCTTCAACCCTGGGTCTACCCTCCCACAAGCACCCTCCAGGCCCTCTTTGACCTCTTAAAAGGAAATAAAAACCCCTCCTCCCCACAAAATACTCTCCCCTGGGTCAGTCCAAGCCCTAAATTCTGTCAATAATGCCCTAAAACAATGCCCCTCACCAGATATGACCCAACAATATCTACACAGATACTTATCTTTAATTCCTCCTCTATACTTTATGAGCCCTAGGGAGTGCTGGAATGGCTCCACACTCCACCCCAGTGTGAAGCACTCATAGAATTCTAACTGAAGTGAATACCCTTGCCACTATGATTAAAAAATGGCAGGGATACAACTCTACAAACCTAAGGAAAAGAACCCAATATTCTCAGCCCTTTTCTATTTGATAGCGCTGGGTTTTATTTTGATGCTTACACCCTGCCTCATCCAATTTTTAAGACAGCAGATGAACAATATTGCTAAGGTCACTGTCAGTTGAGTTTCGGTTCAATACCAAGCAGTCCCCAGTTTAGAAGCTGAAGGCTATGATGACACATCTCCTTTATAAAATAAAACAAGGGGAGATAATGAAACCTGCTGGTAAGGTCTGTCTGGCATTACCAGATAGCCCCTGAGCTTGGTGCTAAGATGATGGGTATCCTCCGCTCCCTCTGATCTGGGGAAACTCCTGATACTCTAAAGGAGAGTCACATAGCCTCAGCGAGATTATAAACCCAACCTTTTTCTGATAAGAAACCTGTCCAGTGTACAACTGGAATTCCTGGAAATACCCTTCATGCTAATGAGACATGGAGTCCTTCCCCCACCCCACCCCCAATGCCCATAGGATCATTAAGTACTGCATTCCCCTTGTGTGATAGGACTGTGCTGCTGCATGTAAATGAAGTATTCTGGGCATCCCTGGCACCTCTAGGCACCCCTAGCCACCCTAGCCCCAGAGAATCAAACACATTGACCCTCAAAATTCCTCCCACTATCCAAGGTTTATAATGTCCATGATTCACGAACTAAACACTATCTCACTCCATCCCTCCACAATGGCCTCCTGAGTCTTGTCATTTATTCTGGTGAGGGAAAGGCTCTCCACCTCCTTGAAGGATTTGATGGCTGAACTCCTAGGCTTGGTTTCTGGCCAGGCAGGCATAGCAGCCGTAGCTACCACTGAAGCCAACCAAATCCCTGGAAGCTTGGTGCTCCTCTGCAGATGTGAGCTGATGATTGCTGACAAAGCAGTGGCCAGACCTGTGTTCTGGCCATGAACTGACCATTTGCCTGCATCCTCTGCCATTAGTGTGGCAGCTTAGATGAAGGACTATAACATTGTGGTATCACCACTGGCTTTAGAACGCCCTACTTTCCTCTGCTATCTGGTACACAAATTGTAACACAACGGAAAACTCTTTTCCCCATCCCCAGTGAGATGGGAAGCCTTGTGCACAGGCCTCCCTCTGAATGCTCTTGTGGGTTCTGAAGGAAAGGGAACCTGAGACTCTGAGGTTCCGTCAGCTCCTGCCAGGAAGCCAACAGCATCTGGATGGGTCAGCGTGAGGAAGGAGCATGCACATCCAATGTGGTGCCCAGCAGCAGTGGCAGGAAAGGCAGAATGACAAAGAGCTATTCTTGATTAGAAGGATACATCTTCCACAACAAAAGGAAAGGAGAAAACCAGACAGAGGAAATATTATACAGTTGGAAGCACAGAGAGGCTGTAGAAACTCCTATCTGATGACTCAATCCACTGAAGAAACAGTGTTACAGCATGTGCTTAGAGCAAGGAAAGTAGGGTAAATAACAAAAAGAGAATATTTGTGAGGGGAATAGTGAAAGAAATGACAATTAAAGTGATTTCTAATGAATATTAAAGATTCACCAGAGATTACCCTATCTCCTAAGGAAACACTGGACAATACCTTAAGGAACTAGTTTCAGATGGTGTTTGGTCTGAAGTGTCAGTGAAGCATAGTAAGTGCTGGTGCCACTCCCTGAGATAAGTGATTTTCACAATTGTTTTGATGCCCACATAGACAATTCAAGAAGGAGAGAACAACAGACTAAAGTATCAGATAAAACGTCTAGTCCTGAGGCCTTGGATAAATACTTTCCCTTCTGTGGGTTTTAGTTTCTCCATTCAACCACTAGAAGTTTAGATAAGTCACAAAACCCTTTACCATCTCTGAGACATTATGACCTTGAAACAAGAGGATGCCCAGAACCAAGATTAAGGAAATATGAAAAACATGCAGGTGTGTGGGAAAGTTCCCAGAGTACATCCCTTTTATTCAGCAGCAAAGACCAAAATTTCCTTCTCCATCTGAATGCAGAGAGTCTGCGTTGCTCCTGGGCCTCCTAATCCTATAGCTTCATAGGCACTAAATTCATCTCCAAAGTTAAGTTCATAAGGATAATACTGTCAACATTTAGGTTATGAAAACAGAATGTTTTTCAGGCTTTCTGGCCTCCGTGGAATTTATCAAGGCATTTCAAATTTAACTTGACTTGCAATTCTAAGGCAAGTGGATCAGGATTAGCGCTAAGGTCGTATATCTCTTAAATCACATAAGCCCTCAGACAGATATGAAATGTATCTCCCCCAAATGGTTGAAAGGCTAGACATTTTCTTTCAACTCTGAAGTGCTAAGGAAAACTTCTGGAAGGATTGTATTATTACAGCAAGTCTCATGACCTTGACTGGATTTTATTCTTATGTGTAGGGCTTCAGGTTTAGATTTGGTCTGCATCTTCCTACATAGGTTTGGCCTCTGTAATCTACCGGAGTCAATACTCACACCCGCACCAGCACACCCCCTAGTGTACACATTCATACACTTATTTAATCAAACAACTTGCAGAATGACAGCCTACCTACTATATGTTAGATATCAGTATAGATGCTGAACCTACAGCAGTGAATAAGATACTGTCTTCAGGCAGTATACTGGGTAGTAGTGAGTGCAAGCATAGTCATATACCTTTATATTAGAAGGATATCAATCAATAATAGCATATACTTAAGAATCAGACCAAGGAGTTGGAGAATTAGCTAGAAAACATAAGGCCCTGGATTCAGTCATCAGATCTAGAGAAAAATAGAAATCAGAGTAATCTATGTTTGAATCCCGGATCAGCTTGTTTTAGCCATGTGATTTTATGCAAGTTATTTTTCTTCATTTATTCAGAAAGTCCTCCATGTAATAAGATTTAATATTGATGTTGTAAGGGGGTTCCTCCCATCCCCAAGCTCCCAGAATAAGACTCATGAGACTCATAATATTTTTCTAAATTCCTAGGCTATGTAGGTAGATTCTTCTGTAAATAGCTCATAACTTGAAACAACCCATTTTACTAATCTGCATTTTGCCACATGGCTGGCTACCTATACTCATGTACCATATGTCTGTCCTTATTACATCTTGCTGCTGAATCTCCTGTGCCTGGCTCTATCCCAGAATCCTTTCTCCCTACTCGATTTTCCACCTCTTATTTCCTGCCTAAACTATAGGCCATCAGATTTATTATTGACATATGAACTGCAATACAACAGATCCCTCCTACATATTGATTTAATATTTAATGTTTTAAAGATGTTTATGAGAATTAGAGGTCAGCATATAACAGCACAAATAAATGGTAACTACTGCAATTGTTTTGTTGATATTGACAATAGATTCTTCTTTGAGAAATGACTAAGGGAAGGCTTTCTTTCATTTGAGGAATAGCCTGAAGAATAAGTACGGTTTTCCACAGAGCTGTGCAGAGGAAAGTTTTGACATGGGGAAGTTTGTACAAAGAAGCAGAGATATGTAAAAAAAAAAAGTTTAGTATGTGTGGGTAAGAGTTAAAAAGTCTGTTGTGGAAAAATTAGAGAGGAACATAAAAACCTGAATCGGAATGGTTGCCTTCAAATGTGAGGTGATCTGAAACAGCATTTATGTATGCAACAATTAATGAAAAAAATGGCCATGAATTTTAAGGACGAGCCAGCTGTATTTGTAGGGAGAAAAAGAAAAGGGGTTAGTGTAATTATATTATAATCTCAAGAATATTTTAAAATACTAAGAACAAGTAATGTGCAGAAAGGCCACTATTATACATTATGGAGGAAACATAAATGAATGTGGCTATCACAGGAAATAGTAGAGGTTCCTCAAATAACTGAAAATAGAACTGCCAAACAATTTATTTCTATACTCACCATGTATGGTTACCTAAAGAAAATGAAGACAGTATATCAAACAGCAACCTGTGTCTGTGCTTATACCTGCACTGTTCATGACAGCTAAGATATGGAACCAGCCTAAATGCACTATTACAGAACAGTAAAAAGAATGAAAATGTGCTGTGTATATACAATGGTGTTTTATCAGTCATAAAAAGCAATAAATTCATGTTATCTGAAGAGAATTAGCAGGCCTTAAAGGGGGTTGTATTAAGTGAAATAACCCAGACACACAAAAATGATATACCACTTTCTCTCCCATATGCACAAACTAAAAAGCCAACCTGAAATTAGAATAGTAATGACTAGTGATTAGAAAGAACAGGAAGGGATGAAAAGGGTGGTTGTAAGTAAATAATGTATGAAGCATGCATGCACAGAAATAGCATGTGAATCCCACTAGTGAACAACAAATGTTTCAACAAAAATAGTAAATAAGGCTATTAGCATACATGTAGCTATATTCCATATATTTAAAAAGTTAAGTATAACAGAACAATTTAAAAGAGATTCATATATAATCTCTGGTGATAAAATGGCAATATCTGAGACAAAAGCATACTGGGTATGATTAAAAATAGAAAAAAATAGTGCAGTCAAACACATGGCAGTTAAACTTTGTAAAATGAAACATGCAGGATTTCAAAATGAAAAGGTATATCACTGAGTATGCACGTATTTCAAGAAGGCTGATATATAGATAACAGGACTCCAGAAGAGGAGGAGAGAAGAAACTAATGATAACTAATGAAAATGATGCACAGGAAAGGGTGTGTATTATCTTGCAAGAAATACAAAAATAATTCCCAATGGATTAAAGAATGAAATTTTAAATATGAAGACATGAAATTTCTTTTTAAAAAATGTAGAATGTAAACTATTGGCATGAGTTCTCTCTCCCTCCTCTCTCTCCCTTCTCCTCTCTCTCTCTCTCTCTCTCTCTCTCTCTCTCTCTCTCTCTCTCTCTCTCTCTCTCTCTCACACACACACACACACACACACACAAAGCACAAACTACAAGAGAAAAAGAAAATTGAGTAAGTAGGATTAAATCCAGCAGCAAATATTCTGCACTAAGAGGACTTAGTCAACAAAATGAGAAAATGAACTACTGATAGAAGGAACAAATTGGAAACAATATATTTGGTGATTGGTTAATACACAAAATGTATAAAGCAGGCAATATCCAAAATAATCAAATAAGATTATTAAGAAATGAGCAAATTACCTGAGTAGATATTCCTTTAAAGGAGACATACAAATAGCTAACAGGTTTATGATAAAAAATGCTGAATATCATTAATGTGCTGGCTAGTTTTTTATATCAACTTGATGCAAGCTAAGGTCATCTGGGAAACAGAAGGACTGGTCTATAGGCAAATATGTGGGACATTTTCTTTATTGATTATTGGTATAAAAGGGCCCATGCCATTACAGGTAGAGTCATCCCTGGGCTGGTGGTCTTGGTTATTCTAAGAAGTCAAGGAGAGCTATCTATGAAGAGGAAGCCAGTAAGGTGCTCCATGGCCTCTACACCAGTTCCCTCCTCTTGGGTCCTTCCTTGAGCTCCACCCCTGACTTCCTTGGATTATAGACTACAAGATCTATGACGAAATAAACCCTTTCCTTTAGAATCACTGAGGCAGCATCTTTTAGGAAGTTTATTCCTCAGAGTCAGCACATAGAAGCTGTAGTTTAGAGGGCATCAAGGCTCTTGTGTCCTAGCAGCTAAACTTGGTAATATATAAGAGTGTAAATTGATACAGCCACTATGAAGAATTGTATGGAGGACCCTCAAAAACTTAAAATATAGCTAATGTTTAATCCATCAATCGTACTTGTAGATGTTGTCCCAAAACAACTGAAGTCAGGATCTCATAGTCATATTACCATCTTCTAATTCATGCAGCATTGCTCACAGTAACTAAGCAATGGCAACAACCAAATACCCATCAATGGACAGGAAGAGACTTTGAAAGATAATTTCAAAGGTCTATGGCCTTGATAATGGTTATGGTTTCATTAGTATATAATTATTGCCAAACACCTCAAGTTATATAAATAAATATGACTAATAAGTTTAATGATTCTTATGGGAATTCTTATATGGAGAAAGTGAAAAACATGCGTGGTAAAATGTGAAGCAAACACAGTAGTAGGAAATGGCTACATCCATACTCAGGCTTAAAAATCTGTAGAAAAATGTTTGTTCATGTTTATCAGAAGACAATGTACAAAATGAAACTGGATCTATGAAAAGAGAAGGATAACTAACATTTTCCTCTTGCTCAAGATGCTTAGTGTTGATGCTATCACTCTGTTTTCTAAGGAAGATTTAATATTTTCTAAAACAGAATAAATAGCAGAAGCATTAAAAAAAGACGTTTTTGTGGCTTGAGGGAATTGTGGTGAATCTTTCTGCTTAAGCTATTTTGATAAATAATAATTTGTTTCTAAAGCACCTGGATCTGCTGGACAGTCACAGGAACAGAGAAGAACCCTATCTGTGCTTCTGTGTGTCTGCACATATGCACATGTGTTACATGTGTACTTGTTTGTATGTATATGTGTGCATATGTGTGGATTTAGATGTGTGTGTGTGTGTGTGTGTGAGAGAGAGAGAGAGAGAGAGAGAGAGAGAGAGAGAGAGAGAGAGAGAGAGAAAGAGACAGAGAGACAGAGAGACAGAGACAGAGACAGAGACAGAGACAGAGACAGAGACAGACAGACAGACAGTGCATATTGGGGGAGCTTGCAATGAACATCTGATATTATAATGAGTGACTTCTCTACTATACCTTTTAGGACCAGGTCTCTCATGGTACTCAGAACTCACCAATTTAATGAGATTGTGTGGCCAGGTAGTGCCAAGAATCTTCCCAGGTTTGTTTCAACAGTACTGTGATTGCCTGGGTGTGTGCTTCCAAGCCCACCTTTTACATGGATGCTAGGGATTTAGTTTCAGGGCTTTATATTTGCACATCAAGCACTCTACCAACTGAGTGAACTTTTCAGCACCATAACCTCCTCTAATATCAGTTGCATCTCTTTAGGGCTGAAAAAAATGGCACCAGCAATTGAAGCTTTCAATAAAGAGTAATTTTTTTCTCTTAAAATAGTTTTGTACTTACTTTTTATGAAGAATTATCAGCATTTCTCAATGGGTTTCGCAACCAGCTGTGAAGCTGTTTATGTTTAGAGGAAATGGTAGCTTAGTCAGAATGCTCCGAATCTAAGGTTGCTAGACAAATGTGAAGCAAACACACTCCCAGTCCATATTTTATTTTTTCTACTCAAATTTGAATGATAATAATTAATAGCAAATGAGCTCATTGAGAGTAAAATAAGGATAATTCTAAAGACATGATGGCTATTTTAGGTTGTCAACTTGACTAGATCTGGACTTAACTAAAACCCAATGTCTGGGTACATCTGTGAGGGATTTTCCCCAATTAAATCATTTGAAGTAGGAATACCTTCTTCTAATCCAGATGGTTGAGGTAGGAAGGTCCATCTTTAATCTGGGTCACACCTTCTGCTGGCAGCCTATATAAAGGCTTGGAAGAAGGAATGTCTTACTCTTTGCCTCCTTACCTTCACGGTTCCTCATGGTGCAGTGACCCCCAACCATAAAATTACTTTGTTGCTACTTCATAACTGTAATTTGGCTACTGTCATGAATCATCATGTAAATATCTGATATTCAGAATATCTGCTACTCAATCCCCAAAAGGGGTCATGATGCACAGGTTAAGAAGGACTGCTCTTGAGAACCCTGACTAAAACAAAGGGCTACGTGAGATTCATACAGTGAAGAATGTTCAAGGAAGCCCTATTTTGGTAGTCACTTGGTGCATTCACACTGGATAGTCCCTACCCTCACCCAGAGGTAAACTGTATTCTTCTTCTCCAATTTTAGCAATGGTTGAATTTATTTTATATCTCTAATTAAGGCAGTTGTAATTTCATCCAACACATTTGATTTTTCATGAGGAGAACAAGGGTTTTGCTTTCTTTCTTCTCAGGGAAGAAATAACCAAGCTATACCATTTGAGGAAGTCCTGCTATAAAATACAGTGTCCAGGCAAATGGACTCATGTTCTGTCTTCAGAAGACAAGTGACATCAAATGGAATGAAAGAAATATCCTAGAATCTTAGCTTTTTTGCAAACCAGGGCTTGGCAATCAAGTTTCCAAAACTCATCAAATTACAGGACTTAGACTTAGGACAGAATTTATATCCCATTTAATTAAATCTTCTATGACAAAAATAACTGTTCTTCAACTTGAGTGGTTATCTCGCCTACTGCCTACTGCCAAGCAGTAACAATCATAGGCTTTGATTGGAGTTGGAGTCTCAGGCCACTGCTATCTTTACTGACATTTATGCAGGAAAATTCTATCATTTCTCCTATTTTCTCATCACAGGTCTAAACAAAGCACAGTGTATGCTCATGTGGGGAAACTGAGTCTCAGAGTGAGAAGGAACCATGTTAACTATCAGCTAGTCTATGGGTGACAATGCTGAGACTTGAAACCAGGTATTTTTTCCCAGAGCATTTCTGCTATGCCACATTGTTGGAAAGTATGCAGTTTTTCAGTAAGTAATCTTAAATTTATAGCCCCTTACATTATTTTTATTCAGGGATGGTTTCTGGGTTAGTGTTTTCATTCCTAGTGGATTTTCATTTTACCTCTCTGGATCATCTCTACTTGAGTTTCTTAACTTGTCTGGGTAGGATCCAGGGATTGGAACATCCAAATGATTTTAGGAAGTCATACATACTAGCTTTCCTAGCAGTGAACATTTATCATTATTAGACTGGTGCTTAATTTGATGGAAAAATCTACCAGAATCTGGCACATAGTGGATGTTAAATAAATGTTAGTGCCCCTTCTTTTTCCTCTTCCCTTAACAAATGAACAATGGGCCGGGCGTGGTGGCGCACTCCTTTAATCCCAGCACTAGGGAGGCAGTGGCGGGCGGATCGCTGTGAGTTCGAGGCCAGCCTGGTCTACAAAGTGAGTCCAGGACAGCCAAGGCTAACACAGAGAGACCCTGTCTCGAAAAACCAAAAATAAAATAAAATAAAATAAAAAATAAAAAAAATAAAAAAATAAAAAATAAAAACAAATGAACAATGGGAAGCCATTTTCCCAGGTGTCACCATGAGCAAAGGAAAGCAAGCAGGTTCGGATTGTGAAGATGAACACCTTCACTGAATCCCTCAAGGACCCAGACCGTCTGGAACAGTCTGCTTAAAGAAATACAAGCAAAATGTCTCACATTGTTTCACTTTCCATCTGGCAGCTAAGCTGCTGCTCTTGCTGCAAACATTCCATCTGGCAGGAGTGCTTCAGATCTCTCAAAAGGAAAGAAACAGAGTTACTCTTTCTTAAGTGCATCACTGTGCTAATGAAATTAATCAATTGCTATGACAGTCTTAGAGCAGCAGGGAAGCTCGCAAAATGGTAGCAGTTAAGAAGTGGTTGCTGGAGAGAGAAGCAGAATGCAATCAAGGACTAAATAAACAAAACAAGATTGAGTTCTTTAAAAAGCACCCAGTAATTGTCAAGGGGTCCTTGAAATAAAGTATTATTTGGAGTCTAATGAAGAAAAAGGTTTCAGAGATTGTGGTTCTTTTCTTGTTTTATGTTTGTCTTAGAGAATAGCTTTAGTTTCCATAAATCTAACAAATAGAAAAAGGTCTCCATTTAATTGCATGATTATATGGTCACACAGACAGGGTCCACAAGTCAGTCCACATGTAGAAGAAAGGACAACAGAAGACAAGGCCCAGGGTTTGGTTCTGCCATTTGCATCTTTCCCATTGAGTAAATCCTTTCCCTTGTTTTGGCATCAGTTTCCCCATCTGAGAAGTGGCAAGGAATAGACATTGTTCTTACTGTTGTTAATTCTTTGTGATTTCATACAGTATATTTTTATCTAATTATTTTTCATCCCCCAACTTTTCCCAGATCCTACCCAGCCACTCAATCACCTTCATATTTCTCCTCTCTCTTAAAAAGAAAGTCATTTAAAACTCTGGAATCAGATTTGTGTTATCCAATTGCTCCTAAGGATGTGTCCTGCTCTGGAGTGTAACTGATACAACCATGCCATTTCATTGAAGAAAAATTATTTTCCTTCTCCTAGCAGATAGCACTTTCAAATAGGCTCTTGGCTTCAACTTTCCCTTCTCCATGCTGGGATTTTCCATGCCTTGAGCTTGTATGGGCTTTATGTATGCTGATGTATGCTGTCACAGTCTCTGTGAGGTCATATGTGCATCTGTCCTGTTATTTTTGAAAGATGTTGTTTTCTTGAAGTGACCTACTACCTCCAGTTCTTAGAATCTTTCTGTCCTCTCTGTGAGTGCTGCAGAACATGGCTGAGGCCTGATGGATGATGAAGATGGCTTCCATATCTCTCAATAGTACAGGTGCCCGTGTCCACTGGCATACGGCAAGAAACAGAGGGTCACAGCAAACTGGTAGAGCCTCAGATTGTGCCTGGAAATGGGCATTGGCTGTTTCCTCGTGTCCATGGAAGTTCCCTCAGGTGCTGACAGGCCTGGCTCCTCCCCATAGTGACCAGGGGATGGTTGGCTGCCCCAGAGCTCCTGCCAGCTCCTCATTGGTTCAAAGGCTCTATAAAAATAGTTGCTGCTGGGCACTACAATAGATCTGCATTTGATGCTGGTCTCTCTGGGTTGGTGACTCTGTCTCTCTCACCTCCTCTTGGATTCTGGTTCCCACAGCTCTCTTTGCATAGCTCCCTGAGTCTTGAGCAGAAGGATTTGATAAAGCCCATTCAACGTTGAGTACTCCAAAGTCTCTCACTCTTTGCACCAATATAGTCCAGTTTTGAGTCTCTGTAATAACTATCATCTACTACAAGAAGTTTCTCTAATGAAGGCTGGGCGATGCACTGATTTATGGATATCACAATAAGTTATTAGGAGTTATTTCATTCCTATTTTCATTTAGGAGAATAATAGTCCAGCTTTTCCTCTGAGCCAGTGACTTATCTAGTCTCAGGTTCTTATTCTCATAATCAGTATCAGGTATGGGTTCCATCTCATGGAATGGGCCTTAAATTCAGCTAAATATGGCTAGCTCCCCCATTAGCATTTGTACCACTACAACACTACTGGGCAGATCTTGTGGGCAAGTTGTTATTATAGCATTCAGGATGTGTGGCCTAGTGACATTGATTACTTTTCCCCTTCAGTGAATAACAACTTCTAGCATGATAGAGGCTAGTGGAAGGGGTGAAGTTTCCAGTTGAGTGCCAGCCTGATTTCTCCATGTCCTATGCCCTAAGTATGTAGTGAGACTTGACATTCTTCAACAGTTCTTTTTGTTGTAATATTTCCAAATCCTGGGGAATCACCAAAGGAGGTTTATTATACAATTAACTTTTGGTGGGTCATGTGTACTCTAGGTAAGGTGGGTCAATTGAGTTCTAAGCACTATGCTCAATTTTCTTGATGATGTTATGGAATAGTCATCCACTTGACATTACAATGCCTCATGCAGCAAATGGGTTAATGGCTATCTAAATGAGTTTGTTTTGAGCCTTACTGACATCTTGTTTTTCATCCTCAGACCTCAGCCACTATCTCGAGGGAAAGTGCTTCCAACATTTTCCAATTCCACAGCTAATAGACCTCGCTGCCAGGAAGCTTTGTGTGATGCTTATCGTAAATTTTCTCTCCTGCAATTTCATCCATTTTCCTCTTCCCACAGCATCAACCCCTCCTCTCCTAACACCAGCAGAAGAATGGATTGTTTTCTTTTTGAAAACTGCCATTTAGTAGACCAGGGAGGTATAGGGAGAAATGTGGCAATGAATGAAATATGATATTTTGCAAGATTAGACAGGTAGCAAAGGGTCATAGCAAGTCGTAAGCATTTTCTGAGTTTTCCTTTTACTGCAAAGGTACTGTTTGGGTTACAGCCACCATAAATGTGAATAAAGGAGTATGATTCCAAGAGCAAGATTCTGTTATCTATATCGAGGCATGCTTAAGCAAATGTCTCTAGGTCACCAAATGTGAAAAGTATCCCTAAAAACTCTTGCTTCCCGTAGTGTTTACACAGGATGTGTTGAGGTTCAGTTTGAAGAAAAATGAGCAAACAAAGTCTGGAATAACATTTCATCTTGAGAGAATAAAAAGTAGACACTTCTTTGTTTGTTTGCCAGAAAATAGAAGAAATAAAGTATTGTGTACAAGATGAAGGATTTCTTGAGCTCCTTTTGGAAGGGAACTTACAATAGAAGAGTGTTCCTAGCCCTAGTTCTGACATGATCAGGTTAGAATGAGTGCAGAGGAAGTGCATATAGTATATATTAAGAATACCTATTTCACCAGTTACTTCTCTTATCTGCACCTTCATTCATTTATTCATGCATTCAATAGCTATAGCATTCATTCACTTAAAATACAATAAGAACTTGGAATGTATTACTGAACTCTGCCCTAAACATGATGGTATGCAATAGGCAAAATAAGAATGGTCATGAGAGGTATAGTCTAATGTAGCCCATCTATTTTATTTTTTTAAATATTTATTTATTAAGTATATGGTATCCAGCCTTCATGTACACCTGATCACAAGAAAGGGGCACCAGATCTCATCATAGATGGTTGTGAGCCACCATGTGGTTGCTGGGAATTGAACTCAGGACCTTTGGAAGAGCAGCCAGTGCTCTTAACCTCTGAGCCATCTCTCCAGCCCCAGCCCATCTATTTTAATTTGAAAGAAACTTTTATGAAAATCTTGATATTTTATATTGCCTAGGACTTGAAGGTGGTTGGCCAATGAAGACTGCTAAGGGTATGAGGGTTCTTTAGGGTATGAAGAAAACGGTAAAATTAGATTGTGGTGATGGTATACAACTCTGAAAATATAGTAATATAGTAATAGAATTTATTATGCCTCAATAGAGCTGTTCAAAGGCCAATGTTACCTAAGTACAGGACTGAAAGGAGAAAATCTGAATGATTTTGTACTGACTTCTTAGAGACATCACTCAGGAACAACTATTTAATATTAGGGATCTGCAGCTTCAAGATTATTCTGGATATTTGCTATTCTGGATATTTGCTATAAAAATAGATTTTAGGGCTCTTGCCCACAAAGATCACAAGCTAATATACACACACATATATGTATGTGTGCATGTGTATATTCAGTTATTTATTCATAGTAACCATTTAAGTATTGTAAACTTATTAAAACATCATGTTGTATCCTTTAAATATACACAGCTTCAAATAGTTAAAAATAAGAAATGGCATTCAGTCAACAAAAAGATTATAAAAGAATCTATTGGATGAGTTTTGGAACTTTTCTAGGTGGATTTTCTTTTTATAGACACAATTTTGGTATTTATTAAGGATGAAACAAATTTGCATTCTGTTGAAATTGTGCTCTTTTATTTAACATAAAAATTAAATTTGGGGTAAATAAATATTTCAAAAATCCCTCCTAAGTAAAAAGTTAAGAAAAGTAACAGAAAGTAGAGCCTTGGAGAAGTATAAATTGGGAATTCAGTGAATTTATTTGCTTATGGAAAATACTTTTGTTTGTGATTAGAGACAATTCTATCGATAGGGGAACAAAGGCACAGAGGATCAAGAAACAATTGCAGAAGTGTAGACAAGAGATATTTATGATTTTGACCATAGGAGAAATGGAGATATATGTGTGCATCAGAAGGGGGGGTGGGTTGCAGGTAACTATTTTATAGGTATTCTTAAGTCTTGGTTTCAATATTATTTTCACAGAATATATAGAGGGGGTAAGTGGGAGAGAGGGAGGAATGGGAGGATACTAGGGATGGGATAACAATTAAGATGTAATATGAATGAATTAAAAAAGGAAAAATAAAAAAATGTGAATTATATACACTCAATTTAGTAACCTCAAAAGTTATGTAAGCACTTAGTCAAATGGAAAGTTCTAGTCAATGCTACAATTTTGCCATAGCACAGGTAATATTGGCTAATCCTGATTTATCAAAAAGGGAAAGTGGAAAAACTTTATCTACCTGCCTGGGCTCTTCATGAAGAGACTATATCTTGGCATTTAAGAACAGCTTTCTTAGTTTGTCAAAGGAGCATTATGAAGCCTCAATTTCCCTTACTTCTTTCTTCTACCCTCTTTATCTAGTGTATTGTTTGTTCTAGTCACATCCAAACTAACACATACATCCTTTCAAAACAATGAATTCTCACTACAAGTTTGAAAGTCTGATTTCCTACCACTGTCATTGTGTTCACTTACTCTGCCATGTCATAAGGTCCTGTCTCTCTTCTCAACTCAAAACAATCACACCACTCTAAGAATATCAAACAGGATAAAGCAGCTCAGGAAGACTTTGTTGTGTGACTGTTAAACTAAAAGCTTTCTGTAAATCTCTCAGGTTAGCTGTGCACTGAGTTGCTATTTGTAAGTTTTAAATTATGTGACAGTTACTCTTATACACTACGAGTCTCCAAAAGGACTGAGTAGTCACCTTTAGAGCCATTGTAGCCACAACGAACCCTAACATTTCTAACTACTTGTACAATGTCTGTCTTATACTCTTAAATCATAGATTCCACAAGGAGAAATTTTCTTAATTTCCTGTTGATTGTTGTATACCTAGGACTTAGAGCACCAATGAGGAAGCAATGTGACAGTTTTAGGGAGTAGAGGACAACACTGAGGACACACAATGAACAATACATTAAAGAGACAGTGCATGGTAAGTAGCTGAAGGAGGGGCATGACTGAAGGGAGATCAAAGGTATATAGTTATCCACCTCTGGTATTGGCACTTAGGGGCTTCTTATCGCTGAAAGGGTGGTCACAAAGAGCAAGGACGGAAATGAGCGTGAAGATTTTGTTTTATTTATTTAATATATGTATTGTTTATTAGCCATCAAATACTGGCTAAGTGCTTTGCAAATATTAACTCGTTGACTTGTTTCAAAACCTGCAAAACTCTCCTTAACAAGCATAATTGATATATTCAGAAACACCCTCTAGTTTAGCTAGATATTATATAATGAAAGTAAGTTTCAAATTCTGAGATCATTTCTAGACACTATGCTCTTAACCACTCTGCATGCTACTGAGTTCAGTTTTAGGTGAAATAAGTTCTGCAAGAATTCAATCTTAAACACGTTATATCTGAGATGCCCATGGACAAATTCATTATCTATTATATATTCAAATGTTTGATCGTGACAGAACTACATAAGGGAACACGTGGTTTGATCTCTGAATGAAGTTGAGTTTAGTCAATCATTATTTACTAACCAAGTCTAACTTACTCACGTTTCTTAAAAGACTTCAGAGGATGTCCCAAGATACTATCTCTAGCAATTCCTTTAAAGACCCTCTTTCCTCTAAAATCAATTATCCATACACTGTAAGGCCCCAAAGATTTTAATCTCTTACAAACTACAAGGTATGAAAACAATTCTCCCAGCACCCTCAGTAGTCCACATTATCTATCTTCTCTACTTTCAAAATTTTATTATGTTGGTAAATAAAGTTTCTTCCAGCAAATAGTTGTTTGTTTTGAGGATATGGTAAGGAGAAATATTAGGTCCCAAAGCTCTCTTTGGAGAGCTGGTAAATGAGAAAGTCTCTAACTATCACAGTTATGTGATATCATATACGGACCTGGAGCTCAAGAAAAGAAGTTTTCACTGTGTGCTTTGGGGGATGTTTATATACAGGTATACAGTGACACTGTATGAATTCATTTAGTTGGGAGTACATGTGGGACAAAAGGGAGCCAAAGATGAAAGATGAAAGAGTGGCATATAAGCAGCCAATAAGGGCACTGACACATAGAAATCAAAGAAGTGGTTTGAGACATTAAATCAGTACAACCGAGAGAAAATGATAGCTTCTAACTAAGGAAGCAGAGCTTCAAACGCATGGTTTGAGCACTGAAGACATATCAAGTCAAAGATAGTTTCAATGCATCTATTGGATTTTGCAATACAAAATACAGTGGGAATTTTGTATAGAGTATATTCAATGGAGTTAGGAGCTCCAAAATTTTAATGAACTTTAATATTTTGTAACTGCAGAAGTAGAAAGAGTGTAGACAGCTAAATAGATGGTGATGTATTAAATCATTTCTACCTTTACAAATCCATGCATTATTTTATCTTTTTCTTTGTAGTTTTAACTGTTTTCATTTAGCAACTTAATTAAAATATAAATGTATATATATGTATGTATTGTAAAATATGTTGCTTAAAATAATGTGAGCACAGATATCTGAAAATACATAGATCAAAACTGTTAGTTGATTGTACTAGAAAATAGAACATTAACTACTGTTAGAGAATAGAAAATTTCAAACTTGGCTTTCAAGCATTTAAGGAAAAATTCTAATTCCAATTAGTTGCATGTTTTACTTGCTTACTGAGCATATCTTCGTGAAAATGCAACACTCAGAGGCCAATAAACTCTTGAAAAAGTCTAAAACTTAAATTTCCTGACAACTTTATAATGTTTTTCTTTTGATCTTTCTATAAAATGTTTTATGTGGCTAGATACATAGTTTTTTTCAAGAAATATTAAATGAATTAAGCTGTGAGGCCCCTTAATGATCCTGGAGCATTCTTTTTCTTTCTATTTCTATGCAGACAAGCTGACTAACACAGTGTTCTAATTATTTTTCTGATGATTAATTTGATGATGAGTTTCAATTAGAGTAAATCAATGTTGTTGTTTTTTCAGTAGTTACTAGAAGAAAAATGATGTTTTAAAAAATTAATCCTAATGTAATTCTGATAATGGTAATCATAAACTGTATTTTGTTCACATTTGTTATAAAAAGAAAAACCATTTCACTATTCCCTATTACCATGTTATGGAATAAACCTAGGTGTTTATCAAAGGATAAATATAAAAGTAAATATGATGAATATACACAATGAGTTTTATTCAGCCATGAAGAGCAATATGTGTCACCTGTAAGAAAAATTAATAGAATTGTAGATGATCATATTGAATGAAATAAGCCAAACTGAGAAAGAAAAAATATTGCATCTTCTCTCTCCTATGTTGTATACTAATCCTTTTTAGAAGAAAAATATCACTTAGTAATACAAAATTAAAGTGAAATCATGGACTTCTTGTCATAACAGAACAATTGTTATGAGACTTATCCTCTTATTTCTCCTAGTTGCAACAAACTAGTAAAAAAATATAGAGATGACAATAGAAATAAATGTTCCATATACTGTATCAGGTTTTCACACAAGCACATTTTCTGGCCTGCGGTACAAAAATAAAGATCCTGAGTAGAGTGTGGTCATTTCACTTCATTAAGGAGAAAGGGATCATAGCTTAAGGATGCCCAAACGAGTAAAACTTTCAGATTAAAAGTGACAAACTCATTAATTTTTAACTTTTTAGCTTGTAAAATCACTTAGCTTGAAGCAGAAATATGTTATACATACTTTTCTTCTATAATAAATCTCTCTCTCTCTCTCTCTCTCTCTCTCTCTCTCTCTCTCTCTCTCTCTCTCTCTCTTGTTTGTTCATTTAAAATTAAGACCCAAATGCGCACGGGGCCAGGAAGATGAAGATCATCATGCTGCTTCTCTATGTCTCCTTACGCCTCAAAGTCTGGAGAGAGAAACACACATGGGGCAGCCACAGCCTAGGGTAACAAGGACTCCTTCTGGATCCATCTTGGGAAGTAGGCCAAGGCTCCTGCTGGGTATGTGCCACTCTCTATGAATGGAATGAAGAGGCTTCCTTAAACACTCAAGGTTTGGTAAATAGCACAGAGACTTAAATCTGCAGCACTAGGATAAAATATGGCAGGAGTAAAGAACATTCTAGATTATTTAATAAAGTCTAAAAACAAACATCAAGAGTTTCACTTCTGAGTATGATGGACTTCAAAAAGCACAATGATCATTCCATTATAAAAATAACAAGTGGGCAAAATTCATGAAACACACTTTGTAAGATATTGGGCAAGAGACAGCTTAGGACTATGGTGTGTAAAGGAAGGAAAATGAATGAGGTGAGTTCTATAGTTTCCCTTCATTTCTTGCTGGTGAGACATTCATAATTATGGAGTACAACAGTGATCAACAATAAAACTCAGCAGACTTCCTGAGTTGATAAAATCAAACCAGAGTTTGGAATGGCCAAAAGAATGGTACCAGGCCAGAGTTCAGAGGCTAGCTACACAAAATAAAGAGCTTCAGAATTTCACACTAGAGTTTCCCTTTATTTGTATTTTAATAAAAAGATTTACAGGATACACTGTAACTTTTTAAGGATAGATTAAATGTAATAAATGAGTTAATCTGTTACCAGAAGTCACATAGTAGCCTCCTGAAGTACAGTAAGGTAAAGTAAACACTCTTTGTTGATACTGTGGCATTCAATAGAAAAAATTCAGAAGTCATATATTAACAGTGAAACTGTCTCTAGAATTAAAGCTACTCTAGATTTTCCTTTATAAAAATTTTCTTTAAAAAAAAAGGCAGAATAAAACACTGTAAAGAAATACAAAAAGACTTGGATTTTGAAAAGCATGAGAATGGAATATCCATGTGGATAATTCTACCAAGGAAATATTACCCATGTTCTGAAGAAAAAAATAAATCAATAGCAATAAACCTAGAGGTGAATTTGTGCTGTGTGATAAAACTTTTCCTGGAGAGATGCAAGACATAATATAAGAGGAAGCCCATGATAGATTAAAGTTCCACTTGATGAACCAATGAGGGTTTTAGGGGTTACTTACTGGAGTAGAAATGGTTCAAAAACTGTTGCATCACTAAAGTCCACCAAGCATGGGTGACAGTGCACAAAGCTGAGAACCTGGAGCACAGTGCACAACCTGCAGGCAGTTCAGCAGACTGGGGAGGGTCCTTTCCAGGTGCCTCTATTGGTCTAAACCTCTTCCAGGCAATTTGGCTCGTTTTTGTTTCTTCCTGGATGCTGGGCCTGCCTGAACGTCTCAATGGTCTTTTTTGCTTGCTCTGAGAGCAGGCAGGTCTAGTGAATCTAGTCAGTTTCAGGAACTTCCTGAAATTATTTTGAGTTGTTTACCTTTTGGCTTAAGGAACATCTCTGCAAGATGGAATATTTCAATCTTCCAAGAAATTACAACACAACACAGAAGAATTAGCTAGCCGGAAGAGAAAATGGCCATTATAACTATATATCGTGTGTTTTAAAGAAAACAGGATCAGATAAGGAGAAAAGTGGTTAATATTTACATAAAATAAAATGGAAGCTCCATCTCCAGACTGGCATGATGAAGATGACGTATGAGTCAAGTGATGCCAGTTCTCTGGGAATTCAACTTTGTATTACAGACTTGTACCACCAAGGCTAGTTTATGCACTATGGACTGAACTCAGAGCCCTGTGTATACTAGATGAGCACTCACTGGATGGACTACATTCATAGCCTTTAATGATTGTTTTCTTATTGAAGACAGATAGATAGGCAGAAATCCTTAGAGAACAAGTTTTATGTGGCTAGGTCGACCCACAGTAGTTGAAATATTATAATAGTTCTTATGTAATCTGGCTTACTCCAAGCTCTAATTATCCTTAAGGAAAGAGCTCATGTGCCTGGAAAGATAGCTCAGTGTTTAAGGGCACATACTCTTCTTTGAGAGGTCCTGACTTTGCTTTCCAACACACACATAGGATACTTATAGCTCTGGTATAAACTGATTAGGAAGCATTTGGAAAGACTACATGAGTCAACAGGTTGGGCTACAAGTGGCAGTTAAACTGTAAGCGAAGCAGGGAGACTAGGATAGGCCAATCAGTGCTTTGAATCTCAATAGATAAATATGTGATTTACAAACTTGTAATTTAGCAGGTCTGTAGCAAATGACACAGATATATGATACAGAAGGCAGGTAAAATGTATTTCTAAGACTCAATTTTGATGTGCTATTACATTTCTCTTACACAATCCATTTACTCGCTGGCAAAGTACCATTTCTACACAATGGCTGTGTATAGGTCATGCTGCAGTGGACATTTAAGGTGGCATTATATCTCAGCAAAGGTGAAAGAGACATTTACCCAAGAGAGTCAGTCTTTGGAGAGAAAAAAAGGAGGTTTTAATCTTTTTATTCTGTAGAAACAGAAAAATACTCAAGTTTTTCAGAAGCCAGCCAAGCATTGCCACAATGGGAATGTTTGCCTAACCATTTACTTTTAAGCACATTTTTATTACAAAGGGTGACATAAAATCTTTAAGCTAATTTGGGGAGCTAATAGGTTAAAGCCACTAAAAACCATAGAAAAATACATGCCATTAAAAGTCACTCTCTGCCTCATTTGCCTTGTCTGCTGTTGCTGGCTTCTGTGTTTGTGAAGACACCAGCAACCTCAGGCTGTGCTGCCCCTGCAGGGAGAAGGAGCTGCTAGGCAAATGAAGAGTTGCTCAGAAGACTCATTCTCAGCAGATTCACTTGATTTTAGCCAATACTATCATTTGAGCTAGTCAAAATAAAATAATAATAATAATAATAATAATAATAAATAATAATAATACAGAAAAGACAAAGAAATGATTATGTAAAAGGTTCCAGATAATCAGTAATTGATTCATTTACTTTTATAATCACTAATCTGGAGGACATGTGGATTTCCCTGAACATACAAAGCAATGTACCCTAAAATGACCTGGGAGGTAGTCTCTCACTCACTCACAGACAGAATTTCATGTGGGAAAGCAGTAATGCAAAGTGGGCTCACAGGGCTTAAAGGCTTATCACAGCAGAATCCTTCCTGGAGCCCATCTGCATACTAGGCTGGAGTCTTTTAGTGTTCAGCATCCTCCTAGGACCTGGATGCAAATATAACTGGGAAGGGAAAATAATGAACATGCCCAGGATTCCTTTTGAAGATTTGGAAAAGGGCGGTCCTCTTAGTTTTCTTCATGTTTATCTGTGTGCATGCATGTGTTCATGTGCATGTAAAGGCTCAGAGATGATATTGACTGTCTTTATCAAATGTTCTTCATCTTGTTTTACATAACAGTGACTCTCAGTGGCCCAGAACTTGTATATATGGCCAATCCCTGGCTGAGATTACGAGTATGATGTTGCACTCAGCTTTTATGTGGGTACTAGAGAGTCAATTCAGGTCCTCAGGCTGAATGGCAAGCACTTTAGCCATGAGCCACGTCCACGGCTATTTGTGACCTCCTAAAAAGCAAGATTCCCTGTTTGTATGTAACAGATGGACTACCAATTCTCCATGGTGGGGGCAGGGGGCAGCGACTCTGAGGCTGAACCTCTGACATACACTCTGGTGCCCATGATTTGGTCACTGCCTCTTGGCAAGATGGCCTAGTAGGCACACAGAGGAAAAGGATGCAGGCTATCCTGATGAGACCTAATAGGCTGTCCTCAGAGAGTAGGGGTAAGAGCCACCCTCCCTCATCAGAGGTCTAGTGGATGGGAATAGACAGAAGAGGGAGGGAGGTTAGGAATGGGAAGATAAGAGCTAAAGAGTAACAATTCAGATGTATTATGAATAAATTATGATAAATAAAATATACATTAAAAAAGAAAGCAACAACAACAAAAAAGCAAGACTCTGCCTTATCCTTGCATCAATCTTTCTACACCTCCAAAATATTTATTCCTACTGATCAGAGCAATTGGCTGAACAGGAGAGAACCAATTCAACAAAGGAACAAGATGGCCTGTCTGTATCAAATATTGCCTTTTTCAATAAATCCTCAAAGCCAAAAGGAATGGATAAAGAAACTGTGGTACATTTACACAATTGTGGCGCCTGCGCCACTGTGGTACTGAGTCAAGGGCAAGCGAGTGCGGATTTAACTCATACACACACACACACACACACACACACACACACACACACACACACGCACACACAATAACACAGCGGGTCCTTCGTGCTAAGAGAGCAGCAGCCACAGCAGCAGCCGCGGCAGCGGTTTATTATTCTTCCTTTTTTCCAGAGTTCCAAAGAGCCTTCTTATAGGCAGCAAAACAGGAATCCTCCTCCCAGGTGAAATCCCTCAAGAGGTGATTGCACACAGGAGGAAAAGTCTCAAGGAAGGGAGGGGCGTGTTCTCAGAGCAGTAAACATGACTAGCTAACCAAGATAAACCCAGACATGGAAGCTGCTAGAAACAGGACATGAAACAGCAAGACAGGCAGGCAGCCCAGTCGGGCCTGGTTCCTACACACAATGGAATTGTATTCAGCTATTAAAAAAAAGGAAATCATGAAATTTGCAGGCAAATGGATGGAACTAGAAAAGATCATCCTGAGTGAGGTAACCCAAGCCCAGAAAGACACACATGATGTGCACTCACTTATAAGCAGGTATTTGCCATATAGTACAGGGTAACCATATTATTCACAGACCAAAGAGGCTAAGTAACAAGGAGGATCCAAGGGAGGATGTATGACTCTCTCTCAGAAGGAGAAACAGAATGGACAGGCAAAGTAATTCAATAGAAGGAGCAAGATAGAAGAGGATACGGTGAGGGAAATGAGGTTGGGGATCTGATGTAAGAAGTGGGGCAGGAGGACAGAGGGCTTGCAGAGAGAAGAGAAACCATGGCCTGTGGCATCTCTGAGGTAGGCTGGAGACCTACAACAGACCATCCCCACTCACAGTGTTGGTATATATCTCTGAGGACAAAAAAAAGGACAATTAGAGTAAAAATTTTCCAATCTATTTTTTATAAAAAAGATTACAATTTCTATGCATTTTATTGGTATAAATTCATAGTTCTATGTATCAAATCCATGGCCTCACACATGCTAGGCTAGAACCTTACCACTGATCTACATCTCCTTAAATCCATGGAGTTTTTTTGTTTTTGTTTTTGTTTGTTCGGTCTTTTTTGTATTGTAAACGTGCTTTTAATTTGACAATATAAGGAATCAGTATACAATTTTACAGGTACACAAAGATACATAAAAAATAGTTCTCCCTCCATCACTGCTTCTGTTGCCCTCCTTTCTTTTCCTTTTCTTTTCTTTTTTCTTTCTTTCTGTTTTTGGTTTTCAAGACAGGGTTTCTCTGTGTAGCCTTGGCTGTCCTGGACTCACTTTGTAAAACAGTCTGGCCTTGAACTCACAGAGACCTACGCCTGGTGTGAGAATGCTCAGAAGCGCATGTGATGTTTCAGTATAAGGTTTTACTCTCCTCTTCTGTGGGCTTATATGGTGACCGCATATGGCAAATATCTTGCCTTTGATTTCTGTTTTGTGTCTGTATTGTATATGTGAGGTGTGTGGTATATATGTGTCTGTGAGGTGGGTGTGTATGTGTGTGTGGCATATGTGTGTTTGTGTTAGGGGTGTGTGTATTTAAGTATATATGTGTGTGAGATGTGTGTGTAAGAGGTGTGTATTCTGTGTGTATGTGTGTGTAAAATTTGTGTGTGTGATGTGTGTGTGTGAGGGGTGTTTGTGTGGTGTGTGTGTGAGGTGTTTGTATATGTATGTGTGTTTGGGTGAGGGGTGTGTGTATATCTGTATTTTGTGTGTGTATGTGTATATCATGTGTGTATGTTTGTATATGTGTATGGTGTATATGTATGTGTGTGTTTTATCTGTATGTATTGTGTGTGTATGTGTATGTATGGATTGTATGTCTATGTATGGATGTGTGTATGGTGTGTGTGTATGTATGTGATTTATGTATGTGTACTGTGTATGTTTGTGTATGTGTACTGTGTGTAGGGGGTTGTATGGATGTGTGTGTGGTGTATGTGTATGTATATGGGGCCTTACACACGTGTGCTATACACCAGGCAGGGTGTCCTGCTTTACCACCTGACTCCTTATTCTCATTCTTAAATTTTTATTAATTTATTCAGATTACAACTCAATTGTTATCCCATCACTTGTATCCTCCCATTTCTACGTCCCTCCCGCTTTTACCCTATTCCCTTCCCCTAGGTCTATGACCAAGGGGGACCTCCTCCCTCACTATATGGTCATAGGCTATCAAGTCTCATCTTGGTAGCCTGCTTATTCTTTGAGTGCCACCAGGCCTCCCCACCAAGGAGAGGTCATCAAATATGGAGCACCAGAGTTCATGTCAGAGGCAGTCCCCACTCTCCACATAACTGTGGAGAATGTACTGTCCATTGGCTCGATCAGAGTAGGGGTTCAATGTTTACTCCATGTATTGTCCTTGGTTAGTGCAATAGTTTGAGCAGAAACCCCTGGGCCCCGATCCACCCATCACGATATTCTTCTTATAGGTTTCTAAGATCATCTGGATCCTTCTATTTCCCCATCTCCTATATTTCTCTTACCTGGAGTCCCAGCAGGATGTCCTCACATCTATCCCAATCTCCTGGTAAGTGAAGACTTTCATAGGGACATGACTTTTGGGCTAGTGCCCAATTATAAGTGAGTATATACCATGTGAGTCTTTCTGCTTCTGGGTTAACTCACTCAGTATGGTTTCTAGTTCAATCCATTTGTCCACAAATTTGGGGAATTCCTTGTTTTTAATAGCTGAGTAGTATTCCATAGTGTAAATGTACCACAGTTTCTTTATCCATTCTTCAGCTGGGGAACATTTAGGCTGTTTCCAGGTTCTGGCTATTATGAATAAGGCTGTTATGAACATGGGTGAGCATATGTCCTTGTTGTGTGGTGGAGCATTTTAAGAGTAAATTCCAAGAAGTAGAATAACTGGGTCTTGAGGAAACCCTATTCCTAGTTTTCTGAGATAGCGCCAGATAGATTTCCAAAGTGGCTGTACTAGTTTGCATTCCCACCAGCAAGGAAGGAGTGTTCCTCTCTCTCCACATCCTTGCCAGCATGTGGTGTCACTTGAGTTTTTGATTGTAGCCATTCTTTTTTGTTTATTTTTATGTTTTGAATTATTTTAATTTCTTTTTTAAAAAATTTATTCATATTACATCTCAATTGCTAGCTCATCCCTTGTATCCTCCCATTCCTCCCTCTCTTCCACTTTTCCCCTACTCCCCTCCCCTATGTCTGTGACTAGGGGGGACCTCCTTCCCCTGTATATGTTCATAGGGATCGTAGCCATTCTGATGGATGTAAGATGGAATCTCAGAGTCATTTTGAATTGCATTTCTCTGATTACTAAAGACATTGAACATTCTTTAAGTATTTCTCAGCCATTCAATATTCCTCTGTTGAGAATTCTCTGTTTAGTTCTGAGCCCCATTTCTCAAGTGGGTTATGTGGTTTGGTGGTATTTAATTTCTTGAGTTTTTTAAAGTATATTTTGGATATTAGACCTTTGTCAGATGTAGGGTTGGTAAAGATCTTTTCCCAGTCTGTAGGCTATCACTTTGTTCTCTTGACAGTGTCTCCTGCCTTACAGAAGCTTCTCAGCCTCATGAGCTCCCACTTATTAATTATTGACCTTAAGGCCTGGGCTGTTGGTTTTCTGTTCAGGAAGTTATCTCCTGTGCAAAATGTGTTCCAGGCTCTTACCCACTTTTTATTCTGACAGATTTAGTGTCTCTGGTTTTATGTTGAGGTCTTTAATCCTCTTGGACTTGAGTTTTGTGCAAGGTGACAAATATGAGTCCAGTTGCATTTTTTTACACATAGACATCCAGTTAGACCAGCACCATTTGTTGAAGATGCTATCCTTTTTCCATTGAATGGATTTGGCTTATTTGTCAAAAATCAAGTGACCATATGTGTGTGGATTCATATCTGGGTCTTCGATTCAATTCCATTGATCAACCAGCCTATTGCTGTGCCAGTACCATGCTGTTTTAATTACTATTGCTCTATAGTACAGCTTGAGATAGGGTGTGGAGGTTACTCCTGAGGATTATTTATTGTATAGGATTGTTTTAGCTATTCTGAGTTTTTTGTTTTTCCATATGAAGTTGAGAATTGATCTTTCAATATCTTTAAAAAATGGTGTAGGTATTTTGATAGGGATGGCATTAAACCTATAAATTGTTTTTGGTAAGATGGCTATTTTTTCTATGTTAATTCTCCTGATTCATGAACAAGAGAGATCTTGTCATCTTTAATCTCTTTTTTTTCAGAGATTTAAAATTTTTTTCCAAACAAATCCTTTACTTGCTTGGTTAGATTTACTCCTAGATATTTTATATTGCTTGTGGCTATTGTGAAGTGTGTAGCTTTCCTAATTTCTTCCTCTGCATGATTGTCATTTGTATATAGGAAAGCTACTGACTTTTTTGAGTTAATTTTGTATCCAGTCAATTTGCTGAAGGTGTTTATCGGCTGTAGGCGTGCTCTGGTGGAATTTTGGAGGTCACCTATATACACAATCATATCATCTGCAAATAGGGATAATTTGACTTTCTCCTTTCCCATTTGAATCCCCTTGATCTCCTTTTGTTGTCTTATTGCTCTGGCTAGACCTTCAAGAAGTATATTGAAGAGATATGGAGAAAGTGGGCAGCCTTGTCTGGGCCCCGATTTTAGATGAATTTCCTTGAATATCTCTCCACTTAATTCAATGTTGGCTATTGGTTTGCTGTATATAGCCTTTATTATGTTTAGGTATGTGCCTCGTATTCCTGATCTCTCTAGAACTTTAAACATGGGATTTTGTCAAATGTTTTTTCTGCATCTAAGGAGATGATCATGTGTTTTTCACATGATACATTCGCTCTTTTCTCTCTCTCTGTCTCAACACTTCTTTTCCCTTTCTCCCTCTTCCTTTCTTTGACTGACACCATCACCATCTTAGGTCACTGCTGCCTCAACCCTTCCTTATAAACACTCAGCCTTGGTCAGATTCTTCCATGTAGTAGTTTGAAAGAGAAATCCCCCGTAATCATTTGAATAGTTGGTCCCCAGTTGATGGTGCCCTTTGGGGAGGTTTAAGAGGAATAGCCTTCCTAGAGGAGAAATGTCACTGAGAGAAGGCTTGGAAAGTCAGAAGCCTCATACTACTTCCTATTCTCTCTCTGCTTTGGACTTGTGGTTCAAGATACATTTGCTTTTCTGCATGCTCTTTGGCTGTATCCAAACAGTTCCCAAAGAGGTGTTTGTTGGAGCAGCACTCCATATGACCACATGTGGTTCAAAAGTGCTTATGATAGCATTCTCCAGTTTAAAAAAATCAATAAAGATACATTAAATATTGATGCCAGCCTCTTTCCTGCTACTCTGTGTACACTGAGCTCCTGAAAAGTCTTTGTATTATCTGTTCTTGTTGCTGAAATCCAAGTAACAAACAAACACGAGATCAAAGCTCAACGCAACTGCTTCAGCAAACCGTTATGACTTGAAAGGCCATTACTCACTTGCCGTGGATATCGCTTTCTCAAATTCAGTCCTGAAATGTACTTCATCAGTGCTCCATTGCCATCTAAGCCTTTAGGACCTGTTTTTATATGGACTGATAAGACAGAATGCTGAGTTGCTTGCCTCTTTAAAACAAAGCCTCTTTTCCTTGCACATCATGGGTCACATCTATAATCACAGCATTCATGATTCTGAGGCAGCAGGAGTTAGAGGCCAGCATGGACTACAAAGTGAGCCCACAAACAAACAAATAAATGAACAAACAAACCCTTTGCTTTTTATGGTTTTTGCCATCACAGAAATCACTATGCATATCGATTGCTGTTCCCCTGCTTGTGCTGTGAAGAAAACCATTGTTCCAATCCCAAACTCTCCAATCTCTGCTCTGTTCTTACTTGCTGTGGGAAAGTAAACAAGCCTTCACCTTTCCAGTGACAGCTTTAGCTTGGCTTATCAGCAATAGGGACAACATATATATGTCACAGATATTCAAATGAGTAGATCATATAAAATATGTAAAGAACCCAAAACACAGAAAACAATCAATGATATTAATTATTTTCAGTTTCATGTAGCTTTCAAAAAGGTATTTTATTAAATAAGTCACGTCACAATATAATATGACCTGATGGAATTTTTAATGGCTCACTGTGGTTTCTATATGATTTGTTTTCTTCTTCTGAAGTATTTATTTTTAGTTAAACAGTATCCACAGGGACACACAGGCATTCCCTTGTTGAAGGCTTATTTGTTTTCTATTGATCTACATTTGATGTACTTTATTTTTGGAACTTATTCTTAGACCTCATAATATATCATTCTATTTTGTTTCATTTTATTCAAGCTTCTTAGACAAAGAAGTATTGCTTATGTTTTTCAGGCAGTTGGGTTTTTAACACATTCCTGGAAATAACTAAACGTTCTACATTTTGTTAACTATTTACTTAATTTTGAATGTTAAAAGCCTAGCATTTAAAAAAATCACAAGATAAAATGAGGAAAAGCAATATTGTTCAGGGATAATTTTAGTAATGTTAAAGGGAAGAAATCTTGTTTCCCTCAAGATGATAGACTGTATGCTATATCTAGTCTGTACTAAGCATGCAAAAGACAGAAGTGAACTAGAGCCAAGATGATCACAGCAGTGGTGTTTAAGCTCTTGGGTGAAGAAGAAAGAATGAAACTTCTCAGTAAGCTGAGAAGGAGAAAGTCAGTGTGAGTGAAGAGTATGAAACACATTTCAAGTATTTGCTGTAAGCCTGGGAAAGAGAAAGGTAGACAAAGAGGGCAGTTGTTAAAATAATCTAATCCCAAGACTCTTCAGGAGGTGTGACCAACCCAATCCCCAACCACATCAGTGAGGCATTTAAATGCAACATTTCCAAGGTAGCTTTTCACACATGTTCTATATACAGATGCATTAAAGAGAGTCTAGGAGAAGAATTGGAAGACCTGGGACCTGTGCTTCCTTATTCCACTTATTAATTGTCAAAGTTGTATGTCAGTAGAATATATTGCCCTATCTCTAAAATGAAAGGCATAAATGAGAAAGTCTGCCTAGAGGTCTCCAAATTCAACACCATTCAATGTTATTTTGATTTCAGAATATAAAAACACGGAGCTATGAAAGTAGGCTTTTCCTTACTATTTGCTTCCTTCCACTCCTCTTAGAGGAAATATCAGATTTTTTCTGTATCAAAGCCTTGGACAAACACTCTGCATAAAGCATTCAGTAACCTAATAAATTTCAATATTTCCCAGGTCAATTTGATTTCTGCATAGCCTATGGCTTTGGTATGCTCTCATGGACCTGAATAACTTTCGGTTCCTCCATCCTAAACAAATCATGTATAAATAGTTGAGCTTAGAAGTATTTTTAGAAAGATTGTCCCTGAACAAGTATATGTCTCTTAACTGTGTTTTGTCTCAAAAGGATTGTCATGGGCATCATTTGTACTGCACCACTGTAGTGCCTGGGATTGCCCAGGATTGCAATCACAGAGGTACCAAAGACTCTCCCACTGATTTCAACACTTCTCTGAAGAGCTGAGCAAATGTCCAAGTGTGAAAGTTCTCATTGAATCCTGACCTTTTTAGCCCATTTGTGTTTTCAAAGCAAGCTCAAGACCATAGGAGTTAGAGGGCTTTAGTGTGAACAATTCCAACAAATTCCAAATAAATCGTTTCATCTCCAACTTTTTACCTCCTTCCTCCCTCTCTTGATTTTGCTATCTTCTAGGGAAGAATTCATTCATTAGGGTTTTAAGGACCCCCTTCTGGGCTTGAACCTTTTGTTTTAGTTAGAATGTGCTTGAAAGATGTCAGAGTTTACATTAGATTCACTGTTTGCCATTGCCAAGGTGTTCTTTGAAGTTGCTAACTTGCTCTTTGGTGAATATACTAAATACAGACAGAAAGTTTAAAAAAAAAAAGACTCTTATGCTCTGTTCCCCATCTAGGCCAACCCAAATCTCCTTACCACCTGGAGTTCCCAGAAAACAGCCACTTCCAGGTCATGTGCTCAATTTTCTAGCTTTTACACTCTACCATGTGAACTTTGAAGTTCTGTCATTAGAGAGGAGAGGCCACACATCTTCATTTTAAGTGCTCAGTGCATTCCTACTTGTTAAACTCTCCAAACAACAGATCTTCAACTCTCCATTGTTACTGGAAAAGAATTTGATGGGATATAATGGATGAGTAGCAAATTCAGAATCAGAAAAACTTGAATTTGTTTCTGAGCCATCTTTACCTATTGTGTGACCTTGGGTAGTTGTTAACCTCATGACCTAATTATCACTGTCTTTAATATGCAGGAGACATCAAAGAATTATAAACAAGCTTTAATACAAGAATAATTACAAGGAGACCTAGAGTACAGAGCATACTCACACCTAACCACGTTTTAGAATAGAGATTTAATGGCCAGATAAAACAATCAAGATGTAATGTGAATAAATAATAATGAATAACAATTTAAAAATAAATAAATATATATTTCTAAATCCTAAAACAAAACAAAGAGTTAAAGTATTTATAGCATTCAGATGCAAGGGACAGGTTCAATAATATATCCAGTTTTCACAAAGGCATTTAGCAGAACAGATTCACTCCATAATATGCAATTTCTTAAACTATAAAATAAATAATGACAATAAATTAATAAAAAATTTAAAATAAAATAAAATAAAATAAATAATAACAATAACAAAATAATGAGCTGCTCTTTAAGTATTATGGTAAATGTTCAGGTTATCATAGTGGTTAATATGATAATATGGGGGTTAACAATCGCATAGGTGAAGAGAAAATGGAAGGACCAAATTCAAAGTATGATCTTCCTTGTTCCTTTACCGAGATAGTGTGAATATATAGATGATACCAATGCAAATACAGAAAGAAGACCAAATCCTTTCTGTTGGAACCTATTCCTAGTTGATTTAAGCCAGAAACTTTGAAAAATCTTTAACAATACCCTTCCTGTCCTTGTTTCACTAAGAGATGACTAGCATCCCTAGACTTGTTGATTTGTCTTGAGTGTCTGCTTGGAAATCCAGCACTGCTCACAGAAAGTCACAGCTAGGGTGGTCATAGCAATACTTAGCCTATGGTCTCATCAGTCATGCTAATGTTGACATGAATTGCCTCCTGAGGATTTACATCAGAGAACCAACTTCCACTTCTAGGAGCTATGCTGAGTCTATAAACATCACTAGAACCCCTACTGTGTGTAAGCCTTGGTGCCTAGCTCAAAGTAGATACTCAAATATTTGTTGATGGATTGACTGATTAGAGAGGTTAAAGAGTTAGCAAAACATTCTCCATTCAAGATACTGACATCCAGAGAGAAACACTGATTCATATAAAGCTAGTTGACCCCCAGAATAAACTATAATGCAAACTATGTAAAAATCAAAAAGAATTCCCCATTTTTCATCTAAAATATATGTTCTTATAGAATATGAAAATAGAGTAGTGATGACCAGAGGCTGAGGAGACTAGATGGAAGACAGCTAGCTGTAGGGACTGGTTGATCCAAGGATACTAGTTACAATAAGATAGAAGCAAGTTCTACTTCTTACTGTGACCCAGGAGAGCCTCTATAGCTAAAAAAGAATTCATTCACTATGGGTATTTAAAGAGACTTAGAATGCGTATGCCATAAAAAGATAAATATTTGCATTAAATAGTATGTATTACATACATATATTGAAATATAACATGAAATATATGTATATAATTTTATGTCAATTTAACGAAGAAAAGGTGCAATTAGAAATAACTCCAACTGGAGGTATCTGGAAAGGCTACAAGGAGAAGACACAGTATGTACCTAGGTCTGATTTACATTTTGATCCTCCAAGACACAGGGTTGGCTGATCACACAAACAATAAAGAGCAAATAGTAAATAGAGCTCATGCCATGGAGCATCATGGAAGCACATAAGTTGAATCTCTGTTTCTGAGACCATGGGAATCATGGGGGAATGTTTTTGAGGAAGATAATGATGAAATTAACTAGATTTTGGGGGTTTCATTAGTAAGAGTACTTCAAAATCACTAGGACATAACTTTGGTGTCATCATTAAAGCTCCTGGGGTCAAGGGAACAAAACAGAAATCCATGAAAGTTTGTTCAGATGAATAAACAACTGATAAGAAAAACTTTAAGAAGAAAGCAATTGACAACATCTGGAGCTGAGCTCCTGGGCTGGTGCCCTACAGCTTCTTTTGCTGCATTTGTCATCATCCTCACTCTTCTTCCAAATTGTATTTGACACTAGCTGCTTCCATCAGTATGAATATTTACTGCAACAGAATATTTTCTGGCAGTTAGCCACCAAGCCTGAGGAATCTGGTCTGTCTTTGCTGCATTTGAAAGAAAGAGCTGCTCTCTAGTCTACCAGAGGGATTGCATGACAAACTGGTAACAATCTCACAAAACACCATTTCTACCTCTGTCACCATATTTCAACATTTGGTAAACAATTCTAGAATTAAATTATTTGGGACGTGATCAAGTAAGAGGGTCTGAACTAGTGTCACTCCTGAAGAAGTTCTCAGAGCCTTTCCCAGATGAATGCTGTCTATGGCTCTCTAGGGCAAAAACATGCAATATTTTCACACTTATTTGATTGCAGACCTTTTGTTTTAGTTTTATTGCTGAATTTTTAAATGACAGATTAAATGCACATACACTTTTATGGCATATAGTGTGATAATGATACATGTGTACTTAGTGAAATTACATCAAACTATCAAAACTAGCACCTCCCACATGGCGCTTGATGTTTTCATGAGAATTTACACTCTACTCTTTTAGAAAACATTAAAGAGGGACTAGAGAGATGGCTTAGTGCATAAGTGTGTATACTGCTTTTGTGGGGATCTAAGGTAGGTTACTATTACTTACTCCTACCATGATGTACAGGAGATCTGACTTATTCCTTTTATCAAACTAAAACTTTGTGCTCTTTCACCAACTTCTTTCCATCCCTCCAAATCCAAGACTCCAGTAATCACTAACTGTTCTGCTCCATCTTTGTATGCGGTTCACCTTTTTAGATTCATCATATGGGGGAGATCATTATCTACTATTTTCTCCTGATATTTCAATTAGCAAGAAATCCTTTAGATTAGTCCATATTGTTGTAATTTCCCTGTTTTGAAACTGGAATAGTTCTCAGCAATGATATGTATGTGTTAAGTGTGTATTCAATGGCATATTGCACACATACACACATATGCCCATGTGTGTGCACACACACACACACACACACATACACACGTGCACACACACACCCTCTTTCTTTATTTATTCATTCCCTGATGAGCAGTTAAGTTGATTCAGGTCATGGGTGTTATGGATAATGTTGCAGATATGCAGTACAGATATTTCTTACATGCCCATGCCAGATGTAAAGCCAGAAGTGGAATATCTAGGTAATAGGAAAGCATCCTTTCCTCTTGAATCAGTGCATAGTAAAATATCCTATTGTAAAATGCTGCTGGAAGAGAACCATATCAGAATTAAAATGGTGTCAGTGCATAGTAAAAAATCCTACTGGAAAATACTGCTGGAAGAGAACCATATCAGAATTAAAATGGTATTTTCATAGCTGGGAATGATGGCACACACCTTTAATCTCAGCTCTCAGGGTGCAGAGGCAGGCAGATATATGTAAGTTTGAGGCCAGTCTGGTCTACAAAGCAAGTGTAGGACAGCCAGGGCTACACAGAGAAGACCTGTCTTAAAAACAAAGACAAAAACAAAAACAAAACAAAACAAAACAAAAAACAAACAAAAAGGCCAAGTTTTTTCAGTGAGGGTTTCACAGACAACTGACCATGATATTTTGATAGAAGATAATTTTTATCCAGCTGTTCTCTGCCTCATAATGCCTATCAATCATAACTGGTTTTGGTTTTTGCATTCATTTCAATGTATATGTTTTACAATTTAAGCTTATTATTTTTGCTTCTGATTATTTACATTTTTCATACAACATATTTTGAACATATTTTCCTTCCCATAATACCTCCAAGATTTTACCAACCCAACTTCATGTATATTCTTTGTGTCTCTGTCTGTCTGTCTGTCTGTCTGTCTGTCTGTCTGTCTGTCTCTCTCTCTCTCTCTCTCTCTCTCTCTGATACACATACACACATACACACATACACACAAAACAAACTTAAATAAGCAAAAAAAACCAAGAATAACACACACACACACACACACACACACACACACACACACACACACACACATCCTTTAGGAATACATACAATGTCCCTAATCCTTACTTCCAGATTTTTATAGATTACCTTGGAGTGCCAGCAGGTCTTTATACTCTGTGATTCTATGGTATCATCTGCCCAACATGTTATCACCCTGCTCACAGTTATAGTAGTTTGCTTTAAAAAGTGTGCTTACTTAAAATAATTGTCTATAGCATTCAAAGACCATTTAAATCTAACTATGAGTCATTGTGGTAAGTTTCTCTGTAGTCTTTCATTCTCGTTATTTACATGGTTATGCAGGAAGTCAAGTAGTCTACTTGCACTACATCTACTTACACTATAACTAGTCTGCATCCACCTTTTTTACTTATTGCCTCTATAGTTATGCCAAATTTGTTCTTTTCCAGGAAAATCCAATTGAAATGTTCCTTTATAACTCCTTCCTTGGTCATCACTAATGAAAGGGACCTCTCTCATGTTTGATCTGAAGGTACATGGTATAAATAAGAAAAATACATATACATCTGTGGCGAACAATCTTCACTGTCTATTTGATTAGATGAAGAGATGTCTAGGAGACTGGTTCAAAGATACTTTCACATTTGAATATGCTATTGTGAGATTTTTGAAGCCTGGAGGGGAAGTTGACAGAAGGAGGCCATTGAGTTGTGTCTTTTAATGACTTTCCCATGACTCCTTTCTGACTTTGCTCTGCTCCCTCACTGCTACAAGTTGAACAGTTCTGTTCTGCCACGTCAGGTCTTTCCACAATAATAAGATCGCCTGAAACCATAAACAAAATGGTCCCTACCCATAATATGTTTTGTTAGGTATTCTGTCACAGCAATGAGAAATGATGACCTAATTCATCACTGTGTTTTTTTTTTCTCTTCATATCCTGGCCTTACCACTTATTATGTGAACTTAGGGAAGCCATTGACTGTTTATTCCTGTCACTTGTTTCTTTTGAAAAGTGGGACAATCAGGTTGAAGAGATGGCTCAGCAGTTAAGAGGACTGGTTGCTCTTCAAGAGAACTCCGCTTCAATTCCCAGCACCCACATGGCAGCAGCTCACAACTGTCCTCAACTCCAGTTCTAGGGACTCCATTCTCTCAGATAGACATACATTCAGTGAAACACCAATGCACACAAAACAAAAACAAAGAAATTACTTTTTAAAAAGAAAAGTGAGACAATCATAACATCTACTAAGTAAAATAATATACACAAAGCAAGTTGTGGGGATCAGGAAAGATAGCTCAATAAAGTGCTTGCCTTGCAATCACAAGAACCTGAGTTTGAGCCCCAGGATGCAAGCAACAAGAGACAGGTGTGATGATATACACTTGTAATGACCACACACTGGGAAGGCAGAGACAGGTGAATCCCTGGCTGCCTGCTAACCAAACGGCCTTGGCTATGCCTAGTCAAGGCCAGAGAGAGACACTCAATAAAATAAAGTGGATCATGTCTTGGGTTTATGTGTAATCTTCATACTTGCATATGTGCACGCACACAGCAGATGGCTAGTTGTATACATGTCACTTTCCTGTATAACATTGTAAGTCCCATAGGAAAGGAAATGAGGCTGATTTTCCTTTACATCCCAAGCCTCTAGTCCAATGCCTACTTCTGGCTAACATTTCTATTTACTGAAGAAGTAGGAATGGCTAGGCTCCCATTCCTCTTTCATTCTACCCCAATGCAAAGCCAGTGTGAAGCTTCTCTACTGGGTGAATACGCACACATATTTGCAACTCTTGATCTCCTACCCATACCTCAGTAGTGCCCTTCAGGTTTAAGCATGGCTGTTTGAAATTTCAAGAATAAAAGTTATTATAAATTTTAGAGTTAGTTCATTGAAAAAACCAACTAATTAAGACACAATGCTTCATTACAGAATTATGAGCCACTTATGAATCATATCAAAAATTAACCAACACGTCTTATTTATATTCAGCTATCATCGTATTTCTTCACTAATACACGATTATTTTCAAAAGAAAAAAGGTTATTTTCTCTGATAAATTGATCAAGACTGCCACCTACTTGCTACTGGGCTGAAATGCCACACATGCAGCAGCCTTCCTGTTACAAACTGAAACCTAGCAATTTCCTTCTGAGACCTTGTCATACATCCCTGTGAATCCAGTAAGATTTTTCTGGGGATGAAGATGAAAAAAAGATTTGTTCTCCTCTACAGAAAAATGTAATTCCATGCCTCTATATATACCTTACTTCTTGGTGAGATACATACAAAGGGTGACATACATACAGAGGTATTCATATTCATAACTGTACAGTGATCAAACACTAAAAACACATCTATTCTCATGATCCTCTATTTGAGCTCCCAAATATATATATATATGATCCTGAATGAAATTTGAACACCAGATAAAGAATGAATTCTTTGGTGTCATTATGTACCAAACATAATGGGGAATATATATATGCTAAACAGTTTTTATTGATATCTAAAATTAAAACTTAACTGCATACTCTGTACTTTTTTATTTTAAATCTAGAAAAATCTACTCCAGTGTGCTTTTCCCTATACATCTTCATTTTTGAGGCCTAGAGTTGTGTCCTGAACGTTGCTCACAACTTACTATCCCTTGCTGTCTGGTTTTGGTTTGCATCTACTCAATAGGAAGTAAGAGAACAAGATGTAAAGTTGCAAGGAGAGACAAGCATTTATCCCATCCATTCATGGTTCTGGAGAATGACAGTATGCATCAGTAGCTACAAATGCAATTTGTTAGCTTCTGTTTCTTGCCTCCAAATTCTCTTAAGATTCTGGTAATTCCATTTCCTCTAGTTGTCCCTTTAGGCTTTAGGGTGTTAATGGCTTCTCATGATGCTTTCAACATCCTATGATGGTTTTTTCACCTTTACGATAATCCTAAAACACACCTCTTTACTCAGTAATTTTCAGCTAAAGTCCTCCAGTATATCAGTTGTTCCCAAGCTTATTCAATCTTAAAATCTAGCACAAATCTAAAGTGTGTAAATATTCCTATCACTTTGAGTTTGTCCACTGAGGAACCTACAAGCTCCAGCTATATTTTATGTAGTAGTTATAGTATATGTTAAGTAAATTTTCACCTTGGCTAAAGGAAACAACAACAAAATCCAGCCATCCAGGGAAAAAAAATGCCACAGAGCATCATGAATTTCATGATGAATAGACCTTCAGGAGTCTCGTGTTTACATTTTATACATCTCAGGATTGCTGGTGCCTAGGTGTGTTGGTGGCATCCAGTGTCTTGATAGCTCTGCCAGCTCCATGAATTATTCTGATGGTGATACAGACCTGTCCAATCCCTGGAGGCCAGAACATTTATCAGCCACTGTGACACTATCAAGAAAAGACTGATGATCTCTCCCTCCTCATTCTCTTAAAGGAAAACTCATTGTGCAGGAGAGAAAAAATATTACCATGGATGATAAAGCCCATTGAGATTATTAATCAGTAGTTAACCTTGCTAATATTTTTACATTCCTGTCAGTGGCATATTCTATCCCATTCACCACATGCACTCATTCCTTTATTAGTGTGTTCATTCATGAATTTCCATGATAAGAATGCTGAGAATGGCCTTATACATTGGCTATAAATTATGACCTATCAGACAAGACATGTTACCTAACTTGAATTCATTTGATTCCAGACTTTTAACTGACTAAAAGGATACCATCCACAGTGCATGGGGGACATGTATTTTATTCTATCCACTATTTTACATGGAATCTTCTCCAAAATAATTTTCAAACACACAATCAAAATAATGTTAGATCTAGACATTGGTCCATGTCAAGCTGTTAAATGAAATTGATAATCACTGTGGGATATCCTAATAATTTATTAAATATAGCTTTACCTAAAATTTAAAAATAAATCAATGACATATGAGTAAAATTGGAAGCAAGGTACAAAAGGAAACAATTTTGCATGAGGAAAACATATCTTTTGGCAGTGATCTTAACCTCCTTTAAGTATCCTGTCCATTGTTGCCAGACAAAAGTGCTTGAAACAAATTCCAGTCACATAAAGTTTCTCATGAAAGTTTTCAAGTTTTATAGTGAACATAATTGAAATTACAAATAACCATCTTCAAAAGGAATGAAAGCCTTCAAAATATAAGTATATGCCCTGAGTTCCACCTAATATTTGGCTATGGTTTTCTGCATCTGTTTCCATCATCTGCTGGATGAAGCTTCTCAGAAGACAGCTATGCAGAGCTCCTGTCTTCAAGGATAGCAGAGTATCATCCATAGTGTCAGGGGTTGGCTCTCTCCCATGAGGTGGGTCTCAAGTTGGGCCAATCATTGGTTGAGTGTTTCCTCAATCTCTGTTCCATCTTTATCTCTGTACTTCTTGTAGGCAGTCCTGTCTGGAAGTCCTGTCTGGCTACAGGATGTGGCCACTTCTCAATATACCCTGCTGCTGGGAGTCTCAGCAGGGCTTACCCCTATATCATAACAAGAACCTCCCCTATCCTAGTTCTCTAGCTTTTCCCAGAGATACCCCTACACCAATTCTACTTTTCTCCCCCAGCAACTCAGGGAGTCTTGTGGAGAAGTTAGAGGAAGGACTGACGGAACTAGATGAATCAAGGACACCACAAAAAACCCAATAGAGTCAACTAACCTGGGCCCATGGGGCCTCATAGAAACTGAAACACTAACCAAAGAAAATTCATGGGCTGGACCTTTACCCCTACATATATGTAGCAGGTGTACAGCTTGTTCTTCATGCGGGTCCCCTAAAAATTGGAGGAGGTGCTATCTGTGGCTTGGACTCCATTGCCTCCCTCTGGATCCCATTTCCCTAGCAGGGCTGTCTTGTCTTGCCTCAGTGAAAGAAAAGTCATTTAATCTTGATGCAACTTGATGTGCCATGGTGAGTTGGTACCCTGTGGGGGAATTATGGAGGAAGTGGGTAGGAGGTTGGGACTGGGAGGAGAGGAGAGAATGGGATTGCGATTGGGATTTAAAATGAACAAATAAACAAATTAATGAAGAAAAATAAAACTAAATGAATTATTGCCTAGTCCTTGAGTGGATTGTATTTATTGGAGAGGCAGAATTGGGATTCACAATAAGTAAAAGACTACTCATACAGGCAACAACACAAAGAAGGTAGTTAATGTGTTAAAGGAAATGTCTTTTGAGGTTTTAGAAGTTGAATCAGAGGTTGCTATGACACATTCTAGACAGAAACTGCAGAGTAAACATGGCCATACAGCAGCCAGGGTCCTCTGGGATCTGTAAACATCACAGAATATATAGGGAAAGTGTCATTTAAGTAAAGAGGGTGAGCTGGAGAGGCAGGTGAGAGAGCCCCCTTCTGAAGCTTCCAAATGGCTTAGTTTAGATTTTGAAGTTGAAAATAGTCATAGTGATAGAAAATCTTCCTGTGGTTTTCTATGTTTACTCTGAGTGTATTATGTGCAGCAAAAAGTCTAAATACTCTCATGAACTAGATAATATTTTAGCCTCATTTTATACCCAAGATAATAGAAACAGAGATGAAAGGATCCATGGAAGTTCACAGAGCTCTTAACTGAAACAAGTTGAACTTAGAACCCTACTTGTCTTTCTCCAAGATTCATATTCCTAATCACAACACTCTTAATATGTGCCAATTATGAAGCAGACCAGAACAAAGAAAATCAGGTCTTTGCCCTGAAGGGTCATGAGATTTGGGGGAAGCAGACTCACAAACAAGTTATTAGAAATTTTGTCTCGAGATCTTCTTCAACTTTCAGCCAGTCTTTGTCCTTGTTCACTGATCATTGTTGACCATCTTCTAACACCCTCCTCCTCCTCTGCTGCCAATTTAGCACCTGCTACTTTAAACAGAAACCTTTGTCTCTGCTTTCTGCTGTGCATGGCTGACAGAACTACTCGTAGACTTTGCTCTGTAGATGTTACAGCAATGAGTCACCGGATCCTGGCTTGAGCCAGACATTCAGGCCTTTACCCCAGCACTGAACCAATGGCTGACCACTAGCCTTATCCCCTGTGAGAAAGATTTGGATATTTTACATGAAGAACAAATTCCACGGGACCATCTGTCACCATAGCAACAAGGATAAGCTAGCAGCTGTCTTTTAATCCGTGGCCTGGTGAGCACAGCAATGAGCCAGTAAAGCAGACCTCTGGAGCAGGTGTCATCCTCTTTCCCTCAGTTGTGTGGGGAAGGGCAGAGCTGCCTTCTTGGTGCTGCTGCTGAGGCTTGAAAGAGAAAGAAAAATAAAAGCAGCATGGCTAAAGAGTAGTTGCTATTTTAAGCAGTCTCAACTCTTTTTTTTATGTACACTAAAGTTTTTTATTAGCAGTGCATAAATGATATAGAAAATAAGACAAACTAAGAAGAGAATGAAAGACAATGGCATTGGAAGTGTTTCTAGGAAATTCTAATATATATGCGATCATTCTGTGCAGAGAAAAAGTTTTCTCAAGAAATTACTTTCTCTTTATATTTAAATACAATGATTTTTTTATATTTTTAATTTTTTTCCTTTTTTATTAATTTATTCTTGTTACATCTCAATGGTTATCCCATCCCTTGTATCCTTCCATTCTCCCCTCTCTCCCTTTTCCCCTTATTCCCCTCCCCTATGACTGTTCCTGAGGGAGATTACCTCCCTCTGTATATGCTCCCCAAGGGGCATGTCCCACGAAAGCCTTCACTTACCAGGAAACTGAGACAGAGGGGAGGACATTCTATTAGGAATCTAGATGAGAGAAGCATGGGAGAATGGCAAAGTAGAAGGAACAAGAGGGTCCTAGAAACCTACAAGTATAACATTATGATAGGCAGATTTGGGCCCAGGGGTCCCGCTCAAACTAAGGCACCAGCCAAGGACAATACAGGCTGTAAAACTTTAAACCCCTACCCAGATCTAGCCAATGGACAGAACATTCTCCACAGTAGGGTGGAGAGTGGGATATGACTTTCTCACATACTCTGGTGCCTCACCTTTGACCATGTCCCCTGGAGGGGGAGACCTGGTGGCACTCAGAGGAAGGACAGCAGGTTACCAAGAAGAGACTTGATACCCTATGAGCATATACAGGGGGAGGTAATCCCCCTCAAGAACAGTTATAGGGGAGGGGAATAAGGGGAAAATGGGAGGGAGGGAAGGATGGGAGGATACAAGGGATGGGATAACCACTGAGATGTAACAAGAGTACATTAATAAAAAATAAAAAATTAAAAAAAGAGAAAATGCTAAATATGGAAAAATCCTGACACAAAACATCCAAGAAATCAAGGACACCATGAAAGAAGAAATCTGAGGATAATAGGCATTGAGGAAAGAGAAGATGCCAGACTCCAAGGTCCAGAAAATATTCTCAACAAAATCATAGAAGAAAACTTCCCCAATCTTAAAAAAAGAGATGCCTATAAACATACAAGAGGCCTACAGAACACCAAATAGAGTAGACCAGAAACGAAATACTTCCCATCACATAATAATCAAAACACAAAATATACAAAACAAAGAAAAATATTAAAAGCTGCAAGGGAAAAGGGCCAAATAACATTTAATGGCAAATCTATCAGCAATACACCCAACTTCTCAGCAGAGACCATGAAAGCCAGAAGGGCCTAGACAAAGCTCCTGCAAACCCTAAGAGACCACAGATGCCAGGCCAGACTACTTTACCCAGCAAAGCTATCAATAACCATTGATCGAGAAAACAAAATATTCCATGACAAAACCAAAACCAAACAGTACCTATCCACAAATACAGCTTTATAGAAGGTATTAGAAGAAAAACTCCACCCCAAAGAGACAAACTACACCAAAACTACCCAGGAAATAGATAACGACACCACTGCAAAAACATAACCACCCCATCCTGGGAGCAGTTTAGAGGAGTGCTGATGCACATGTAGCAGGTGCTGAACAGAGTCAAGAATGCTCTAGGAGAGCCAGGGGCTCTTCCCACCTGGAGCCCTTTTCACCTGGGGCTCTTCTCACCTGAGGCCCTTCCCTCCTGGTACTCTTCCCTCCTGGGGCTCTTCCCACCTGGGGCACTTCCCACTTGGGGCACTTCCCACCTGGGGCCCTTTCTACCTGGGGCTCTTCCTAACTGGTGCTCTTCCCACCTGAGGCTCTTCCCACCTGGAGCCCTTACCACCTGGGGCACTTTCCACCTGCATTGTGAGCAAAGATGCAGAGACAAAAAGAAAGGACTTTGTGCTCTTCTAATATTGGTTATGCATGAGGACAGAAAGGAGCAGAGCCTTTGTATCACACCCAGTGGTTCACTAAAGCTGAAGGCTAAGTGCATGATGGGGGAAAAGAAAACTACAGAGGGAAGGAAAAGATAGGATCAATAAGGAGAACTGGGACCGCACTGCATAACAATAGATGATCATGCAGCAGAGCCTTGCTTACTGCTCCTGCTGAAAAGCCTAATCATTTAACCTCCCCTATGGCATAGTTAATCCAAACCTAGCTCTGAATCTGAGGGTTGTTTTTTAATTTGGTGTTTGAGAATGAATAAAATGTATTTTGATCAATCTGTCCTTCTCCCTCCCCTCTAACTCCACACATTACTTTTCCTACCACCACTCTCCACCCACTGGATCTCTTCAGTGCAGCCAGTGTGTGCATGGGTGTGGAGTCATTCACCGGGACACAGACAGCCTATGAGAGAGTCTACATTGCCAGAAAAATCAACCCTCTCTCTCCTTCTCCCAGCAGCCATCTGTTGTCATTGATGAATAGTGCTTGAGGTTAAAGTCTTGGGGCTACTCTGTGGTGATGTGTAATTTGGGTGGCAAGAGTAGTTCTAGGTCAGTTAATGCAAGGTGAGGCTTCTGGCCACACACATTAATCTTTCATCAGGTGAGCAGGCTCTTGCTTCAGTTAGTCAGATGACAAGTGCCAGAGAGCCTGAGGTGAGGGTTATCAGTGGGATGTACAAACAGCACAGACTGTCCTCTAACAGGGTTAGAATCCCAGAAGGTAGCGGGAGTGAGGGGCTCCCTGGGAGTGCATCAGGGGCTCAGGAGCAAGGCTTCGGATGGCTTGAGATCACAGTGGGTGGGACAGTTATTAACATGGAACGTGTCTCCAGCTCAGTCAGGGTGAATAATACCAACAGGCTACAACAGGTCAAGGCTACTTTCCCCTTCCTTGTCTCAAGATACACTTCAAAACATTGCTCAATATATAGCCCTTGGCTATTAGTTGTCTACGTGGTAATGAGCAGGTATAGAAGTTAAAGTGAATATGTCTGGAAGCTCTGGTGTGTTTCATTATCTCCTGTCCATGAGCCACACTGAGATGTAACTCCAGAGCTCTCCCTGGTGGGTGAACTGAACTTGGCCTCATGATGAAAAGGTAAACAAGTTCAAACAGACTCTACCACTCCATGTGTCACTGGGTTATAGTAAGGTGCATTCAGCTTGGGGTGACTTTATTGACATTGTTGCTGGAGAGGAGAAACACATGAGAGTGCACAGAGCCACCTGCTTTGTATCTTAGAGCTAATGGCTACTGTGTTGAGGATGGAGAAGGAAGGATAGGGCCCAGGGCTTCCTCCCCAGGCTCTCCAATCTAGAAGGTTTTGCAGCTGTTCTGTGGTGTAGAAGAGAAGGTGCAACCCAGAGAAGAGCTCCTGGGTTGCAGCTGTTGACTCCTGCGCTCAAAATCTCTGGAGAACTTACCCTCAGCTGGTAGGGATTGAGCATATGGAGCATATGGAGGAGAAGAAACAGCTAAACCAGGAAACTTTGGTGAGTGTCAGCATTTGATCAACAACCTAACAAAGTGAGTGTAACTGTGTTCAGCCATTGCAGGGCTGCTCAAGGAGTTTATTGCCAAGAACAGCCACATTCTAAACAGTGAGCTCAAGCAATCATGCCCACAGGTGGCCTCAGGGCTCCTGGAATTCCCACGCCTCCCTAAGACATGCTCAAGCTTACCGCTGTCCTCAGCAGTCCTGTGCTTTGTGAGGAAAGTGTTCTGCTCCCCAATGGCATATTCTCCAGCTGAAGACCAGATAAGTAAAACAACTTTGCAAATGCAGAGCTTAAGCTGTGGTTCTGAGAACTATGGATGCTGCCCAGGAAAAGGAGTGAACTCCAAAGTCACACTGGGACCAGGGTAGTGGAGTAGCTATCAAAAGCCCACATGCCACCACCATCCTCCTGCTGCCCTCAGGACCACAGCTCTTCAAGGCCTCATCTCCGAATTCATCACATTAGAGGCTAAGGCTTCCGGTGAATTTGGGGAGCATGCAAACACTTCTTTTATAACACTATGTTCTAAACCATATGGCCTGAGGCATGTCAAAGTACTCTGGGTTGTTTCCTTTGCTTTCTTCCAATAGTAGTTCTTTGCCCTTCCCAAAGACATGGGGTGATTTCTGGTAGAGCTATCCATGCCCCTGACGCCTCCCACTCCTCCCACTCTTCATACAGAGGGGAAATGTTCTTCTTGGTACAGGACCAACAAGCAAAATCACCTTTGTGGCCACCATGCTGGGGAGATGATCCCTGAACAGTACTTGTCAGCCAGTCTAGCCTAATTGTGTGCTCCAGGTACAGTGGTAGACATTGTCTTTAAAAGTAAGATGAGGATAACACAAAGACAAATCAACCAACCAAAAAGGCTGTAGGTGGGAAAGGGGCACCTATATTCATGGCCACACAGGAGGGTAGCAGCCATTGGACTCTGTAAGTGTAGAAAACAGGCCAATGTGCTAGGAAGAGGTACTGCATGAAATGTTTCTCTCTAGAACATAGGCTCTTCATCAGGACATAAGTGTGGGTCTACCAAGTCAGTAATATTCCTAGGATCTCAAAGTCAACCTCACAGACACAAGACTTGTAGTACAATATAGTGTTTATTAAGCAAAGACATATAATTTTTGAACAGATATTATGTTTCACATTGGATGCCTGGAACATAGATTACAAAAGTAGCGTAGGACCACAGAAGAGATATACAAATAAATCAAGATTAAAGCCCGAGATTTGTGGGAAAGGGCATGATGGAACAATATTTTTCTGCATTGCAAACCTCTGTGGCATTTCTTATTTTGGCAAAAAACATTAGTACACTACAATTCTGCTCATTTAAGGCAGCTTGCCCAAGCAAAAGTACAGATGTATATACATGTACTTGAAGTAGTGTGGGGCAAGCAGATGGAAATGAATAGTGGATATCACATACTAATCTGGATGTGACAGTTTGCTTTTGCGGTGTACTTCCCAATAAACTCATTATGCTTAAGAAACAAATACAAACTATATTTTTGAGTAAGGAAAATAACCCACCCACCCTCTCCCATTAAGGGACTTTGAATGTCCCTTTCCCACATAGACCGTAGAGGTCTTCTGCCTCATCTTCCCCTTATGGGTGAGGATTGATGGTGTTCTCTTCAGTCAGAAAACATTCAGAACTTTCTTGACCAGGCTGCTGAGATTGTTGCCTGTTTTCTCTCAGGTAATCAGAAGAGGTATGCTGAAAAGAAAAAAAAAAGCAGGGAGAATGTTAAACGAAAATATTTTGTGGTGATAGGAGTATCCCTTTATTTCAAGCCAGTGAGTGACTGACAAGTGTCTTTGCATTATTGGCTTACAAAGTACTAGCAGAGGGGAGAGAGAGAGAGAGAGAGAGAGAGAGAGAGAGCTTGGAAAGCTAGGATTCCTGTAGTATTCTTCCTTCCAGATGCCTCTTGGCTTAATGGCAGTCCTGAGAACCCAAAAATTCCTTTTAATCTGCAGCATCTGTGTCTGGCCCTGCACTCCCCAGCTTTTGTGAAGTCAGGCCTAGCCAAAATCTCACCTGTAGCCTTGGATTTAAGTCATTTCCACATTTACACAGTGGAAGTAAAGATGTCAGCTCCCACCAGGAAGTGGAGGAGGACAAGCACAAAGGCAGTGTTACAGGTATCAGTTGTAGAACTCTTTTTTGACTCTATTTTGAAGTGATACAGGACCCAGTAAGTGGAACCAAATGGGGTGAATGAGGAAAATAGATTCAGGAGGAGTTTGGCTTCAAGCAGACAGCTGAAGATCGGGGCAGGAGTGAGCAGAAAGGAAGAAGCCCAGTCAGAGTCATATGTCCTCAGGATGAAACTCTTGGCCTTCCTACTCTACGTCTTTCCCAATGAGCTATCTGAAACCCTATGTTCACTGCCTGGACTATCAGATCAATTTTTTGACAACTCTGATTCGTAGAGTTCCATTCAAGGATGCCATTGTCTTGATACCTTTGGAGTCTACTTTGCTAGTGAGCCCATCAGACCGTTTGCCCATTTTGATCTCGGTATGAGATCATAGGGACCCAATTTCTGGTGACACTGATGGTTCGCTTGGTCAAGGAATGTACATGAAAATATTTATGCATTTAGCTATCTAAATTTCTAAACATTTAAAATGAAAATACTTTTGATGTGTTGCTACTTTGCCAGATTGAATGTTTCTGCTCCTTACAGGGTTAGCTGAGACTTTACATGAAGAGCTAAATCTGCTGTGTTATTTTTATTGGGGCCAGATTTTATTCTGCAAGTATAGCCTCTAAAGATGGTCCCCAAAGTGTGTCTGACCTGTCTAAAATAAGGCAACTCCATAGATAAGTGCTAAGCACACTCACTCAGCAAAGGGAATTTTAGGGAATATTTTTTCGATATGATGAGACATACCCAAGGTAGACTATATTGCAGTATTGCAAAGTATATAATCTCAGTAAGGAATCTGGATTCAGTTTTGAGCTTGGCACTAAAGTGAGCTGTGGCTGGGGAATACTGAAAGTCAGATTCTATTTAAGAAACATTTATGCAGCTCAGTTATACAAGGATCCTTGTAGTTGTTACTACTGCAATAAAATCCAATGGTTTTACTCAGCAGTGAGTTCTACCATCACATGTGTGACTTCCTTCAAATTGACAATGCTTTCAACTCTTCATTTCAAATACAGAACATATAGCTGGGGCATTGCACTTATGAAGAAGAGTCCCAGATTCAAAAGAAAAAAGCAATTGGGCCTTTCAACTCTATCATACAGATTCCCTCTTAGACTGTAGAGCTGTGAGTTGACCTATACTAAATGATGATGCTCTGTAAGTAATGTGGCCCATGACATTATTTCATAGCTGCATGAAATTTCCTGAGTCCCCTAGGCCAGGAAATTTTGATTTACGACCTTCAGATGATTGAGAAGCACTTACATCTGACTGTACTGGTGGGTCCTGTGGCCTTGCCGATGAGTACTGTGATGCGGCTGGTGGACAACCTGCTGTTGCCAATGGGCAACATGGCACCGTCAATGGCTGATGTGGCACTGTCATTGCTTGACATGACCTTGCTGATGGGTGAGGCAGAAGTGGAGAAGTACAATCAACAGGATCCTCCGAAAGTCTGTAAGAAATTTGGAGCTATTACACAGGTCAAAGAATGATGGTTCATGTTGAGTTTCCCAAGTTACATGTAAAAGCTGATCCAGGTTTATATGTTATTGGCTGCTCACAGCAAGTAGCAAACATCTTACATCTACTTCCCTGGTTTTCATGTCCCATGCCTTCTTTCCAGAGAAGTTGAAGAATGGACATGAAACTCGGGAGTTAGTTATGGTCAATAAACCCTTCTCTACAAACACCCTGTGCAAAGAGTCTGAACTTGAGGAATAAAGCCAATGATTTCAAGGGTTGGATGGGAAATCTCTGCATTTGAGGCTGTCTTGTCTAAGCCTTCTGTGTGGAAGATCTTCCACTTTAACAGTAGATGTTGAGATACAGGCAGGAACAAGGAAAAAAGAAGTGGCCTCCACTCTTCTCCCCAGTCAGTCTGTCTTTTACCTATTTGTCTGATTCTGTGAATGTTCAGAATTGTCATTTCCATAAAGATTAATGGGGCCGCTCTCCAGGTCATTAGTAGCAGTCACCATCTACAAAAAACCAACAGCGTTATTGTAAATAAAAAATAATACAAGTGTACCATACATGAACTTATTGACATCTTAGGCTCTGGCTGTTCCTGTACCTGCTGTTGTGGCAGGTATTCCAGATTTTCTTCACCTTGTCCAGTTTGTGTCGGGTCACACAAGTTGTGAAGCATCTCAGTACTCTGGTCCAATTCATACACATGTTCTTGTTCTCTGTCCTGCAAGTATTGATGTGTCAAAAGCAAACATAAAAGTAACTTTGTTATAGACAATTGAAAGACTTTAAACCAGCAAGCTGGGACTTAAGTGAAGCAAAAAGAACTGAGAGCAAGGAGCTTTTAAAGGCAGAAAACAAAAACAAGAAACAAACAAACAAAAGACACACCCGACAGCTGCAAGGGGGAGCTAAGATAAGCAGTTAGCTGGAGTTGAGGGTTGCATAAGCAGGCAGTTTAACAGAAGCCAAGATATGTTACTTGGGGCATCTTGACCTTAGGTTCCTAGAGTAGGGTAACTTCATGTCTGAAAAAGTACCCCCCAGAAATGAACTTTACATTTAAATGAATCCAAAACTAATGAAGTCTGGTCTCTATATGCATACAGGGCTATGGGGACTACTGACTGCTTTGGTAGCACGCTAGTCACAGACATGCCTCTGAGTCACAGACTTCTGAACATCCAAAACACCTGCACAACCAAGTGTATATCATTGAGCCTGTATCAAGGTCTACCTAGCATAGATATGTTTAATTCTCTAGAGCAGCTCAACTATAGCCTATGGGGTAGGCTGAGCTGAATAAACCAAGCCAATCAGACTTCACATACAAATGAAATATCCTTTCAGTTATAAACTTAAAATGAACTTTCCATACCTCTTCTTCAGTATTTGTATCATGAAGGCTTCCAGTTCTGCTCAAATCATAGGCCTGTGCCCTTCGTGAGGTGTCAAGTAGGGCAAACCTTTCCCCCAAAAGTGGACGCTGGAATTGAAAAGATCTCATTGGCTGTATTTGTAAGGACAAAAAATTACTTGCTGTTAGGTCATGCCGTTCCTTAATACACTAAATACATGTGAACATGGAAAAGGAGCGCTCAGCAAGCCCACAGGGAGCCTTAGATATCTAGAAGCTAAAATCTGGCTGGGTCTCTGAGTCACAGACTTCTGAACATCCAAAATACCTACACAACCAAGTGTATATCATTCAGTTTGTATCGAGGTCTGCCTAGCATATAGATGTTTAATTCTCTGGAGCAGCTCAACTGCAGCCTATGGGGTAGGCTGAGCTGAATAAACAAAGCCAATCAGACTTCACATACAAATGAAATATCCTTTCAGTTATAAACTTAAAATGAACTTTCCATACCTCTTCTTCAGCATTTGTATCATGAAGGCATCCAGTTATGCTCAAATCATAGGCCCGTGCGCTTCTGCGGGAGGTGTCAAGTCGGGCAAATCTTTCCCCCAAAAGTGGACGCTGGAATTGAAAAGATCTCATTGGTTGCATTTGTAAGGACACAAAATTACTTGCAGTTAGTTCATGCCTTTCCTGAATACACTAAACACAGGTGAACATGGAAAAGGAGCGCTCAGCAAGCCCACAGGGAACCCTAGATATCTAGAAGCTAAGATCTGGCTGGGTGTCTGAGTCACCGACTTCTGAACATTCAAAACTCCTGCACAAGCAAGTGTTTATCATTGAGCCTGTATCGAGGTCTGCCTAGCATAGATATGTTTAATTCTCTGGAGCAGCTCAACTGCAGCCTATGGGGTAGGCTGAGCTGAATAAACCAAGCCAATCAGACTTCACATACAAATGAAATATCCTTTCAGTTATAAACTTAAAATGAACTTTCCATACCTCTTCTTCAGTATTTGTTTCGTGAAGGCATCCGGTTATGCTCAAATCATAGGCCCTTGCGCTTCTGCGGGAGGTGTCAAGTCGGGCAAATCTTTCCCCCAAAAGTGGACGCTAGAATTGAAAAGATCTCATTGGTTGCATTTGTAAGGACAAAAAATTACTTGCTGTTAGGTCATGCCTTTCCTTAATACACTAAATACAAGTGAACATGGAAAAGGAGCGCTCAGCAAGCCCACAGGGAGCCTTAGATATCTAGAAGCTAAGATCTGGCTGGGTGTCTTTGTCACAGACTTCTGAACATCCAAAACACCTGCACAAGCAAGTATATATCATTGAGCCTGTATTGAGGTCTACCTAGCATAGATATGTTTAATTCTCTGGAGCAACTCAACTGCAGCCTATGGGATAGACTGAGCTGAATAAACAAAGCCAATCAGACTTCACATACAAATGAAATATCCTTTCAGTTGTAAACTTAAAATGAACTTTCCGTACCTCGTCAGTATCTGTATCATGAAGGCATCCGGTTATGCTCAAATCGTAGGCCTGTGCCCTTCTTCGTAAGGTGTTAAGTAGGGCAAACCTTTCCCCCAAAAGTGGACGCTGGAATTGAAAAGATCTCATTGGTTGCATTTGTAAGGACACAAAATTACTTGCTGTTAGTTCATGCCTTTCCTTAATACACTAAACACATGTGAACATGGAAAAGGAGTGCTCAGCAAGCCCACAGGGAACCTCAGATATCTAGAAATTAAGATCTGCCTGGGCCTCTGAGTCACTGACTTCTGAACATCCAAAACACCTGCACAAGCAAGTGTTTATCATTGAGTGGTATCGAGGTCTATGGAGCATGTATATGTTCAATTCTCTGGAGCAACTCAACTATAGCCTATGGGGTAGGCTGAGATGAATAAACAAAGCCAATCAGACTTCACATACAAATGAAATATCCTTTCAGTTATAAACTTAAAATGAACTTTCCATACCTCTTGTTCATTAATTGTACTGTGAAGGTATTCGTTTATTCTCAAATCATAGGCCTCCGCCCTTCTTTGTGGGGTGTCGAGTACGGCAACCCTTTCGCTCAAACGTGGATGCTGGAACTGAAAAGATTCCATTGGTTCCATTTGTAAGGACACAACAAAATTACATGGTGTTAGTTCATGCTGTTCCTTAATACACTAAATAGAAGTGAACATGGAAAAGGAGCGCTCAGCAAGCCCATGGGGAAACTTAGATATCTAGAAGTTAACATCTGGCTGGGCTCTCCTCAGCTCCTGTACACAGGCAGACTTAAGACTCACTACTGATTGTTTTATCAATTTAAGACTGTATCTACACTGAGAGTTTAATTATTCATATAAATTTCCTTATAAATAGTTCAAGGAAATTTCTCAGTACTCCAAAAATCCATGTAAGGCAAGAAGGCCTTTCAAAAACACGTCCTTGTATATTTAACGAGATGAGAAGAAAGGGGGTGTGATTTGCCTTAGAGAACATCCAACCTGCCTGTTTTTAAGTGTTCAATAGGTTTTCTTGTGTGTCTGAAAAGCTAGGGCATTACAAACAGTGATATATGCTTTTGAAAAAAAAAAGATCATGCTTTCTATAAAACTAAACCTGAGCAAATGGAATGAACTTAAGCTTAACACTGTTAGAGATAAAAAAAAATGCATTTCAACGACTTTGAGTTGTACCTCAGTTACTCCAGAGGGTGTCTGATCTCTGTGCACCATGGGTTTCACCACTGCCTGTGGGTACACACGCTTTTTGTTTGAGATTGGGATTGTTGGGGCTGTCTCAGGTGCCTTTTGTTGTCCTTGTGCTTGGTTCACAACAATTTCTGGGGTCTTATCATTTTTCTTGTCTTCAATGTCTTCACAGAAATTTTCACAGAAATCTTTATCTGATGCAGATTTAGAAAGTACAGTAATTTCATCAATACTCTGTTCATTAGGATTGGAGATCTTTGCCTCTTCCAGTGTTTTCTTTTCATCCTCATCTCTGCTCCCTTCTTGTTCTGGGGAGCCTTCTTCTTCCTGGCTATCATTTAAAAGGGTCCCTGGAGGCACTTCTAATTCCACATCCATAGGCTCTAGCATGTCCTTTGACTCCTGTCCAGAACCTGAGGAACGAAGCACAGAGGAGATTGTGACTAAAACAATAAAATGTGACATCATTATATAACAGGACATTGTGGTTTAATCTCATGTTTAAGGATGAGATATGCTTGGAGAGATGGCTCAGAAGATAATAGCACTGTCTGCTCCTCCAGAGGTCCTGAGTTCAATTCCCAGCAATCACATAGTGGCTCACACCCATCTGTACTGTAATCTGATGCCCTCTTCTGGGATGCAGGCATACATGCAGATAGAGCACTCATACATAAAATAAGTAAATACAAATCTTTAAAAAAAAAAAAGAGTGAGACGTGCCAGGTACTAGGAATCATTTAGAGAACAGTATTTTTAAAATTTGTTCATATTTGAAACTTAAGGACAAGTGTATCTGAATTTCTCTCTGCCCACCTCCCATTTTATACTGGTGCTTAAATCCAGCCCAGTTAATAGTAACCTTTCATGGCAACATCCTTTGGGCTCTACCTCATGATGTTGGGTGTCCTCCAAATAGTAAAGCTGAAATAAGTTACAAATGACTCAAATCTCACAGCCAGGAATTTACCCAAGTAAACTGAAAGTTCCATGCAAAACCTCTGTGAAAATGTTTGTAGTAACATTATTCATAATTATCAAAAACTTAAAAGCAACCCAGATGTCCTTCTGCTGATGGAGGGATTAAAATTGGCAATATAATCATAATGTGGAAAAATGAAAGCGATTTATTGTTTCCTGTGACATGAAATTTTCTATATGTACATTTCTAAGAAAAAAAGACAGATAGAAAAGACCTCACACTGGTAACAAGAATGAAACCAATGTTGTTTTGATTATGTAATGTGTGACATTAAGGGCATCACAATGAAATGGTTAGAACTTTTTTTGCTTTTGTCCATTTTCCCGTGTATTGTTCTTTCTATTCAAATTATTGTATTTTTTGTGACAATATCCATGAATCCCAGGATCACCTTGAACTCATGGCATAGATAATGGCCATGAACCCCTGACCCTTCTGCCTCTCCCTCGTGAGTACTGCATTGAAATTTTTCTCTATGTCCAAAATTATTTCAAAATGAAAAAAAATTTACAAAATATAAGCATCAGGATCAGGCAGAGTGACCCACCAGATACCTCCCAATTGCTCCATGCAGCTTCAGGATGCACACTTCACTGCAATGCTATGGATACAAGCAAATTGAACTTCAGTCATTCAGTTAGTTTAGATTTTCCATTTTAGTCATTTTGGAAAATTCTAGTTCCCTGACAGTTTCAGTGCTCAGAGCTTTGACAAAACTTTTCTACTATCAATCACTTCCAAATCACTTTTGCGATTTAATAACATATTTGCAATTTTCTGGTTCCAAACGAAAAAAAATAAATATCTATAATCCATAGCAAGCACTCCAGATGCTGCTAAATTTCAAAGTTTGTTGCTGGTTATCTGGCTTTGCTCCTCTGACTGAAAAGGATAGCTTTGGGATCTTATAAGGATTTCTCCACAGCTGGTTTAACAATAATGAATATAATTCCACAGAACAACCCTGCAAGGTAACTTCAGATAAGTAGGTTAAGTGCAACCACTGCTCATATAAATGTTAGAAATAGTCACACACACACACACACACACACACACACACACACACACACACACACACACCTTTGTGCTGTTTTCAAAGAACAATTTTGAATAGAGATCTGAAACTTACAGAAATAATGGAAGTGATGCTACTAAAACTGTTTAAAAGTTAAACCTACATTTGAAACTGAGGAAAAAAGAAAGATTAAGCATAATAAGTGAAAATGTCACAATGTGAGTTATCTACAATAAGATCCATGCCTCAAGTGTTGCAGTTTTTATACAATTGTATAATTAGGACTTTGTTATAGAAACACATAAAAGGAACAGCAGTATTTTGGAGGGATTAACCACCTTCACTGCTACTTCCATTACATTGTCCTGCCAATGCACATGCCTATAATTCTGTCATCCCAGCACTCCGATGTGGAGCTAAAGGGCCCGCTCTGGCTTCTAGGACAGGGTGAACTATACATCAAGAATTTGCCTCAAAACATCAACAAAATTAACAACAAAAACACGTTGTTGCACTAAGACACACTGCATGGGCATAAACAATAAAATGTTATTTATTCAAAGACAGATCTATCACAATGTTTGCAGTATTAAAATCAAAGGCAAGTGAATAATACAAATTCAACAGAAAAAAGGAGAGTCTGCACATTTCTGACAGATTTCTAAAATGTGTAAGATCAGTGATTGCCTGAATCTGTGAGAAGATATTTACTTGTATTTCTCTGAATCATCATATCAAAAGATTTACAGAAAATGAGCAGAGTTGGACATGACACCTGTGATTTCACAGTGTTATAAATAGAGCACTATTTTAAACCTCCTAACCACCTTGAAGGTCATCTGATTTATTTCATCCACTTCCAAATAGCTCATTGTACCTACTCGATGTCAGTGGTGTAAAACCTGTGGAAGAAAGGCTTGTCCTCGTACCTGTGCTCTTGCTTGTAGTGGCACTTATGTTTCTGCTTGTGCTCAGCGGAGGTGATGTTCTGGTCTCAACTGTTCCAAGTGGTGTTTGCTGAGTGGCTGCTTGAATATCTACAATCTCAACCTGAGATTCCAAAAGAAGAGAATACATTTCACTAGTGAGAAAGAGTAAGAGACAAAAAATAGAAAACACAGGCAGAACCATAAACACTATATACATAATTCATAACATACTTCAAGAAATTGAAAAGCCAACACTTATATATACATATATGTATATATATATATATATGTTTGCAACAGACATGAAGTAAATAACAACATTAGAGGGATAAAAGTTCATAGTTCTACACAACGGCGGTCAGTGTACATACTTCCAAGTCTGAATCAGGATGTTCCATATTTGAAGCTTCATCTTGGCAAATTCTTTGCAATTCATTGTACTGGTGTTGTTTTTCAAGCCTTAATAAAGCCATAAAGAAATAATTGTCAAAATGTGTTTTGTGTACTGGCCAGGAATTTTGCTCTTTGTTGGATAGCTTTCATTGTACTAGACAGGGTTATCTAAGCTGATGGAGGGAGAAAAAAAAGTCAGTGACAGTTTTGCCAGCTGTGAACACTGTTATCAACAATAATGACTGATATGGTAAAATATGCCCATGTTTGCAATAGTTGCATCAATGTTATATGGCAACCGACCAATTTTTGAGTGAACCAATTTCCTCCCAAACTACGGGAAGAAACATATGTCTAGTATTATAAATCTGATCAAGAACACAAAGCTGGGGAGTTCACCTGCCCCAAGGGTGAATCTACTTGCCATTACCTTGCTAAATGGACATAGTATCAACGTGCTCTCTAAATTAATGTCTTTATGCAATTCATCTTTATGCCCATGGATTAGTACAGTTCTCAGATCTCATCAGAGAAGTTCATTTGTGCAGTATTCAGTGGTTAAAATTGAAACTCACAACTAGTCAAACTGTAGAGAATTAAGTGTTATTGGAGTGTTTAGACATACGTGGTACATCTGGAAGAGGCTCTTCCACACAAAGCTTAGGGAGTATTGCAGAAGGTAGGGCAGAAAGCCTGTAGGAATCAGAGATCAGGGAGGTAACAGTGTCATGTGGACCATGACAGGAACACTGCACTCAGGAGCTCATAATAGTGTTGTGGCCACATGAGACCCACAGAAGCCTTACCTCCTGTAATACTGCTCCAATAGAGTGTTTGTTCTAATTGACCTCTTTAGAACAATATAGAAATATGATCTAATGAGAAACCACTGTTAGAACCCAATCTCTGCTCTGAACACAGTAAAGACATTCACAAACAGAAAGAATTCTAGCTCAAGGACTAGAACTAGCCATTCAGATGTTTATTTTGATAAATCTCTGGGTACTGTATTTATTTTCATACTCCATTAATTTTACATTTTAATATATTATCTATGTTCTTCTTTATGGATTAAGCTTAATATCCAAATGGTATAAAGGGAACACATACTTTTTTTACATAATGAGAAAGACCAAGGACAACCTATTTTAAGTAAAGCAAATGGTTTCAGAAGGCCTACTCAGGTTACATATGCTCAAGATAAGGTTTTGTCAACTAGTTCATATTTTATTTGCTTTCTCAGTGTCTCTACTTGCCAAGACAGGGTTGACAGAGGATGACTGTGAACTACGGATTCTCCTTACTCCATATCTCAAATGCTACCATGTGTGCTTTCAATACTCCTGTTTTTTAAAAACATGTATTTCTTTTTTATCTTTATTATTTTATTTTATTTTATTTTATTTTATTTTATTTAAAATACAATGCTGGCTGTAAACTTTAAACCTCTACCCAGATCTAGCCAATAGTCAGAACATTCTCGACAGTTGAGTGGAGAGTGGGATATGACTTTCTCACGTACTCTGGTGCCTCACATTTGACCATGTCCCCTGGAGGGGGAGACCTGGTGGCACTCAGAGGAAGGACAGCAGGTTACCAAGAGGAGACTTGATACCCTATGAGCATACACAGGGGGAGGTAATCCCCCTCAGGAACAGTCATAGGGGAGGGGAATAAGGGGAAAATGGGAGGGAGGGAGGAATGGGAGGATACAAGGGATGGGATAACCATTGAGATGTAACAAGAATAAATTAATTTTAAAAAGTCAAAAAAATATGTATTTCTGTATTCAGTGTGTGTGTGTGTGTGTGTGTGTGTGTGTGTGTGTGTGTGTGTGTGTGTTCATGTATGTCACTTGTGTGGAGGACAGAGGAAAGCATTCAACAATCTCTCTTCTATGTGGATTCTAGCTCACAATCTCAGATGTTCTGTGTATTTTTTTTTCTTGGATCATTTATTGGACCAATCTACAAAATAATGCAACAGACACCAGTTACGTGGTTCCTTACATACATGAAAATATACAGATTTGGAAACCAGCAAATTGGTCATCTTAGATTCATTTGAAATCCTTAGATGATCATCTATTGTATGCAATTTCTTTAGTAAAAAATGTGTTTCAGCTCTGCGTTACTTACAGCCATGATACCTCTTACCTGCGGCACTTCACAGGAATGTCGTCATCCGAGTCAATAACTATAACATTGGATTGAATTTCAGTGGGGTGTTCCTGCAGAAAGATTAGCATATCTATTTCCATTGTTGCCATCATCATGTTGGCATCTTTGAGAGTCAAACCCACTCAAGCCCCAGCCTAATTTCCACTCAAATGCATCTGCATACTAAAATATACTTGACATTTATAGCACGCATTACATGTTCTAGTTACAACTGATCCACAGGTCACTGTGAGGAAGACACCAGGTTTACAGATATAAAAACAAAGTATACACAAAATGATTTATCCCAAGCCTAGTAGATCCAGAAGAGGAATTTCATTTTCACTCAAGTTCACCGCTCACTATTTTATGCCATCATACTGTAAAGACTCTTCTGACTGCTGTCCTTCTGTTCTCACCTTTTATAAAATACCCAGCAGTATAGAAACAATGTCCTAGAGGCTCAGAGAGGAAAAACTGGAGTAAATCACAAATAGACGTCCTGGTGCCTCGATGAAGGCTAGTGGAATATTGACTGGCCAAGTAAGTCTTGTTTTCTCTTTCTCAGAAGAGGAAGTGGGTCTTGGAACTGAGTCTTACATCTTTGAAGTCTACATTCTCATGGCAGATGACGGACAACTTCTTTCAGTTTTCGCCTCTATACAACATTCATCACTGTTTTCAATATGGAGAGGCGGTTTATTCTAAAGCTGAATGTGGGAGTGATGGATCTGCTACACCACCATAAGAGGATCATGTACCACAGGCCAGAGGTCTTCATCTAGGCTGCCAACACCACCCTGTCCATGGTGTTCTACTTATGCCCCCAATTGTGCCAAATCCTCGAGATTTCATCCATGTCACTGTAATCAGTCCAGATTCCTGCCATTCACCTCCTAAACAAATATACAACTGCTCTTTCCTCACTGAATACTGAGTCTTTCTGCACTGATGTCCAGCTGCTGAAAACAAAAATGATGTGCCCTTCAAAGTCGGGGAGACATACAGCATACTCACTGATTCAGGTTGTTTACGAAGGACAGTAACGGTTCCCACGAGATAGTAGTACTGCTCCCCTAACAGCCTTGGAGCGGATGACTGAATGTTTCTGCTGTTAGGACCATAGTTCCCCCAAAACACAAATGACTCTAAAGATGACACAATGACAATTAAATTAAAAGGCATACTGGATAAACAAGGAGGAAGATAACTGACACATCACAATGCTGTTTGCCGTCCCAATGGCATTTTTCAATATTCTGAGCTATGGCATTTTTCTTGTCTTCTTTTGTTTACAGCCAAGCTCCACAGATTCCCCAGATGGTAGTCACCAAAATATGAAACCCAAATGTAAACTTGTGCTAAGGTCAGTCTTTTGCTGTTGCTGTATAGATTGTTGTGGAAGTCTCTAAAATTATTGTGTGTGCATGTGTGTGTGTGTGCGTATGTCTGTGTGTGAATGTACATGCATCTGTCCAAAAGTTTTAAAGATATTTCACCTTTAATTTCTAAGAAACATGAGAAATATTTTAATTAGCATTTGGTTACCTGAAGCACAAACTATACCTCACCTCTGATTATCTTGTATATTTTATGGCTCTGAAGCACTTAACTTTTTATATGTCAAGTTCTCTGCTTGCACATCTTTAAACCTCAAAAATTAATCATCAGGTTCATAACATACATGACATAAATGTGGAAATAACATAGATTTGTCTAGTGAAAATGTTAGAGAGATGACTTCTTTCCCCAGGTTAGTGTACAGAACTTTAGTGTCTATATTTTATGTATTTGTTCTTGATAGGATGCTAGAATTCTAGACCCTCAAGTGTCTATATTTTATATATTGTTCCTCAATAGGATGTTAGAATTCTAGACACTGCCCCTAACAGCTAATTCAATCTGTGGTATGATTTACAAACTACAAAATCCATTTGTAACTTTCGGTGTTCATGAAGTTACCTTTAAGTTTGGCAGTGCATTAAACTTTTTTAATTAAAATTTTAAAATATTTTGTTTTCTAAGATGAGACAGCCATCATTTACCAATGTAATCTACCATATTTCTATATGGAACCACCTCATACAAGTCACTATTATTTTTTCATGCCTAATAGGCATAGCCATAAATTGTGAGTATATTGATGTTAAATGTTTTGTAAAGGCCAATAATACAAGAACATGTATGCTAGCAATCAGGGAACACATCACACATGATCACCATGTAGATATCCTGGGATGGATTGCTTACCATCATAAGAATCCTGCAGATGCAACATGAATTTCACATAGTCATATATTTCTTTCTCTTCATAGTCACCTCTGTCATCATCGCTTTGCTGGACATTCTGATATGCATTTCCTTTTCTCACATAACAGCAAAATTTAGTGAGACTTCCAACTAAAGAGAGCAAGAAGCAAAGTTACACAGTCTGGTGGAATATTTTAGACAATGAAAGTCTTCCTTAGTTAAAAGAACATTTTTAAAAACACAACTTTCTTCCCATGAACACTGATACTCACTGAGCTATCATTGTTGTATCTGTAGACTAGTATATTTGTATTTATATAGAACTACTAAAATTAGAGAATACTGCTATAATTAGGGCTTAGGCTAAAGAACAAGACAGGATGGAGGATGATTTTTCCATAAAAAATTCTTGTTTCTTTGATAATTTCATATATGCATGTAATAAATTTTGATCAAGTTTATGTCCCACTCTTCCCAACTCTTCCCAGATCCAGTTTCACATCTACTCTTAACCCTTGGGGGGACAAATGACCTTTTCACGGAGTCACCTAAGACCATTGAAAAACACAGATATTTACTTAGGATTCACAGCAGTAGAAAAATTAGTTATGAAGTGTTGGTGAAAATAATGTTATGGTCAGAGGTCAGCACTGCATGAGGAACTTTATTAAAGGGTCACAGCATTAGGAAGATTGAGAACCACTGGGACAGAGCATGCTCAGCCAGCCAGGGACCACGTCATTGAAGAAAACCCACTCACCTTCCCCCAGTATCCATCAAATGTCACTAGCTCCTTGGCTGAGAGTGAGGGCCCATGAATTACTCCCCACTCCTCCAGAGGAGATAGTTTTTTTTAATGTAAGAAATGTTGTGATTGAAATTATGGGCTATAAAATTAAATGAACATATGATCATCAGCCACATTAACTGATATTTTTTACAAAAATTGCTAAGGGATAAGAGAGAAAGAAATTATTCAACTGAGTGTTACTGTTCTCTCAAAACCCAAAATTAAATTGAAGCATAACAAAGCCATGTATGTATACATACCCGTACTTGCCAAAGGAAGATGAAGAATGATCTTCTGAGATATTTCTTCCTTTTGTTCATCAGGAATAATATTTAATAAAGTCTTTCCCACAATATCTTCCTGGAGAGAGTGAGAGAGAACAGCCTTTGCTTCCTATACTATTAGTCTGCCCTGTGAACCTAGCTCTGCCCTTGCCCACCTATGGCTATAGGTAGGTGCTGCGCTTCAACCCACTTGCATTGCCCTCCAGTAACTGCTCCATGCTACAGCCCATTCTGGCCATGGTTTTCCTGTGCATTATCTACCTCAAACAGTTGAAGCCTTTCCTATCCATCTCAGAGACCACCAACACTGTAATCACCACCATGTACTGTTTCCAGAATTTGTTTTTATTGACTTAACACTGAAACCAGTGGAGATGATGATGAAATATGGGCATAGTTGGATACCAGTGAGTTATATGAGGCTAAAAGGAAATAACCCATAAACAAGAAACCATAATGACCCATTTCTCCAAAATCTGGAAGAACTTACTGGATGGTGACCAAGAAGAGGTAACACATTCTCTGATATAAAAACAACTGTTCCGTCTATTTTCACGACAATCGAAATACTTTCAAATGACTAATAAAGACAGAATAATAACATAATTAAATAGTGAGATAATAATAAATTGATAGCTTTATTTCTAAGTGCATACATAATTATAACAGAACATTGAAAATGTTTCCTTTTCTTACATATCATTAAGACAGGCATATACTTAATTAAATTTTTATTATTCTTCACCTACACAGAATATACTTGACCTTAAGCATGAGATATTTATCAAATGATGCATCCCTTAGACAAACAAATTTCAGTGTGCACCCAATTAACACTAAACATTAGAATGTTTAGACATGAAAAGTTCACTTAACATATGGACACAGATAACATGGGTTTTTTGAAGTTTGATCTGATCTGAGAGGTGAAACATAAGCAAAAGGTCTCCAAACAAAATTATCATAGGAACATCAATTTGGGGATTGAGACTATAGCTCAGTGGTAGGACATTTCCCTAGTGCGTGTGAGACTCTGAGTTCCATCTTTAGCATAAAAGGAAAAGAACACATCAACGTATAAGTTAAATTACATGTTAAAACAGAGAGCTTTGGCATGTGGTTATGTTGGTAGAGTGCTTGCCAGGTGCAAAAGGACCTGGTTTCTAATCTCAGTAACAGAAAACAAACAACAACAAAACCAAACAAACTAACAAAAAACTAAAATAAGCGTAAAGCCAGAAACTGATAAGACTCTGACTGCAAGTTTGAGGAGAATTTTTAGGGAATGCCACTGAAAGGTTAAACTGAAGAAGCTGTGGGAAACCATTTGACCAGTCCTCAACACATTAGAGGATACCATAGACTCTAATGGTTCTTCTTCCAGATATACATGAGAAAAAAAGCAAAGCCTCAAATTACTGTGTTTTTCCATGTTCTTGGCAGCATTATTCACAATAGCAAAAAGGTGGAGGCAATCTACTATGGTTTGGATATGGCCAGTCCTCCAAGCACTCATGCCTTGAAAGCTTGGTCCCCATTGCACACTGTGAGAGGTAGTGGGGTCTGCAAGAGGAGAAGCCTAGTGGGAGGTCACTAGGGATGCTGCTTACCACTCTTTGGCTTTCTGTCTTACAGTATGGTTGTTCTCTCACTTGCTACCTTCACTGTAAATCCAGCTCCACCATGAAGCCATCTCACAAGTGACACAACCAGTGGTCATCCATGAAGGACACAGAATTTTGAACTTGCACTAAATAAGCCTCATTTCTTAGAAGGCAGCTATGCTCACCACTATACCACCAAGGCCACATCAAGCTTTTTGTCTTTATAGAGTAACCAAACTTAGCTGTTTTATTTAGCACAGAGAAGGCTTAATATATATTCCAAGCAACTGACAGATAAAACGCTCAGCAAAATGTAGCATAACATGTAGGTAAATCTTATTCAGCCTTCAGAGAGAATTCTGTCACCAGTGACAACATGAGTGGACCACATCAATATTTTAGTGAGTGAAATAAGCCACTCCAGAAAAGAAGCATGTTTTATTTTATGACATCTGTAAAATAATTAAATTTATAAAGAGAAAGAAGTGAAGAGCAAAACATAAAAATAGTTAAATGACTTTTTAAAAAGAAAGTAAAAATCAGTTCTTTGAAAAGAGAAATACTGGTGATAAGCTCCTGATAAATTAAATTGCATGATGAAAACCACAACCTACTAAAAACAAGTTTATTTTATGTGTTTGAGTGGATTCTTTTTCCTGCATACATGTCTGTCCGACCCCCGGAACTGGAGTTACAGAGAGTTGTGAGCTGTTGCATGAGTGCTGGGAATTAATCCCAGATCCTCTGTAAGAGCAGCAGAGTTCCTTTTTTTTTCAGAGGCAGGGTTTCTCTGTGTAGCCTTGGGTGTCTTGGACTTACTTTGTAGACCATGCTGGCCTCGAACTCACAGCTGCCTCTGCCTCCCTAGTGCTGGGATTAAAGGCCACTACACCCAGCTAGTAGCCAGTGCTCTTAACTGATGATCAACAATTTTAAGAACAAAAGGTAGACATCATTACAGAACCTTCAGCCATAATAAATATGACTCGAGAACGTTATCCTCAATTTTATGCCAGTAAAATTGAAATTGATTGGATAAATAAGTTCTTAGGAAGTAGTTTACCAAAGATAACTCATGAAAGTAGAAAATTTGGATCATACCTTAATCACTATAGAATGGAACCATTACTTTCACATATCCACTTATTACCTGCTGTGGTTTCAAACTGGTTTGAGTGTATCCTCACCCAAAGGTTCACACACATGGAGATACTTATAGCACAGAAATAGCAACTGATCAGCTCCCCGTATCATTATGTGTTAATCAAAAAAATTATGCTGCTTTTCTTGGTGTCAGGGAATTGAATCCAGAATTCCTCACATGCTAGGCAAGTGCTGCGACTGAGCTATAACCCCCAGCCTCAACTGAAATTTAAAACAAAACAAAACAAAAACTCCACCTTCTTTTCATGAGTCAAAATAATGGCCCTCGTTCCAGAGGCCTTAATTTTTTTTTCTTCTTAGAGTCAGCTGTGCTCATACTTACAGAATGTTCGTGGCACGAAAAGCTTCTCTAAGAAAAAATTTTCCAGGGAAGTTACTCACACATGACAGAAGCTAAAAGGTGGCAGAGGAGGCATCGCCCCCTGCACTTGTGCCTATAACCATCCCTGTAGTGTATAGTCACCTTCTATAATAGTTCAAATATGCATTAGGTTTTATAACACTTATTGAAAGATTTCAAATGATACATTTTGAGGTCTCTACACAACACAAATTTAAGTATATGATACAATCTTTTTTTTTAAATAAAAATGCTTAAAATGATGAAAGATGTCCCTATGTGGCTTAGGGTTTCATCTAAAAATGTGAATTGTTGTAATACTTGTTGTATTACTTGAAGGCCTATGGTCTTCCAGCTATGCTTTGAGAAGTGCTGTAGTGCATCTTGTATTATATGTGATCTACATATAAAGTACACAACAAAAGTACCCTTACCCTAAGAGCCCTCTTCTGGTACTCTTCATAGTTAGTGAACACAAGAACTTTATTTTCTTCAAAATTGGTCCTTACATTTGACATTCCTTTACAGAAAAGAAATGAGAGATGTTATAAGAAGATAATGAGCAGCTGATATTAGGGTTCTAAGCATTATAATTTAGAAAAAAAAGTATTAGTTTTTGAATGGAAGTGGGGGGGTTGTATATTCCATAGCTTATAGTGGAAGTCAGAAGAGAACTTTGGGGAGTTGATTCTCTACTTTCACTTTTATGTGGGTTCTGAGGATTGAACTCAGGTCATCAGGCTTGCGTGCCATGTGCATTTAACCACTGAGCTATCTTACCAAACCAAAGTATAATTAGTATCATAGACAATATTTAAACTGTGAAAAACCAATTCTGATTTAAAATGATGGCATTGAAAAAATCACCCAACAATGTGCAATTTTCCATTTGGGTCTATCAAAACTCAGGATCCATAATATGCCAGACAAGGTTAACAACTCTACATAGAGCTGTACTACCCATCCCTAACTAAAAGCTGGAATTCTATTCTTCATTTCTGGACAAACACCTTTCACTGGTGATCTTCAGGTCATTCCCAGGTCTGCTCAGTGAACACCACACCTCATCTTGTCCTCTGTTCCCCTTCATAGCCATACCATCCCTCCTCCTTGATCTGAGTCAGTAAAGACATCAGTAACACAGCCTCCCATCTCAAGGTTTTATGTCAGTAAGAACTAGCTCCTCTACTCACAAGAAAAAGAAAGAGTCAGGGTGTACAACCTTTGTGCTGGGGGATTCTGACTCTAGGTCAAGAGTCTCACAGCACGCCCTCAGAGTGCACTCAAGTGCCTTCACTAACGAGGCAATGAGAACAGGCTGTGTAGCATTGGTGCCTTAGGATGGAGAGTGTAGCAGCTATAGCCTTGCTCATGATGACAGAAGAAGAAATGCAATGTGATGGAGTGGACACAGGGCCTAGAAAGTATTTTAGGATGTTTAGCTACAAAGAGGATATAGAAACAGGGAAAATACTAGAGGAATAATGTAGACAAGAAAATAGTTACTTCATCTAAGACTAGGAGAGTGTGATTGTCTGTTTATCGACATAAATCCATCACATGTCCTTAGCTACATGTGTCCCATGATATAAGCATTGTCTTACAGGTCCACATAAATGGACATTATGATTGTCCATTTATGCTTCTAGTAAGTTCCACTCTTGTACAAGCTTTCAGGGCTATTTTATGCATTGAACATACTCCACCCCCCAAAAAAAGCCTTGTAAGTGGAGAGAAACAAATAGTATGACCAAAGTCCCCTCCAACTAAAGCCACTCAGAGCATGGTAAGGGATGTGATGCTCTCAAGTCAGCAATGGTACAAGAAAGAAACGGGTCTAAGTCAAACCTTGATCAGCAGGTGCAGAGGCCAGACGTCTTATATGCCTTGCCCTGGCTCTACGAGATCCGTATCCAAGTTTGTCCATCAGTATTTGAACTTTCCTCAACAAATTGCGCAGCTCTTTATATGCTGGCCTCTGGTGTGGGTGAAAGGCACCCCTAATTAACAGAGAAATAAAGAGTAAGCTTTATGAATGTTAGGGATGAGGCTAGTTATTCATTTGTGACTCAATAGGATGACTAACATGAGAGAAAGCCAGGTTTTTTCATTAATTAAACATCCAGTGACTTCACTGTGCACAATAACTACTGTGGCAGGGTATGTCAGAAAATGGTCTTAATCCCAACACTCAGGTGGGAAGGCAGAAGGACTGTAGGTTTGAGGCAAGTCAGGCTAAATACCATGAATTAGTCTCTAAAATAAATAATAAACAAACAAGCAAACAAATAAATTTTATTTCTATTAAAATAATGAAATGAAAGCCAATGTTTTAACTCGTGGACTATGAGACTCTTTGCGAACTGCATTATGAATTCCTACCTCTTCCTATTTCTTTTCTTAATTCTCTCCATTCTTCCATCAACTGTAAGTAGAATCTAAAAAAAAAGAAGAGCAATATTTTACTATGCAATCATCTTTCTACAATCTGTAGCATCTACCTGTGCTGTATTTATCACCTATCTACTTCCTACCTTCGATTTATCCTGTCGTCTCCCATCTACAATCTATCTTCTATATGTCATCTCTCCACCATCTGCCATCCATCTTCCCATCATCTATTGTCTATCATTTATTTTCTACATGTAATTATCTATATTCTATCATCTACTATTTCTCTAGATTTAATCTTCTATCTCCTATTATCTACTTGTCTATTTGCTATCAAATCTTTCTAAACCCGATCATCTGTCTACATGTATCCATCCTCTATTTTCTATCAACTATCTATGTATTCATCAAGAATATACCTATAATTTACCTATATAATACCTACCTTCTACCTATCATCTATCAACCATGGATCACTGTATTTTCTATCAACAATCTATCCCATCCCCCAACAAACCTATATTTACCTTTCAGCTACTATCATCTATCTACAATCTGTCATCTATCTATCCAGTGTTTACATTTTATGTATCATTTATACCCCTGCTATCCTGTGCATAACCTATCTATGATTGATGATCTACCTATATTGTACCCCTCTCTGATCTATTATTTCATCTATCATCAAAATTTACCTCTTCTAAGTCTACATTCCATCTAGTATCTTCCATTTATCTACTGTTTATGTTCTACTGATCTTGTATCTGTCATCCATCTGTCTATCACCTACCATCTATATCCCCTGTGTCTATATTACAAATTTCTATACTTTCTCATCTAGCCATCCTGTGCTTATACTGAATCTATCTATCATCTAATCTGTAGCTGTTCTGTGTCAATCTATCTACCTATACACCTTGTATCTATCCTGTGTTTGTATTTGCCTCTAGCCTGTAGTTACCGTGTGTCTATCTTCCATCAATGGATCACCTATGCTGCAGCTATTCTGATTCTATCTCCCATTTATGGATCATCTATCCTAAAGCTACCCTGTGGCCTTGTTCCATCTATCAGAATCATCTTCTATCCCCTATATACCCTGTGTCTATTTATATCATATTTCCTCTACCTATAATGTGTCTGTATAATATTCCTGTGTTATTTATCATCTTACTGTCCTGTATCTCTCTAACCATAGATCACAATCCTCTAACCATCCCATGCCTGTCTTCCATCTGTCCTTTAAGCTATCCTGTGCATGTATAACATCCAAGTATCATTTATCATTAGCTACCTTTTATCTCTCATCCACCTATCTCTCATGTATCTAATTTACATCAAAGTATCATCTCTCTTTTACCTATCCTTTGATTATCTTCTATCTGTCTGTCTTCTATCTGCTAGTTGGTCTGTGTCTGTTAACCATTCATGTATCAGTATCACATAACTACCTTGAATTTCTCTTCTACTTCACATCTAATTTGTAGCTATTGTATATATATTTTCCATCTTTTTATTATATTTTAATTGCTTAGCCACTGTCTACCTTCCATATATGAATTCTATCATCTAGCTAGCCTGTGTTTGTCTTCAACCTGCCTATCCTTTATCTTCCACATATCCTGTGCCTACCACTGATCCATCTATCCTCTCGCTATCCTGTGCCTATTACCCATCTATTTATTTAACATCTATCTTCTAGCGGTCCTGTGTCTCTATACTATTGATGTATCATTTGTCCTCTAGCTACCCTAAGTCTCTGTGATCTATCCATCTATCATAAATCTTCTAGCTTACCTATAGGATAGCTTTCCTATGACTTATCTTTCATTTTTCTCCATATATTTATCATCTATTCTCTGCATATTGTATATTCATCTTCCATCACTCTCTGTCTCTGTCTCTCTCTGTCTCTCTGTCTCTCTGTCTCTCTGTCTCTCCATCTCTCTCTCTCTCTCTCTCTCTCTCTCTCTCTCTCTCTCTCTCTCTCTCTCTCTCTCTCTCCCATATCCTCTACCTATTCTGTGTCAATAATCTAATCTCTTTAGACTTATTTATCTCATATCTCTCCTCTATCGTATATCTAGATAACTTTCATTTATCTTCTTTCTTTTATATCTCCATTGTTAAATGTATTATATATGTTTGTCTAGTTCTTCATCTTCTATATCATATACTTTACCATCTATTATTTATAGTCTATCATCCTTCATATAGTAATGACCTATATACACTATGGAATACTACTTAGCTATTAAAAACAAGGAATTCCCGAAATTTGTGGACAAATGGATTGAACTAGAAATGATCATAATGAGTGAGTTAACCCAGAAGCAGAAAGAGGCAAATGTTATATACTCACTTATATCTGGACACTAGCCTAAGGGGCATGTCCCATGAAAGTCTTCAATTACCAGGAAAGTGGGACAGAGGGGAGGACATCCTATTGGGACTCTAGGTGAGAGAATCATGGGATAATGGGGAAATAGAAGGATCCAGAGGGTCCTAGAAACCTACAAGAAGAAGATTATGAAGGGAGGATCTGGGCCAGGAGTCCTGCTCAAATTATGGCACCAGCCAAGGACAATTCATGCAGTAAACGTTGAACCCCTACCCAGATCTACCCAATGGACAGGACATTCACCACAGTTGAGTGGAGAGTGGGGTCTGACTTTCACACGAACTCTAGTGCCCCATATTTGACCACGTCCCCTGGATGGGGAGGCCTGGTGGCACTCAGAGGAAGGATAGCAGGCAACCAAGAAGAGACTTGATACCCTATGAGCATATATAGGGGGAAGAAGTCCCCCTCAGTCACAGTCATAGGGGAAGGGAGTAAGGGGAAAATGGGAGGGAGGAGGAATGGGAGGATACAAGGGATGGGATAACAATTGAGATATAATATGAATAAATTAATAAAAGATATTTTAAAAAGGAAAAATAAAAATAAAAAATAAATTAAACTGAAATCATAAAAAAATATATCACATATAGCATTCACCATCCTTCACATATTTTTTGGACTGTATAACTCTTGTTTTAAACATGTCATCATTAAAAATACAGCCAGTCTGGCTCTTTTTGCTAGTGTATCCCATGAGATTATTAGCTGTGGTATAAATAGTATTACTCAAGAACAGGAAAGATATTTCATAAGCATCAAGTTAGACAATTAAGCTTAAATAAAGTATATACTTAGCTACATAACTTTAGGCTGGACCAAAATCTTAGATAACTGAACTATGAAATTATGAAAGCTACAGTTTACAGTTGGTGAGTTCCCCATCCCTATAGCAATGATTGGTACAAGATTAGACAAAAAAAACTCAGTATTTTGCCCTTACAACAGAGCTCCATCAACTTTACCTTATCACCCACTTGAAGTAAAGTGGTCTTATATCTACTGTATCCAGGCAACGGTAGAATTCACACTGATTATGAGATTAGCTGAGAACATAAAAGCCACTGACTATGATTGGTCCTAAGAAGCAAGGCTGTGATTGGTCAAAAAACAAGTTTAAATGACTGTGGTTACTGTTAAGAGCAAGACTGTGAATACTCTCAAACACAAACTTCAATGACTATGATTGGTTCTGAGACTCAGTGTTTGTCATTTGTTCAAACAAAATCCTTAGTGAATGTGATTGGTGGTTAGTGCTGAGTCTGTGAGAGGTCTAAAATGTAAGCCCCAATGACAGTGGCTCGTTCTACAAGGCAAACCAGTTAGGCTCAATGATTCTATGAGGAAACATTCAGCAGTTGCTGCTTTCCTGATTTGACCCTTTAAATCTATCTATATATTTATATGTTATATATTGATTACTTTTATTTTATTAAAAGTTTTCCCTGCATGTATGTATACCATGTGCATATCTCACACATATAAAGATCAGAAGAATGTGTTGTATCTCATTGAACTTGAGTTACAAATCCTTATAAGCCACTATAATGGGTATTGTGAACCAAGTCCCTACTGTATAACTTTTCAACAATTTCTTCTACACATGTGCCCTATAGTGTTCCTTGGGAAGCCTTCATTGGAGGGGCTAAGGCCTTCTGAGTCCAAGAATATCTGTAGAATGACCCAAGGCTGGAGGCATGCCCTTCTAAAAGAAGGAAGAAATTTCTTCAGTGCTACTGGTTTGCCTACTGTTCACAGAATGATCATTATCCTTTTGCCCACCTGCTGTGTGGGAGGGTAAAGGATCCACTAGACTAGCACTTGCCAGACATTATAATACACAGAAGCCTCCTGGTTTCACGTTAACTATAGTAGTCTCATACTTTCATCTGTATGTTGTACAGGACCAGCAAATCTAGGGGAACTAGAACTCTGCATGCAACACCCACCCAGTGTTGTCTAGTGACTTGGATGTGGGACTCTAGGAGGACCAAAATTCTACAACTATTGCTCTAGTCCAAAGTTCTTCCCTACAAGATTTCTTTCTCTGTCTCAGTGACCTCTGCCAATCTCCCTGTATCTCTTTCTGTCTCTGTCTCTGTTTCTGTCTCTGCCTCTTTCTCTGTCTCTCTGTCTTTCTGTCTCTCTCTGTCTCTGTCTCTGTCTCTCTCTCTCCCTCCTTTACCCCTCTCCCATCCCCAAGCCCTCCCACTCCCACTCCCTTTACCCCTCCTCTGTGTCTTTCTCTCTGTCTTTTGCAAACATATTTATTTTCTGTCTATGCCATAAGAATTCTCTGCTAGTTGGTTCACACCTGTAGTCTCAGCATATCAGAGGTTGAGAGGCAGGAGGATAAAAAAGATTTCAAGACTGCCTTGGATATGAAACACAAAATACAAAGAAAGCCAAATGGACTTCCGATGGTCAAAAATGGCCACTTTAAGGGTGAGGAGCCTGGTGATAGACTTGAGATGTCCTAGAGCAAGGTCAATCTCAGTGCCTCCAGAGAAGCTCACAGCCTGTCCCTTCTGTTTGGAATTAGTCAGGTCAATCACGGTATCTCACATATGAGCCTATTGAGCCTCCACTAATTGTATTCACAATGCTTAGAACACAGCAAAGGGCCTAAACACTGAAGACTGTGCCTTCATGGCTGTCACAAGTAAGACCATTGACACATTGATAAATAAGCCCAGTATAGATCAGATCCCATCAAATTAAAGGTGACAACAATTCCATGACCTACCAATTATGCTCATCTGTCAGCTGAGCAGTGATGCAGTGCTTGCTTTTCTCCTCAGAAGACAACAGCCACTGAGTTTATCATCATAGCTCTGTCCAGTTCTTTGCTTAAAAGTAAAGTACAGGCAGAAGAAAGCAGAGAACATGCACTTGCTCATATTTCCCCTTTCCTAAATCACTTTTGGACTTACATCTGTCTAAGTCCTGTCTGTGACCCATATATATTCAGTAGTCTCTTCTCCAAATGCTGATCTTTGCCCTCCAGATACAGCATTGTCACAAGAAACTCATCCTCACTTCAGAGCTTGATGCACAAACTGAGAATAGGAAGGTGTGAAGTCAACGTAGCATACGTATTTCTTGGGCTCACTGACCTGTGATGATGCAATGGTGCAGGTTAGTAGCTTTCCAAATGAGAAGATGACAGAGACAGTTTTCTACGTGAATCGTTACCCAAAATTTTCTATAACGTTGGAGCATCTTCTTCAGCTTTCTGACCCAATATATATGACAGACATATTTGTGAGGCAGGAACTATGGAGGACTTGCTTACCCTACCTTGCTTTTTTTAAAAAACAGAATTCTGTATGTATGTAGTAGAAATAAGGACATTTTGCCCAGTGGTTTGTTTGCCACATTTGAAGCTATTACCATAAGGAGGTTCTTTGACGCTCCTCGTCTTCTTTAAGGTAGGCTGGGTGTTGCCACGAGTTAACCTGTCTCATTGTCAATACATCTTTAAAGTAATAAAAACATTTTTAAATGCCATATTCTACATGTCTCTAAGGATTTTGAAGACCTTATCTTTCTGTAGAGTCATATATATCTGCTGTACCTAAGATGTATATTCTTGTGATAAAAGTAGACTAGCAATTGACATGACCATGATTTAATCTACTAACGTTTAATTTATATAACTTATTTCTCCTAAGCAGCTTGATAGCACTTTCAAAGCATTGGAAGTAAACCTTGTATTATAACTTATTTATATGTGTACAATAGCTCATATTAGAGTAGATACATATATATACATATAAAATGTGTGTGAAGAATAATCTTACATTTAAATTCTGTACCACTGTATCTAGAACTTATTTTGTATCTATATACAAAATTCTATATCAGTGAATTAAAAATATCTTGTAACAATTGAGGCATTAAGTTGAGGAGTAGATTCACTAATCTACTTTTTGTTCTATCTTCCCTGTACATTTCAATATTCCCCGCTTCTTTCTTTCCCACCACTTTCTCCAAACAGGAGAAACAGACCTTTTTTGGCTGGGAGACTATTAATGACTCCTTCTATTTTTGTGGGGGAAATAGGACTATTTAATTTGTTTATCAGAACTTGATTCAATTTTGGCACAAATGGCAAGAAAATTGTCCATTTCCCTTAGGTTTTCAAATTTTGTGGCATATATGCCTTTGAAGTAGGATCTCATAATTCTTTGTATTTCTTCAGTGTCTGTTGTTATGTCTCCCTTTTTCATTTCTGATTTTGTTGATTTGGATAGTGTCTTTCTGCCTTTTATGGTTTGTTTATCTTTATAAATATTTTATAGTGTATATTTGTGAAAAGTAAAATATAGCTATATATTTAGATTATTTAGATTAACATCCTAGAAAAAATAAACATCAGATTTCAAACTTGTTCTCTACAGGAAAATTATAAAATAATATGACATTCTGCAAGCGACATGTATGCTTCAAGTGACTTCTGATATATTTTAGTAGTTCATACAAACTAGCTTTTACTTGTTCGCCTTCCCTCTCCCTGCTGGAAAGCAGAACTCAAGTGCTTTTAAAATGCTTGATATGATTCAAAAATTGCCAGTTTTTCCTAAGCACAAATGTTTCACTGACATTTTAAAGAGGTCTGTAGGAAGGGAAACAAAGTTGTTTAAAAAGCCCAGGCCAAGTAGGCAAGTTTTCTCAGTTAATAACTACCCAACTCAATAATAATTGTTAGAAGTCTTTCCACCGCTCTCCATCTTACTGTCTCATCAAGATGTCTGATCCAAACTCTGACACAAATGACAAGTCCAAGTTGTCATTGTTGCTATATTCTATTAAATATACATGAAGTAAGCATTTGGGCTTACATATATAGTTTTCACAAGAGTTGAAATAGTTGACAGATAAGTAACATTTAAAACATTCTGTCAAACCTGGACTTTTCATTATGTAGTTATGGTACACATATCACTGTTGATGGTTTCCTTCTAGTAACTTCTCTAAGGCCATATTTCTGGATAGGTACTGTTTGCATTTGTTTTTGCCCTGGAATATCTTGTTTTGTCCATCCATGGTTATTGATAGTTTTTCTAGGTAAAGAAGTCTGTCCTGGCATCTGTGGTCTCTTAGCAGTTGCAGGACCTCTGTCCAGGCTCTTCTGGCTTTTATGGTCTCTACTGAGAAGTCAGATGTAATTCTGATAGTTTTCCATTATATATTACTTGACCTTTTTCCCCTTCTGCTTTTAATATTTTTCTTTGTTCTGTGTATTTTGTGTTTTGATTATTATGTGCCAGGAAGATTTTCTTTTCTGGAGCATTCTATTTGGTGTTCTGTAGGCCTCTTGTATGTTTATATGCATCTCCTTCTTTAAGTTTGGGAAATTTTCTTCTATGATTTTGTCAAAGATGTATTCTGGGCCCTGGAGTCTGGTGTCTTCTCTTTTCTCAATGCCTATTACCCTCAAGTTTTGTCTTTTCATTGTGTTTTTTATTTCTTTGCTGTTTTGTGTCAGGAATTTTTTCAGATTTCACATTTTCTCTAATGTTTGCTTCAAGTTCTATGATTGTATCTTCTAGTCCCAAGATTGGTTCCTCCGTGTCTTGGATTCTGTTAGAAAAGCTCACCTCTGTGTTGTTTGCTTTCTTCTCTAAGGTCTCTCATTCCTGTTTTTCTTCTGTCTGTGCTTTTATTGTTGTTTCCATTTCCATCTTCAGATATTGAACTGTTTTATTGATTTCCATCATCTGATTGTTTGTATATTCCTGAATTTCTTCCATGCCTCTCTATAGGCCTCTTTTATGTCTTCAACCTTTTTGGCTGCATCTTCTCTCATTTGTTTATAGATTTTATTCATTTCTTCCATTTTCATCATCATTACTATGGATTTGAAGTAAATTTTCTGTATTTCGATTGTGTTTGAGATCTCAGGATTGCTTTCTTTGGGATAGCTGGGACCTGGAGATGCCATATTGTTTTTGTTTTTACCATTTGCATTCTTATGCTGACCTTTAGTCATCTTGCTATCTCTGATGTTGAGAAGTAGCTTCCAGTTTCTTTCACTGGTCATTGAGAGAAAATAGTTGGTGAGTGATTATAGGTCAAGGGCTCTTGCCTATGGGGATCAGGGAATTCTTCCTTGGAACTGACAGGTGATCTGGTTCATGTTCAAAGAGACTTTGCTACACACCTTAGGCTTCCCACCGGGTCAGCAGAAGTAGGCTTCTGCCCAATCCCATTCAGATCATTCAACTGAAGCAGTTCTGCATTGGGTAGGCTGTTTAGTTTTCTGTCCTGACCCCTCAGGATTGCCCAGCCTCTCCCAAGTTCATGAGTGACCCTACTGGGCTGTGTAGCCTGGCTAGGCCAGGCACTATCTTCCCCAATTGTGCAGGCATGGACTGCTGTGGCTGGTAGTTAGGCTCCTGCTTGGACCACTCAGATATAGCAGTTGTGTCTGTTCAATCCCACTGAGTTGGGGACCACTGTTTAATTTTCTGTCCTGATGCCTTGGGGCTGTCCAACCTCTTCCAAGAGCATGGGAGACCCTGCTGGGCTGCGTAGCCTGGCTAGGCTGGGTTCTATCTGCCCAATTGTGCATGCATGGACTGCTGTGGCCAGGAGCTAGGTTCCTGTCCAGTTGTGTTCAGACTGTACCACTGTGGTTGGGTAATGTGTTCACAGCTACCTCAGCTTCCATTTGGCCCATGGGGCTTTCTGTGGCCTGCCATGATGTCAAGAATGTCTGAGAACAGATCCACTGGTTTCCCCGAGATTTCCCAAGAACAGGAGCTCTGGTGCTTTACTGCCTGGAGTTCAGTCCCATATACCAAGTTTGAGTTTTAGAGCTCAGCTGCAGTTTGTAGGTGGGTTCTGGTCCAGAGTCTGGTGACTGGTCTCTCATCCTCCACAGGCCATTGGTTGACTCAGGGCCAGGCCTGCCTGTGGTCTGCACTGTTCAGGACCCTACTCACTTAGTGTTCTCTATTTCTTGCTGTTGTGGCTCCCAATCAGGTCCCTGGTCTCCATGTGGTAGGTCAGATACAGTGCATGATAGGCGTCATCATCTTAGAATCCTTTGGAAGACTCAGTTTTTTTTCTTTAATGATTTTTTTGTTTTGTTTTTTGAGACTGAGTTTCTCTATGTACCCTTGGTTGTCTTGGACTTGATTTGTAGGCCAGGCTGGCCCTAAACTCACAGCAATCTGCTTGCCTCTGTCTTCTAAGTTCTGGGTTAAAGATATGTGTCACCACTGCCTTGCTCTTTCTTTTGTTTTTTAAAAAATATTTTTGTTAGTGATCTTAATGTAGATAAATGCATTACTTTGTTTTTCCATGGTAAGTCTTAATGTTTATATTGAACATAGAAAGTCTTATCTTTCCATTCATGGTTCAGAAAGATGTTTGCTAATAGACTTTACAGTTGGAGAAAACAGCCAATTCAAAGGCATACCACCTCAGAGAGCATGCGGGCTTCACAGTCCTTTCAAAGCTCCTGGGCCTTCACTGAAATAGACTCTCCCTCTAAAGTCCTCCTTGCTTCTTTACCTTGCAATATTGATATTGTGTCTAAATCCATGAAAAGCCTGCAAAAGCCAGCTAGAAATGACCTTTCCGTCATGTTTACCTTCACTTTAAAGCTACTATGTGCTTCCATTACAGTTTTATGTCTTTCATTCTAAAAGAAGAAGAGGAGGAGGAGGAGGAGGAGGAGGAGGAGGAAGAAGAAGAAAAAGAAGAAGAAGAAGAAGAAGAAGAAGAAGAAGAAGAAGAAGAAAAGAAAAATAAAACAACCACAACAAAAATGTAGTGCCCATCATCCAGCTTATTCTCTGGAATCTAGAGAGAGAAAAGACCAATCTGTACTCTCAGTTGATGATGCTTTTAGTTCAGAGTGTGGCATGAACTAGTTACATAACCCACCTGCTTAAGTGTATTTGCTCATTTACGTATTCAACACCAAAACAGATGTGCAAATAGATAGGCTGTTGTGTTCTTAGGGTACTTTTTGATGAGGGAAGGAATCATACTTAAAATAATGTGGTAAGATTGAACAAGAGGCAAGAGGCACACATGCTGAAAGTAATACATTACAAAACTTGAGGGATTTTTTGAAAATTTTAGCAAGAATATCAATAACCAGTCAGTATGACACAATGCTATGGAGAGATTCAGACAAAAAAGTCATATGACAGGCTTCATAAATATCGCTTTGGGTACTATATAGTCAATGAGACTGTAAAGCTCACTAAAATCATGATCAGAGAGGTTTCATCCAACAGCTAATGAAAACAGATACAGAGAGCCACAGCCAAACATCTTGTGGAGCTCGGGGAATCCTGTGGAAGAGGGGAAGGAAGGACTGTAGGAGCCAGAGGGGTCAAGGATACCACAAGAAGACCTACAGAATCAACTAACCTGAGCACACAGGGACTATCAAGCAGGGAGCCCACATGGGATTGACCCAGGCATTCTACACCTGTGTTACAGCTGTACAGCTTGGCCTTCTTTTGGGATTCATCACATAGCAGTGTGTGCAGGGGATGTCTCTGACTCTGTTGCCTGCCTTTGGGACCCTTTTGTCCTACTGGACTCCCTCATCTAGCCTCAATAGGAGAGGCAACTTGATATGACAGAGGGGGCCTGCCCTTTTCTGAAGAGAAATGGAGGAGTGAATGAAGGGGATGTGGGGAAGGGTTGGGTAGGAGGACAGGAGAGAGGGGAAACTGAGGTTAGAATAAAATATAAAAATATAGAAAGAATTAGAGAAAAAAGAAAGAAGGAAGGAAAATAAAAGAGACCAGGTTTTTTTCCAAATGTGTATGGACTTTATTTATTTACAATAAACTACATACATTAAGGACACTTATGAAACAATCAGGAAAGCCATATGTAAAGGTTACATTCAAAATGTTTAGCTCATTTGTATTTGGCAACCTTGAAGAAAATACTATCTATCCTATCTAGGTGAGTCTAAAGTGTTGTACCTAAGTCATTCTGTGAAACTATAACTATCTAGTAGTTAACCCCATCAGAGATTAGCAAAGGAATAAAATTATTATTTAATTAGAAAGTGCAGACAAATAGCTTCCAAAACCAAGAGATGACAGAGGCAGGTTACTGCCTGGAGAGTCACCCAAAACTCTCTATAACGTGGGAGCATCATTTCATCCTTCTGGCCCAGTATATCTGGCAGACATAATTTAGAAGCAGAAAATGTGAAGGACTTGCTTACACTGTCATGGCAGAGCTTGGCAGTCACTTCACCCTGTGTCCAAGCCTTGTCAATTTTGGACAACATGTTGTCTGTAGAGAGAGGTGAGTCATTTTGCCCAATAGCTAGCTTGCCATTAATGAAGCTATCTCAGAAAGGAGATTTTATGAGGCTCATCATTGTTGTTAAGGTTGGCTGTGGGTATTGGCAGAAGCTGACATGCTTCAAGTAAAAAAATCCTTAAATTAATTTTTTAAAATTCTGTAAATGCCATGTTCTATGGAAGAGACCAGTTTTAAAAGTGACAAAACTTCCTGGGCAATGTATCACAGGCCTTTAATCCCAGAACTCCAGAGGAGGCAGAGGCAGGAGGATCTCCATGAGTTCCAGGGAAGCCTATCTACATAGTAAGTTCCAGGACAGCCTGTCTACAGCCAAGATTATACAGTGAGACCATGTTTCAAAGAAACATTGTAAAAATAGCAGTAACACATATGAACAATATTAATGGCTCTATAGAGATAGAGTACAGACAGATTCTAGATTGGAATGTGGAGGCAGAGCCGAAAGGATATACCTTGTGGTTGGCTGTTTGGAATTAAGGAAAAGGAAGCATCCAGGGATATCCTAGGTATACTACTTTCTTTGAGCCACCTAACTGTTACCTACTGAGTAGCTGTAATTATTAGTTTGGGACATTTAATAAAATACCACAGACTGAGGGACTTAAACAACAGTAATGTGCTTTCTTGCTAAATGCTAGAATTCCATGGTCACGGCATCCACAAGTATCATTCCTGATTAGGATTTGTATCCATTACCAAGTTTCTATGCTAATATGGCTTTCTTCTGTGCATACCCTAATTACTGCATTATGGCCCCCTTTCTTCTGAGATCACCTAACATAATTACCTGCTCAAAGATCCCGTTACGAATGCAGTAACATTGGAAGTTGAAACTCACAATTTAGCCAGTGGCTTTGTGCAAGAGGGAGGTGTTGTGTTGCAGGTCGAGAGGCTAGCCTGACATTGAGCTTCCTCCTGTCACGTTGGTTGTTCTGAGGGTGCAGGGGATGCTCCACCCTATGCTTCTTCCCACAGCAACTAAGTCTCGGTTTGTGTGCTATTCAGAATATGTTGAGAAAAATCTCATGATTTCCTATGCAAAATGGGAATGTCCATCGTATTTACATTGTCAATACTATAGCATCAGGAATAGTGACGTAAAGAAGCCACAGGACATAGAACATGAAAAGACAGATTGATACGGTACTATATAGCAAAACTTCAGGACAAGCGTGCACGCACACGCACACACACACACACACGTACACACACATTTTCTTTGCTTTATACGATTATGCATAGAAGTCTGAGTAAAAACCACAAAAGTGTCAAGATTCCCTTGAGCTGGAATTAGAGGCAGCTGTGAACCACCCAAGCTGGATGATAGGAACTGAATTTGTTCCATTTTCTGGTAATAACAAACTATCACCAAACACATAAGTTGCTAAGAAAACAATCTGATTTAGGCTCACATTTTTTATGCAAAGGTGAGGAAATGAGTGCTGAGCTTGCAGACAGAGTCTCAAGACCGTGAACAGATGACTTGGGAAGCGATGTGGAGTGGTCACACTTGGCTATATTCACACTGTGAGTATATAAGATCACAATACTCACCAACATTTTGAACTTTAATAAGCTCATCTATTTCTAATCACCTCAAAAAGTCACCTAAACAATATATTCTGATTAGGCTTCTACTTTTATACTTCACAATGAGGAATACATTTCAACAGAATGAAGCTTTGCAAGCCATAAAAACCGTATTGGCTCCATAGCAACTTCTGTCCTAGGTTTCATGAATCTGTTATAGGTCTTCAGGCATTCCCCTGTGGATAAGGGAAGAGTGCTGGAGGGATACTGAGGTCTGATTTTCAAATAAGGCCAGATACTGATGTATTTGGGCTCAGTACTTATACAAGAATGTCATAAAAATACTTTTAAACCATAAAACTACATTTGTAGCTAATGTAACAGGAAAGATGTCAGTTCTATCTGTAGAAACATGCAGGATAACGGCAAGTGCTGAAGTTTTCTTCCATGCAAGTCACAACCGAAAGGCCAGTCAGGCATCTATGTTTTAGGGTAAAATGTAAGAAGATACAAGTAATATATTATGTAAAGAGGTGTGTGTCTGTGTGTGTGTGTGTGTGTGTGTGTGTGTGTGTGTGTGTGTGTGTAGGAGAGAGAGAGAGAGAGAGAGAGAGAGAGAGAGAGAGAGAGAGAGACAGACAGACAGACAGACAGACAGACAGACAGACAGACAGACAGAGACAGAGACAGAGACAGAATGGAGACACCACCTCAGGTGTAAAAGGATACAGATAAAAGTAAATTCTGAGTCCTATTCCCTTCAATATTGAGAAGATCATTGAAGTGAATGAAATATTTGGCAACCTGCTGATTTTCATCTTCTTTGATAAAAGATGGTTTCCTGAAGTTGTAGTCACCAAGGCTTTGCATATGTGTGTTAGGGAGTACTCTGTCCAGGGAGAGAGAACTGTATGAAGACAAGGGCTTAGGAATGAAGCAGAAAACTGTCTAGCTAGATGAGAGCACACGGAAGTCTCTGAAAGATATATGTTAAGGTGGAGAACATGAACACCAGGCTTGCATGCTGGTTCAGACTGCTGAGGTCGAAAGGGGGACTTAATGATGCTGTGGACTGATTTAAATAGAATGGGATGACACTTCTTTTTAGGGGGATTGGGTAGGTTTTTGGTTGTTTTCTTGGGCTATAGAGGGTTATTATCAATGGGAGTTGGGTACAAGTTATTATTAGTCTTACTTAGAAAAAAAACAATGTTAGACTCTGCAATGTCTCTCTTTACCCTTATCTTGCATTCTTAGGTTTGGAGATAGGGGTTAAAAAGAAAGAATGGAGGAATATAGCAATATATAGGGAAGATAGAACAAATCTGGAGCACAGACAAGCAGAGCTAAGGAGTGACTGTAGTAAGAGAACCGAATATCTGAAAAGGTGAAACCAACGCACAGGAAGAGGTCACAGGAGAGGCCACTGAAGAGCTGCAATTGTGCAACTGTGCACTAGTGGGTAAAAGATGACAAGAAATGAGTCATACCACATGCTATCTGGCTTGGGACTCTTGTGTCCAGAGCATCCCTGGACTTGCTGGCCACTTAAGCACCCCTAGAGCTTCAAAGTGCATGGAGATGCCTACTAAGCTGGAGCCATTGCTGATGCCACTCAGTGGCTGATAAGTGATGTAATGTGTATGTGGTACGGTGTGGTGTGATGTGGTAGGTAAGAGCAGAAGAAGCTATGAGTTTCAAGAAATAAAAGGAACCTTTTTCAAGAATGCTTGTTTTGGGCTCCTGGCCCATGTGTGTGTTTTGATCAAGACTCCAACAATAAAGTAACCACAGAAAGCACACACTGAATATTCCTGGGCACCCCACTATGGGAAACTGGTATGAAGAAGAGACCTAATTTACATGCTGGCCTTAAAGAATCTATCAAACCTCTTCTCCTGAGGCTAGGCCCCTGTACATTGCATCACTGGCATGCCCTAACCCACAACACTTGTAGAATGAAGCATGAAGAGCCTTGCAAAAGTGTTGTTGCTAAAGAGGGCAGCCCTAATCTCTCATTGCCAGGCCTGAGACAAACATGGGTAGATAAGACAACAGAAACTCTACTCCTCATTCTTGTCTTTATCTCTCATTCATTTATTCTTTACCTGTTCCTTAATGCATGTCAGGAGAGGAGACAAACAGGCATGTCCTATGTTAGTGGTTCTCAGCATTCCTAATGCTGCAACTCTTTCATACAGTCCCTCATATTGTGCTGACACTAGGCCATAAAAGTATTTTAATTGCTACTTCATAACTGTGATGTTACTACTGTGATGGGTGGTAATGTAAATGTCTGATGTGCACATGGTCTTAACTGACCCTGTGAACATGTTCTTCGACCTCCAAAGGGGTCTCAAGCGACAAGCTGAGAACCATTATCCCCAGGGAATATAAAGGAGCAAAGGGAGGTGAAGGAGAGATAAACATATTTTAGATCACAAGTGGGGGATGAGAAAAAGACTTGCGAGAGAGCAGGTGATGTTTATCCCCTTAGAAATCGAACCACCGTGTGGGAGAGACTGGTTATTAACCAGATGAAAAACATGCTTGAACAAATTCTGACAGGAGGTATAAATGTGAGCCAAAAACAAGAGGCAGGGCCTTTGGAGAGTTGGAGAGAATTTTGGTTGTTCATCAGTCTGCTTTGTGATGCTCCTAGAGAGGACTGCTTGAGGGAAGGCTTCAGGGCTCTGAGCTCTGGCTGATGCTCTGTGATCTGGTTCCTCCAGGATCCAGCAGAAATCCTGCTGATTACGCAGTTCCTTGGAACTGATCTTCTTATGGTTTCATTATTGTATTCTTTAATCTTTTCCTATTGTTTAGGTTAGTCAGGTTATAAGTGAGGTACTCTCAGTTAATAAGTTCATAATAAAATATATTTGCTAAGAAAATTGAGCCTACAAGTGACATACGACATGCTCTGGGAATCATGGGTAACTTAACTTCTAATGTTGTGGAGGAAGATAGTGGTTTTCAGGAGATAGTCATGCTTTTACAGGGTGTCAGCAAAATCGCAGCTGCTGTTACAAACTCCTTTCCTGCCTTACACCCAAACAGAATCTTGTTTTTTCTTGGTATTTTTATTGTATAACATATTTTAAAAGATTGGAATAAAGACCGATGAGATGCAAAAACCTAAAGGGTTAGTAAATTCTATCCTTCTGGAAAAGATGGCAGAGTTGGCAGTACAGCTAGAAAATTTGAAGGTAGAGGTTGAAGCAAATCGAAAACAAATTGCGCCACTGAAAAGGAGAAAAACCTGGTAACAGAGAGAGAGAGTGATTCCTACAATTGCCACCCGCAATGCTGTATGGGCCAGGTCATAATAGCACCAATGTGTGGAAGGGGACAGAAAGAAACAGGAAGCTGGAGAGGCTGTAAAAAAAAAAACCTACAGGAACTGGAGAGCAGAAAAGCAAAAGGGTCTTTGGAGAAAAATGTTCCCATAGAGGAACCCCCCAGAGTCACACCATCACCATCAGCTTTTCCAGTTACTGTAAGATGCGTGCCTGCTCAAATGGCACAAAGGGCTTTGATGAGATGACATGGAGTCCACCAGATATGTTAGATTTACAACATTTTGAGGAATCTATCATCAGATATGGACTACATTCCGCTTTCATCAAAGAAATGTTGAACAACTGGGCCATGCAGCATAGACTTGTCCCACAAGATTGTAAAAGTTTGATTTCAGTGGTATATGAGGTGGCCCAACAACTGCAATGGTTATCATGGTGGTGAAGGGAGGCAGAGAGAATAGAACAAGAAAGTAGGAGGAGGAGGATAAATGTTAGTACAGAGCAATTACTTGGTGAAGGGCAATATGCTGACTTAAGACAAGTCCAATATAATGATACAATGATTGAACAATGTCGAGCTGTAGCTTTAAGAGCTTGGGACATGGTGGAGTAAATTGGTAAGATAACTGTTCCCTTTATTAAGATATTTTAGGAGCCTGGGGAAGCCTTCACAGAAGTTTTGCAGAGATTAGGATCAGTGCTAGATAGAGCAATAGCAGATGCTGACACCAAACAGGCATAGAAACTCGTAATGGCACATGAGAATGCTAACACAGAATGTAAGAGGGCAATTAGACCCTTAAATGAAAGAGGAGCTCCATTAGATGAATGGGTAAGAGAAACAGTTAATATTAGCTTTCCAGAAAATCAAATATAGTAGGCCAAGCTGTGGCCAGAGGTCCAAGATATCATAGCATGCAGTGCTTTAAGTGCGGCAGACCTGGTCACGTACAAAGAAACTGTAAGGTTAAAAGTTTCAGACCTCAAAATAACAAGTGCACTCAATTTGGAGTAAATGATACTCGTAGGGCAGAACAAGGAGCATCTGGCCATGATGATTATGAGGTACCAAGACTTCCAGGGTATTGTAGCTAATGTGAGAAAGGAAAACACGGGGCTACAGATTGTCAATCCAAAAGAGATGTGCAAGGTAATATCTTACTGGCGGGAAACGGCGGGGGGGACCCATTGGCTTGGGGCCCCACCACCAACAATACAAGCCAAATTCCGCTGGCTAGTCCAGAAATAACAGGCACACATGAAAATGGGAATTAAGTATTAGTGATCTAAGGCATGCTACTAAAGGCATCACAGCCTTGGATCTGGCCTCAGATATAGCTATTACATTATCTCCACAGGTTGAATGTTGCAAACTGATTACTGGTGTTTATGGAGCTTTACCTTTAGGAACAATAGGAATGGTTCTGGGAACATATGGATTGACTTCTCAAGGTCTTATTTTGCATCCCAGTATTATAGATGGGGATTGTAAAGAGGAAATAAAAATCATGGCATGTGTAAAGAAGGAGATGCGAATTAGTGCAAGGGATAGAATTGCTCAGCTATTACTGTTTCCTTACAGTAAGAGCAAAGCCTCTCCAATAGAACGAACAGGTGCATTTGGAAGTACAGGGAAACATGTGTTCTGGCAAATGATGGTTAATGATCAGAGACCTAAATTAATAATACAAATGAATGGTGTTGAATTACAAGGTTTGGTGGATACCGATCCGGACATTACGATTATTTCAAACAAGTGATGGAATCCAATCTGGCCACTTCAGAAGGTTTATACAGAAATTATAGGGATTGGTAAATCATCTCAAATGCAACAAAGCATGTGGTGGTTCAAGTGTGTGGGATCCGAAGGGCAGACAGGGAAACTGAGACCCTATGTGGCTGACATACCCATAAAGGGATCTCTTACAACACTTGGGTACTCAGATTAATATTCCTGCAATTACAGAGATAGACAATGATGAAGCTAGGGGTGAAATGGCACAGGCTTCTGGGGAAGGTATTAAAATGAATAATCAGAAGCAACCACAACCTATGGCCATTTGTCATGATCCCTCCAGTGGAGTGTGTATGACAAATATCACACGGCCTGAGGCTACGACCCCCGAAAAGGTGAGAGTCTCCTGGACTAGGGCTGATGTTTCTGCCAGGAAAATTTGAATCGCAGTTCTTTTCACTCATTGTGCTGGAATCGATTTTTTTTTTCTTAACTCTACCTCACTCCAAACCAGGACTTTTCAGGCATGAACATTGCTATGAGACGACCCTAACTTGGGGCTGCAGCCAGGGACCGTCCAGGTCCAGAGGAGTTCTGCTTCACTTCCACTTATTAAAAGAAACATGACTGAAAATTAATCATTAGTTAATAAGTTATGTTATGGCTTACAAAGAAATAGAGTAGTTCAAAGAGCTTCAGATAATGGTGCTCAGATGTCAGAAAAAGGAACTAAAAGAAAACACTGTCTCGGCACATGGTGCTAGGCATAAGTTTCATTAGGGGGAGAACATTGACCCTGGACAAAGTGAGCACATGCATGTCGATACCAAGCCAGTAACATAGAAGTGATGACGTCTTTGCTGTGTGTTCTGTACCGTTTATTGTTTCATTTAAAGATGTAATTCAAAATATGACAACACAATAACTTTGCATTCTGTACCTGCACTGTGTATTCTTGATCGCTCACTGACTTCTGCGAATCTACACTGTGGGAAAATGTAACCGCAAGCCCCTCTGCATTGAAGTGAATGTTCAAAAACTTAGACTGCTTGGCTGAAAAATACACTCAGATGCAGACTCGATCTTGAGTTTTGTCTCTGTTTGTCACTACCTTATCTCTGTCCACCAATGCTTCGGAACTCCCGATCCCAAGGACCTATCCCCGACTGAGGCTGTCAGTGGCACCCATTGTCCAAACTCAGACAATTATTGAATTTCCAAATTTATAAGAGGGGCCACTATTGATGTACTAACAGCCTTGCCCCTAAAATGGATCTCAAACAGCACTGTGTGGCAAGAGCAGTGGCTCTTAACAAAAGAAAAATTGCAGGTGCTTCATCATTTAGTACAAGAGCAAGTGGAGGCTAAGCGTATAGCAGAGTCTACTAGCCCTTGCAATTCCCCTGTGTTTGCGGAAAAAATGAAGTCAGGCAGCTGGAGGATGATAACAGACTTTAGAGCAGTAAATAAGATAATCCAGCCAATGGGTCATTTACAGCCTGGAATTCCTTTACCTTCCCTGTTACCTAAGTCTTGCCCTGTAATAGTAATCAATTTAAAAGACTGGTTTTTTTTCCTTTGAAAGAAGAGTATGTGTTGACAACAAAATGGTGAGGGCAAGAAGACCATCTCTATAAGAAAACACAAGCTCTTGGTGTTCCTTTTTATAGTACTTCAGAGAATTTTGTAGCAATCCAGATGACTGGCATAATCAGGTTCACACATGTATTAGCATAAACTGTGAAACAATCTGTCTTAAGCATGTAGAAAACAGCAAGAAAAAATTAAAGTGCTGTTTGGTGACTTAGAAGAGTCTTTGTCATTATAGCCAAAGGAGACTTCAGAAGTTCCACAGCGTCCTGGGCTGCCTTTTCTCATTCCATGAAGCTCTTGACAGATCTGGGAAAAATAAAGGCATCAGGGTTTTAGAAAGGGTGTCATTTAATTCCATCTGGTGGTTTTCAACTGTAATTAGCAGGAGATGCTACCTTGTGTTCTGAAATTTTTATCAGTAAGGGACTTGCATAAGATTAGGATTTCACAGTTGGAGAAGTTACTAATGAGAACAGGACCAAAGAAGAGGCAGGCACATAGCTGAAGTGAAAGGAAAATAAAGATTGACAGCTATAAATCAAAAGCTATCTGTGTAGGCAGTGATGGCTTAGAAGCCACCAATGGAGAATTGAAAACTTGAGTGGATTTAGTGACTAAATCAGGAAGTTAAAAGCTAACTAAAACAAAAGTAAGAAAATATAAGGCCAGATAGCGTATGCCTCCAAGGAGAGAGAATTTTCATGTGTTGGAAGAAGAATGTGAGTTAAATACAACTTATTCTCAGATTCTACTCCACTCTTTTTCACATTGTTAAAACTGATGAAGCAAAGTGCTATGAACCAGGTGACCTAAACAGCAGACTGTATTATGGTGTTGCCAGGTGTGGTGGCATGTACTTTTCATTCCAGCAGGTCTACAAGTTCAAAGCCAGCCTGGTCTACAAGAGTGAATTCCAGGACTCGTTCACAGCCAGGATTACACAGAGAAACCTTGTCTCAAAACCCAGTGGTTTTGGGTGTGTGTGGTGGTTTGAATAAGTATGGTCCCTATAGATTCATGTGTTTGAGTACTTGGCCATAGGGAGTTGTGCTATTAGGAGGTGTGGCCTTATTGGAGGAGGTATAGACTTGCTAGAGAGAGTGAGTTATTGTGGAGGCAGGTCTTTGAGGTCTTAAATGCTAAAGCTAGGCCCAGTGTGAAACAAATCCAGTCTCCTCCTGGCTGCCTTCAGATCAAGATGTAGGACTCTTGGCTCCTCCAGCACCATGCCTGCCATGATGATAATGGACTAAACTTCTGCCCTGTAAGGCAACCCCAATTAAATGTTTTCCTTTATAAGAGTTGCCTTGATCAGGTCATAAAGAATTTAAACTGCAGAACAAGCAGGTGATTTATACTGCTAATCTCACTGCATGGGAATAGCTCTGAGACTGGCTGAGTCATGAATGTCTAGGCATAGACAGTGCTTCTTGTTGGTTACAGAATCCTTTTGACTTACTAGATGCCATTCTTCATATGTTATTAATGAAGATTTAGAGATGTCTTTCTTCTGCTCATACAAAAAGCAGAGAACCACCCTTAATTGTTCTGTGCATCACACACACCTCATACAATTATAACTTTAGGACTGTATAATGCTTGTGAGAAATTACATGTTTTCAGAACAAAAGAATCACACACTGATGCTGGATCAGACCTGACAGAATTCATTCCTCTCAGCATGCAGGAGGCTGACATCCTGCATCCTTCATGTTCCAGCACAAGTGCTTCAGTTGCTGTTCCTCATCAAAACAAGACAGTTCCCAGGACAGCTTCGAAGAAAGCTTCTGATCCCAATTGGTCCAGCATTTCAGACTGTCCCACACAGGACTTCTATTATTTCTGGAATTTCTCAACATTTATAAACTGGACATCAAATGCTATTGCTGGCTTGTTTAACTTTTTTCCCCAATTCTATTTGGGCCCCTACAAAGGTATTATTCATCCCAAATCAGCTTGAGAAGACCCTAAGAGAATGATGCCCATTTCCCTTAAGGGAGTTGAGTAGGTATTGGGTTGCTTTATTGGGCTATGGATATTTTCATTGGGAGTTGGTTATAAGTTATTATTGATCTTATTTGAGAAAATGAGGTTGGATTCAGGGATGTCTCTCTTTTCCTTTATCTGTCTTAGGTTTGGAGATAGGGATTGAAAAGAAAAAAGGAGAAATATGGAAATATATAGGGATGATAGAACAAAAAGTAGATTATTGAATCATGCTCCTGAACTTAAGGCTTTAATTGTTACTCACAAGGTTATTTTGATGTATTGGTATAGAACTTTGTAAATTGATGCAAAATAAGTTTATTTGATACATTGGTATCAAACTCATGTTTAAGATTATTTTTCACACTATATATGTATATATATATACACTCTGAGGTAGTCTACCCATACAACTCAATTATAATAAGAGGTTTACTTCCAATACTTTGAAAGTGCTATTGAAGGCTGCTTAGGATAATTAAGTAATACAAGGTAATTGTTAGTTGATCAAATCATGGTCATGCCAATTACTAGCCTATTTTTATCACAAGGATATATATCCTAGGTGTAATAGATAGATATTATTGTACAGATAAGGTCTTCAAAAACCTCATAGACCTACAGAATATGCCATTTAAAGATGTTTTATTATTTTAAAAATTCTTTGTCAATAAGACAGGTTAACTCCTGGCAGTACCCAGCCTACCTCAGAGAAGATGTATGTAGTTTATTTTATATATGTATAATAATATAAATGTATATGTTAAAAATAAAAAATACTAAAAACACTATGAATGTAACCTTCATATAATTCCTGATTGTTTCATTGTTCTTCTTGCTGTATGGGTGATGGATTTTGTCAATGCTTTTTCAGTATCTAAGGAGATGATTATGTAGTTTTTTTTTCTTTGAGTTTGCTTATATGGTGGATTACATTGATGGGTTTCCATATATGGAACTATCCTTGCCTGCCTGGGATGAAGCCTACCTGTTCATGGTAGATGATATTTTTGATGTGATCCTGGATTTGGTTTGAGAGCATTTTATTGAATATTTTACATTAATGTTCATAAGGGAAATTGGTCTGAAATTATCTTTCTTTGTTGGGTGTTTGTGTGGCTTAGGTATTAAGGGGACTATGGCTTCATAGAATTAGTTTGGTAATGTTCCTTGTGTTCAATAATGTTCCTACTTTGTGGAATAGTTTGAGGAGTATTGATATTAACTCATCTTTGAAGGAATTCTTCAGTGAATCCATCTGGCTCTGGGCTTTGTTTTGTTTTGTTTTGTTTTGGTTGTTTTGGTTGTTTTTTGGGGGGGAGGGGAGACTTTTGATGACTGCTTCTATTTCCTTAGGAAATATAGGACTATTTAATTTACCTGATCTTGATTCAACTTTGGTAAGTGGCATTTATCAAGAAAATTGTCCATTTTATTTAGATTTTTCAAATTTTGTGGCATATAGGCTTTCGAAATAATAACTAATGATTCTTTGGATTTCCTGGGTATTTGTCATTATGTTTCCCTTTTCATTTCTGATTTTGATGATTTAGATATCTCCTTTTGTCTTTTGGTTAGTTTGGCTAAGAGTTGTTCTATCTTGTTGATGTTCTAAGAGAACCAACTCTTGTTTTTGTTGATTCTTTGAATTGTTTTCTTTGTTTCTAACTTATTGATTTCAGCTCTGAGTTGATTATTTCCAGCTGTCTCCACCTCTTGTGTATGTCTGGTTTTTTTCTGTTAAACTGCTTGTATGAGATGTGTCTAATTTCTTTATGAAGGCATTTAGTGCCATGAACTTTCCTCTTAGCACTGCTTTCATTGTATCTTCCTGTTCCTCCCTCCTTCTTTTACCCTATTCTCTTCCCCTAGGTCTGTGACGAAAAGGTACCTCCTCCCCCACCATATGGCCACAGACCATAATGTCTCATCCTGGTAGCCTGTTTATCCTTTCTCTGAATGCCACCAGGCCTGCCCACCAAGAGGAAGTGGACAAATATGGGGCACTAGACTTCATGTCTGAGTCAGTTCTCACTCTCCACACAACTGTGGAGAATTTCCTATCCATTGGCTAGATCTGAATAGGGGTTCAATGTTTACTGCATGTAGTGTCTTTGGTTGGTGCAATAGGTTGAGCAGACGCCCCTGGGTCTAGATCCACCCATCATGGTGTTCTTCTTATAGGTTTCTAGGACCCTGTGGATCCTTCTATTTCCCCATTCTCCCCTACTTCTCTCATCTAGAGTCCCAGTAGGATGTCCTCACATCTATCCCAATCTCCTGGTAAGTGAAGAATTTCATGGGATATCCCTTTTGGGCTAATGTCCAATTATAAGTCAGTATTTAGCATGTGAGTCTTTCTGCTTCTGGGTTAACTCACTCAGTATGATCATTTCTAGTTCCATCCATTTGCCCACAAGTTTCGGTATTTCCTTGTCTTTAATAGCTGACTAGTATTCCATTGTGTAAATGTACCACAGTTTCTTTATGCATTCTTTGACTAAGGGACATCTAGGTTGTTTCCAGGTTCTGGCTATTACAAATAAGGCTACTATGAACATGGTTGAGCATATGCCCTTGTTGTGTGGTGGATCATCTTGTGGGTATATTCCAAGGAGTGGAATAGCTGGGTCTTGACGTAGTCCTATTCCCAGTTTTCAAAGAAAGCACCAGATTGATTTCTAAAGTGGTTTTACAAGTTTGCATTCCCACCAGCAAGAAAGGAGTGTTCCTCTCTCTCCACATCCTCACCAGCATGTGATGTCACTTTTTGATTTTAGCCAATCTGATGGGTGTAAGATGAAATCTCAGAGTCGTTTTGATTTTCATTTCTCTGATGACTAAGGACATTGAGCATTTCTTTAAGTGTTTCTCAGCCATTTGATATACCTCTGTTGAGAATTCTGTGTTTAGCTCTGAGGCCTACAGGTTTGGGTATGCTGTGCCTTCATTTTCATTGAATTCTAGAAAGTCTTGATTTCTTTTTTTTATATCATCCCAGACCTAGTTGTCATTGAGTAGATAATTATTCAGTTTCTATGTGTGTGTAGGCTTTTTGTTATTTCTTTTGTTGTTGAAGTTTAGCTTTAATGCATGATGGTCTGATAATATACAAGGGATTATTTCAATTTTCTTATATCTGTTAAGGCTTGCTTTGTGACTGAATATATGGTCAACTTTGGAGAAGGTTACATGAGGAGCTGAAAAAAAGGTATGTTCTTTTCTGCTTGAGTGAAAAATTCTGTAGATGTCTGTTAGGTCCATTTGTTTAATGATATCTGTTAGTTTCATTATTTCTCCATTTAGTTTCTGTCTCAATGATTTGTCCAGTGGTGAAGAGTGGAGTAAGAGTGGGAAGTCTCCTACTATTAATGTGTGAGGTTGGATGTGTGATTTAAGCTTTAGTAGTGTTTCTTTTATGAATGTGGGTGCCCTTGTATTTGGGAAATAGATGTTCAGAATTGAGATGTCATTGAGGAATTTTCCTTTGATAAGTATGAAATATCCTTTCTCATCTCTTTTGATTAATTTTAGTTGAAAGTCTGTTTTATTAGATATTATAATGGCTATTCCACCTTGCTCCTTGGCTCTGTTTGCTTGGAATATCTTTCTCTAGCCCTTACTCTCAGGTAATGTCTATCTTTGCGCCTGAGATGTGTTTCTTGTATGTGACATAATGAAGGATCTTGTTTATGCATCCATTCTTTTAGTCTGTGTCTTTTTATTGAAGAGTTAAGACCATTAATGATGAGAGAGGTTAATGGCCACTGACTCTTAGGACCTTTTATTGAGGTGTTGGTTGTGGAACTGTGTTTCTGTGTTTGTCTGCTTTTGGTTTTGCTGTAGTGAAGTTACTTATATCCTGTGTTTTGGAGGTATAGATAACCTTCTCAGGTGGGAGTTTTCCTTCTAGTATCTTCAGTAGTGCTGGGTTTGAGCATAATTATTGTTTAAATTTGGTTTATTATCGAATATCTTGTTTTCTCCATCTATAATAATTGGAAGTTTTGCTGAATATAGTAGTCTGGACTGACATCTGTGGTCTCTTAAGGTTTGCAACATGCCTTCCCACACATTTCTGGCTTTTTTGGTCTCTGCAGAGAAGTTGGATGTGATTCTAATAGGTTTGCCGTTATATGTAACTTGGCCTTTTCCCCTGAAGCATAATATTTTTACTTTGTTCTGTACATTTAATGTTTTTTTCCATTTTTAATTTTTTATTAATTTATTCTTGTTATATCTCAATGGTATCCCATCCCTTGTATCCTCCCATTCTTCCTTCCCTCCCATTTTCCCCTTATTCCCCTCCCCTATGACTGTTCCTGAGGGGGATTTCCTCCCCCTGTATATGCTCATAGGGTATCAAGTCTCTTTAGTGTTTTAATTATTATGTGGCAGGAGGATTATATTTTCTGGTATAATCTATTTGGTGTTCTGTAGGCCTCTTGTATGCTTATATTATAGGCATCTCAAGATGGGGAATTTTTCTTCCATGATTTTGTTGAGAATATTTTCTGGTCCTTGGAGCAGAGAATCTTCTTTCTTCAATTCCTATAATTCTTAGGTTTCTTCTTTTCATGGTATCCTTGATTTCTTGGTTGTTTTGTGTGAGGAATTTTTTAGCTTTAACATTTTCTTTGATGGATGCATCGATTTCTTGCATTGTGCCTTCTACACCTGAGAATATTTCCTCCATCTCTTGTATTCTGTTAGTGATGCTTACCTCTGTAGTTCCTATTTTCTTCCCTCAGTTCTGCCTCTCCAGAATTTCCTCGAGTTGTGCTTTCTTTATTGTTTCCATTTCCATCTTCAGATCTTGAACAGTTTTATTTATTTACTTTATCTGTTTGTTTGTATTTTCCTCCATTCCGTTAAAATGATTTGTTCAATTATTTAACATGTTTGTATTTTCCTGAAATTATATCGGTGATTTATTCACTTCCTCTCTAAAGGCCTCAAACTGTTTACTTGTACCTTGTTGTATTTCATAAGGATTTTCTTCATGTCCTCTATTACCATTTTCATAAGCATGGATTCAATATCATTTTCTTGAGTTTTAGTTGTGTTAGGGGATCCAGGGCTGCTTGCAGTAGGATAACTGGGTTATGAAGGTCACATATTGCTCTGGATTTTGTTGATTGTGTTTTTACACTGGACTTTAGTCATCTGGCTGTCTACAGTGTTAGCTGGTAGATCCTGTTACCTGCTGAACGGGCAGGTGCATAAAGAGCCCCGGGCAGGAAGCTGAATGTTCCTGTTAGTGCCCTCCTCAGATTGTTGGGAAAGGTCTCAGACTGATGGATAGTTGGTTCTCAAGGACTTGCTAGGGGATCTCCTCAGCTTTAGGACCCAGTGGATCAAGAGGGCTCCTCAAGAGTGCGGAAACCCTCCTCTCACAAAGGGAATTCCGGGAGTTAGATGCCCTGCTACATACAGGCTTTCTTGCTACAAGGTTAACGAGGTCCCGAAGCCCATCCACTGTGTTCAGTGCTCAGTTGCTGTGCTCAGACACTGAGCTCACTGAATTGGAGAGCCCGAGGTTGGAGCTGCCTGCCTGCATATCAGAAGGTATCCACTCCACAGGAAGGGCAGAGATTGGGGCTTGGAGCTGAGGTTAACTGAAAATCTCCACCACCTGGCAGTGAGTGTGGGCACCTGAGGTTGAAGATGTGTGCCACAGTCCCAGAAGGTAACCACTTCACAGGAGGGTCTGATGTTGGGGCAGTGATAGTCAGCACCTGAGGTTAGAGCTGCATGTCCCCTTACTGGAAAATTATCACTTCACAGGAGGGTCAGAGTTTGGGGCTACAAGCTGCGGTATCTGGAAAGTCTCTGCTCAGTGAGAATGGGCACCCGTGGTTGGAGCTGCACTGCCCAGGTACCAGAAGACCTGAGGCTGAGGCGAAGCCAACAGGCACCCCAGGAGTTGTCCATAGAGTTTAGCTAGGTGAACAGGGGTTGGACCCACGAGTTTCCCACACTGTGGGCTCTTGTTTCACCTGAGAAAAACAGACATTTGGGGTTTGGGGTTCCATCTCAGGTGTGTCAGTTACTCTGCTCTCAATGCTGTCCTGCTATTCTGATACAGTGGGTGTCACCCTCTTGGATCTCTTGAAGATAGTTCTAAATACATGTTTTTAATTAAAATTTAACTATATCATTTCCTCCTCCCACTCTTCCTTTCAAGAGCCCCCATGCCCAACTTCCTTCTGCTCTCTCTCAAATTCATAGCCTTTTTCTTTTATTATTTTTATATACTTTTGCATACTCACAAAAAATATAAACACAACTTCTGAGCTCATTAGGTGTTATTTATATGCATATGTTTTCAGGACTGACCACTTGGTATTAGATATCCATTTAGGGGAAGCCATTCCTGGGGAAGACTAGATCTCCCACTCTCAGCACTCATTATTTGCATATTGCTCTTCATCTATGGGTGGACCATGTGATATTTATTTTAAAACAAATCATGCAAATTATATTAATGACTTAAAGGTCAAGTTAAAGACCATTTGTCATGGCTATGTATACATAAAATTAACATATTATTAAGAGGGAATTGTATTCTAGGTTAGAATTTTTCAAATAACCTCATCCCTTATACTTGTGTACATATTAGATGTTTATTTATTTATTTATATTAAAATATGAATCATAGGCTTCTACTTCTAGCTATGAAGGAAAACCTGTACTGTGCAACATTGTGGTGTAGTTAATAGCAGTATTTGGTGTTACTAAACAGTATTCAGAAAGTATACTTTAAGTGTTCTCGACGTTATCATAGTAGGTATTATGAAATGATAGATATATTTATTCACTCAATTTCGCCATTCCACAGGGTATATATGTTTTTGAAATATCATGCCATACATGAAAAAATATTCTAAATTTTTAATTAAGAAAATTAAAATAATACAACAATAAGCTGGCTCCATTCTCCAGTCCAGGTCTTCCTCATTTAGAGATTAAGACATCTCATCACTCTGTACCTAGAATATAATCTAGGGGACAGAAAGCACAAATTTGCCACATGAGCAATGGCAAGTTACCAACACTACTAGACTTTTATAATTGTCTATGTGGTGAGATCCAAGTGTTGTACCTACTAGTGACATATCTAAGAAATATTTTTAATGATGCAGCCTGGAGGAGAGCACGGGGTCATCACCAAGCCGGTGTCTTTAGCAAGTAACTATCTTAAGGGGGTTATAGAATGTTGCATATTTATAAATTGTATTTTGCTATGAAAAGGGTCATGTGTTCCACAGTGATGTCATGTGGAACCCCACGTTGGTAAAACAAATGCAAATGAGACCATGTTTCTTTTCCAGGATAGAATTTCATTGTAAGCAAACTGTCATCAAGAAACAAGTTGGTGTCTCTTTAAAAACTCATTCCAAATCAGAAGTTAAGAGTAGGCTCTGACCAGTGGAGCTTGCAGAGATGGAAGCAGCAACCAAGGACCATGAATGGACATAGGCCCCCTACACAGATGTACCTCATATGCAGCTTGGTCTTCATGTGGGTCCCCCCTAGTAAGGACAGTGGGGGCTGTCTCTGACAAGGACTTTGTTGCATGCTCTTCAATCACTTCCCCTTGGTGGGGATGCCTCACCAGGCCACCATGGAAGAGGACGCACTCACTCCTGATGTGACTTGATGTGCTAGGGTGGGTTGGTGGGAGGCTCCCCTTTTCTGAGGGATATGGGAGAGAGGATAAGGGGAAGAAGAAGGGAGGGTGGGGCTGGGAGGGCGATACTATTGGGATATAAAGTGAATACATTACTTACTTACTTAATTATCTTAAAGAAAAAAGTAGGGCCCTAATATGTCCAACATCAGAAGTGGAAAGATTAACTTTGGCAAGTGGGGGCCCAGGGTTTGAGGTTGGAGAATACCTACTGGAGGGACAGTCAATGACAAAAGCTTACTACCATCACTTGACCAAATCATTCTTTGTATTTGGTCATTCAATGTTGCTTTTAAAGTTTATATTTTCTGCTGATTTTTAATATGTGACAGAAGATGGTATTTATAATTTATATGTACTCTGAAGAGCCTACCCACTTGACTCTACTCTAACTCTTATAAATAGGCTTTTGATTAGTGGACTAATGACTTGCCCTTGTTGCAACATCCACATACATTCTAGCTTTTAGCTGTTTTGTCCTAAATATAGAATGGATGAGTAGGTACATGTCTATAAGCTCTGTCTATAAGGTCATTTTTGAATGATGTTGTCCTTCAGTATTTTGGGGTTTCTCTTGCAAATCTTAATCATAACCTATTCAACCTTTATCAAATATCCATAAGAACCTACAAATATTGAAATAAGAGGATGAAAAAGAAGTTATTGTAGTTATAGTGAAATAATATAGGGGAACCATTTCTTCACATTCTTATGGTTGATAGTATATATTGAGCAATGCATTATTGTACATATATCTTACATAAGTGATACTTTATTACATTACTAACTCCACATCTCAGTTTCTGATGATGAGAGATCCTGACTACTATACTGATACTGATGCTCATTATAACTGTATCTACCTGCCTTCTGGTTTTCTTGTTGAGAAGAAACCTCTGTGTTATTTCTTAAGGAATGAGCACTTCTGCAGAATCTTATGGGAGCATAGGCTGGTGAAATGATTTAGTGGGTAAAAGTCCTAGCCACACAAACCTAGCAACCCAAGTTTGATCCTGGGAACCTAAGTAAAAAGCCCTGCTGCTATGGTGCTCATTTTTAACTCCAGCATTCCTAGGGCATTATGAGACATAGAGACATGTAAATTAGTGGGACACTCAAATCTGAAGTTAGCTAGTCTGAAGTGGTTAGTATAGCAACATAGATAAAAGAGACTGTTCCCAAAAGCCGCTCCAGATAGTTGTCATATGATATCCATATATGAGTCATAGCATGCATATCTGTATACACACACATAATAATTCATTTTTACACTTTTAGAGTGTATCAACCCAGATTCTCCATCCTGAGAATGTGGTGGAATTCTTCATGAAGTTTGTGACTGAGGAAAAGTCCTCCAGAACTCTCAGCCATGACCTGTCAGTAAGAAGCAGCCTAGTGTCTACAAACAAAAGCTTTTATGCCCCCTATGGTGATCCCAGTGGAGGCAGAAGAGGATCCCTTACTTCCATGAAGCCTTTACAATGGTTCTGAAGCATGCTAATGTTTGAAAGTAACAGCACTGGAGATCAATTTTGTATTTGCCTCTCCTCTCACTGAAGTATGTTTCTCTATTGGAATTTCAAGCAAGGACTGAAAATAAAATGAGCTTTTCAAAAAGGAGGCACTATTGACTTTCAATAATATTCAAGCAATGAAAAGCAAGTTTTAAGACAGTTAAAAATCATGTCACTTGAATACTATGTGGAATCAGGGTTTTGTTTACTACTCAAGTATTGAATGGACATTTTATGCCACACCTTATTCTCTAACATATTACAAAAGCTGAACACTATCTGCACTATCTCAAGGTATTGTTTTAACAGTGTATACAGTAGTCTTTAGCAGAAATCATCGCTACTTCAAGCAGTTTTTTAAATCCCATTGTTATACCTCTATTTGTCCACTAGTGGACACTGTTGAGCTTTTAAAGCTGATTTTGATGCAAGACAGCATGGATGGAAAAATAAAATCAAAATTAACATATTCACAGTCTTTCTACAGTATGCTTATTTGTTCAGCATGTAACAAGCTAATAAATGTTTATGTCAATCATACTTAGAATAACAAAGTTATAAACAGCTAAACTTACATTACTCATGAAGTATATTTTTACAGCAGGGGAGCACTGCTTAATGGCTAATCACAGAACTAAACAACAAAACAGTGTTCTATTCCTAAGAGAAATAGCATGATTTCTCTTCATGAAAAGTTATTTTCCCCCTTCAGTTTCTATTTTTTCAAATGTCTTTGTTCACTTTGAGAATACTGTCAACCTTTCTTCAAGATTTAACCAAATAATGAAAAACAGAAGATGATAAGCTATCATTAAAAGGTGTACTTGTGATAAGAATTTCCGGAAAAATATTATTGAATTTTAAGGAAAGTGTAGTTTACTATAATGAGTAGAGTTTTAGGAATTTCTGTCAAAACCATTAATTCTCTGAGCTCTTGTGCCATGCAGTCACTAATTACTTTATAACGTTTCAGGAAGTAGTTTTTAATAAAAAGACTATGTATTATAGGTAGTGGGTATAAGTATGTTTTTGTTTTGATCCCAAGTGTGGAATATCAAACAGACTTGTGTGAGGATGTCTGATGTTTTTCCGCTGGAAACAGGCTTGTGAGAGAACAGGTGATGTTTGTCCACTGGAAGAGGAACTGCCTCTTGCAGGGGCATTGTCTTTGCCAACTGATAAACATCCTAGTACAGACTCTGATAGGGTGTGTGTGTGTGTGTGTGTGTGTGTGTGTGTATACCCGAAACAAGAGGCTGTGATTTTTGGTCTTGCCCTCTTTTCCTGCTGTTTGGCTGTTCAACATTACTGAAAAGAATCATTCCAGCACACACTTTGAGGTTCCAGCTAATGCTCCAGGTTCCAATGGGTGTGGTTGTAGTCTCCTTTGCTGAACTGCTGGTTTGCTGTTTAATGAGACAGCTGGACTCCTGCTGACTACACCAGTAGAATCACTCCAAGGAACTGAATCTGAAAAGCTGTACTTCTCCTGTTCCCATTAACCTCTTTTCTCTCCTATCTACAGTAGGTGGGTTGGAAGGAAGGTAAAGGCATTGAAGAAGCCCAAATAAAGTAGCTTTGAAAAAATTGAAAGCCTACAATTATACAATAAAATCTATAAATAAGCTCCGTTCTTAACCTTTTTGGTGTTGTCTGACTTTGGGCAAGTTGTTAGAATTCTCTGGTCTTCCATTTCCTTATCTAAAAGAGTGGAACTAAATAACACCTTCTGTGTATCTTTATTATGAGAAAGTAGTAAGTAGTGTAAATGAAGGGTCTGAAAAAGTTCCTGGTTCAGGAGAGACTATCAACAAATATTAGTTTTATTTGTATCCCCTAAAGAATGTAATATCTGATGGTATAACCCAAAGAAGTTGAGATGACACAAAAGCTATAGCTTTCAAATAAACATGGGAAATAATAATCAGATAGTTTGTTAATTCCATTTCCTATCTAGTACATAAATTCTTAAAGAGATACTTTGTTCATTTGATCACTATTAGATTCCTCCATTCCTAACAAAGTACATTGTCTATATAATGGACAGAACAATGACTTTCACAATTCACAGTTGGATAGAACTCTGCAACAAGAAGATTAGTAAGGACGATGCAAACTGAAGAGTATTAACATATAAATGTCACATGTGCATGGGCAACATACAGGAAATGAGTCATTTTCAAGAAAATGGCTTTGAAATCGAGTTCTACATAAGATCCCCCAAGGAAACTAATGAATTTTTAGGGACATTTCAAGATAAAAGAAACAAATTTTGAGTCCCTATGAACGGAAACTTAAGGGAAGTCAACAAAATGGTAGATTAAGCCTAGTTCATAACGCTTCTAAATTTAGAGTCTTCAGGTACCCACTGCCAGTTTGATAAGAGTCCAAAGTCATCTTTGGATTCAATAATTTGTCTTTAACCTTTGTTTTTCCTGGTAGAATAAGGAGCAGGATGACCTTATATCTTTACAACTGTCTGCCCTGCTTTTTGACAAACAGGAAAAGAGCAGAAAACTTGCTGCATCTGCTTCTTGTCTACAACTCACCAATCATTCATATTTGAAGGTGGATGGTGGGCCACCACCCACAGGGCACAATTCATATTTGTGGAATGAATGAATATGCTATTTGATCTAGATAATACAATTTAATTCATGTGGCATGGACATTATACTGCTGTGAAAATGGGGATAATGATAAAATAGTCCCAAATGTGTTAATTCTGACAACTGCATGTAGGGACTTGTTTAGCTGTACTCAACAAGTCTCTCTTTAAGTTCTCCAGACTGTCAATCCAATGAGGTTCTAATATGAAAATCAAGGGCCAGGGAAGCCTGTAATCAAATAGAATTTCTTGCCAATCTGCACTTTGGCATGCACAAACACTACCTACAAACATCCTGTAGAGGGTGGCATTATCACCTTAATCAATCATGTCAAAATTTACAAATGTAGGTTTGTACAATATCTTGTTGTCATGTTCTTAGGCTCAATTCTGCTGTTCCCTACTCTCATGTCCCCAAAATATTAGCCAAATGTGCCGTACTGTTATTGGTCCTGAACAATAACTATTATGCTAATGTGTTCATAAGAGAGAGGGAGGGTAAACTGATTCTCCCCAATTTATTCATAATTAGTTTCATTGCTACTTTTTACAAAGTATAATCACACTATTTCCAGTTGTTGAGCTCTTCCTTATAATGCTTTTTCTTTTCCCCTAGCATACACTTTACAAGTGCTTTTTTTTCCCTCTACCTTACAGAAAGCCATATCTCGGAAAGCCAGTTAGAAGTATTTTATAATACAAAGAAATGTAGACTAAAAGTTGGACAAATCTGGCTTAGAGTCTAAGCTCCTCTACTTCCCAGAGCTATCATTACAAGCATCAGTTATTTTGCTTGCAAAATAAGGCTGGTGATACCTGCCATACCTATATGACTTATGGGAGGATATATTAACAAGAGACATGAGTGCCTGCTTTACCTAGAAGCCTCAGCAAAGATCCTTTGCCAAGCCCAGAGATGACTCGTTGACTTCTCTGCCATTCCAACTGCACCAAAGTGCATCATCATGGCATCTCTGTGTTCTTTTTGTACGTGCTATGCTCTAGTACCCTGTGTCCCTTTGTGGACACACTAATCTTTTTAAGGCCCATAATCTAATTTATCAAGACTTCTAAGAGCCTAGTATACTCTGCAAGGTAAAGATAAAATATGAATCTTAGATAAAAGGAGCTTGCATTCACTGAAGGACTCCATCCTCATCCAGAGCACACGAACTTCTCAAGAGTGATCCTAGACCACTTGATTCCAATTTCAGAAGGTCTTGACTTCCTATCTTTCTACCTACACTATTTATACTGGGTTCATTAGGACATAACTATCAGAAGGAGAGGAAAGACTATATTTCAGCCAGGAATCACACTGTTTATTAGGTGGTCAGAAGTTTTCTAGGCACTTTATATGAGTTCATTCACTGAAGTGCTCATTTCAACCCTCAGATGTAGATGCTATTATTATTCTTATTTTATAGAAATCACATCATTATTACATAATTGAGACAAGACTCCAACCAAAAGCATCTTTTTCTTACAGTCTTCATCACTACATTATGTTTCATTATACTTATTCACTTTTAAGTTGGCCTTGAAGCTCAGCCCAACTATGAATTTGAAATGCATCTTTTCTCTCATGTGTGTGCATCCCTTGACATTTGGTTCCATATAATTTTCATGATGGCTACTAAGGGAACCATGTGAGGCTTTAACTTTCACTTCCACCTTGCTAATATCAGCCACCATTAGTTTCATGTTGGTAACATTAAACATTGATTATATTAATTTTTTTGCTCTGAAATGTATTTTAAAAATAAAATTCTTTGCGGGTGGTTCAAGACAGGGTTTCTTTGTGTAGCCTTGACTGTCTTGGAAATAGCTTTGTAGAATAGACTGGCCTCAAACTCACAGAGATCCACCTGTCTCTGCCTCCTCACTTCTGGGATTAAAGGTGTGCATGATCCCAGCATGACTAAATATAAATTATTGAGGAAGTCTTAAGTACAATTAAAGAACTGCTAGTTACTGCCACGGTAAAAGTGTCACTACTGTGCTAGGGTTATGGTACCATGCTGGTGGTGGTTGTGGCTCACAGGTGTCATGTCTGGGTAGTGCCTTCTGGCACCATGAAAGCTAGTCCTCAAGGAGGAGGGTTTCAGATCAGTTCCAGGTCAGAGGCTTTGGGGCTTTGTATCTAAAACACATAGTGTGTTAATCAGTAAAAACTTACTTCCCACCTCTTGGGACCAATCAAAGGCACTAGCAGTAGACTGTAATGTTTTTGGAGTCTCTTACACATCTCTGGCCAACAACTCAAAAGAAGACTTCTCATGCGTGGTGTTGGAGTTTTTGTTATAAACTCTTTGGCTCTTAGAGGGATCATTATCAGCCTAAATGAGACAATTTCATTTAAGTATTGATGTATATTTATATAGAGAATAGCATGTATTATTGAGTTATTTTAGCTAAATAGTTAATAATATGATTTCTTATGACTTTTTCAAAGGAACATCCTTATTGTTATGCTACCCTCTCCTGTATTGATCTTCTTTATTCCCTCTCCACTAGCTAGGACCCCCTATTTTCTCATTCCACCATCAGGTCACTTGTACCATACTATTGCTCTCTCTATTGCTACCTAATCCCTTACCCTCAGCAATCTTCCATTTTTACTTTGCTAGTTTAAGCAGTTAGTCCAAGATATGTATTGAAATTGTGCCAGGTACAGGAAAATCAGCCGTGGTTAGTGAAGTTATAGATCTTGGAGGCGAACCTTTAACTGACAATTTACTAAATCATTAAAATCTCTAGCTACATTATAAATCGTCATCCTTATACTCAAAACAAGTGGTGCTCTCATGTCTTATCAAGGAAGATTCTTTTTGCAACAAAGACAAATTACACAAACCCCAAACCAGTCAAAATATAGAGTGGAGTCCAGTCCCAACTGATACATCTACAACACAATTCTCACACCTAAGGTTCAGGTTCATATGGAAGAGGGAGCAGAACAATTGTTAGAGCCAAAGGATCAGGGAATTTGCTGTGAAACTATTCTCCTAGTAATGTCATAAGCTACACCCAAAAAAGTCTCACTAACATGACTACCTAAGCATGACTTGGACAAGTAAAAAACAATAGACATGCTGTTATGGACAGGCAAAGAATAAAAGCTCAGGAGGCCTCAGCCTTAGACAAAGAGCTACAGGCAACTGAAGAGTCCTGAGAGCAGGAGAAATAGCCTTCTCTGAAGAAGAGCACACCAATTACTTATCCAATACCAAATGGTCAGCCCTGAAAATATATACATACAATGAATTGTATATGCACTCAGCAGTATATATTTTAGGAATATATATTGTTCTCATGTGGATTGGATTCATTCATGAAATCTCCTCTAACACAGAAGGAACATAGAATTTGTGTCCTCATTTTACAGATAAGGAAACTGAGGCTTATCGAGATTAAGGATTTAGTAATTTTCTAGAGGTCATGGAGCTGGGAAATAGCAGAATTAAGATCAAATCTTTTTCCTTTTAATTCAAGGTCATGCTCTTGACCACTATTTGATGTCTTTTACTAATCACTGAAATGGTTTTGAAAAATAGGACAATAAAAAAAGATACAATGAGAGTTTCTTATCACATTTACTAATAAATTGGCCTCTACCAACAAGGCCTGATATTTTTCTTGGACTGAAGTCCTATACCCACCCTTATTACCCTACATGTTTTAATATATAAAAATACAATCAAAAATTAAGTCTAGGTCGTATCTTTGAAAAATTCCAAAGGGCCATCTTCCTACATTAACAATGAAAAGTCAAATAAAACCTACCTGGGATCTGGTGAAATCTCTCAGCAAGTAGCATTGTTTTCAATTGCCAAAATCCAAGGGTTAGGAGAGAGCTGCCTCACAGCTTGTCCTCTAACTTCTACACACACACACACACACACACACACACACACACACACACACTTCAGATGCACACACCCCAGACACATGCAAGCATGCATACATGCACACACACACAAACCACGCACAACCTACCCAGACACATATGCACACCACTCAGACACACACATACACACACACACACACACACACACACACACACACACACACACACACACACACTCCAGACACTCCAGACACACATAAACCACAGAGTCATGCATGCACATACATACCACAAACACACACACAACCCACATAGACATATATACACACCACTCACACACACAAACACACACACATACCACAGACACATGCAATATGCATACTCACATCACAAACACACACACTCCACATAAACACATATACATGCCACTTATACATACCCTGGCAAACACCACAGGAACACACACACACACACACACACACACACACACACACACACACACACACCACCCAGAATGAAAATATAGTCACACACAAAAAATTATAGTTTTTAATAAAAGCTGCCTAAATCAAGTTTGGGAACACTCTTCAATACAGCCCAAAGTGTAGCAACAAAACACTTAATCTATTAAAAATGGAAGTTCAAAAGAGCTGGGCACTTTCTGGTACTTTTACTACTCCCTTCCCCACAGAGATTTTCAGGGTGGAATTTTGCCAGGATGGAAGCCTAAGCTTTGACTTCAGAAGAAGTAGAACTGATACCATTCTACATTTTATTGTTTTACTTTCTTGAAGAGATGCCTGAAGTACTAACACAACATGTTTCTCTTTGGTTCACCGAACTTTAACTTATACAAGATTGCAAAGCCATGGACATATCTTGAAAATAAATATTGTAAAATAAAATCACAACCTACTGCTGCCTATATTATAGTAATGACACCTGAGAGAAACAGATGAGGAGAAAGTTTCTTTGGGACGTGCCAGTGAACACTGAGGACTTTAGAAAAGCATAAGCTTCCAAAGGGAAGCTTGTATCCTCAGACAGTAAATATTTGTTTCTGTGACAAATCGATGGAGATTATCAATGTAAGAAATCAGTAAGATTTTTTTTGACTCACAGTTTCAGTTCATGGCTACTTGACTCCATGCTTTTGAACTTGTGGTAATGCATTTTGCTATAGCATAAGTGCATAGTTCAGAGGCATAGCCACAATGACCTACTTTCCCCAGCTCCACCACACCTCCTAAGTTGTTTTTTCATCTAGGAACTCATCAAAGGATCAATCAATTTAGAAATTCAGTGTCCTCTTAACTGAATCATCTCTCAATAGCACCACCAATTTGAATACATGAGTCCATTGAGGGAATATTTCATACTCCAATCACAACACTGTCACCTCTGGGAGAGGTCTAGATTTAGTGAAAAGTGACTGTAATTCAAGTTTGTCAACAGTCTTCCTTTCTTCCTCATACTCTTCTTCCTCCACTCCTTCCACTTTTCCTTCTCCATTCTTCTATTTTGCTTTCTTCTCCTCTTCTTCACTTTTTTCCTCTTCCTCCTCCCCCCCCCACTCCCACATGGAAGTCAAAGAAAATTAGACACTTCAAAGAACAAAAATCAATAAATGTAAAAAGGCCATATTTGGAAATTGTGTATCTTCAGGATGCCAAGTACAGTGCACATATGTATTGCATGCACAGATAAGCAGACAAATACACACATAAAATAAAATTTTAAAATCTTGAAAATAAAAATTAGCATACTTTTTTAAAGTTTCCATTGATTTTATAAGTCACAATAACACAAGTCATTAGAAGTCTGATATTTTGAAATGAATTTATGTTATGTGACTAATAATAAGAACACTGTATCTGTGGCAATATTCACTGTTCTTTCATGAGGGTAAAAAAAACCACTTATAGTGAATCAGTGGCTTCCCAATAGACTTGTCAGTCACTCAGTAAGTACTTGTCTAATAGTTGCATATAACACTGTACTTGGTCCAGAGAGAACCTGAAGGGATATGTTAAGGTTCATTGGAGAGAAACAACAAAAATGATATGCTCCAGGGAACGTGTGAATAAAGCAGTTCAGTATTTAAAAACAGTAGGCCATGAAAGTCATACTGCCTGCATTTGAATCCCAGTTATGCTATTTGCTAGTTGTGATGAATTATTTAACTTGTCTGTGTTCCAGTCTCCTCTTCTGTAAAATGGAAAGACTCCTGTCATGTACTTCATAAAGATGCTGTGAAATAAAATACTTTGGGAAAGATAAAAACCTTCAGAGCTGTGCCAGAAATATACCATGTACTTCTGTTTGTACTCATTTGCCTGTCTTTGAACATCTGTAACCCGGAGTATCTTTCTTCATCTCTCCAGTCTTTTCCCTTTGTTGAGGACCCCTAGGGAACCAATTCACACCTATAGTTTTGTTTTGTTTTGTTTTTGCTTTGCTTTGCTTTGTTTTAAGAGTAATAGCAGCATTAAGATCTCAGAATTCCCCAATACAAATAGCCTTCATACACTGGCTTGGTCCACTTATAATTACAATACTTTCCCAAAACATTTAGCTGAGAATTCTAAACTCTATCCTATAAAAATTCTACCTCAAAGAGTGGTCCAACTTCAGTGAGCTGGACTGAATTGTATGTCATTCTTCTCCTTAGATTTTTTACTGTAGAAGTCTCTGGCACCATGGGATCACACGTACCTCAAAGAATATACTGAACTATTTTAACAGCCTCCTCCAGGAATACATACATGAAATCACAGCTCATATAACTTTTACAAAATTCACTGACACTAAGGGAAAGACAAACTTCTAGTAAAATAATGCCTTTGTTTGAGCCTCTCTTTATGGTATTTACAACTGAGTAAAGAGGTCTAGAAATAAAGGCAGAAATTAATGAAATGAGAAATTTTATCTATCTTAGACGTGAGTTGGATGGATCTATGTACTAAGTTTTATTTCCCTTTTGGGCTCAGATTCTACTTTTAGCAAGGATGATAGTGATGTAGACAGGAGAAAGCTCAGAAGCCTCAATCCGACAGAAACACCATGGACAACTAAGGAATGCTGAGAGTGGGAGAAATAATCTTCCCCAAGGAAGAACAGTTTAATTGATTATCTAATACTAAATGGTCAGCTGTGAAAACATACAAGAAATGTTATACAGACTGAACAGGTTATATTTAGGAAGACACACACACACACACACACACACACACACACACACACACACACACAATTAGTAAGAGTCTATGAATTTGAAAGAGAATGAAGAGTGGTATAATGAGGGGTGTTAAGGAAGGAAAGGGGAATAAGTGTTTTAATTATATTATAATCTCAAAAAGTAAAAGAAAATGAAAAAGTAAACAAGAGATGAAGTCCAAGTACCTGTTAAGAAAATACACCCACTAAGACCTAAAGCTCAGTGGACACCATCTATCTGTTGAATTCTTGTTAGAGTAAAACTTTCTGTTATGTACTCCACATGATTTTTATTCTTTCACATAACTGATTAAATAAATCAAAAGGCAAGTACAGTGTTTAGACTAATAGCTCTCATGCAATAAATGCTGTATAGCTGTTAAAATTATACTGATAATGGATATTGAAGGAGTATTTCCAAATATAGTAAAAAAGTGGTGTTGGGTTGGAAAAGTTTAGAAAAAGACAGGAAAGGGAGGTTGATTCAGGAAATTAGAATGTACCAAGTGTTATATTAAATGTTCAAAACCTCATTTAACTCATAGGAAGAATTATCATTTCCATCATATATATATAGGTCAGAGTCCCAAGATTTTGTTCTAGGCTCCAGATCACAGTGAACAAGTCCTGGATACAAAATGTAATATGAATTGAATAGGCTGAATACAAGATTAAATTTTTAAAAAAGAGAAATCTGCTTGACATCAAGTCCATATTCAAATCCAGTGACTCTCAGAAAAAGGTTTTCTCCCCAAAAATAAATGTCTATGTTTCTCACTAAATCGCTGATTCTTAGCCTGTTGGTTCTAATCACTTTGGGGGTTGAACAAACCCCTCATGGGGGTTACATATCAGATATTCTGCGTATCAAATATTTATATTATGGTTTATAATAGCAGTGATGTTACAGTTATGAAGTAGCAATGAAAATAATTTTGTGGTTGGAGGTCACCACAACATGAGGGACTGTATTAAAAGGCCACAGCATCAGGAAAGTTGAGAACCACTGTACCAAGTCATCTCTAGACTTTGACTATTGGCTCCATTTTTTTCCTTTGCTACTTCAAAGCAGAGGTACAGTTTGAGGGTAAACAATGATAATTCCATTAACCCTTATGATTGGAACAATTTGGGGGATTTTCCTTCCTTGGATTACCTATTCAGTTTCAATTCCTACCTTCTTCATTATTATTTCAGTGTGGTTTCATCTAAAATTTGGTTATGGTCAAAAGCAAGAGCCAAACATGTACCTGAGTAAAAATGTTTTCTCTTGCTGCTTAAAAAATATTGTTCATGTCATCTATATGTCATTCCTTTCTTTTCAAGCCCATCCTTCATACAATCCAAACAAAATCTCTAGCCCAATTGCAGCTCCACCCTCAACTTGATGTGCAGTCTCAGGACTGGTAATAGGAAAGGCCTTCATGTTAACTTGCTTACCATGTATCAGTTCAATACCTTAGGAGCAGTTTCTTTTCATTCTCTCTGAAAGCCTATGGCATAGGTTTCACTTATTACTTGTCATATTACAGACAGGAAATTGGTACATAGAAAGAATATATATTTTTTTTTAAAGTCACAAAGGCTATAAAGTACTGACCTAAAACTTATATTCAGTTTGTATTACTTTCATATCCAATTTCCAATGAGGGTAAACATATGTGCATCAACCAATAAGATCACATACAATTCTTGGTATTTAAGAGATGCTTAGCAATCACATGGAAATTATATAAGGAAATTATAAACCAATCACAAGACTTACCAGGCCACTTCTTATTTCCCCTCCTGGCTGATCTTATTCTGTTTTTATTTTCACAAGAATCCTTGAATCAGTTTTGGGTTCTGGCTTGTAGCCATTTCTTTCTCCTGCCCCTTTAGACTTGGCATCTGGTTCCTGCTATAGCCACTTTAGGACTGTGGCACAGATTCACTCTCCAATTCTCCTAGCTTCCAAAAGCCTCAAGTAGGACTCTATCAGAACACCAGCCTTTCATGAAACAAATGCTAAGTTTGTCCCATTTGGCTGGAACCTCATCTAAGCCTATCACAGGTACCCTTAAAAGAGGAGGTCAAAGATTCTAATCAGTGTCGTCTCTACTACTGTGAGATTGCTGTGTACAACTGCCTTGAATATACACTTATGTTCAGTCTACATCAATCCAAGAAAATCCATATATGTAACTGATTGTAGTAGGATGGCTCTGGTGTGACCAACAAGAAAGAGTTTATTGGGAAAAACATTGTTTTGCAAGAGGCTTTTTGAGTATAAGGAAAAAGATATCTTTTGAAAGTCAATAGGAAACATTCTTATTTCATTTTTTAAGCAATAAAACCACAAATATGCATGTTAGAGAAGGCATAATCCTTATATTTCTTGATGGACCTATGTGATAAAACTGGTTGTTTTCATGCCATTTTACTTATGGTTTATATTGGCTGTTCTTTTTGTTGGCCTTTCAAAAAATGGGAGGATTAAATTGATACTATTTTTAAATTTTTTGAAAGTAAAATATTTTAGCCTCCCCCAAAATGTTAAGACTTGACATGCCCGCAGATCTCTGATCCTTGAGTGGAGAACTTCAGGCTCATGGCCTTTCTCTTCCAGCTCTCCTTTCTCCTTCCAATCCAGAGTTGGTCTGTTTCCCAAAATTGGGATACAATTGGGAGATGGACTCTGAGTAGCTACGTAGAATTAACATGGATCCACATACAGCATCGGATTTAAGAGTCTGTTCTTGTATTCTTTCCCAGGCTGACAGGATGAGGAACAAAGTGGAATGAAAACATCCCTCCCTGGACATACAGCAATGCTAGTCTTTGGCCTTGAAAAAAGCTATCCTTCATGCTTTGGGGGACAGCTGGAGAAAACAGTGTCTCTATGTGGTTCTATGCACTCATAGAATGAGAATAAATGGTAGTGGGTGGGATTGAAGTATACAATACTGGAATTAGGATAGCAAGTCTAAATCATATGATCTACTAGCCAGTGAGGTCAAGTCTGTTGGAGATATTCTAAGTCTGAGGATTGCATGCATGATATACATAGTTGCAAAGGCAACATTTGTCCTCAGACAAATATTCAATGTTATTTTAATTGAGCTATTAATAGTTATATATGGTTTTAGAGAATAATGTGATGTCTTGATATATGTTTACATTGTGAGCTGATTAAATTAATCTAATTAACATACCCACCACCACTTCCTACAGTGAGCTACTTGAAATCTATTCTTTCAACAATTTTGAAATATATGTTATATTTACTATAGTTTCTATATGTGCATTCAGTCTTTAGAATTTAATGATTTAATTAAGACTTTTTGCTACTTGATTGTTTCTCCCCTTTCTCCCCTTTCCCTAGTTTCTCTACTTCTATGAGATCTTTTTTTCTTTTTGTTTAACTTCCACAGATATGTTAAATTACATAGTACTTTTCTCCATGATCCTGGCTTACTTAGAATAATGCTAAGTTCACTGATGCTATTACAATCAGCGGAATTTTCTTTGTATGAAGGTTGAATAATACTCTACTGTGTATATATGACCTATTTTGTATGTATTCATTCATGGAGCTCTGGGGACACTTTCTGTACTGAGTGATGAATTTCTGCCATTCTTATTGCCCTATATGCTTATAAGCTACTTGGTCTTACAACCTTTTCAAACAACCCTAATCAGCCATGTTAGCATGCTTTTTTTTTCTTTTTCTTTTTTTGCTATATGTACATGACTTCATCTTTTCTTCTTTCCACACTGAGATACCACAGGCTACTGAAGAGTAGGTGGATACTTGGCATAAAAAGTAGTCTTTCATTAAACTAGCCCCTAGCCTATGACACCTATGCCCACCAAAAACATGATTGATCAATCAGGTTCTCACTGTGTAGAATAATCTCTACATAGTTAATGGGTTCCTAGCAGGAAGGCAAAAGAAAACACCAAGAAACCAGAATTTGAAGTGCCAACAGAAGCCAATTAGTGAAAGACAGCATGATTTGTCTTTTTGTTTCAGATGGGAATGGACCAAATGTTAGAACATACTTCCTTGGCCAAACATTTCTGTGTAGCCACTAATGTATAAATAGGCTTCTATTGGCTGAAAAGAAGACACTCTTTCACTTCCAAAGCTTTATTTATAATGTCTATAGTGCAGAAGTTTCACTAGGGTCCTATGGGGAAGTGTGGCCTACCTTGACCTAGAGCTATGCCCTTTAAGCATGTCCCTGTTGGCACTGCTCCCTAAAGGCCAGACTGTGATCTAGCCTCTCTAGGAGCCTGCTTCAGATAAATCACATCAGCCTGCACCACTTTCCTGCTCACACATCCCATTCTGAGGAGTAGCAGTACCTGGACCTCAAGCTTCTATTTTGTACTATATCTTACTGTAAGGTAACAGAGGTCAGGGCAGAGCCAGAACACACTTTTACTCTCTGTCCATGCTGAATTATACTGTACTCAGCCATGGCATGGACAGAACAAGGGTAGAACTGGATGTTCTGAACATCTCTGTCCTAGCCAAGGAGCTCAACCCCCAAGGAAGGACAAGTGATTAACAGATAAATCTATGGAAAGCTTTAAGAAAACAAATCTTATCTTAGCCCAAGTTCAATAATCCAAGTCACATGAGGTCAAGAAAACATCTGTGATTTATCTAAAAGAAATAGGAATAAAGGTTAGTTTTTATTAAGCACAGATTCCAAGCCGATCAATTAGTACTTGTATGTTTTACCTAATCCTCATATTATCACTTAAGTATGACCATTGCTCCTCTTAAAGACAAACTGCCCTTTAAGGGCTTTCTCTTGGTTTTGCATTGGTTACTTGCTTTCTTTCTGTTGGAGCAGAGAAAGCATCTGTGGCACTCTCATGATTGTATACCCAGGGAATGAGTGCAGACATCTCAGTCCTGTGCTTTCCTATTTAAAAACCCAGGGTCCTTGTGGCTAGCGTTACCGTCTCGTCAGCAAGAACGACGCTGCACACACAAACAGGATCCTTCTGCAGTAAAGCTTTACTGCCTCTTGAGAGGAAGGGCATAAGCTTACAACACGAAAAACGGAGACAGAGAGAGCAAACAGCAGAAACCCCTCCCTTATATAGGAAACTGTCCTCCGCTTAGGACGTGTCAGTCCCTGATTGGCTGTTGCTCATCGGGCGAGATGATGCCACAGGAGAGGCAGAGCACAACGAGTGGAAAATCCCTTCGCACATGCGCAGATTAGTTGTTTGTCAGCGTGGGACACAGGGTGTCAGCGCCATCTTGTAATGGCGAATGTGGGCGCGGCTTCCCACATCTCCCCCTTTTCTTTTTATTAAGAAGCAATAAGACACCCAATAGGGAGAGTGGAGACAGAGGTCAAATCCCCAAACAAAATATCAGGCCTGCATACACAACTCTCCCCTAAGCTCTTCACCCGGAGAGGTCATAGCCTGGCCCTGTGCCGTTTTTTCTGGGGGAAGGACACTGGGACACGCAACCTTCATGCAAGATGACATGCCTCCCTAGAATTAGCTCATATATGCCGCAGAGCCATTCTACTGCAATGCTTTGCTATGCAACTCTCCAGGGCTGCTGAAGCTTACTCACTCTACCTCGTGCAATGAGATGAGACTCTGAGGGTGCAAGAGCTGAGCAGCCAGCGACTTATTGCTTAAGCATGGTTAACCATATATCAGGGGAGGTCCCAGACTCTAAAGCAGCAAGTGCTTGGGTGATAACCACCTTGTCTCTTTTTGTTTGAGCCCTGAGTCTACAGACCAACCATAGGGTCAACACTAATCCACAGCAGATTACAGCTCCAAACAATCCAACCCCAACCCATTCTTTAAAGAAGGAGAAGGCTGAGGATATCCACGACGAGAATCCCTCAGTTAAGTGACAGATCCAGCCGTGGGGAATTGACTTGAATGATAGCAGTCCACAATTCTCTTAAGGTCTGTTCAAACTCCGCTGTCCAATTCTGTAAAATAAACTGAGAGAGACTCTTTGACAGATTAGCTGCTTTAGTGAAATTTTCATATTGAACCGAGATAACACATAATCCAGGGAATTTTTGTTCACAGCCCAGTTGGGCCAGTTAAAACCACTTGTTGGCGCCGGACCGTCCAGCGGAAATAAGACGTCAACAACCAGACTTCTTCTCGAGATCTTTACTCAGGATTAAGCTCAGTGGGAATGGCCCCGAATAAGGGAAGGGCCAAGCTTAAGTACAACTCAAGGGCCAATCAGCTCATGCCAGGTGTCACCTCCTCATAGGTCCGCGTCAGAGCAGGACTGCTCGTCATCAGATCACCAGTTACCCTTGCACAGCCTTTTGCCATATAAGGACTTGTTTATCTTAGAGAGCGCTCGCCGTCGGGATGGCGGAAGGCGGAAGCCTGCGCCTTGTTAAGGCATGGCACATCGCAGCTCTCCACAGTCCCCCCTGTTTTATTTTGTAAGAACAGGACGAAACGGGTGAGAGTAGAGGTCTGATCTCCAGAGGGCACTGATGTATGACCACCCATAACCCAGGTTATTCACCTTGATCATGTGCGAAACCCGCCCTGAAGTTTGGCCACTGATGTACAACAGAACTCAGCTAGGGGCTCGGCCCCAGCCTAGCTCTGGACCCGACCGACACCTTTTTCTGGAGGTGGGATTTTGGGTGTCAGCCCACATGCAATCAGACGTGCTCTCCAGGAAGCCATTAACTGCAAACAATGTACCTCCTGTGCAGTGCTTTGCCTTGTACCCCGAACGTGATGAGGATCAGAACTTAAAGGCCGCCAGCCAAGCTTGAGGGGACTATCCAGCCTCAATAGCATAGAAGGCTTGTGCAATTAGGGCATGGTCTCTGTTTCGGGATATGACCAAGCGTCGAAGGAACACAAGGCAGAGGAAGCTGATAATCAGAAGGGTCATAGCTAAAGCCCCGATACCTGCCCACTCCTTAAGATGATGCATAGCTTGTTGAATCCAGGAGGCAAGGCCTTCAGCGGTGGATACATCCACGCATGTAACAATGGCGGCAGTGCGCAGATCTCTTCAAACTCTGCGGACCAGTTCCCCTGGAGATAAGCTGAAAGACTCTTAGACAAATTAGCAGCACGTGTAAAATTGTTATATGGCACAGATGTAATGCATAACCCTGACATTTCCATTCGCATCTGAGCCGAATCACCTGTTAGAAGTTTCAAAAAGGTCAGATGTATTCCAGCTGAGAGTAGCATTACCAAATGCTCCTCCATTAATCATGGACATTGCTGTTGGCATCCTCAAACACTGGGAAGACGGCACGAGCCTGCTTCCAAACCTCTGGGCACAGAGAATGATAGTTCCCCTGTGGTGCTGATAAAGGTGAAGTGTCCCCATAAGGCGGCGGTGCCAGTTCCGAGGCACGCCAAGATGGCGGATTATCTCGTTTGGGCGCGGCCTCTTCCGCCTTCTTCCTCCTCCTACCCTCCTCGTGCTGTTTCTGCGAGAGCGACTCCATTTTTAGCATGAGTCTCTCAAGTCTTTAGTTTTCAGCAGCCCTTTCTGAGCCGCCCTGATCAGACATGACGAAGAGTTTCCCACTTTTAAAGGGTCTCCGAACGTCGCCCGCTTTACCGCGGACTGAAAAACTTGTCTCAACAACCTGAGAACCCTCCCCCGCTCTACCGCGGACTGAAAAACTTGTCTAATTGTAGTTTGTGAAATCCGAGCATAAGCTCCCCAATGGTAATTTACCTGATTTGCAGTAAATTGACCTTGACCTGTTAACAAATCAAAGGTCCAATTCCTCTGTTCAGGGGTAAGTGCAAGGGCATTGGCCCGAGCCTGTGTTTGAGCGGCCTCAAACCACAGGGCTCTCCATTCTATGTATTGGCCCATATCTGAAGTGCGGCCTTGGCCACCATCTGCCAATCAGAAGGAGTTAGGGCACCAGTGCCAATTCTTTCTAACATTACCAGGGTGAAATTTGCATTAACCCCATATTTGCGAACAGATTCAGCCAAGTCCTTTATTAGATTGAACTCCACTGGAGCATGGACTCGACCCCCGTTCTCTGTTTCAAACACAGGAAAAAAACTATGTAATTTTTTACGAATCTTTTCCGGCCAGAAGGAAAATCCAGACTGCAGTTCGTAGGGTGGAGGAGCAGTGGGCACCACCCTGCGAGATAAATTGAGGGAGGGTTGTTTATTACCCTCTGGTTCATCTAGGTGGTATCTCTCTTCCTCATACCTGACTGCCTCTTCCTCTAATTCGGCTTCTTCCTCCGAATCAGGAGTCTCATTGTCAGAGGTATTAAAGCTTGTAGAGCTATCAATATTCAATGCCTCAAGATCCTTTAAAGGATAAAACCTTTGCGATATTTTTCTCGGCGGTGAACTAGGTCCTGAGGGGGGTTGCACTCCTTTTACAGGAGGGTCCTGAGCTTTTTTCTTTTTACGGGCATTCTTCTTCCCGCCCGCTTTTTTCTTTTTACGGGCATTCTTCTTCCCGCCCGCTTTTTCCTTTTTACGGGCATTCTTCTTCCCGCCCGCACCCAGCCTCTCACTACGTTCGGTTTCTGACATGCTATCCTGAACTTCTAGGGTGACCTGTCCTTCATCTACTGCCCTCTTAACAATTACGGCAGCAAATATTACAGCTAGAATCAGCCCAAGAATTTCAGAAATATGCATACCTCTCTGAACTTACCAACCCTGCAGTTCTGAATCCTCCCTGTAGTCAGGGGCTCTCTGAAGGTGCTGACGATGGTGTAGTCTTCCCGGGTTTCGGCACCATATGTGGCTAGCGTTACCGTCTCGTCAGCAAGAACGACGCTGCACACACAAACAGGATCCTTCTGCAGTAAAGCTTTACTGCCTCTTGAGAGGAAGGGCATAAGCTTACAACACGAAAAACGGAGACAGAGAGAGCAAACAGCAGAAACCCCTCCCTTATATAGGAAACTGTCCTCCGCTTAGGACGTGTCAGTCCCTGATTGGCTGTTGCTCATCGGGCGAGATGATGCCACAGGAGAGGCAGAGCACAACGAGTGGAAAATCCCTTCGCACATGCGCAGATTAGTTGTTTGTCAGCGTGGGACACAGGGTGTCAGCGCCATCTTGTAATGGCGAATGTGGGCGCGGCTTCCCACAGGTCCTCACTCAGTAATACCTCACATACTTGGTTTATGGCCCATATTTGACTATGGCTGAAATGCTTTCTGATTATCTATGTGGTCTTCTTGTGACAGAGCAAAGTGAAAAGTAAAAGTCTTTACTCACAGAAGCTGTCTCATTCTCTCTCCTCAGACTCCTCTCTTCATAGCAGCAACAGAAAGGGAGCCAAACAGGCTGTGGAAATATCTGCTTGCACTGGTGTTTAGACACAACCCTAGGGGAGGTAGAACAACAATGTCACTGTGGTTTCATTGTCTGTCTCTTTATCATAGTCATACCATCCAGCTGCCTAACAGTCTCTTTTCAGACCCTTACTGTTTGAATATCACTAGATATGGGACACTGCACAGGTTCCAGCACTATCTCAAGTGCATTATACACAGATGCTTCATTGCTCTTTCCAAGTCCTATAAGGCATTCATTTAGTCAGATCCTGCCAGAAAAAAGATGATGCCCCAAGTATTTTGAACAGAGATAATTTGATAAAAGAAACTTGTAATACGATCGACTAAAGCTATGAGAGTCAAACAGAAAATAACAAGACAATTTTGTAATTATCAGTAGCAGGAATCTCAGTTTCTCTCATATCAGAAAGCATAACAGGAAGTGATATCGCAGCATACAAAACTAGGGCTACTGAGATGGCCATATGTGCATGGTCCCATGTAGTGGCTGCTAGTCACATGTAGCTACTAAGAACATGGAATATATCTAATCCTCACTGACATGTACTATAGGCATTGAAAACACACATCATATTTCAAATACCAAAAAGAGAAAATACAACACATATACTTTCCTTAGCACTTTAAAGTGTTGATATATTAAAATGATAATAATCTGTATATATTAGGTGAACAAAATATTATTGCACTGATTTTTACACTTTTTTTTATTTCTACACTTTTTAATATGGCTACCAGAAAATGTAGATTGGTACATGTGATTCCATTATATTTTATTGGATCACAGGATTGGACTTAAGCTGAGCGAGGAGGTTATAGAGGAAGAGCTGAAGTCATAGAGGAAATGCTACAGTCAATAACCTATAACAACTAACTCAGTTCTCAGCACTATTTGTATTAGATAGAGGAAAGAGGGAAATCCCTTCTTACTTTCCAGTCTCCTGTTGGTAATTCGTTGCCAAACTCAGGTAGCAATCTGTTGGCATAGGTGACTGAGGAATAAAGCTTATAGAAGCAGTGCTCTTGAAAACCCGGCAGATCAGGGGAAAGGTGTTTGCTGGAAGCAAAGACTATACATATATACGTATATATATGAATATATATATGAATGAGGCATATGGGTAGGACTTTTCCATTTTAGACCACCAGCTCTGTTAATACACAAGGAAAAAAACAGATCAGTCACATAACGGCCCAGTATCACATAGGTAGAAAGTAGTGAAGTCAGGAGAATTTACACACATCCAGGTATTCTGTCTCTGGGAGACTCTTGTGTTTTTAATCTCCTTTTTTTAAAAAATGTATATGGGTCTTTTGCCTGCATGTATGTCTGTGTACTGTGTACATGAAGTGCCTGTAGAGACCAGAAAAGGGTGTCAGATCTTTGTATATTACGTGTCAGATCCCCTGGAATTAGAGTAACAGATGGTTGTGAGCCATTATATGATGCTGAGAATTGAACTTAGGTCCTTCGGAAGAGCGTCCAGTGTTCTTAATCGCTGAGTCCTCTCTCCAACACTGGAGATTGTGGTTTGTAAAATCATTATTTCTATTGCCTTTTTGTCTTCATACCTTTACCTTCCGATCTCTTGATTAAACTCTTCCATAGCCTTACACTCAGCTGTTGTTCTAGGGGTGGAAGTAGCCCTTGCCATCACAGGGGGTGTTGTTCTGCTTCTGTGAAGACACATTATGCTCCAGATTATTCTCCAATCCAACTCAACTCTGCCTTTCTATCTTACACTAGCCAGTCTACGTCACTGGCTAACACCCAACACTTCCTGTTTCCCATCAATCCAGATCACTGATCAGAAACTGCTGCAAGGGCAGGTAAAAAACAAGAAGTTGCACCAGCCTACATGATAGGGCATTTGGACAAAATTGACACAGTGATATTGTGGCTGCTAAACCTTTCCTTTCCCAGTAGAAACATTAGCACAACCTAGTTCAAAATCTCTGAGTGAAAGAGACGCAAAGTAAGTCCATGTCCCATTCACTTTTTAGTAGTCTTATTATAACCAGACAAGCCTCTGGTGTGGAAAGCAGTTAGTCGTTTAACGAGGGCAAGTGCTTAATAACCTACCTCCAGGAATGCTGAGGAATGGTCTGCATTCAAGGGTGCTCCAGCAGGCTCTTTGTCATCTAATCGCCCTGGTTAGGACATCATCTTTGCATACTCTTTCCAGAGAGCCTGAAAGTTCGATGTTTGGAGTAAGTTTTGCAGACCAGAGTGGGGATTGCTAATTATTTCTTGGGCCTTCTCTTCCCCAGGACAATAGTTAAGGCTGGATGTTTATTGAGTGATGGGGAAGGAGGGGGGAAGTGGATTGCAGTGGTTCAGGATGGCCTGTGGGTCACAAGGTCAGGTTTCAAAAAGTTATTGTACAGACCACTGTTGGTAGCCCTGCTTATTAGAGAGAATTAGATCCTTTGTGTTGTTTGTAAAAGCGAGAAAGTCCTAGCCAGACTCTGGCTTAAGTAAAACTTTTATTGCTGTCAGTCACATGACCCCTCTAGCCTGAGCCCTCTGTGGGAGTCCTTCTTGAAAGGCCAACTACCTTTCCTCATTCCCAGAGCTGTCTGGGTAGACCCAAAACACTTCAGAGAGCAGAGAAATCCCTGCCATGGCTATACAGGTGGTTTCCATGAGATGACATGTTTAGACAGTTCTGAAAACTGTGGTTGCAAGAATTGTTCACTCTCATCACCCATGATTGTAATCACTTTCTTGGTGCTTGCTTCCCTTTATATATACCCTATGAGAACAACGACCACATTTCATTTGTTCCCTGGCCTGCCCCCAGAGCTTAGCTCATAGAAGAAAACAAACATTAGTTTGGTAAAAAGCAAATATTTGTACACCACCTAACATATGTGCTTGCCTAATACCTGGAGACTGTCAATATCTAGGAATTACAACTGCTTCACAAAGAATTTGTGAGATATACATCACTTTATTTACTAATTATATCGTGCATTTTATGTAGCTCAGAAAATCTCTGTAGGCCAATTATAATTAATCTCATTTATGATGAAGATATTGACATGCACAGATTTTAAGTAACATATCCCCAAGAAGGCAGAACTAATTGAGTCCCAAACCTAGGATCTGAGCCCAGCATTCTGTTGCTCTGTTATTGCCCACTGTGCTGCACTCCAAGTATAGCATGACATTAGGAATGGGAATCGGGTGGTCTTTCCTCTGTAGACAGCAGTAAGACAACAGAAAGGGGCTAAAATTATGGTTCCATGGTAGAGCACATACATAGTAGGCGATTGTCAGCATAGTGGGAAGAAGACATAAAAAATTAGTTGGAGACTTCAAAATCAAATGTATTTTAAAAAAGAGAATCAATGCCTTCATTCTGGTGAGTCAGTCAATAAAAGAAGCAGCATACAAGCAGTGGGTAAGTGGTGTGAGAGTAGGGACAGGGCAGAAGAAGCCTTTGGAGAGCGCAGATCCAAATAGAAGGGAACCAAACTTTACAACATAAAACAAAGAGATGGAGGTGGCCTTTGCAACAGGAAGCTGCAGCTCTTTCAACTGCTTTAGAAAGAGACCAAAGAGACCGGAGGCTTTAAATAACTAGCTATATAGAGAAGTCATCAGAGCCTTCAGCCTCCCTCAGGTTCCGCCAATTGGAAAGACGGAGGCAACCAATCCACGAGGCAGCTCTTTAACATTTCCAGCAGGAGACAAGTGGACTTTGGGGAAGCTGCACCATCAGTCCTATCTCCCCAGACACCTTAATGACTAAAGTGCTCATCTCCTTAATAGCAACTTCACAGAATTCCATTCTGCTGTAGAAGAGAAGGAGAAAACAAACAAAGAAAATAAGAGAGGGCTGACATTCGAAGGAGCTGCAGAGAGCTAATAAAATTGCTCATATTACTTAGGTGATTCTACATATTACACTTACAGTGCTCATTTAGTTCCTGAGTGTCCCATAGGGTATACACTCAAAACTGTTTTAAAATATTCATTTGCTTTAAATCCAGTTACCTATATTTCTGTCTTGATGTGCCATATATTCAGGAATGCATTTAAATATTCTATTAAAATGGATTCATTGTCAAATAACATAGATTCCTCCAAAGTAATAGCTAACATTTCAGCACTAAGCCTTCATCACAGCTACGTCAAACCCTTGATACCCCCTTCATTTCTTTCCAATTCTGGCACTTGTAACCATAGCAACATACACGGAAACCTTTCAAGCAGAACAGAACTGACAATCACACTAACAGCACAAATACCTGAGCTGAGAAAAGAGAGGGGCAGCCCAAGTAGGTAGCTGTTGAAATTAAAAGCTAATGACAAGAAAACAGCTGGAAACAAGCACCCGTGCACCCGCCTGCCTTCTTCAAGCATATGCATGGTATGTAGAGCCCAATTTGATTTATGTTTTATTAGTGATGAGGCTGTCATCAATGAATACTTCATTAGGCATAATCTCAACATACAAGTGGGGAGGAAACTCAAGGAAAAGAAGAGATGTGGATGAAAATTCAAAGGCTGCACCGGTTTTCCAAGTGTCTGAGCCATGTTTTCTGCTTACCCATGTAGTGAGAGACAGAAAAGTGAACCACACTCACCAAATCCTTTCAAAACATAAACACGTGTCCGTAAACTGTGAGGAACTGTCTGCTATTGAGAAAAGACTCCCATTAGCCAATTAGAGTAATTACATGGATTAAGATTTCTTGGTTTTGGTGATTTCTTTCTTTTTTTTTTTAAATCCCTAATCCTTTCTTACCCAGCAAGAGAAGGGATAAACAGCTGATATCGTCAGAGAATTAAACGAGGGCAAAGTAGGGCATTCTCATTTTCAGATCCCAAAATGTAATTGAAATTTTATGCTTACCTCAACATAACAACATGTGATAATTTCTGCTCAAGGGAAGGCATAAAAGGTCACATTTCCCCCAAGACTTCAATTACAGTAGCTTCTATCTTCCCTAAAACAGCATTTGGTCTCAGAAAATTGCCTTTAATAGTGCAGGTGTTTGTTGAGAGTATCCATCATATTTAGTCCTGAGTAATCCATATTAATTTGCCACCTTCATTAGCAGCAGCCTTTCTTTCCAGATGACAATGGAAAGCAAATAGAATTTCAGACAGATGTGCTGCTTCTCTATGCATCAGAAAGATGAAAAAGAAGCTGGCATTGGCTGGACAAGGGGGGAGATAAGACTCTGGTCCTTAAATACACCCCACATGGATTTTTGGAATATATTCTGAACTGGGTCCACATGTGTGGCCTTCTTTGCATTTGGAAGAAATCTGTCTATGCCTGTGCAGCTGCTTATAAGCACAACTGATGCCTACCAAGTAGACTCTTTTCTCAACCCCATGTAAATGATAGGCATTATTACTATTAAGAAAAGTGATCCGCACTGGTACTGAAAAGAGCTAAGCCAAATGAAGTTCACCCAATTTCAGCATGTAATGATCCTTGCCCTTTAAGAGGTCATGATGATAAATAACTAAGTGTCTCTGTAGGTGCTTCTGTGCACATGTGCATACAGTGCTACAATTAGAGGTCACATTGGTGGAAGCTTCACACAGAATATGACCTAGAAATAGCCTGGAAATAAAGGTATACTCGTTAACAATTATTTGAAATAATTTTTAAAGCAATATTCAGTTCAACTCAAGACATAACTGTGCTGGACTCTTGACCCATTCCTCTAATGGCAGGGCTGGGTCTAGACCTACCTTTCCAAAGCTGCCAGTCTCCATTTCCAAACAAGGAAACCCCTTTCTGTAGGCCATTTCACTGAGGTAAATACCTTGGTGAGGCAGAACTGATTGTCAGCAGCCATCACTTCTCAAAGTCCTCTAAGAGAACAAATCCTCTGAAAGAATGACTAAATTCTGCAAAAAAAAAAAAAAAACAAAAACAAAAAAAAAAACAAAAAAAACCCATCCATTTAGATGATGACAATAGAGTTGTGCAGCCATTAGTTCCAGAACTTCTAGAGCATAAATAATGGCTCTACCAGTAGTGTTTTCCTGTAATAAAAAAGGAGATATTGAAAAATCCTTACTCTACTTATTTCATTGAATGGATGAGTAAAAGAAAATTCAGAAGAAATTTTAATTTCTTGAGCGGATTGTATTTCTTCTTGATTACTATGTGATTAATCACTAGGACAAATGTCAAAGTCCTTTTCATGGATTAGAAAAACTTCCCAGAGATTTAACAATGCGTTGGGTCTTTTCTCCTTGCTACCACCATGAACCTTCACCTTTTGTGTTCTAGCCACCTTGTACTTTTGGCAATGTGGTTGGTTATCAATCTTGCCTCCATAGCATATAGAAGCATTCTGGTACCCAAGCTGTCCCTCTAACAGGAACATTTTTATTTAATTGATTTTATTTGAGAACCCAAATTTGTTCATATTCTATTAACTCTTCTCTGTGAGTTTGAGATGTTGGAAAGGGTAAAAACCACTGAGTTAGGGAATTTCAGAGTTATTTTCTAAAACTGACTTCCTCTTTAGTGATCATTGAAAGAGGTTTTTGCCTGTAAGGATATATTTAATTTTAAAGGTGATTAGAATATCAATAGTGAATACTAACAGATAAAAGTGATGCAAAACAGATAGAAGTGAATACTAATAAAAGAGTTCAGGACTGCTGGTACAATTGTGCAGGATATATGATAGAGTTATTTTCTATTCTCTTGTGTGGAATGATCTGGATAGAAAATAATTATAAGATTCATAGCTTATAATTTGTTTTCCTTTTATTTATATTTAATTTAATTAATAGTATACATGATCCCAATATTTATACAGCAAAGGATTGGATTAAGTGGACAATAGCACATATGCCTTAATATTCAGACAGCTATAAGTATCTTTATATTTATCACATGAAGAGTATTTAGTAATCAAAGAGAAACTCTGTTAGTGGTCATATACAATGACTCTGTAGGAACATGGTATTTAGTGGTTAATTTCTATGAGTTTCTTGGCAATAACTGGAATATATACTATGTATAAGTACTGTGTTTAAGAGCACATATTTGTTTTTTTTAAACTGACTTTCACACTAGTTTTATTTTTTGTCTTTTTTAATTTTTATTTTATTAACTTATTCTTGTTACATCTCAATGGTTATCCCATCCCTTGTATCCTCCCATTTCTCCCTCCCTCCCATTTTCCCCTAACTCCCCTCCCCTAAGACTGTGACTGAGGGGGACCTTCTCCCCCTTTATATGAAGAGCACATACTTGTAATTTCAGCACTCAGGAGACTAAGATAGATAAAAGAATCACAAATTTGTGACTAACTTGGACTAAAAGTGAGATCCTGTCTGAAACAAACAAGCAAGAAATTAAAATCTTTTTATTGCACATTCTAAGTAATATAATTAGTACACAAAGGCCCCAAAAGAGCAAAATTTTTTACACATATTGTTTTGTATAGTATCTAGATACACATGCAATTATCTAACAAAAACTGTGATATTAGATGAGGTTAAGAGTAAATTTTCAGATAAAATAAAGGCAATTAACCAAACAAAATATTCATTTCATCAACAAAACTGATATCACATTGTACTAGACACTGATAGTACAACAAGTTGCACAGACCACGTTCTTAGTTTCCTAGTGCTTGCTTGTCAAATAGAAAGGACATCAAAAGGATTTAATTGCAGCAGTATGATAACTGCTGCTCCAAGACAGGACTGGGCATGTTGATAGCACAGAGCAAAGTCAGTTATGCTGCATTATTGGAGTGATACTTAAATTAAGTAGTATTTATGGTATATGGACTAGCTCTATAAACAAAAAGTCAGCCCACTTAGGAGATGAAGTATGCATATAAGACATGAGAATAAAGTGGGATGGTAGCATAGGCCAACACCTGAGGCTTTTATAAGAATTGTCACTGCTCTAGTTTGCTTTCTGTTGCTGTTATATGCACAATAACCAAAAGCAACTTGGGGAGGAAAGGGTTTATTTCACCTTATACTTTCAGGTCACAATTCATCATTGAGGGAACTCAGAGCAGGAACTCAAGGCAGTAACTGGGAAAAAGTAACTGGCATAGGCTGTGGAAGAATGCTGCTTACTGGATTGCTCCCTATCTCATGCTCAGCTAGCTCTTTATAAACAGTCCAAACCTAACTGTCTAGGTATGGCACTCATCCCACAGTGGGGTGAACCCTGCTACGTCAACAAGTAATCAAGTGTATGTCATAAAAGGCCAGTTGATCTAAGCAATTCTTCAGGTAAGGTTACTTATCTCAGTGTGACTCTAGTTTGAGAAACTTGAACAATAAAAATGAATTAGCACAATCTAATCTTTTTCATCTTGACACATAATGACATCACTGTTAAACTGTAATACTTTGTCCTCAAGATTCTATGTTAATATTATTACATCAAGCAGTATAAAACTTTGAAAGTACTAAAGTCTTTAATAATTACAATGCTTTAAAAGTTCAATGTCTCTTTAAAACTCCAAATTTAAATTTGGGAATCCTGTAAAACAAAACAAGTATAATAATCTCTTACTCCAAAAAGGAAGAACCAGGGTATAGTTACAATCAGATATAAGCAAAACTTGAACCCAACAGTATACAAAGCTCAGTGTCTGACATCTTAGACTAACTCATGATGTTCTTGGCTCCAAAAGGCTTATGTAGCTTCACCTCTTCAACTCTGCCATGCTCAATGCACATAGCTTATCTAATAGACTCATGCTAACTCCACTTCACATCTGCGGCTATCCTTGGTTGATGTCCCATGGTATCCTGGAGCATCCACATCAACTGAGGCTTGCATCTCTATCAAATGGTCCCCCTTGACCTCTTTAGAGGAAACCCAACTCTATCATGCAGCACCAACTCTGAGCTTCTCTACACTGCAACTGAGGCGTCACCCTCACCATGACTATTCAATGCTTCTTTTTAGGGACTCTAATACTGCCACATGGTGCTAAGCTTCAGCTGGTCTCCATGACTCCCTCAAGCCTTTAAAACCAGTAGCATGTAGGACAATCTCACACATCATTCACGAAATGCCAACATGAGATTCAGCCTTGGCCCTTTCTGGAGCAACATGTTTATGTGCTGACACCAAAGAATACATCCCAGAACATTTTGTCTCAGTGAGTCTGTCTCCTATTACACATAAGTGATTTCTCAGCCCCAGTTAGACACAGTAGGTTTTATGTCTATAGATTATTAATCCATAATATTATAAAATGGCCCAAATAGAGTCTTTGCTTCTTCCTGAAACATCACAAGGCAGTCTTCCACTATCTGCATTTATTTAAACATTTATGTCTTTCATAATTCCATAAAATAAACCATTAAGCTCTGAGAAATCAATAGCTTTCCTTGTCCAAAGTTCCGCACACTTTTATAATCTTCCCCGAAAACAACATGATCATGTCCATCAGAGCAACACCCTACCTATGGTACCAACTTCTCTACTAGCTTGCTTTCTGTTGCTGTGATAGAACAACTCTAACCCAGAGCAATTTAGAGGAGTAAAAGGTTGATTGAATCTTGTAGGGTACATTCCATTTCTGAGGGAAGCAATGGCAAGAACTCAAGGCAGGAGAATGAAGCAGAGACCGTGAAGGAATGTTGCTTGTTGGCTTGCTTCTTTGCTTGCTCCCTGGCTTATGCTCAGCTAGCTTTGTCATAGAATCCATAACTACCTGACTAAGAATAATACTTTCCACAGTAGGCTGGGTTCTGTTATACGAACCAAAAATTAAGACAATGTCTCACAAACATGACCACAGGCTAATCTGATCTAAGCAATTCCTTACTGGAAGTTCTTTCTTCCCAAGTGACACTATTTTCTGGCAAGTTGATAACAAAATACTACACAGTACAGCCACACAATCATAGCACAGTTGTTGCCTAAGAAGAAAACAAATCAAAATTGGATTCAGTCAGGCTGAATGTATACTCAGGACACAGTCTGGTAATAACCTATTTTAAACTACAGTGATCCTTGTCCATCTGTAGTTTCACTTTCTATGGTGTCTGTTACTTGTAGTCAGCTGATGTCCTAAAACATATTGCCTGGAAAACGCTAAGGAAAAAAACTAATTATGGTATTTGAATTGAGTAGTTCTGTGTCATTGTATAAGTTACATGTAGCAATTTGAAAAGGAAGGATTTGTTTTGTCTCATATTTTGCAAGGTGTTCTCTATTATACTAGAGAAGGCATGGTAGAATTCATGGTAATAGGAGCGTGGGGGCTGGGTCTCCTCCTATATTGGCCATTAAAAACACGGAAAGAAAAGGGGAGACATGCATGCACAGAGAGGAGAGAGAGAAAGAGAGAAAGAGAGAGAGAGAGAGAGAGAGAGAGAGAGAGAGAGAGAGAGAGAGAGAGAGAATATGCCAGAATTAGGGTAGGACCAGGAATGATCCCTGTGAATTTTACTGCCCAGCAATCTATTCCTCTAACTAGTTCCTATCTCCTACAATTACTATACCCTCCCAAAAGTAGTACCACCAAAGAGAGGACCAAATGTTCAAAACATAGACCTACAGTGAAAATATACTGAAACCATAACAGGCTTGATGAGACCTCACTGTTGTTATACTCCAATCCATCTAGGGGGTAAATAGCCTCTTGATTCAATATGTTCACTGTGTGCACACTATGCCAACTGTTACTTAGTATTCTTTTCAGTTATCTAGTTAACTGTCACAGCCTGGCAATACCTGTGTGCATGTAACCCTCATGTGGTGGCCCAATGCTATGCCACAATGTCCTTATCATTCGCCTCACTTCATTAAATCATGCACAGAATTGGTTATACCATATCATATACAGAAGAAGAGGGGTAAATCTAAGTTGAGTGAGATCTTTTGAGAGAAATCATATCCATGTAACTTTTATTAGCACACATTATTCTAATTGTTCTAACTTATTAGTAGTTGTTTCTTAATATTTTACTATGTTTAACTTATAAAACAAACCTTATTATAGGTATACATACATGTCACGGTAGTTTAAATCTGACAAGCTCCTAATAAGCTTGTGTGTTTGAAAAACTGGCCTTCATCCCATGGTTCTGTTGAGAGGTTATGAAACTTTTAAGGAGGTAGGGCCGATCTGGTGGAGGTGGTCCACTAGGAGTGGACCTTTGATAGGGATAACCCAGCTCCATTTGTGGTCTTACTCTGTACTTCCTTTTCTGCCTTCATGAAGTGACCAGTCATGTCATACTTCTGTCAATAAAGGATGAGATGCTTTCCCTGATATGATATCTCCTTAAATCATGAGCCAATAGAATCTTTCTTTTTCTGAGTTGCTTCTTTCATATATTTTATCACAACAGTGGCAAAAGTAATGAATGTGGGTATATATAGAGAAGAGAGCAGCCTATATAGAGCTCAATATTACCCAGGATTTTAGGCATCCACTGAAGATCTTGGAGTTGATAAGGGGAGACTATTGCAGCATTTTTTTTAGCATAACCACTTAGTTGCTTTTCCACTCTGTGAACCTGCCTGGGTAATACTGTATAGACATAATCTTTATGGATTGAATATTGAAAGTTTGATAGAAAATATTCCCATAGGAGTTCACAGATCTTATTCTGCTCTTGATTCTTGCTTGCTACAGGAAACGTCAAAAGAATATCAGTTCACTTTTAACCTGAAAAATATAAAGGCACGACCAGGGGATTGCCATGTCATAGATCCCTCACCTATGAGACCTTTCGCCTCAGACATAATAAAAATGCAAACAGCATTAAGAAGTGCTGGCAATAGAGATAAGATTGATAAGAATGTGAGCCTCTGTGGTTAGTAGAATGTAGTGGTTAATTTGACTCATGTCTGACATGATGCTTCTTCACAGAGAAATACCTGAAATTGTGTGTGATTTTATGATGCCTTTAAGGAGTTTTGAAGTACTTATGTTCAAGGTAGTTTTGTAATGAGCACTTCAAATGCTTCTGAGAATACCACAGGGTTAACAAGTTCACAGAAATTTTGAGCAGTAATGGCAAGATGCTTGATCTTTCCTTTTTTATTTCAGCGTCTTTGCTAAGAAAAAAAAAGAAGCATAACTGAATAAACCCTAGAATTAAGATCTCTTTTGACTGACAATCTCTTTAGTTCTACATAGTTAAGAGAACCCCTATGGGGTTAATAGAAGACTTTGCCTCCTCAGCAGTTACATATTCCATTTAAAACTCTGGGTAACAAATCATTACAAGACCTTCTGGGACATCATTTTTACAGCCTTTGGAACCTCTTTTTGGAAGCACAGCATTATCTTGATACTGCACAGGAAGTAGGGTGCTTCTAGACCCTGCGGGACATCCACAGTGACTGTCATGCCCAAGAGCTCGCAAAGTCATTCCAAGTGGCTAAATCAACCATAAACTGCTAGAGGTAAAAAGAATATTGAAAGTCGCATAAGTAATTGCCATTATTGTTCAGGTAGAAATGTAGGCTCTAGCAGATTACACCAAATCATGGGGTAGTTTTATAGCTAGGGCTAGAACCTGGCTATTTTTATTTACATGTTTTCTTAAGCAGAGTGTGAGTATGATTAAAAAAGGACTCTCCAATATTTACTGATTATTGACTGTACCTTGGAGATGATATTAGACTCTCCATTTATATTAGTTACTTTAAATTTCAAGATACATATGAAAATAGTGGTGTTTTTTTGTTTTGTTTTTGTTTTGTTTTTCAGTTTTTCAGATTTCAGAAAGTAATAAATTATGTAATGCCTTCATGGCCACACACGAGCAAGAATCACAGTTAAAATTTTAACACAAACCTGTTTGACTAGAAAACTCATTGGTTTTAGAATGAAGCAAAACAGAAAGCGCAAAGTCAAGAAAGTAGCGTGCTAGGATGTGTCGTATTTTCTGGTGGAGATTATTGTATGATTCTGTATGATTTACAGGCATCTCTTTCTTAAGGTTAGGGAACTTTTCTTCTGTGATTTTGTTGAGGATATTTTCTGGTCTTTTGAGCTGGGGATCTTCTCCTCCTCCTATTCTTATTATTTTCAGGTTTGGTCCTTTCATCGTGTCCCAAAATTCCTGGAAGTTTTGTGGTAGAAACTTTTTAGATTTAGCATTTTCTTTGACAGATACATCAATGTCTTCTATCGTATCTTCTACACCTGAGGTTCTCTATTTCATCTCTTGTATTCTGTTGGTGATACTTGTGTCTGTAGTTCCTGATCTCTTTCCTAGATTTTTCATCTCCAGGACTATGTCAATTTGTGTTTTCTTTATTGATTTTATTTCCATTTTCAGGTCTTAAACAGTTTTATTAATTTTCTTCTCCCATTTGCTTGCATTTTCCTGTATTTTTTGAGGGACTTATTCATTTCCTCCTTAAAGGCCTCTATCATCTTCATAAGATTGGAATTTAGGTCATTTTCTTAGGCTATCCAGGGCTTGCTGAAGTAGGATAGCTGGGTTCTGGTGGTGCCATATTGTCTTGGGTTTTGTTGAGCGTGTTTTATGTTGGCCTTTAGCTATCTGGTTTTCCCTGGTATTGGCAGGCCTAATGGTCCCTGATGGCAGTAGGCCTCTGGTATTGTAGAGATGTCTGGTAAGTCCTGCTGGCTGCCAGCCTCTGGAAATCCCTGATAGCTCCTGGTCTTGAGATTTCAAGTAGAGCCAGGGCCTGGAAAATGGAGCACACACAGAGGGCCCAGGGCAAGCCTTTGAGATTATTGTATGATTAAGCCAAAAATTGTGACATCAAACAGGCAAACATTTTGTCATGCAGCTATAGCTGTTGCAAAGACACATGTTGTCTATGCAAAGTGCAAAATTAGGAAAAGTGTAGCCTCTCTCATCATCCATTCAAAGGTACCCAACCAACGTCCACAGAATAAGTGATAGGTTAACAAGGAGAAAAGCATGATGCATTGATTGGATCAAGGTTCTACAAGATATAGGAATTTTCAGAAATGAAGTGACAGTAAGACAGCTAAGTTGATCAAGTGCTTGGTGCCCAAGCATCTGATCCTGAATTTGGATTTCTGGCACCCATGTACAAATTCTGATATGGTAGCACATGCTTATAATCCCACCCAATAGGGAGGTGGTAACTAGTAGATCCCGGAAGCCTGCTGGCCATCTAATATGGCTGAATTGGTGAGCTCTAGGTATAGTGAGAGAACCTGTCTCAAAAACGAAGTTGGGGAGTGATTGAAGAAGATATCCAGTGCTAATCCTCTGGGCTCTGTGCACATACATTTACCCATGCTGGGTATACTTTCATATTCACATTCACACATACACTATGAATGTGCACACACACAACTCCCCAAAAAAATGAAGACAGAATGATGCTTGTGGGGGTTGTGTTTTATGCTTATATTTAGTGAAGAATACAGATAAAATAGTTTGGTTTAATTCTAGTTAACAGAGGAGGGAAAACTAGCCAGGCCTATCAATCTGTTTGGCCTTTTTTGCCTTTCTGTATATAGTGCAGGCCCCACCATCATGAAGGTCTTAGGATTTGCTATCAGACAAAGTAGATGAGAGAACTCTTTAATAGCCAGCTCCTAAACAGAAAATAAATGGAAGGTCAAGTAGTAGTATTCTCTATGTCACACCCTGGAGAAGGAGACTCTACTTCCAATGAATGGCTGGGTTCTGAGGGTACCTCTGAAGCCTCCCAAATCTCCTTCCATTCAGAATGTTTAACATGGCAATGTGCTATACTTTAGGCATCACTTTCTGAGTCCTGAAATATGCAGTTACATAAAATCAATGTAGAAAAAGGGAACAGAACATTATTTAAGTCAAGACAGCCCAGAATTCTTTTTTTTTCAGCCCAGAATTCTTTTTTTTTTCAGCCCAGAATTCTTAAACTCCTCTAAGCACTCCCTTTTTTTTTCATTTTTTCTTTGAACAATTAATACAATTTAGCATATTTTCTGTGTGTCTTCCTAAAACCAGGATTCTGTGCATTCTCCTTTTTGTGCCAGTTGCCAAACATAGTATCTGACATGTAACACTTGCTCATAACAAGACTCAGAGAATGAAATACATACTTGCTAAGTGGATGCATTTGTAGAATTTCATAGGGCATGGATTTGGTACAGTCTGGAAGACCAAGAGTGTTTCTACTTCTGAATCTATTACACTACTATAAGTAGCTCTGTGAAATGAACAGATCCATCATTTGGGACATCATTCAGAATCAATGGAATGGAAAGTACTGTGGGCCTGCATGTCTCATGCACTAGATTACACTGAATCCAGGACTACACAGCAGGTTAGGACAAGGAGGGGTAGATATATTTTTTTCTAAAATCTTACAACATGAAAATATATAATGGTCAATGATATTCTGTAATTAAAAAATATGACAGGTAACCTGTGCAATATGACAGTATGTGAAGCCACCTAACAGACACAACAAAGGAAAACAGGGTGACTAGCACTCTGCTTGTTTCACATTTGCCCATCATTTCCAGGACAGTGGCACCAAGTGAAACAGATGCTCTCATACAAAGGTCCAGGTGCACTGCTCTCCCTATCAGCTCCACACTCATCTTTAGCTCCAAAGAACCATCTGAAAATAGAAACCTGTCTCTGATTTTCTCTGTTTGCAGGTGGCTGCAAAGGGTAAGAGGGAAGAAAAAAGTGCTCATACAGGATGGAGTGCCCTCTCTCTCTGTTCTTTTCACCTCTTGGCAGAGTCACATGAAGTTCAATTGGCTGAGGGGACAGGCAGCATCAGAGTTGTGAGCACATAATATCTCAGCATAAAAAGTCTTAGCCTGAAATGTCTTTACTGAGATGGTGAGAATTGTATGCTATTCTTAAGTAGCTAACTATGATTTAGAAAGGAGTTCAAATAAATGGCTAGGTTTTCCATTGGAAGACTTTTCAACTATGTCCAGATGGAGGGAAAAAAGGAAAGAAAATTAGCCTGAATGATGGAGCTCCCTCCATTTTGGGTGTTAATGCTTTATTGACAAGCTATAATGAGGGCTTCTCTGTCCCAGAGTGAGGAATAGGCTCATTAAAACTCAAGGAAAAGGAAAGCAAGCTTTCAACTCCCTTGTTTTTTAAACTTCACTGGTTTTTTAGAAATACTAAATGAATTGCCTGACAAAACGATGTTATTGATTTCAAAGTGTGTCTGGATTCTTGTGTTTGCATTTGCATTTGAATCTGAGCTACTTAGAGTGTCAGTTGTGGGATAGAAGAATGGAAATGAGAGTTCTGTGGTGGGCTCAGAAAGACTGATGTGTTGACTCTTCCACTTAGTCACTGTGGAAATAAGCTTCAGACTAACCTTGGCCTCTTCTTGATCAAAACACATCAATTAACATGGCCTGAACATTGCTTTCTTCTGGGTGAGAAGAAAGAGGTATCCCAAATTTTATGCTATTAAATATGATGGATGCTCCACAATGTCACCTCTATTAGGATGCCAGGCAAGAACTCCAAGAAGGGTGGTTAATGTATACTCTCAGCCATCTGAGTCAATCAATAAATAATCCAAAAATCACTCAGACTTGGTTCTGAGAATGCACTGTGTGATTTGTGTATACATGTGGCAGGTGTGCACTCCTAATGACTTTTTCTTATGCTAATATTTGTGTGGATTTCTATGCCTCAAGCACATAATTGTGGACAGAAAGGAGAAGTCAAAGGCAACTCCAAGGCACAGTCATTGTCATGAAAGGAATACATATAAGGGAAGACCATGCTTCAAATGTGTTGATTTAGAGATGAGACAAGAGGAATAACTCCATGAAAAGCATCCAGTCCTTATTTTCCAATCATAACCTAGACTGGAGTCTCTGGGATTGAGCACATTTGGAAGCAGGATAAGGGAAAGCAGCCATTGGAGGCTGGACCATTGAATTCGGAGAGTCAGGCTTCTGCAGAGCCTGAAATTTGCAAGGAAGGAAAAAAGGGTGTGAAGGTGAAAGTTGTAAAGCTTGTGGGAAGCTGGTGAGACATTCAAAAAAGTAAGATCTGCAGGAAGAGATCAAAGTAAACTACAACTTGGAGTGAAATAGAACAACAACAACAACAATATATATATATATCATTATACTTCCCAAGACCCAGGACAACATTCCTCTGTTGTTGTAGTTATTGTTGTTGTTGTTTTTTGAGAGGAGATGAAAGACAGCTGACAATGGTGGTCAGTTAACCGGACTTGATGTAGCACACTCAGAGCAGAGCACCCAGAAGACATGGAGCACTAAAGCTAAATAACGGGTCCTCCTCTGATAATGGTTGGGAAGCCAGGAGAGGCCAGGATTGTACAGAGATATGTACTGATGAGGGAAAAGAGGAAGCTTATAACACAGGTACAAGTGAGAGTCCAAGTACAGGTGCAAAAATAGCCAGAGAGTTAAAAATGGGAACTATGTATAGTGACGCACACCTGTAATCCCAGCAGTCAGGGAGTCAGAGAGGCGGCAGATTACTGTGAGTTTGAAGCCAGACTGGTCTCTACAAAGAGTCCAGGATAGCCAGTGATCCTTTACAGGGGAAAATGTCTCCAAAAAAGGGGGGGGCCTGGAGAGAGGAAGGGAGAGGGGATGGTTTCTGCCTGGAATGTCTTAGGAAATCCAAATGAATAAATGGAGATTGTCAAGTCATGATAAAAGGAAAGCAGTAGGCCTGCCCATCTAGAGCAAGCAGTATCTTTAGGTCAAGACTACAATAAAGGTCAAGATAAGGAAGACAGGCTCCAAGAAAGCAGGCTCATTATGCTGCGTGTTATCTGTTGAATGGGATAGAGCACAGAAAAATTCCAAAGTGCCTTTCTCTTTACAATCCACAAGATGCTGCTGCTGCTTTGTTGCTGTGGGATACTGGTCTAATAAAACCCTCAATTTTTTTTTGCATGAGTATAAAAGGAGGGCTGAAAGATGAACACTGCTTTGAACACAAATAAGGAGTCAAAACAAAAATGTGAGGAGATAATCACTGTAACCGAAAAGAAAAAGTATACTTGCTATTATATATACGATTATAATGAACACTAATTTTGCCATGATTCTCTTGCCAGTGAAAATCTATCATATTTCCTGAAGAAGGGAGGTAACTTGCGTGGTCCATCCATGTTCTCAGCTTCTCCAATCTTCAATTGCTAATGAAATGAAACGCTATGTACTAGGCAAGGACTGCAGAAATCCAATTTATGTATTCAAAATCAAATTGTTGAGACTTGAGATAAATTACTTATCACAACTCTCTTAATTTTCTCATCTAAAAATGGGCTCAGTGTGTTTCTATGTCTCATAGGCTGTGGACAAGCATAAATATATGCAGCTTTTTAAATTTAATATGGAAATACTTCAGGGGTGATTGGATAAGGTTGGCAATCACTAATAACTGCTTTTGCTCACCATTTCAAAGTACATTTCTGAAACAACTATTAACATTTTTCTTTTGTTGCATTTTTCTCATTTTTTATGGTTGTTTTCCTCCTACCTTTTCTTAGAGTGTTAACTCTCAGGATCTTGTATCTTATACAGCCTCATACTCAGCCTAATTCTGATTCTCAATAGCTGTACCACAAAGCCATCTTACACCTGGTGACATTAAACAAACCTTTTCTTATGTTCCTAAATTTTCTGGGTGAAAAATCTGAAAAGGACACAGCAGGGTCAGCACTTTTCTACTTCTGAACAGCTGGAGCCTCTCCAATCAACGTCAGAACTGACTGTGGAAGTGATAAGAACAATTGGGCTAAAATACCTGTGGTGGGGAGAATCTCACCCTATGATGGCTTTAGCAGCTCTATGTTTTGTGGCTGAGAGAGGCAGCAGAAAGGGCTTCAGCTGATGCTTTCAGCAAGAAAGGCTATATGGGCCCTCTCCAGTATACAGATATCTGAGAAGTTTGCCTTCTTACACAACATCTCAGAGCTCCAAGTGCTGGTGATTCAGAAAAGAAGACGACTAAACCTCAGTATTCACAGTGTCATTTTTCTCATTCTCCATTGTTCAAAGAAGCCGGAAGCCTACCTAAAGTGAAGGTAGCCAAAGAGAGCAGTGAGCTGAGTGTGTCAATTATAGCCATCTTAGGCTGGATAGATGGCTTAACATTGAAGAACACTGGCTACTCTTCCAGAGGTCCTGAGTTCAATTCCCAGCAACCAAATGGTGGCTCACAACCATCTGTGTGAAGGGATCTGATGCCTTCTTCTGTCATGCAAGCATACATGCAAATAGAGTACTTATGTACATAAAATACATACATAAATGAATCTTTAAAAAGTTGTTAGTTGATCAAATCATAGTTATGTCAATTACTAGACTAGTCTCAATCCAAGAATATGCATCCTAGGTGTAACAGATAGATACGATTCTGTAATTAGATAAGGTAAAATAGATAAGGTCTTCAAAAACCTCAGAGACCTACAGAATATGGTATTTAAACATGTTATTATTTTAAAGATTCTTTGACAATAAGACAGGTTTACTCCTGGCAACACCCAGCCTACCTCAAAGAAGATGATGAGCATCAAAGAACCTCCTTATAGAGATGGCTTCAAATGTTGCAGACAAGCCACTGGGGAAAATGTCCTCATTTCTACCACAGACAGAATTCTGCCTAAAAATGGGCAAGCCTGGATTCAGGCAGAGCCAATGGCTAAACTTTGCAAAGACAGGGTAAACAAGTCCCCAATAGTTCCTGCTTCACAAATATGTCTGTCAGATATATTTAACTAGAAGGCTGAAGATGATACTCCAATGTTACAGAGAGTTGTGGGTGAGTATTCAGGTAACAAGCTGGCTCTATCATTTTTTCATTTTGGAAGCTACTAACCTGCACTTCCAGTTTACTCAGGTAAGTAATTTTTATTCCTTCTCAAGACTCTGATGGGGAAGAAGAGCAGATAGTTTAATTTTACAACTAAGCTTAGTTGTTTAGGGGTTAAGATGATTTTAGGTGTAGATAGATGTTTTAAGTTGATAGATATTAGATATGATAGATATTGATTTACATTCAGAATTTTAGATGCACCAAGATAGGAAACATGTCTTCTTCAAAGTTGCCAAATACAAATAGCCAAAATATTATGGATGTAACATTTTTATAATTCCTGATTTCTCATGGTACTTCTTGCTGTAGGTAGTTTACTGTATTTATGTATAATATTATGAATGTATATGTAAAAAAGAAAAATAATAAAATATTAACAATAATAAAAATTTTTAAAAAGTTGTAGCCTTCTTGTTAAACTGGCTTCATTATTTTCTTCCTTTTTCTCTTTTTTCTTTTGTTTTCTTTTGTTTTTCAAGACAGGGTTTCTCTGTGTAGCCCTGGCTATCTTGAGCTCTCTTTGTAGACCAGGATGACCTCAAACTCACAGAGAACTGCCTGCCTCTACCTCCCTGAGCACTGGGATTACAAATGTGCACCATTGCACCTGGTTGGCTTCACTACTTTCAACAGCATTGACTCATCTTCTGCTGTAGTTAAGGTACTTGACTTTTCCCACCTGGACCAGTGAACTCCTTTCTTAAGTAGTTGTCCCTGCCTCCCTTCCTGACCATTTATCTGTGTGCCGCAGAGAAATCCATGTGAATTCATGAAAGTATAAATGCCTCACTTAAAGCTTGTCAATCCCTTTCCACTGTCCTCTGCACACCTATGTCCTGAGCACTCTTTTGAGTTTTTTCCCTCGGTGTCTGCACCCTCAGCAAATGGAGCTGAAGTGCCTTCCCAACAGCAATAGGTGAGACCCAGCATGTTTTGTCATAGCCACAATCCTAACACACTTCTGGCTGCTAACCTTGTCCCTATAGAAAGAGCTCTTTTTAAAACTTCTATTCATATCATGTCAGCACTTCACATTCAAATGTTTCAAAACTAAGCTGTTGATTAACCAAAAGCTTGCCCTTTTTAATATTTTCCTTTTTTGTAAATATATCTCAGTTCTCTGGTCCAAAACTATATAGACTTTGTCCTTGACAACTGTCCTCTTCTCCACAGCTCACACTGTGGCACCAAGTCTTTTAAACCACATTCTATGAACGACAATAGGAAAAAAGAGTACTGGATTCCAAGGTCAGGATCTCTTGTTTACTAGCTATGTAAATTTTCTGAGTAGTGGGGTGTGTGTGTGTGTGTGTGTGTGTGTGTGTGTGTGTGTGTGTGTGTGTGAAATAAAGTGGATAATAATGCAAACTTCTTCAGGTTGATAAGCATTTTCAAGGAAATAATTATTCGAGCTTATTTGCAATATGATTCCCACAAAAAGACCAATAAGAACACTATAAAGGTTATTCTTATTAAATTAAATCCTTATCCATCTTTGAATAAACAAGCTAAGAAAAGCACTAGTGAAAATAAGAAAATTGCAAAATGATTACTCATAATGTTGTTAGTATTAATTTGTTAGGCTCATGAGGCATGTTATGGCAATGTTGCTACAAGTTATTAAGTTTTTAATCACATAGATGTATCTACAGGTTAAATACCTGTAGTTCTCATAATTCAGTGGAAATTAAACAGGATATAATGGCAAAATACTAATAAATACTAAATTTAGATGATGATAGTCACTATATGCTTCTATTATTACATAGTTAAAATTTTTAGTGAAGGAATAAATAAATAAATACATATAGAAAAGCCCATCTATTGTAGAATTTCCTGCTTCTTTTTCATACCCAGTCATTGCCAAAGACTACAGGTTAGCATAGTCTTTCTTTAAAGAGCCAGACAGTGAGTACTTTATTTTCTATGACAACTACTCCAGTTTGGTACTGTATCATACAAGGAATCCCTAGAAATTTTTAAACGTTGAACATGATACTGTTTTAATCAAACATTAGCAACAAAAGCAAGTGGTAACCTACATTTAGCCATGCTATGACTCCTTCTCTAATTAAAGCTGTGATCATCTGCCATCTGGAATACTCTCACAGTCATGGAAACCTTGCTGTTACTCTCAGGCTGGGCTCCATTGTAAGCATCCTCCATAGAACAGCATTAAAAGAGTTTTCCCTCCCAATTTAGAAGCTTGTTGTAGCTTTCCCATTAATCATCCTTTCACCATTAGAACCTCTCCAATTTTGATCCTCATCATCAATCCTCAACAGCACCCACACACACACACAAAGGGGGATAATTCTAAGGTTATTTTTTGTTTTAGTATTTTCCAGCTCAAAAGCCCCCTCCTAAAAGGGAACATGCCTTTATTGCTGGTGGGAATGCAAACTTGTACAACCACTTTGGAAATCAATCTGGCTCTTTCTCAGAAAACTGGGAATAGGGATACCTCAATATCCAGCTATTCCACTCCTTGGAATATACTCAGAAGATGCTCCACCACCCAACAAGGACATATGCTCAACCATGTTCATAGTAGCCTTATCTGTAATAGCCAGAACCTGGAAATAACCTAGATGTCCCTCAGTCGAAGAATGGATAAAGAAACTGTGGTACATTTACACTATGGAATACTACTCAGCTATTAAAAACAAGGAAATTCTGAAATTTGTGGGCAAACAGATGGAACTAGAAATGCTCATACTGAATGAGTTAACCCAGAAGCAGAAAAAAATCACATGGTATATACTCACTTATAATTGAACACTAGCCCAAAAGGGATATCCCATGAAAATCTCCACTTGCCAGGAGATTGGGATAGATGTGGGGACATCCTATTGGGACTTTAGGTGAGAGAAGTATGGGAGAATGGGGAAATAGAAGGACCCACAGGGTCCTAGAAACCTATAAGAAGAACATCATAATAGGTAGATCTGGACCCAGGGGCGTCTGCTCAAACTATTGCACCAACCAAGGACAATACGTGCAGTAAACTTTGAAGCCCCACTCAGATCTAGCCAATGGACAGGACATTCTCCACAGTTGTGTGGCGAGTAGGGACTGACTCAGACATGAAGTCTAGTACCCCATATTTGACCACTTCCTCTTGGTGAGGAGGCCTGGTGGCACTCCGAGAAAGAATAGGCAGGCTACCAAGATGAGACCTGATAGGCTGTGACCATATGGTAGGGGAGGATGTCCCCTTCTGTCACAGACCTAGGGGAGGGGGATAGGGCGAAAGAGGGAGGGAGGGAGGGAGGAATGGGAGGAGACAATTAAGAGGATAACAATTGAGATATAATCTGAATACATTTTTAAAATCTCCTCCTTTCTTTGCGTGCATATTTGGAAAGCTAAGTAATTACTGATCTTTTCGACTTCAATCTTTCTCTCCTCTCTAGATGTTTCATTCTTTTCTCCAATAAGCATGTTTGCATATATATCCCCATACCCACTCATGTGCACACCAAGAACAGATGGAGTTCCTCCATGATGCCCCAAATTCCTCCAAAATATGTGTATCATGACTCCTGTCAAACTTCCTGAGATGGTGTGATTTGGTCTCTGCTTTCTTTGTTGCTCTAGACGTTCTTTGAGAGGAACAACTCTTTGCTACCCCTGTCTGACCCTTGAAGTTCAACACAAAGTTTGGCATAAGACTAAATGCATATTTAGACTCACAGAAAACATGCCCTTTATTAGGGTATTTCATGATAGTATGGTGAGAATTTGTTGGACTTTATATAATTTCTTGAAATACAGAAATTGTAAACAAACACAGGAACCTCAATAATTCCTCTTAGAGCTGAGTTATACTGTCTTAGTCTGGGAATCAATACATATAGATACAACCCCAAGAAGAACAGGGGCTGAATCTCTGGTTCCACTCAGCACAGTGGCCTGGAATTCTTGTGCAGTAGACAACCTATGCAAATATATGGGCCTACATTGCTTCCAGCTCAAGTTCTATAAGGTTGTGTGGAAGAAAGGGTGCTGTACAGTGTGTTAAATTATTTTGTGGTGGTGGGGTGGAAACCAGGAGTTATGCAAGTTGGGGATGGGCTCTTTTGGTGTCACCAACAACTTGGTTAGCCACTCTGGCCATAACTACCTTATATCTTTCCTTAAATTCACAATAAAAGGCAGCCTTTTCAATATACTTTCATGTGCCCTTTTCCTTCACAGAAAAGGAAATGTCTTTACTAAATTTCTGCAAAAGACATATCAGGAATGGGGGCTGGAATATGTAATGGCCAAACCCTCACATAAGAACAAGGGAAGGTGGGGTGCCCCAGTCCCTTAGTCTTCCTGGTCAGTGTTTTTTTTTTGCTTGTTTGTTTGTTTGTTTGTTTGTTTTACTGTGCTGCAGCCTCCATCACAATAATTTATTAGTCTAGAATTCACACATCATCTTAATGTATACCACTTCATTTCAATGGTGGGTCAAGAGTGATATTGGTATCAGAACTTGGGAGGTTTTCAGTTTACATAAAAGCTCCTCTATCAGAATTCTAGGGTCCTTTCCTAAAATAAATAGGATACGGCCTTGAAGGATAGAACATATGCAGGATATGAGTATGGTTTGCAGTGTTCTATGGATGATTTTGATGACCCACATCTTTTCCCACATACTCTCAGCTGCCTGAGCATCGCTTAAACATTGACTCAAGCAAAGGTATCCCTGTGAGCCATGTTCCTTATACCTGTAAGTATATACAACCAGTCTGCACTCTGCTTTCTGGAAGATGTTGCTAATGTGTAAATTAAATGTCCAGGCCAGGCCTAACTCATGAATTCAAATACAAGAAGTTACTTTGGCTCGTGGCTCAGCCCAGATTTTAATATGAGTTATTTAAGCAAGAACTTCTCAGTATAAACATATTGAGTTGTGATTTTTACTTTACTATACCCTCATCTCACATAATTAAAAATGTAAGCCAATCTATTTACAGAAGTAGACACAATTAAGATTTTTGTCAACACATCATCCTTAGATCCTTTGATGAGGAAACTATGTCTCAATTTCATCCAACCATCATTTATGCAAATTATACATGTTTGTTATGTGTAAGGCCTTCTTCTTGGAACTCAATGGGAAGTAATTATTGTGCTACTAACTATTTTATTTAATATTTAGCATCATTCTCTCAAGTAGCTTTAAGACTAGCAACATATAAATCAAGTAGGGAAATAATTAAAAGTACTGAGGCTTTTCATCTCAAGGGAAGACAGTCTCCAAGTCTAGAGTTATTTTTCATATTAATGTCAAAAAATTGAGAGCTGTTTTAAAGTGGTAGGTTAGAGGAAACTCCCTTTCCTGTCGCTGAGTCTCATTATGTAGTATGATCTTATAGACTGAATTGCTTCCCCATCCCAAGACTCAGATACATAGTCTTAGCCTTTGGTCCATTGGAGTATGGCAGTATTTGGAGAAAGAAGCATAGACAAGAGGCCCATTCAAAAGTATAGGGAGTTCTAAGTGAATAACACTGATGTTCTTGTAAAGAAGAGACATTTGTGCCCATAGACATATATTCATAGCAAGAAGACAATGTGGAGAGACAGAGAAAGAGTGACCGGACAGTGACTAAGGAGAACTGTCTAGAACATAATGGTCTCTTGCTGGTCTCAGAACGAAACCATCCTACACACACCTTGCTCTCAAACTTCTAGAATCCCGAACTGCAAGCAGTAAATTTTGTTGTTTAAGCCACCTAGTTTGTGGTAGTTTATTATGGCATCTCCAGAAAATGAATGTTTCCATAAAGGTAGCTTACATAGGAATTGTGATAAGTAAGTCTTGAAACCAGTAAAGATTTTGGCACAGAAGTGTGTGCTACTAATATTGTGGAGGCTATTTTTTTTCTGTGAAACCATTTATCCTCTTTTGTGTAGTAACTTCTTAATGGCTGTCTCTGTACAGAAGGGTTAAACTTTCAAGGAGTTTCTCTCAGCTTGCAATGGCTATCACGCTTCATTAAGAATGTTTCCTGTGTAAGTTTCCATACTTTGCCTTCCCACCAGACTACTTCTCAAAGCAAGCATATATCTCTCTTTAAACATGATATTATCTTTCATTCCTGGTGTGTGAACTCCAGCAACCCTATCAAATAGGCTTCCCACAAATTCCTTACCCCAGTAGGTATTTCTTTGAAGGGTGTACTCCTCAAGAACATACCTGCTTTCCATTTCTACCTGCAAATAGCAAAACAATATCAGCTGGCAGAGATAATTACCCACTTGGGAAAGAGAGTGTTATTTCCTTCGGTTGCAATGCAACGCAATGGAAGTGGCACTCTGTGTCAGGTTATATTAAGTCGCTGTGTGTCACATGACACAGTGTGAACTGACACATGCTGTGCCCCTGGATTTGATCCGAGCTCACAAATCGAAAGAAACACTTTTAAACCGACCCAAGAGCGACTGACTATAAGACTCAAACTTTCTGTTCATGTTGTGTTCCTTTTATGTTCATCATTTTTGCTGTATTATGGCAATATGCATGTTAAGGTTAATTGTGTAATTTAACCACATCTTAAATGCTACCTTTTAGCCATGCCAAGTGCTTATTCCTGCTCCATTACTTTGCAGCCTATAGAGTAAGGCTCCTGAATTCCTACAGAGAGAAACTTGTATCTGGAAGTTTTAGGCTTCCTTTGCTACTGACTAGTAGACAATCCAGGGGAATTTCTTTCTCATTCTGGGCCTCAATTTCTGTATGTACAATACTTAACTGTTAAGGGAGTCTAAGGGTCATCCAGCTCTAAAATGCTATGGCATTCTCACGCTCTGCTATAAAAACTATAGGGTTCTGCAAGAACATTGAGGAGTCCAGGGCTGTGGTATAAAAGAATCTGCCAGGGACTCCTGTGCTGAAGGCTTGCTCCAAAGTGGGTAGTGCTGTTCAGATGTGACTATATCACAGGGTCTCTCATTTCACTAGTTGATACCCACTGATGAACTTATAGCCAAATGAACTGCAGGGCATGGGACCTAGGTAGAAGAAGTAGGTCCTTGACAGCTTGCCTTTGAAGGGAATTATCTTGTCTTTGGTCTTTATCTGTCTGTCTTTGTAGGCCCTGTCTACCAAGAGATGAGCTGGTTTGCTCTGATGCGTGCTTCCTCCATGGCATCAAGTGACCAGGGACTGAAATCTCTGAAACCAAATGCCAAAATTCCTTAAGGTATTTCCTTGGATGTTTTGACACAGAAACAAAAAGTGACTAATACTGTCAGCTAATCTTATTTTTATTTGAAGTCTCCACTCCTCATATATTTAATTTTGCTGCAGCTCCCCATGAGGCTTTACTGAAAGCATCAGAATTAGCATGTTAAATATCTGACACTGGTCCGATGATTACATAATTAAACAAAACATCACCAGAAAGAAGACAAGGTAAATAATGTTCACATTTTATACAGGTCTCCAGCAAAGTGCTGGTGTGAGGTCCAGAGACAAATTACAAACAACTGATTGAGGTTTGCAGATGTCTAACGAACAATCCCGTTTTCAATTATATGTGAGATGTAATTACATTCCTTTTACCAGTAGGCAAAAGTTATTCTTATGGATGAGGTGGGTAAATGTGAGGACTTGAAAATATTCATTTGCAATAAGACAGACATTTCCTGGCAGGAAAGAGAACAAAGGGACAAGAGATCTTGAGGACCTGAAACATGGGATAGAGGCATGAACACTCTTTACCCTGCCCTATTGTCCTCACATCACCATCTTAAAAGGTCTGGACAGATACAGATTGGACAACTATATTTCAAGCACAAGAAGAAGGACTTCTAAAGTCTGTAGTTACCTGCTAAACAACTAAGCTTCATTGTAAAACTAAGCCATCTGGTCTTCAACCCCATCAGAGACTAAAGAGGGAATAAAACTGATTACTTGAGTAGTCAGGGAGTGCGGGTTAGCAGCTTCCCAATTGAGAAGATGCCAGAGACAGTTTGCTGCCTGAACAGTCACTCAAAATTCTCTATAACATTGTTTTTAGGTCTAGATAGGTGTTTTACATTGATAATGACAAGATATGATAGATATTGATTTACGTTCAGAATTTTAGACTCACCAAGATAAGAAAGTTGTTTTCTTCAAGGTTGCCAAGTACAATAGCCAAAACACTAAGACTGTAACATTTATATAATTTCTGATTGTGTCATGGTTCTTCTTCCTATAGGTAGTTTATTGTATATATGTGTGATAATATAAATTTATATATGAAAAATTAAAAAAGAGAAAGTGCAGGAAAAATATAGTCTGTATTTAGAAAAGATAACACATGAAAGGATTAAACCCATTCTTGATACTCAGAGATGTAGAGTTCATAGAACCTATGTCAGGCTGTGCTTATGGTCTAGGGCCTGTGATTTAGGACAGTAACTAGGATGGCTTAGGGCCAAGGCAATATAGTAAAGTGGATTGATGACTATCTACTAAGTCACCAGAAGAGCTGCCCTTTCTAGTAGTAAGTAATGAAGGCAGGACCTAAGAAACCAGATTTTTTTCATCATAATATTTTTGTTGATTATTGACTATTTTGGAATTTCACAAAATACATCCTGATCACACTCACTTCCCAGTCCTCCCAGGTCTGCTCCTCAACCCTTGTGACCTGCCACACACAAATAAAGAAGAAAGAAAAAACGGTACCAAGTCCAATTTGTGTTGTTGATATTCTCACTGGAGCATGGTCAAACTCGCCATGGCAGGCTCCTAAAAATATAATAAACCTGAATCCTTCTCCACCCCGACCCCCATCTAAACCACCTAATACACAATAAATTTTACTGCAGTGTTTCAAAGAGTCAAATTAAAAACATAGTCATCTACATGATAGTTGGGGCTGAGAACTATCATTTTGCCTTAAATTCCAGTTCATTTTGTCAGTGGCTGGAGAAGTATGGTGCAGATGAGCTACTAGTGAGGTGCTAAGAAAATCTCCAGAACTGGAGATAAAGTAGAAAACCTTTGAGTTTACTGATTTCCAGTCTGAAAATCAAGGACTTTAAAATAAAAACTCATTTTGCATTTGAAAAAGGCAGTATGTATTATAGAACCCATAGATTATACAACAATATTTTCTGCTTTACATTTTTTTTCAAATTAATGCTGACCCTTTTGCAAATTATAAAACAAAAAATGCATCTAAACAAATTTGTGACAGGTTTATTTGTCTTATACGTTTTCAGTGATCAGAGTATGTGTAGCTACCTGATACAGCTGTACAGCCTCATTCTGGCAGTGAATGTTTGCAAAGTGTCTTTATTTCCATCTGGGGTAGCAGCAATGGGAAAGATTTGGCACAAAAGATCTTATAAATGATTCACTTAGTGCACTGGCTACAAAGTCCTTGACAGACCCAGAGATGTTTGGGGGGATATAGTACTGAGAATTTCTTGAAGAGCTTGTTTTGTTCTTCCAGCCTGATCAATGTGATGACCTCAAGAGTCTGCTGTTTCCAGAGTCAGGCAGAGAAAAAAAGGGAATGAGACGCATGGTAACTTTCTGCACTGATATGCATAGGAGACCACGAATTTCACAAAACCAAGTGCCAAACAAAGGAAATCTATCTCTATTGAGGGCAATGAGGTGCAAAATATTATGATCCAATCGGCTTCCATCATTTGGTGTTCAGTCAGGAAAGTTTGGCACAGAATCAGGGCCTTGAACATTATGCAGACATATTTATATATACATACACATAAAATACCTGAAATCTCTGGATGGGGTGATGGCTCAGCAAGAAAGTGCTTGTTCATACAAATGTGAGGACCTGAGTTTGGATCCCCAGAACGTATGTGATAAGCCTCTGTAATCCTAGTGCACTCAGACTAACTCACCTGGTATATACAGCACAAATAAACAAAGAGATCTGCCTTAAAGAAGACAGAAAGCAAGAATCTGTGCTCTCTCTCTCTCTCTCTCTGTCTCTCTCTCTCTGTCTGTCTTTCTCTGTCTGGCTGTCTCTGTCTCTCTCTATCTGTCTCTGTCTCCCTCTCTCCATATGTGTGTGTCTCACATGCACATGCATATACATGTGTACACACACACACACACACACACACACACACACACACACACATTACATTCAAAGGTAGGAAACTAAAAAATACTTAGGACCTCTGGCATGAGTAAGGAATGCATTGAATTGCATTCCAAAAAGAATCACTTTCTTTCTTCCAGTTTTACTCATCCTATTGCTGATTAGATAAAGGGCATGATCATTTAAGTTCCTAAATGGGTATGGGGGTGTATCAATTAAGTACTGTTATTACTTTTCAAATTATGCACTGAAATGTGGTTGTGGGTAAGCTGGGAACACAGACACTATATAAATAGTGGCTAATAATAAAGCTGCTGTCCAACTGTTTTCTAACAATAAATCATGGCACTTTTTTACTGTCTTGCTCTAAAGTACCAATGTTCTCAAAGTAGTATAAAGAGATATTGATTTTATTTTTTCAATGATTTATTTCTAATAAAGTTTCATCGATGATCCATGCGAAAAAAACCTTTGATGATTGAAAAATATCTGAGAGGGCTATGATGTAAATTGGAGAATATTTTTTGAAATAAATATTAAAAGAAGGAAAAAGAAAACAACCATGTTTCTCAAAGCATGACTCATGCCATATCTGATTAGGAATGATGAAAAACATAAGAAAAAAGTTGTAAGAAATTCGTTTTGATACTCAAGTCCCCTGCAAGAAAGGGGACACACCCTAACTCCACAACCTTTCCACTTTTTCCAACTGTTTGGTCACTTTTTGCCATTTTCCTCACTCTCTCCACCATTATTAAATATTATTACTGCATTTGCAACAGACGTCTTGCTTTTAAGGATTTCATTTTAAAAGCTGAAGCACCCAAGTGTTTATTTTTTTTTTATAACACAGCATATTCTAATGGTGCTCTTTAGCTAATGCTGCAGCCACCTCATGCCCAATTTCCATTACAAGTCATTATTTTAAGATGTGTAACTTGGCTACAGAAAATTGCTCCATAAAGACACCTGAACAGCAAGTTCTCACATGAACAAGGAAATTTTAAGATGATGAAATGTTAAAAAAAAAAACAAGGGGGATAATAAAATGATGAAATGTTAAAAAAAAAAAACAAGGGGGATAATAAATAGTCTTTAATAGCTTAGACTACCTTTTTGTGCTCTTAAAAGTAAATTTTGAGTTGTTGAGGTTTCACTAATGGTTTTTTCCCCTTTTTATCTTTCTGTGATCCCTTCCCTTTTTCTTTTTGCCACTTGAAAATAAAAGATAATCTACTAGCCTTCCATCTAGATCAGACTTCTTTATAACTTCTTTGCTATTATAAATCAGGCTATAAAGAGGTGAGAATCAGCTCCAGATTTGGCCAATTTTTCTTTCTGAGAGCCATGAATCTAACCATCTTCATTGGTTCAATGGGAGAGAACCTACAGTGCTGCTTGTAGTCATTAAATTAGCCATTGTTAAGCACATTCTCATTAAGGTCAGTTCTTAGACTTCTAGCCCTGCGGCACTATGTAGTGAAAAGAGCCAGATCTTTGAGTAAAATAGCCCAATATTCAAATCCTGCCTCTGCCAAAGTGTGCAACTTTTCCTAAGTCAAAGAAGGCATCAGGCTGAGTCTGGATTTTCTCAAGCCCACAGGAGACTAAGGACATTATGAGGATTAAATGAGATGAAGTCCACAGAGCCACTTAAAACTCAGAATCAGGTGCAAAAGCGATGGGATGGTAGGTGTGGTTTCTGTCCTTGGGAGTGTAAAGGAAGAAAAACAAATTTCTCCTTTCTCTGTTTAGATCTGTGTTGGATTTCTACTAATAAAAAGTTGATCACCAAGAGAAGAGTATTCAAATGCATTTCATACAAGTTTCACATGGCACAGAGCCTCAAAAAGAAATGAAGAGCCCAAGGAAAGAGTTAAACATAAGTGTCATGTGTAGTTTGGGGAAGAGCACAGAAAGAAGAAAAATAATGATCAAACAAAACGGCATGTTAACTACTCATTCAAATTCCTTTTGCTGTTCTTCCTCCTGGGAGATGCAGGTATTTTCTACTTATAGGTAAAAGGTAGGCACTCTCCATTATGGCCTGCTACGGGGAAAATCCTTACTGCACTCTCCACTTCCTTCAGTTTCTTCCATCTAGAATGTTCAGTGTGCCAAGCTACTGTGTTTTGAGGTAGCCCTCCTTAAACTTTATCATGAACAAAATGATGGGACCTCATCTGAACCAAAATGAAGGCAGACTGTTTTCATCCATGGGAAACACCGTTGTTATTACTGTCTTTCCTCATACTTTGGTTAATGGTGGAAAAAATCTAAATACAGTTAAGCTTCTGTCTTCTGAGATCCAGGGAATATGCAATGAATAAAAGAGTGGTTTACAGATAGTAAAGGAAGAACTTAGACTCAACAGTAAAAGGAACTGATTTTTTTCCAGTTTCCTATGCTAATTTTCATTTGATATCAACTTACCAGTGCTTACATGAAAGTTCCCAGTAAGCATTGGGAAACTTTTGGTATCTCAAAGGAAGATAAAGCAATAGAGAACTCCTTATCTTTCAAATAGCACTCACATCCCTATAATCAGAAATAAGAGGAATTTCTAACTTGTTTGACTTGGGCTTAAGCAATGGATGAAGAAATTACTCATGGCTTTATTGTGCAGAAAGACTTTGGCACAGAGAGTAAGCTAATGTTATGTTCCTGACTTAATCCAACCACTGTCTTGGAGTTAAGTCATATTCTTGTCATCTTGTGGATATGTGTTGATACAATTCACTGGGTATTGCATGTACATATTTAACATAATCCATCCCATTTAGCCAGCAACACTAAAATAATGTATTCTTGACAGTGACTCCAGTTGGTGTGGTACATTTGCAAGCAAAACACACTCTACTTCCTCAATATTGGCTGCTTTAGTGGAGGCCCTTACAGCTGACAACACAACAGAGAACTTCATAAAGAAAGTCTCATGATAGCTGTTATTTATTATGCAAATGCTGCCTGCCATGGCAACATTGCATCCAGGAGTTTGCTTTATTTGCACCAGGACATGGCCTGCATATTCAAATGAAGGCAGCCGTACATTATGCCTACACATTACAAAGATTTTGTTTTCCTTGACACTTAGAGGAGAACAAACTGCAATTAATATAGCCTGTTTAAGCAGACAGCACCCAATTAGTTATCATCCATTTTCAGATTGGGATGCTAGACAAAAAAACATGGAGCTGGGCTCCTTATTCAAAAGGAAAATACATCCAAACTACAGGTTTTCAAAGACACGTTTAACTCACAATGGCAAGGATACTCACTTAGCCTTTAATGTGAAATGGAGTGTTAATTTTTCTCTGTCACCTCTTAATTGCTTCCTTATTATACTGTTCAAGCAGTTAATTGCTAGACTGAGTGAAAGAGTGTTTTCAGGGGAAAGGAAATGCCACAGCATGAAAGAAAAAAAATAGAAGCAGTTCGCTAGCGTAATGGGGTCTGATATAACATTAGCAATGAAGTTCCTTTTAATGGTATCTACAACATCAATAGGCAGAGCCCAGTTGTTTGTGATAGGGAAAGTAGAGAAAACTGATGGCAATCTATATGTCTACAAGCAACCTGCATCCCTGCTGCTTATGAAGCCAGCAAGACGACTTTCCAATGCAGTCCAAGGTTGATCCAGATGCAGACAGGGGCTAAATTACCCAGGACCTTTTCACAAGCCAGATCTTCCTCCTGAAGAATCTGTTTCCAAAGAGTCATGGAAGCACTTGATTGCTGCTTGTTCTGTCTTTAAAACTCCCAATACAATTGAAGAAGAGAACTCCAAGAGTCCTTATGTCTTTTGGAGCTATATATCTTGGAACCTCACCTATTATGCCATTAGGACCCTAGAAAAACTGATCTTTCAATTCCGTAATATAAAAAATGGGAATTGAAACTGCCAAACCAAAGAAATGGACAATATGGAACAAAGATATAACCAGAAGTCATAGACACTTATCTAAATAAGAAAACATAGATCGCGGGCTTTAATGAGGATGTTTGCATACCAGTGGTAGATAACTCATTGTAAGTATTATTTTCAACATTCTCCAATTTTATTAGAGAATATATGTTATTAGTAAAGGCATGAAGAAAACATTTAAATAGTGAAGTAAGAAGAGATATTCTTATTTATGTTGTATTTTAATGATGACCAAAAGAAAAATGTCGAATCTTAAATTTAACTTCCCAATGAAAAGTAAAAATGTGTAACCCACTTACCAACTGTGTTCACTAATGCTGTGAATAACTAACTCATAAGCCTCACTCTTTGCCCTTTCTGCTGTCTAATAGTTACTGGATTCTTTTAGTGATCCTGGCTTTCCTTAAGAAAATTATACTTATTAACTATCTCACATTCTTATGAGTCTAGAATCTAAGCAGAGTTCCCTGTAAGACTGATGTTGAGCTATGGCGCTGGGTTCTGTGGTTACCATCATGCTTGACTTGGGAAAGAGGTATGTGTGTGATCCATTTCCTCCTGGTTTTAGGATTTCTGGAAGCTTGGTTCATCAAAATCAACAAGGGCCATAAGACTACAGAATGAGTCTGATTGTAAAGAAATCTTTATATAAGGACCTAATCCCATCAGCCACCATGTATTGATTGTGACCTAATCAAATATCCTGCCCACACTTAAGAGAAAAAGATTATGCAAGTACAAACAGCACAAAACAAGTGTCTTTGTGGCCACTGTCGTTGTCAAATGATTTTCAAATTGACTTTCTGGGTTATAGGACACTAGTCTGGTGAACAGAGGTCTAGAGTACCTCTGACCTGTTGCTGACTTAAAATAAAGCAAAACAAAATTTAGTGGTTTACAAAAACAAGTTGGTGAGATAGCACAGTGGATAAAAGCACTTGCTATCAAGTGCTGCAACAATCCCAGGAGCCAACATGGTAGAAGAAGAGGACTGAGTTCTGTGAGTTCTCCTCTGACTTCCACGTGTATGTACACACACACACACACACACACACACACACACACACACACACACACACAGAAAGATGTTAATGGAAAATATGTCAAAAATGATTTTTAATAAAAGGAAAAATATTTCAAAAACAGTAATAATAATCACATAATGATTCTTATAATTTCTGTGGCTCGAAAATTCAATCAGGGCATGGGAATAACAGCTTATATTCAGCCTACCATGTCTGGGGACTCAGTTGGAAGGCTCCATAGCTGGAAGCAGAGATCATCTGAAGGTTTATTCATTTGCCTGTTTGTTGATTCATGCTGACTATCAACAAGGGGTTTTGATTCTGCTCCACATGTCTTACCCCATATAGTGTCTTTATGAGAAAAATTTGTTTCCTCACAGCTGGGCAGCTTGCTTCCAATGGTTTCATGATAGGTGACAAGAGAGAGGGGGAAGGGGACACAAGGGGAAGGAGAAAAAGAAGATGATGAAGGGAGAGAAAAAGGCAAAAGTCTTAACACTTTTTCTAGTTTATCCAGAATTCCCACAGCTTCAGTTCTATTGTATTTTATTAGTAGTAGCAGTTACAAATACTGTTTCAAGCTAGAAAATATGACTCTATTTTTATAGCAAAGATGATGGGATAATCCTAGGAAAAATAATCTGGCATAACAGAAGAATATGAACATTCAGTAAATACTTACATGACTCTACAAATATTTTCTAGGACCCTGTGTTTTGTATAGTTCAGTATTGTACTACAGTAGTATAGATGAAAATTCTATTTCAACGGAGTTGTACCTTGAAACTTACCAAGCAAATCTGTCTTCACATTCCTTAAATATTGCAAGTGTTACTTTCATGAAGGCGTTTGGCCATCTCAGAGATGTCCACCTTGAGCTTCAAGGCAAGCTTGGAGAATCCCATCACTTAAACTAAGTCCCTTGTATCTAACAAATACTTACTATTTTCAAGGCTTTTCATTTCCCACTGCCACAGACTCTCCAATGTAATGAGTGAACTATTTCTATTTAACAGAGAAATTTTCCACAAAGGTTGCCTCTGCATTTTGTAGATATACCAAATTATTCATATGATTAATATACTAGTTCATTTCTTATTTACCCAGCATGTGTTTATTGAATATCTACTACATACCAGAGACTGATTTAAGCACATGGATTATAATTATAATTATGAACAAGGTAGACATTGTTCCTGCCCTTCCTGAGATTTCAGTCAAGTGGAAGAAACTAAAAACGAAATATGCAATTTCACTGCACAGTGAAAGTGCTATGATTAGAGGAATAGAGTGTGCTGCAGACTTGAATCAGAAAATACTTACCAAAGAAATGATTTACTTATACATGTAAACTACAGATTCTGTGAGGGCAAGATAGATGCTTAATGGGTACTTTAAGAAGTGAGGGGTATTAAGTTGAATCTTATTACTCTTCCCTTCTAAAATTTAAGCAGTGTATAGCTCTCTTAGGACATTCAGAGTCTTCATGACTCTAAATTGTGCTTTTGCCCCACCTCAACCCCATCCACCATCGCATCTCCTAACCATCCTCTTTATTTACCATTTTCAAAGTACACCAAGTATTTTTTACCCTGCAACAAACATTTGTCTTTGCTAATATCATAGTCTGCAATATATGTGTTTCTTATTGTATTCATTTCAAAAAGATTAATTCAAGTGCTATCTTCTTTTCTCAAAAACCTTTCTTAAGTAACCTTATCCACAGTGGAGTTAAGTACATCCATCTTTTACTGCCCAAGGCAGTTGGCTTATACCACTTATTTTACTTAGGCATTATAATTACTCATCAACAAGGGCCACATAAATATATGTTATATATCTTTATGTTATACTAGGTGTTGTAGATGTAATGCCAAGTATTGAACAAGGCTGTACAGAATCTATCTCACTGATCTCTTTATAATAATCCATCTATTAACATTTGCCCAGTAGATGTTAAGTGACTGAAGAGAAAAAGGAATTGATACGAGGGTGAGTAGTTTTCATTTTAGTTGTATCTATGTCTTAGTCCATTTTCTGTTCCTATAGCAAAATGTTGAGGCCAGTCATTTTATAATAAATATTTCATAACTCATGATTCTGAAGACTGGACTGTATCTCTCTGCATCTACTGAGGGCCATTTTCCTGCATCATAACATGACAGAAAGCATCACCTGACAAAATAGAACAAATGTAATAGATTTTCTTTTTATCTATCTTAACAAGACACCAATCCTTCATGGTGGCTCCTACTTTCATGACTTCAGGTAAACCTCATTAACTCACAAAGTCCCTACCTCCAAATATATATATAGTTGGTATATATATTTGGTATATATATGATATATATATATATACATATTTGGTATATATATGTATGTATATATACATATGTATATAAGTATATATATGTATATTCAGAAAGCCTATGATTTGAAGCTATGTATTTTAACCTGTATGTTTCTAAGGTAGGATAATTGCCCAAATTCGAAACAGGCACAAGATGAGTTATTTCACAATAGTTTAGCTGCCCCACGTGATCTTAAAAGACCATACTTCTCACATAAATAGCTCCATTGGCAGGGATGAGTGACAATATACGTAACATGTCTGGACTGTAGCATATCCACGTAAGTAGCCTATTGCTTCTCCTCCCAAGGGTCCAGCCCATGGTTGAGGGCAGGGGGGGTTCAGGCATGGGGTGAGTGGCACAAAGTCACCACACAGACACTGGGAGTTGGGTGCAAGCAAATCGAGGGCAAGCAGCTGCAGACTGCAGACTCTTTTATTCAGGAAGAGACAGGTTATAATGCTTTGGGCTACCAATCAGGTTCCTCCAAGGTATCTCCGTGCCAGCCAATGGATGCTCATCTCTGGGGAAACTCTCCAAAGTTTGGTCTTGAACCTTTGGCCTGACCATTTCCGTAGTCTGCCCCTGGCCCTGAGCCCCAGTGGCCCAGTGCCAGAAATGTTCATAGTGGTGTTTACAGATATCTTGAAAACATTAATGCAAGATGAGAGTCTATGAAGTTTCCACTGATGCTCACCACATTAGAGAACTCCATGGACCTTTCAACTTTTTATATATTCCCCAACATCATTTCTCCCCAATTATCCTCAACCTACTGTTGTGTGGCATGCACTCTGATAGATTCAGCTTTAAGTAAACTTTCCCCAAAGATGGATTGGAACATCAAGAAAAATCATTTCTGGAGCTGGAGAGATGGCTAAATGATCAAGAGTACACACTATTCTTTCAGAGGCCCAGAGTTTGGATCCCAGTATCCATGGTGGGCATCTCACAAACCACCTGTAACTCCAGCTCTAGGGGTATCTAGTGCCCTTGTCTGGACTCTGTGCACATTTCCACTCACATGTACACACCCACACACAAACACCCATATGACTGTAATTTTAAAATAACAAAAATATTTTAAAGTACATTTTTAAAAATTACTTTGATCAAACTTGAATGAGAATATAAACAGATACAGTTCTTTTCCCACTCTCTGATGAAATAACTGCAGAACTCATCCGTATATGTTGGTAAATAGTAAAAAGCCTCCCCTTGTCTTCTTCCTTTGTATGCAAGATTGGCTCGGCACTATGGGGTTACAGTGAAATGTGTTAAACTGGACAGGAAAGTTAATAAGCAGGTATGCTCAGGAACAGCTTCCTTCAATAGGCCTCATTGCTATGCCCTACCACTCCATACAAACACCCCTGAATTTGATACCCTAAAAAGACTACCTGTTCTCCCATTCATAAATAGTATCCTTCTAATTTTCAGATATTGAAGTCACTATGCACTTCTGACACCATAGAAAGTTTGACAATGGCAGCTAATGGATATCCCATTGTGTTAGGCAAGTACCTTGCCCCAAATCACACTGTCATTACCTATCTCTTCCAAGTCTCATCCTGACCTCTAATCAAGGTTTTTTTTTTAATTAACAATCCTTTTAACTACTTCATTTCTGATTATCATATCCAAGCCAACCAGCTATTAGGGCCTGACACTTCACTCATTATGAAAGGTGTTCTATGAACTGCTGTGCAAAGCTTTGATAGTTCAGTGAGTCACACAGTTTAGCACATATCCTTTCAGCTAGTTTGCTGATTGTGCTGTTAATACTGTTCTTTAAAAAAAGAAAATAATCAGCGACATTTATACTGTCATTAGCTGACAGGTTGGAATCTTGTGTAGCATTCTGTAGGTTCCTAGAGCTTAGAGGAGTATCTAGAAGCCAGAAAAATGTGTCCTTGAGGTTTCATAGACTTAGTGAGCTAATGGGTACCATTTCAGCCTCTCTTTTATTTCTGGCTACAAAATGGATGTCCAAATTAATTGGATACAAAACCACAAGAAAAAAATCGATGATCACTGAAATTATATTTGGAAAGAAACAATATAAAAAGAAGCAGTGTTGCATACATGAACCCACAACAGCTGTAGTGCCTCACACAAGGCTTGCAAAAGACCAAGCCATTTAATATTTTAGCATGAAGGGGTGAGGGTCTCACTAGCCCTCACCTCTAGCTGGGGAGCTCTGGGTGGCTGGCAACTGCTAGAGAAGGGAGAATCAGTTTTCTTTGAGTATGCTACTACAACCTGGTAGGTGTCCACGTGCCAGTGGAAGACCCCACATCCATGTGCTTATAGACAGTATTAACTGTATATAGTACCTATAATTTAAAATGGAGGAAATGAAGTTAAGAGAGAGATGTGTTGGAGGGGGTTCCAAGGGAAGTTGAGAGGAGTGATGGAAGTAGATATTATCAATTTTTTTTTTAAAGAAAACTTAAAAACTCCTTGGCTATTTACCAGGAACTTGGAATGGAAAATGGCAAATATAAGCACAGAGCTTCCAGTACATTTTCATTGTTTCAGAGAAAGTCTTTATTATGTTTCACTCCCAACCAATCAGCAATTGTGTTTAGTTGGCCAAAGGGATTGGTTTAATCGGCGTCACTGAGAAACATCTCAGTATATATTCAGCTAATAATCACATGGGGAAGGATTAAATAGTGATAACATCAAAGAAGGCCATGTAACCCATATTCCATTTACACTTACCACTTGCCCCTCTCTCTCCACTCCTCAAACTCAGTTCATTGTATACCTATAATATGAAAAGTGCCTTCCTCCACATATACTTGTAAATGTCTTTGAAGGTGGCTATCTAGTTCATCCTTTATCCTATGCTACATTAGCACCTGGCCTAGTTTCATTTCAAAACAGAATGACCTTTCAGCATGATCATTACTTGTGATGATGCTACAGATTCCTCTCTGAACATCAACTTGGGCCGTGTTTACTTGTGCTGAGCATTGGTGCTGAGACATATGCATTCTCTTATATGATGGCTTTAAGCCAGGTAAATAATCTGCCATAAGAAGAAATACCTTCGCACTGCTCTTTAATTGAAATTTTCACTCATGTTCTGAAATGCCTCAAGCCTGAAACCCACTTTGGGTTTCCATTTATAAAGAGTATGAATGAGTAAACTATCTCTCTCTGGGAAAATGATAGTGGAGAGTAGGAATGGATGCTTAAACATTAGCACCGAAAATTTAAGGGGGAATACTATGTACTGTCTTTTCATACCACTTCTGAAAAACAATCACTGTTCCTTTTAATCTGTGTTGTCACCTTCTCTTTTCTTTCTTCAAATGAGAGTTCCTGACAAATTCGTAAATGATCCTCCTTTGTCAGCATCAGCTTACTAATTTTAATAGCGGAAGCTTGATTTGTTTATGTAGAACTCTCAAATAAGTATATATACTCTGATGGACACTGAATTTGCTCTTAATATAATATGCAAACTGTGGATTCCTTTCTATATGATATTCTCTATTAGTATCTTTCATGTTGTTCCACAATGGAAATAAGAAATAGCATTTTATATAGCTGGTATTATTTGAAAGCTAAAAGCTACCAAGGATAGTAGACAGTTAAATTTGTACAATCTGATATGTGACTTCTACATAAATCCATTTTTATTAACTTACAGATCTATTCCCATATCTCTGCATTAAGTTCTTTACCTAAGTCTCTCCTCTTTTTTGTTAAATTCCAATTCTCCTTTGTCTCAGCATACAATGTCCTATATAGCCTTGAAATCAATTTAGCAGACAGTCCTTTTGTACAATTTTATAATCTACAACATTTGCATTTCTATACCTCCCTTTAATTCACAAAGAACAGCACATCTCCTCTAGAAAAAACTGAAAAAAAATGAAGCTGTAGAAATATTAAAATCTTCCATAACTTGGAAAAATGATTTAAAACATCCATTTGTAAAAACTAGAAATGATCCCTTTTTGTTGCTGGCACTAAAGCCTTCATTTTAAAAATATGTAGAAGGTCCTCATTATACTACAAAAGAGTCAAGGGAGACAATTTTCCTTGCCAGCCCATGAATTTATGCACTTTCCCATAGAGTTGGAAATTGCTGTTAACATAATCTCTCTCTGAGCTTCTGTCTCTGTATACTTTATTTGATGTCTGCTGTCACCAATTCAAATCTAAGTTGTTGTAGAAATCAACATTAAGAGCAAACACAGTCAGGTCATCTGGAAGTGGGACTCTATGATTACTTCCCCTCCATAAATCCTGCTTTTTTTCTACATAAAAATTAGATTAGATGCAACAATAACCAATTTAGAATGTTACTTTTAATATTATTGCTTGCATAAGATATTAGAGAAAAGGATATTTGTAATGCAAATTACCAGTGATGATAAAAATATACATAAGGTCAAACAGAAAACAGTGATTTTTTTTTGTGAAATTTCCATGAGGACTGATAAGATTAATATTTTTTTATTTTTTATTTTTTGATATTATAATTATTTTTCCTCCTTTATTTTCCTTCCTCCAAAATTGATTACATCGTCTTCTTTGCTCTATTTCAAATTCATAGCCTCTATTTTTCATTAATTGTTGTTGCAATCAAAATACAAAGACAAATCTTTATTAAATTGTTCCTATAGTCAAGCCCAGTGCTGACTATATGCCTTCTATAGGTATGTACAACTCCAAGCTCTGCCCTCAATAAAGTCAAGTAGGGTTCACACCAAGAATCTAGTGTAACCAACATCGTAAGAAAGTTTTGTTCCTGGGGCATACATGCTAAAACTAGCTTTAAAGTCTACCTAACCCTATGCAAAATGGCTAGCATCAAGAAAATCTAGTATAGTGTAGGGAAATAAGAAACCAATGCACTGCTGGCAGGAATATGAACTTTCCCAGCCACTATGGAAGTTAATATAAAGATCCTTTAAAAAAAATAGAACTACATTTCCAACAGCACACTTCAAAGATAGCTGTGTCAACTATGTCTGTTGCAGCACCACTCCCTATATCACACTTACAGAATCAATTACAAATTGTAAAGCAGATACTTGGGATGACAACAGCAAACAAGGAATTATTATCCATTAAATGCCCTGTCCAAAGTTATAAAAATCGCAACCAGCATGGCCTGGCCCTAGAAAGCTGACTAGGTGGTGAGGGAATAAAGAAAGGACAGACACTATAAAAAAAAAACAGACACAGAAAAGCAGGGGCAAGTGTGATGTGTGCACTCTGATGCAGAGGCACCAACTACTGAACAACCTAGAACTTCTTATAGAAAGCACAAGGGTAGGATTTAGCTTGTCTTGGTAGGAAGTATCTGTAGATAAGCAGTCTTAGGCCACAAACATTGGAAAGGTGGAAGCTGCAGTATTAGGTTTTGTGCACACAGATCAAACTTTTGCAAAGAACTCATATTTGGACCAAAGAAAGGGTGTGCTTTTCTGAGCCTGACCAATGGAAGAAAATGGCTTTGCCAATTTCTCATGGTTCTGAGGCCTTGGTACTTGTTAAGGCTGGCTTGTGGTCAAACAATATATATTCACTCAGAACATCATCTATTCCCTCCACATTCACTCAGGGCATTCTCAGCTCCCACCACCACATAAAGATAGAATGCAGTAGAACTAGGGCCAGAAATGAAATAAGCCAACCACACTATATTACATACCTTCTAAACGATTTTGCTTAGCAATTATGGGACGTTCTTTGAAACTTCTTGCCCAGGGAAAGACACCAGCCAGTAAATAGCTCCACCATTTTAAAAACTGATCACCTCCCTGTTGATTAGATCACAATGTGCCAGGCTACCATACCTCCATAGATAAAAGGCATAACTGAACAAACACAGAGCTACTGAAATGACTCCTGGGTGAACTGACTACATGGCATTACATGGATAAAGGGGATTTGATTAACTTAATAATAAGATAGATTTTAAAAAAACTTTTACTGCTCCTTTCTTAGAGTTCCTGTCTAGGCCTGATACTTTCACTGACAAAAGCCGATTCCCAAGAGTAAACCATACAAATGTTTTTATGTTTTGAGTCATGTGGGAACTTCCATTTGGAAATGAAGGTATGAAAAAATAGGTTAACCCAAATGTTTTATTTTGATTATATGTTGGGTAAAGAGTGGAGAATGATCAGAGGGTCTCTATGGTAGGCTCCCAACTTGTTCTCCTTCTTCAAGCACTTCTGGTGTCTGTTCTATATGCCCTTCTAAATGAGAAAGGAGTATCCTCCTGTGAGTCCTCCTTGTCACTTGGCTTCTTTATGTCAGTGTATTTTAATGTGATTATCCTGTGTTATGTGACTAATATCTGCTTTGTACAGCCAATGTGTATCTTTCTGCATCTGGCATACCTCACTCAGGATAATTTTTTTCTAGTTCAATCCATTTGCCCTCAAATTTCAAGATTTGGTTCTAATAACTGAGTAGTACTCCATTGGGTAAATGTACCACAGTTTCTTTATCCATTCTTTGGGTGAGTGACATCTAAATTGTTTCCAGATTCTGGCTAATAAAAATAAAGCTGCTATGAACATAATTGACTCCACCCACCAGGGGACCAAAGCACAAGCTAAGACTCACAGCCAAACTTTAGGGCAGAGCGCAGGAAGTCTTATGGAAAAGTTGGAGGATAGAAGAATCTGAAGGATAGAACAACAAAGCCAACAAATCTTGGCCTTGGGGGACCTGCAGAGACTGATCCACCAAGCAGGGACCATGCATAATCTCCACGTGAGTCCCATAAGATAGGGAATAGCAGCTGCCTCCAACATAGACTGTTGCTCACTTATTGATCACTTTCCCCTGCTGGGCTGGCCTTGCCAGGCTACAGAGGAAGAAAATGCAAGCAGTCCCGATGAGACTTGATAGACTGGGGTCAGATGATAGTAGAGGAGGGCTCCACCTTTCTTGGGACTAGGGAAGGCAAGAGAGGGGTAGAAGGCAGGAGAGAGGGACCATGAGGAGATAAGAGAGGGAGCTACAATCAGGATAAAAGCTGAATAAATTAAAAAATAAATATTTTTTAAAGAGTAGAAAAGTATGTTAATAGATCAAAGGTATGAGGTAATGGTGGTCAGCTGCAAGGGATGGGGTAGGGCTTAATAAGGCCTGTTTAATTCAGTTATCTCAAGTGTCCTCCCAATATTATATGTGCCTTTCTTTTATCATAGTGAAGGCATGCCTCACTTGTGGGTGCAGAGGACAAGAGAAAGAGCAGCATCTTTTTGTAGCTGTGACTTCTCAGATTTCTTCAAGTCAATTTTCCAATGTGCCAAGGTAAAGTAGTATGCCCTGACTTGCATCTATGGCATCATGAACTGAATAGATAATATGGACCTAGATTAGTTCTTCAAAGGTAATAATAAGAGAACTAGAGAGAATGCTTTAAATCCTAAAGAAGAAAGCAGTAGATTTATACTTTATAAAATGATTAGCAATATTCTAAAATTTGGTTGTAATAAAGTGGTATGAGTTAAAAAAAAAAAATAAAGGGAACTATCCTTTCCCTTTCTTCCTTAGGATTTATAGTCTTCTCCCTAGTTCTTTGATTCTTACCTTTAAACACTATGACTGTAACAGATGTATAATCCCCAATTGTTTTGTGGTTCTTCTTGCTGTAGGTAGTTTATTGTATATATGTATAATAATATTAATGTCTACATAAAAATACTGGATAAAAAATGAAAAAATAAAGGGATTTGTGTGATACAAAAATCAACAGAAATGTCTATGTGAAAAAGAGTTGACTCCTTATGAAAGGAAAATAGGAGTGATTGTGGACATTTTGTAAGTTTGGAAGATGATGTTAGTGAGAACAACTTTGGCTTTGTAACTAGATCTTACATTTTTCTTTTTAAAAATAATTTATTTTAACTGAAAAAACGGATTTTTTTCATATAATATATTCTGGTTATGGTTTCCCTCCCCCAAGTCCTACCAGACACTCATATCTCCCTCCTCCCCTCTCATTCTCACATTAAAACATCAACACATATCTAGAAAATAATAAAATAAATACAGAACAAGAACAAACAAGAATAGAACAAATAAATGAAGAAACATTTTAAAAGCCAACAAAAAATCATAACACACATGTATAGACACTCACACACATAAGCAAAATTGGAAGCCATAATATATAAGCAAAATATCTTTAATTTTTAAAATGTCCAGACAAAAATTTTTAAAATGTCCAGACAAAAAGAAAATCTGAAAGTACCATTGAGCTTGTTTTGTACTGGCTATGGAGTGTCCCCTTAACAGTGCTTTGTACACCCAATGAGAATCCATTGGAGAAAACTAAATTTTCCTGTGCAGTTGGTTGTAAACTAGAAACATCTTCTAGCTTAGTGATGGGGCCTTCTTTTCACTTCCCGTCTAAGTTCTAGTAACCGGATTGTCTCTGACCTGTGCATGCTGCCACAGTCTCTATGAGTTCTTATTATGTTAAACCTATAGTATTTAGAAGGCCTTGGTTTCTTGTTGTCCTTCATCTCCTCTACCTCTTAAAATCTTTCTACCACCTCTTCCACAAGGTTCCCTGCACCCTAAGAGGAGAGATTTGATGGACAGTGTCCATTTAGAACTGTTTCAAAATATCTCATTGAGATTCCAAAATGGCGGCGCCTATCATGCACTGTATCTGATCTACCACATGGAGATCAAGGACATGACAGGGAATCACAGACTGCAAGAACTGGAGAACACTAGGTGAGTGGGGCCCCGCACAGTGCACACCACAGGCTGGCCTGGTCCTGTATCAACCAACAGCTCACTGAGGACAGGAGACCAGTCCCCAGATCCTGGAACAGAACCCACCTGCAAACTACAGCTGGGCTTTATAACCCAAACTCAGTATATGGAACAGTGAAACACCAGAGCTCCTGGTCTGGGGAAATCCCAGGGAAATGGGTGGATCTGGCCTCAGAACCCCCACAGAAAGCTCCAGAGGTCACAGGGAAGCCCAGGCAGCTATGAACAGGTTACTCAGCCACAGCGACCAAACAGCTACTGGCCACAGCAGTCTATGCCTGCAAAATTGGGCAGATAAAACCCAACCTAACCAGGATACATGGCCCAGTAGGGTCTCCCATGCTCTTGGGAGAGGCTGGGCAACCCTGAGGGGTCAGGACAGGAAACTAAACGGCGGGTGCCCCAGCACAGCCAGACTGAATCGCCAAAGTTGCACTATCTAAAGGGGACCAGACAGGAAATTAACTACCAGCCACAGTAGTCCATGACTGCAGAATTTGGCAGATGAAACCCAGCCTAGCCAGTCTCCATGGACAGGCAGGGGCTCCCATGCTCTTGGGAGAAGCTGGAAAGCACTGAGGGGTCAGGACAGAAAACCAAGCAGTGACCTCAACACAGCTGGACTGAATAGCCACACTTGCACTATCTAAACAAGATCCAGGCAGGAACCTAACTACTGGCCACAGCAGTCGATGCCGACACAAATGGGCAGATAAAACCCAGCCTAGCCACGCCCTACAGCCTGGTAGGGTCTCCCATGCCTTTGGAAGAGGCTCAACAACTCTGAGGGGTGAGGACAAAAAACTAAACAGTGGCCACAATTTAGCAGAACTGAACTGCATCAGTAGTGCTATCTGAACGGGATCAGGCAGAAGCTTACCTCTGCTGACCCAGTGGGGAGCCTAAGGTGTAGAGCAAAGTCTCCTGGAGTGGAAACCAGGTCACCGTCCTGAACCAGGGAAGAATTCCCTGAGCCCCACAGGCAAGGGTACTCAACCTATAATCACTGACCAACTATCCACTCTCAAAGACCAGTGAAGGGCACCAGAAGATACCTCACAACATCAGAGACAACAAGATGACTAAAAGCCAGAGTAAGAATGCAAATAACAAAAACAAAAGCAATTCAGTGTCTCCAGATCCCAGCTATCCCAAATAAACAGCCCTGAGAAATCAAACAAAATCAAAATACAAGAAAATGACCTCAGATCCTGAATAATGAAGATGGTAATGGAAGAAATGAATAAAATCCATAAACAAATGCAGGAGGATGTAGCCAAATAGATTGAAGACATAAAAGAGGACTATAGAGAGGCACTGGAAAAATTTCAGGAAAATACAAGCAGCCAGATGAAGGAAATCAGTAAAACAATTCAAGATCTAAAGGCCTATAAAGAGGCAATGGAAGAAACTCAGGAATACACAATCAGATGAAAGAAATCAATAAAACAGTTCAAGATCTGAAGATGAAAATGGATACAATAATAAGGACACAGACAGAAGAAAAATAGGAATGAGAGAGCCTAGAAAGGAAGGCAAGCAACACAGAGGCGAGCTTCCCTAACAGATTCCAAGAGAATGAATTTTGGGGCTAGAAGATACAATTGTAGATCTAGAAGCAACTATTAGAGAAAACATGAAATCTGAAAAATTCCTGACACAAAGCATCCAAGAAATCAAGTACACCATGAAAAGAAGAAATCTGAGCATAATAGGCATTGAGGAAAGAGAAGATGCCAGTCTTCAAGGCCCAGAAAATATCTTTAACAAAATCATAGAATGAAAATTTCCCTAATTTAAAGAAGGAGATGCTTATAAACATACAAGAGGCCTACAGAACACCAAATAGAATACACCAGAAAAAAACTTTCTGCCACATAATAATCAAAACACAAAATATACAGAACAAATAAAAAATATTAAAAGCAGAAAGAGAAAGGGGCCAAGTAACATATAATGGCAAACCTATCAGAATTACAACCAACTTCTCAGCAGAGACAGGGTCTGGACAGAGGTCCTACAAAAACTAAGAGACCACAGATGTAAGGCCAGACTACTATACCAGTGAAACTATCAATAACCGTTGATGGAGAAAACAAGATATTGCATGACAAAAGGAAATTCAAACAGTACCTATCCATAAATCTGGTCTTTTAAACTACTAAAAGGAAACCTGCAACCCAAAGTGACATGCTACAACCAAAATTACATGGGAAATACATAACTACACCACTGCAAAAACATAACCACACAAGCACTCTACTGCAATCAACATAAAAATCAAGGGACTTAACAGTAGCTGCTCATTAATATCTCTCAACATCAATGGTCTCAATTCTCCAATAAAAAGACAGAGACTAACTGAATGGATGCATAAACAACATCCAACATTCCTCTGCATTCAAGAAACACATCTTAGCCATAAGGATAGACATTGTCTCAGGTAAAAGGCTGGAAGAAGGTATTCCAAGAAAACAGACACAAGAAACAAGCTGATGGAGCCATTTTAATATCTAATAAAATAGACTTCCAACCAAAATAAATCAAAAGATGGGTTCACTTCATACCCATCAAAGGTAAAGTCAAACAAGATGACATCACAATTCTAAACATCTAAGCTCCCATTAAAAGGGCACCCACATTTGTAACAGAACTAAAAACAAACCTTAAACAACACATTGATCCCCACACATTAATAGTGGGAGACTTCAAGACCCCACTTTCACCAAAGGATAGGTCCTTGAAAGAGAAACTAAACCGAGAAATAATGACACTGACCAATGTCATGACATTGTATCTAACAATCAAATGTATCTAACAAATATCTACAGAACTTTTTACCCAAACACCAAGGATTATACCTTCTTTTCAGCACCCCATGGAACCTTCTCCAAATTTTATTACATAGTAGGTCACAAAGGAAGCCTCAACAGTTTCAAGAAGATTGAAATAATACCTTGTATACTATTAGATCACCATGGTCTAAAGCTGGACTTCAATAACAACAGAAATAACAAAAAGGCTACACACACATGGAAACTAAACAATTCTCTACTTAATGAGACCTAGGTCAGGGAAGAAATAAAGAAAGAAATTAAGGACTTCCTGAAATTCAATGAAAATGAAAGAACAACATACCCAAATTTGTGAGACACATCGAAAGAAATGCTAAGAGGAAAATTCATAGCACTGAGTGGCTTTATAAAGGAATTGGAAGCATCCCATATAAGCAACTTAACAACACACCTGGAAGCCCTAGGAAAAAAAGAAGCAGATACACCCAAGAGGAATAGGCATCTGAAAATAATCAAACTCCAGGCTGAAATCACTAAATTAGAAACAAAGGGAACAATTCAAAGCACCAACAAAACTAGGAGCTGGTTCTTTGAGAAAATCAACAAGATAGACAAAGCATTAGCCAAACTAACTAAAAGGCACAAAGACATTATCCAGTTAACAAAATCATAAATGGAAAGGGCGACATAACAACAGACTCTGAAGAAATACAAAGATTCATAAGACCCTACTTCAATGGCATATATGCCACAAAATTTGAAAATCTAAGGGAATCTGGCAGTTTTCTTGATCGATTCCACTTGCCAAAATTGAATCAAAATCAGATAAACAAATTAAATAATCCTATTTCTCCTACAGAAATAGAAGCAGACATTAATAGTCTCCCAACCAAAAAATGCCCAGGACCAGATGGTTTCATCGCAGAATTCTACCAGACCTTTAAAGAAGAGCTAATACCGATACTCTTCAAGCTACTCCAAAAAATAGAAATGGATGGAACATTACAAAATTCATTCTATAAGGCCACAGTCACAATGATATGTAAACCTCACAAAGACCCAACAAAGAAAGAGAATTTCAGACCAATTTCTCTTATGAACATTGATGCACAAATACTCAATAAAATACTCACAACCCTAATACAAAAACATATCAAAGATATCATTCACCATGACCAGGTAGGCTTTATTCCAAGCATGCAGGGATGTTTAATATACAGGAACCCATCAATGTAATCCACCATATAAATGAACTGAAAGAAAAAACACATGATCATCTCCTTAGATGCAGAAAAAGCAGTTGAAAAAAATCCAACATCCATTCATGTTTAAAGTTTTGGAGTGATCAGGGATACAAGGCACATACCTTAACATAATAAAGGCTATATACAGCAAACCAATTGCCAACATCAAATTAAATGGAGAGATACTCAAGGAAATTCCTCTAAAATCAGGGAACAGACAAGACTGTCCACTTTCTCCATATATCTTCAATATAGTTCTTGAAGATCTAGCCAGAGCAATAAGAGAACAAAAAGATATCAAAGGGATCCAGATGGGAAAGGAGGAAGTCAAATTATCCCTATTTGCAGATGATATGAGAGTGTACATAAGTGACCCCCAAAATTCCACCAGAAAATTCCTACAGCTGATAAACACCTTCAGCAAATTGGCTGGATACAAAATTAACTAAAAAAAAGTCAGTAGCCTTACTATATACAAATGACAATCAATCATGCGAAAGAAGAAATTAGGGAAACTACAACCTTAATGATAGATATAAAATATCTAGGAGGAACTCTAACCAAGCAAGTGAAGGACTTGTTTGAAAAAAAAAACTTCAAATCTCTGAAGAAGGAGACTGAAGATGACATCCAGAAGATGGAAAGATCTCCCTTGTTTATGGATTGGGAGAATTAACATAATAAAAATGGCTATCTTACCAAAAGCAATTTAGAGATTCAATGCAACCCCCATCAAAATACCTACACAATTTTTAAAGACAATGTAAAATCAATTCTCAATGTCATATGGAAAAACAGGAAACCCAGAATAACTAAAACAATCCTGTACATTAAAAGATCCTCTGGAGGACTCTCCATACCTGATCTCAAGCTGTACTATAGAGCAACAGTAATTAAAACAGCATGGTACTGGCACAGCAATAGGCTGATTGATCAACAGAATAGAATTGAAGTCTCAGAAATGAATGAACATACATATGGTCACTTGATTTTTGACAAAGAAGCCAAATCTATTCAATAATAAAGTGATATCATCTTCAATAAATGGTGCTGGTCTAACTGGATCTCTACATGTAGAAAATGAAATTAGACCCACATTTATCACCTTGCACAAAACTCAAGTCAACGTGGAGCCAAGATATCAACATAAAACCAGATACACTACATCAGAAGAAAAAGTGGGGAAGAACCTGGAACACAGTGGTACAGGAGACAACTTCCTAAACAGAACACCAATAGCCCAGGCATTAAGGTCAACAATTAATAAATGGGAACTCATAAGGCTGAGAAGCTTCTGTAAGGCAGAAGACACTGTCAATATAACAAAGCAACAGTCTACAGACTGGGAAAAGATCTTCACCAACCCTACATCTGACAAAGGTCTAATATCCAAAATATTTAAAGAATTCAAGAAATTAAGCACCACCAAACCAAATAACCCAATTAAGAAGTGATGCTCAGAATTAAACAGAGAATTCTCAACAGAGAAATATCAAATGGCTGAGAAACACTTAAAGAAATGCTCAACGTCCTTAGTCATCAGAGAAATGAAAATCAAAATGACTCTGAGATTCCATCTTATACCCATCAGAATGGCTAAGATCAAAAATTCAAGCAACACCACATGCTGGTGAGGATGTGGAAAAAGGGGAACACTCTTTCATTGCTGGTGGGAATGCAAACTAGTACAACCACTTTTGAAATCTATCTGGTGCTTTCTCAGAAAACTGGGAATAGGGTACCTCAAGACCCAGCTATTCTACTCTTTGGAATATATCCCGAAGATGTTCCACCACACAACAAGGACATATGCTCAACCACATTCATAGCAGCCTTGTTCGTAATAGCCAGAACCCGGAAAAAACAAATGTCCCTCAGTTGAAGAATGGGTAAAGAAACTGTACATTTACACTATGGAATACTACTTAGCTATTAAAAACAAGGAAATGCCGATATTTGTGGACAAATGAATTGAACTAGAAATGATAGTCCTGAGTGAGTTAATCCAGAAGCAGAAAGATTCACATGGTATATACTCACTTATAATTGGACACTAGCCCAAAAGGGATTTCCCATGAAAGTCTTCACTTACCAAGAGATTGGGATAGATGTGAGGACATCCTATTGGAACTCTAGTTGAGAAAAGTAGGGGAGAATGTGGAAATAGAAGGACACAGAGGGTCCTAGAAACCTACAAGGAGAACATCATGACAGGCAGTTCTGGACCCAGGGGCGTCTGCTCAAACTACTGCACCAACCAAGGACAATACATGCAGTAAACATTGAATCCCTAATCAGATCTACCCAATGGACAAGACATTATCCACAGTTGTGTGGAGAGTGGGGACAGACTCTGACATGAACTCTGGTGCCCCACATTTGACCACTTCCCCATGGTGGGGAGGCCTGGTGGCACTCAGAGAAAGGATATGCAGCTTACCAAGACGAGACGTGATAGATGGCCTATGACCATATAGTAGGGGAGGAGGTCCCCCTTGGTCACAGACCTAGGGGAGGGGAATAGGGTGAAAGCAGGAGGGAGGGAGGAACGGAAGGATACAAGTGAGGGAAAAACAACTGAATTGTAATCAGAATAAATTAATTAAGTAATAAAAAACAAAACAAAATATCTCATTGTGCAATTATGAGCCTATGTATGTTGCTAAAATCAGATCCTAAGTCAAACCAATGGACACAAGTCCATAGAACCATGGAACTTGCAATTTATTAGGGATGCAAGAGACCATTCTGTTTATATACATTAATGTCACATATGTGAAAGTTGAAGTCTGGAGAAAAGTGGCTTATACAAGTTAATCTTACTTATATAGGTAACTATAACTAAGGATTTCTGGGACTGAGAAACGTTATGTGAAGTAGAACTTTTGGTTCTAAATCGGGGACAACCTGTGTGAGAACCCAAGGGTATGTGGCTGTTCTCATGACAGTGCAGTAGCCTTCTGTTGGATGGTTCTTCTTAAGGATACACACTGAGGAACCATTTTGATGAATATTCGCTAATGCCATACTCATTGTGCCAAGAAATCTCCTGAGCCAGCAATCAATTACAAACATTTGAGAAAGTGGGGCAATCAAAGGTTTTGCTTCTCACCTCAGAATGGAAGAGTAATGCAATGAAAGAGGCTGTCTCTTATTTCTTCTTGAGAGATCTATTGGCAGATTATGCTGCCAGCATTGATCAAGGAACTTTCCTTTTACTGGGTATAAACAGAGCAATTTCACCCAGCCTAGTAGATCTAGATGAATGTGGTGGTGGAAAATATAAGTCTTACCTCACTGACTGTCCATTTACAGGTATGTCATTTCCCACCATACACACAATTAAGGGACTTCTCCAGAACATATCAACAAGGCTACAGGACTCAACATAGCTTAATTTTACATCACTAAACACCTCTGCTTTTTTCCCTAAAAATACCACTTAGTGGTTGATATTATTATAATTCATTCCAAACCTTATCTTGAATGACTATGATTGATACAGGCCATATACATAGCTCCCTAGATAAAAAGGAGCAGAAAATTAAACCAGTCTGTTAAAGACCAATTATGTCAGACTTCTACTATCTTTGAATTTTATTGTTGTTGCTTGGTATTTTATCTAAAACCAAGTATAATATCTTATAATATTAGAATTATGAAGAACTTATTGTTATTGCTTAAGAAGAGCTGGTGAAGTGGTACCCTCAAGGTGATTGATATAATATTATATTTTCAAGTGAAAAAATTCTCAAAGGACAGACCAAGTAATCATTGAACTATGCTTTGAAGGGTGCTTAAGTAAAAGTCTTACAGTATATTTCATGAAAATTCAAAGCATGTCAAAGGAGTGTCAATGTTGAGTCAGAGAAATCAGTGTCAATATAATTGCTCAAAGTTGATAAACACTATAAAATTCACCAAACAATCACTAATATGTATCTGGGATCTATTATCGATTGGGTACCATACTACATGATTGATTCAGACAGGTTCAGACAAGGCACAAGCCAAGGACAATATGTGCACTAAACTTCGAACCCCTACTCATATCTAGCCAATGGACAGGACATTCTCCACATTTGAGTGGAGAGTGGGGTCTGACTTTTACACTAACTCTGGTGCCCCATATTTGACCACGTCCCCTGGATGGGGAGGCCTGGTGGCACTCAGAGGAAGGATAGCAGGCTACCAAGAAGAGACTTGATACTCTATGAGCATATACAGGGGGAGGAGGTCCCCCTTAGTCACAGTCATAGGGGAGGGGAGTAAGGGGAAAGTGGGAGGGAGGGAAGAGTGGGAGGATACAAGGGACGGGATAACAATTGAGATGTAATATGAATAAATTAATAAAATATATTTTAAAAGGATAGTTATTAAGAATGCAGATAATCATTTGAAGTCATATTAGCATTTCACCAGTTAAAGACACAGTAGTGCTGCCCTGGATTTATGTTTCTATTTCTTCATTTCACCTGCCCTTCCATAATATGTTTCCAATGCAAGTCACCACTTATAATTAATCTTATTCTTCTTCCCAACATTCCCATTCCAACTTGAACTTAACATTGAACTTAACAGGGAGGATGCCAGTTTTAGAAAACCAATGAGGTGAATTGGTCCTCCCTTTCTGTTCATCTTAGTTATTTTTCTATTGCTGTGATAAGGCACTAAACTAAGACCAAGAAAACTTATAAAAGAAGGTGTTTATCTGATGCTTACATTTCAAAGGGTTAGAGTCCACGACTATCTTTGCAGAGAGCATGGCAGTAGGCAGGAGTGTATGACACTGGTGCTCACATCCTTTGACACAGCCCTGAGGCAGAGAGTGCTAACTGGGAATGGCGCAGGCTTTGAGCTTTCATTTCCAGTGACACGCCTCCTCCAACAAGTCTGCACCTCCTAATCCTTTTCAAATCGTTCCACCAACTAGGGATCAAACATTTAAATATATGAGTTTATGGGGACAATTATCATGAAAACTACCATGCCATCCAATTACATATTGTCATTAGATGTCTACTCTGTGGTAGCACACAGTGTAATCATGGCTAGGATAGTGTCATGGACAAGGTATGCCATCCAGAATCAAATGTTTCCTCCCAATCTGGGTTATCAACACACATACAATCAAACATAAAAAGCAGCTTAAGCCGGATTTGGAATGTTGTGATGAGCTGGTATGAACAGACATGTCTTTATATGGAATTTCTAAGCAATGTAGGAAAGTGCTATTTGATAAGGTGAGTATGAAAAGCTCCACTGAGAGAAAAGCAAATAAGAAGCCAAGATTGCGTCTCCCAACAATTTCAGTCATTTCTTTTTTTCTCATATATTCCCTATGAAGAGTATTTTCCATTCCATTTACCTTGGAAGTTGTTCCAATTTTTGTACCTCCATGTTTGATAGAAAGACCAACATGCTAAATGCCTGAGTGTATCTAATAAAGTTGCTATTGATGTGTAAGACAGAAGAATAATATCCTGGCTTTTGTACATTATAGTCTTATTCACAAAACCCAAGCTCATAACAGTCCTTTAAACCATGGCCTTGTCTTGTTTCCATTTATTCAATGTGTGATTCATAGTAATGGCTTCTCCAGCCATGCCTCAGCAGGTATTCATGTGTTTTAGATTTGGGAGCACATGGATTGCCCGGCGCTGTCCCTGTTGAACATCAAATGTCAGCTTCTCTTTGACAGACCATTTTTCTAATTGGTCAAGGTCACCTTGGATTCTACTCTTGCTTCACACAGAAATTTCAGCTTTTATTTCCATCCTCTCCTGTTCTAGCTTCATTCCTCAACATTGTATCTTCTTCAACCTTGTAGAAATTTTCTTATTTTTTTCATTAGAGACCTTGCAGGAAAAAATTAGACATTCCAAAGTAAACATATGGTGTCTCTGGGCTATGTTGTCTCAGGTTCTTCTCAAGGCACTGCTTTATGCCCTTGCTGTAAGGCTCATATAATAGTACAATCCAGGCCTAACATCGCAAGCTCATTAATGGAAATTCCCTACAGATCCTCATAGCTTTAGTGAAGTCCAGATGTGTCTTACATTGATGGCTCCCTTCTTTATTCGAGACTTGAAATTCTGTCACAGGAGGAAATTATATCAGCTTAGTGTAATGTGCTCATCACAAAGAAGTTGCCTTGGAATCTTTTGTGAGCAAATGATTTTTCTTGATTTTAATCCTATGATCTTCATGTGCATTAAAGTAAAAACGGTTCAGGATAGAAATAGTATTTTAATTGCTGGAGTGGTCCAGAGATGGAAGAGGTTGTCTTGAAGAAGAGGTGCTAAAGATGCCATCCCTACAAGTCTTTAAACAGAGCACTCAGGGAAACCTGCACTGACTAAGATTTGACCTGTATGACTAGACTCCTAAGTTTCTTTTCAATATTAACTTGCTGCAATCCTGCATTCTTTTATGATCTAGTAATATGCTTCCTTTCATTTTAAATTGCTTTTCAATTGCTTGGTTTTTAAAGGCATTTTCCAATTTCTATAGGAAAAAAATGACTTTTTCTACATCCCATACTTCAGCTCATGTAAGATAGGATTATAAATGAACAGAGGGGTTGCTGACTGACTAAAACTCTGGCCATTTATCTTTAGCTTTGAAGCAAAACAGAGAAAATGGAGTAACACTTTCTCTTCCATTATTGAATTCTTCTGGATTGGATAAATTGAAGTGGTAGCAGTTGACCTACAAATAGCGACTCACAAAGGCTTCATAAATGGCCTGTGATATCAGACTTTCCACATACTTCTTTCCTAGGAGTTCTTTTTTTAATATATTTTATTAATTTATTCATATTACATCTCAATGGTTATCCCGTCCCTTGTATCCTCCCACTCTTCCCTCCCTCCCACTTTCCCCTTATTGCCCTCCCCTATGACTGTGACTGAGGGGGACCCCCTCCCTCTGTATATGCTAAGAGGGTATCAAGTCTCTTCTTGGTAGCCTGCTATCCTTCCTCTGAGTGCCACCAGGCCTCCTCATTCAGGGGAGTTGGTCAAATATGGGGCACTAGGGTTCGTGTGAAAGTCAGTCCCCACTCTCCACTCAACTGTGGAGAATGTCCTGTCCATTGGCTAGATCTAGGTAGGGGTTTGATGCTTACTGCATGTATTGTCTTTGGCTGGTGCCATAGTTTGAGCAGGACCCCTGGGCCCAGATCTGCCCCTCATAATGTTCTTCTTGTAGATTTCTAGGACCCTCTGGATCCTTCTATTTCCCCATTCGCCCTTGCTTCTCTCACCTAGAGCCCCAATAGGATGTCCTCCCCTCTGTCCCACTTTCCTGGTAAGGGAAGACTTTCATGGGACATGCCCCTTGGGCTAGTGTGCAGATATAAGTGAGTATATACCATTTGAGTCTTTCTGCTTCTGGGTTAACTCATTCATTATGATCATTTCTAGTTCAATCCATTTGTCCACAAATTTCGGGAATTTCTTGTTTTTAATAGCTGAATAGTATTCCATAGTGTATATGTACCACAATTTCTTTATCCATTCTTCTACTGAGGGACACTTAGGCTGTTTCCAGGTTCCATCTATTATGAATAAGGCTGCTACGAACATGGTTGAGCAAATGTTCTTGTTGTCATGGGAGGTCTTACGATGCTGGCTCACTGAAAGAATTTACCATCTTTGAAAATTGCTGACATTAATTAATAAGGCTTACCAAAAATTACTAAATAACATGACGATCATAATTGGAATCCCCCAAAAGTCCAGTACATGCTAAATTTTGTCAATGTATATTCTCCAAACTATGTGCTCAAGTAAAGTACTTCTCTGTACTTTCTATCATCCCAAAATAATTTTATCAAAAACTCTCTTGTAATCTCTCAGCTAGCCATCTTGGATCTGTACAACTCTCCTCCCAATTCTCTTACTGCAATTATATCTGTTTATTTTTTCTTTTAAGCCAAGCATGGTGGCTCATGTCTTTAATCCCAGCACTCAGGAAGCAGAGTCAGACAGATACCTGAATTCAAAACCAGATTTGTTTACAGAGTGAGTTCCAGAACAGCCAGGACAAAGACAAAGAAACATTGTCTTGACAAAACAATCAAAAACCAAACAAACCTCTAGTCTAGCCTAAGACATTAATTGCAGGTCACCTTCTATATATGAATCTAGACCATACTCATTTTAACCTAGCCTCTTCACTGATTTTAAGTGATACAGCCCAAGGCAGATATGAAACTTGAGGCTGCACATCCTGCATCTAGAACATGTATGTTAACATGTAATCTGCTTGAAACAGTTTTATTTCCAGCTTCCATATTGGTATTGGTTCATCATCAAACATAAAATTTACCATCTACAAAAACAAAAGCTGGGTTTTATTCTCACAGCTAAAGTGATTGCCTAGCATGCTTGATACCTTGGGTTTAGTCTTCCACAAGGATTCAGTCTTCCACAAAAACAAGTTCAATAACTCTATAAAGGGTTTAATTTCATATGAGATTATTGTTTGTTTTTTCATAAAGGTTTAGTTATTTTAACTATAAAAATAAAACTAATAAGAGTTTGTTAGTAAATATACCTTAAAACAATGAACTATTATGTCACTTTCATTAATATGTTTATATATAAGGGGTTTATTATACCCAAGTGTGAAAAAATTCTAAGATAGTATGGACACCCAAGAATTGGCCAAAGATGGCTCATGGTATGGCATGAAGAAAGTTATCATGATGTGCCTAGCCCTGAATTTTTCTTGGTTATCCATTCTCTTTTCAGTTATTTGACCCTAGAGGTCTCCAAATTAGCTGTGCA